>NC_083610.1:62964928-65364928 GCF_029168945.1 Cannabis sativa | reverse complement strand
CACTTACGGCATGCTCCGTGACAGCTAGGTATATCCCCAGCTCCTGACCTTCCAAAGGTTTAGAAAGTACGGGAGGTTTTGCGAGCTGTGCCTTTAGATCTTGAAAAGCTCTTTCACATTCTTCTGTCCACTCGAACTTTTTGTTTCCTCGCAGGATGTTGAAGAATGGAACACATTTGTCCGTTGATTTTGACACGAATCTGCTGAGTGCGGCGATTCGACCAGTTAGGCTTTGCACTTCTTTGGTTTTTGTTGGCGAGTTCATATCCAGAGGGCTTGAATTTTTTCTGGATTGGCTTCAATTCCTCGGGCATTGATGATGAAGCCTATAAACTTTCCCGAGCTGACTCCAAAGGAGCACTTTAAGGGATTTAGTTTCATGTTGTATTTTCTGAGGACTTTGAGACATTCGTCCATGTCGTCTATGTGCCCCCAGCCTTTCTGGATTTGACGAGCATGTCATCCACGTACACTTCCATATTTCGCCCGATCTGGTCTTTAAACATCTTGTTTACCAATCTTTGGTACGTAGCTCCAGCATTTTTTAGAACAAACGACATGACTTTGTAGCAATAGAGACCCATATCTGTTCGGAAACTTGTATGTTCTTGGTCTGGCGGATGCATTTTAATTTGATTGTAGCCTGAATAATTGTCCATGAAGCTTAAAATTTCGTGCCCTGCTATTGCATATACGAGCTGATCGATCCATGGAAGTAGAAAATGTTGGGTTTTATGCCCTAAGTAAAACTCATTTCAATGTAATCAGATTTACTTATTAATAAAGATCAGAAATAACATTTAATGTTGCATGGTTCACATGATTTATTTCATGATTATTTAAATAATGTATGAATTCTATTTAAGTCCAGAACATATCAATTTGTTAATGATTGTAGTGTTGTCAGCACAGTGGAATATAATCTTGATTATATGTTCGAAAGTTTATTCCGTGATTTGTCAGTTCACTAGATTTAGACTGACATGATAATCAGCGATAGGTATTCTTACACCTTGGATAAGTGTTATGTCCTTTCCAGGGCATTGGCAAAGTTTACCAGTATAGATGTATGGAGTATACATCGGAAGGGACTGATATTGAACTTTGATTAGATTTGTTAAAATTTACCGTAATATCTATTCAATTCAATATCACCTTTTGATCCTAGATCAAATGATCTTAATCCTGATATGTTTAGGTTCGATCTCAAGAGTATTATACATGTTCTTTGATTTGTTAGTTAAGCCTACTTTTGGGTCAGGGTGATACGTACATTTTGGGAACATGATAGTATAATTGAGTGGGAGCGTTAACATAAATATGGAATCTATAACTTCTATAGGGATTTAGAAGTGAAACAGTGATATCCTTCGAGCTTGGCTAAACAGAGATAAATGGTGGAGATCTCATTTCACTTTGCTGAAATATCATTTATATGGAGCTAAGTGTTTTAAGGATAAAATACATTGAAGGTGTAACGGTAACTTAGTGCCTATTCAATGTAGATCATCTATTAGAGGATCATTGATCAAATTAGGATTATAATAATGGATAACTAATGACGTATCTATATCGTGGAACATATAGAGCGTTCTATATACTGAGAGTGCAATTCTAAGTTCTATGCGTGGATTCAACGAAGAATTAATAAGTCAGTGAGTTTAAGATATAAAATCTTGATCTGCTTATTGGAAGCTCGAATATATAGACCCATGGTCCCCATACTAGTTGAGACCATACTGCTTGTAAGACTCAGTTAATTGATTTTGATTAATCAATTATAATTCTAAAGTTAGACTATGTCTAGTTTATGAATTTTCACTAAGCAAGGGCGAAATTGTAAAGAAAAGACATTCTAGGTTTATTTATTAATTAAGAAACTTTATATGTCTAATTAATAAATATATTAAATGACAATATTATTTAATAATTAATTTTTAGTTATTAAATAATTAGAATTGGCATTTAAATTGTTGAATTTGAAAATTGGCGTTTTTGAAAAAAATGAGATGCAGAAATGATAAAACAGCAAAATTGCATAAGTGAGGCCCATTATCCAAGGCCCATGGCCGGCCACACTTATAGGATTTTGTCATTTATTTTTCCATTATTTTAATGCCAAATAATTCTAACTTAAACCTAGGTGGTTACTGTTGGAATTATATTTATCCAGGATCTTAGATCTACTCACAAGTATGTTGATTTAACAACCTAATATTGAACTTCTAAAACGATGAACTAAACACGTAAAAGTTAAGAATAACTTACAGTGATTGCAGCGGAATTAATGTCTCCTTCCACTCAGATCTCTAACCCTTGATTCCTGTCTATAGCAGAGTATAATCAAGATCTGAGCCCGAAAGTTCTTCAGTTGGATGTGATCCTTCACAGTCTTCCAAACTATAATGAGGTACTGAATGATGTGTGTGGGCACTTCTCTCTCACTAGGAATTTCGAAATTTCTCTCTTGTTTTCTCTCTTGATTTCGTGTGATACACTATGCAAAGCAAAGTTTTCTCTTTCAAGCACACCAAGAGAAGAGAGGGGGCGGCTATAAATAGGAAAAAGGGAAGACCACAACTTTCCAAATAAACAGTTTCCTCTTTTACTGTGTAATTGAATAACTGCCTTATTTAGTGTGATTCACCACTTTCCTATTTAGGCTAGGCTTTGATTAGCAATTATATGGCAAATTAAATTGAAAATAATAATTGGGAAATATGCAATCATGTGGCCGGCCATGGTGTGTATGGGCCTCACATGGATTTTGCAGTTTCCTCAATTTTATTTCTATTTCTCCAAAAATGTCATTTTTCCAATTCTAATCATTTAAATGCCAAAACTAATTATTTAATAACTAAAATAGATTATTAAATAATATTGCCATTTAAAATTAATTATTAATTTAGACATGCAAAGTCTCATAATTAATAATTAAACCTAGAAACCCTCTTATTTACAATTTCATCCCTAAACTGTGAGAATTCACAAATTAGACATAGTCTAACTTTTAGAATTATAATTGATTAATCATAAATCAATTATAGAGTCTTACAAACAGTATAGTCTCAACTAGAATGGGGACCATGGATCTATATTCTGAGCTTCCAATAAGTTGAACCGATTTACCAAGTAAATCCCTAACTTATTAATTCCTCGTTGAATCCACTCTTAGAACTTGGAATTGCACTCTCAGACTTATATAGAGCATATCATATGTTTCACGATATCAATATGCTATCTCATTTAACCATTGTTATAATCTTAATGTGATTTAGAGATCCTCTATATAGATGATTTACATCGAGATGGGACCAATTTACCGTTTACACCCCTCAATGTATTTTGCCCATTTGAACACTTAGTTACCTGTAAATGATGTTTTAGTGATCTAATATATAGTCACTGAAACAAGAGCTCATCCATTTACTTCTATTTAACTAAGCTCAAAAGGAATCATCACTTTACTTCTATACACCAGTAGAAGCTATAGATTTCCATATTTATGTTTAGCACTCCCATTCAGTTATGCTATCATGTTCCCAAAATATATGTATTATCCTGACCCAAAGGTAGGCTTTAACTAATAAATCAAAGAACAAGAATAGCACTCCTGAGATTGAGCCTAAGCATATCAGGATTTAGATTCTCTTAATCTAAGATCAACTTCTGACATTGACTTGGAAAGATACAACGGTAAGTTTACAATATCTTTAACCAAGTTTAATATCGGTCCAGTCCAATGCATACTCCATGCATTCGAAACCAGTATACTTTGCCAATGTTCTGGAAAGAACATAACACTTACTCCAAGTGTAAGTATACTTCATCGCTGATTATCACATTAGTGTAAATCCAAAACACTGATGAACAGGGACCAAATCTTTTGAATCATATAATCACAATCACATTCCACTGTATTGACGATACTGTAATTGTGAATAACTATATAATCTGGATTTAACTGATTTTCTGTATATATCAAGTATATATATTAAACCATAAACATGTAACATACATGTAATCATAATTCACTTCTAAATTGATAACTAATCAGATTGTAATGAGTTTTATTTAGGGCATAAAACCCAACAGTTACCTATAAATAGATAGTGATGGCTCTCATTCAAACTTAACTTTGTCAGGTGAAAACTTAGCCTCTATCTATTCTCTATAGGTCGAACCACTTCCCTCTTCTTTTCTTCTTTACTTTTCGAAATCCTTGAGTGAATGAGTGAGTGCCCACACACATCAAGTGGTATCTCAATCATAGTGTGTAAGAATGTGGAAAATCAACCAACAAGAAGGAGATTCAGCATCAAAGGAAGGAGAGAAAGAGATCCAAGTTCAGATATTGATAATGCTCTGCTACAGAAAGGAATCAAGGGCTAGATATCTGAACGGAAGGAGTCATAATATTCCGCTGCACCCAATGTAAGGTTTACTAAACTTTATATGTGTTTATTTCATTGTTTTAGAATTCATATTAGGATGTTAATGAAACATACTTGTTAGTAAATCTAGATCCTGGTGAAATATATCCAACAACTGGCCTCAGAGCCATGGTAATGATTTACTTTCATGAAATATGAATTAAAACGATGTTATATGTTGATTTGGATGGTTTCATGTGGTTTATGTGCTTATTTGATGATAGTTTAGAAATCGCAAGATATGTTACTGAAATATTTTTTATTTCGATCTGGAATTATTTTTTCTGGAAAGTAGACGAAAAATTAATAAATTTAGGCTTTTACAAACTTAATTTGGATTTTTTATGAATTAGTTATAATTTTTTGAAGTTGAATGAAAATATCTGAAATCGGGTTACACACGCGCGCGCACGAAGGGATATCTCCGTATTTCACGCGGTTTCAGACAGCCTGACCGAGGAAACTCGGACACGGGTTGTCTGAAGACGCGTCCCGCCAACCTCCCTCGGTCAAGTACGCTGCGTGCAGCCTCAAAGCTCGGTCATCCCCTTCATTCCGAGCGCGCAGGGGTATGCAATGCATACCTCTGTGCGCCAATTTTATTTTCGTCATAACTTTTGATTCAAAAATCGTTTTTCATTGAAACGAAAGCCAAATTTTGGTAGAATTTTGTGTAGAATCTAAATTTTCAATTAAAAATCTAATTTTCAAAATAAAATTAATTTTTATTAATTTTTTAATTAATTAAAATTAGTTTCTCATATTAGTAGGCTTTGAAATTTGAAAATTTGATTTCTCACGAAGGAGCCTTATGGTTAATTTTGAAATTTTAGATTATTTTATTTATTTTAATTATAAGATCAGATATTATTTTTTTTATCAAATTTTAAATGAACTTACTTTGATATTAAAATATTATCTTTTAAAAATAATCTTGTACTAATTTCAAAATTTGCTAACCATATCATATCTTTTTCAAATTTGTTATTTTCAAAATATATTTTATTAATTAAAATTATAAGATTAGGAATATATTAGGTTTAACATTTATCTTATTAGATATTTTTTTATTAAAATTATATTTTGGCAAAAATAACATGAAGATTTGAAAATTGGTTAGTTTAGTTTGAATAGATATTTTATGGTTTCAAACCATAAATTTTTCAAACTTATTATTTTATTATTATTTTTTAAATATTCTAACCATATAAATATCTTATTTTTCAATTAGTTTATTTATGTAATATTTAAATTTATTAAATTATAAGACTCAAAATATAATAATGAAATATCTAAATTTAAAATGCAAGATATTTTATTATATTATCTTATTAGAAATTTTAAATAAATTTAAATTTTAAATAAACTTGATATTTGAAAAATTGGTTAGATATTTTTGATTTTTTGTTAGAATTTAAGAAATTTAGGAGTTTGTTGAATTTTGAATTTTTTCAAATATTCTCTAACAACCTAAATTTGAATTCTAGTTAAGATATTTATTTTAAAATTTAATTTTTAAATTTTAAAATTGAGACATTTTAGCTTATTTTCCAGATATTCCAGATCAGTTATTTGTTTGTATTGTTTGATTATATTATTATGTATTCAAATTTTTTTTTTTACAAACCTATTATTTGTTTGATCTAAATTGCTATGATTAACTTGTTGACAGATCCAATGTTCTGATTCTAGTCATAGTCCAATTGTCAATAGATCTTATAAATAATTTGTAACATGTAAATTTTGCAATTTCTTTCATCTGTGTAAACCTAGTAACATGATAGGGCCCATCTAAATCTTTTGACCTGTGTGAGCCTATATGTTTGCGATTGGGCTTAGATGCATATAGGAAGCCCATTTAAGTTTTACTAAGTAAATGGACTAGGTTGCTAAAATAAATTTTTGACATAAGTAAATTTATTTAGGCCCAATTAGATTTGGGCTTATTCAAGGTCTAACAATTGTTTATTTAAAGGTTAAATTCCTCTCTTTTGGGCCTTGTGTGAGAGTTAGGGGCCAATAGAAGTGGGTACGACATACTGAACCCAGCTCCCCCTCACATGAACTACCCCAATTGTGAAGGCCCATTTGCCTTATTTAAATAATTGTATTATGTTAATTATATTAGTCTAACCTAATTAAAATTGAATTAGCAACATAATTAACTTTTAAAATATATGAAATTTAATTTGTTCATTTAATATTTTAAAGTTAATTTTAGAAAACACTTAGTAAATGAAATTATTCTAGATAGTTATTTCTAGAACTAGTTATTTTTTCTAATATTTAATTAGGAAAATATCATAGATTGTGAAATTAATTGTTTAATAATTAATTTTGGTACAATCCAATTTAAGCATATTTTTCCTAGTATTAAACTAGAATTAATAATTAAGTCTCCTCTATACTTAATTATTTATTTCTTGAATTTAATACATTTAATTAAATTGAAAATTCAATATATAAGTTGATTTTCATCATGATACTTAAATATTATTATTTTCATGTTATTTAATTAAAAATTGAAAATTATTTTAAGTTTGAAATCTTATTTCATATAACTTAAATTTGAATAATTTTCAAAATATATTTTATTTTATTTTATTAATCTTTTTTCCACAATTTCGAAATTGCATTTCTTAAATGCAGAAAGTTCGAATTTTATTTGAAAAATAGATTAAAGTTGTAAATTATTAATTTTAATTTTGGACCAACTTAAATCAATGATTTTTTCATTTAATGATTAATTAAAATAAATGAAGTAAAATATATTTAATTAGAAAATGAATTAATTAGTCAATGAAAGTCTAGATAGCAATTATCTGTTTTTGCTTGAAGTATTTTTCTAGTGTATTTAATTAAATAGAAAATTAATATTTAAGTTTATTTTCATCATGATACTTAAATATTTTAAATTTTTCTTATATATTTAATTAAATAGGAAAATTATATTTTTTGTTGTAAATTAATTTTATTAATTAATTTTGGGCCAACATTAAATTAGAATAATTTTTCCAGAATTTATTTTTATTTTATTTTATAGCATTTTTTCGAAAATAGTATTCTTAAATACTTCAATTTTTCGAAATGCAATGTATATTTATAGAAAATTAAATTTGAGTTGTAAATTAATTTAAATTAATTTTGTAACAACTTAAATTGAATATTTTTCTAAATATTTATTGGAAATTATTATTAAGATGGAAATAATTCATGTTATTTTTATATCCATCTGAGGAAAATTTATAAATATTAAATTAAAATTTATATTTAGAATTTTTCATTCTAAATTAGAAATTTTAATTAAATAAATATATATATTTAAAATAAATAGATTAAAATAAATATTAGAAGAAAATACACTTTAAATAATGAGTTTTATTATTAGGACATTCGATCTCCATTGTTGGTTTTACATAGCTTTTGTTTTAGTGAGTAATCCTCCCTAATGGAGGAACGTTCATTAGCAAGTTAGTACCGTTTAATCTCGAAAGATAAGTGGCTTTGTAAGTGTTTTATATGGTATGGATCACCCTAATGGTGGCGACTGTATTTGACTTACAAAATATGAAACAATGGTGGAAGCTCATAAGATAAAATAGCCTTGACTCTCGCCTAAACGGGACAACGCTGGATTCCAATCTTGATCAAATAAAAGATTGCTAGAATGTTTAACATTTTAGATGAGCTGACAACTCTATTCAATGGATGGTAGCTTTGACTCTCGCCTAAACAGGACACTGATTTCAGTTTGTTGAAGACCTTGGAAATTATTTAGGATTGTATGTTTTAGTATTTTCACTTGTCATTCCTACTTGCTATATGTTTAATAATTTCTGAATTGTGTATGAATTTATATTGAACCATGTTATTTTCTGTTATTAAATTGTAGTTTAATTTCGAATCTTCAGTGTTGGTCTAACTTGGTATGTTTTTCTAATGAGATAAATCCCTAATAGATTTTCACCATTAGACATACATAATAGTGTTAGATCTTGAAAGATAAATATTGTATATGCAGCATCTAGCTGTTCATCAATTGATGACACCTTAGACTAGTATTTTTACAATATGAAACAAGAAGATTGTATAAATAAGATTACTTCGACTCTCGCTAATCGAAGCATCGTTGGATTCTTATTTAAAAAACAAAATTATCCTAATTCCTCTTAGCTTATTCATTTCGAATTAGCTCAATAACATATCATTGGATGAATGGTCTATAAATCATTTAATGTCATTCTATTTTCTCTTCAGAAATTAAATGACACATGATTATAATCCCGAAATTTTATTCCAAAATGATATAAGTCCTCAATCTTAGAAATCTCCTACTTGTAAGGGCAAATCTGACTTAGAGTTTAAATTAGTAGTGGTGGTCCAAGAAAGAATTACTCATTATATTTGGTATTAATTTAAATCTTTGACTTTAATTTTAGATTCCAAACAGAAATTTCTTATATTTCTAATTCCAGGATACAATACAGTTACACTTTCACAAGTGTTTAATAACCATTTTCTATCAATGGATTCAAACTGTATGGAATATGAGTTTAGTATTCTGTGACCAGGATCCACTTGCACTATTCTAAGAACTCTTTGATGTAACTATACCTAAGTCATCAAAAGACACAACCACATTTTTTATTAATCTATGGCATTTGTATCTTGTTCATAGTGGTTTTGACAAGATCAATCTCTGTAAAGAGTTAATATGTCTATATCCACTGAAAGTAAGTTCATCTCATTCGCAGATTGATGTATATTCAGGGGTGGATATGAGTTTTTTGTTGTATTCTTAAAACGATCACTCTAGATTTTACCTTAAGCAAAAGAAATTTGAAATGTTTGAAAATTTCATGAATTTCTAGCTAGGTGAAACACCATTACAGGTAAGTGGTTAAAGATCTTGCGAACTGATAGGGGTGGAGAAATAGTTAGTTGATATGCAGTTCAAAGATCATTAAATTGATTTTTGAATTATATCCAAACTTACCTCCCTAGAAATTTCGATTTGCATATTGATGATTAGTTACTAGTCGTTGCCTAAGTCTTTCTATGGTAATACAATTTCAGAATGATGTAATGGTTGTATACTTAAAGTAAATCATTACTAGATTCATGGATGACCTAATCGAAATCTTAAGAAAAGCTAGAACTTTTAACCATGGTTTGCATGTTTGTTAGCTATTCTAAGTGATTAGGGGTGGAACATCCCATAGTCAATAGATAAGAAAGTGTTTGTTTAAACAAATACTACTTTTCTAGGAAAATGACTAAGTCTGAAAAACAAAGTAGCAAATAAAGGAGATATTTTTTATTGATTCCAAAAGTGTTCTATCATCTTATTCCATATGATTATCCCACTGTCTCTGTTGTCTTAACACAACCGAAGAGGTCAATACCATTTAGTTTTCTTAGGCGTAATTCACGGTAATGGATTGTCGAGATAAGAAACTAAAAAGAAAGCCAAGAGAATTATAGTTTGATCCATTCACATGGAGTAACCTAAGCTTTCTATTACAAGAACATAAAAGGAAGTTTCGTTTATAAGTCTATTCAATGGACTTAACAAAACTTTCTGTTCCTAGTACTATAGGTTTGAGTTTATCTAAACCTATGGCTTGTGGTATACCTGGTAATTACTTAGTCTAATGCAAGCAACTTACTTTAGTAAGATGCTGAAACATTTTCTTTCTAATGTAATCTGTAGAAGCTTCTCGACTTCTAGGCATAGATTTTATTTATCTAAGGAAAAGTCTCAACTATTCCAGAAAAGATAAAGCCATGAAAGAATTCTTTAAATCAACAGTGAGAGGTCTCAGATATGCTTTAGTATGCCTTAGACCAGACACCTGCTGTTGAGTGGGAGTAATGAGTAGGTATCAGATTAATCCAGGAGAAGAACATTGGAAGACAATCAATTAAATCTTAAGATTAAGAAGAGGAACTATATGTTAGTCAATAAGAGTGTGTTTAAAACTCTTAGACTACACCACATCAGATTTCGAGACTTGCCTTTGTGCTAGAAAGTCTGCTGATAAGATGGTGATTACTCTGGGGGTGGAGTAGTGATTTTGGAGAAGTGTAAAAATCTATCTGAAATTTCTAGGTCTACCAGAGAGGGACTGAATGTTAAAGTTGCAGGAAAGGTACTTATTCAGTCTTAGGAAAGTTCTATACAATTGTGGCACCGTTTCGACATGTCTTAACTACTAGTGTTAATTTCCTGATTAACCAAAAGTAGTTGCCAAAGGTATAGAATCCAGTATCCCAAGAGAGTAGACATATAGAGAGGAATTTCACATTATCAATGATTTTGTGATTAAGGAAGAGTAATGGTGGAGAAAAGGTTGTGTTTGTCAGATCCTATTACGAGGAGTTTACTACTACTACACTTGATTTGTATATCAAGGTGTTAATGATTATTTGAAATGTACATTATGTTTTATATTAGTGCAAGTGAGAGTTTGTAGGGTTTTATGCCCTAAATAAAACTCATTTCAATATAATCAGATTTACTTATTAATAAAGATCAAAAATAACATTTAATGTTGCATGGTTCACATGATTTATTTCATTATTATTTACATAATGTATGAATCCTATTTAAGTCTAGAACATATCAATTTGTTAATGTAGTGTTGTCAGCACAGTGGAATATAATCTTGATTATATGTTCGAAAGTTTATTCCCTGATTTGTTATTTCACTGGATTTAGACTGACATGATAATCAGCGATAAGTATTCTTACACCTTGGATAAGTGTTATGTCCTTTCCAGGGCATTGGCAAAGTTTACCAGTATCGGATGTATGGAGTATACATCGGAAGGGACTGATATTGAACTTTGATTAGATTTGTTAAAATTTACCATAATATCTATTCAATTCAATATCACCTGTTGATCCTAGATTAAATGATCTTATTCCTGATATGTTTAGGTTCGATCTCAAGAGTATTATACATGTTCTTTGATTTTTTAGTTAAGCCCACTTTTGGGTCAGGGTGATACGTACATTCTGGGAACATGATAGTATAATTGAGTGGGAGCGCTAACATAAATATGGAATCTATAACTTCTATGGGGATTTAGAAGTGAAACGATGATGTCCTTCAAGCTTGGCTAAACAGAGATAAATGGTGGAGATCTCATTTCACTTTGCTGAAATATGATTTATACGGAGCTAAGTGTTTTAAGGATAAAATACATTGAAGGTGTAACAGTAACTTAGTGCATATTCAACGTAGATCATCTATTAGAGGATCATTGATCAAATTAGGATTATAACAATGGATAACTAATGACGCATCTATATCGTGGAACATATAGAGCGTTCTATATACTGAGAGTGCAATTCTAAGTTCTATGCTTGGATTCAACGAAGAATTAATAAGTCAGTGAGTTTAAGATATAAATTCTTGATCTGCTTATTGGAAGCTCGGATATATAGACCCATGGTCCCCATACTAGTTGAGACCATACTGCTTGTAAGACTCAGTTAATTGATTTTGATTAATCAGTTATAATTCTAAAGTTAGACTATGTCTAGTTTATGAATTTTCACTAAGCAAGGGCGAAATTGTAAAGAAAAGACATTCTAGGTTTATTTATTAATTAAGAGACTTTATATGTCTAATTAATAAATATTTTAAATGATAATATTATTTAATAATTAATTTTTAGTTATTAAATAATTAGAATTGACATTTAAATGGTTGAATTTGAAAATTGGCGTTTTTGAGAAAATGAGATGCAGAAATGATAAAACAGCAAAATTGCATAAGTGAGGCCCATTATCCAAGGCCCATGGCCGGCCACACTTATAGGATTTTGTCATTTATTATTCCATTATTTTAATGCCAAATAATTCTAACTTAAACCTAGGTGGTTACCTATAAATATATAGTGATGGCTCTCATTCAAACTTAACTTTGTCAGGTAAAAACTGAGCCTCTATCTATTCTCTATAGGCCGAACCACTTCCCTCTTCTTTTCTTCATTACTTTTTGAAATCCTTGAGTGAAAGAGTGAGTGCCCACACACATCAAGTGGTATCTCAATCATAGTGTGTAAGACTGTGGAAAATCAACCAACAAGAAGGAGATTCAGCATCAAAGGAAGGATAAATAGAGATCCAGGTTCAAATATTGATAATGCTCTGCTACAGAAAGGAATCAAGGGCTAGATATCTGAACGGAAGGAGTCATTATATTTCGCTGCACCCAATGTAAGGTTTACTAAACTTTATATGTGTTCATTTCATTGTTTTAGAATTCATACTAGGATGTTAATGAAACATACTTGTTAGTAAATCTAGATCCTGGTAAGATGTATCCAACAGAAAATAGTCTTTAGGGCATGCTTTGTTGAGGTCTGTGAAATCAATACAGATTCGCCATTTCTTGTTCGGCTTGGGCCCAAGTACAGGATTCGCAACCCAAGCCGGGTAAAAAGCTTCAATTATGAAGTTGTTGTTGCGCAGCTTTTCAACTTCATCTTTTAGGGCTACTACTCGTTCTTTATCCAGCAGCCTTCGTTTTTGCTGAACTGGCCGGATGTTAGGATCAATATTCAGAACATGTGAAATAATAGAAGGGTCGATTCCAACCATATCCGCATGTGACCAGGAAAAAATATCTAGGTTTGCTCTCAAAAATTTTATCAACTCTGATTTTACTTCGAGCAACAAACCCTTTCCAATTTTCAGCTTTCTGGCCGGGATAGCTGGATCGATCTCGATCTTTTCTAATTCTTCCGCAGGTCCAACATTGCTGCCTGGGTCCCCAAGTCGAGGATCCACATCTTCATCCTCGCCTTGGGAAGTTTCCTACTTGGGAATGTTTTTTCCCTTGTCTGGGCTCTGGCTGGAGGATATTTCCTTCTTAGCCTTGGCCACTGCAAGGTTGTAACATTCTCGAGCAGATTGCTGGTTCCCCCTAAGACACCCTACCCCATTCTTTGTTGAGAACTTCAGGCACGAGTGAAATATTGATGTGACAGCTTTTAAGTCATACAGGGCTGGTCGCCCAAGCATTACGTTAAAGGCTGAAGGAACATCCAATATTAGGAACTGTGCCATGATAGTTATGCAAGTCGGAGCTTGTCCAACAGTGAGGGGTAGCCGAATTTGTCCTAGAGGTGCAACTCCTTGACCGGAGAAACCATAGACAAGCTGGAGGCATGGAGTTAGATCCTTGAGTTGGAGCCCCATCTTTTCGTAAGCAGTCTTGAACAAAATGTTTGAAAAAGCTCCATTATTGATCATGGTTCTAGCCACCATTTTATATGCTATCTGGACTTCCACGATTAGCGGGTCGTTGTGCGGAATTCTAATCTTGCAAGCATCTTCATCGTTGAAAGTTATGGTTGGCTCTCCTGCTCGTGGAACTTTGGGCAACCTTTCTTCCACGACCAGGATGACTTCTTCTTGCTCGTGCTGAGCTGTCCGGGCATACCTCTCCCGAGCTTTGCCCGAATCTCCAGCAATGTGCGGGCCTCCAATAATGACTTATAAGTGTCCATCTACGGGTGGAGGTAGCAGATCCTGGTTGTTTTGACCTTGGTTGGTCTTAAAATACTTCTGCAGGTGCGGATTGTTTTTCTTTATCAGAAATTCAATTTCCCGCTTCAGATTGTAACATTCGTTGGTGTCGTGGTCGTAGTCTCCGTGGAACCGACAAAATTTCGTCATGTCCCTTTTGTTGGTATCTTTCTTCATGGGCCCGGGCTTCTTGTACGGAATTAACGACTGGGTTGCCATATATACACTCTCTATATCTTCAGTTAGAATAGTGAATGCAGTGTGCTTGGCATGATCACGGGGAGTCTATCCGGATTTATTGGTGAACTTTCCTTTCTTCCCGCTTCCTTGCTTGTGGTTGTTGCTTGAACGCTTGCCACTTGAATTGTTGGAATAGTTGGGAAGTTGGGCGGATGTTCTAGTGGAAGTAGTCTTCGCTTTGCCAGGCTTTTGCTTACCTTCTGCTCGTTGAATGGCTTCTTCGAGCTTGATGAAGCCTTCGACTCGGTCAAGGAAATCACTCATTGAGTCTACCGACCCGTTCTTCCTTATATCCTTCCAAAGTTCACCAAGGACTTCAATGCCCCCCAGTATCACGGATAACTTTCCATCCTCAGTTACCCGCGAAACTTTGGTCGCTTCCGTCATGAATCTGCTGATGTATGCCCGGAGTGGCTCGCCTGGTCGTTGCTTTACTTCGACCAAATCTCCCAAATTCAATAGGAGCTGACACGATCTTGATATGATCTTCTAGCCGAGATTTAAGGAGAGTTAATTCCTTATTCTGTGCAATTTGATAAAAAGGGAAACTGTACTAGGCTTCCAAGAACACGTTGTCTGGCTTCCTAGAAATGCGGTACTGGGACCACTTTCGGGTACATGATGTCCTTGGCAAAAGCTCGTCTGAGTGAGAAACGAAGATGCTTTCCAGGAAGGTCTTGCTACACTTGGGTTTGGCCCAAGTTATCTTCTTTGGGCCTACTGGTGGTATTTGGATGTTGAAATGGAGTCCACATGTCCCTTGCCATAAATGTAGATAGCATACCTGCCAAGTTTTTACAATGTTGTGTATTGTGGAAGCTTGTCCCAATCCATATGAGTGGACATGTGTAGGTTAAAACTAATATTCTTATTGCTTTACAAGTGCTAGTTGATTGTGGAAGGTGGACTTCTGTCTTCGGCTTTCGGAAGCAGGTGTAGCAGTCATTTTGACGGCTATTTATTATTGGTGCAAAAATTAAGAAAAAAACTTTCATCATTGATTTTTGCCTCCATTTCAGGGGCATTAAATGCTTGACATGCGTGGCTGCTTGACTTCCAAGCTGTAGGATGTGTTTTTGCTTTTAGAGAAACGATCTGGATTGTTCATTTTTTCTTCATTTTGATAACCATTTTGAGTGTAAATACTCCTTAAAACTACCATTTATCACTTTTTTCCTGCTTTAAATTTTCATTCGCCCAAGTTCAAGCTTTCTTGAGAGCAAAGTTTAGTGAGAGATTCTAGTAGTGAATGAACCAAGGATTTGACGATCTCCTCCAAATCACTCTTCATTTTTGAAATCATCTCCTACCAAACCATCCACCCCAGTGATCGAGTGTTTTCAAAGGAGTGAACTAGTGAATCTTGATTTTAACTCTGAAATCGATTCATTGATTTCCTTAGACAATCGTCTTCGTGAAAGGTGTGCTCGCTTGCACAATCCAGATTCGGCGAAGATCAGTTAGGAGCCTTCATCTTCACTACCAGGTATGGGTCTGTTTGGTTTCTCGCCTTTGATTGTGTTTCTGAATCCACTATAGAAGTTAGGGTTTGCATGTTTTCCTTTAAGTGAAATTATGGTTTATTAGGCCTGTGACCAATACTGCTGGTAGTTTTAAATGTGATGAACTTTATGTTGGAAATATTTTACCAGGATCTAGATTTACTACCATGTATGTTTCATTAACATCCTAATATGAATTCTAAAACAATGAAATAAACACATATAAAGTTTAGGAAACCTTACATTGGGTGCAGCGGAATATAATGACTCCTTCCGTTCAGATCTCTAGCCCTTGATTCCTTTCTGTGGCAGAACATAATCAAGATCTGAACCTGGATCTCTTTCTCTCTTTCCTTTGATGCTGATTCCCCTTCTTGTTGATTGGATTCTACACAATCTTCCACACTATTATTGAGATACCACTTGATGTGTGTGGGCACTACTCTATCACTAGGGTATTTTCGAAATTAAAGAGAAGAAGAGTGGCGACAAGGAGGCTCAGGTTTTCTGTGAAAGAAATAAGATGCATGTCCATAGTTTCCTGAAGCCATCACTTTTATAGAAACATATCTAGGTTTAGGTTAGAATTGTATGGCCTTAAAATAATGAAAATATAAATGGTAAAATGCCTGCATAGTGGCCGGCCATGATATGGATAATGGCCTTTACTTTGTAATTTTACCATTTTGTCATTTTTCAATCTCATTTTCTCAAAAATGCCAATTTTCCAATTCTACCATTTAAATGGCAATTCTAATTATTTAATAACTAAAAATTAATTATTAAATAATATTGTCATTTAATATATTTATTAATATAGACATATAATGTCTCTTAATTAATAAATAAACCTAGAATCTCTTTTCTTTACAATTTCGCCCTTGCTTAGTGAAAATTCATAAAGTAGACATAGTCTAACTTTAGAATTATAATTGATTAATCAAAATCAATTAACTGAGTCTTACAAGCAGTATGGTCTCAACTAGTGTGGGGACCATGGGCCTATATAACCGAGCTTCCAATAAGTTGAACTGAATTTACCAAGTAAATTCCCTAACTTATTAATTCCTTATTGAATCCACACTTAGAACTTGGAATTGCACTCTCAGTCATATAGAACGCTCTATATGTTCCACGATATAGATACGCTATTAGTTATCCATTGTTATAATCCTAATTTGATCAATGACCCTCTAATAGATGATCTACATTGAATAGGAACTAAATTACCGTTACACCTTCAATGTATTTTATCCTTAAAACTCTTAGCTTCGTATAAATGATATTTCAGCGAAGTGAAATGAGATCTCAACCATTTACCTCTGTTTAGCCAAGCTCGAAGGATATCATCAGTTCACTTCTAAATTCTGATAAAAGTTATAGACTCCATATTTATGTTAGCGCTCCCACTAAATTATACTATCATGTTCCCAAAATGTACGTATCACCCTGACTGTCAAAAGTAGGCTTAACTAACAAATCAAAGAACATGTATAATAATCTTGAGATCGAACCTAACCATATCAGGATTAAGATCATTTGATCTAGGATCAACATGTGATATTGAATTGAATAGATATTACGGTAAATTTTAACAAATCTAATCAAAGTTCAATATCGGTCCCTTCTGATGTATACTCCATACATCCGATACTGGTAAACTTTGCCAATGCCCTGGAAAGGACATAACACTTATCCAAGGTGTAAGAATACCTATCGCTGATTATATCATGCCAGTCTAAATCCAGTGAACTGACAAATCAGGGAATAAACTTTCGAACATATAATTAAGATTATATTCCACTGTGCTGAGAACACTATAATCATTAACAAATTCATATGTTCTGGATTAAGATAGAATTTATACATTATATATATAATCATGAAATAAATCATGTGAACCATCAGCGTTGTCCCGTTTAGGCGAGAGTCAAGGCTATTCTATCTTATGAGCTTCCACCATTGTTTCATACTCTTGCAAGTCTTATACAGTCGCCACCATTAGGGTGATCAATACTATATAAAAAACTTACAAGAATACTTATCTTTCGAGATTAAACAGCGCTAACTAACTAATGAACGTTCCTCCATTAGGGAGGATTACTCACTAAAACAATAGCTATGTAAAACCAACAATGGATATCCTAATAATAATAAAGCTCATTATTTAAAGTGTATTTTCTTCTATTATTTATTTTAATCAATTTATTTTAAATATATATTTATTTAATTAAAATTTCCAATTTAGAATGAAAAATTCTAAATATAAATTTTAATTTAATATTTATAAATTATACTTAGATGGATATGAAAATAACATGAATTATTTCCATCTTAGTAATAATTTCCAATAAATATTTAGAAAAATATTAATTTAAGTTGTTTCAAAATTAATTTAAATTAATTTACAGCTCAAATTTATTTTTCTATAAATATATATTGCATTTCGAAAAGAAAGAAATATATAAGAATACTACTTTTGAAAAAAAAAGCTTTAAAATAAAATAAAAGTAAATCCTGAAAAAATTATTCTAATTTTATGTTGGCCCAAAATTAATTAATAAAAATTAATTTTCAACAAAAATACAATTTTCCTATTTAACTAAATATTTAAGAAAAATTTCAAATATTTAAGTATCATAATTAAGAATCAACTTAAATATTAATCTTCCATTTAATTAAATATCACTCGAAAATACTTCAAGCAAAACAGATAATATCTATCTAGACTTTCATTGACTAATTAATTCTTTTTCTAATTATAATATATTTTAGTTCATTTATTTTAATTAATCATTAAATGAAACAGATTAACCCTTTTGAATTAGCCGATCTTACAAAATCGATCGGGCGGGCTGGTTGGGAAGGGGTGATTAGCGGAGAAAAGAATCGCTGAGAGATAGATTCTACTCTACTACCATTGATTTAAGTTGATCCAAAATTAAAATAAATAATTTTCAACTTTAATCTAATTTTCAAATAAAATTCGAAATTTCTGCATTTAAGAAATGCAATTTCGAAATTGTGGGAAAAAGATTAATAAAATAAAATAAAATATATTTTGAAAATTATTCAAATTTATGTTATTCTGAAATAAGATTCCAAACTTAAAATAATTTTCAATTTTTAATTAAATAACATGAAAATAATAATATTTAAGTATCATGATGAAAATCAACTTAAATATTTAAATTTTCAATTTAATTAAATGTATTAAATTCAAGAAATAAATAATTAAGTATAGAGGAGACTTAATTATTAATTCTAGTTTAATACTAGGAAAAATATACTTAACTTAGATTGTACCAAAATTAATTATTAAACAATTAATTTCACAATCTATGATATTTTACTAATTAAATATTAGAAAATATAATTAGTACTAGAAATAACTATCTACAATATATATCATTAACTAAGTGTTTTTCTAAAATTAACTTTAAAATATTAAATAAAAATAAATTTCATATATTTTAAAAGTTAATTATGTTGCTAATTCAATTTTAATTAGGTTAGACTAATATAATTAACCTAATACAATTATTTAAATAAGACAAATGGGCCTTCACAATTGGGGTAGTTCATGTGAGGGGGAGCTGGGTTCAGTATGTCGTACCCACTTCTATTGGCCCCCAACTCTCACACAAGGCCCAAAAGAGAGGAATTTAACCTTTAAATAAACAATTGTTATTCGTTGAATAAGCCCAAATCTAATTGGGCCTAAATAAAAATTACTTATGTTAAATTTTATTTTAGCAACCTAGTCCATTTACTTAGTAAAACTTAAATGGGCTTCCTATATGCATCTAAGTCCAATAGCAAACATATAGGCTCAAACAGGTCAAATGATTTGGATGGGCCCTATCATGTTACTAGGTTTAGACAGATGAAAGAAGTACAAATGTGAGCAAAATTTTTAGTCTTAAAAATTTCTCAGAAATAGTTGTGTTGCTGCACAAATGCGAGCAAAATTTTTCTATGCCCAGGATTCTTCTAGTTGTGGGTACTTTATCAATTTCTTCCTTATTCTTCTTCTAAATTTTCTTGATTTCCTATCTAGAACGAATTACCCCTGAAGGCTTTCATTTTTGCATAGTAAATCTGGTGGGAACCTTTCTAAGTAGTTTATGGGGGAGGCTTTCCTTGCTCCCTCTCTATACTAGATAGTTTGGGTAGCTAACTGCTTGGTTTTCTTTCTTTCCATGGAAATCATGTCCAAAAAGCTCGAACAAGAAGAGCTTGAGTCGGAAGAGGAGGCCAGGAGCAGGAGAATGATCCAAAATTGATGTTGAATGACATTCCATTGAAAATTGATCAGTACATTAATAAATTCTGGATTTATGGTAACCTCCAGAAATACGAGACCCTATAAGGGCTTGAAAGTGTTTCGGGGTTGTACTGGAATAGGCTCTCTGTTCATGGAGAGAAATTAAGTAAATGTGCTGATGGGGGCTTCGGCATCTGGAGTTAGGCCCATGTTGCGATGGGTGCACACTGTAATGACCGTATTTTAGAATATGGATTAGTAAAGACAATTAGCGTTAATTATTAATATTTTACAATTATGCATGAATTTATTATTTTGTGGGTCCCATTATTAGAAATGGACATTAGAGTTATAATTTCTCAATTTCTAAGATTTTATTAAACTCTAGAAGTATTATATATGTTAAATATGAATTGTGTAATTTTTATGATTTTTGCTCGGCGACGACGAAAAAGGCGATGGATGGATGTTTGAGTCACATGAGTAAAATATCATTTTTTAACTTTTTATTTATAAAGAATAAATATTCAACAAAATAACCAATTTATGAAATTAAAAATATTATGGTTAGAATATCTATAAAAATATCTAGGTTAATTTCAAATTTATTAATTATTTAATTCATATTATAAGATAATTTTATTATAATATTTCAAATAAAAAGAATTGTCATCTTTTAATTTCAAATGTAGCCAATATTAAAATATCTAATCTTATAATAAAATAATATATAAATATTAAAGAAATTAACTAATTTTTATAATATGACCATAATTTAAAAAATAAAATAATTAATTTTTAAAATTTAAACCTCAAAATATCAAAAATTAATAATAATCTATTAAAAATAAATATTATTAACTTGAAAAATTAATATTTAAGTTTAAATATATTAAAAATAACATTTTATTTTGAAATTAGGGTTTGAAAATTGGAAAAATCCAAAATTGGGTGAAAAATCACCCAAAAATCGGATCATGCACCTACTGCCCAGGAATTTTGCACGTGCAGCCCAAGAAGGCTACAAGCAATTACGCGCGTGGAGCAGGCGAACCTGCAACCTCACCTGCCGAGAAATCTCGGTGTGTTGCAGCCTCCAAGTGCGTGTGACTCGTGTCCGAACCCAGGCGATGCCAAGCTTCAAACAGATTTTGTCTGCCTCGCGCGCGCAGGAGTACTTTGTCCAAGTGGTTCTATGCGTGCGATTAAGGCATCTCGACACCCATTCAACCTGAAACTTCAAAAAACCATAACTCTCTCATTTTTTATTGGAATTGAGTGTTGTAAAAACCAAAATTGCTTAAATTTTCACAAGAAATCCAAAAAATATATTTTTAGAATGAAAATAAAATTATTTTCATGGAAAAATTTCGTAAATCACATTCATTTATTAAATAATACATAAACCAACATGAACACATCCAAATCAACACAATAAACAATATTCATTGTTTTAAATCCATATTACATGAAAGTAAATAATTACCATGACTCTAAGGCGAGTTCTTGGGAATATTTTACGAGGATCTAGATTTACTAACAAGTATGTTGATTAACATCCTAAATACGAATATCTCTAAAACAATGAAATTAAACACATAAGAGTTTAGAAAATCTTACATTGGTTGCAGCGAAATATAATAACTCTTTTCGCTCAAATCTCTAACCGTTGTTCCTTTCTGTCACTGAGTATTATCAAGATCTGAGCCTGGATCTCTTTCTCTCCTTCAGGTTTGGTTACCATCGTCTTACTCACTATGACTGAGTACTTGACTTGCTATGTGTGGGCATGGAACTCTATTACTATAGGCTCGAGTACGAAGAACAATGAAGAAGGCTTGAAAACTTTATAGAAGGTGTCTCTCATCTACTAGTTGTTTGACATAAAAAACTAGGTTTAAGTGTAGTTGATTGATCAATTGGATGAGATGAGAGCATCATGTTCCTTTTATAGTGTTTCAATTAGGGATTAGGGTTGAATTATATGGATTAAAAAAGAATAAAATATTGGACAAAAATCACTAGAGTGGCTGGCCAGTAAAGGGCCATTCTCTAGTTATAATTTTGACACTTTATTTCAACTAGTTATTCTTATTTCAATAATACCATATTTTCCAATTCAATCCTATAAATGCCAAAACTATTTATTTACTAATTATAATTAATTATCAAATAAAATTTCCATTTATATTATTTATTAATTAGACCATACAATGTTTCTTAACTAACAAATTAACCCTAAAAACTCTTTTCTTCACAATTAGGGCCTTGCTTAATGAAAATTCATAAATAAGACATAGTCTAATTTTAGATTTGTAATTGATTAATTAAAATCAATTGATTGAGTGTACAAGCAGTATTATCTCAGCTAGTGAGGGGAGCATGGGCCTATATAATCGAGCTTCCAATAAGTAGATCTAAAATTTACCAAGTAAATTCCCTAACTTATTAATTCTATTTTGCGCCACTATAGATTTGGAATTGAATAGCACTCTCAATTATATAGAACGCTCTATATGTACCACGATATAGATACGTTATGATTATCCATTGTTACAATCCTAATAGTCAAAGATCCTCTATAGATGATCTACATTGAAAAGGGACAAATTTACCGTTCTACCCTTCAATGTATTTTATCCTTACAACACTTAGCTACTTATAAATGATATTTCAGTAAACTAATATAATTACTGAAATGAGATCTCAATCATTTATCTCTATTCAGCCAAGCTCAAAGGAAATCATCGTTTCACTTCTAAATACTTATAGAATTTATAAATTCCATATTTATATATAATTAGCGCTCCCACTCAATTGAACTACCATACTCCCAAGATGTAAACACTACTACAAAAACTCCCTTTAGAGGCGGTTTTTAAGCCCTTTCAGCGTCGGTTTTCGTGAAATTCGCTACCGACGCTGATCAGGGCGACGCTAAAGGGTTTATATGAACCGACGCCATATGTACCCCTATGGCGTCGGTTATTTAATAATAACCGACGCCATAGGGGTCCTATGGCGTCGGTTATTATTAAATAACCGACGCCATAGGGGTACATATGGCGTCGGTTCTTATAAAATAACCGACTCCAGAGGGGTTTCCTAATTTTTTTTTTTCAGCTTTAATTAATATATTTTTTTTTACATTTATTAAAAATCTAGTTTATTTTTGTATTATTAATTAAATTAAATTAAAGCATAAATAAAATTAAATTAAAAAGTTAGACAAATACAAATTTACATTGCTCTAAGTGTTTGTATATTAGGTATTTTTTTATTAATATTTTATATTTTATAATATGTGTTTGTATTCTAGTATTTTAGTATCATTTTTATAAATTTTTAAGTTATGTTTTTATATAATAATTAGTATATTGAATATTAAAATAATGTGTAATATTTTAATTTTTATGTAATTTAATATTTTTATACATTTAAATTTTATAATATGGGTTTGTATTTTTCTAGTATATTATTATTATTTTTATAATTTTTAAAGTTATGTTTTGTATAATAATTAGTTTATTGAATAATAAAATAATGTGTAATATTTTAATTTTTATGTAATTTAATATTTTTATACATTTAAATTTTATAATATGGGTTTGTATTTTTCTAGTATATTATTATTATTTTTATAATTTTTTAAGTTATGTTTTGTATAATAATTAGTTTATTGAATAATAAAATAATGTGTAATATTTTAATTTTTATGTAATTTAATATTTTTATACATTTAAATTTTATAATATGGGTTTGTATTTTTCTAGTATATTAGTATTATTTTTATAATTTTTTAAGTTATGTTTTGTATAATATTTAGTTTATTGAATAATAAAATAATGTGTAATATTTTAATTTTTATGTAATTTAATATTTTTATACGTTTAAATTTTATAATATGGGTTTGTATTTTTTTTTAGTATATTAGTATTATTTTTATAATTTTTTAAGTTATGTTTTGTATAATAATTAGTATATTATCCCAATATTTTTGTATTTTTTTTTAGCTTACTATATCTATCATTAACACTCAACAATATCTATCCTATGTATTAATATTATTCGAAAATTACTCTAAGTATTTAAAGATTATCTAAATATATATAAAAAATATTCTTATAAAAGTAAGTTAAAGAAAACATACTTTATACCAAAAATTATGTACTTGACTTCCGATAAAGTCACTTCCGATAAAATCCTAACAACCAAGTTTAAGAGAAACGAAAATCAAATATTATCCTAATTCTACCAAAATTTCATCAGCATAACGGCTATAATTGAACGTTTCCAAAAAAATTAAACCTATTAATAACATTTTCCTAATACCATTAATAAATAAAATTTGAGAACCTTTCAAATATGAACTTTGACATTGATAATCATGGTACTAACACGAACATGTTTTGAGTCAAATATAAAGACCTACTAAGTATAATAAATGCATAGACACATCAATTAGATTATACAAGACAAGTGCCTAAAGTAACAAACAAAACAAATGTCACCTAATTTCACGAACATGTTTTGAGTCAAATATAAAGATGTACTAACACGAACATGTTTTGAGTCAAATATGAATGTGTTATGTCACCTAATTTCTTGCAACTAGCGAGTAATAACCTAGTTATTTATGTTATGTACTTTTCCTTTAACATTTATGTTTTTTATAATAAAATTTGATCCAAATTCTACTGAAATTTTAGCAGCATAACGACTGTAATTGGACGTTCCCAAAATTTTTAAAAGTGCCTAAAGTAACAAACAAACAAATATAACAATACAGAACAAAGAAACTAACATAAACAATACAAAATTTATCCACCCATCCGACCGCAGTACATGTATTCGCAGAACCTACTTCACTACGGATGAATATTTAAGATATTCAAACTCAACTAAGCATGCATTGATAATTATTTATACTAACAAAAGGTTAGCGAATGGATATACCTATTGCAAATCCGATCAACACCGAAATATGTCGACCCTCAAATATTAGCACACAACCAATAACATAATGCAATATACAACCAATTTAAAATTTTAATTATTAAATTACTTACTAGTTATTAAACAAAGTAGCAAGTTACTAGCTAGTTACTAATTTCCATAGTTAATTTTTTAAAAAATAACATATAAATATATATACATATATAATCAATTATATATTCACACTACCATTATTTTAAATACTTTATCTCTAAACTAATTAAATTCCTACTACTTCTCATTCTCATTCACAACAAATATATATACAATACAAATACACAAAATACACAAATAGTATATACACACAAGATATATATAAACACATATTCAATAATAAAACACAAAATATATACATATATATTATATATCAAGTTAATAAATATTTACCTTATAAACGCAATCCGGCGATAAAATGCTACAAAAATCCGACCACCTCTAGAACACACACAATATAATATTAATAAAATAAAAAAATTCTAAAAAAATTTACAAAAACGAAATAATACCAATGTACATAAATAAAATGAATAGAAAGCATATTTATACCTTAATGGACGTTGAGACTCAACGTTTTCTCCGCTAAAATCGGTGGCCGGAGTTATACCCACCACCTTTCTTTATAATAGGTTCGGTTTGGTATATAGAGGGGAAAAAAACTAAACTTTTTTACAGTATAGGTTTAGGTATAGAAAATAGAAGATTTTAAGACAAAAATGGGGTAAAATGGTTAAGAAATGAGGGAGAATGAGGTTGTTTTAGTGGTGGTTGGCGAGGGTTTTTTCGTGGGTTTGGGGCCGCTTGTGGGTCGTACATTCGCCGTGTTCGGCAAGGTGTGAAATGAGGAAGTGAGGAAGACGAAGCGAGAAAGGGTCGATATATAACCTTATGGCGTCGGTTATTAGGGAATAACCGACGCCATAGGTGCCACGTGTCGAATAAAGGTGGCACCTATGGCGTCGGTTAATACCTAATAACCGACGCCATAGGGTTATATAAAAAAACCCTGATTTTTCCCAACCCCCAACCGACGGCATAGATATATATATACATTCTATACCTACGGTTTTTACCAAAAAACCGCCTCTAAATGTCAATGCAGATATTTTTACCCCCTTTAGCTTCCCTTTTTATAAATTGGGTTGAAAAAAGGGAAGCTAAAGGCTTACATTGCAGTAGTGAAATATCTACGAGAACCATTTGTTAGCTTCCACGAACACCTCAAAGAACATAAATAATACAACTAAGTTGAACCTAACCATATCAAGATTAAGATCCATAGACCTAAGATCAACCAGTAATATTGATTAAGAAAGATAGAATGGTAAGTTTATGATATCTTATCCAAGATCAATCGGTCCAATCTTATGTATACTCCATACATCCGATACTGGTAAACTTTGCCAATACCTTTGAAAGAACATAACACTTATCCAGGGTGTAAGTATACCTTATCGCCGATTATCATGTCAGTTTAAATCCAGTGAACTGACAAATCATGAGAATTAAACTTTTGAACATATAATCATGATTATATTCCACTGTGCTCACGACACTATAATCATAAACAAATATATTTATATATGTTCTGGACTTAATAGAATTTATACATTAAACATAATCATGAAATAAATCATGTGAACCATGCAACATAAAATCGATTTCTGATATGATATTAATTAGTAAATCTTATTATATTGAAATGGGTTTATTTTGGGCACAAAACCCAACAATAATTTGGGTCATTTCTTGTTAGTTGTAGAACCCTTTGGTACCCATTTAGTCTTTCCTAGATATGCATATTTTTTCACATGACAATAAAAAATAGTATGACCATCTTAGTTACAATATTAATATGTGCATGTAAAGTGAGGTAGACTAGATGATTTTACAAAAAAAGTTTCTCAAAAACTTTTGTTTTCTACTAGGATCATAGCCAATGCCACTTTTCTAAAATCATATGATTGACTTCCTAGCATGAGATCATAACCTTCTTTACCTCTAGTAAAAGTATATATGTCATTCTTTAGGCTTTTTACATGAGCATTTAAATCAATAATTTCTTTCTTATATGAAGAACATGTAGCACATTGAGACTTAACTAAAAGTTCTTTTTCATTTAATTTTTAAAATCTCAATTTCTTCTAGAAGCATGTTGATCTTCTCTCTAAGAGTTTGGTTTTTAGCAAGCAATTTACTGAAATCATCAAATAGTTCCTTAAATGAATTAGACAACTAATCTTATGTCATATCTAAATTATCATCATTCTTACTATCACAATCATTTTGGCTAGAAATCCTTATCCCATCATCAAGCGCTATCATGCACATATTTGCTACTTCATTCTTTTCTTCATTTTAGGAGTCTTCTTCATCACTATTGAGCCAATCTGCCAACATTACCCTTCCTTTGTATTTGTTCTTCTTCTTCATTGGACAATCCATTTTCATTTGTCCGGGATTCTTTCATTCAAAGAAAATTGGTGGATCATCTTTGATCTTTCTCTCTTTTAACTCACTCGCTCTTTGTGGCTTATTTCCAAAGTTCTTTTTGAATTTCATTAACCTTTTGTATTTCTTGGAGAAGACTGTCAAGTCATTCATGTCACTACACAAGCTATCCTCATCTTCTTCACTAATGGCATGGGAGGAGGAAGACTTGAATGCAATAGTCTTCTTTTTCTTCTCAACTTCCTCTTCTTCTTGAGCACTCATGAAAATTTCATGGTTCATGAGTGAACTGATTAGTTCTTCCAAAGGAAGTGTGGAGAGATCCTTGGCTTCTTGAATGGCAACCACCTTTCCGTGATAAGCTTTGGTGAGACTTCTCAAAATCTTAGTCACCATATCTTTTTGAGTAAGTACCTTTCCAGGAGAATTCAAACCATTAGTAATTGTAGTAAAATGAGTATACATGTTAGCAATGGTTTCATCTACTTTCATATTAAAGTTCTCATATTGAGTGGGATAAATTTGAATTTTAGTCTCTTTCATAGCACTAGTTCCTTAATGAGTAACTCAAGCATTTTTCACATATCAAAGGTTGTAGAGGCTTGTTCAATATTTTTAAATATATCTCTATCCAAATCACATATAAGTGCATATTTAGCTTTAGGATTTTCAAAAAGTATATTCTTATCATTCACATCATATGCCTCATAAGTCTTAACAACTTCTACACCATTTATAACATGTTTAGCAATGTAAGGTCCACTAGACACAGTATGCCACAAATCATAATCCATAGATTGAAGGTAAGTTTCTATTTTAATTGTCCAATAAGGAAAATTTACTCCATTGAAGTATGGTCCTCTATTTGTGCTCAAACCTTCTAACTTGTTATTTTGTGAATTACTTGGAAACACCATGCTCTAAATTGTGATATCTAATCAAATAAATGAGCCCTCGCTTTGATACAAATTGTTAACCCAAGATAGGTTTCCAAGAGGGGGTGAATGGGAAATTTAAACTAATTTCAGGAAATTAAAACTTTTAGCACAAAACTACGCAATTAATCTCTTAATTAAATAAATGTAAGTAATATGGCAATCAATGATGTATAGCAAATAATCAATTGTAAAGTAAAGAGAGTTTAAGGGTAAGATATTGTAAACTCTCGATTTTTACAAGCTTTAGTAGAGCTAAGCCACCTACATCATTGGTCTTCAAAGCTATAGACCTAGCTTTAAGTTCCAATATCGAGCCAAGTTAACGGGCTTGACTAACCCTTATAACCAGGAGTTTTTTCAACGAGGTGTTTTGAAACCTCTTACAATAGTTTTGCACCACTAAGGACTATCAACCTCTTTCTTGGATTGTTGTAGTGACAATCTCACTCTAACTGGGTTGTTTACAATACCAGTGCCAATCTCACCTCAATCACAATATAGAAATGTTTGAAATTACAAGCAAATTCACTCTAGAAGTATGATGAAACAATAGATTACCTAGAGTCATTAGCAAGCATACGTTAAAGAATTAAACACAAATTTTGGCTCAAAGTGTGTGAAAAGTATTTTTTTTTATTTTAGACTTGGGAGCTCATTAAACTCACTTGAATATGTTAGGTGTATGATATAAATGCTCAGCCAACCCTGATTTTTGAGTAAAAATCGAGTTTATATAGTGTTGGGGTGAAATAGAGCCGTTTATAGCCGTCAACACGCATTTCAAGGGGATTCTACCATGAATTGGAATTTTTGATGGGAATCGGAATTCTGGATTAATTACAATCAGAATTCTAGATTCCAATCAAAATTTCAGATGGCTTACAGCGGTAAATTTTGCATTTTTTTGAATTAAAATTTGTATAACTTTTTACTTGATTACCCGATTTCAAAAATTCTAATTTTTTTCTCTTAGTTAAATGATATGTGATTTAAAAACTCAATTCAATTTTTTTACATCATTTGGTGAGAAAAATTATCGCACAAGTTAGTGGGCCAAAAATTTGTACTTAACTTTTTTAAGTATGGACTTGAAACTCACTATATAAGACTAGGAAATGTAAATAAACCTTTATGAAGTCTTGTCTTGAGTTCCTTGAGTCTTGAAATCCACTTTGGGTCACTTTCGAGAAATTTTGATAAAATTAGCATTTTACCCTTAGAGTTAATTTTGCCATAGAAAAAAATATTTTATCTTTAATTGCGCTACAAAATCAACAAATCATTAGTAATAAATAATAATCAAATATTTGTTAATCATCAAAATAAAGAGACCTAAAGTTTGAGTTAACAATTAGAGGGCTCATTATTCAGAGTTATTCAAATTTGATTTCGAGGACAAAATTCTATTGACGGGAGGATAATTGTAATGATCGCATACCTAGAATTGGAATTAGTAGACAATTAGCATTAATTAATTATATTATGTGATATGGGTCCAATTGTCAAGGAATAAGCATTTGGATTATAATTTTTCTATTTCAGAGATTTTATTAAATTCTAGATGTATTATATATGATAAACATGCATTTTAATATTTTATGATTTTGCTAGGTAACGGTTGAAATACGAGGGTTTGGCCATTCAAGTCACTTAGATACGGTTGTATATATTAGAGTTAGTAGGGAAAGAGAGTTAGACATTGGAAATATCAGAATTTATTGGGGTTATTGATCTAGACCATTGTACTCCTAGAATATTAGATTACTTCATGGTGAAGCAAGGGGCATTTTGGTCCTTTCACTTTAAGTTGTTTTTAGTTATGTGGGTGGGTTTTGTAGATAAATCCCAAAACTTTATACTGATTTTAATTCAATTAAATTGAAATTATATTTTATTGATAAACTTGACACAAAAGAAACAACCTTTTTAGCATACTCTCTCTCTCTCTCTAATGGCCATAAGGAAAACTAAGGAACCAGACCTAGATTCATTTATTTCTCAAGGAAATTCAGCAAGGAATGGGAAGAAAATTGGGTAGCAAGAACTATGGTAAGTTCTAGATACTTTTTCTCTTTGATTCTGGAAGAAAAGTTTGGTTTGGATATGTAATTTTGTGAGTTAGGCTCTGTCCAAGCTTGTGGGGTTTTGGTTTTGTTTTATAAATTGAATTAGAACTCCTTAGAGTGTTTCTAATGAGGTTTTTCTAGCTGTATCTTAGTATGAGTTAAGTTTGAGTTTTTAAGCTCAAGCTTAACTCATCAATGACGATATTTTTTTACAGGGCTTTGTTGCTGCGTTTATGAGATAGAGAATTTTACGAAGTTTAAGGTAGTTTTGGGTGAGAAATGAGATTTTTGGGAATTTTGCAGCAAAAAATGCCAAATCAATTTCTCATAAACGGTCTACCATTTTTACTGGCAGTAACCCAGAAAAGCAGTTTGCCAGTTTTTGGGGAATTTATTTCAAAGTCTCATTTTTGGGATTTTCTTGATATTTAGGGTATTGTCATGCTATTTAATATTTATTGATAGGGAAACTTCTAGTTTTGAATTTAAGTACCCAAAAGTGTTTAGGTTAACACTTACCAATTTTACATAAATGTGACATAGGGCCTTTGTTCAGCAAATAATATTTTCACTCAGGTCGACCGACATACTTGATTACAGAACCAAGGTAAGATTAGTGTAAGATATGTAAATGTATGCATGTGTTATACATGAATTATATGAATGTATACTACCAACACTATTACGGTCGAGGTACGTAGTGCATTTGTATAGTATAATGTTAAGGGGTATGACACAGTGTTACAAACACTAGCATGGGAACAATACAGAGTGTATGTGGTATAACGCTCAGTTGTACTCGGGGTACGGACTAACCCTACCAAAACTAGTATGGGACGAGTACTTAGTGCATGTGGTATAGTGGTCGTACTTCAACGTTACTAACACAAGTATGGGAAGAGTACTGAGTGTATGTGGTATAATGCTTAGTGTACTCGAGGTACAAATTAACCCTACCAACACTAGTATAGGACGAGTACTTAGTGCATGTGGTATAGAAGTCATAGTTCTATTAAGATCATTCTTGATTCATCTATTAAGCCTTGTAGGTAGGTGTATGGGCACCTAGTTACAAGTCAAAAATATCTTTATATATTTTATGCTTTTCTTATTGAGTTTGTCGACTCACCAATTTGTTTGCATGTGTAGGTAAAGGACGAGACTAAATCAAAAATGAGTCTGGAGCTCTACGAAGATCATACATATCAATACGGTTCGATCTGGAGAGTTCGATCTTTGAGACAACATGGGCTCAGTTGAGTTGGTCGCTAGGCGACGTTTTAAATTATTACATTTTGGTCATTTTGTAAAAAAATCAGGATCCCAAAGTTTATAAATTTTTGTAAACTATAATTAGTAAAGTTTGTGTTTATTTATAAATTTTTTATTAAATGCATTTTTTACTAAACCCTTTGAATTAGCAAAGGTTAGCACAGTAATTTAAATGTAACGTCCTGAACCGTGAGGGTGCCACGTGTATGTTTTTATGAATTAGTTTATAATAATAAACTAACGGTTTAATAAAAGTGTAGTTTAATTAAAACTCTTAGTAAAATAATTTAAATCATAACTTAACTTTCTATTCAAAATACCATTGGATTCGGGAATCCCCTTAATTATAGACTCTTTACAAAATGCTACAAAACAACTTATTACAAAATGTTGTCACATTTTCAAAATACAACAAAAGAAGGATCCTGTCCACTGAGAGCCAAAATATGGCGACTGATATGTACATTTCTGAGAGACATCTGACTCATGGTTGGTCCAGTTTTCACTTCCCTTTACCTGCACCATAGAGCACTTGTGAGTCACAAAGACTTAGCAAAAAAAGCAAGTAAAACACAAACATCACATAAAGTATAGTATTTAAACAATGTACAACTTACAAGGAAATATATAGAATATGCAATTATTCAAAGCATAATCAAATAATAACGATTAATTTATTCCCCTCATAAGACAAACCAACCACGATGCTTTATAAAACATCCATACCCCTCGTTACCACCGAGTTTCTTATGTCACTATCGTTGCTTAATTAAGCATTTGACAAGTAAGAAACCTATCAACAGTTTTAAAAAAGAGTAATAACTCATTCCTAACAACGGTAATTACCGTATCTTTACCTCGATCATAATCGAATCCCAAACGATAATAATCGTATCTTATTTGACATGCTAAGCAATGCAATTGACTTTTCTTACCTCAAATCCAAAATTAGGTGTGTATATCGACCTGAGTTGAATAACGCTCAAAGATCTCAAGTCCTAAAATGTCACGACAATGAAAGCTTGATAAACAACTTAACCAAATCCCAAAATAGGCCCTAAACTCAAAATTGGACAAACCCTTATCAATACCAGCTTAAAAATAGCCTAAACATCAATAAAACACCTAAAACTAAGTTCTAGAAAGTACCTCGAATGGATAAACAATTTCAGAAAATAGGGTTTCCACACTGGTCAACCGATTGACCAGTTCCATAGTGCCTTGTAGAACCGTTGAACAGGTTTCTACTGCAGAAACGGGCAACCCCTGGTTTTGCATCAAAACAAAATCAAAAATCCTCCAAACCTATTAAAACTTTCCAGAATATTGCAATACCATAAAATCAACATAATCAAGCATTCAAAACTCATAATTACACTAAAAATGCAAATCCACCATAGTTGATTTGAGTTCTTGAACTGAAATCAATCAAATCAAAACATAACAACCATAGAAACATCAAATTCATAATTAAACAACCTTTAATTAAACTTAAAAATCATGCTCTAAACTCAATTAATCATACAACCTTGAATTTAAGCAAAATCTCAAAGAAACTCAACCTAAAATCCTAGAAATCAAGAAGAATAGGTGGAGAACTTACCTCAAAGCTTGAACAACTCATATACATGATTAATTCAGCTAAGAATAGGTTTAACTGTGAAGAAGTTTGCTTTGATTCTTGTTGGTTCTTAGGGCTTCAAAAGGGAAGAAGAGAGAGAGAGAGAGAGAGAGAGAGAGAGAGAGAGAGAGAGAGAGAGAGAGAGAGAGAGAGAGAGAGAGAGAGAGAGAGAGAGTAATGCTATGTAATCTTCTTAATTTTTGATTTATCCTCAATTACCTAAATCTATTAATAAAAAATAATAAAAAATCTAATAATATGTTGGACTCTGTGCCCTAATCTTTTCGATTCAATTATCAATGAACATACAATTTTATTTTCATTACTTATTTAATGTGTTATTTGGTTCATGTGATCATTTATTTGTTTATTTGATTTATAAATTTATCCAAATCCTTATCACATTGATATTCTAGTTTACTGTGTTGTCAACATAGTGGAAAGTAATATAGATTGTGTGATTAAATGTATTCATATGATTTATCAGTACACAGGGTTTAACTGATAAGATAATCTACAATGTAGTTCACTTGCACCTTGGATAAGTGCTATGTCCTTTTAAGGGCATTGGTTAAAGTAAGCTTGAGTTGGATGTATGGAGTATGCATCGAAAGGGACTAATATTAAACTTGGAGAAGATAAATAAACTTATCGTAATATCTATTCAATTCAATATCACGTTGTTGATCTTAGATCAAATGATCTCAATCCTGAGAGGGTTAGGTTCTAGTTCAATTGCATTATTTGTATTCTTCAATCTATTCGTTAAAGTCGACCAATGGATCTTCTCGTGACATATAGATTAAGAACATGGTAGTTCATTTGAGTGAGAGCACTAATCATAGATACAAAAATATATAGCATCTATCTGGACATAGAAGTCAAACGATGATTTCCTTTGAGCTTGGCTTAATAGAGATAAATGGCTTAGTATTCATTTAAGTGATTATATTAGTTCACTGAAATATTATTTATAGGTACCTAAGTGTCTTAAGGATAAAATACATTGATTGGTGTAACAGTAAATTTGTCCCTACTCAGTGTAGATCATCTATAGAGGATCATTTATTATTAGGATTATAACAAATGGATAACTCATAGTGTATCTATATCGTGGAACATATAGAGCATTCTATATAATTGAGAGTGCAATTAAAAATTTATAGTGGTGCAAGGAGAAATTAATAAGTTAGGAAATTTACTTAGTAAATTCTAGATCTGCTTATTGGAAGCTCGGTTATATAGGCCCATAGTCCCCATACTAGTTGAGACAAACTGCTTATAAGACTCGGTTAATTGATTTTAATTAATCAATTACAATTCTAAATTAGACTATATCTTATTTATGAATTTTCACTAAGATATGGCTTGATTGTGAAGAAATAGGATTTTAGGGTTTATTTGTTAATTAAGAGACTTTCTGGAGTCTAATTAATAAATTATATAAATGAGTATTTATTTTATTTGATAATTAATTTTAATTATTAAATAAATAGTTTTGACATTTATAGAATTAGAATTGAAAAATATGGCATTTATGAAATAATAGATTAAGGGTTGAGAAAAATAGCAAAAATATAATTAGTGTAGGGCCCACATCATGGCCGACCACTAAGTCCCTATTTTTACTATTCTTTTAGCATTTTTTATTCCATATAATTCAATCCTAACCCTAAGTGAATTAGTATAAAAAGAAAAGAATAGTTCCATAATCCAACTAATGACTCTAAACTAGTTTATATCTTATCAGACAACTAGAGAGTTTGAGACTTCCTCTTCTTCTTCTTTTTCTCTCTTCTAATTTTCAAAATCCTATAGAGTTCTTCACATAAAAATTCGAGCATTAGTGATTGAGTGCATGTCCACCCATAGAAAGTTAGTCCTCAATCATAGTGTGTAAGACTGTGAAGAATTCAAACAACTGATAAGGAGTGTCGGGCTCAGATCTTAATTATACTCTGCGATAGAAAGGAACAAGGGTTAGAGATCTGAGCAGAAGGAGTCATTTAATTTCGGTGCAATCAATGTAAGGTTTCTCATACTTTATATGTGTTTAAGTTATATTGTTTTAGAAATTCATATTATTTAGGATGTTAAAAACATACTTGTTAGTAAATCTAGGTCCTGGTAAAATATATTCCAACATAAATCCTTTATTCAGCCTAGCACAACCATATAGGACAAATAATCTAAAACCTAATTAAATGACTATTTTACCCCTCCAATAAACACTTAAGGTAATTTATAACCTAAGGGTATTTTGGTCATTACTAGCTAACCCGATTAAACCGACAACTCAACATTCTAAACTAGTCCAGTACAATTCCAATATATTTCATTCTATTGTTGTCGTGGCATCTTTGACAAATTCATCGAGTTTCTATTGTCGTCGAACCTGAAAATGTTTTATTTCAAAAATGGTATATAAAATACCCACATATTCTGATAAAATCTCAGTAATTAATAAATTACGGTAAATTATTCATTTACTCAAAAAATACTAATTAACTCATAATTGGCTTAAGTAAGATTATAACCCTACTCTAATATTCATATAATTACATATTTAATAAAATATGTCCAATTTAACATAATCATAATTTTCAGGCTACTACAACTATCCCCTCCTTACAAAAAATTTGTCCTAAAAATTTACATGAATAACTCAGGATACTGCTCCCGCATCTGCGACTCTAACTCCCAAGTCGCTTTTTCAACCTTGTTATTTCTCCACAACACTTAACTAGCGAAATGGTTTTGTTTCACAATAGTTTCTCCTTACTATCCATGATCTGAACTGGTTGTTCCTCGTATGATAAGTCTGTCTAAAGTTTAATGTCCTCATAACTCAGAATATGGGTCATATCAAACACATATTTCCTAAGCATTAAAATATGGAACATGTTGTTAACTCCAGATAAAGCAGGGGGTAAGGCTAGCTGATAGGCTACTTGACCTACCCTTTCCAGTATATCGAAATGACCAATAAATCTGGGACATACTTTTCCTTTCTTTCCAAATCTCTAAATCCCCTTCATTGGTGGTACTCAAAGGAAGATGAAGTCCCCAACCTGGAACTCAATATCTCTACGCTTCGAATCAACATAGCTTTTCTATCTACTTTATGAGGTAAGCATACGAGCTCGAATCTTCTCAATGGTCTCACTAGTTCTTTGGAATGCGTCGGGTCCAAGGTATCTCCGTTCACTGACTTCATCCCAATGAATGGGCGAACGACACTTCCTTCCATATAGCATTTCATACGGTGCCATACCAATAGTACTTTGATAATTATTGTTATATGAAAACTCAGTCAGAGGAAGGTACTTGTTCCAGGAACCTTCAAAGTCTAATACATATGTGCGCACCATATCTTCAAGTATCTTGAATAGTCCTCTCAGATTGACCATCACTCTAAGGATGGAAAATTATACTGAACTTTAATTTAGTACCCATTGCTTGTTGTAAACTCTCCTAGAACTTGGATGTAAACTTTGGATCTCAATCTTAGATGATCGACTTTGGAGCACCATGAAGCCAAATTATCTCCTAACATATAGATCAACGTATTGATCTACTGTATACGTAGTCCGAACTGGTAAAAAGTGTGTTGATTTTGTATATCGATCCACTATTACATAGATAGAATCATAGAACCTCGTTGTTCTTGGTAATCCAACCACAAAGTCTATGGTTATATCCTCCCATTTCCACTCACGAATCTTAAGAGGTTGAAGTAATCCCACTAGTCTCTGATGTTCTACTTTAAATTATTGACAAGTTAGACATTTTGACATGTATTCCACGATATCACCCTTTAAACCTGGCCACCAGTACGCTGCTTTCACATCTTGATACATCTTGGTTGTTCCCGGGTGTAATGAATATGGCATGGTATGAGACTCATCCAGAATTTCCTGTTTGATATTATCGTCGGCTGGAACACAAACCCTGTCTTTATACTGCAATAAGCCATTTGATGAAATTGAGAAATCCTTTGTTGATCCAACAATAAATTTTTCTTTATACTCTTGTAACACTGGATCACTTTGTTGGGCTGTCTTGATTCTTCCTAGCAAATTAGACTGTAATCTAATGTTGGCTAGTTTCCCAAATACAAACTCAACTCTTGCTCTGGTCATATCCTCAGCCAATTCTAGTGAGATCTTCTTCAGGTCATATACTTCCTCCGAACCTTTTCAACTTAGAGCATCCGCTACCACATTTACTTTTCCAGGATGGTAGAGGATCTCGTAGTCATAGTCTTCAACCAATTCCAACCATCGTTGCTGCCTCATATTCAAATCCTTCTGAGTGAAAAAGTATTTGAGGCTTTTGTGATCCATGTAAATTTCTTACTTTTTTCCATACAGATAATGATGCCAAACTTTCAAAGAAAAAAACTACTGCTGCCAATTCAATATCGTGTGTGGAATATCGTTGTTCATACTCTTTCAATTGCCTAGACACATAGGAAATAACTTTAAAGGCTGCATTACAACGCAACCTAACCCTTGCTTTGAAGCGTCATAGTAAATTACAAATTTCTCCTCACTGATCGGCAAGGTTACTACTGGTGCGGTAATTAACTTCTGCTTCAACTCCTGGAAGCTACTTTGCACTTGTTAGTCCAAACAAATTTACAATTCTTTCAAGTTAATTCCATTAATGGTGTAAAAATATTGGCAAACACTTCAATAAACCTTTTGTAGTATCCTGCTAATCCCAAGAAACTTCTAACTTCGGTAGAAGATTTGGGTCGAGGCCAATCCCGAACCGCTTCAGTCTTCACCGGGTCCATTAAGATTCCATCCTTGTTTACAACATGCCCTAAGAAGCTTACTTGGGGCAACTAGAACTCACATTTCTTAAATTTAGCATAGAGTTCATGCTCTCAAAGATGTTGTAACACCATCCGAAGATGTTTCTCATGTGCCTCTTCTAAATCAGAGAAGATTAGAATGTCATCAATGAAGACAATTACAAAATCATCTAAAAAGTCTTTGAATACTCGGTTCATCAGGTCCATAAATGTTGTCAGAGCATTAGTTAATCCGAAGGACATCACTAGGAATTCATAGTGCCCATACCGAGTACAAAAAGCTGTCTTGGGAATATTCTCCTCTCGAATCCTCATCTGGTGATAACTAGATTGAAGATCGATCTTAGAGAAGACAGTCTTCCCCTGTAACTGATCAAACGGATCATCTATCCTTGACAAAGGATACTTGTTCTTTACTGTCAACTTATTCAACTCTCGGTAGTCAATGCACATCCTCAATATTTTGTCCTTCTTCTTTACGAACAAAACAAGTGCACCCCAAGGTGAGGTACTCGGTCTAGTAAATTTCAAATCCAACATACCTTGTAATTGAACCTTCAATTCTTTTAATTTTGTAGGTGGCATCTGATACGAAGCTTTAGATATAGGTTTTGCCCCCCAGTATCAATTCAATTTCAATGTCAATCTCCCATCTTGGTTGTAAGGTAGCTCCTCTAGAAAGACATCCAGATACTCTCGTACCACCAGAACGTGTTCAGGTCATATTGGTACTTCCCTTGTGGTATCCACCACACTGGCTAGATAACCGATACATCCATCCCACAACAAATCTCTTGCCTTAAGCGCTGAGATTATTGGAATTCACGATCCTTGAATCCTTCCCACAAACACAAATGGGTCCTCACCCTTAGGTTCAAAAGTTACCATCTTTCTCTTGCAATCAATGGTTGCGTTATACCTTGTTAGGCAGTCCATTCCCAATATAACATCAAAATCTTCTAGATTTAGTTCAATTAAATCTACTAACAATTCTCTACCCTCCACATGCACTGGAAAAGACCTAACCCACCTGTTGAAGATAACCAATTCTCTAGTAGGTCGTAAGGTGCCAAAACCACTTGGTAAAACATCATTAGGCTTATTCAGATTTAATTCACTCTACTCGACACACAAGAATGCGTAGCACCAAAATCAATTAAAGTAGTCAACATAATACCTGTTGGGATTTATGCCCTAAATAAAACTCATTTCAATATAATCAGATTTACTTATTAATAAAGATCAAAAATAACATTTAATGTTGCATGGTTCACATGATTTATTTCATGATTATTTACATAATGTATGAATTCTATTTAAGTCTAGAACATATCAATTTGTTAATGATTATAGTGTTGTCAACACAGTGGAATATAATCTTAATTATATGTTCGAAAGTTTATTCCCTGATTTGTCAGTTCAATGGATTTAGACTGACATGATAATCAGCGATAGGTATTCTTACACCTTGGATAAGTGTTATGTCCTTTCCAGGACATTGGCAAAGTTTACCAGTATCAGATGTATGGAGTATACATCGGAAGGGACCGATATTGAACTTTGATTAGATATATTAAAATTTACCGTAATATCTATTCAATTGAATATCACCTGTTGATCCTAGATCAAATGATCTTAATCCTAATATGGTTAGGTTCGATCTCAAGAGTATTATACATGTTCTTTGATTTGTTAGTTAAGCCTACTTTTGGGTCAGGGTGATACGTATATTTTGGGAACATGATAGTATAATTGAGTGGGAGCGCTAACATAAATATAGAATCTATAACTTCTATAGGAATTTAGAAGTGTAACGATGATATCCTTCGAGCTTGGCTAAACAAAGATAAATGGTGGAGATCTCATCTCACTTCGTTGAAATATCATTTATACGGAGCTAAGTGTTTTAAGGATAAAATACATTGAAGGTGTAACGGTAACTTAGTGCCTTTTCAATGTAGATCATCTATTAGAGGGTTATTGATCAAATTAGGATTATAACAATGGATAACTAATGACGTATCTATATCTTGGAACATATAGAGCATTCTATATACTGAGAGTGCAATTCTAAGTTCTATGCATGGATTCAACGAAGAATTAATAAGTCAGTGAATTTAAGATATAAATTCTTGATCTGCTTATTGGAAGCTCGGTTATATAGACCCATGGTCCCCATACTAGTTGAGACCATACTGCTTGTAAGACTCAGTTAATTGATTTTGATTAATCAATTATAATTCTAAAGTTAGACTATGTCTACTTTGTGAATTTTCACTAAGCAAGGGCGAAATTGTAAAGAAAAGAGATTCTAGGTTTATTTATTAATTAAGAGACTTTATATGTCTAATTAATAAATATATTAAATGACAATCTTATTTAATAATTAATTTTTAGTTATTAAATAATTAGAATTGGCATTTAAATGGTTGAATTTGAAAATTAGCGTTTTTGAGAAAATGAGATGCAGAAATGATAAAACAGTAAAATTGCATAAGTGAGGCCCATTATCCAAGGCCCATGGCCGGCCACACTTATAGGGTTTTATCATTTATTTTTTCATTATTTTAATGCCAAATAATTCTAACTTAAGCCTAGGTGGTTACCTATAAATAGATAGTGATGGCTCTCATTCACACTTAATTCTGTCAGATGAAAACTGAGCCTCCTATTCTTTTCTCTAGGCCGAACCACTTCTCTCTTCTTTTCTTCTCTAAATTTTGAAATCCTTGAGTGAATGAGTAGTGCCCACACACATCAAGTGATATCTCAATCATAGTGTGTCAGACTGTAGAAAATCAACCAACAAGAAGGAGAATCAGCATCAAAGGAAGGAGAGAAAGAGATCTAGCTTCAGATATTGATAATGCTCTACTACAGAAAGGAATCAAGGGCTATATATCTGAACGGAAGGAGTCATTATATTCTGCTGCACCCAATGTAAGGTTTCCTAAACTTTCTATGTGTTTATTTTATTGTTATAGAATTCATATTAGGATGTTAATGAAACATACTTGTTAGTAAATCTAGATCCTGGTAAAATATATCCAACAACTGGCCTCAAAGCCATTGTAATGATTTACTTTCATGAAATATGAATTAAAACGATGTTTTGCATTGATTTGGATTGTTTCATGTGGTTTATGTGCTTATTTGATGATAGTTTAGAAATCGCAATATATATTACTGAAATATTTTTTATTTTGATTTGGAATTATTTTTCCTGCAAAGTAGACAAAAATTAATAAATTTATGCTTTTACAGAACCTAATTTGGATTTTTTATGAATTAGTTATGAGTTTTTGAAGTTGAACGAAAATATCAGGATTTGAATGCACGCGCGCAGACGCTAAGACAGCATCTTGTCTGAAGGGCAGCTCGCACCCACGTCCCTCGGTCAAATGAGGCTGCTTGCAGCCTCTTTCCTAGGCCAAAATCATGCATCCGCGCGCAGGGGTATGCATTGCATTATGCATACCCCTGTGCCTCAAACTTGTTTTCGTCATAAATTTTGATTCAAAAATCGTTTTTCATTGAAACAAAAGCCAATTTTTGGTAGAATTTTGTGTAGAATCTAAATTTTCAATTAAAAATCTAATTGTCAGAATAAAAGTAATTTTTATTAATTTTTTTTAATTAATTAAAATTAGTTTCTGATATTAGTAGGCTTTGAATTTTGAAAATTTGATTTCTCACAAAAGGAGCCTTATGGTTAATTTTGAAATTTTAGATTATTTTATTTATTTTAATTATAAGATCAGATATTATTTTTTAAATGATCTTACTTTGTTATTAAAATATTATCTTTTAAAATAATCTTGTACTAATTTCAAAATTTGCTAACCATATCATATTTTTTTTAAAATTTGTTATTTTCAAAATATATTTTATTAATTAAAATTATAAGATTAGGAATATGTTAGGTTTAACATTTTATCTTATTAGACATTTTTTTTTATTAAAATTATATTTTGGCAAAAATAACATGAAGATTTGAAAATTTGGTTAGTTTAGTTTGAATAGATATTTTAGGGTTTCAAACCATAAATTTTTCAAACTTATTATTATTATTATTATTTTTTAAATATTCTAACCATATAAAATATCTTATTTTTCAATTAGTTTATTTATGTAATATTTGAATTTATTAAATTATAAGACTCAGAATATAATAAAATATCTAATATATTATCTTATTAGAAATTTTAAATAAATTTAAATTTTGAATAAACTTGATATTTGAAAAATTGGTTAGATATTTTTGATTTTTTGTTAGAATTTAAGAAATTTAGGAGTTTGTTGAATTTTGAATTTTTTCAAATATTCTCTAACAACCTAAATTTGAATTCTAGTTAAGATATTTATTTTAAAATTTAATTTTATTTTAAATTTTAAAATTGAGATATTTTAGCTTACTTTCCAGATATTCCAGATCAATTATTATTGTTTGTATTGTTTGATTATATTATTATGTATTCAAAATTTTTTTTACAAACCTATTATTTATTTGATCTAAATTGCTATGATTAACTTGTTGACAGATCCAATGATCTGATTTTAATCATAGTCCAATTGTCAATAGATCTTATAAATAATTTGTAACAGGTAAATTTTGCAATTTCTTTCATCTGTGTAAACCTAGTAGCATGATACGGCCCATCCAAATCTTTTGACATGTGTGAGCCTATATGTTTGCTATTGGGCTTAGATGCATATAGGAAGCCCATTTAAGTTTTACTAAGTAAATGGACTAGGTTGCTAAAATAAATTTTGACATAAGTAAATTTATTTACGCCCAGTTAGATTTGGGCTTATTCAATGAATAACAATTGTTTATTTAAAGGTTAAATTCCTCTCTTTTGGGCCTTGTGTGAGAGTTGGGGGCCAATAGAAGTGGGTACGACATACTGAACCCAACTCCATCTCACATGAACTACCCCAATTGTGAAGGCCCATTTGCCTTATTTAAATAATTGTATTAGGTTAATTATATTAGTCTAACCTAATTAAAATTGAATTAGCAACATAATTAACTTTTAAAATATATGAAATTTAATTTTTCATTTAATATTTTAAAGTTAATTTTAGAAAAACACTTAGTAAATGAAATTATTCTAGATAGTTATTTCTAGAACTAGTAATTTTTTTCTAATATTTAATTAGAAAAATATCATAGATTGTGAAATTAATTGTTTAATAGTTAATTTTGGTACAATCTAAGTTAAGTATATTTTTCCTAGTATTAAATTAGAATTAATAATTAAGTCTTCTCTATACTTAATTATTTATTTCTTGAATTTAATACATTTAATTAAATTAAAAATTTAAATATTTAAGTTGATTTTCATCATGATACTTAAATATTATTATTTTCATGTTATTTAATAAAAATTGAAAATTATTTTAAGTTTTGAAATCTTATTTCATATAACTTAAATTTGAATAATTTTCAAAATATATTTTATTTTATTTTATTAATTTTTTTTTCCACAATTTTGAAATTGCATTTCTTAAATGCAGAAATTTCGAATTTTATTTGAAAAATAGATTAAAGTTGTAAATTATTTATTTTAATTTTGGACCAACTTAAATCAATGATTTTTTCATTTAATGATTAATTAAAATAAATGAAGTAAAATACATTTAATTAGAAAATGAATTAATTAGTCAATGAAAATCTAGATAGATATTATCTGTTTTTGCTTGAAGTATTTTTTTAGTGTATTTAATTAAATAGAAAATTAATATTTAAGTTGATTTTCATCATGATACTTAAATATTTTAAATTTTTCTTATATATTTAATTAAATAGGAAAATTATATTTTTTGTTGTAAGTTAATTTTATTAATTAATTTTAGGCCAACATTAAATTAGAATAATTTTTCCAGAATTTATTTTTATTTTATTTTAAAGCATTTTCGAAAATAGTATTCTTAAATACTTCAATTTTTCGAAATGCAATGTATATTTATAGAAAATTAAATTTGAGTTGTAAATTAATTTAAATTAATTTTGTAACAACTTAAATTGAATATTTTTCTAAATATTTATTGGAAATTATTACTAAGATGGAAATAATTCATGTTATTTTCATATCCATCTCAGTAAAATTTATAAATATTAAATTAAAATTTATATTTAGAATTTTTCATTCTAAATTGGAAATTTTAATTAAATAACTATATAGTTAAAATAAATTGATTAAAATAAATATTAGAAGAAAATACACTTTAAATAATGAGCTTTATTATTAGGACATTCGATCTACATTGTTGGTTTTACATAGCTTTTGTTTTAGTGAGTAATCCTCCCTAATGGAGGAACGTTCATTATCAAGTTAGCACCGTTTAATCTCGAAAGATAAGTAGCTTTGTAAGTGTTTTTTATGGTATGGATCACCCTAATGGTGGCGACTATATTTGACTTACAAAATATGAAACAATGGTGGAAGCTCATAAGATAGAATAACCTTGACACTCGCCTAAACGGGACAACGCTGGATTCCAATCTTGATCGAATAAAAGGTTGCTAGAATGTTTAACATTTTAGATGAGCTGACAACTCTATTCAATGGATGGTAGCTTTGACTCTCGCCTAAACGGGACACTGATATCAGTTTATTGAAGACCTTGGAAATTATTTAGGATTGTATGTTTTAGTATTTTCACTTGTCATTCCTACTTGCTATATGTTTAATAATTTCTGAATTGTGTATGAATTTATATTGAACCATGTTATTTTCTGTTATTAAATTGTAGTTTAATTTCGAATCTTCATTGTTGGTCTAACTTGGTTTGTTTTTCTAATGAGATAAATCCCTAATGGATTTTCACCATTAGACATACATAATAGTGTTAGATCTCGAAAGATAAATATTGTATATGCAACATCTAGCTGTTCATCAATTGATGACACCTTAGACTAGTATTTTACAATATGAAACAAGAAGATTGTATAAATAAGATTACTTTGACTCTCGCTAATCGGAGCATCATTGGATTCTTATTTAAACAACGAAACTATCCTAATTCCTCTCTGCTTATTCATTTCGAATTAGCTCAATAACATATCATTAGATGAATGGTCTATAAATCGTTTCATGTCATTCTATTTTCTCTTAAGAAATTTAATGACGCATATGATTATATTCCCGAAATTCTATCCCAAAATGATATAAATCCTCAATCTTAGAAATCTCCTACTTGTATGGGAAAATTAGACTTAAAGTTAGATTAGTAGTGGTGGTCTAAGATAGAAGAATTACTCATGTATATTTGGTATAAATTTAAGTCTTTGACTTTAATTTTAGATTCCACACAGAAGTTTTCTTATATTTCTAATTCCAGAATACAATACAGTTACACTTTCACAAGTGTTTAATAACCATTTTCTATCAATGGATTCAAACTGTATGGAATATGAGTTTAGTATTCTGTGACCAGGATCCACTTAAACTATTCTAAGAACTCTTTGATGTAACTATACCTAAGTCATCAAAAAGACAAAACCACATTTTTATAAATCTATGGCATTTGTATCTTGTTCATAGTGGTTTTGACAAGATCATTCTCTGCAAAGAGTTAATATGCCTATATCCACTGAAAGTAAGTTCATCTCATTCGTAGATGGATGTACATTCAGGGGTGGATATGAGTTTTTTGTTGTATTCTTAAAACGATAACTCTAGATTATACCTTATGCAAAGAAATTTGAAATGTTTGAAAAATTTCTGATTTCTAGCAATGGTGATTAACAATTAAGGTAAGTGGTTCAAGATCTTGCGAACTGATAGGGGTGGAGAAATAGTTAGTAGATATGCAGTTCAAAGATCATTAAATTGATTTTTGAATTATATCCAAACTTACCTCCCCAGAAATTTCGATTTGCATATTGATGATTAGTTACTAGTCGTTGCCTAAGTCCTTCTATGGTAATACAATTTCAGAATGATGCAATAGTTGTATACTTAATGTAAATCATTACTAGATTCATGGATGACCTAATCGAAACCTTAAGAAAAGCTAGAACTGTTAACCATGGTTTCTTAGCTATTCTAAGTTATTAAGGGTGGACCATCCCATAGTCATTAGATAAGAAAGTGTTTGTTTAAACAAACACTACTTTTCTAAAAAAGTGACTAAGTCTGAAAATAAAGTAGCAAATAAAGGAGATATTTATTTCTTGATTCCATAAGTGTTCTATCATCTTATTCGTTACAAGATGATCCCACTGCCTCTGTTGTCTTAACACAACTGAAGAGGTCTATACCATTTAGTTTTCTTAGACATAATTCACGGTACCTTGTCGTAGTGGGAGAGTTTCTAGGAACTCGCCTTCTTATGACTTGGAAGACACTAGTGATTAAAATCCATTGTAAGTTTAAACAAGTAATGGATTGTCAAGATAAGAAACTAAGAAGAAAAGCCAATAGAACTATGGTTTAATCCATTCACATGGAGTAACCTAAATTTTTCTATTACAAGGACATAAAAGGAAATTTTCGTTAATAAGTCTATTCAATGGACTTAACAAAACTTCCTGTTCCTAGTATTATAGGTTTGAGTTTATCTAAACCTATGGCTCATTGTATACCTTGTAACACCCTAACTAATTTAGGCGTATTACGTGATTTTTGAACGTACTGTGCAGCTCGTTGCTAATCAACGAGGTTTATGGAAAAACGTGATTAATTAAAATTTTGCTTTTCATTAAACTTATAAACCATTTTACCAAAAAGTCTCGGGATCCCGATTTATAAAAATATTTACAAACGTTTTTACTATTCAACTTTTACATCAAAATAAGGTCATCTAACGACCGTTACAAAAATCTCAGCCCTGCTGTCCCGAGGATCGTACGCTCCAGGCCTAACCGCCCCGACATGTACAATCCCATAAGCTCGCTCACGGTCCATCAGCAACTGCCTTGCCTTTACCTACACATGAACATAAACTGTGAGTCGACAGACTCAGTAAGAAAAGCATAATAATACTCATACATGATACTAACTGCCGTGTCCAACACGATACTGAGTCCCGCTACTGCCATGTCCAACATGGTACTGAGCCACTACTGCCATGTCCAACATGGTACTGAGTTCTGAACGTTCATAGGGACGGTACTATTGACACGTAACAACCTGATCGGTCGAACCGGTCATACTCCTGGTCATACTCCGGCTGTACCGACGTGTTACTATATCCTCACGATCGGTCGAGCCGGTCATACTCCGGCTGCTGGTCATACTCCGGCCTGTCACCGACGGGATACGTCAATAGCACGGAACCACCAACCATTGTCGGCTGATCGGTCAAACCGGTCATACTCTGGTCATACTCCAGCCTGTACCGACGTGACAGGGTTGGATGGTTCGAAGCCAACATACAACTAATGTAATCTAATAGGCTTCCTACATGCTCGCTAAACATGTAATCTACATATGCATACTGTTATACTAATCTTACCTGGATTCCGATTTCAGGTGTGCCGGTCAACCTGACTGGAACTGAAGCTGAACGGCGGACACGGCTCCTAAACCATAAAAACCACAACGCTATAAGTGACACGCTAAATCACTTCCCGGGGACTAAAACTCGAAACTAAAAGTTTCCCTATCGATAAAAAGCATGGCAATACCCCTAAAAACCCAAAAACGAGGAAAACTAGGGTTCTGAAAAATCCCCCATCCGGAAGTCCGGTTGCCCAACCGGAATTCCGGTTCTGGGAAAATCTGAACCCCCATCCGGAATTCCGGATGCTCAACCGGAATTCCGGTTCCTCGCAGGCAGCAACCAAAAATTCCCATATCTTGACCATTTCGAACCCAAATGGTCCCAAACTTTCCAGACCTCCTACATAGGTCCCAAATGACCATTTCAAGGCCTCAAACCTACCCAGAAACCTCACAAGCAAATTTCACCATTGAAGACCAAGCTTTGAGTTCAAGAACTCAAACTTGGTTAAACCCTCTAGCATGCACCCTAGCCTAGTTAATTCTACTTAACTAAGCATTAAAACACCTCTGCAAACTAACAATAACAACCAGCAATTATACAGAAACAGAACATGCATTTTCTCACAAAAATCATCAATTTTCACACATTTTCATCTAGCATGCTCAACCTAGTAATCAAGCATCAAAACAACCCTAAACTAACATGCTTAAACACAAAATAATCACTAGATTACAGCAGCAACAACAACATAAAAATCCAACATGCAAATCACATTTTCATCATTTTTCACTTGAAATCTCAAGAAAACTAAATAGAAAAAGCAAGACAAGATTTACCTTGAAGAAAACACACTTTGATCTTGCTAAGACACTAGAAATCACCCACAAAAATCCCAGCCTTGAACCCTCCAATCTCAGCCGAAAGAGAGGAAAAGAGAGAGAGAGCTTTTCTAATTTTTAAACTTTTTTTAAAAATTGGCTAAGTGTAAAAATGAGAGAAAAGGATTTTCAAGCTTAAAGTATCATTTTATTTAAATCTATTTCAGCCAAAAAGATTAATTAGAAACAAACATTTAATTCATTTAAAAATCACATAAGACAAAATATCATTGGGGCAAAAAGACCATTTTGCCCCTCCATACTAAAACCACATACAAAACACTAAAGGGGGTATTTTTGGGACATTCTAAATTCCCGGCCATTCCCGACATTCCCAATGTCTAAACCCGTCCCCAAAATACTAACATACTAAGTTGTGATCTCTACTGAGCCAAACGCCGCGTTCCAAAATACCGGACACCGGAAATGCGAAATATAAAAACTGCTGATAACATAATTATGCATATCTGAATTCCATAAATAACAATGATAAATTATTTAAATAGCTATAAATAATTTCCTGATTAACATAAATAACTGCTAATTTCCAAATTAACTAAGCGGGCTTTACATACCTGGTTAATTACTTACTCTAATGCAAGCAACTTACTTTAGTAAGATGCTGAAGCATTTTCTTTCTAATGGCAATCTATAGAAGTTTCTCGACTTCTAGGCATAGATTTTATTTATCTAAGGAAAAGTCTCAACTATTCCAGAAAAGATAAAGCCATGAAAGAATTTCCTAAATCAACAGTGAGAGGTCTCAGATATGCTTTAGTATGCCTTAGACCAGACATCTGCTGTTGAGTGGGAGTAATCAGTAGGTATCAGATTAATCTAGGAAAAGGAACATTGGAAGACAATCAAGTAAATCTTAAGATTAAGAAGAGGAACTATATGTTCGAAATTATTTTACCAGGATCTTAGATCTACTCACAAGTATGTTGTTTAAACACCCTAAATATGAACTTTCTAAACCGATAAAATAAACACATATAAAGTTAAGAAAACCTTACATTGATGCAGCAGAATTAATGTCTCCTTCCACTCAGATCTCTAACCCTTGTATCCTTTCTGTAGCAGAGTATAATCAAGATCTAAGCCCGAATGTCCTTCTTCTTTGAGTTTGATCCTTCACAGTCTTCCAATCTATGATTGAGTTACTGCTTGCTGTGTGTGGGCACTCACTCTTTCACTAGGGTCACGAAATTGATGAAGAGAAAAGAGAAGGATGATTTTGGCCAGGTATAGAAAGTAGGGAAGGCTCAGTTTTTCTGAAGAGAGAAATTTCTGTCACATAACTAATGATGTTATGAAAACTTGTATTTTGACTGAGCCATCACTTTCTATTTATAGGAAACTACTAGGTTTAGGTTAGGAATTATTTGGCATTAAAATAATGAAAATATTAATTTGAAATCCCACAAATAGTGGCCGGCCATGGTGTAGTTATGGACCCCACTTGATTTTACAGTTTTATCAAATTTTATTTCTATTTTCTCAAAAACGCCAATTTTCTAATTCTAACCTTTTAAATGCCAAAACTAATTATTTAATAATTAAAATAGATTATTAAATAATATTGTCATTTAATTTAATTATTAACTAGACATATAAAGTCCATTAATAAATAAATAAACCTAGAATCTCTTTTCTTTACAATTTCACCCCTGCTTAGTGAAAATTCATAAAATTAGACATAGTCTAACTTTAGAATTATAATTGATCAATCACGAATCAATTAATGAGTATTACAAGCAGAATGTTCTCAACTAGAATGGGGACCATGGATCTATATGCTGAGCTTCCAATAAGTGAACCAAATTTACCAAGTAAATTCCTACTTATTAATTCTTCGTTGAATCCACTCTTAGAACTTAGAATTACACTCTCAGACTTATATAGAGCATATTATATGTTCCACGATATCAATATGCCATCTCATTTAACCATTGTTATAATCTTATTGTGATTTAAAAGATCCTCTATATAGATGATCTACATCGAGATGGGATTTTTTTACCGTTCTCACCCCTCAATGTATTTTGCCCCTTAAAACACTTAGCTACCTGTAAATGGTGTTTAGTGACCTAATAATTAGTCAGTTAAACAAGAGCTCATCCATTTACTTCTATTTGCTAAGCTCGAAGGGAATCATCACTTGACTTCTATACACCAGTAGAAGCTATAGATTCCATATTTATGTTCAGCACTCCCACTCAATCATACGATCATGTTCCCAAAATATACGTATCACCCTGACCCAAAAGTAGGCTTAACTAATAAATCAAAGAACATGAATAGCACTCCTGAGTTGAGCCTAAGAATATCAGGATTTAGATTCTTTTAATCTTAAGATCAACTACTGATATTGACTTGGAAAGATATATATATAACGGTAAGTTTGTAATATCTTAACTTAGTTGCAATATCGGTCCAGTCCAATGTATACTCCATACATTCGAAACTAGTATACTTTACTAATGTCCTGGAAAGAACATAACACTTACTCCAAGTGTAAGTACACATCATCGCTAATTATCACATTAGTCTAAATCCAAAACACTAATGAAACAGGGACCAATTCTTTTGATTCATATGATCACAATCACATTCCACTGTGTTGACGATACTGTAATTGTGAATAAACATATGATCTGGATTTAACTGATTCTGTGTGTAAATGTAATAAACATATTAAACCATTAGCATGTAGAATTCATGTAAACATCAATCACTTCAAATTTCTTATATTGATAACTAATCAGATTGTAAAGAGTTTTATTTAGGGCATAAAACCCAACACTATATGTTAGTCAATAAGGGTGTGTTTAAAACTCTTAGACTACACCACATCAGATTTCGAGATTTGCCTTTGTGCTAGAAAATCTGCTGATAAGATAGTGATTACTCTGGGGGTGGAGTAGTGATTTTGGAGAAGTGTAAAAACCTATCTGAAGCCTCTTAGTCTACCAGAGAGAGACTGAATGTTAAAGTTGCAGGAAAGGTACTTATTCAGTCTAAGGAAAGTTCTATACAATTGTGGCACCATTCCAACCTGTTTAACTACTAGTGTTAATTTACTGATTAACCAAAAGTAGTTGCAAAAGGTATAGAATCCAGTATCCCAAGAGAGTAGACATATAGAGAGGAATTTCACATTATCAATGATTTTTTGATTAAGGAAGAGTAATGGTGGAGGAAAGGTTGTGGTTAATTAAACCTGTCAGATCCTATTACGAGGAGTTTACTACTACTACACTTGATTTGTGTAACACCCTAACTATCTTAGGCGTATTACGTGATTTTTAAACGTACTGTGCAGCTCGTTGCTAATCAACGAGGTTTATGGAAAAACGTGATTAATTAAAATTTTGCTTTTTCATTAAACTTATAAACCATTTTACAAAAAGTCTCGGGATCCCGATTTATAAAAAATATTTACAAACGTTTTTACTGTTCAACTTTTACATCAAAATAAAGTCGTCTAACGACAGTTACAAAATCTCAGCCCTGCTGTCCCGAGGATCGTACGCTCCAGGCCTAACCGCCCCGACATGTACAATCTCATAAGCTCGCTCACGGTCCATCAGCAACTGCCTTGCCTTTACCTACACATGAACATAAACTGTGAGTCGACAGACTCAGTAAGAAAAGCATACTAATATCATACATAAACTGACTGCCGTGTCCAACACGATACTGAGTCCCGCTACTGCCATGTCCAACATGGTACTGAGCACTACTGCCATGTCCAACATGGTACTGAGTTTTGAACGTTCAGGGGACGGTACTATTGACAAGTATCCTCCTGATCGGTCGAACCGGTCATACTTCGGCTGCTGGTCATACTCCAGCCTGTACCGACGGGATAGGTCAATAGCACTGAACCACCAACCAAGTGTCAGCCTGATCGGTCGAACCGGTCATACTCATTCTTGGTCATACTCCGGCACTGTACCGACGTGACAGGGTTGGGTGGTTCGAAGCCTAAATACATATCTAATGTAATCTAACAGGCTTCCTACATGCACGCTAAACATGTAAACTACATATGCATACTGTTATACTAATCTTACTCCGGATTCGATTTCGGGTGTGCGGTCAACTCGACCGGAACTGAAGCTGAACGGCGGATTACTGGCTCCTAAACCATAAAAATCACAACGCTATAAGTGACACGCTAAATCACTTCCCGGGGACTAAAACTTGAAACTAAAAGTTTCCCTATCGATAAAAAGCATGGCAATACCCCTAAAAACCCAAAAACGAGGAAAACTAGGGTTCTGAAAAATCCCCAACCGGAAGACCGAATGCCCAACCGGAATTCCGGTTCTGGAAAAATCTGAACCCCCATCCGGAATTCCGGATGCTCAACCGGAATTCCGGTTCCTCGCAGGCAGCCAACTAAAAATCACATATCTTGACCAATTCGAACCCAATTGATCCCAAACTTTCCAGACCTCCTCTATAGGTCCCAAATAACAATTCTAGAGCATCAAACCTACCCAGAAATCACACATGCAAAATTCACCATTGAAGCTCAAGCTTTGAGTTCCAAACTCAAGCTTGAGCAAAACCAACTAAACAAGCATGCAAACCAACTTAAATCAACTTAAACTAGCATAATATAACCTCTGAAAACAAACCACAACATCCAGCAATTCACAGAAACGAAACATCACATTTTCTTTCAAAATTCATAACTTTTCACAAAGAAACTAAAAGCTTTGAACACCCTATCTAGCATGCTTCAAACAACTCAATTATTCATCACATAACCATGCTTTGAATCACACAAATTAACCTCAAAACACAGCAGCCAAAATCAACTAAAATCATGCATGCATTCATCACTTTTCATCATTTTTTTCAAGGAATTTAAAGAGAAAGGAACTAGAAAACACATACCACAACAAGAGATCACTAAAGCTTGCAAACTAGGGCTTGAATCACCAAAGAAAACCAGCCCTTTTGAACCCCCAAGCTCAGCCGAAAGAGAGGAAAAGAGAGAGAGAGAGAGAGTTTTTCTTTTGAAACTTTCAATTTTTGACTAAGTGTTGGAAAAGAAAGGAAAAAGGATTTTTTCAAGCATATATTAACATTTTATTAAATCCATTTCAGCCAAAAGATTATTTAAAAATAAACATTTAATTCATTTATTAAATCATATAAAACAAATCACTAATGGGGCAAAAAGACCATTTTGCCCCTCCACCAAAAAATCACTAAAATTCATACTAAAGGGGTATTTTTGGGACATTCTAAATTCCCGGCCATTCCCGACATTCCCAATGTCTAAAACCCGTCCCCAAAATACTAACATACTAAGTTGTGATTTCTACTGAGCCAAACGCCGCGTTCCAAAATACCGGACACCGGAAATACGAAATATAAAAACTGCTGATGACATAATTATGCATATCTGAATTCCATAAATAACAATGATAAATTATTTAAATAGCTATAAATAATTTCCTGATTAACATAAATAACTGCTAATTTCCAAATTAACTAAGCGGGCTTTACAATTTGTATATCAAGGTGTTGAGATTATTTGAAATGCACATTTTGTTTTATATTAGTGCAAGTGGGAGTTTGTTGGGTTTTATGCCCTAAATAAAACTCTATTCAATATAATCAGATTTACTTATTAATAAAGATCAGAAATAACATTTAATGTTGCATGGGTCACATGATTTATTTCATGATTATTTACATAATGTATGAATTCTATTTAAGTCCAGAACATATCAATTTGTTAATGATTATAGTGTTGTCAACACAGTGGAATATAATCTTAATTATATGTTCGAAAGTTTATTCCCTGATTTGTCAGTTCACTGGATTTAGACTGACATGATAATCAGCGATAGGTATTCTTACACCTTGGATAAGTGTTATGTCCTTTCCAGGACATTGGCAAAGTTTACCAGTATCGGATGTATGGAGTATACATCGAAAGGGACCGATATTGAACTATGATTAGATATATTAAAATTTACCGTAATATATATTCAATTCAATATCACCTGTTGATCCTAGATCAAATGATCTTAATCCTGATATGGTTAGGTTCAATCTCAAGAGTATTATACATGTTCTTGGATTTGTTAGTTAAGCCTACTTTTGGGTTAGGGTGATATGAACATTTTGGGAACATGATAGTATAATTGAGTGGGAGCGCTAACATAAATATGGAATCTATAACTTCTATAGGAATTTAGAAGTGTAACGATGATATCCTTCGAGCTTGGGTAAACAGAGATAAATGGTGGAGATCTCATTTCACTTCGCTGAAATATCATTTATACGGAGCGAAGTTTTTTAAGGATAAAATACATTGAAGGTGTAACGGTAACTTAGTGCCTTTTCAATGTAGATCATCTATTAGAGGGTCATTGATCAAATTAGGATTATAACAATGGATAACTGATGACGTATCTATATCGTTGAACATATAGAGCGTTCTATATACTGAGAGTGCAATTCTAAGTTCTATGCGTGGATTCAACGAAGAATTAATAAGTCAGTGAATTTAAGATATAAATTCTTGATCTGCTTATTGGAAGCTCGGTTATATAGACCCATGGTCTCCATACTAGTTGAGACCATACTGCTTGTAAGACTCAGTTAATTGATTTTGATTAATCAATTATATTTTTAAAGTTAGACTATGTCTACTTTGTGAATTTTCACTAAGCAAGGGCGAAATTGTAAAGAAAAGAGATTCTAGGTTTATTTATTAATTAAGAGACTTTATATGTCTAATTAATAAATATATTAAATGACAATATAATTTAATAATTAATTTTAGTTATTAAATAATTAGAATTGGCATTTAAATAGTTGAATTTGAAAATTGGCGTTTTTGAGAAAATGAGATGCAGAAATGATAAAATAGCAAAATTGCATAAGTGAGGCCCATTATCCAAAGCCTATGGCCGGCCACTATTGTAGGCTTTTATCATTTATTTTTTCATTATTTTAATGCCAAATAATTCTAACTTAAACCTAGGTGGTTACCTATAAATAGATAGTGATGGCTCTCATTCATACTTAACTCTGTCAGATGAAAGTTGAGCCTCCTATTCTATACATAGCCGCCACTTCCCTTCTCTCTTCTTTTCCTCTTCAATTTCGAATCCTTGAGTGAATGAGTGAGTGCCCACACACATCAAGTGGTATCTCAATCATAGTGTGTAAGACTGTGGAAAATCAACCAACAAGAACGAGATTCAGCATCAAAGGAAGGAGAGAAAGAGATCCAGGTTCAAATCTTGGTGATGCTCTGCTACAGAAAGGAATCAAGGGCTAGAGATCTGAACGGAAGGAGTCATTATATTCCGCTGCACCCAATGTAAGGTTTTCTTAAACTCTTATGTGTTTATTTCATTGTTTTAGAATTCATATTAGGATGTTAATAAAACATACTTGTTAGTAAATCTAGATCCTGGTAAAATATATCCAACAAGAGATTCTAGGTTTATTTATTAATTAAGAGACTTTATATGTCTAATTAATAAATATATTAAATGATAATATTATTTAATAATTAATTTTTAGTTATTAAATAATTAGAATTGGTATTTAAATGGTTGAATTTGAAAATTGGCGTTTTTGAGAAAATGAGATGCAGAAATGATAAAACAGCAAAATTGCATAAGTGAGGCCCATTATCCAAGGCCCATGGCCGGCCACACTTATAGGGTTTTATCATTTATTTTTTTCATTATTTTAATGCCAAATAATTCTAACTTAAACCTAGGTGGTTACCTATAAATAGATAGTGATGGCTCTCGTTCACACTTAATTCTGTCAGATGAAAACTGAGCCTCCTATTCTTTTCTCTAGGCCGAACCACTTCTCTCTTCTCTTCTTCTCTAAATTTTAAAATCCTTGAGTGAATGAGTAGTGCCAACACACATCAAGTGGTATCTCAATCATAGTGTGTAAGACTGTGGAAAATCAACCAACAAGAAGGAGATTCAGCATCAAAGGAAGGAGAGAAAGAGATCCAGGTTCAGATATTGATAATGCTCTGTTACAGAAAGGAATCAAGGGCTAGATATCTGAACGGAAGGAGTCATTATAGTCCGCTGCACCCAATGTAAGGTTTCCTAAACTTTATATGTGTTTATTTCATTGTTTTAGAATTCATATTAGGATGTTAATGAAACATACTTGTTAGTAAATCTAGATCCTGGTAAAATATATCCAACAATACCATCAATAGAAATCTGACCTATCACAGTAGAAGGACCAACATCAACCTTTGCCTGTGTTAAAGTAAATACCCGAGAAGGAACCAGAGTATCATCTTTCTTTTTTCCGATATCTGCAATTGTGGACAATATCTTTTTAGATGGCCTACTACCCCACACTGGAAGCAGGCTCGAGATTGACATTTGCCTTGATGGCGTCTCTTGCACCTCGGGCATTCTGGATAGGTTCTCCCATTTTCGTTTCCACCTTGTCAAAAACCCTAATTACCTTGGAATTTCTTATTAGGACCCGTAGCTAGTGGGTCATTAGCGATATGCTCTTCCAACCCCCGAATGAACTTGGCCTTCATAACAGCCTCAGTGGCCACTTCATCAGAGGCAAACTTTGCCAACTGGTCAAATTTGGTGGCATACTCAATCACCGTAATACTGCCCTAAGTTAGTCGTATGAACTCTTCTGCCTTAGCAGTGTAGATGGATTCATTGTAATAATTTTTGTAAAACAAGGTCCGAAAGGTATCCCAGGTCATGTTATTTAGATCATGACCCTGAGACACGATTTTTCACCAAATACGGGCATCTTCTCACAGCATGAAGATATCACATCCAACCCGATTGTTATCCTCAACACGCATAAAGTCAAAGATGGATGTTATCATGCTCATCCATTGCTCCACCTTAACTGGATTAGCACCACCTTCAAACACTAGCAGATTTCGCTTCCTGAACCGCTCATACAACAGCTCTAGATGATTTTCCATATCCTGTGGCACTACCAAAGGTGTCGGAGGATTAAGATTGGGATTGGGAGCAGGCCGAGCTTGCTACTACTCTCTGCTCTATGATCTGATCACTTTGCTATTGGATGGTCTCTTGCATCGCAACATACATTTGTTCCTAGTTTTATGGTAGTGGAGGATTCACACCCTCACTACCAGCCCCGAGCCCGGAAAGCTCGCGGTTAACCCTACCAAATCACCTTGGGTGATAATCTAATACACATGCAACCATAACTTTCCAACATTTTAGAATCTTCCAAACCAAAACCAATGTTAATAAGCATTTCCATACATACATATACATAGTAGCTATTATCCTATAACCTATCATGTTGTTCTAATAACTCATACATTTCTAGTAAGCAGATAATTCAAGCAATTAACAAATAATCTAAGAATCAACTAACAATTAACACTTACTATACCATGAGTCGAATGAGTCTTCACAGCCAATGTACATATCTGACCAGTCTTCAAGATCTTTAAACCTTGGTTGTTCTGATACCATATTGTAACGTCCTGAATCGTAAGGGCACCACGTGTGTGCTTTTATTAATAAGTTTATAATAATAAACTAACAGTTTAAGAAAAGTATAGTTTAATAAAAACTCTTAGTAAAATTATTTAAATCATAACTTAACTTTCAATTCAAAATACCACTGGATTCGAGGATCCCCTTAATTATAATTTTTTTTTTTTACAAAATGCTACAAAATAGCTTATTACAAAATGTTGTCACATTTTCAAAATATAACAAAAGAAGGATCCTATCCATTGAAAGACAAAACATGGCGGTTGATATGTACATTGTCGGGAGATCTCTGATTCATGGCTGGTCCAGTTTTTCCTTCCCTTTACATGCACCACAGAGCACCCGTGAGTCATAAAACTCAGCAAGAAAAGCAAGTAAAACACAAATATTACATAAAGCATAGTATTTAAACAATGTACAACTTACAAGGCAATATATAGAATAAGCAATTATTCAAAGTGTAGTTAAATAATAATGATTAATTTATTTGCCTTATAAGACAGACTAACCTCGATGCTTTATAAAGCATCCATACCCCTCATTACCAATGAGTTTCTTATGTCACTATCGTTGCTTAATTAAGCAACTGATAAGTATGAAATCTATCAGCAGAAAAGAGAGTAATAACTCATTCTTAACAATGGTAATTACTGTATTTTTTACTCGATCATAATCAAGACACAAACGATAATAATCGTATCTTATTTGATATGGTAAGCAGTGCAATTGACTTTTCTTACCTCAAATCCAAAATCAAGTGTGCGGGCCGACTTGACTGGAATAATGCTCGATGATCTCAGATCCTATGTCATGACAACGAAAGCTTGATAAATAACTTAACTAAATCCTAAAATAGGCCCTAAACTCAAAATCGAACAAACCCTAATCAATACTAGCTTAGAAATAGCTTAAACATCGATAAAATACCTAAAACTAAGTTCTAGAGAAACACGCCTAACAGATAACCGGTTTTAGAAAATAGGGTTTCCCCACTGGTCAACTGATTGACCAGTTCCAAGTGCCCTGTAAAATCGGTTAACCAGTTTCTACTGCAGAAAAGGGTAACCCTTGGTTTTGCATCAAAACCAAACCAAAACACCTCCTAACCTATTGAAACTTTCTAGAACATTGCAATACTATAAAATCAACATAATCAAGCATTCAAAACCCAAAATTACACTAAAAATGCAAATCCACCATAGTTGAGTGAGATTAGAATTCTTGAACTCGACCCAATCAAATCAAAACATAACAACCATAGAAACATCAAATTCATACTTAAACAACCTTCAATTAAACTTAAAAATCATGCTCTAAACTCAATTAATCCTACAGCCCCAAATTTAAGCAAAATCCCAAAGAAACTCAACTTAAACCCTAGAAATCAAGAAGAATAGGTAGAGGACTTACCTCAAAGCTTGAAGAGCTCCTAGACTTGATTAATTCAGCTAAGAATAGGTTTAATTGTGAAGAAGTTTACTTTGATTCTTGCTGGTTCTTAGGGCTTTGAAAGGGAAGAAGAGAGAGAGAGAGAGAGAGAGAGAGAGAGAGAGAGAGAGAGAGAGAGAGAGAGAGAGAGAGAGAGAGAGAGAGAGAGAGAGAGAGAGAGAGAGAGAGAGAGTAGTGCTATGTAATCTTCTTAATTTTTTATTTATCCTCAATTACCTAAATCTATTAATAAAAAATAATAATAAAAAAATCTAATAATAATCCTTTATTCAACCTAGAAAAATCATAAAGGACAAAATAATTTGAAACCTAATTAAATGACTATTTTACCCTTCTAATAAATACTTTAGTTAATTTATAACCTAAGGGTATTTTGGTTATTACTAGCTACCCCGATTAAACCGAAAACTCATTATTCTAAACTAGTCTGGTATAATTCTAATATATTTCATTCTATTGCCATCCTAACATCTTTGATCATTTTATCAAGTTTCCACTGTCGCCGAACTCGAAATTATTTTATTTTAAAAATGGTATATAAAATATCCACATGTTCCGATAAAATTTTTGTAATTAATAAATTACGCTTAATTATTCATTTTCTCAAAAATTACTAATTAATTCATAATTGGCTTAAGTAAGATTATAATCGTACCTTAATATTCATATAATTACATATTGAATAAAGTATGTCCAATTTAACATAATCATAATTTTCAAGATATTACATTAAAACTCACTGTAGTGCGCCTAAACTAGTAAGGTGTTACAATTTTACAGAATCATATAAAAAGTAATTACAATTATTAAAATTTAAATATTTACTTATAAAATATCAAATTTTTATATCACATTGTATAAATTAATTAATATAGTTTAGTTTTACATTTTTAATAGTTTTAATTATAAAATTATAATATTCAATATTATATTTAAGTTTTATTATTATTTTAACTTATTTATAATTGACAAATACATATATTATTATTAATAATAAATTATAGGGTTTTTAATGTTTCGTTTCATATTTTTTTTGGGCTTGTCACATGTCGTGCCTTTCGAGCTAATTTATTCATGCTTATGGTCGTACCTTTTGTGCTTCTCGTGCAATGTCATGCCAATTTATAGCACGTGTCGTGTCGTGTCGTCTCCAAACATATTTTTTTATGTCTGGTCGTGGTTGTGCTTTTCAGGCTCGTACTAATTTTGTGTCATGTTAAAAAATCCGACCTGTATTTACAACACTAGCTCTCGATATGGTAAATCCCTAAATGACCTCTAGTGCCTTCCTCTCAAAAAATGTAAGTAATATATGGTGACCTAGCATGTGGAAGATAGACGCGGCGAAGAGTATGAGTATTGAGTCCTTGTCCTTTTCCAAGTTAACTTTATGTCAACAAAGGAAGTAAGAAAGAAAAAATTAGTAGTGATGCCGTGGAACCCACTTCCAATCGAGGGGGCTCTATCCTAGTTCTAATAGGGGAAGCTGATGTGCACCGCACTACATACATATTATTTTTTTTCATCTTTTTTGCAAAATTCTACTTTTAATATTGTTGTTGTTGTTTGATTATAACATTAACATCGGTCGTCAAATACTGAAATAAAAAATAAATAAAAGAAAAATAAAAGGAAAAAGGTTGATGTAACTACAGGGTACATATCTCAGATAATAAAGATTGAGGGGCCCATTAGTAATCGCACCTTCTTTCATACTATCAATCTCAACAATTTGGCTGCAGCTTGGTTGCCACGGGACAATATGAGTCAAATATTTAGCTGACCCCATGTGATCATCATTCCCCTTTGTTTTGTTTTTGGAATTTGGTTCGATCCACCACCTGCTAGCTAACCTAATCCCCACTTTGCCAAGAACGTTACCCCTTGACTACATGTGGCTTTATCAAATGTTTTGTGTGTGTATGGTTGTGATTTCCTAATGTACGATAGATTTTCAGTCTATGTTATAACATAATTGAATTATAAAGGAAGGATATGATCTGATTTACATTAACAAAATGAGATTTTGTAGGGATAATTATAAAATTAATATATATTGATGTAATATAATATGTATACAAAGAATAGAAAGGACAAATGAAATAATACGCTCAAGTCAGATCAACTTGAGAAGGGAATATTTTTTATTAATATTATTGTTTTTTTTTTTTAAAAAGAAAGTCTTATTTCATTGATGTTGTTCCCGCTATCTAAACATAAATATTGTGGCAATTTGGATAGAATTGTGAAATAAAGTTTGCATATATGCGAAAGAAAAAACCAAGTCATATCACATGTGTGAATATACTGTTTGCCACAACAAGAACCTTATTATATAAAAATCTTAACCATAAATTAAATTGATCCCTATTTATTATGTATTACGCCAAGTCCAAAAGACATTAACAACCAACATTCTAATTGGCCAATTAATGAACCTTAGCCCCATCAAACGAAAACTTTTTACAAAATGCCAACACAGAACCACGTCAGTCTATTTTTTATTTCATTGGCTAAAAGCTAACTAAAAGTTATTGTTTTTAGTTTTTGTTTTCTTATGGAACCATAATAAGATAATAAATAAGTGCAAAAAGAAACGGAAGAAATTAAACATATAATAAAAAGAAAAAAGGGAAAAGGGAAATGTCGCTGGAGGATTAAAAATCCCGGCAAGAGAAGGTTCTTCTTCTCTGGTTATCTGTTAAGTTAAGCCATACATTAACTCCTTATTCACTTAGGCGTAATGAAGTTCTTCTTCAACTGAGCACTTCTAATTATCATATTCTAATATCTCAACCAAAATTCTCTATATAAATATAAATATTCATACAAAGAGATTTAAGAGCTTCTGTTCCTTGCGATCACGAATTCCGAAGCTCTTGGTCATTACCGATTCTTCCGAGCTACGTGAAATTGAGTCTCGCCGAATAAGCTTCTCCGTCGACATCGGGAAGATACCACTACTTCCTCTGGCTCCGGAGTAGTACAGCTCCTGCCTCGGATCGTAAATTGACGGCAGCGATGGAAAGTAATGGTAGGAACTCGACGGCCAGGATGATGTGTCCGCTGCCACCGCCAGCATATCGGAAGATTCTTCGAGTTTCTGCATCAAAACCCCTTGCATAGGTCGCAAAACGCCTCCGCACAGAACCGTCTCCACCGCCGCTTGACACACGTGCCAGTTCCCGCTCGATAGAAGCCCCACTGCTCCGTTCACCGGATTCACCGTGCGCCCACACGCCTCGAACAGCAACGATTGGAACAACGCTATAAATATATATATAGGTCGATACAAACAATAAGTATAAAACTATAAAAGTAAATATTTTTTAACAAAAAAAAAGGGAAAGCTTATATACCAGGACGGTGGTGGTCGGGAACGGCGGAGATGAAGGACATGAGGTCACTACGGCCGAAAAACTTGGCAAGGAACAAGGTGGCGTTGCCTTGGGCTTCGGGGGATTCGATCCAGTGTAGGCAAGACCTCAGTACACACGACTCACCGCACCCCTTCCGGAGGACTCGGCAACCATTGCAGCTCATGCTTATAAATATATTATTATATAGTTTTTAAATCAATATGCTATTAAGAAAGAAAATAAGAAAGAAGATAATAATGATATGATGGTGGTGATGAAAATATTAAATCTTTGATCGATTGATTTCTTGAAACGAAAGCAAAGGTATGATCTGGGAAAGTGTGTGTGAGAGAGGGAGACTGGAGAGGTGGGTGAGTGAGGTGTTGTTAGTTTCTCAAGAAAGCTAACAGTTCAGCTCACTTGTTTGTGTGGGTTTGGAAACTTCAAATATAGAAAGGCATTTGAGTAAAGGAAGCCATGGGAATTGGGGTTAAGTTAAGATGAGAGTAATGAGTTTTAGAACTAACAAAAAAAAACATAAAAAGGCCAAACCATGGTTGAGTTTGCTTTATACTTTTTATTTTTGGTTTATTTTATTTAAATATAAGAAAAAGAGAGAGAGAAGGAAATGGTTTCTACGGTGGACCTTTTGTTTGTGGTGAGAAATGTGGGTCCCATGATGGGGCTGTCTCAGGAGGAATATCTTCCAAACTCTGGGCGAGAGCGGCTCCGTGTTTCCGCGACTCGCTTGTTCGCTCCAGCCCCGTAATCTTATCATTGGCCGTTCGATCATCTTTCTTTATTGATCTTTTGCCGTTGGATCTCTCACTCCCCCGTACTCTTACCATTTAATAACATTACTTTTTTCCTTGAAGAACTCAGGCTGTATTTTTAGAAGTCCCACTTTCACAGACTACAGAGTACAGAGTACAGACAGACATCTTATAATTTTTTTTTAGAATAATTGGACACTTCTACCGACCGCTTAAATATACCTTCTTTAAAATTTTGCTTCTCCATAATAGAAAATTTATTTGCACCAAATAATTAACTTAATTAAATTATTTTTCAAAATTACTTTTAATATTCTTTTTGAAACTTCTTTGTAGCATTTTTTTTTTAAATTGTTAACTTAAGATTTAGTCAAGCGAGAGTAGAGTTGTATTTATGACTGATATCATCATGTGTACACAATAAGAACAAGTAAATAAAACGAGACAATATTTTATAGAACTTCGGCCCCTTAGATAGCGAGTAATGACCTACTATAATATCTCGATAAGACTAATAATAAATAATTAAAGATTGTATATATTGTAGGCTAATCGAGTAATAAGTGTGATTATGATACTACTATCATCTACTTCAGCATAAATTTTAATTTTGTTCCAAATGGATAAATAAGCATAATTTATTAATTACAGAAGTTTATATAGCATTATGAATATAACATGACTTATTTGTGGAATAATAATATTTTTCAGGTTTGGCGACTTTGAAAACTCGATCTGGGATCAAAAATATCATAACAGGTTTAATTAATGGATTTTATAGGAATATTATGATAAGTTGATAGTGTAAGTATTGAGATAATTAAAATAGCAGTAGAGATTTCTTAATGGTTAAGGAATAATAAGATAACCATTAATAATAAAGTTTATATTAATATATTAATATTTTATTAATATATATTATTATTATAGGTGTCGTTTGGTAACACTTTTATTTTTTAATTTTTTAATCACAAAATGAAAGTAAAATTTTTGTTTATAAAAATTTTATTTTTGAAAAATAAAAATGTGTTCTGTAACCACTTTTATTTTTCAATTTTAAAAACAAAAAACAAAAGTATGTTCTGTAAAGTTTATTTTTATTTTTTTATTTTATTTAAATTAGATCTAGGTCCGGGGTCAGATTTGGGTTCGGGTCAGAAGTCAGGTTTAGTGCTAAGGTCGTGGGGAGGATTTGGGTCTAGGTCTAGTCGGAGTCCAAAATATCGATTAAAAAAAAAAACTATTTCAAAAAAATATTGAAAGTGATTTTTTATTTTTTAAAATTTTGATTCTCAATTAAGAAATTGAAAAATGAAAATTATTTTATAGAATATGTTTTTGAAAAATATTTTTACTTTTTCAATTTTAAAAACAGAAAAATAATTAAAAAGTGTTACCAAACGCCACCATATATTATTATTATTATTATTTATTAAAACTTATCAGTTTAATATATATATATATATATATTAAGTTAAGAAGAACAAAACGAAGAATGAAACCCTCCTCCCTTGCTCATCTTCGTGTGCGACGAACCGTCACTTTCACCATCTAATTTTCTTCAATTTTCAATCCAAAACCTAGTTATTCAAGCTCCGGTAGTAGCGGGATAGTAAATCATTGAAGGGGAAAGCTTAATATAAGAATTGGTTTCGTTTTGAGATGAAAATAATTAGTTTTTTATATTGACTTTGTGATTTAGAATAGTTATGCAGATTTTGACTTCATAGAATTATTCTTGGGTAGCTATGGGAGTAGTTTCGATGTTTACTTGTTGAATTTGAGGTGATTTTGAGTTAGAAATCGAGTTTGGAACTTCTTAAAGCTTAAGTCTGAGCTTTAATGGCATTTTTTATTTAAAGACTTGTTTTTTTTTATTTCGGTTACGTTGGAATGTGTCTTGTAAAGTTTGGAATGATTTGGTTAGGTTTGGAGCTACTTTGGAAAATTTAAAGTTAAGGAAAATCGTGTTTCTGGCTATTCAGAACAGGAATTTTGGATGGTACCAACCGGAATTCCGTTTGGTTAGTTTGCAGAAAAGTTTAATTTTATATTTTGGCCATAACATTTCACTCGGGTATCCGTTTTGGACGTTCTATATACCATTTCGAAGCTTGCAAAGAGCTTTACAATATGGTATATATTTTAGAGACAATATATAAGTTTTACTTTCGTGTATCTATACCGTGGCATTTGGTAAAAAACCCTAGATTGTCTTATACGAATATTAAGGAGTGTTTTGGGATAGACACTTATTGGTTTATCATTGTTATGACATAGGGCCCAGGATCGTCGATCGTTTTCCAAGCAAGTCGGCCAACATACCTAAACTGAAACTTGAGGTAAGAAGTGTTGGGAATATATATTTTACCAGGATCTAGATTTACTAACAAGTATGTTGATTAACATCCTAAATATGAATTCTCTAAAACAATGAAAATAAACACATAAGAGTTTAAGAAATCCTTACATTGATTGCAACAGAATATAATGACTCATTCTGTTCAAGATCTCTAGCCCTTGATTCCTTTCTGTAGCAGAGCATTATCAAGATCTGAACCTAGATCTCTTTCTCTCCTTCGGGTTTGGTTACCACCGTCTTACTCACTATAATTGAGTACTTGACTTGCTATGTGTGGGCACGGCACTAGTTCACTATAGGTTTCGAAAGTGAAGAACAATGAAGGAGGTGAAATCTCTATAGAAGGAACTTTCTCATCTAGGTGTTGGATATTATTTTACCAGGATCTTAGATCTACTCACAAGTATGTTTATTAACATCCTAAATATGAACTTTCTAAAACGATAAATTAAACACATATAAAGTTTAAGAAACCTTACATTGGGTGCAGCGGAATATAATGACTCCTTCCGTTCAGATCTCTAACCCTTGATTCCTTTCTGTAGCAGAGTATTATCAAGATCTGAACCTGGATCTTCTTCTCTGAATCCTTGATGCTGAATCTCCTTTGCTGATGATCTTTCTTCACGATCTTCCTCACTATGATTGAGGTATTGCTTGATGTGTGTGGGCACTACTCTAATCACTAAGAGAGGTTCGAAATATGAAGGAAGAATAGAGAGAGAGAGTGGCGGCCAGAGAAGAGAGTGGAGGCTCAGGTTTTTCTGATTCAGAAAGTGTGATTTTCCTGAAGCCTTCACTATCTATTTATCGCATTCCACTAGGGTTAGATTTGAATTATATGGCATTAAAATAATGAAAAAAATCAATTTAAAAAGCTACAATAGGTGGCCGGCCCTGGCTAGGTGGACTGGGCCTTGATTTTTGCAATTTTGCAATTTTAACACCTTTTGTATCTGATTTTCTCAAAAATGCCAATTTCCTAATTCAATCATTTAAATGCCAATTCTAACTATTTAATAACTATAAATAATTATTAAATAATATTGTCATTTATCATATTTATTAATTGAACCATACAAAGTATCATAATTAACAAATATGCCCCTATTAACTCTTTCTTTACAATTTCGCCCTTACTTAGTGAAAATTTCACAAATAGACATAGTCTAATTCGTGAATTATAATTGATTAATCAAAACCAATTACATGAGTCTTACAAGCAATATTATCTCAACTAGTGGGGGGACCATGGGTCTATATAACCGAGCTTCCAATAAGTAGATCAAGAATTTAGCACTAAAATTCACTAACTTATTAATTCATAATTAACAAATATGCCCCTATTAACTCTTTCTTTACAATTTCGCCCTTACTTAGTGAAAATTTCACAAATAGACATAGTCTAATTCGTGAATTATAATTGATTAATCAAAACCAATTACATGAGTCTTACAAGCAATATTATCTCAACTAGTGGGGGGACCATGGGTCTATATAACCGAGCTTCCAATAAGTAGATCAAGAATTTAGCACTAAAATTCACTAACTTATTAATTCTTCGTTGAATCCACGCATAGAACTTAGAATTGCACTCTCAGTATATAGAATGCTCTATATGTTCCACCATATAGACACATCATTAGTTATCCATTGTTATAATCCTAATGTGATCAATGATCCTCTATATGAATGATCTACACAGTAAAGTGTTGCGATATTTTGCACACGCAAGTGTACGTATCGTTTCAAGTAGTAGACTCACTAGGAGTGAGGTCGATCCCACAGGGAGTGTAGTTAAGTACGTTAAAATTAAATTTTTACTTCTATTTGATTAAATAAAAGATAGGAAAAAAAAAACAATGAAGTATAAGAAAAATAGTTGGAAGCAACGATTCGAGAAAATTGATAGTTAATAAACTAGGGTGTCGATTTCAATTGTTTTTATTGAATATGGCCTAACATGATTATTTTCCTAATATTAATTCCTATGCAATAGCAGGTTTACTAAGGTAATTTATAGTCTTCTCAGATATATAAACCTCAATTACATGTAAACTTTCTACTCTCGTGATAAATTTAACATGCAACAGGCATTAAGCATAAAAACCCTATAAGCTATCTAAACCATATAGGTACTCTCGTCCTATATCGAAATTCAGTTCTATTTTACTATAGCATATTTGACACTCACTTCTCAGATCTCGCATCAAAATCATAGACAGATAATTGGTGATCAGGCAATTAAAAGTAATTAAGCACAAATAAAATAGAATACATAGAAATTAGGGGGAAAATTAATCATCTTAAAACCATAAACAATGTTAAACAATATCCATCTAACCCTAATTAAAGTGTTTAGCTACACATGTTCATGGAAGCACAAATACACATATTAACTTTAAGAAAATAGATGAAAATAGAGAAGAGAAGAATGCTGAAAACCCTCTGAAGAATGCCTCCAATATTGCAGTTGATCTCTCCACTTTGCATCTGTATTCTCTCTGTTTTTCTCTCTAAAATTGCTTTTTGAAATCAACTCCCTTCTTCCCTTTATATAGGCATTGAAGGCCTAAAAATATGGAAAAAAACGCAATATTTAAATTCCCATTCGGATTTAAATTTTTGGGAAACCTCAAACGAGATATATTTTTTTCTGCTGCGTTGACTGATAGTATTTGGACCATAACTCTCTCAATATTGCTCGGAATTGAACGATTCAAGATGTTCTGGAAAGATAAAAGAGAGATCTAGAACTTTCATGTTTTGACTTTTTCCAAAATCCAATCAGAAAACCGTCGAATTCAGGCTTGAAGTTTCGGCTTCCACAATTTTCTCTATTTTAAATATCATGATATTTTTTTATTTTTTTCCCATCTTTTTCTCTGATATTTTTCTAATCTTCTTCTATTTTAAATCTGTAAAAATAAAAGATAACAAGCGTAAAAATGCTCCAAACACGATTAAAACTTAATTAAAAATATACTAAACTTAATCTAAAATTAATACTAAAAATAACCTAACAAATTCCCCCAAACTAAGCTTTTACTCGTCCTCGAGTAAAACACTAAACAAACATTAAACAAGTCAATCTCCAAAACATGAGTAATTTTCAAGTAGCTTCAATAACATGATTATGAAAAAATTTACTTATGCATATAATCCAGAATTTCAGTTCAATTGCACCCATGACAAATTTCAATTTATTTTCATTTAGCTCATGAAACCATAGAATGCAATTAACTAACAATTAAACCACTTTATGCATGCCAATTACAATCATCAATCCACTAACCCAAAATTCCATATGCTTGCAATACTTACTATTCTCGGCTTAGGGTAAAGGTAGTTGAAATGGTCATTTAGGCTTGTCTATACCATAAGCTTCTCAAATTATGTCACCCACAATATTTTTCACACAATCCCAATACCCTTTTTTCTAATTACATGAGAGATATATTCTTCAACAAGGGTGCAACAACTTTATATTTATCTTTTTTTTTCTAGATTTGACATTGGTTGTCAGATTTTTCTTTCTTTTTTTCTTTTTTTCAAGTTGTTGTCAATCAATTTTTTTTCTTTTTATATATATATTTTTTTTATATTCTCTCAATTTTCACACTTTTTCCACACACATACAACAAACTTCCCATCCAAATTCCCCCAAACTAAAGATCTACTTATGGTATGATTAGGGTCAAATTGTGGATATTCATGGGTTTATCTTTTTATGCTCAATATGTGTAGAACAAAGAATAGGTTAAGGCTCAAAAAAGGTAACTAGGATAAAAATTACAAGGATGGCTTGAAAGGCACAATCGATCCAAAAATTGCCTAAATCACTTTCCTAGTCATGCATAATTTATTATTCGCCTCAAATAGCAAGCAAGCAAGTTCTAGAATTTTCCAAATAATTTTCCACATTCCACAATCAACATGCATAAAATAATTTAATTACTAGCAAATTACCTAATATGATTCCATGCTCAAAATTGAAATTAGTCAAGAATGTAATATCACCAAGCACACGGATTTTTCGAAAATAAGTGAACTTTTCAAATCATGCTATCTACCTACTTTTAAATTGGCTCACATTAAGAAAATTGACTCAAAACAATAAAAACTAAAAACTAAAAATTAAAAGACATAAAACTTAAAAAAAAAACTCAAAATAAAAATTAAGTCACTGCTCCCCCCAAACTAAAGTGACACATTGCCCCCAATGTGACATTAAAGAAAAAGGAAAGGAAACTTACCTGGGTGCCACATCAATAAGCGGTTGACGCCCATAATAAGCGTCATGCAAGACAACTTGAAAATTGTTGTTGCACTTGCCTTCAAGCTTGGCAAGTGATGAGTTTGAATCAAAGTCAGTACCAACAACACAAGACTTTGGATGATGAGCTTGGGGAGAAGCCTTTCGTAACTCGCAGAGGATGTAATATGGTGTTGATGAAATATATAGATTTATTGGTGGTTTATTAGTCAATATCATTGATGAAGTCGAATCAGTGATGCCATGTTCTTCCTCATCCCCCAATGTCACAGTATCTACTCTTTCATCTAACAAACCTTCTTCTTGTTGCTCACTCTCCACGTGGCTATTCATACCCTCACTTGTGATTTCATATTCAATGAGTTCCTCTTCACAAGGATCTTGATCTTCAATTGTAGGCTCATTATCTTCCTTGTACTCAACTAATGACCCTTCTTCATTGTAGCAATAACTCTCGTAACTTTCATCATTGGAATTATTACATTCTGAATCATGAGCCATTGAATTATCACATAAGGATCTCACCATGTCAGTTAAGCGATTAATCTCTCCTGGAAGTGATTGCATAAGTGCTAGTAGTTGTTCCTCTTTTTCAGATTGTTGGGATGAATTTGGGCAATAAGGTGGGTATTGGTGACTCCAACCCTGAAGTGATGGATCCCAATGCCAGTCGTAATCAAAATCTGCCATGTTATTCAACAGATTTATTACATCATAGCCTCTCATTAATAGAGGTGCTCCAGTTGCCTCTGCTCCATAATCAACCCAGCTTCTTGTTTCATCATTAAGTCCATTATAAAAGAGCCACGTAAAACACCCACTTGAGAAGGTGGGATAACATCTCTCTCCATACTCTTTAAATCTCCTCCAAGCAGAATAGAATGGTTCATTGTGTTGTTGGGCAAAATCCTCAAGGTATAGCATCTAGCTTTACCTTGCAGGTCAAACTCATCAATAAAACATTAGTAAAATATAAATAATAATAAAAAAAAAACTAAATTAGTACTGAAAAGATAAAAATTTGAAATAACAAAATTAATACTAAAACTAAAAAGAAAAACCAAATTAGAACAAAATTTAATTTTTAATAATATTAACTAACACTCCCCGGCAACGGCGCCAAAAACTTGTTGCGATATTTTGCACACGCAAGTGTACGTATCGTTTCAAGTAGTAGACTCACTAGGAGTGAGGTCGATCCCACAGGGAGTGTAGTTAAGTACGTTAAAATTAAATTTTTACTTCTATTTGATTAAATAAAAGATAGGAAAAAAAAACAATGAAGTATAAGAAAAATAGTTGGAAGCAACGATTCGAGAAAATTGATAGTTAATAAACTAGGGTGTCGATTTCAATTGTTTTTATTGAATATGGCCTAACATGATTATTTTCCTAATATTAATTCCTATGCAATAGCAGGTTTACTAAGGTAATTTATAGTCTTCTCAGATATATAAACCTCAATTACATGTAAACTTTCTACTCTCGTGATAAATTTAACATGCAACAGGCATTAAGCATAAAAACCCTATAAGCTATCTAAACCATATAGGTACTCTCGTCCTATATCGAAATTCAGTTCTATTTTACTATAGCATATTTGACACTCACTTCTCAGATCTCGCATCAAAATCATAGACAGATAATTGGTGATCAGGCAATTAAAAGTAATTAAGCACAAATAAAATAGAATACATAGAAATTAGGGGGAAAATTAATCATCTTAAAACCATAAACAATGTTAAACAATATCCATCTAACCCTAATTAAAGTGTTTAGCTACACATTTTCATGGAAGCACAAATACACATATTAACTTTAAGAAAATAGATGAAAATAGAGAAGAGAAGAATGCTGAAAACCCTCTGAAGAATGCCTCCAATATTGCAGTTGATCTCTCCACTTTGCATCTGTATTCTCTCTGTTTTTCTCTCTAAAATTGCTTTTTGAAATCAACTCCCTTCTTCCCTTTATATAGGCATTGAAGGCCTAAAAATATGGAAAAAAACGCAATATTTAAATTCCCATTCGGATTTAAATTTTTGGGAAACCTCAAACGAGATATATTTTTTTCTGCTGCGTTGACTGATAGTATTTGGACTATAACTCTCTCAATATTGCTCGGAATTGAACGATTCAAGATGTTCTGGAAAGATAAAAGAGAGATCTAGAACTTTCATGTTTTGACTTTTTCCAAAATCCAATCAGAAAACCGTCGAATTCAGGCTTGAAGTTTCGGCTTCCACAATTTTCTCTATTTTAAATATCATGATATTTTTTTATTTTTTTCCCATCTTTTTCTCTGATATTTTTCTAATCTTCTTCTATTTTAAATCTGTAAAAATAAAAGATAACAAGCGTAAAAATGCTCCAAACACGATTAAAACTTAATTAAAAATATACTAAACTTAATCTAAAATTAATACTAAAAATAACCTAACATAAAGGGATTAAATTACCGTAACACCCTACTATGTATTTTATCCTTAAAACACTTGACCCCGTATAAATGATATTTCAGCTTATGTGAAATGAGATCTCCACCATTTATTTTCGTTTGGTCAAGCTCGAAGGAGATCATCCTTTGCTTACTATTTGCCAGATAGAAGATATAGATTCCATGTTTATGCTAGCGCTCCCACTCAATTGCACTACCGTGTTCCCAAAATGTACGTATCACCCTAACCTAAAAGTAGGCTTAACTAACAAATCAAAGAACACGAATAGCCTTTCAAGATTGAGCCTAATCATAACAGGATTAAGATCATTTGATCTAGGATCAACTTGGCGATATTGACTTGAATAGATTTTACGGTAAGTTTAATTAAATCTAAATCAAAGTTCAATATCGGTCCCTTCCAATGCATACTCCATGCATCCAACCTGAGCTTTACTTTAACCAATGTTCTGGAAAGAACATAGTATTTCTCCAAATACAAGTAAACTCTTGTTGTAGATTATCATATCAGTAAAACCCTGTGTCTGATAAATCTAGGAAACTTTATTCACATAGTCATGTTTACTTTCCAATGTGATGATAGCATAATAAACATGATCAAGTATGTGAAAAGGGTTTAAGATGAATTTATAAATCAATTAGACAAGCAATTGATAAAGTGAGCCAAAACATACACAAATGAATGAAAAATACTTCTGTTTCTTTATTGATGTTGAATAAAATAGATTACATTGAAATGGAGTTTTATTTAGGGCATAAAACCTAACAAACCCCCACTTGCACTAATATAAAACTAATTAGTACATATCAATTAATCCTAAATTCTGACGGTGCTTTTCAAAAGCTGTCACGACCAAGACTTTGGTAAATGGATCAGCTAGGTTGTCCTCTGTGTCAACTTTCTCAACTAGTACATCCCCTCTTGCCACGTATTCTCTGATAATGTGATACTTCCTTTCAATGTGTTTGCTTCTCTTGTGGCTTCGAGGTTCTTTGCTGTTTGCTATTGCTCCATTGTTATCACAGAGTAGTACCAGAGGCTTTTCCATTCCAGGAACAACTCCTATGCTGGTGAAGAACTTTCTTAGCCAGACAAGTTCTTTTGCAGCTTCGGCTGCTGCTATGTATTCAGCTTCCATAGTTGAGTCCGATATTGCGGTTTGTTTAGCACTTCTCCAAACCACTGCTCCACCCCCAAGAGTAAACACCATTCCAGATGTTGATTTCCTGTCTTCAAGACTTGCTTGGAAATCTGAATCAGTGTAGCCTATGGGATTTAAAGCACCACCCTTGTAGACTAACACAAGATTCCTTGTACTCTTTAAGTATTTCAGAATATACTTAACTGCATTCCAATGTTCTTGTCCTGGATTAGACTGATACCTGCTCACAATTCCAACAGCATAACAGATGTCAGGTCTAGTGCACAACATTGCATACATTAGACTTCTAACTGCAGAGGCATAGGGAATTTTCGCCATCTCCTCTATCTCTTGAGGATCAGTCGGAGACTGTTCCTTAGATAGACGAATACCATATCTAGAAGGCATGTTTGCCCCATTGGTGTTGCTCATGGAGAATCTCTCTAAGACTTTGTCTATGTAGGTTGTTTGAGAGAGAGCAAGAGATCTGTTCTTCCGGTTTCTTATAATCTGAATACCAAGAACATAGGCTGCTTCACCCAAATCTTTCATATCGAATTGAGTGTTGAGCCATTCCTTAATGTGAGTCATTTTCTTGACATTGTTTCCAATGATCAAAATGTCATCAACATAAAGGACCAGGAATACTACTATTTGGTCTTCCTTGAGTTGGTAAACACAAGGTTCATCTTCATTCTGAAGAAAGCCGTAGGTCTTGATGATTTCATCAGACCTCTTGTTCCATGAGCGAGAAGCTTGCTTAAGTCCATAGATAGACCTGTTTAACTTGCAAACTTTCTTTTCCTGCCCAGGAAGAACATAACCTTCTGGTTGCTCCATATAGATGGTTTCTTCAAGTACCCCATTAAGGAAGGCGGTCTTGACATCCATTTGCCAGATTTCATAATCGAAAGCAGCAGCTATGGAGAGAAGAATTCGGATGGATTTGAGCATGGCAACAGGACTAAAAGTTTCCTCATAGTCCACGCCTTCTCTTTGGGTATAACCCTTGGCTACAAGTCTAGCTTTGAAAGTTTCGACTTCGCCTCCAGCTCGTCTTTTCTTCTTGTAAACCCACTTGCATCCTATCGGATGATAGTCGTCAGGTGCGTCTACATATTCCCAAACTTTGTTCTTTTTCATGGAATCCATTTCTGAATCCATGCCGGCTGACCATCGTTTCCGTTGCGGACTAGCCATTGCCTGTTTATAGGTTAATGGATCGTCATCAATACCGTCACCTACGACCATATTGATTTCACCATCCAAGCCATAATGAGCAGGTTTTGTTAAAACCCTCCCACTACGACGAGGTACGGTTGTCTTCTGAACAGAAACTTTAGTAGTAGATTTCTCAGTTTGTTCAACTGAGGGAGTGGGATCGTCTTCTTCATGAGTGGAAGAGGACGGAACATTGGAAGGACTTATATCTGATAGCAATTCCTCTAGAACAACTTTACTTTTCGGTTTGTAGTCTTTAATATAGTTCTCTTCAAGGAAAGTAGCATTTGTAGAAACAAACACTTTATTATCCTTGTGACTATAAAATAGTCCACCCCTAGTATCTTTAGAATTTCCGACAAACATGCATACTTCGGTACGTGATTCAAGTTTGCCTTCTTTCTTTCTTAAGACATGAGCAGGGCACCCCCAAATTCTGTAATGGCGTAAACTAGGTGTTCGACCATTCCAAAGTTCGACGGGTGTCTTAGGGATTGCTTTAGATGGAACAACATTTAGAATGTCATTTGCCATCTGTATAGCATATCCCCAGAAGGACGTAGACAGAGTTGAATAACTCAGCATAGACCTAACCATTTCCAAAAGAGTGCGATTTCTTCTTTCTGCAACTCCATTTTGTTGTGGAGTAGCTGGGGCAGTGTATTGGGATTCAATTCCAAGTTCAATTAAATGATATTTGAACTGCATATCCATATATTCTCCACCCCTATCAGTTCGCAAGATCTTTAATGATTTACCTAATTGGTTTTGGGCCAAAGCATGAAATTCTTGAAACTTTTCAAACGTTTCAGATTTCTTTTGCATTAGGTAAAGAAAACTATATCTAGAGAAATCGTCAATGAAAGTGACAAAATACTCATAACCACCTCGGGCTTTGACATTCAAAGGTCCGCAGACATCGGAATGCACTAACCCCAGAGGGATTTTAGCACGCTCTCCCTTTGCGAGAAAGAACGTTTAGTCATTTTTTCTTCTAGGCGGGACTCGCATGCGGCGGTTCACCTAAGACGACATTTTTCAATGGACCGTCTTTGGTGAGCCTATTGAGTCTATCAAAGCCTATATGACCTAAACGTAAATGCCATAGATAAGTTTGATCATCATTATCAATCTCTTTTCTTTTTAGGTTTCTAGGTCTAGCTACCTTTGAAAAGTTCACTATTTAGTGAGATTTGAGTACTCGGTCTTAAAACATAAAGCCCTTGTTCCATTATAGCAACACATATTTGAAATCCATTACGAGAAATTGAACAATTTGTACTCGAAAAATTCAATATATAAGATTGTGTTTGCAAACATGAGACACTAATCAAGTTTCTACTAAAGTTTGGAATAAATAAAACATTTTCTAAAATTAAAAATCTTTGTTGAAACTTGATGCGGGCTTTTCCTCTAGCTTTGACCGATACTAATTCGCCATTGCCAACTTTAAGCTGTAACTCTCCTGGAAGCAGATTTTCCCAAGTTTCAAGCAACTGCAGTGAAGAACATACATGGTTAGTAGACCCAAAATCAACAATCCAGATGGATTTATCGTTCTCTAAAACACATGATTCAAAGACAAAAGCATTACCTTCGTTTGAATTGTTTAGAAGCCTGGGACATCGTTCTTCATGATGACCCTTTCCATTACAATTCGAACATAGAAGATTATGTACGATAATTGTACTTGAAGAAGCGGTTTGCTAGATCCTTCATACCTAGTCCTTTTCCTTCGATTATTGATTGCAAACCCAGGGGACCCATTGCAATCAAGTTCCGTTCATGGGCTCGTAATTCTGTTTCGAGCTTGTCCATGTCGGAGGAGTTAGAATTGTTGATCATGTAAGAGATAACAAATTCATTATACTCCGGAGGAAGACTATTAAGGATAAGTTGGACCCATTGTTCTCTTGATAAATCAATTCCTAGTAGATTTGCCTTTTGGAACTTCAGATTCATCATCAACAGGTGCGAGTTAATGCAACTACCAGGATGCATCTTCACACTATAGAGTTCTTTTGCTAAGATAGTAACTAAGAGAGGATCGGGGGGTGGGTTATTCATAATGACACTACAACACATCAATAAAACAGAAGTAAGGTTTTGGCTCATAAATTCATACACAATTTAGAAAATAACAAGTAATGACATATGTTATAGAAATACTAAATCTAACATAGTTTATTTTCCAAGGTATTTCAACAAACTGATACAGTGTCCCGTTTAGGCGAGAGTCAAAGCATCATTCATTGAATAGAGTTGTCAGCTCATCTAAAATGATAAACATTCTAGCAACCTTTTATTCGATCAAGATTGGAATTCAGCGTTGTCCCGTTTAGGCGAGAGTCAAGGCAATTCTATCTTATGAGCTTCCACCATTGTTTCATAACTTGCAAGTCAAGTATGGTCGCCACCATTAGGGTGATCTATACCATACAAAACACTTACAAACTACTTATCATGCGAGGTTAAACGGTGCGAAATTGCTAATGAACGTTCCTCCATTAGGGAGGATTACTCACTAAAACAAACGCGGTGTAAAACCCACAATGAAGATCGAATGTCTCTTGATTAAAAGCTCATTATTTAAAAAATAATATATGTATTTTGTATAATCATTTAAATTCGATATTATAATAATGAAAAATTACAAATTAAAGTTGGTTTAAATAAAAAAAAAAAACTTTAATTAATTTTCAATTATTATTTAAATTTGAAAAATAAATTCAAATAAATATCGAACAAGTTCCATAATATAATAATGAAAAATTAAAATCAAAATTGATTTAAATAAAAAATCAACTTTAATTAATTTTCAATTATTAATTAAATTCAAAAAATAAATTTGAATATAAAATGGAACAAATTTGAAAATATCTTGTTTAAGTTGTTTTAGAAGAATCTAAAAAAAATCAACTTAAATATCTTTCAAATCAGATTTAATTAAATTCAAAATTAAGTTGTAACCACTTAATTTTGTAGATATTTTAAGTTAATATTCAAAAAGATATTAACCTAAAAATATCTAAAATATTCCATTTTAAGTTAATATTTGAAAAAAATATCAACTTAAAAAATATCTAAAGAATCTTAATAACCAATGCCTAAAATTCCTCAACTTAATTTTGAAATTTTGAATTCAAAAGATATTCAGATTTAAGTTGGTTAGTTTTAGATAACTAAATATCAACTTAAATAGGAATATTTAATGAAAAATTTAAAATAAGTTCCAGAAAGAATCTAGATGGTTATAATTCTATATTTAATTAAATACAAGAAAATACATATAGTTTAGCTTAGAATATAAAATTCTTTAAACTATGATTTTCTAAATTAATTTCAAAATAAATGAAATTAATTATGTTGCTAATTCAATTTTAATTAGGTTAAACTAGTGTAATTAACCTAGTACAGTCATTCAAATCAGGCAAATGGGCCTTCACAATTGGGGTGGTTTGTGTGAGGGGTCTTGGAGTTCGGTATGTCGTACCCACTTCTATGGCTCCCAACTCTCACACAAGGCCCAAAAGAGAGGAATTTAACCTTAATAAGAACAACTGTTATTAATTGAATAGGCCCAAAAACTAAATGGGCCTAAATAAATCCTATCAAGAACTATGATAATTTATTTTAGCAACATTAACCTATATGCATCTATAATAAAATTAAACACATAGGCTCACACAGGCACACTTTGGATGGGTCCTATCATGTTGCTAGGTCATACACAGATGAAAGAAGATTGTAAATTATACCTGTTACAAATTATTATCTTGACCAAGGGAGCCATCAGATCATTAGATCTGGCAAAAAGTAACCATGGCTATTTGCAATCAAGTAATAATAGGTTTTGAAAACTTACACATAAGTTAAAACACATACTCCTGCAACAGGGTTAGCTGGATAGTTGGAAGTAGGATTTATTTAATTTTAAATAAATAATTTCGAATAAATAAATAATTAAATTAAAAAAAAATTTAATATTCGAAAAATAATTAAAAAAAAATTAATTTCGGAAATTAAAATTAAATTTCGAAAAAAAAATAAAAAAATTTAAAATTAAACTTACTTTTATCTTATATCTATTTAAAATTACATGATTATAAATATCTTATTTTAAATTTAAATAAGGTCAAAATATCTAAAAAGATTTAAAAAAAAATCTTAAAAGATAAGATATTATTAAAAAAATATCTTAAAAGATAAGATATTTTAAAATATCTAAAAGATTTTATAAATATCTTATAAAATCTGACCTTAAATTTTAAAAAAAAATATATAATCAAATTTAAAAAATAAGATAGATATTTAAGCAAGAAGATAGATACTAATTCTATTCATATTCAAATTACACTAATATCTTGAATTAAATTTAAAAAATATTAAATTAATTCAAAATGATAATTAGAATTGAATTAGGAATAGTAATAGTATAAATACAAAACTATAAAAAAAAATTAGAAGTTAATTCCATGAAAAAGCATGAAAAATTGAAGAAAAACAAAAAAATTCGAAACTGTACGGACAGATCTGCGATCGCAGGAAAATATCAGCACAGCCCCGATTTTTTCAAAACTTCAAAAAATCATAACTAATTCAAATAAAATCCAAATTAAGTTCTGTAAAAGGCTAACTTGCTTAATTTTTTCCATACTATCCAATAAAAATAATTCCAGAGATAAAATCGCAATTATTTTTCACGAAAATTTCACAAACATCAATCAATCATCAAATAACACTCAATACAACATGATACCATCCAAAGAACATACAAATAATCGTTTTAAAGTCCAAATTTCTTGCAAGTAAATCAATTACCATGGCTCTGAGGCCAGTTGTTGGATATTATTTTACCAGGATCTTAGATCTACTCACAAGTATGTTTGTTAACATCCTAAATATGAACTTTCTAAAACGATAAATTAAACACATATAAAGTTTAAGAAACCTTACATTGGGTGCAGCGGAATATAATGACTCCTTCCGTTCAGATCTCTAACCCTTGATTCCTTTTTGTAGCAGAGTATTTTCAAGATCTGAACCTGGATCTTCTTCTCTGAATCCTTGATGCTGAATCTCCTTTGCTGATGATCTTTCTTCACGATCTTCCTCACTATGATTGAGGTATTGCTTGATGTGTGTGGGCACTACTCTAATCACTAAGAGAGGTTCGAAATATGAAGGAAGAATAGAGAGAGAGAGTGGCGGCTAGAGAAGAGAGTGGAGGCTCAGGTTTTTCTGATTCAGAAAGTGTGATTTTCCTGAAGCCTTCACTATCTATTTATAGCATTCCACTAGGGTTAGATTTGAATTATATGGCATTAAAATAATGAAAAAATCAATTTAAAAAGCTACAATAGGTGGCCGGCCCTGGCTAGGTGGACTGGGCCTTGATTTTTGCAATTTTGCAATTTTAACACCTTTTGTATCTGATTTTCTCAAAAATGCCAATTTCCTAATTCATTCATTTAAATGCCAATTCTAACTATTTAATAACTATAAATAATTATTAAATAATATTGTCATTTATCATATTTATTAATTGAACCATACAAAGTATCATAATTAACAAATATGCCCCTATTAACTCTTTCTTTACAATTTCGCCCTTACTTAGTGAAAATTTCACAAATAGACATAGTCTAATTCGTGAATTATAATTGATTAATCAAAACCAATTACATGAGTCTTACAAGCAATATTATCTCAACTAGTGGGGGGACCATGGGTCTATATAACCGAGCTTCCAATAAGTAGATCAAGAATTTAGCACTAAAATTCACTAACTTATTAATTCTTCGTTGAATCCACGCATAGAACTTAGAATTGCACTCTCAGTATATAGAATGCTCTATATGTTCCACCATATAGACACATCATTAGTTATCCATTGTTATAATCCTAATGTGATCAATGATCCTCTATATGAATGATCTACACAGTAAAGGGATTAAATTACCGTAACACCCTACTATGTATTTTATCCTTAAAACACTTGACCCCGTATAAATGATATTTCAGCTTATGTGAAATGAGATCTCCACCATTTATTTTCGTTTGGTCAAGCTCGAAGGAGATCATCCTTTGCTTACTATTTGCCAGATAGAAGCTATAGATTCCATGTTTATGCTAGCGCTCCCACTCAATTGCACTACCGTGTTCCCAAAATGTACGTATCACCCTAACCTAAAAGTAGGCTTAACTAACAAATCAAAGAACACGAATAGCCTTTCAAGATTGAGCCTAATCATAACAGGATTAAGATCATTTGATCTAGGATCAACTTGGCGATATTGACTTGAATAGATTTTACGGTAAGTTTAATTAAATCTAAATCAAAGTTCAATATCGGTCCCTTCCAATGCATACTCCATGCATCCAACCTGAGCTTTACTTTAACCAATGTTCTGGAAAGAACATAGTATTTCTCCAAATACAAGTAAACTCTTGTTGTAGATTATCATATCAGTAAAACCCTGTGTCTGATAAATCTAGGAAACTTTATTCACATAGTCATGTTTACTTTCCAATGTGATGACAGCACAATAAACATGATCAAGTATGTGAAAAGGGTTTAAGATGAATTTATAAATCAATTAGACAAGCAATTGATAAAGTGAGCCAAAACATACACAAATGAATGAAAAATATTTCTGTTTCTTTATTGATGTTGAATAAAATAGATTACATTGAAATGGAGTTTTATTTAGGGCATAAAACCTAACACTAGGTTGGTTGAATAGTCAAGTTTGACATTAGTTTGACAAAGTATCAAGTGGATGAGATGAGAGCATCATGTTCCTTTTATAGTGTTTCAACTAGGGCTTAAGATTGAATTGTATGGATTAAAAAGAATAAAATATTGGGCAAAAATCAACTTAAAGCCGTATAATTTAAAGTCCAAATTCTAGTTAGATTTTTGCCACTTTATTTCAACCACTTATTCTTCTTTTCAATAATACCATATTTTCCAATTCAATCCTATAAATACTAAAATTATTTATTTAATAATTATAATTAATTACTAAATAAAATTGTCATTTATATAATTTATTAATTAGACCATGCAAAGTCTCTTAATTAACAAATTGACCCCAAAACCTCTTTTCTTCACAATTAAGTCCTTGCTTAGTGAAAATTCATAAATAAGACATACTCTAATTTTAGAATTATAATTGATTAATTAAAATCAATTAATTGAGTCTGCAAGCAGTATTATCTCAACTAGTGAGGGGACCATGGCCTATATAACCGAGCTTTCAATAAGTAGATCTAGAATTCACCAAGTAAATTCTCAACTTATTAATTCCGCCTTGCGCCACTATAGATTTGGAATTGAATACACTCTCTGTTATATAGAACGCTCTATATGTACCACGATATAGATACGTTATGATTATCCATTGTTACAGTCCTAATAGTCAAGGATCCTCTACAGATGATCTACACTGAATATGGATAAATTTACCGTTCTACCCTTCAATGCATTTTATCCTTAAAACACTTAGCAACCTATAAATGATATTTCAGTAAACTAATGTAATTACTGAAATGAGATCTCAATCATTTATCTCTATTCATCCAAGTTCGAAGGAAATCATCGTTGCACTTCTAAATACCTATAGAAGCTATAGATTCCATATCTATGATCAGTGCTCCCACTCAATTGAACTACCATGTTCCCAAGATGTAAGTATCCACCAGAACCAAAAGTTAGCTTCCACGAACAACTCAAAGAACATAAATAATACAACTAAGTTGAACCTAACCATATCAGGATTAAGATCCATAGACCTAAGATTAACCATTGATATTGACTTAGAAAGATATAACGATAAGTTTAGGATATCTTACCCAAGATCAATATCGGTCCCTTCCAATGTATACTCCACATCCGATACTGGTAAACTTTGCCAATGTCCTAGAAATGACATAACACTTATCTAAGGTGTAAGTATACCTTATTGCTGATTATCAGGTCAGTCTAAATCCAGTGAAATGACAAATCATGGGAATTAAACTTTTGAACATATAATCATGATTATATTTCACTGTGCTGACGACACTATAATCATGAACAAATATATACATATTAATATATGTTCTGGACTTAATAGAATTTATACATTAAACATAATCATGAAATCAATCATGTGAGCCATGCAACATAAAAGCGATTTCTGATCTTATATTAATTAGTAAATCTAATTATATTGAAATGAGTTTTGTTTAGGGCACAAAACCCAACAAACTCCCACTTACACTAATCTAAGACAAAAAGGACATTTAAAATAATCTCATCACCTTGATATCCAGATCAAGTGTAGTATGTAGTATTCTCTCCGTAATAGGATCTGACAGATTGTAATCAATACAAACTTTTCCTCCACCATTACATTTCCTTAATCACAAAATCCTTGATATTGTGAAATTCCTCTCTATATGTCTATTCCTCTAGGGATACCGGATTCTTTACTTTTTGGCAACTACTTCTATGTTATTCAGGAAGTAACACTATAGTTAATAAATTGTTGGTACAATGCCAAAAACTGTATAGAACTTTCCATAGACTGAATAAGTATCTTTCCTGCAACTTTAACATTCAGTCTCACTGGTAGAGTTAGAGATTTCAGATTGGTTTTTACACTTCTCCAAAATCACTGCTCCACCCCCAGAGTAATCACCATCTCATCAATAGACTTTCTAGCACTAAGGCAAGTTTAGAAACCTGATTTGGTGTAGTCTAAGAGTATTAAATACCACCATTATCGACTAACATATAGTTCCTCTTCTTGATCTTAAGATTCACTTGATTATCTTCCAATGTTCATTTCCTGGATTAATCTGTTATCTACTCATTACTCCCACTCAACAACAGGTGTCTGGTCTAATGCATAGGAAAGCATATATGAGACCTCTCACTGTTGATCCAAGGAATTCTTTCATTAGCCTTTATTTTTTTTGGAATAGTTGAAACTTTTCCTTAGATAAATAAAATCTATGTCTAGAAGTCGAGAAGCTTCTATCAATGTAGCCATTAGAAAAATGCACCATCATCTTACAAAAGTAAGTTGCTTGCACTAGAGTAAGTAAATTACCAAGCATACCACAAGCCATAGATTTAGATAAACTCAAACCTTTAATACTAGGATCAGAAAGTTTTGTTAAGTCCATTGAATAGACTTATTTTCAAAATTTCCTTTCTTGTCCTTGTAATAGAAAACTTTTTGTAGTTCCATATGAATGGTTTTAACCATAGTTCTCTTGGCTTTCCTCCTTAGTTCCTTATTCTAACTATCCATTACTTATTTAAACTAACAATGGATTTCATCACAAATGTCTTCCAAGTCATAACAGGATGAGTTCCTTGAAACCCTCACACTACAACAAGGTATTGTGACTTTGTGTCTAAGAATCTAAATGATATTATCCTCATCGGTTGTGTCAAGACAACAGAGGCAGTGGGACCATCTTGTATATAATAAGATGATAGAACACTTTAGAATCAAGAAAAAAAATTATCTCCTCTACTTTGCTACTTTGTTTTCAGACTTAGTCATTTTCTTAGAAAAGTTGTATTTGTTGAAACAAACACTTTCTTATCTTAATGACAATAGGATGGTCCACCCCTAATCACTTAGAATAGCTATCAAACATGCAAACCTTGGTTAACAGTTTTAGCTTTCTTAAGATTAAGATTAGGTCATCCATGAATCTAGTAATGGTTTACATTAAGTATACAACCATTCCATCATTCAAAAATTTTCCTATCACTAGGGTATATCTCTAGAAGGATTTAGGCAACTCCTAGTAACTAATCATAGACCTTTCACTATCATCAACATGCAAATTGAATTTCTAGGGAGGTAAGTTTGGATATAATTCAAAAAAAAATTAATTTAATGATCTTTGAACTACATATCCACCAAATATTTCTCCACCCCTATCAGTTCGCAAGATCTTTAACCACTTACCTTAATGTTTTTCAACATTGCTAGAAAATTCATGAAATTTTCAAACATTTTAAATTTCTTTGCATAAGGTAAAATCTAGAGTGATCGTCTTAAGAATTTAATGATAACTCGTATCTACCCCTGAATGTACATCCATATTCGAATACAGATGATCCTACTTTCAAGTGGATATAGGCATATTGACTCTTTGCAGAGAATGATCTTGTCTAAACCACTATGAACAAGATGCAAATGCCATAGATACTAAAATGTGGTTGTGGTCTTTTGATGACTTAGGTCTAGTTACAATGAAAAAGGTTCTTAGAATAGTCCAAGTGGATCTTAGTCACAGAATACAAAACTCATATTTCATACATTAACATACAGTTTGAATCCATTGACAGAAAATGGATATTAAAAACTTGTGAAAGTCATACTGTATTGTCCAATGTATTCTAGAAAACTAAAATTTAAATTTCTATTTGGAATCTAAAATTTAAAGTCAAAGACTTAAATTTATACCAAATATTTCTTGAGTTATTATTCTCTCTTGGACCACCACTACTAATCTAACTCTAAGTCTAATTTGCCTACAGTAAGCATATATATATAGTAGAAGATTCTAAGATCGAGGATTTATATCATTTCTGGATAGAATGTCAGGAATATAGTAATCTGTGCCATTCAATTTCATAAGAGAAAATAGAATGACATCATAAGCAGATGATCTATAAACTATTCATACAATGATATATTATCATAGCGAATTCGAAAGGAAAAAGCTAAGAGGAAAAATAAAGGATAATTTCGATTAAAATAAGAATCCAACAATGTCCCGGTAGGCGAGAGTCAAAGTTATTCTTATTTTACACGAAATTTACAACTACGATTAATAACAGAAAACAACATGGTTCAATATAAATTTACACACAATTCAGAAATTATTAAGCATTTAGCAAATAACAAAGACATGTGAAAATAAAAAACTATCATATCTTAAATAATTTCCAAGGTTTTCAACAAACTGATACAGTGTCCCGGTAGGCGAGAGTCAAAGATATCATTCATTGAATAGAGTTGTTAGCTCATCTAAAATGGATACTATTCTAGCAACCTTTTATTCGATCAAAACAAGAATCCAACGTTGTTCCGGTAGGCGAGAGTCAAGGTTATTCTTATTTTATGAGCTTCCACTATTGTTTCATACTTTGTAAATTTATCTCTAAGTAGTCACCGTAGGAGAGAGTCTAATAGAGACGAAAACTTACAAAATACTTATCATAAGAGATCGTTACGGTGTTAAATGCTTCAACGAATAACCATCCATAAGGGGAACGAAGTCTAGCGTCTCGAGATTATATTGAAGATAATTAACCATGTAGGACCAACAATGGAGATCGAATATCCTTATAACTAAAGCTCATTATTTTAAAGAGTTGTATTTTCATTTGATACTTATTTTAATCTATTTATTTTAATATATATTTATTTAATTAAAATTACTAATTTAGATAACTCTAAATATAAATTTTAATTTAATATTTATAAAATTATAACTTAGGAAGATCTGAAAAAAAATATTTTCCATCCTTAGTATTAATTTTTCAATAAATATAATGAAAATTATTTAATTTAAGTTGGTCCAAAATTAATTAAATTCGTTTTCAAATCAAATTTAATTTTCTATAAATATATACGACAGAATTGAAAATTCAATGTATATAAAATACATTTTTGAAATCTCTTTAAAATAAAATAAAATAAAATTAGAAAAATTATTCTAATTTATGTTGGTCTAAAATTGAATAAATTAATTTTCAACATAAATATAATTTTCCTATTTAATTAAATATCTTAAGAAAAATATCAAATATTTAAGTGTCTAGAACAAATCAACTTAAATATTAATTTTCTATTTAATTAAATATATCTAGAAAAATACAAAAAAGTCTACCTAGAAAATATCTATCTAGATAATTCATAAACTAATTACTTATTTTCTAATTAAAAGAAATATATTTTAGTCTATTTATTTTAAATAAATCATTAATGAAAGTTAAGTTGATCTAAAGTTAATTAATAAATTAATTTTCAATTTTAATCTAATTTTCAAAATTGAAAAAAATTTCTAAATATCTACATTAAATTAATGCAATTCAAAATTTAAGTGGTATTATGATTATTAAAATAAAATAAAATATATTTCGAAAATAATTCTTGTAAAGTCCTTTTTTGGCAAGTTAGGTGACAAAATAATTTTTCCTTTTTATGGTAAGATTACTATGCATTCATTTTCGAATTCTTACCTCTTTTATTCGGTTTTTAGTTGCCATTTTCCTTGTTTGGAAAGTTGCACTTTCAGCTGAACTTTCCTTTGTTGAAAACTTCTCAAAAGAGAAGGAATTCTCTTTTGGAAAGTTGTCTTTTTTAGGGAAACTTTGTCTATTGCCTTTTCCTTGTTGATTTCGATTGTATCTTGATACAATCAGAATATCTAATCTGTTTTTGGCAGGAATCAAGCATTGAAAGAAGATCGGACCCGATTTTAGTAAGTTTCCCGATTCTGGTCAGATCTGCTGCGTCAGCATCCGAATCTGATGTAGCAGATCGTGTTTTCTTAGGAAAGTTTTTGTACAGCTGCCAATTCGAACTTGTGGTTGCCTCTTTGGTTTCTATGTTCTATAAATAGAGCCTAGAGAGCAACCATTCGAATTACCTCTTCCATTATTCATTTTTTACATTTATCTTTTGAGAGAAGAGAGTGTTTCCTTGTTTTGTGAGAGCCTAGTTGTTCACCTAGGTTCTAGTTGTTCTATTTCTGTTCTTACTCTATCCTAAAGGTTGTGAAGAACTTCTTGACAGAACAAGAGATTGGTCTTCGGGAGAAGACTTGATAAAGCCTTACTTCGGGAGGAAGTAAGCACTTGGTCTTCGGGAGAAGACTTGTTGAAGCCTTACTTCGGGAGGAAGTAAGCACTCACACTTCAAAGACGAAGGGAGTTCAGGCTTGAAGGTGTTTCAAGAAGTCAGATTCATAAAGTGGATTACAAAGGATTGCGGCAATACTTTAGAGGGAGTCTAAACTTGTTTAAGTCAATTGTCTTTGTAATTTTGATACTTTATTAATTGATTTCATTCTCTAGGCGTGGCCCCGTGGACTAGGAGTGTTCGGGAGAACACTGATGCCACGTACAAATCTCTTGTGTCAAGTTATTTATTTTTCTGCAAATATTTTATATTCTGCCTGTTCAGTTTTGCTGTAGCAGAATTACTTTCTGCTGCTGCAAACTCTTACAGTTTTTATATTTTCTTATATATAACTGACATTTGCAAAAACACAGTTTTTCACTTGGTATCAGAGCCTGACACTAAACTCTTAGTGTGGTCCTATAACGTTTTTGTTAGAATGTCACTTTTTGCAGAAGGAATTTCTATTTCTAGACCACCGTTGCTTAATGACTCTAACTATCCTTATTGGAAAGTTAGAATGAGGGCCTTCATCAAATCTCAAGATGAGAAGGCGTGGAGAATGGTTCTATCAGGTTGGTCTCCTCCAGTTGAGACAGATTCTTCAGGTAATACTACTATAAAATCTGAACTGGAATGTTCTATTAAAGATGATAAACTATCTGCCTACAATAGCAAAGCCTTGCATGCTATCTTTAATGGTGTAGGTGAGGGTTACATTAAACTTATATCATCTTGTGTTTCTGCTAAGGAAGCTTGGGAGATTCTTCAAACTCAGTTTGAAGGAACTTCTGATGTGTAAAGATCTAGATTTATCATGCTTCAAACTAAATTTGATGAGCTTAGAATGTCTGATAATGAAACTTTAATTGAATTCTATGAAAAATTATCTGACATTGCTAATGAATATTTTGCTCTTGGAGAAAAGCTTGATGATTCTGTTCTTGTGAGAAAAATTGTTAGAGTTCTTCCAGAAAGGTTTGATACTAAACTTTTGGCAATGGAGGAAGCTAAAGATTTTAGCACTATGAAAGTGGAAGAATTAATGGGTTCCTTACGTACTTTTGAATTAAATCAACAGATTAAACAAAAGGACAAACCCAAATCCATTGCTGATAAAGGTAAAAGTATTGCTTTGAAAGTTGCTGATAATGAAAATTCTGATAGTGAATGTGATGATGAGATTGCTTTATTAACTAAGAATTTTCAGAAATATATGAAAAAGATGGGAAATAAAAGAATATTTCGAAAGGTTCAAAAGGTAATACTTTCATTAAACCATCTGTCTCTAACAAAAAGGGAATTCAGTGCAGGGAATGTGAAGGTTTTGGGCATATTCAAGCTGAGTGTGCAAACACTTTGAAAAAGAATAAGAAAAGTTTCAATGTCACTTGGAGTGATGATGAAACCGAAAGTGATGAAGATATTGCTGAAAATGTTACCCTAACCTCTGTTATGACTAATGTGTTGTGTGATTCACAGGTGAAAGCTAGATTGGTATGTACGAATAATACCACCAAACAAGAGGAATCGGATTCGGATGAATGCGAAATCCGTGAAGAATCTCTTCTTGAATCATACAAAGTCATGTATGAAAAATGGATTCAGGTTGCTTCTGAAAATAGAGAGTTGAATAAATTGAATAAAAAATTGTCTCATCAGATTGAAATGTGTAATTTGAAAATAAAAGAATATGAGACAAGTTTTTGTGATAAAGATGAAAAAATCTCTCTATTAAAGAAGGAACTTGAAAACTTTAAGAAAAATGTTCAAATGCTTAATCCTGGATCTTCTATTTTTGAAAAAGCTCAGAATGCAGGTCAGAGAGATTTCGCAGGCCTTGGTTCTAATGGAATGGAAAGTTCTGGAGTCACGAAGTTTGTAAAATCTAGTGTTCCAACGAATCACCTTGAGGCTACAAACTGCGGATAACGGTTTCACAGGCTGTTGCAGCAAGAACAGCTTCTGATGCTGCAAAATCTCCAGGATTTTCGAAAAGGGTAAGATCTCAGGTAAAAAGATTTGTTCCCATTTGTCATTTTTGTGGTAGAAAAGGACATATCAGACCTAAATGTTTCACGTTGAACAATCTGTTTAAAACAAATTATTTTGGTAATTTGAAAAAATCTCAAAAGAAACATAAAGGTTTGAAACAAATATGGGTGAAAAAGAAGTGTCTAGCTGGTTTTTCTGATAAAACTGCTGCATCTCAAATGTGGTATTTTGACAGTGGTTGCTCTAGACATATGACAGGTGACAAGGATTTTTTGACTAACATTCGGCCTATGCAATGTGGAGAAGTCACTTTTGGTAATGGCCTATCTGGAAAAGTTGTTGGTATGGGAACTCTAAATTTTGAAGGGTTACCTAGACTGAAAAATGTGATGTTAGTTGAAGGACTGAGGGCTAATTTACTTAGCATCAGTCAAATCTGTGATCAAGGGTTTACTGTTTCTTTTGATAGTGATCATTGTTATGTTCTGAATGATGACAATGAATGTATCTTGCAAGGATTTCGATCCAATGATAACTGTTACACTCTAACCCCTGTGTTTACTTGTCACTCAGCTATCAACAACACCACAGATCTGTGGCATGCCAAGCTTGGGCATATTAATTTTAAAAACCTGAAAAAATTGTCAAATGCAGGTATTGTTCGAGGTCTTCCCAAGCTTGGTAAGGAAAGTGAAGGTAAGTGTGAACCGTGTCAACTTGGGAAGCAATTAAAAATCACTCACAAGCCTGTGTCTGATATCAATACCTCAAAGGTATTGGAATTGCTTCACATGGATCTTATGGGTCCAATCCAAGTTGAAAGTTTGAATGGTAAACGATATATCTTTGTGTGTGTTGATGTTTTCTCTCGGTTTACTTGGGTAGATTTCTTAAGAGAAAAATCTGACACTTTTGATGCCTTTAAAACTCTTTGTCTGAGATTAAGAGTTGAGAAAGGTTGTAATATTGGGAAAATTGTTCGAATTCGAAGTGATCATGGTAAGGAGTTTGAAAATTCTGTGTATGATGATTTTTGCAAGTCTACAGGTATAACTCATGAATTTTCAGCTCCCAAAACTCCTCAACAAAATGGAGTTGTTGAGAGGAAGAATCGAACATTGCAGGAAATGGCAAGAGTGATGTTAAATAGCAAGAAGTTGACAAAGCGCTTATGGGCTGAAGCTATTAACACAACTTGCTACATAATAAACAGAGTGTTTATTCGTCTAGGTACCTCAAAAACATCTTATGAAATCTGGAAAGGTAAGCGCCCCAATGTAAGTCATTTTCATGTTTTTGGATGTGTGTGTTATGTCTATAGAGATCGTGAGCATATTGGTAAATTTGATGCTAAAAGTGATGTTGGTGTGTTTATTGGATATTCCTTAAACAGTAGAGCTTATCGTGTTTATAACATGAGAACTCAAATTGTTTTGGAATCAGCTAATGTGGTTGTTGATGATTTTAGAGATTTTTCAGAGTTTTCCACAGAAGCCAAGATAGATAGTCTCATGGATACTCCTCCAGAAGTTGCAACAGCAGATCCTGATGCAAAGAAAACCCATTCTTTATTCTTTGCAAATGACGAATCTGCTGCTGCAACTGAAACTGGAGAACTAGAACCGTCTATCTTGACTCATCCAAACATCATCACTGACTCTATTCAGAAAGAACCAAGCACCAGAGTCAAACTGAATCATCCAAAAGATCTCATCCTTGGAAATCCTGAAGAAAGCATGGTAACTCGCAGAAGGTATATTAATTTAATCAGCTTTCTTTGCTTTGCTTTGTTTCTCAATATGAACCGAAAAATGTGAAGGAAGCCATGACCTTTGAGGAATGGCTCAATGCAATGCAAGAGGAACTCAACCAATTTGTTCGCAACAAGGTATGGATTTAGGTCCGAAGACCAAAAGGTATAAGTGTTATTGGAACAAAGTGGTTGTTTAAAAATAAAAGTGATGAGTTCGGTACAATTGTGAGAAACAAGGCTCGTTTGGTGGCACAAGGGTACACACAGGTAGAAGGTATTGATTTTGATGAAACTTTTGCTCCTGTTGCAAGATTAGAATCAATTCGTTTACTTTTGTGTATTGCTTGTATTCTGAATATTAAATTGTTTCAAATGGATGTGAAATCTGCCTTCCTAAATGGTATTTTGAATGAGGAAGTTTATGTTGAGCAACCAAAAGGATTCGAAGATCCTCAATTTCCAGACCATGTATACAAACTTGAAAAAGCTTTGTATGGTCTGAAACAAGCTCCTCGAGCTTGGTATGAAAGGTTGACTCAATTTTTACTTTCTCATGGCTATCACAGAGGTAGTGTGGATAAAACTCTTTTCATCAAACATATAAAATCTGATTTTATCATTGCTCAAATTTATGTTGATGATATAGTTTTTGGTTCTACATCTAACCATGAAGTGCAGGTATTTGTTGATCAAATGAAAAGTGAATTTGAAATGAGCATGGTTGGTGAGCTTAATTTCTTTCTGGGTCTTCAAGTGAGACAAATGGAAGGAGGTACATTTGTATCTCAAAGCAAGTATGCTAAGAACCTTGTCAAGAAATTTGGCCTTGAATCGGCTAAGCAGGTAAGTACTCCTATGAGCACCACACTGAAATTAACAAAAGATGAGAATGGAGTAAAGGTAGACACTACACTCTATCGTAGCATGATTGGAAGTCTTTTGTATTTAACTGCTAGTCGTCCTGATATCTGTTATAGTGTGGGAGTGTGTGCTAGATATCAAAGTAATCCTATAGAATCACATGTATCAGCTGTAAAAAGGATTATTAGATATGCTAATAGCACTCCTGATTATGGAATTTGATACTCGAAAGATACCAATTCAAATCTTGCTTGTTTTAGTGATGCAGATTGGGCAGGAAATGCTGATGATCGAAAGAGCACAAGTGGAGGGTGTTTCTTTCTTGGGAATAATCTAGTATCTTGGCATAGCAAGAAACAGAATTCAATCTCCTTATCCACTGCCGAAGCTGAGTACATCGCTGCTGGCAGTTGTTGTACTCAACTATTGTGGTTGAAACAAATGTTGATTGATTATGGGTTTGAATTGGGTGTTTTGACTATTTTTTGTGACAATACTAGTGCCATAAATATTTCCAAAAATCCTGTTCAACATTCTAGAACAAAGCACATTGACATAAGACACCACTTTATCAGGGAACTTGTTGAAAATAAATCATTGCAATTAGAATATGTTGATACTGAAAAACAATTAGCTGATATTTTCACAAAGGCCCTAGATGCAAGTCGCTTTGACTCCCTCAGAAAGTCTTTGGGAGTTTGCATTGTTTAATTTTATTTGTTCATAATTCTTGTACAATAGTGTTATGTGATTTATCTCTAGCTCTTAATCTTCTATCATTGTATTTTGACAAATCATGTTTATGCTTTTGAAATATAATTAGGATCTCAGTCTGATCATACTTTGTAATGTTGTGTTAAAAGGTTCATGTTACTCTTTATTTGTGTCTAGGATTAAATAATGTTCTTATACAGAGTTGAGCAATTTTTGTTTCAGTCTTGTCAGGCCCCTTGCTGGAATAGAGCTACCCATACTGAGGTGTGAAAGCCATCTGATGAGTAAGCTGGAACATTGTAATTAGCAACTATGATGAGGATGCACTACCATAGAAAAGGGCTACCTTCAGTATGGTGTGAAAGCATCCAGTTGCGGGATCAAATTGAAAAAGGCGAAAATGAAAAATCTTGCCAAGGACAATGATCCTTTTTTCACTGCACACACTTATGTCTGACAAGTGTGTTCAAATCTGTAAGTCTCCTCTATTAAAATTAAATTGATAATCCTGGTTCACAATTTTCAGTAACATGCATATCTTTTTCCTCAACATCAATTAAGTATGATTATTTCATGAGATACTAATTAGTTATTTTCCTTAAAAGCATAACATGTAGTTGATTTTGTCAAATGTCAATGATATTTGATTTCTTTGTCTGATTCGAATCACATATATTTATTGTACACATTGTACTTTATTTTCGTTTTAATTTAAAAAATAAATAAAAATAAAAAAAAAGGAGGGAGGCGTGTGACTTGCTTCATGGGTCAAGAAAATCTTGTGCATAAATGGTAAGTATCAACATTCATTCTTCTTTGATTTATTTTGATATTTTTCCAAGTAAAGATTAATCTTTATATGGTAATGTGCCTTTATTCTTGAAAGATTGATTTATTTTTGGAAAATTTTTTTGGCATTTCTAGTTTCCTTTTATTTTTATTTTTTTTAAAAAAAAAGGGAAAGGAGTTGAGAAGTGGGCGGTTTCCTTTTTTGGTTCATGGGCTGGCGGTTATCATTTGAATTTTCAAAATTGGTTTCCTTTTTCTTGTTTTGATTCCAAGGTTATATAAACCAAATTTTGACACTTAATTCACCACCTACCCGAACCCTCTTTCTTGTTTCTTTGTCTGTCACTGTTCATCTTCTCTTTCAGTTCCAAAATGGTGAGAACCAAGAATCTAGGGCACTCTAAAAAGTTAGAAGAAACCGTTCCAACTCCTTCCAATGCACCCCCTGCTGCCTCAGTTCCTCCTCCTGCTGTTGCAAATCCTGGAGATTCATCGCTTCCCCAGCGTGAATCTCAAGCCGAGAAGCCAAAACGTCCACCCAAGCAAGTTGCTCGCAAATCGGTAAGGCCCTAGCGCACCTGGACTTCCTCATCTGATTCCTCTAAGGAATCTCCTCCTCCATTGGCTGTTCCACCTCCTGCTGCATCAATGGCTGGCACCACTCCAACAGGCCCTTCCACTCGAACTCGAGCCCAGCAAGCCTCGGCTGAGAAAGAACTTCAAGCCTCTCAATCTCGAGAGAAGACTGTCCCCCCAGCCAAGAAGAAACTCAAGACTAATCCTCCCTCGGCTTCATCGAGTTCTAGTTCAGAAGAAGAGGATCCAATGGAAGTCTCTTCAGACAAATCAGTATCTCTGCATACTGAGAAGGACAGTGAGGACACAGAACTCGAGCCAGAGCCTCCTCGTTCAAAAACTGCTTCTGCAGCAAAGGCCTCTGCTGCTGCCAAAGGCAAGCAGCCCATGGAAGATCCTACATCTGGTAATATCCCTTCCTCTCTTTCTGGCTGTCCTCGTTTTTATTATCGAGACAATGAGCGTGACTGGAATCTATATGCAACCCGTAAGTTTGAAAGTGAGAGGAATTATGATTTGCATGCCCATCGTGTTTATGGTATTGTAAAGTACATTCAATTTCATCAATGGAAAAACACTCTTACTGGTTTCATTGGATACATTGCAAACATTGTTAAGGATTTTTATGCTAATCTTACTGATGATTTCCTTGATGAGAATTCTAGACTTTATCGAAAAGTTTATGTTAGGGGTCATTGGTTCTCGTTTTCTGAAAAGGACATTGCTCAAGCTTTGCAATTGCCTGAGAATGTATCAATCTTTGTGATGTCCATGGATCGTGAGTTGATGCACTCTGAACTCCTTGGTGCTCGTTCGAATTGAAACCGGGGGAGAGTCTTCGAATCACTTTCACCTCGCTTTTGCTCATGCTTCCCTTATGCGGTTTGCACTAAGCAATTGGGTTCCAAATTCTAACAAGGCAAGTGGTGTCTCGAAGTGGCTACACTCACATGCGCATCAGCACGGGACTTCCATTGATCTAGCCTCATACATTCTCAACCAAATTATCTCCTTCCGAAGAGGTAAAAAGCCAACCTTCAAACTTGTATTTCCGAATCTAATCTATAAAGTTTTATCTTCTCAGAAGAATGTGGCCCAATCTCATGAAACTCTTGAGCCTCCCATCACTGGACCTACATTCCAACCCTCTGAATACTTTGATGGTGTGTTCCAAAAACGGCCAAAGGCTGGTCTTCTTCTTATACAGCGTGCAAGTTCGGGCTGCTGTGCGGCGAGACTCTGGAGGTCAAGTCTGAACTTCAGAATGTGTATACTCGTCTTGAAGCAATGGCAGATGTCCAGCATAGCATGTCCAGGCAACTGTCCATTTTGATTAAACTCTACAAAGATTAAAGTGTTTTCGTTTGTCTCTTTTTAATTAAACTTGGGTCTATTTTTTGTTCTTTGTTTACTTTGGCACTCCGATAAACAAAAAGGGGGAGAGATATTTATTTTTTGGTTTGTTGCCCAACTCTGGACCCTTTTTCCAGGGGGAGTTGTGGCGTGTTAGTACTTGTGAACTTATGGTTTAAAGTTAGCATGTTTTTTGTTTTTATTGTGATATTCGATTGTGTTACTCAGGGGGAGTAGTATCTTGTGCTCTTGCTAACTTTGCATTGCAAGTACTTTATGGTAAAAATTATTTTGTTCATCTAAAGTGCCAAAGGGGGAGATTGTAAAGTCCTTTTTTGGCAAGTTAGGTGACAAAATAATTTTTCCTTTTTATGGTAAGATTACTATGCATTCATTTTCGAATTCTTACCTCTTTTATTCGGTTTTTAGTTGTCATTTTCCTTGTTTGGAAAGTTGCACTTTCAGCTGAACTTTCCTTTGTTGAAAAACTTCCTTCTCTTTTGGAAAGTTGTATTTTTTAGGGAAACTTTGTTTATTGCCTTTTCCTTATTGATTTCGATTGTATCTTGATACAATCGGGAATATCTGTTTTTTGGCGGGAATCAAGCATTGAAAGAAGATCGGACCCGATTTTAGTAAGTTTCCCGATTACGAGTCGGTCTATTTGCGTCGGCATCGAATACGATGTAGCAGATCGTGTTTTCTTAGGAAAGTTTTTGTACAGCTGCCAATTCGAACTTGTGGTTGCCTCTTTGGTTTCTATGTTCTATAAATAGAGCCTAGAGAGCAACCATTCGAATTACCTCTTCCATTATTCATTTTTTACATTTATCTTTTGAGAGAAGAGAGTGTTTCCTTGTTTTGTGAGAGCCTAGTTGTTCACCTAGGTTCTAGTTGTTCTATTTCCGTTCTTACTCTATCCTAGAGGTTGTGAAGAACTTCTTGACTGAACAAGAGATTGGTCTTCGGGAGAAGACTTGATAAAGCCTTACTTCGGGAGGAAGTAAGCACTTGGTCTTCGGGAGAAGACTTGTTGAAGCCTTACTTCGGGAGGAAGTAAGCACTCACACTTCAAAGACGAAGGGAGTTCGGGCTTGTAGGTGTTTCAAGAAGTCAGATTCATAAAGTGGATTACAAAGGATTGCGGCAATACTTTAGAGGGAGTCTAAACTTGTTTAAGTCAATTGTCTTTGTAATTTTGATACTTTATTAATTGATTTCATTCTCTGGGCGTGGCCCCGTGGACTAGGAGTGTTCGGGAGAACACTGATGCCACGTACAAATCTCTTGTGTCAAGTTATTTATTTTTCTGCAAATATTTCATATTACGCACATGTTCGGTTTTCTTTGTGAAATTACTTTCTGCTGCTGCAAACTCTTACAATTTTTATATTTTCTTATATATAACTGACATTTGCAAAAACACAGTTTTTCAATTCTAATTTAAGTTGATCTGAAATTAAAAATTTCCTGCTTAAATATAATTTTCTATATTTAATTAAATTCATTAAAATAGAAATAATTAAGTATCTAGAATAAAATCAACTTAATTATTAATTCTAATTTAATATCTAAGAAAATATTCTAATTTAAGTTCAACTTAAATATATTTTCTAATTTAATTAGATTTCATGAAATAGAAACAAATAATTAAGTATCTTGAATAAAATCAACTTAATTATTAATTCTATTCTTAAGTTCTAAGAAAAACTACCCTAATTTAAGTTGGTCTAAAATTAATTAATAAATTAATTTTTAATTTAAATATATTTTCTACTTAATTAAATATTAAAAAATATAAATTAGTTACTAGAAATCACTATCTAGAATATTTCATTAAACTAAGTGTGTTTTTCTAAATTAATTTTAAAATAATCCAATGAAAAATTAATTCTATTTATTTCAAAATTGATAATGTTGCTAATTCAATTTTAATTAGGTTAAACTAGTATAATTAGCCTAATACAATTATTTAAATAAGGCAAATGGGTCTTCACAATTGGGGTTGCTCATGTGAGGGAGGGCTGGGTTCAGTATGTCGTACCCACTACTAATTGCCCCCTAACTCTCACACAAGGCCCAAAGGAGTGGAATTTAACCTTTCATTAAATAATTGTTATTCATTGAATAAACTCAATACTAACTGGACGTAAATAAAACTATCAAAAGTGATATTTTATTCTAGCAACCTAGTCCATTTAAATATCTAGAAATAAATGACCTTCCTATATGCATCTAAGCCCAAAAGCAAACATATAGGCTCACACAGGTCAAATTGATTTGGATGGGCCCTATCATGTTTCTAGGTTTATACAGATGAAAGAAATACAAATTTACCTGTTACAAATTATTTATAGAATCTATTGACAATTGGACTATGATTAAAATCAGATCATTGGATCTGTCAACAAGTTAATCATAGCAATTTAGATCAAATAAATAATAGGTTTGTTAAAAAAAGTTTTTGAATAAACAATATAAATATAACAAACAATGTCCATGTAACAAATGTGAAGTAAGATATTAAAATAATTAAATTATTATTTTATCTAACCAACTACTTTTGAAAATTTAGGGTTGTTAAAAACAACCTTAAATATCTTTTCCAAATTTAAAGTTCAAACTAATTTTAAAATATCTAGGTTTATTTAAATTATTTTTATCAAATTAAATTAAATATCTAATAAGATAAATTGTTTGAAAATAACCAAATAGATATTTTTAATATCATTTTCTAATCTTATAATTTAATAAAATTAAAATAATAAAATAAACCAATTTTAAATAAATATGGCTAGGTAATTATTATTTTAAGAATAAAATAATAATTATCCTAATTATATGTCAAAATATCTCAAATTAAGCATTTTTTAAATTTCTACAAAAATATCTAGGTTATTTAAATATTTAAAATACTATTTATAAATTTCTAATAAGTAAACTGATATAAAATATTATTTTTCTAACTTATAATTTATAAAGAATAAAATATTTAACAAAATAACCAATTTTTAATTTGAAAAAATTATGGTTAGAATATCTATAAAAATATCTAAGTTAATCTCAAATTTATTAATTATTTAATTTATCTTATAAGATCATTTTAATATAATATTTCAAATTAAAAGGATAAGGTTATCTTTCAATTTAAAATATGGCTAAGATTAAAATATTTGATCTTATAATTAAATAATATATAAATATTAAAGAAATTAACTAAATTTTAAAATCTGACCATAAAAAAAAAATAATCAATTTTTAAATTTAAACCTCAAAATATCAAAGAATTAATAATAATATATTAAAAATTATATATTATTAATTTAGAAATGATATTTTAGTTTAAATATATTAAAAATAATATTTTATTTTGAAATTAGTGTTTGAAAGTTGGCAAAATTCGAAATTTGGGGAAAATCGCACAAAAATCGAATTTTTGGTGCAAATATCCCAGCTGCCCACGAAACAGGCTGTAAGCAGCCCATTCCGCTCGCGGGAGAGGGATGGTGCAGTGTCCAGTGTGCGGGAAACGTAGGTGGGTGCAGCATCTTACACGGGCGGATGCAGGGTCTTGACACGGGATCGTGTCTGAACGTGTGCGTGCAACCTTGCTTCAGACAGGGGATTGTCCAAGCACATGCGTGTGCGAATCCAAATAAAATATTTTCAAAAAGAAAATAAAATTATTTTCATGGAAAAATTTCGTAATTCACATTCAATCATCAAATAACACATAAACCAACATGAACACATCCAAATCAACACACAAATAATATTCATCGTTTTAAATCCATTTTTCATGAAAGTAAATCATTACCATGGCTCTGAGGCCAGTTGTTGGGAATATTTTACCAAGATCTAGATTTACTAACAAGTATGTTGATTAACATCCTAAATATGAATTCTATAAAATAATGAAAATAAACACATAAGGGTTTAAGAAAATCTTACATCGATTGCAGCGGAATATAATGACTCCTTTCATTCAAGAGCTCTAGCCCTTGATTCCTTTCTGTAGCAGAGCATTATCAAGATCTAAACCTGGATCTCTTTCTCTCCTTCGGGTTTGGTTACCACCGTCTTACTCACTATAATTGAGTACTTCACTTTCTATGTGTGGGCAAGACACTCATTCACTATAGGTTTCAAAAGTGAAGAACAATGAAGGAGGTGAAATCTCTATAGAAGGAACTCTCTCATCTAGGATTGTTGAATAGTCAAGTTTGACATTAGTTTGACAAAGTGTCAAGTGGATGAGATGAGAGCATCATGCTCCTTTTATAGTGTTTCAACTAGGGCTTAGGGTTGAATTATATGGATTAAAAAAGAATAAAATATTGGGCAAAAATCAACTTAAGGCCGTATAATTTAAAGTCCAAATTCTAGTTAGATTTTAGCCACTTTATTTCAACCACTTATTATTCTTTTCAATAATACAATATTTCCAATTCAATCCAAAACTATTTATTTAATAATTATAATTAATTACTAAATAAAATTATCATTTATATAATTTATTAATTAGACCATGCAAAGTCTCTTAATTAACAAATTGACCCCAAAATCTCTTTTCTTCACAATTAAGCCCTTGCTTAGTGAAAATTCATAAATAAGACAGTCTTATTTTAGAATTATAATTGATTAATTAAAATCAATTAACTGAGTCTACAACCAGTATTATCTCAACTAGTGAGGGGACCATGGGCCTATATAACTGAGCTTTCAATAAGTAGATCTAGAATTCACCAAGTAAATTCTCAACTTATTAATTCCGCCTTGCGCCACTCATAGAACTTAGAATTGCACTCTTAGTTACATAGAACGCTTTATATGTACCACGATATAGATACGTTATGATTATCCATTATTACAATCCTAATAGTCAAGGATCCTCTATAGATGATCTACACCGAATAGGGACAAATTTACCGTTCTACCCTTCAATGTATTTTATCCTTAAAACACTTAACAACCTATAAATGATATTTCAGTAAACTAATATAATTACTGAAATGAGATCTCAATCATTTATCTCTATTCATCGAAGCTCGAAGGAAATCATCGTTTCACTTCTAAATACCTATAAAAGCTATAGATTCCATATCTATGATCAACGCTCCCACTCAATTAAACTATCATGTTCCCAAGATGTAAGTATCCACAAGAACCAAAAGTTAGCTTCCACGAACAACTTAAAGAACATAAATAATACAACTAAGTTGAGCCTAACCATATCACGATTAAGATCCATAGTCCTAAGATCAACCATTGATATTAACTTAGAAAGATATAACGGTAAGTTTATGATATCTTATCCAAGATCAATATCGGTCCCTTCCAATGTATACTCCATACATCCAATACTGGTAAACTTTGCCAATATCTTGGAAAGGACATAACACTTATCCAAGGTGTAAGTATACCTTATCGCTGATTATCATACCAGTCTAAATCCAGTGAACTGACAAATCATGGGAATTAAACTTTTGAACATATAATCATGATTATATTCCACTGTGTTGACGACACTATAATCATGAATAAATATATACATATTTATATATGTTCTGGACTTAATAAAATTTATACATTAAACATAATCATGAAATAAATCATGTGAACCATGCAACATAAAAGCGATTTCTGATCTTATATTAATTGGTAAATCTGATTATATTGAAATGAGTTTTATTTAGGGTACAAAACCCAACAAGAAGATTATAATGTACCACATGGCATGACAGGTTTTGTACTTGTCGATTGTCTAATTAGGCAATGACAATGTGATGATAGTATTGATATGATATACGAGCTCACCTGATTAGGTAATGCAACATACCTGTCGGCGATACCTAATTAGGTACGGGCGATAGTAATATGAGAATGCCAGGTTATGACATAGATTGAAACCGTTGTTAGGTTTCTTCTTGTCGATGATATCTTATTTGGTACAGGCGGCAGTGACATGTAAATGCTAGGTTATGGTATAGACTAAAACCGTTGTTGGGTTTCAACTTGTCAGCGATACCTTATTAGGTACGAGCAACAGTGACATGTGAGTGCCAGGCTATGGCACGTGCTCGTCTGATTAGACGATGCGATACATTGGTGCTAGGTTGTGGCATGGGCTCCCCTAATTAGGTGATGTAGTTATATTATGTATGATGCTAAATTATGACACGGGCTTGCCTGATTAGGCAATACAATATATGGTCCCTTTTTATTTCCATGCATATGGCTGGTCATGTTATACACTCTAGAATATTATTATTTAATCATTTTATAATAGTGAGATGGATAATTAGTTATTTCACATATTCTCCTTTGTTACTTTTCTTGTTGAATACTTGTGACTTACGGGTGCTCTGTGATGCAGGTAAGGGCAAGGAAAAATTAGAACAACCATGAGGTGACTATCTTCTCCAACAATGTACATATCGACCCTTATCAACTTGTGTGTTCAATTGTCAGGAGTTGTTTTAGACTGTATCTATTGTGTATTTTGATTTCATATTTTGACTTGTCGTTGTATACAGTCCTTTTGTAAAACTTTTATAATAGGGATCCCTAGAGCACAATTTTAGTGTCATTATGATGTCCATTTTTAGTGTTTTATATTAGTGAAGTTTTTAATATTATCACAAATTTTAATAATTAATTAATCTATTAGTACTAAACTAGTTTATAAAATCACACATGTGGCGTGCCTATAGATTAGGGCGTTACACCTACTGCCCTTTTAGTTGTATTGATATTAGAGATAATACTATTGAGATCATAAGTGTTGTGGATTCTGAAGTAGCTTTCTTAAGATTACAATAGTAAGAATTAAGAGGAAAATCTCAAGTTGGTGAGATGAAGAAGACTTAGTCTCTTCTACACTACTAGGGGCGTGTGGAAGAGAGTGAGAGAACTAGGATTGTAGAACTTAGAGCTTTCAGAGCGTGTTTTGCACTTAGAACTCAGAACTTAAGACTTAGAGAGATTAGGTTTAGTTTATTGCTTTTATATAAGAGAGCTTACAAGAGATGATAGATTGATATCCCTTAAAATGAGGAGATATCACCTATTTGTTACACATTAAAATAATAAATAAATAACATGTTAATTAGTCCCCAAGAATAAGTAAATAACTGAAGTTTACCTTTTATTTTTGTGGATTGTTGAAGCCCAATACGTAACTAGAAGTGTTGTCCAGGCTAAAAGCTGCAGAGGCACCAAAAAAGATGGCCAACCTTTCCTTTTCAGGACGCTAGCCAGCTTATGCTGGTAATAGGGCCGACCAGGGGGGTCCGACCAGACCCCTTAAGTTGGGCAGTTCGTTATCTCTTTGTCCTGCTTAAGTATTCGAACTCCTTGTCAACTGTTATGTTATGCATGATGACTTGGCCTTCTTGCTGAGAAGTTGTACTTCACGTGGCATCAATCTTACCTACATGGACATGCCACGTCATGTGGGCAAAAATTGGAATAACATTTGCCCCTCAAGTCCATGTGAAAATGTTTGTATGAATAGGGACTTTTTAGCTTCAATCTTAACTATTGGCATCTTAACCGAGCAGGTTTTATACAATAACTTCAGTTATGAAATATTTTTTCTTGTTTGACTGTTCACGTTCCCAAATAGGAAACTGATAATATTTTTCGTGTTAAATGAGAGGGGCTCACAAGAAACTATATAAGGTTATTTGGTGAAACATATTATCATACCATACTTTATATTCTCTCTCTTTAAAAAAGGAAACAAAGGAGCTCTTCACTTCCCCTTTGAGGCCGACGCACCCAAGTCTTCCAAAACCCAGGATTCTCGCTTTATTTTGACAATCTAAGCTTCCTATTGGCTTCCTTGAAGGTTTTCACTAGTGGGTAAGCTTTCAAATCCCATTTTGTACTTGTTTTCATGGATTTGCCATTGTTGTGTTCAAGCTTTTCCATGCTTTGTACATTCTTGGTTCCCACGTTAGATTGTAGTCTTTTTGGTATTTTGATCTGCATAGGACGCATAATGTGTGATTTCCTAATGAAAAATATTTGATTTTGACCTTCGTTGTGATTCTTGACTCTTTGAGTCACGAAGAACACGTTTGAGTTTTGAAAAAACAGACATTTTGATCCAAAATGCACCTTGACCGGCCCTAGGGGTCTTATTTAACACCTGGCCGGCTCTAGGATTTTGTCATGGGGGTTGGCTAGTTTTAGGGTTTACCCTAGGAAGCTAGCAGGTTCATGCTTGGCCGGTTCTTACATGGGTCATGAGACCCTGGCCAGCCCTCTCAATGCTTTGGAACCCTGGCCGGCCTAGGGCTTTGGTCCCAAGCGGGTGGCCAGTTTTCTATCCTCTTTTGACCTCGGCAACAATCCTATCATGGCTTTGTGAACCTATACAACCTATGTCTCATCAAGCTTCCCTTAGGAACTCTGTATGACACACCATGGTGAGTCTATTATAGTTGAATGCTTAACTTAAGACTCAACATTTGTCCAAGTTATTACACGTGAAACTGTACTTCGATGATATCGAGCCTTATACGATGAAATTATTTAATAGTACTGTTGGGTACAGTTGACCAGAGTCTTGTCTAAACCTTGTCATTTTGTCAGGTTGCTCACCTCCCCTTGTATTTTGTGTGCATATGATACCGAGTGACTATTGGGGAGGTAACAACCGTATTGACGAAGATTTACTTGGTTTTCTCTTCAAGGACCAGTGTCTAGTTGATTCCTCTAGTAGCTCCTCAAGTGATCTTGAGGTTAGTGGTGGTTCTCCAGAACCTGGGGTCCAGCATCACCGCCGTTCGGAGTGAATAGGCAGTGAGTTTTACAGTCAGTTCATCTGGGAGTTGAGCCTTGGGTGGAAGCAATTTCTTCCTGGTTCTTGGACTTACATTGTTCATGACGGTGTGCTCGACACTTTGCCTCACTACTAAAAATTACACTATTTACGTCGGTCAACGCTACTGTTCATTTCGTTGACCGACGGAAAAGTAAGCCTTGTATTTATGTGAGTGTTCCAAACATACGCTAAAAACGACATTATTTGTGTCTGTGGTCTATTAGACGATAATAACAAAACTGACGGGAAATATCAAAATTTTTTAAAAAAATATTGGTGTTTTGCGTCTGTTTATAAAGGTCGAATATTAATAGAGAGTCATTTTAAACACTCACAATAGTGGTTTCGACTTTTATAAACTGTTGTTGAAGGATTTATTTTAAACCCAAAATCATGAAACCAACTAGAGAGTCTTCGTTTCTCTTCTACAAATTAGAAATTAGGGTTATTGCTCTGGCGATTTTTGACAGTCGTTCTCCTCTTTCATTAATCGACGATGAGTGGTACTCCTCTCCCCCTTGATTCCCCTCTCAACCACGATTGATTCCCTCTCTCTGTGCGCCTCTCACCAGTCGATCTCTCTCCATTTCTTTCTCCTCTATTTCTTCGTTCCTGGCAGTCAGCACCACAAAGCTCCTCTTCTCTCTGCAATCGGCACCACTCTTCTCTCTGCAATCGGCACCACGCTATGAACAGTCAGACAAGCTCCTCTTCTCTCTGGCGATCAACAGGCGGCCCCTTCATCTTCTTCAAAATCGCCCACTTGAGCCTTCGTGAAGGTTCATAATCAAAGTTGAAAATCAGATTTCGGTAAGTCAGTGCCTGTTTCTTTTTTATTTTGAAATAATATTAGTTTCTTTCTTCCTTCATTAGATTTTAGAATGTCAAAAAGTTATAGATCAATTTTGGCTTCAGTTCTTCCTTCATGGATATTATAATGCTCTCTTATTATTGAAGGGACTGTCAAAAAATTAATTTTGAGTCCATTTAATTTGTCAACTTTCTTTTTTGATAATCAGAAAATGTTTAATTTGTCCATTTAATTTGTGTGGATGCAAATTTTCTTAGGATTTTGATTATATGTGTTTACAATTACGGGGAAAGAGTTCAATGTTTATGTTTTAGGAGAAAATTGTTGTCTTTACTCTGGGTTTTAAATATGTATTTGATTGACCTAATTTAACCTTGAATTCACCAGTAGTAACTATGGCTTCTCAAGCTATTGGGTTCTCGGCGAAATCCATAGTGGTTTCGGGTAGAGGCTCGGTGGAATCCATATTCAGAATAGGAATGATTATCACAACGACTCAACTCACTGATTGGAAATCTCAATCGTGACTGTAGGAATTTGGCTTGGTGAAATCCCAAGTTTGCCCTACACCACTCAAGAAACGAGTCAAAACGACAGGGACAAATCTGTCCCAGAAAAATTCAATTTAAAACTCAATCAACGACCAAAGAACCCTGGTCGTTTAACCTACACGACAATGAAAACTTGTCGTTCTTCACTCACACGACAAATCGTTTAAACCAAACGATTTGTCGTTCTGGATTGAACAAAAGTAAGTTCAATCAGAGCTAACCCTAGCTCATTTGCACCTTCGAACATTCGAGAATTTCTCAAATTCTCTCTCTTTCTCTCTGCCTTCTCTCTGGTTCTCAAACCCTAGAACCAGAGATCCTTCTCGATCTATTGATCGATCTTACCCAGAAACCTTCCCAAAAAACACCACACAATACACACATACAAATATCAAGCATAGATCATTAGGTTAGGGTTAGAAAATTAACACCAGAGTTTATAGAGGTTCGCCCTAAATCAGGGGTACGTCCTCTTTGAGCTCGCCTTGAAGACGATCTACAGATCTGCACTATTATGATGAAGATTGATACAAAGGTGAGAAATCCAAGTCACAACACTTTGACTGGTATTTCAGATTTGCTCTCTTTTCTTTCTATGTGTTTATCTCTCTGTATTTTCTTGGTTTCTCACTCACTAACACTTTTTCTTTCTTTGCATGAACATGGAATTTCTTGAGATTTGGAGCGTGCTTTCGCATCTTGTACTCTGTGGTTCGAGTTTCGGTATCTCTCAACTTGCAGATCCGGTATGATCTAGTGTCCCTTTATACTTGTAGTTTTAGGGTTGATCATAGATCCGGAAGTTATGCCTTCGGTTGTAACTAACAACCAGATCTTGATCCACTAGAGGCGAAGCCACCTAGGATCTGTTTTCTGTTGTGTTCTGGTTGTATTTATTTGTATTTTTCTCTTCATCTGTAAAACTGTAATAATAAAGGTTACAGTGAGGTCTAATTTTAACAATTTCCACCTTAGATCTCATCTGTAATCTTTATTATCATAGTTCTTCGTCCTCGTGGTCTTAACATAAAGTGGTAGTGGTCATCCACCACTACCAACCCCTAACAAGTCCAAGCAAAGGCTTGAACTTGGTTAAGTGGTAGCACCTTGAAATGTACCGATATCGAAGGATTCTCTTCAGTGGGAACTTTCTCTATCTGTACAACCTTCTGTGTCACTTTATCTCGTATAAAGTGATACTTTATTTCCACATGTTTGGTTCGTCATGAAAGACAGATTCTTACACAAGTGGATACAACTTTGGTTGTCCGAATAGATTGTAGGTTCTTCATCTAGAGTTTAAGTTCATCTAAGTAGTCCTTTAAGCCAAATGGCTTCTTTAATAGCCTCGTAACAACCTACATACTCGCATTCCGTTGTAGATAACGTTGCTACAACAGTCATGCAGTTGTACTTTCCAAATTGATACAATTTCCCCATAAGCAAAGAAATAGGCGAGGTAGATTTTCTACTATCTCTCACCGCATCCGCATCACTCGTACCAAAGGATCATTCCGTAGTTGTCCCTTCTTTTGTAGTTCAATCCTATTTCGTAGATCCCGGTAAGTATCTTAGTAGCCATTTCATAGCCTCCCAGGTGTTGTTTACTCGGGTTAGCCATGTACTTACTTAGTACACTAATGGCATAGGCTAAGTCAGTTCGGTGCTTACCATTAGGTACATCACCGATCCCACGCACTAGAATAAGGCACTTCACTCATAGATTCTTTCTCCGCCGTAGTTTTAGGACATTGCTCCTCGCTTAGGTAGTATTGGTTAGTCATAGGTTGCTTAGTTTGCTTTGCATTAGTCATAGAGAAATTCTCAAGACTTTCTTAATGTAGTTTTTCCGATGTAGCCTTAGTGTCCCATGTTCCCTCGTCCCTAGAGATGTTAATGCTCAGGATCTTAAGAACCTTGCCTAAGTCCTTCATCTCAAACTCTTCCCTTAGCCAACCTTTCATTAGGTCAATCCGGTCCTTTCCTCGCTCACAATGAGCATGTCATCTACATACGAAGAAGTAGATGACTTCATCAATCTTAGTGCCTTTGTAGTATAGACGGTGTCATAATAGCTCCTAGAAAACCCTTTCTTGATCATGAACTCATCAAACCTTTTGTTCCATTGTCTTGGTGACCGTTTAAGTCCATACGGACTTAATCGCTTTTGCAAACCAAGTCTTCTTTACCTTTTTCCTCATATCCTTTAGGATGTTGCATGTAGATTTCTTCCTCAAGTTCCCCATGTAAATAAATGCGGTAGTTACATCCATTTGATCAACTTAGTCAAATTGAGTAGCTATGGTAAGTATAATTCGATGGTTTTATACTTAGCCACGGTGAGAATATCTCATTAAAGTCTATCCCTTCTTTCCGTGTAAATCCATACCACTTAGTCTTGCCTTAAATTTCTTAGGATCCGTCTCGCTGAGTCCTTCTTTGTGTTTGAAAAGCCACTTTGCATGACACTATGCTCTTTCCTTTAGGTTTCTTCACTAGTATCCGTGTGTCTCGTTCTTTCTCGCAGATTCCATCTCGTGTCCATTGCCTTGGACCATTTCTTGGCATCTTTATCTCATGCCTTCTTCATAAGACTTAGTGTTCGTCATTTCCACTCCCATAGCACAAAAGAATGCATAAAGCAAGACTTCTTCCCAGTGTGAAGCGAATCTCCGTGTAGGTCTAGGAACCCTTCAGTTCTATCTCTCGTCGGTTGGTAGTCTTCGATTTCCTCATTTTCTTGTCCTTCTTCGCAATAGGTTCCACCCGAATGTTGTCATCCCGAACTTGGTCATTTCCTACCAAGTTTTCATCTCCCCGAGTATTTTCCACTCCGTTCGGTTCCACCCGAACGCATTAGGCCGAGTGTTCCTTGTTTGCATGTCCACGTATGTGCCCGGCTTGGTTAGGTTGTTCAAAATAGGACTAGATACGCATTAGTATTAGTAATACAAGGGAATAAATCTTTCCTTAAAAACAACATCCCTACTCGTTTATGGTTTTAAAACCTTGTTTCTCTCTTACCCATAATGCGTAGCCTTTAGTACCTTCGGGATAGCCTACAGAACACACATTTTAGAGCTCTGTGCTCTAACTTACCAACACTCGATGTGCATAGCCGCACATCCAAATACTCTTAAGTTTGAGAGATCGTGAGGCTTACTCCGACGATCTCCTCCGGTGTCTTGAATTCAATGGCACCTTTGGATGGACTTCGTTCACTGTGCAGGCCGCCGTTAACACAAACCTTCTCCCCAAAATCCTTTAGTAAGCCTGCATTGCAATAATAGGCATCCGACCTTGTTCATCAAGGTCCTATTCATTCTCTCGCCTACCCCATTCGTCGAGGAGTAATTCTCACGCTTCGTGCCTTTGAATTCCAACAGAGCCACGACTCGTTAAATTCATCATCGCAAAACTTCTAAGCCATTGTCCGTCCTAGGGTTTTAACCCTTTGATTAGTTAGATTTTCCATTAGGGTTTTCCATTGTATGAATTTAGATAAAGCCTCATTTTTATGTTTAAGTAAAAATACCCAAACTTTCCTAGAATGGTCATCAACAATAGACATAAAATACACATTTCCACCATGTGTTGGAGTTTTCTACGGTCCCCAAAGATCGAGTGAACATACTCCAATATGTGCTTAGTTTTGTGAATACCAGCTTTTAAACTTTAACCTATGATGCTTACTTCAGGACACGGGATTCACGTAAATCCACTTTACTTACTCGTCCTTACCTGAACCCTTTGATCACTCATGATCCGTAGGCCTTTCTCACCGATACGACCCACCTTCGTGCCATAGGATAGCTTTTAGTCTTCTCGGATTCACGGTGATCGCATTGTTGCAGCCGAGTCAGGTTCTCCATCTAAGTAGTATAACCCTTCATGTTTGTGGCCTTTGATTATTGTCATAACACCCTTACTTAGCCTATCAACCTCGCTTCAATTTTGCTAACAATACCCATGTCATCTAGAACACTTATGTAAATCAAATTTCTAGCAAGATTAGGAACATACTCATACACCAAATAGTTAGGTTCGACAATCCCATCAAACATTTTAAAACTTACATTACCCGAACCTTCTATATTGCATGTGTTGTTATTTCGCAATTACTTTGCCACCATTAGAATTTCGTAGTCGGCCATTAGATTTCCCTAGAATTTGTCATGTGAAAAGTACACCCGTAATCCAAAATCCAGGTCTATCTTTAAAAGATGTAGATGCAACATAGACTTCACCACTATCATAGCCATCCGAGTAGTTTGCTTAACGTCGCTTGTCATTTCTTTGTCTGTTTCGATCGATCTTCTGGAAACCTTCCACCTTTCTTGTTCTTGTATTTGTTGTGTAGAAATAGCGCCTTTTCTTATGTTGTCCAAAGTTTTCCACAATAGAAACACCTCGCAGAATCACTAGGAATCTCTTGACTGGTGATCTACTCTTCCCTTTGTTTGCGTGTCTATGATGATGTGCACTATTACTTCTACCCCGTTTCCGGTAGAATTTCTTGTGAGATGGCCTTCCCTACTTGTCAAAGTTCATTTCACCATGTCCAACTGGATTTTTCACTCTTCATCTCTAAGTCTTTAGATTTTAGTTTGAGATGACTTCATCAAGTGTGATCGAAGTCCTTCCATACTGATTGTCGTCTTTACTCTACGTATGAATCGTGCAATGAATTCAAAATGATTATTGCTCGATTTTCATCACTGTAGGCTTCATTCTCTCCCCGAATTAGCCAATTCAATGTGCATTCCGAGAAACTCATCAAGATTCCGATCTGTGGTTTTAGTGTGGCTCATCTTAAACCCAAAGATCCTTTCTTTTAGGTAGATCTTGTTAGTTAGGATTTTTGTTGAAACCGCTTCTTCAAGTTTCTTCCAAATTTTATTTGGTGTTTCTTCTTTATCAACCAATCCGATAATGGCATCGAAAGGTTGAAAATTATGATTCCGGGTCGTTTCCAACAGTTCTTCTTCGTTGAATCTTTGAAGTGTTTTACGGCCATTCAATAGGGTCTTCAAGAACCCTAAGTAGTTTCGTGAGCAGCAGATCGATCTTTCTCCTCCAGATCCTGTAGTCACCAGATCCATCAAAACGATCAATGTCAACTTTGATATTGCTCATGTTAGAAAAATCAAAATTAAATTGAGTTGAGTTTAGAAAGATTTGTTTATTATCAGTTTGTGGAATTTCCACAGATTTTCCACTGTCCACAACTTCTTGTTGTGTTTCTTCTTCTTCTCCCAGTCTTGATCACTTTCTTGAACCTTTCTTGAGTTGATTTAAGCTTGAACCAAAGCTCTGATACCACTGTAGGAATTTGGCTTGGTGAAATCCCAAGTTTGCCCTACACCACTCAAGAAACGAGTCAAAACGACAGGGACAAATCTGTCCCAGAAAAATTCAATTTAAAACTCAATCAACGACCAAAGAACCCTGGTCGTTTAACCTACACGACAATGAAAACTTGTCGTTCTTCACTCACACGACAAATCGTTTAAACCAAACGATTTGTCGTTCTGGATTGAACAAAAGTAAGTTCAATCAGAGCTAACCCTAGCTCATTTGCACCTTCGAACATTCGAGAATTTCTCAAATTCTCTCTCTTTCTCTCTGCCTTCTCTCTGGTTCTCAAACCCTAGAACCAGAGATCCTTCTCGATCTATTGATCGATCTTACCCAGAAACCTTCCCAAAAAACACCACACAATACACACATACAAATATCAAGCATAGATCATTAGGTTAGGGTTAGAAAATTAACACCAGAGTTTATAGAGGTTCGCCCTAAATCAGGGGTACGTCCTCTTTGAGCTCGCCTTGAAGACGATCTACAGATCTGCACTATTATGATGAAGATTGATACAAAGGTGAGAAATCCAAGTCACAACACTTTGACTGGTATTTCAGATTTGCTCTCTTTTCTTTCTATGTGTTTATCTCTCTGTATTTTCTTGGTTTCTCACTCACTAACACTTTTTCTTTCTTTGCATGAACATGGACTGCTGAGATTTGGAGCAGAAGCTTTCAGATCTTGTACTCTAGGGTTCGAGTTTCTGGTATCTCTCAACTTAGAGATCTGGTATGATCTAGTGTCCCTTTTATACTTGTAGTTTTAGGGTTGATCATAGATCTGGAAGTTAGTTACAGCTTCGGTTGTAACTAACAACCAGATCTTGATCCACTAGAGGCGAAGCCACCTAGGATCTGTTTTCTGTTGTGTTCTGGTTGTATTTATTTGTATTTTTCTCTTCATCTGTAAAACTGTAATAATAAAGGTTACAGTGAGGTCTAATTTTAACAGTGACCAATACTACGAATCTACGATTTGCAACTATGATGGGAATGAGGTACAAAGGAAGGGACTTTTGTATTTCAGGAAAGAGTTATGCAGGTGATTAGCCTCCTAACTCATTTTCTGCTGATTTAATAAAATTAATTAAGTACCAAACATCTCTAAATTCAATTGCTAAATTCATGTTTGAACCAACCAGTTCTCCAATTTCTTCATGCTAACCACATATCTTATGCACACTTACATTCATGTATCATAATACTTTGTTTGAATTGTTGGTTTTATTCATGGACATCTATGTATTAGGACATTATGTTCCTCAGCTGAGCCAAGCAATTGTAAAGCACAACTCTGCAACAAAGGAAAAAACAATTAATCTGAAGGGCTATTGATCTGTTAAGAATATGTAACAATTCAGATTCATTGAAAAGGGGAGAATAAATTTTTATAGTTTTAACTATAACATATTTATATATGCATGTCTCTCTTGCCAATTTTAACATGTAACTTTGCTAGTTTTATGGTTAAAGGGTCATCTTTATCTTGGACTTTTAAGGTCACCCTCTCATGAAAGTGTGTATTTTACTTGTTAATGTGTTATTTATAGTTTTTGATTCGTTTCTTAGACTTATTACATTTAAACCCATCCTGAAACGGAGATCTTATAGGATTAGTACTTGTGTTGTAGTATACAAGCTAGATATGTTGAATCATGAACGACGCAGACATTAATAAACCAACTTAGATGAAATGATTTTTGAATAAGAGCTTGATCAAGTGCTTGGCTCTGAAGAAGATGTAATTTTGTTTGCTAAAGAGTAATTTATGGAAGGCTGGGTAAGGAGAGGACTGCTGCAATATTATGTAGCATTATACTTATGTTGGAAGTATATTATCATGAAATAAATGAGATTACTTTAGTAAAAAAAAAATATCTTTCTTGATTTTCAGGTTTCCTTTTTTCTTATGCAAAGTTATGAACCTCCAGTACCGGCGTGTGCTGTTAATGAAGTTTTAAGTCAAATATCCGAGGAAGGATCATCTCCTTTGCCAATAATCTTGGCCCCATTTATTGTGTCATCATTTCTTGTTCTTTTATGTGTATTAGAAATTCTACTGCAACTCTCTTTAGTATAAGCTTCATCTGATGTTGTGCAGATGTATCTTTAATGGGAATGGCAAGTTGTTAGACGATTTGGTTTTAGCTGCACAAGAAGGTGTCTTTGTTAATATTGATAGTGAATTTGACTTAGACAATATAGTAGCTGCTGCAAGAATTGCTAGAAAGAAGGTTAATTGTCCTACTCTGGATTAACCTAGATGTGGATCCAGAGGTATGCATTTCCTTCATGTAAAATCCCCCTTTTACAGTGTTCTTTGGTTGATGTAAAGCTGTTTTTTTTTTTCCTTTTTCCATTAATAAGAATAAGCTTATGATACACACGATGTTAGAAATTGCATATGGATTAACAGGTTATAAGAAGGATGCATGGTAGTTACTTTCTTTTTCATTCTCTCTAATCATTTTAAGCATATAATTTCTGGTGTACTTGAGCAGATACCAAGTGTGTGGGTGGTTTCTTCTCTTGTACCAATTGTAGGTGGAGTGGCATTGGCTTCCTTCACGGAAGCTTCTTTTAATTGGTAAGAAATTAAGTCAATATGATTATGGAATTAGAGAAATTATTAAAACATATATAATTAATAATCCACAAACATTCTCCCATGTGATAAAAAATAATTATGATTTTTGTATCTTATTCCAATCTCTATTTAATTATTATTTGCAAGTCAAGTCATGATCTATCTTCACTAAATATATATATATTTATATGGAGGAGGTTCTAATGGTTACATTTTTATTGTAACTATCATGGTTACATTTTTTTTAGCCATTGGATCAGTATTAAATGGTTGTGATTAATTTGGAAATTAAATAAAAAAAAAATGACCTGTAACCTGATATTAACCTGTTAATTTATTTCCTTTTAAAACTTTAATTAAAATTAATTATATTTTAAAATTAAATTAAGTATTATTATTAATTAATTTGTTGCAATTTATTATTAAATAAGGATCTTTTAGCAATTTATTTTTTTTGCACTTAAATTATTTTAATTTTTACAACAAAACTCTTAATAATTTAAAATTATACACATATAACTTCATAATTAAAATTTTATTATACTTATAATATTTTAATTTAAAATGATTACATTTTTTTTTTTTTGAAAACATAAAATGATTACAGTTTATTGTATAGAGATGTCAACATTGTACATCATCAATATTGTACTTCTTTTCACATTATGTTCAACGTTCCTTACTCTTTCATTCCCTAAATATTGCTCTCGAACCCGTCAAACCCCTGCGCCTCCATCTTCTCCGATCTCACTCGCTCTACCTCTCTCTCTCTCTCTGCCATTTTGGCTTTCTTCAACTCAATCAGCTGTACCCTAGAATTTTTTTCAAACTTAGATCGGAGATTGGAGATCGAAGATTGGAGAGGACGAATTCCGTTTCACTCATTCGCCGCTGGATAAAACAATTGCTTCGCTCAAATCAGGTACTTTACTTAGGGTTTTGTATGGTTGTTTGTAATGGGAGTAAGTGAGATTACAAAGTGGATAGAAAATGTGGACAGAATTTGTGTGCCCATTAAGTGTTTGTTTTAATTCCTCAATGAAATGCATGAGAAATGCAACTAGTGGAAGAAACAAACCATACCAATATTATTTAGTTCCCTAAAGTGTTGTTGTGCTTATTTATGTCTGGATTTTAATTAATTGTCATAGAAATAAAAATTATGAACTTGATTTTTCTATGTGTGACTACTAGTTTATTAGATTTTTTTCTTTATTTCTTTTATTAAATTAATTCTTTGGCAGAGATCTGACTCTGCGGGCACGTGTTTCTGCCAAGACAGAAGAGAAGAAGTTGGAATCGCTGTATCTTCGGTGGAGTGAGCACCATAAAAAACTTTGCAATTTCATAAGGTAGATTTTCTATCAATGAACTTTTTGGTTTTTAGTTAGTGTTTATCATTCTTTTACAGTGTTTCACCATTGATGACTCCGATATGGTAAAGTTTTAACTGTTTAACTTCTCCTGCAGGTTATTTTTATTTTTGGCCCAAAAGTGTCCATATTCACATTTTATTGAGCCGAAGATAAGTTTTTCTGTTCATTTGCATAGCAGTATTGAAGCAACTTGATGGATGTTTGAAGTTTTTTGCTTTATAGGAAGGTTTTAGGTAGAAATTCAAAATCATATATTCTTTTTTCCAATTGTTGGCTCATATTTTATTGTTTTGAATTTTTTCTTTTTGAGGACTAAGACTGAGCCTCCAATTTATTATTTGCCAAAGAAGCCACTGGAGGCTGATGCAAATGAAGCTGAGCAGCGGAAAGAACAGGTTTTTATCCATCTTGTATTTTTTCATGAAGTATGTTTCATGCCTTAAGGCATACCATACCATGTCATGAGTTGGCCATTAATGGTGCTATAAAATATGCCATGATTTCAAAGTAGCTGGATACTTTTGTTTTGAAATACCTAAATTAAATCTATTTGCAAAATAATTTAAGTTCACTCCATACGATCTAGCTTTCATCTTTGATTTCAAGCATTCTTTAATGTTCAAAATGTTCAGATATTTCAGTGCAGTGCAGGGTTGATATTGTGACCTTGGTTTCAAATCTTCTTAACCATACTTGAATATCTCTTAATATTTATTTCACTTTATTCTTATCAGGCATTTGAAGAATGGAAGGCTTCTAGGAGAGAGGAACTGACCCAATACCAGAAAGAGATTGGGGAGCAATATCTTGCCAATGTTGAGAAAGAGTTGGAGAGGTGGCAAAATGCAAGGAATAGGAAAGCAAATAATGATGTGCTGAACTTGCAGGAAACAATGGACAAAGAATTGGACACCCATAGACTTGAGCATGGTCCCAAGAAAAGAACGATTCCGAGCGAAAGCAACAACGAAGAGGAAGATGACGTGGAGGACATGAATGGGGAGGATGACATGATGGATGATGTGCTAGATGTGGACGACAACACTCGAAGGGGTGAAGAAACAACTAGGACGAGATCTTTGCCGATAACGCCAGCCCAAATGCAGATAAAATTGAGTAGTGACAGTTATTACAATCTTCTTAATGGCCTCTTTCTTTTTTGTTCTTGTTTTATTTTGGCTGATTATTTGTAGTTGGTGGCTCATATATGTGTTTGTTGTAGGCATTTTTTTCTACTTGGTTCTAATGCTTTTTACACCTCGAGTTCTTGATCTTTTAGGATCAAATGTATTTTTCTTTTTAAGCCTTCAATCGTTTTACTTATTCTGTAGGACAGGTAAAATTTGCTGTTTTATTAAATAGACTTTGCGCAAAAAAAATAAAATAAGTTAATGGTAAGTCCAGTAACGAATATGTTGAATTGCCTAATCTGAGTAAGTAAATTATATCTCATCAAACCAACAATTATTGCATGAGAAATGAGTTGATTTTCCTACTCTGAGTAAGTAAATAGTATTGTTTTTTCTTTCTATAAAAATATATACATAAACTTACTTTAACAAGCACCTTGTTTTTTCATGAATGATATTATGTGTTTCCTTCTAGAAATTTTATGGTTTACATTGTTAATTTCCCATGGGAAGAGTTATAATAGTGAAAGAATTATTTTGGTCATTTCAGATTGGTAAAAGTCTCGCTGTGGCCTCCTTACTCATATATACTTGCTTCTTTCTGTTTTTAGTAGAATAATATCTAAATTATCCTATTGTTTGGTGAGTCTCTAACCTTAATTGACTTATTGCACCTGGTCATTTAAAATATTTTAATCTAAGGGTGTAAAATTAATCTAAAATAATCTAGAAAAAGTTATTTTTTGAATGAGTCCTGCTATATATTATCTCTGATGCTAGTTTAATGTAGACAGAAATTGTTTCTTTTACCGATTTGTTTGGTTTACATGACAATTGTTTAAATCCTATATAGGGTGACATTCTGTAATTGAGTATGAGAAACGATGCAACTCATGTAGAAGAAATTGTTCTCTTTAATCTAAATTAAGTTGCTCTATATGCTAGTTAATGGAATACCCTGCATTTCATGCCTAATTAATTATATTTTCCTTCATTATCTCTACATTAGAGTTTTTATAGTTTGATTTGTAGCATTGACTATAGCGTTGAGAGGAAGTTCTTATTTATCATGAGTTCGCAGGGAAGTTCACGACACCGACTTAAAGATCTCTTACTAGCAAGTGGTGATGATTACTTTATATGATGATTCGTTTTTGTTTATACCAGCTAAAGATTAATAAATGTTTATACTTTATGTTGAGTACATAGTTTGTATATATTTCAGTTTTTGTTCATTTTCAATTTATGTTCATACTTTATCTTAACTAAATAATGACAAATTATAAATTAATAAATACAAGAGAAAAAAGCAGAATTTTTTTTTTTTGCAACTCAATGACTATTAAAAACCGTCGTTGAGAAATACAAAATTTAAAATTAACATGAAAACTTTACTATAAGCGACGGTTTAAAACCTACAATATCACATTATGTTTGAGAAGCCTTTACTTTCTCATTATATTTTTTCATCAATAAGGAAACAACTGAAACTTTATATATAAATATTCAGTCATGATATAAGTGAAGTTATATGCCATTATTGACATATAACCATCTTACTGTGTAAGAACAATTTAGCTATATGAAAATGCAAGGATAAATAAGGTAAATGACATTCTATGATAACATTTGAGTTTAGTCTATCATTAAATGACATTTTATGATTTTCTACTCAAGTAGAAGTCTGTCACATCCTTCACAAGTTTCTCTCTATTTAAGTTGTAATTTGAATATGCCAACCAACAAGCTATGAAACATCTTTCTTCATTGGAATCAAACTGGATAACAGAAACATAAAAGAAATACAAATTAATCACACAAGATTGAAAAAAATAATGTTATAAATAAAAATAAAAAACAAAAGAGCTTAAAAATGTCTAACCTGAAAGGATCGCACATCAACTTTACAAGCCGTAATCATAAATAATATAGTAAATACCCCGCAGTCAAACAAATTAGGTTGTTTGGGGACGTAATCAGCACGCACAATAATAAAGCTAGCGAAGCTAAAATTAGCTGGCTTGTTTTTAATTTGACTCTCGAGACCCAAATCAAGATTTCAGAGCTATAATTCCACACATATACATAAAGACAACATAATAAGATAATTAAAATGTATAAATTTTTGAAATATTGAATTTGGATAAAATATCATAAACTTAATGTTATATCTTTCTAAGTCAATATCAATGGTTCATCTAGGTTTATGGATCTTAATCCTGATATGGTTAAGTTCAACTTAGTTGTATTATTTATATTCTTCAATTTGTTGGATAAAATACATTGAAGGGTAGAATAGTAAATTTGTCCCTATTCAATTTAAATCATCTATAGAGGATCTTTGGCTATTAGCATTCTAACAATGGATAATCATAACGTATCTATAGTGTGGTACATGAGGGCAGGTACCCGCAGGTATAATTGTCATCCTTACTGAAGCACACTAGATTATGCCACCATCTTCACATAAAGTGAGCACTTACCTATACAAACAAACAAATAATTAGTATTTTTGGCTCCTGACATTTCATGATCATGCCCCTCAAAAGTTATGACTTGTTAATATTTACAAATGTTTAGTCTTGTTGTATAAGTGGATAATGTTTTTTAAAAAATATATATGAATACAATTTTTAGTTAATTTTACCATAACTGTTTTTTCTTGTAAAGTTTCAAAATTATTTGTTTAGTTGGCCACTTATATATAAAACTAACAACAATCAAATATTAAGAAAACTTACTAGTTACACTATTATAATTGGTTTAATTCATTATTATAAGATTTTGGTTTTCTTTTTTTTTTTAATTATAGAATTTAAATTAAATGGATTGATTAATGGGGTCTTTTCAATATTATACCTAAAATTAATTTTATTTACGAAAATTCAAAACTATTATAAAAAAAAATTGTGAGAATACGATTCGCTATTTAATTACTTTTAAATTTTAAAAAAAATGTTTAAGTAAATTATAAATTTTGTTGTTATAATAAATCTTATTTGATTAAATTTTAGTTAACTAGATACATTAAGGTACAAAGAGTATAATGGTAATTTTGTGGTTGACACTAATAAAATTGTAATAAGGTGGAAGTGAGTAGTGTGTGTTGTGTGTTGTGTGTTGTGTGTAAGCTATAAAATAGAAACACACAAGTGCTGCACATGAATGAATTGAAGAACGTGGCAATCATTAAAAATATCACTTTCTTTAGAAATTAAAAAAATTTCTAATGTATTAAGACAACAAAATTGTTTATATGTAAAATTAAAATTCAGTTGTTTAGAATATTACGTATAAGTTTTGATGTATATTTAAATAAATAAAAAAAAAAGTTCTGACATAGAAAGAAAATGAAATAAAGCTTATTGAATAGTGAAATGTATAATCAAACAATTGGTATACCTATTAATAAAAGTTTGAAAAAAAAGCCGTATAAAATACATTAATATAATTGGAGTCAAAATTGCAAATAAAATCAAATTAATGTCATTTGGCCTAAATTTCTCTTGATTAAAAGCTATAAATTTAAGCAATCCTTATTTTAAACAAAAATTTTAGAGTTGATATCATGATTCTAGCTTTTTTTTAATATAATTTAGAATTATACTGAAATTTAAAAAAAAAAAAGTGATATTTTTCTATTTTGAATAAAAGAAAATATTACTGTAATATTTAAAACATAATCAATCTTATAATATATAATAGTATCCGTCCAAATTATAATATTCAAAAAAAAAAAAAAAAAAGAAAACACTTCAAACAATATGATTATTATCAAATAAAAATTAAGAACCAGTCCAAATTTAAGAACCTCTTTCAACTTTTTTGTCCCTTTGAGCTTTCTTCTCCATCATCCTGCTTATATGGGCAACTTCTTGAGTTATGTCCAGCACATTTGCATGTTTTGCATAATCTAGGCTTAATTAGCTCCTTCATTTTACTACCACTTTCAGCAAACAATCTTTGAGAGGATTGCGATTTCGTTGGCCTACCCTTATTTGCTTCTACTTTTGGATCGTCAATTTGAATTGTAACCCGAAAATCTTCATTTCCATCATCATCATCTTCATTGTTTGTCATATTTTGTAGGTCTTCTACTAATGTTGACATCACACTCATAGCCTTGGTGAATGCTCTTTGAGATTTGGTAGCATAATATGATACCAAACTCGTTTGGGTGTTGATTCTACCATACCTAGTATTTTGTACTGCATTGGGATGTGGACATCTTCTCTCTTTACCAACTGATTTAGGATCAATGTCTTTTGCATCTTTCATCCAACGAGAATTGATAAGGCAACCTGGAAAATTACCTTTGTTTGAGTGCTTCATGATGCAAAAATGTGTCTACATGGTATTCCTTTAGTCTCAAACCAATAGCAATCACATCTGATGTCTTCCTCATCATGAGAAATAAAAACCTTACGCTTAGGATGATTACTCATATACTTTGATACTAGAAATAAATCATAATTAGGTAAAATCTCAGACTTTGAGCAAGAATACTTATCTCCCCTTTTTATCTCAGCTTTGACTAGGTTGAATACTTTCCTTGTAAAGATTGAAGCTGCTTGTTCTTCAATGTTTGGCATGCTTGTCAGTTTTGGACATGGATCAGTCATATTCGTCTTGTAATTTTCTGCCATTTCATTATAACGTAAGGCAGCAACGCCATTGTCGCAATGCCTCAAGAACATCCACAATGGTAGCCCTTTTTCTAAATCCTTTTTGATGAATGCGTTCATAGACTCGCATATTCCAGTTGCCCTGGCCCACCGAAAAAATGACCCCGCAAAAATGTATCTGCCCACTTATGCCTCATAGCATATTGTTCATTAAACCAAATATTGTTGGATAGGTTGTAAGCATCTTTCAATTTCTTCCAATTATCTTCCCATTCGCTATTTGAATAATACCTTAATGAATGTGAAATTAAGTAAGTAATATTGTTAAAATTAAATCGACAATAACTTTAAATATAACATAGCTATATAATTAATAAAAAAATTTAAAATATATTATACCTGAAGATCAATTTCTTAAATTCTTTGGTGAATCCAGTTTTATGTATATGAAAAATTGCATTTTTTAGTAAATGCCATGAGCATATTCGATGAACTGTTTCAGGCATCACCTTATTCAGTGCTTTTTTCATAGAGAGACAACCATCGGTCAACACTGTTTTTGGCATCTTACCCTCCATACACTCTAAGAATGTCTTAAGAAGCCATTTATAATTTTCCCATTTCTCATTTTGAAGAAGACAGAATCCAAATACACATGTTCTGTTGTGGTTATTGTACCCAAGTAGAATTACTAATGGTTTTCCATATCTGTTACCACATAAAAATAAAATTTTCACTTTTGGAACAAGTTATTAATAATTAAAACTAAAATAATTTAAAAATACTTATGTAATGTTGTTAAAATTATATATGTACAATACCTATTAGTTTTGTAGGTTGCATCAAAACATAGACAATCTCCAAATAATTCATAATCCACTTTCATTGATCCATCAGCCCAAAATAAGTTAGTTAACCTATTTTCTTCATCAACATCATGGTTGTAAAAGAAGTCTGCATCCGGACCTTTCTTTGATTGAAGATAACCCATGGCAGTGGTTGTATCACAATCATCCCAATTTCTAAAGTTGTTTCTCAAACCTCTATATAAATCAGCTTTTATACATCCCACCTTTTCCCAACCTCCATATATCTCTACTAGATATTGCCAAATGTGAGAAGTTATTATTCCAGCCCTTTTCATCAACAATGCTACTTCCCTCACAGGTTCAGTTAGTTTTCTATTTGATCTAACAAATGGTTTTTCGTGAGACTTAGCTAGAGCATGAGTATGATGAACCCTAAAACATTTAACAAACCAAGTATTGGTTTTTTTGTTCAAAAGTATTTTTAAGGTAGCCCTACAACCCACTCTTGTCACATCACGTTCTTCCTTTTTTCGATTTTCAATATGCTTATACTTTTCATCTCTAAAGCCTTCACTTGAACAAAGCCAACTTCTACAATTTACAACACCACTCTTGTTTTTCCTTTTCAATTTTTTTCTCACACTAAAGCCTATTAATTTAGCATATAAAAAATAAAACTTCTCAGCTTGTTCTATTGAAAGGAATTCCTTACCTACCATGTCAGACTCAATTATATCTTCTAAATTTTTATTTTTTTTAGAATAAAAAGTTTACATTGCAGATGTATTTTGACCAAGAAGAGAAGATGTATGTTTTTCAAGCAATCGAACGATTGGAGAAGAATGTATCATCAATTAAAGAGGATGTTGAAGAACTCATTCGTTTTCAGCGGGAAAAAGAGAGAAGGGAAAAAGATGTTGAACGAGAACTTCATGAGTTGAAGTTAGAATTAAAATTAAAGAGTTTGTTTACTAAAATGAAAAAAGATTTGGGGGAAGTAGATGGATTATTTGGAAGGATCGATGAAGTATTTGAAAAGAGCTCAAACACAACTTGTGGTGATCTTTCTATCAAGACTCCATCTACTGAAAATAAAAAGACTAAGCTTAATACAACTCTTGAGTCTAATTATTATGAAAGTGGGGTATGTAATCTAATTTATATATTGGGGAAATTTATCTTTCCTTGGTTTTGGTTAATATTTTTATTCAGTTAATATATTGTCTTTTTTTTTTTTTTTGTAGGATGATTCTAACGAAGAGAGAAGTCATGATAAGGCTACCAAGAGAAAAATAATTTAAGCAGATGTGTTTTGGACGTTTGGATGGGGAGCGTTCTAATTTTTATCATTTTATTAATGCTTTTCTTTTACTTATATTGTTCTACAGCATAGTTAGTGAGTACTTTCAGAAACTACTATTATTCTGAGCTCTTTATTTTTATTTGTCAATTTCTCTTTTTCTCCTCATATATGGAATAAGTTATTAGTTATTATTTTATAAAGTTTTCATTACAAATAATTTTTTCGTTATCGCAAACTTAAACCCCTATTCATTGTATAGATTACTACAAATCATACAACTTGCATTCATACATTTACTCCAATTTGTTACAAAAAGAATAGGTCTAAAAATGAGAACACAATACCATTTTTCCATTGCAATCTATAATAAAGATACAACTCTTAATATCAACAACAAGGATGATATGCTGAGTATTTATTTTTTCAATCATAAAGGAACGAACTTTTCAGAGTAGTATGATAATATCAAGAGCAAGAATTAGCCAAAAAACATTTCATGCAATTACATCCACTCAACAAAATGTCTGAATTGGGGAAAGACAATAAAGTATTATTCGAGCATGAAATGATACCTGGGTTGCAAAGACCTCAAAGTCTCCACTTCTAACAACATAGCAATCTCCTTTCACCTCCCTTGAAAAGGATGAAAACTAACACTTGTTACACATTTGTTAAAGATAGACAGAGGGGAAAAAAGAGCTCAATAACACGGACCTGGGTTGAATAAGATTAACATTGTATTGATTTAATGTGATATTGAATCAGAGTAACAATTTTGTTCTATGATTTTCAAGAAGAGTTATAACACGTGTGTTTTTTCTTTCTCCATAATTATTGGTAAAGTGTTTGAGAATTGCCTCTTTCAGCATTTTTCTTTTCAAATTAGTTTTTTTGTTACACAAAATATTTAGGGAGTCTGCACAAACAGGATGTGTTTGCAAATTGTCATGCTTGAATGTTGAGATTTTAACTGTTAATGCAATGAAGATAATTTGTTTTCTTTCTGACCCAACACAAGTATTATGTACATTAGACTGTTTTTGTATGTTAATGCAAATTGTGATTTTTGATATGAAAAGCATGTAAAATATGCAAATTGTGGAGTTTAATAGGAATTACTTGCTTATCATTATTTTGTGAACACTTTTTGTTTGAACACTTACTTTCTAACCATAAAGAGTTCTTTCCAACTCTTAAACTTACAGATTTCATAGTCATTTGATAGAAGTTGAACAAAAATATGAATATACTGACATAGTAGTTAAACATCTATATCACAAAGCATTCTTTCTAATTATGATCATCAATCTTACAGATTTCATATAACTGTTGAATTTGATCATCTTCACACAATGAAAATCAAATTATGAGCGTTGAATTCGAATTTATGTTCTTGCCTTTTAATATAAGTTTTTGTTTGATTTGTGAGATGAACTTTTAATTAGTCTTCAAGTCTCGTTGAACTTCTCAGTGAGAGAGATTGTCTGATATTTGATAATTACTCTATAGCTTTAAATTATTTTCCATTGTTTCTTCCTTTGTAATCTTAGAGTAAATATTTAGCTTTTGAATTAGGCTCTATGCACTCCTTACAATCTTCATTTGTTTTACATGTCTTAATTTCTATTTGAAGCCTTGTTTTTTAGTGTGATATGGTCTGGGTTGATTCTATGTGTTTGAAAAAATCCATGCTCGGCAAAAGTTTACATCTATGATCACTAATGAGCTAAAATCTAACATAATATTTAAATAAGTTATGCTTTTATAGGTATCAACATCACTACTAATCTTATTAGTACTAATCTTGAATGGCTCTCTCATCTCTCTTCTCTTAGAATCTTAAGTTTGAATTACATCAATATAACAAATTCCAAATCCACAGATTGGATTCATGGCACACTATTATTTACAATCATAATGGTATGGAGTGAAAAAAAACATTTTGTACTAATAAGATTCGAACATAGATTGTTTCTGTTATGGTCACAACAAACACATTTTATCACTAATTTTTGATGTCATGAAAATCATTAAGTGATGATCAAATGAATAAGATTTTAGAACTAACCAGGGAGATTTTTCTCTAGTATGCTCCATTCTTGATGAACCTTCTTTAACCAACTTCTTTTGGCCTATAAGGAACAAAAATGCAAAGCAAAGGAAGTTAAAAAAAGGATTTTGTTGACAATATCAAAGTTCACAACTTTATTATCTCTTAACATTCTTTTCTAACCTGTGACAATGTGAACCCTGCACCGGTGTCAAGAAAATGGTGGTCGGAACAATCTGCAACCATATCAAACTGACTAAACTTATCTATATTAGAATATTTCTAATTAAGGAAATAAAATAATATTATTGATTCTGATAAATGAATATTTTATATTCATTGAATCTGGACAGAATCAATTACGTAATATTCTATATATGGTCAGATTTCTATATTCATTACCTGATTTGATTTCCTGAATTAATTGTCAAAATATTCTGACAATTAATGTGGCACGAATCTTGATGGAGTATCTCACCTATAAATATAGGGTCTCGGTCCCCGAGCTCCTCACTCATTCTGTTCATAACAGCAAATTCCATCTAAAGAGAGTTGAGAGAGCGAGGAAGCCCGATTACCCATGGTAGTCAATTTCCTTTGCAGATCAAAGCTTATGTGGGTTTGAAGCTCAAGATTCAATGGCTGGAGGTATTTCGATACTTAATACTTAAACATATACATTTCAGTTTATATATATAAATTTCTAACAGTTGGTATCAGAGCGGTTTTTATCTCTGCCTTGATTTTAGTTTGAGTTTCATATATATATATATATACTCGTATATACAGTGTTTATATATATATATATTTAATTCAGTGTTGATATATATATTTATTTTCGTTTGTGTATATATTTATATATTCATATTCATCCAATCCCAATTATATATATACATATATATTTTCATACATATATACTTGTTTATTCATTCGGTTCATATATATATATTCATATACATATATATATATATATATATATATTTTTTCTTCATTTCATTACGTATATATGTTGTATATATATATATTATTTATATATCTAAATGCTATATACAAATATATACATATATACATTTCATGTTTATATATATACATACAGTATTTTTATTTTTCTGTATATATATATATGTATATATATTTATATATATATTGTATATGTATTAATACATTCATATATTAATATAGATTGTTCTAAGCATGAAAATCCACTTTGAAAAAACAAAGAAATCTCAAAATTATTTTTCAGAAAATTTTGGTGATTTTTAAAGTCTTTGTTTTATGTATTTTCGATGCATAAAATCTATATGAATGTCTTAATTTTTGCATTTAGATTCATTTGGAATTAATTTCATGATTTTTGGAAGTTTAAGGAAATTTTATCATGTCGTTTATGGCAGTGTATTTTTCAAAAAAAAAAAAAGGAAAAAATTTCGATTTTTTTTTATATATATATTTTTATTTATTTGGAAATATAAATTATTCTCCTATTGTTAATTTAGTCAATAAATTACATTCATTAATTTCCATTTTTAATTTAATACATATATTTAGAATTAATATGTTATTTAGTATAAACTGAAAATGGAAATTTGTTTTAATATGGTAATTAATTACATGATTTATTTAGGCATGTAATAATTGTGCAATTTGTATAATTGTGCATTTAATTATTTATTACCAAATTTATGTAATTTATTGTTTAAATTAATAAAATTTGAAAAATCTGCCATTAAGTATAGTCTTTAATTTTGCATTTAATTCATTCCATATAATTAATTGTACTAATTTGTATAATTACCTTATTTATACAAATTAATTATTAGTATAAATATTTAAGATATTATATGGTCATAAATGCATAATTAATTATATATTATGGAATTAAGCATTTAATTTATTATCATACAATAATTGTATTAATTTGTATTTATTTGGCAAATTTATGTTTAATGCAATTAATTTAGATTTGTATGATTTAAATGCTATACATAAATTCCTTTTATAGTGCTAGATATATTTAGAAATATTCAAACATTAAGATAGGTTGAATATTTTATATAGCACATTAAGTTTCATAAAACTTCATAAAATATTCATAAAACTTCCTAAAATGAATAAAATATGAATAAAATGTAAGTAATTTTGTGGTTTGACATAAGAAAACATGAATTTGGGACAAATGCTCATATCTAGAACGGTTTTTAATGATCTTCGGACGACCACACTAGGAGCATTAATCTCAGTGATTGTCTACTATGTTAATAACGAAATTACTTTTAGGTAGAGCCAAATACCTAATGTCAAAGTGAAAATATAATTTTATATAATTAGGGAGTAGCCACAGCATCCTTATTTGTATAAAATTATATATTAATTAAAATTCACCTTAATGGACATAACTTGTAATTAATTATATAGGTATAATAATTTTACCCCACATGGATTTTATTATATTTGTATAATTAATTAGGATAATATGTTAAATTAAATTCTCTTAATTTACCCCACAGGGAGTTATGGGGATTTAATTTAATAGTGTTATCACAAATTTAATTAAAGATAGATAATAAACCTTCATTTTCCAAAACTAATTGTTTAATTAAATCTATCATAAAGTTCATCTAATTTTATTAAATTTAAAATTTAGCCCACAGGCAATTTTGGATTTAGTAAAATTTTAATCTTCAGTTTATACTTTGGTGTCTAGTGAACCACATAATTTTAAATAATTAGGGAGTAGCCACAGCATCCTTAATTATATAAAATTATATATATTAAGTGGATTAAGATCACATAATGGACATGAATTATGTGAACATAATAATCTTACCCTACAGGGATTTTATTATATTCACATGATTAATATGTTAAATTAAATTCTCTTAATTTATCCCACAGGAAATTATGTAGATTTAATTTAATAATTTTATCATAAAGTATAAAATTTTGAAACATTTATAAATAATTAAGTGTTTCATACCTTTCATTAAGATAGAAATATTAAACTTTAAGTTTTTCATAAATTGTGTAAATCTATCATAATCTACATCTAAATCTAATCTTATTAAATTAAAAATTTAGCCCACAGGCAATTTTTGTTTAATAAGATTTCATATTTAAGCATGTTTATTCATTGGTAAAAACATGATTCATTTAAACCTCAAAACTATATATGTAATTTTATTACATCACTATTCATAAATTTCTTAGAAATTTTCAAAATTTATTCTGATAATTTCATCTAGCATATACAGTTTTTACTGTATAATTAAGAAAAATAAATCACACTTTATTATCACCAATAAATTTTAATTTATTGTGTATGAATTCATTCTAATATAGTTAATGTGATTATTAACACATAGTGGATTATTTTAGATTGTTATTCCACATTCATAATTTCTTGCAAGGTTTACAAATAAACCTAAGAAAGTCGATAGCGTGAGCAAATCTTATCCACAGACAAGATAACTTCTCACATTTAGAAGTTTAAGGAATAAGCAATATAGTAGTGGCTTTGTTTTAAAATTGGCAAAGATCTTTATGTTCCAAGATTCTATTGAAACTTGATTTAGACACATTTAGAGGTCTTTACTACAAATGATGTCACTCATAAAGATATGCAAGTTCAATCTGACAATAAGAAATGTGTTATTAATAAGAATTCTTCTACATTATAGCACCAAAAATTATGGAACATATCTCCATAAATAGAATAAATGTTAGTAAATGGTGGGGATCTTCATTACACTTGATTTTACTAACTTTATTTAGAACTTGTGTGAATTTCATTAAGAATATGTATTCCAACAAGTCAAAATCGGTGCATACTAGAATTCTATCATATTAGAAATCATACAAGTCAATTAATTTTGAAGACATGGACTCAAATTTTGCATCTCTTTTTTAACGATTACTCACATAAATAATTTTTCTACAAAAGTATGGATTTATATGTTTCAAAGACATTTAAATCTTAAGTAGAGAAATGGTGCATTTTGCATATTAAGATAGTGAGATCAAATATAAAATGGAGAATACTACATCAAAATTCGTGAGTATGGATAAACTCCCAGTGTATTTGTAAAGTTTCTTTAAAAGCATGGGTTCATTGCCCGATACATATGCTTGGTACACCCAAATTATAGTGTGTAACAGATTTAAGAAACTAAGCATTTTTGGACATGGGGTGGAGCCTACATAGCAAACTCCAATCTTTTCTAAATCTTTGTCTATTGATACTCAACAATGGGGTGTACATATCGAATCGTGTTCTAACCAAAGTTGTTTCTCAAACATATTTTGAGTTGTGATAAGGTTGAAAACCGACTTGATGACATGTACACATTTTATAAATACCCATATATAGTTAGAGTACAATTGTCAAAGAAAAGATCTGGGCCCTAAACCATAAATGAGCATATTTCATTTGAAAAGCTATAAGGTTTAAGGGTTACATATTTTATTATCCATCTCACAACACTAGAATTGTGGAATTAAGAATTGACTTGATCAGTGGGAGTGATCAATCTAGGAACCTAGTTTCCGAGAAAGATCATTCATATTTTCTCAAACTTCCACCTCAAGTGTTAGATTAATTATGATTCACAACAACCTTTAAGATTACTGGTTATTGAGAATTCATAACTAATCATTAATAATATACAAGTCATCGGTAAAATTCTAATAAGTTATGTTATTTAGTAATTGCTTACAATTTCTAAAATAACATGCTATTGAACCATTTGCTCTTTTAAGAGTTTGTTGGTCCATCCTTAAGATGACTTATTAGAACAGTAAGATCACTGTATTCTAGTGATCACATTTTGTACAATAAGAGTTCAACTACAATATTAATTTGAGACACAAATTAAATTATAGAATGATAAAGAATTGAAGTTGTAGTACAACATGCCATGAATGAAGAAATGAATATGTTAAAGAGCAATAAAGTTTATCTTTAGTAAAGTTGCCTAATGGGGTGGAGAACATTAATTAAGCATAAGTTTTTTCACCAATAATATTCATTAGGCAACATTGAGAAACATAAAGATATAAAAGAATATTCATTGCTAAGAAGTTCATTTTGAACTAAGAATCAATAACAAATGAGATTTACATTCTCAATTGTTTTTATAAAAGATTCTATTATAGACCTTGGCATTTGTTGCTTGTTTTAATTCATTAATCAATTCCAAATAGTGAACTAGAGGAGAAGGTATATAGATTGCCACAAAGATTTTCCTCTAATAGTGGTGAACATATGCAAGCTTAAAGTGTCTACCTATAGATTAAAACAAACATCTCAAATTGGTATTATATCATCTTTTCTTTAGGTTTGAAAAGATAATTATGGAAATAATTATATACCAAAAAGTTAGTGGGAGTAATATTTGTTTTATACGTCGACAATATGTTACTTGCAAATGATGATAAAAGTTTTCTATATAAGTTGAAATCATTCATATCTTAAATTATTATTTTGAGATAAGGAATATAAATAATATATATAATTTTAATTAATTAGAGAGTAGCCACGGCATCTCGATTAAATAAAATTATGTATTATTCATCGGAATATAACTTTTATCTTTAAGTGTGATAAATTCAACTCGAACTTGACATACGAAAAATGATGGAGTGAGAATAAATTAAGAACATTCATTTGCTTCTATTTTAGAAGCCTAATGTATGCCTAAGAGTCTGAATAAGACTTTGCATTACATTTGTTTCAGGATCGTTAAGTAGTATCAGAATAACTAAAGTTAAGACCACTTTATTTTTCATACAAAGTGATGAGGTATCTTTAAGATACTAAAAATTATATTCATACATATTTTAAGATGAATTGACCATCTGGAAATATAGTTAACCAATTAGATTCTAACATACTTCACTGGTTGTATTGATTCACGTAAATCAATATTTTATTATGTCCTTAAGATTACCAGTAAGTTATATTGTAGAGAATCTTGATTGTTATTTCCACTATAGAAGTCAGATTCATTTATTTTTTTGAGGATACATCTCGTATGATGTATTATAGAGTTTCATAGTAGGCCTAGAGTTCAGAATTACAGTTTCATTAGGCCATTAAGAAAATTTTGCAATAAATTCAGCTACAATATTTATGGCTAATAACTCTAAGAGTACTGGTCGAAGCTAGCATATCGACATTAAGTATTTAGCCATAAAAAGGCGTGATAAGTGGTCATTAATCACGCAAACTGAGTTGGGTGATCGCATAGATCCTTGACTAAAGGCATGCCGCAACACAAATTTAAGGATCATAAAGTAAATATGGGATTCAGTTAACCCATATGCAGTTTTTTATTTGTACAACCAAAAATTATTTAATGAAACTCTAATTTCGATATTTTCTCATATTTATGTGCACCTTAATTTCATCTGAGAAAATTATCGTAAGAGGACCTGAATAAACATAAGGGTTAGGGTTTATTCACTTAAGTACATTGCCACATAAAGTACATTGTTATATAATAAATATATCGTAATACATGGAAGATAATACTCGACTTATAATGAGGACATGTCGCTATGATTCGTATGTTTGTTATATAATGAGGAACGTTTGGGTTTGAATGTTTTAGTTTAAATGCTGACCAAGTGGGAGAATATTAGAATATTTCTAATTAAGGAAATAAAATAATATTATTGATTCTGATAAATGAATATTTTATATTCATTGAATGCGGAACGAATCAATTACGTAATATTCTATATATGGTCGATTTCTATATTCATTACGATTTGATTTCTGAATTAATTGTCAAAATATTCGACAATTAATGTGGCACGAATACGATGGAGTATCTCACCTATAAATATAGGGTCTCGGTCCCCGAGCTCCTCACTCATTCTGTTCATAACAGCAAATTCCATCTAAAGAGAGTTGAGAGAGCGAGGAAGCCCGATTACCCATGGTAGTCAATTTCCTTTGCAGATCAAAGCTTATGTGGGTTTGAAGCTCAAGATTCAATGGCTGGAGGTATTTCGATACTTAATACTTAAACATATACATTTCAGTTTATATATTTAAATTTCTAACAATCTAGATTATCATTTTTGGTCACATGGGGTAGATCTTTATCCTCTTGAATCTGTTTATCTGCCTTATTTACATGTCTGTTTCCAAATATACCCAACTCGGTTACTAGTTCTGATTCAGAACAAAGATCATTCCCTTCCATTACTTCTTTTGCATTAGACATCTTAGATTCACTTTGAACTTCGGGGACTTGAACTAATGGTGTTGAATCTGGATCCAAGTTCGAGTCAAGGGTTCCAAGTAGACTTGCAGCTACGTTTGTGAAAAAACCAATGGCAGCTTGTGGAAGGGAAAAGGAAGCAGTCTCCCATAGGTGTTTCTTGCAGCCAACATCAACCACAGTTGAAATAACCGAATCCTGAACATAACAATCTCATAAATTTTCGTTGAAAAATGCAAAGTCATAAACTTTTAGAGCAAGTTAGAGATTTTTACCATTTTTTGTCTCTTGAAAATTGTTTGTCATGTTCGATCATATCTTCGCTCAAGTCCTCAACTTCTTCATCCACAGAGATTGAAGCTGCACCATCATGTTTATCCACCCGAACAATTTCATAAGGCGCAACCTGTAAGGATGACAAGATAGTTAGCATTGGCTCTTATCTTATAACCAATTGCATCAAAGTTTGTATAAACAATTAAGGGATCCATAAATTGTGTACCTTGCTTGTAATACCATTAGCCCATTTCACCTCCACACCAGCATCTTCGAACCCCGTCACATTGCCAATGCAGGACAGATAGCATGTATCAGAAAACTTGTTATTATCATAGTCTGCAGTACCCTCTTCACTCTTGGAAAACTCGTTGTTTAGAGGATCCTACATAAGGAATCAACTGTCACAATTCGATGATGAAGCTGATACATAAGACCATCTAAACACCGAGTTTTCCAAGAGTGAAGAGGGTACTGCAGACTATGATAATAACAAGTTTTCTGATATTTTTTTAGCCGCACACAATTGTTCCATCATCATCGAATTGTCTGTTATTTTTTAGCCGCACACAATTGTTCCATCAGTTAACGAAACCAAGATTTGACAAAAATAATATGCTCTAAGAATCTTGCCCAGTCGAAGAAATAAAGGGGAAAAGAGAGAACTTTATCAAACTATCATCAAAATTCACAACCAACTAAAAGATATCAAACAGAAGATTAAAAAGCTAAGCTAAAAATTTTATCGTAACCATCAATATCATCATTACTAATTTTCAATCCAAACAGAGGAATTGAAACAATATGCATATACCTCAAAAAGAATCCACCTAAAAACACAACAGAGGCCAAGATTGAGGAGCTTACCTATGTGTACTGGCAACGAATAATCAAAATAGGAAAAACCTTCACAGCACCGTCAACAAGATGATTGATTACATTGGGTCCACAGTCGAATTTCTTTAGCCTCCAGCCATGGCCATCGACCCCAAAAGTGTGGAATCAGACAGGGTTTTGATACTCGACTACGGTTCCCAGTATACCCATCTCATCACTCGTCGTATCCGATTTCTCGATGTTTCCTCCCTTTGCCTTTCCGGAACCAGCTCTCTCAAGACCATTGCTGACTACAAGCCTCGAGTCGTCATCCTATCCGGCGGTCCTCATTCCGTACACACTCCTGGCTCCCGGAGCTTCCCTGACGGCTTCATTGAATGGGCCGAGTCCAATGGCGTGTTCGTGCTCGGAATCTGCTATGGTCTCCAGTTAATATTTCAGAAACTGGGAGAAACAAGAGTATGGGAGGATGGAAATTGAGGTGACCAAGGCTTTGGGGCTTTTCTCTTCCGATAAATTAAAATTTTTGAAAAAAAAAAAGTGTAAATATTATAATTAAATAGGTTAATGGTTAAAATAATTAAATCAAGGGATTTATATATAAATAAAAAAAATTATTTAAAAATTTTAATTGCTAAAATAGGTCTTTGTTAAATATTTATTTAATTACTTAAAAAATAGTTAATTATAATTAATTAATTCTAAAAATAGAATTTTTACCTATTGGTAACCTGCTATTGCAGGTCAAAAAAAAATGTAACCATATAGTTACAATAAAAATGTAACCATTGAATAGTCACCCATATTTATATATATAATCAGTAGTTACTACTAATATATATATATCTTGGTTCAGTTTTATTTTTAAAAATAATATACTACTATAACAAATGATACATGTAAAGTATAAGAAAAATACCAAATGTGGTGGTAATATATTATTATTGGTTTATTTCAATATGAAATTTTATACATTTGGATTTAATAATTAAACAATATAAGAAATCCTTAGCCTATTATAAAGGTATTAAGTGTTGTGTTGAGTACCTTAAAAATGTAAAACAAAAATGCTAAAAGTTTTAATGGTGTATTTTTTGTTTCTACACAGGATTGGATTCTGTAGTGCTATGGCTTCCAATGTTACTAATCAATCACGTAATGTTTTAGCAAGAAGTTGATGGTTCAAGAAGAGGTAATAATATTTGTACAAGCTTCTTGGGCTTAAAAATTGTGAAGAGTGTGAGTGAGTGGTAGCTTAATAATGTTAATATAATGGGGTTTGTTTTTTTTTTCTTTGCTTTATTTTATTAGTAATTGTAATTGATACTTTTCAAGTATGTGAATAATGTGGTTTGTTTTTCATGATTGCTTGGGTGTGAGTGGTATTTTTTCTTCTTCATTATTAGTTCCTATTTTTTTTTTTATCATGATAATAAGTCTTTTGTTTAGCTGAGTTGCATTAGTTTGTGTATAATTAGAGTGAATAATCATTTTCGACTCGAAATAGTTTGAATTCTAATTCTTTGATTGAGTTTGACTTTCAGGCCCCCAAAAACTTGTTTCTAAATTTTTGAATGAGTGACTTATAATTTTTATTTATATTTTTAGCTTCTTAATGAGGTATTTTATTATTAATAATAATAATAATAATAATAGAATAGATTACTAATTTTATATAAGTTTTAAAAATATTATTCTAATTTTTTTTTATTATGTATTTACTATTATATAGAATTATTCTAAAATTTGATAATGCAGGTTGGGAAAATTGCATGAAAAATTTGCAATTTTCCCTTACTTATATTTGTGCTTCATTTTATAAGTGACGCAATAGGTAAAAAAAAAGTATTTTCGTAATAGATATGACATTTTTAAACCGACGGAATAAGTTTTTTGTGACAGTTTTAAAATGTCATGAAACATTTAGCATCATTTTTTAACCGACGCTTTAAATGAAATAGAAAAGTAAGTATTTAGCGTCGGTTTATAAATGTCGAATTTTTGTTTGCGTCGTTTTGAAATTGACACTAATAAAAAACTATTTGCGACTACAGTATATACGTCAGTTTTGTAAACCGACATAAATTCTTTAAGTGACACTTAAAAACAGACATGAATAGTGAATTTTGTAGTAGTGCCTATTGGTAGGGCAATTTCTTCACCTAGACATCTTCTTATCATAGAGACCGCGATTATTGTTACTAGGGACTTGTGGTCCATTATGGCAAGGACCAAGTAGACGTGCCGCAGCGCACCACCATATGACCCTCACATCGTTATGTTGGTAACTAGAGGGGGAGTAGGCATTGCTGAGGAGGCTGCACAACCTTAGTGTGATGGAGAGCCAAGGGCCAGCTAGGTTGAGGCACCTGTGGCCGAACAACCCGGGGCTGACCGAGATAAGGAGAACTCAGATAGTGCATCCGAGATTGAGGAGGCCATGCCTGCTAGGAGGCAATACAAGACTTGTGTTGTATTCCCCAATAACCCTTTAGGTTCGTATGATGAGGCCAGGTGGCCTTTGAACAATCTTGGTCATCTTTCCACGGTCGGGATATAGACCACATTCTGGAGGAGGTTGTAGTGCCCCGAGTCCTTAATCATGGGGACCAGTAGAACCGGTGGATATCTCCTTCGTCCTCTATTTCCACCCAGAAGCTCAACAAGATCAAGGAAGGAGGGCTAGTGGGAGATGTCTGGTGTGATAGGCCTTTGATAGCCTAACAAGAACATTAGCTGGCCTTCAAATGGATGGCCTAATTAGAGTGCCACATAGAGCAGGGAGCAGTACTTCCCCTGCACCCTTACTTTAGAGACATACCCATGTACTTCAGGGTGTGTCCGGCTTAGATCACCCCAAAAGGTATAAAGTACCTTTCGACGATGTTCGTTCTTTATGTAGAGTTGGGCTGGCCTCAGCCCTCCCCTTACAAGTTTAGGTAATTTCTTGAGTTGAAATCCGTTCCAAGGGAAAACCAGACTGAATACTTCTACTTCAGTCAGCTAGGCTAACAGTGGTTAGGCAACACCAACAGCACAAGTTTGTCAAAAGTGGGAGGATACGCCAGGACTTATTTCATTGCCTAGGATATCTCATAGGTCCACCACTACTTCTAGAGGGTGCCGACTTACTCATGCTCCATCCCTACTCTCCGGATGAGGGATAGAGCTAATTATATCCTTTCCCTCCGTATTGAGAGGAGAAATATATTAAGGTTGGCTTGTGAGGCCAACTTTTGGAAATATGGTTTGTACCCTCCCGAGTCTGGTGTTAAGGGAGCTGAGGGCCCAACTAGAGGCCCAAATGATGTCCCGACAGTAGAGGAGACTTTCCCAGGAGGTGAGCATACAACCTATCTAGATGATAAAATCCCCCTCTCCAGGCTTGCGAGGATCGTGGAGAAGAGAGAGAAGGCCCTCCACCAGTGCTTGGCACGCGGAGGCACCCCAAGTGATCCTGCTCTGTCGAATAGGCCTAGAGGCCAAGGTTTTGCAAGGCCTACTCGTCCCCTACCTGCTTCCAGAGGCAACGGAAAGGCTACTATTAGTGATAGCAGTTCAGATGATTCTTCCTCCGAGGATGATGGCATTTGATAATACCAACTTTTTGCTTTTTCTTGCATTAAGTACTTGTAACTTGTATTCTAACTTTGTTACTTTCTTTTGTTAGATATGGCTTCCAGATTGATGGATCTTGCTGCAGAGCCTTCAGGTAGAGCTTCTTCAGGTTGTCCCAAGGCCAAGGTGGCCCAAATTACCAGATCTAGTGATGCCATAAGGTGCCCACTGCCTCTCCCTCCTCCGGGGCCTACTCCAGTTGATCAGTTGATGATCATAGATCCTCCCCTGAGAAAGACTTCATCCTTATCCAGATCTTTGGGAAAAAGGGGTCTAGGAGTCTGGCTGGGGGACCTATTCAACCACCAGACAGAGGATTGCTGAAGTTGCTCGTAGTTACATTAGTAGGACCCTACCCATCCTTGACAAGGAGCTCTAGGAGCTACATGATGAGGAGCTAGAGTGTCTGACATCTAGTGAGCTTTAAGACTTGACATTTATAAGTTGTGTATTTGATTTTACTTAAATTTTTGCACTGATTGGGATGGCCGACCAGGTACAAACCACTAGAAGGCTGCCCAGCCAGGGTTGCATTAACGAAAAGCTGGCTGGCCAGAAGTGCACCACTCAGGGTTTGGCCGGCCAGGTCCTCTTCTGCCACTAGCTTGGTTTTTTCTTCAGATTTCAGGCCATGTTAAACTTCAGCCTTACCCATGGTAGAGCCAATGGCTCTTCTGGTGCTCACCGAGAGAAGCTAAAGGCCAAGGAATCTGAGCTTCAGATGGAGAAGGGAGCACTTATCTAGACACAAGATTATCTAAAAAAGACATAGGATCTAAACAATAGTCTGGAGCACTTTCTTGGTATTAGGAACCAAGTGACCAACCTTGCTGCTGAGGCCTCCAAGTTAGGAATGAAGCTTGGGAACAAGGACCAGGCATTGCAACTTGCTCTTGATGGCTAACAAGCTTGGGAACAAGGACCAGGCATTGAACCTGCCTTTCTTCCCATTACCCTGTCTGTTTCCACTGTTTAACCTTTTTCCACCTTGATTAGAACTGCTAGGATTTTATGAATTTTGGTCTAGCTGGACAGATGTATTGGCTGCAGTGGTGTGCTATTGAGTTTTATTTTGTCCAACTGTATCCACACGCTGTACTGCTTCTTAGAGCTTAATAAATCATCTGCTTGTCCAGGGATTCTGCCATCGATTCCACAGTTAGCCTTTTTTATATCTTTCCATAACTCTCTTATGGGTTCAATACCTCCCAAGATTGCAACTAGCCTTCCTTCTTTAGTCAGCCCATTTACCTTTGTTGCTTCAGTCATGAACCTACTGATGTAAGCTCTTAAAGGTTCTCCTGGTATTTGCTTTACTTCTACAAGGTCTTCTAAATGAGAGGGAAGCTAACGAGAAGAGGAAAATTCTGCATGGAATTCAAATGAGAAAGAAATCTGTGAACTGAATTTCCCTGGAGCTAGTTTGAAGTACCACTGTTGGGCGGCCTCTGCTAATGTAGCTGGGAAGATTCTACTGTTGGGTTTTGTGCCTTAAATAAAACCCATTTCAATATAATCAGATTTACTTATTAATAAAGATCAGAAATAATAGTTTATGTTGCATGGTTCACATGATTTATTTCATGATTATATATATAATGTATAAATTCTATTTAAGTCCAGAGCATATGAATTTGTTAATGATTATAGTGTTGTCAGCACAGTGGAATATAATCTTGATTATATGTTCGAAAGTTTATTCCCTGATTTGTCAGTTCACTGGATTTAGACTGGCATGATAATCAGCAATAGGTATTCTTACACCTTGGATAAGTGTTATGTCCTTTCCAGGGCATTGGCAAAGTTTACCAGTATCGGATGTATGGAGTATACATTGGAAGGGATCGATATTGAACTTTGATTAGATTTGTTAAAATTTACCGTAATATCTATTCAATTCAATATCACCTGTTGATCCTAGATCAAATGATCTTAATCCTGATATGGTTAGGTTCGATCTCAAGAGTACTATACATGTTCTTTCATTTGTTAGTTAAGCCTACTTTTGGGTCAGGGTGATACGTACATTTTGGGAACATGATAGTATAATTGAGTGGGAGCGCTAACATAGATATGGAATGTATAACTTCTCTAGGAATTTAAAAGTCAAACGATGATATCCTTCGAGCTTGGCTAAACAGAGATAAATGGTTGAGATCTCATTTCACTTCGCCGAAATATCATTTTTACGGAGCTAAGTGTTTTAAGGATAAAATACATTGAAGGTGTAACGGTAATTTAGTTCCTATTCAATGTAGATCATCTATTAGAGGGTCATTGATCAAATTAGGATTATGACAATAGATAATTAATAGTGTATCTATATCGTGGAACATATAGAGCGTTCTATATGACTGAGAGTGCAATTCCAAGTTCTAAGTGTGGATTCAATAAGGAATTAATAAGTTAGGGAATTTACTTGGTAAATTCGGTTCGACTTATTGGAAGCTCGGTCATATAGGCCCATAGTCACCATACTAGTTGAGACCATACTGCTTGTAAGACTCAGTTAATTGATTTTAATTAATCAATTATAATTCTAAAGTTAGACTATGTCTACTTTATGAATTTTCACTAAGTAAGGGCAAAATTGTGAAGAAAAGGGATTCTAGGTTTTATTTGTTAATTAAGAGACTTTATATGTCTAATTAATAAATATATTAAATAATTAATTTTTTAGTTATTAAATAATTAGAATTTGCATTTAAATGGTTGAAATGGAAAATTGGCATTTTTGAGAAAATGAGATGCAAAAATGATAAAACAGCAAAATTGCATAACTGAGGCCCAATATCCAAAGCCCATGGCCGGCCACACTTAATGGCTTTTATCATTTATTTTTTTATTATTTTAATGCCAAATAATTCTAACCTAAACCTAAGTGGTTACCTATAAATAGATAGTGATGGCTCACATTCACACTTAACTCTGTCAGATGAAAGTTGACCCTCCTATTCTATACCATAGCCGCCACCCTCTTCTTCTCTTTTCTTCTCTTCAATTTCGAACCTTGAGTGAATGAGTGAGTTCCCACACACATGAAGTGGTATCTCAATCATAGTGTGGAAGATTGTGAATAATCCAATCAACAAGAAGGAGATTCAGCATCAAAGGAAGGAGAGAAAGAGATCCAGGTTCAGATCTTGATTATGCTCTGCTACAGAAAGGAATCAAGGGCTAGAGATCTGAACGGAAGGAGTCATTATATTCCGCTACACCCAATGTAAGGTTTCCTAAACTTTATATGTGTTTATTTCATTGTTTTAGAATTCATATTAGGATGTTAATGAAACATACAATGTAGTAAATTTAGATCCTGGTAAAATATTTCCAAAAAGTGGCCTCAGAGCCATGGTAATGATTTACTTTCATGAAATATGAATTAAAACGATGATATGTGTTGATTTGGATGGTTTCATGTTGATTTGTGTGTTATATGATGATTGATTGATGCTTGTGAAATTTTATGAAAAATAATTGAATTTTTGTTTCTGGAATTATTTTTGTTGGATAGTTTGGAAAAAATTAAGCAATTTAATTTTTTACAGAACTCAATTTTGATTTTATTTGAATTAGTTATGAATTTTTGAAAATCAGAAAAAAAAATCAGGATGTCATAACCCCATTCACGCGCGCGGGTGGCCCTATTTTTCTCGGCTGCACGCGCTCAGACAAGCACATGACCGAGAAACCTCGGTCTAGACGTGCTGGGATGTCTGAAGACAACCTGGGCGCGCTCGGAGAGGCTGCTTGCAGCCTCCTGCGCCGTGTCCACTCGGTCAAGCCCCCCTTTTCGTGCGTGCATACTGTCCGTACCACATGCAATTTTTTCCAATTTTTCATTTTTTTCATGCTTTTTCATGCTTTTTCATGGAATTAACTTCCGATTTTTTGTGTAGTTTTGTATTTAGATATTTACTATTCCTATTTCAATTCTAATTATCATAATTAAATTAATTAATTTTTTTTAAAATTTAATTTATGATATTAGTGTAATTTGAACTTGAAAATAGGTAAATATCTAATTTCTGGATTAATTATCTATCTTATTTTTAAATTTGATTATTTTATCTTATTTTTTAAATTTAAGGTCAGATATTAATATTTTTTTAAAATTATTCTATTTTTTAAATTATTTGACCTTATTTAAATTTAAAATAAGATTACTATAATCATGATATTTTAAATAGAAATAAGATATTTTGCTAACTTTTAAATTTTGTTATTTTTTTTTTGAATTAAATTATAAAATCAGAAAAGATATTTATTATCATTCTATTTTATTGGATATTTAATTTATAAAATAACATGAAAATTTAAAAGATGGTTAGCAAATTTTTGAAATGATATTTAGGTTAGTTGAAATCTAATTTTTCAAAATTGTAGGTTTAATTTTAAATTTTAATTTATTTTATTTAAAACCAAAAATATTTTTTTTATTTATTTAAATATTATTTTCGAAATTTTTTTTGATTAATTAATTTAAAATTAAATAAATCCTACATCCAACTATCCAAAGTCAACTTGTTGCAGGAGTATGTGTTTTAGCTTGTTTGTAAGTTTTCTAAAACCTATTATTGCTTGATCTAAATTGCCATGGTTAACTTGTTGACAGATCCAATGATCTGATTTTAACCCATGATTCAATTGTCAATAGGTCAAGTAAATAATTTGTAACACGTAAATTTTACATTCTTCTTTCATCTGTGTATGACCTAGTAACATGATAGGATCCATCCAAATCTGTGTGCCTGTGTGAGCCTATATGTTTACTTTATGTTTAGATGCATATAGGTTGTTGCTAAATAAAATGTCACACCATGATAGATTTTATTTAGGCCCATTTAGTTTATGGGTCTATTCAATTAATAACAGTTGTTCATTTTAAGGTTAAATTCATCTCTTTTGGGCCTTGTGTGAGAGTTGGGGACCAATAGAAGTGGGTACGACATACTGAACCTAGCTCCCCCTCACATGAACTATCCCAATTGTGAAGGCCCATTTGCCTGATTTGGATAACTGTGCTAGGTTAATTAAATTAGTTTAACCTAATAAAATTGATTAGCAACATAATTAATTTCAATTTTTTTTGAAATTAATTTAAGAAAAACACACTTAGTTTAATGAATAATTTTCTAGATAAACTATTATATTTTTCTTGTATTTAATTAAATATAGAATTATAACTAACTAGATTCTTTCTGAAGCTTATTTTAATTATTTCATTAAATATTCCTATTTAAGTTGTAAATTAGTTATTTCTAACTAATTTTATCTATCAACTTAAATTTGAATATCTTTGGAATTTCAAAATTAAGTTGAGGAATTCTAAGAATTGGTTATTGAAGATTCTTAAAATATTTTTTAAGTTGATATTTTTTAAAAAAATATAAATCAACTTAAAATGGAATATTTTTCAAATTAGGTGGTTACAACTTAATTTTTGATATTTAATTAAATTTTATTTGAAAAATATTTAAGTTTGATATTTTAGATTTTTTCTATAACAACTTAAATTAGATACTTTTTTCAAATTTTAGAAAACACTTAGTTATTGAAATATATTCTAGATATTTATTTCTAGAACTAGTTATTTTCTAATATTAAATTAGGAAAATATTTTAGATTGTAAAATTTATTGTTTAATAATTAATTTTGGTACAATCTAAGTTAAGTATATTTTCTTAGTATTAAACTAAAATTAATAATTAAGTCTCTTCTGTACTTAATTATTTATTTCTTGAATTTAATACATTTAATTAAATTGAAAATTTAAATATCTAAGTTGATTTTCATTATGATACTTAAATATTATTATTTTCATGTTATTTAATTAAAATAGAAAATTATTTTAAGATGGAAATTTTCTTTAAAATTTCATAACAGCTTAAATTTGAATAATTTTCAATTATATTTTTTTTATTAATCAATTTTTCGAAATTGCATTTAATTATGCAAGATATTTTTGAATTTTTCTTGAAAAACAGATTAAAGTTGTAATTAATTATTTTAATTAATTTTTGAACCAACTTAAATCAATGATTTTTTCATTTATTGATTAATGAACTAAAATATATTATAATTAGAAATTGAATTAATTAGTCAATGAAAGTCTAGATAGATATTATCTATTTTTGCTTGAAGTTTTTTTCTAGTAATGTTTAATTTATTTTATTATATTTTAAAGCACTTTTCGAAAATAGTATTCTTAAATACTTCAATTTTCGAAATGCAATATATATATTTATAGAAAATTAAATTTGAGTTGTAAATTAATTTAAATTAATTTTTGAAACAACTTAAATTAAATAATTTTCTTAATATTTATTGGAAATTATTACTAAGATGGAAATAATTCATTTTATTTTCATATCCATCTAAGTATAATTTTATAAATATTAAATTAAAATTTATATTTAGAATTTTTCATTCTAAATTGGAAATTTTAATTAAATAAATATATATTTAAAATAAATTGATTAAAATAAATATTAGAAGAAAATACACTTTAAATAATGAGCTTTATTATTATTAGGACATTCGATCTCCATTGTTGGTTTTACATAGCTATTGTTTTAGTGAGTAATCCTCCCTAATGGAGGAACGTTCATTAGCAAGTTAGCGCCGTAGAATCTCGAAAGATAAGTATTATTTGTAAGTGTTTTATATTTGTATTGATCACCCTAATGGTGGCGACAATATAAGACTTACAAAAGTATGAAACAATGGTGGAAGCCCATAAGATATAATAGCCTTGACTCTCGCCTAAACGGGACAACGCTGGATTCTGATCTTGATCGAATAAAAGGTTGCTAGAATGTTTATCATTTTAGATGAGCTGACAACTCTATTCAATGGATGGTATCACTGACTCTCGCCTAAACGGGACACTGATATCAGTTTGTTGAAGACCTTGGAAATTATTTAGGATTGTATGTTTTAGTATTTTCACTTGTCATTCCTACTTGCTACGTGTTTAATAATTTCTGAATTGTGTATGAATTTATATTGAACCATGTTATTTTCTGCTATTAAATTGTAGTTTAATTTCGAATCTTCATTGTTGGTCTAACTTGGTTTGTTGTTCTAATGGGATAAATCCCTAATGGATTGTCAACATTAGACAAACATAATAGTGTTTGATCTCGAAAGATAAATATTGTAAATGCAACATCTAGCTGTTCATCAATTGATGACACCTTAGACTAGTATTTACAATATGAAACAAGATTGTATAAATAAGATTACTTTGACTCTCGCTAATTGGTATCGTTGGATTCTTATTTAAATATGAAATTATCCTAATTCCTCTTAGCTTTTTCATTTCGAATTAGCTCAATAACATATCATTAGATGAATGGTCTATAAATCATATCATGTCATTCTATATTTTCTCTTATAAAAATAAAATTGAATGACGCATTTGATTATATTCCCGAAATTCTATCCCAAAATGATATAAATCCTCAATCTTAGAAATCTCCTACTTGTATGGGCAAATTAGACTTAGAGTTAAATTAGTAGTGGTGGTCCAAGAAAGAATTACTCATTATATTTGGTATAAATTTAAGTCTTTGACTTTAACTTTTAGATTCCAAATAAAGATTTTATATTTCTATTTCTAGAATACAATACAGTTACACTTTTACAAGTGTTTAATAACCATTTTTCTATCAATGGATTCAAATTGTATGTTAGTATGGAATATGAGTTTAGTATTCTGTGACTCGGATCCACTTGCACTATTCTAAGAACTCTTTGATGTAACTAAACCTAAGTCATCAAAAGACTACAACCACATTTTTTAAATCTATGGCATTTGTATCTTGTTCATAGTGGTTTTGACAAGATCATTCTCTGCAGAGAGTTAATATGCGTATATCCACTGAAAGTATACTCATCTCATTCGAAGATGGACGTACATTCAGGGGTGGATATGAGTTTTTCGTTATATTCTTAAAAACGATCACTCTAGATTTTACCTTATGCAAAAAAAATTTGAAATGTTTAAAAAATTTCATGAATTTCTAGCAATGGTGAAAAACCATTAAGGTCAGTGGTTAAAGATCTTGCGAACTGATAGGGGTGGAGAAATAGTTAGTAGATATGCAGTTCAAAGATCATTAAGTTGATTTTTGAATTATATCCAAACTTACCTCCCCAAAAATTCGATTTGCATATTGATGATTAGTTACTAGTCGTTGCCTATATCCTCTAAGGTAATACCCTAGTGAAAGAAAAATTCCAGAATGATGGAATGGTTGTGTACTTAGTGTAAACTATTACTAGATTCATGGATGACCTAATCATAATCTTAAGAAAGGCTAGAACTGTTAACCAAGGTTTGCATGTTTGTTAGCTATTCTAAGTGATTAGGGGTGGACCATCCCATAGTCATTAGATAAGAAAGTGTTTGTTTAAACAAATACTACTTTTCTAAGAAAATGACTAAGTCTGAAAATAAAGTAGCAAATAATGGAGATATTTTTTTCTTGATTCCAAAAGTGTTCTATCATCTTATTCTACATGTGATGATCCCAGTGCCTCTGTTGTCTTGACACAACCGAAGAGGTCAATACCATTTAGTTTTCTTAGACATAATTCACGGTACCTTGTCGTAGTGGGAAGGTTTCTAGGAACTCACCTTCTTATGACTTGTAAGACACTAGTGATTAAAATCTATTGTGAGTTTAAACAAGTAATAGATCGTCAAAATAAGAAACTAAAAAGAAAAGCCAAGAGAACTATGGTTTAATCCATTCACATGGAGTAACCTAAATTTTTCTAATACAAGGACATGAAAGGAAATTTTCGTTAATAAGTCTATTCAATGGACTTAACAAAATTTCCTGTTCCTAGTATTATAAGTTTGAGTTTATTTAAACCTATGGCTTATGGTATACCTGGTAATTACTTACTCTAATGCAAGCAACTTACTTTAGTAAGATGCTGAAGCATTTTCTTTTTAATGGCAATCTATAGAAGCTTCTCGACTTCTAGGCATAGATTTTATTTATCAAAGGAAAAGTCTCAACTATTTCAGAAAAGATAAAGCCATGAAAGAATTCCTTCAATCAACAGTGAGAGGTCACAGGTATGCTTTAGTATGCCTTAGACCAGACACCTGCTGTTGAGTGGGAGTAATGAGTAGGTATCAGATTAATCCAGGAAAGGAACATTGGAAGACAATCAAGTAAATCTTAAGATCAAGAAGAGGAACTATATGTTAGTTGATAAGGGTACATTTAATACTCTTAGACTACACCACATACGATTTCTAGACTTGTCTTAGTGCTAGAAAGTCTGCTGATGAGATGGTGATTACTCTGGGGGTGGAGTAGTGATTTTGGAGAAGTGTAAAAACCTATCTGAAGTCTCTAAGTCTACCAGAGAGAGACTGAATGTTGAAGTTGCAGGAAAGGTACTTATTTAGTCTAAGGAAAGTTCTATACATTTTTGGCACCGTTCCAACATTTCTTAACTACTAGTGTTACTTCCTGCAATATTTCAAAAAGTAGGTTACGAAAGTATAGAATCCAGTATCCCAAGAGAGTAGACATATAGAGAGGAATTTCACATTATCAAAGTTTTTGTGATTATGGAAGAGTAATGGTGGAGAAAAGGTTGGGTTTAATACAACCTGTCAGATCCTATTACGAGGAGTATACTACTACTACACTTGATTTGTATATCAAGGTGTTGAGATTATTTGAAATGCACCTTTTGTTTTATATTAGTGGAAGTGGGAGTTTGTTGGATTTTGTGCCCTAAATAAAACCCATTTCAATATAATCAGATTTACTTATTAATAAAGATCAGAAATAACATTTTATGCTGCATGGTTCACATGATTTATTTCATGATTATATATATAATGTATAAATTCTATTTAAGTCCAGAACATATGAATTTGTTAATGATTATAGTGTTGTCAGCACAGTGGAATATAATCTTGATTATACGTTCGAAAGTTTATTCCCTGATTTGTCAGTTCACTAGATTTAGACTGGCATGATAATCAGCGATAGGTATTCTTACACCTTGGATAAGTGTTATGTCCTTTCCAGGGCATTAGCAAAGTTTACCAGTATCGCATGTATGGAGTATACATTGGAAGGGACCAATATTGAACTTTGATTAGATTTGTTAAAATTTACCGTAATATCTATTCAATTCAATATCACCTAAAATGATCTTAATCCTGATATGGTTAGGTTCGATCTCAAGAGTACTATACATGCTCTTTGATTTGTTAGTTAAGTCTACTTTTGGGTCAGGGTGATACGTACATTTTGGGAACATGATAGTATAATTGAGTGGGAGCGCTAACATAGATATGGAATCTATAACTTCTATAAGAATTTAGAAGTGAAACGATGATATCCTTCGAGCTTGGCTAAACAGAGATAAATGGTTGAGATCTCATTTCACTTCGTGGAAATATCATTTATACGGAGCTAAGTGTTTTAAGGATAAAATACATTGAAGGTGTAACGGTAATTTAGTTCCTATTCAATGTAGATCATCTATTAGAGGGTCATTGATCAAATTAGGATTATGATAATGGATAATTAATAGCGTATCTATATCGTGGAACATATAGAGCGTTCTATATGACTAAGAGTGCAATTCCAAGTTCTAAGTGTGGATTCAATAAGGAATTAATAAGTTAGGGAATTTACTTGGTAAATTCGGTTCGGCTTATTGGAAGCTCGGTCATATAGGCCCATAGTCTCCATACTAGTTGAGACCATACTGCTTGTAAGACTCAGTTAATTGATTTTAATTAATCAATTATAATTCTAAAGTTAGACTATGTCTACTTTATGAATTTTCACTAAGTAAGGGCAAAATTGTGAAGAAAAGAGATTCTAGGTTTTATTTGTTAATTAAGAGACTTTATATGTCTAATTAATAAATATATTAAATGACAATATTATTTAATAATTAATTTTTTAGTTATTAAATAATTAGAATTGGCATTTAAATGGTTGAATTGGAAAATTGGTATTTTTGAAAAAATGAGATGCAGAAATGATAAAACAGCAAAATTGCATAACTGAGGCCCAATATCCAAAGCCCATGGCCGGCCACACTTAATGGCTTTTATCATTTATTTTTTCATTATTTTAATGCCAAATAATTCTAACCTAAACCTAAGTGGTTACCTATAAATGGATAGTGATGGCTCACATTCACACTTAACTCTGTCAGATGAAAGTTGAGCCTCTTATTCTATACCATAGCCGCCACCCTCTTCTTCTCGTCAATTTCGAACCTTGAGTGAATGAGTGAGTGCCCACACACATCAAGTGGTATCTCAATCATAGTGTGGAAGATTTTGAAGAATCCAATTGTTTAACGCCCAAATGTGACTTCCACTAGCGGTGGTTGTAGTATAGATCGGGCGGTCGATTCCACATGAAGGTGATTATGGACAAAAGCGTTAGTAGAAAAATAAAAACAAAAGGTTAATAATAAGTGATAATAGTAACCAATGATTTTGTGATTTTTAATTTGATAATAAATATTAAAAGAAAGCAAATAGATGTGTAATCAATAGTAAAAGAGAGAAAGGCTTCAAGAATCATCCATATGCTTGTTTAGCTATTTTGTACCTTTGATTCACTAAGTTGACACAAATGATGTAACATTAAAGTTCATTATATTTTTAGTATACAAGTTCTTAAAAGTAAAAGAAATAATTTAATCTTATGTAGATCCTAGAAATGACATTATACATCAAGCAATAATGCAATAAAAGATTAAATATAAAACTAAACATCAATATTATTTTTACTAAATAGTAACACATAGAAAGAGCATGACTAATCCTATATATTTTTAGTAAAAATAATGACAAAGAGATAGAGATGGAGATGGAGGTGATAGTGAAGGAAATGAACATTAATATTACTTTTATTAATTTTTAGACACATAGGGAGAGCATGACTAAACCTATATATCATTTAACAAAAAGTAAATAAAAATGAACATAAAAGATAGAAATGAGCAATACTACCATTACTATAATCACTAAATAAAAATATATAGAAAGAGCATGACTAAGTCTATATATATATTTGGTATAATAGCATAGATAGTATAGATGGAAGAAGAACATAAAAATAAAAGTGGAATATGAACTTGCATTACTCAAATAAACATTACAACAAAAAGTGAATCAAAGATACAAAATAACCTCACTTTGCATATGGAATCATCCCTAACCTTCCAAGGAAGATTAGGCCATTATGCTAATCATTCTCATAAAATTTCTAAAGAGAAAAGATGAGAACAAAAGTTGAGAGAATTTTGCTATAGTTTTTCTACACTAAAAATTACACACTAAAAATTACTAAAATGAGCTCCTATTTATAGAGCCATAAAAGGACTAAAAATAAATAAATAAAAATTTGGGATTATAAAATAAATATTAAGATTAAATTTGACATTTCAAATCAAAAATAAAATTAATATTATTTTTGTTATCATTGTGATTTTGACTTCTACTCTTTGGATGAAGGTTGAGTGTGGAAGAGAAAAATAGGGTTGATGATGACCTATACTTATCATCATTGCATCACATGCTTTGGAGAGACAAAATTAATGATGAGCTTCATGGGCTAGGCTTAACCTTTTTGGGTTGGGTTGCTTTGGATTTCAACAAAAATGCCATTTTTTTCTTCATTTCTTTTCAACTTTGCTCCTTCCTCTTTCTTTCAACAAAAATACACTTTAATTCCTACAAGAAAGACATAAATTGAATCAAAATCAAATATTTTCATTTATAAAATATATTACAATAATTTCATGAAAATATCAATTAAAACTCAATTTATTTTATCATTTAAAATAAATAAAAGTGTATTTTTAACCACTAATAACCAATCAACAAGAAGGAGAATCAACATCAAAGGAATGAGAGAAAGAGATCCAGGTTCATATCTTGATTATGCTCTACTACAGAAAGGAATCAAGGGCTAGAGATCTGAACGGAAGGAGTCATTATATTTCGCTACACCCAATGTAAGGTTTCCTAAACTTTATATGTGTTTATTTCATTGTTTTAGAATTCATATTAGGATGTTAATGAATCATATATGGTAGTAAATCTAGATCCTGGTAAAATATTTCCAACATCTACACTGTACATTACCATCCACCCCTTACAAGTCCATTTGCATCTCAAAGTATATCAGGTGAGATAAAAGATGTTCTTTGCATGTATACATCTCCCATACTGGCATTTTGAACTTGGGTGGTAGGTCGAGAGCATTGATTTCTTGTGAGAAGGGTTATCCTCTTGCCCGATCAAGTTCAAGATTAGTGAGTTTTGGGTCGATCAGGCCTTGTACGATGCTTTTAAGCTGATATATTTGTGCTTGCTTAAGTGGATGAACTTGGCTAGCCTGCTGGCCGACCTATGTCATATTAAGATCTCTTAGAACTGGACCTAGGACATAGTTGTTCGCATTATTTGGCTGGACGGTAGGAGGAACATTTTTCCCATCCAGTCCTCTTCTGTGATTCAGATTGTTTTTGAGGTCGTGTAAGGTGCCTATTTGGTCAAACACCGATGTTCCAAGAGGTCTTTGTGTCTGACCAGCTTGGTTGAGAGGTTGGCCTAATAACTCTATCTGGGTATGGTTGTTTAGCTGACTACTCCCTGGTAAGATTTATTTATCTACTGTTTGGCCCACAGTTTGAACCTATGACCTTGGATTGGATGCTTGATCGATGTAAGTCTATGCGACATGATCAGTTACATACTTTTCTGACCCATTCTAAGATCCCAAGGGGATACTAGAATCAGTTACTTATTGTTGACTGGTGATTTGATAGGCCCTTTTGATCAGTATGGTGGCCTACCTAAAGCGTTTGTCAATGGCTTCCTGCTAGGCTCTCATTTTCTCCATCTCTCGATCCCTCCACTCTATGAACTGGCATCTTTGTTCATCAAAGGCAAGATTGATAGCTGCTCGGATATTTTTCTAGTCATGGTGCAGGATGTTATTGTGGTCTTGCATTAGCCCTAATGCTGCTCACAAGTTCTGAAGCTCAGTATCATCTTTGACTGGCCTTTTAGTATTTGTGGTGGATGAGATTTTAGTGCCAGGAGTGGCCTACTCGGCCGCCGTTCTGGTATTTCCTATTTCTTGTATACCTGGAGTGAACCCAGCCAGAGGAAAAGTCACTCAGCGGCCTACTGTTGGTGGTTGAGTATTAACTTGTCTAGGGGTCATCCCTAGTGGATCTCTTATGTTTCCATGTGTTTGCACTCTTGGATCTGTCATCATCGGATTGACTGGATCAGTTTGAATTCCCCCACGAGTTTACAACCATCCTGTATCCTTTCAAAAACGTAAGGCAAAAAACTTGGGTGTGTTTGCTCTCAATGAAAGCACCTAAATATTGACTTTGCTTCTAATCAACTACAGTGAGTCTTAATTAAAGCGATTTGATTAAATAAACAATAGAAAGAAAAAAATAATAAGTAAAGAAAACACCATGATTTATAGAGGATCAACCCCGTGATAGTGGTAATAGCCTACTCTCCTTTTAGTTGTATTAACTTATGAGACAATGAATGAAGTATTCCTTCTCGAAAGCTCTTACAAAAGATCTTTGAGTAATTATCTCTTCGATCACAATTTCTCTCTTAAGTGTTCTCTTTGATTAAATTCGTGTCCCTAAATAGTGAGATGAGACCATTATTTATGGGGACTAATTACATTGGAATGATTTCCCTTAATCTATAAGAAATAAAATAGAAAATTAACATGTTTCCATAATTCTAATAAAAAATTGAGCAAATCTAGGTTGATTGTCGTTATTCTCTAAAGGTATGAATACATCCCACAAAAATAGGGATTGCTTCGTGACATGCAAGTTAGGAGATAATGTCGATCACTACTGAAAATTGCCAACTCACATCCCCTGGTCGGTGCATGCGAGTTGATCACACGGTCTTGTTGATCGGATGTCCACTGATGACTCTGCTCGAACATCCTCCTATGTACGTACAACTTGGACCTTCATATCAATCTCCACGGGTTGCTAGAAATAAAATTGTCCCCCAAGGTTAAGAAATATAAGACATGTGTCATCCTATCAAGTGCCACGTCATAGTGTAAAAATTAGGATAATATAAAGTAGTATATATTTATTTATATTTTATTTAATACACATTTTTTTGTTTAGTTCTATTCATAAATTTTACACTTAGATATAAAAATTATTACTTTTTTTTTTTTTTTTTTTGTATTTTAAGTATTTTTTTTTTTTGAAAATTTACTGAAATCCATATTTTGTGGGGGTCATTTACCTCAAATTATTTGATTAATAGTTAATTTGTATAATTTTCTAGCTAAAACTAATTTTGGTTTGGTATATGTAGGATTTTAAGTAATTCTTAAGTGAGTTTTTAGAGGAATTATTCTATATATTATTTTTTAAATTTACAGTTTGGATTGTTCCGGTAGTTTTTATGTGGGTTGCTATGTGAATTTTAATTACAATTTGAGTAACTCTATTGGCTACTATGTGGATTTCTATGTGAAATTCTATAAAATTATAAAAAAAATACTGCTTTAAAATATAAAAATACAAAAAAAAAAGTCATTTTTTTAATTAGTATTCCATATTTTACAAAATATGTATATATCTTTTACATAAGAGTAAATATAATTTTTGATTTAATGAGAGTAGGAGGTTTCATTTTTTTAATTTTTATTTTAAACTAATTAAAAAAATTAAAGAAATAACTTATATTAAATTATACTTTTTAATTTAAATAATTATTATATTCATATTACATATTAAAATAAGGTTGTGCACGTGTCAAAAACTAGTATCAATCAATCCCTTTCCATCCGCATCAATTTTTGTAACCCTTTCAGATTTATTATGATTCCGTGGGTCATAATTGGAGGATGCTAAAGGGTACTAGTGGTGTCTAGCACTCTCCTATGTGTCAATATCGCTATTGGTCCAACTAAGTATCGGGTCCCATATAATTTAATATAATAGCTTTTAGAGAGTATCGCTAGCCAATCGTAACGCGACATGTCGAGAAGAGGCTAGGCACCACTGGTGCCTAATAGCAATGCTCTATAATTTTAGCTAATGCAAGGACACCAACTACTCAACAAATAGTAAATAATCTCACAGATTTTAAAGCACTTATAAGGAATTTTTACACTAAGTGACTTTTTTTACCAATATTTAACATTTATATTTTCTTTCTCCTTTTTTTACATTTTTACATTTAAAAATTTTCTCTAATACTATTATAAAGTTTACTAATTACAATTATACGAAAAGTGTTATTTTTCTTTCTTCTTCCTCTATTCACATATATTTATTTAGAGTGGTAGCCATCTCTACCCTTCCATCTCACTTTCAGCCTCTCTTGTCTCCATTCCTCCCGTCTCCATTCCTCCCATCTACAGCCCTTCTTGCCATGCAGAACTTCTTCTTAACCTTCCTATGGCGCAGTCTAAGGAGAAAGAGACACTCTCTGAGTTTCTTCATCTCTTGGTCAAATCATCTCCATCTCTTTCAAACTTCTTTTTGCTACTATTGATATAGTTTCAAGCTCTGATTTGTAAGTTATTCTTTTCTTCTTCTTCTCCTTCTCCTTCTTCTTCTTCTTTTTTCTTTTCAAATTACATCAATATAAAAATTTAAATTTAAAAGTTTTATAAGAATATTGTTGTAGTGTGATTCTTTATTGTTGATTCTACCCATTTGCCCACAAATTTTGTGAAATTTTTTCTTCTTCTGTAAGTTGAGTTTTTTATTTATATGTATATAAGGTCATACCTTCCATGTGTTTGACAAAATGCCTAACATAGTAAATATTTTTTATTTGCCTAAAGAAATAGGGCATCTTCAATTGTGCTACTTTTTTCATCTTTAAGTTAAGTTTCTTCATGATATTATTATTATTTTTATTTTGTAGAACTGAATTTAATGAATTAGTAATTTTATCTTTAGATCTTAAATAAATATGTTGATTTATTGTTGTTTATAAGTTGTTTTGTAGTTGCTTTCATCTTTTTATTTATATTGCTGCTATTGTTATTGTTGTTAATTGTTGTTGTTGCTGCTGCATTTTCATTTAATTTATTTTTATTAGCGAAGCTCAAATCTAAATGTTGGGTATAAAACTCAAATTTAGAGTTTTATTATTCAATAATTTTCTTTGGATTTGATTTTAAATTTTTTTTCAAATGATCTCAACTTCAAAAATTTAATACTTATTGTTGTCCATTTATCTCACAAGCTGGCAAAGTTATTTTTCTAAGTTTTATAATTTTATGAATCAGAGATTTATCTAAAGACTTTAAATAACTAAGGTGATTTAACGTTGTGTATAAGTTGTTTTAAATTTGTTTCATCTTTTAATTTATTTTGTTGTTGTTATTTCACCAAGTTATCTATTGAAGAGGCTTTCAGAGCAAAAAGCGAGATAATGATGACGAGATTGCAAATTAAAAGATTAATGTATTAGTTTTGGTTATCTTTGTTTGGGTTCAAAGACCTGTTTTGTTATGTTTTATTTATTTTTTTTATGTATTAAGTTAGAAGAATTTTTCAACCTTAAATATTTTATGTCTATCACTTTTTCAGTTTCTAATTAGTTGTTTTTTAGTTTTAATTTAGTTATTATACGGTTCTTATTCTAGGGTTCTTAATTTTTTTTTTTTTAAAAAAAAATTAGATCATTGGGTTAGGTCTTACATTTATCAGTTGTATTTGAATTTTGATTTAGAGTTATTTTAGTTGCATATTTATTAAGTTTTACATTTTTTTTTTTATTTTTTAGTTGTTATATTGTTATTTTTATATTGTTCAGTACATGATATATTTACAGTTTTGTATAGCTATTAATCGTTTTTTATTAGTTCATTGCTTTATTAATTTTGTCATCATTATATTTTCAGGTGGGTGATAAGACATCTGATGTTGTTGATAAGTTGAAGCTTCCAAAGAAAAATATTGTCAAGGTTTATAATTTGTTTTTTTTTTATTTGTATTGTTTGAAATGTTCTCTGGCTATAGTTCATTCATTTGAAAAAAATATATATATTTTATAGTAGCAAGTTGTTTTATAGTTTGTTTAATGTTGTTTTGATATTGTTTTACTTGCTACAAGACTTGATGTTTAGTGATGATAAACTTCAAAATTGATCAGAATGAAGTTAGTGGCATACATCAAAAGTGTACAAGAAAATGTTCCAAAGTCTTTCAAGAAGGTTGGAGTTACTGTGCATGAATTAACGATTGAGAAGTGTGTTTCGTTTTGGTTGTATATGCTCAAGAGCGAGATTTTTTTTTTAAGAAACTTTACTTTTATATATTTTTTTTAAATTTTCTCTAGTTAACTTTATTTATATCTTGTACGAGATATTAAATATTATAATTTCTTTTTAATTGTTTATATCTTTTACTACATTAAGAAACAACAATTATTATATTTTTAATTTATACATCAAGTGTTTGTATAATTATATTTTTTTTTTTAAAAAAAAGACAATAATTGATAGTAATTGTTTTTAACTATTAACAACTATTTAATAATGATATAAAAAACCATAAAAACAACTGATAATATAAGAAATCTACAAATTTTAACAACTGAAATTAAAAGTGTACAAACAACGTGAAAGTAACATGTTCAAAAAATAATGAAATTAAACAACGTGTTTACAACTTTAAAACAACCGTAAAACAACAAACAATGTTACAACTAAATATAAGTAATTTTTTTTTTTAAAAATTTACAATCTCTTTCTATCAATACCCATACTTGATTCAAAATCAACATAATGTTCTCTTATTATTTTTCATGTTTGGATGTAAGAGATAAAGATAAGTTTTTGTTTTAACATGTAAAACCATATTCCTTTAATTGTTAAACAACTAGTGTAGTGTATGAACAATTCATAACAAACTTTACAACAACATGAAAACAACTTGATATTATATAATATTTTCAAGTTGAAATAAGATGTTGCAAAAACAAAGAAACTTCACAATAACATGAAAATAATTTAATTATTCTTTTGCAGATATTGTGTAGTTTTTATTTTTGTTATTTTCAACCAGAATAATATCAATTGATGAACAAATAATTATAGCAAACACACAAAACAACTCAAAATCAACTAGTGGTGTTGTTATTGCACGAGTATTTGTAAATTTTCTTCATATTTGCAATATCTTCCTGTCACATTCATTGTTATATTTGTGTTGTTATTCTGTCGCTTGTACATTTTACTTTTATTTTTAGAATGGTAAAAAAACAACGTAAATGAAACTTAAAAACAACGTGAAAGCAACATATTTTTGTATTAAAATTTTAACACATACTCATTGTTATTATTATATTTTCCAGAAATTCAATGCAGTAGTTTCCTTCCAGATTTTCGAAAATTATAAAAATACTGAAAATATATGTAAATCAACCAAACAACAACAAATAATTAACAAAATAATTGAAAAAAATACACTAAACAACATCAATTTTTTTTTTTTTTCAAAAACTACATAAAAATTAAATCTTCTTTTTGAAAGAAAACCCAAAACGTGTGGGTATAAAAATTCAAGAAGACCTCTCAATCGCATGATATTCGTTGATTCCACTAGATCTCCCCCTAGATTGTTGATTCTTTCTCATTGGCTTCATGGATATCTCCCTACAGTGATCTCGTTGCCATGGTAGAGCATCTAAGCAAAACTTCTTGCCGGCGTTAATGGAGATCAGCCCAAAGTTCTTCGCCGGCGTTCATGGAGATCGCAAAATAGTTTCTACATCATCTGTGGTTGATGATTCCAGATCTCCACCCCTTAATAAGCGTTGTTGACGATGGAGAGAAACTCACTATTTTGCTCTGCAAGAAGGAGAAGTTCTTTTGGGGAAGAAGAAGTCTCTGTCGTATTTTTGAAAAAAAAACTTTAATTTTCCTAATTTTATTTATTTGGTCATATGGTAATAAAAAAGTAAATTCTGACCTAAATATAGTTATATATGAAAAAATCCCTTATAATAACTTATTTATTCTATTCCTTAAAATAAATTACTAAAATTATATTTTGTATATTTTATAATAAACTTTTATTAGCTTTTTATCTTTTTTCTATTTCTCCATATCATTTAAAATAATATATTTTTCAATGTATATAATACATATTAATAAAATTAAAATAAAATATAATTTAAATACTATTAAAATATATATCTTTTTTAAAAATGATCTGAGTTCGAAGAAAACAAAAACCCTTTAAATTAGAAAATCCATTTATATCATATGTTGAAAGATGATTTTTCCACCCTTTTTTAAATTTTGTTGAAGAATCTCTTTTAAAGGAACCATTGAGAGTGCTCTTAGTTAGATCATATGTTGAAAGATTATTTTTCCACCCTTTTTAAAATTTTGTTGAAGAATCTCTTTTAAAGGAACCATTGAGAGTGTTCTTAGTTATATATACCTATGTATACCAATAGAGATCTCATTCAATAAATCATAGAAGAACGGTGAAGTTAGAGAAGATTAAGTGATATTATCACTGCCATATTTACATATATTTGTCTTCCCTATGAATAAACGTACAAGTATACAATCTAATTGATATTGACAGCTAAAAAGAAAAACAGTGCACCTTCACTCTCCCACAAAAACCAATACGATCACTAACATAAACCAAACCAACAAACAAATTACCCCTTATTAGAGATGTTCTACAAATCCAACACCAGTAAAAAGAAAAATCATATGAGCAGCGGCGGAGCCAGGATTAGATGTGTAGGGAGCCAATATACTCTTCGAGATCTTAAATTATTTAGTCCCCATATAAAATAGGATTGATATTATTTTAGACTTTGTATTTTATAAAAGTTACAGATTAAATTCTTTATTTTGTAAAATGACAAATTGAACCATGTATTTTCTAAAATAGTACAAAATACTAGTACCCTGAGCTCAATTTGCAATAACTTTTTTAATATAACTAACTGGGAGATAATTTCTAGAACGAACTGATGCAGAAAATGTACACAATTTTATCATAACAACTTTCGCTCGAGTTATTATTTACTTTTATTTTGACAAAAAAATCAGTATAGGGTACTATTTTGTACCATTTTGAAAAATACAGAGTTTAATTTATTATTTAACAAAACAGATGGTTTAATCGGTAACTTTTGAAAAACAGAAGATTCAAAATAGTATTTACCCTATAAAATATTACATTTTTCACGCAACTATCGAATAAGTAAAAATTATTATCATCAATAAAATTTAAGATTCAATAATATATAATGTTATAATAATAAAATTTTAAATTTTTGAGAAAAAATAATCTTACATCAGTTGAATATGATATCATTAAAATATATTGAATAGTAAATTAAAATAACGATATGATTTTTTATATATTGTATATCAAAATTATAAACTTAACAAATTAATGGATCGCATTAGAAAATCATTGAGTTCAAATTAAATTTTAAAATCGCCTAATATTAATAATAAGCTACAAAATTTTAAAATTTTAACATTTCTTGAGTACAACAAATAAATTTTTTGGTGTAGAATTAAAAGTTTTTATCAAATAAAGTTTATTAATAGAAATGCAATAAAAAAAAATATATTGTACACTAGACTCTTTATATTAGTTTTATTAGGTGTACTTTTGTTTTTCATTAAGAAATTGATGCACATATACTATTATATTATACAGTAATTATACATATATATTATTGATTTGGAAAGAAAAACTTTGAAAAGCCAACACAAACAATATATAAAAATACAATAATTTATTTTGCAAGAATACATTAGTTAGTTGTATAAATATAGATATATGAAAAGATGTGGGGGGCCATGGCCCCTGTTGGAGCTCAATATAGCTCTGCCCCTGCATATGAGGTTAGCTATTAAGGTGAGCAGTTATTTGGTGTAAGCTTTGCAGTTTGGCTTTTCAGGTTTGCACACGTTTTAGTTGTAAAATATGTGTTATGAGGCTACAATCCTTCACCTTGTCAAACAAATCAATTGGGAATGTTAGATATATAATAATTTAGAAAGATTTGCTTCATTTGAAAAAGGAAAAAAAAAAAAAAAGAATTGGAAGGGGCTGCGCTGGGCCAAAAAAATGTTAGCATAAAAACATGGGATAAGTTGATAATTACCTCTTTTTATTACACATTCATCAAAAGTAACTGCAAAATAGATTTAATTGAAATATACCCTATTTTATAATTGATCTGCCTAATATACCCTTACATTATAAGTTCTGACTTTGATTAATTGAGTTGCAGGGGACTCCTATTCCTCCATAGCAGCCGAATGTAGGCAAGCTCCACTGCAAGTCCTCCATTGCCACCGTCCCTCCGATTACTCCACCACCGACATCAATGTTATACTTTTGCAATTACAACCGCAACTGCCACCGTCCTTCAATATTCAAATGTACGTAACTTTCTCTTTTCTTTCTTTCTGAATTTGTTTTAGTTTCTCTCTCTAAATCTTTGTTTCTCCCTCGTCCAATCCTCTATTTATTCTGGTTTGTATTGCCTATGTATATGTGTACAAGTTTATGTGTGCTTTTATAGTCATTGTTTGTATGACAATATAATGTCTTCCAAGTGTCTAGTGAAATAACTCATAGAAAGTCTTATTTCATAGAAAGTCTTCTTTTATTTCTTCTTATAACTAAGTGCATTCAAATTGTAAAAAAAAATCTTGTTCTATCTTGATTGATATCTCATTTTCATAGTGAAAATTAGCATAGCACAATATAATATATATACATATATGTTATACAAAAATGATTGAGAGGGCATACTCTTCCCATGTTGAGTATGAGCTTGTTCTGATAATTGGAATAAGCTCCCTTTCTATTGGAATGTCAAAGAAATATACTACAAACTTTCTGCCAAGAATTTTATTGGACTGGCACTTTTTTTTTGCTTAACTGTACTTGTACATGCTCTTAGTCTAGATTTCTTTTGTACTTGTCCATGCTCTTGGTCTAGATGGTGTAAATGTACCTTATTAATCTATTCAGCAGTTCATTTGGACTAAAATGTAAACCACAAAGTTTGATGAAACAATAATTTTTAGAGAGAAATTTTTTTGGTTCACTCTTTGACAAAGTAGTTTTCTTATTGTTGATACAGTAATAAAATGTAAACCACAAATTTTGATGAATTTTATGGAATTGTACTGAAATAAAGTTGTTAAGTTGCATTTGGTGAGATTTAGTTGCATTAAGAAAAGTTACAAAAAAAAGTGTACGATCAGAAAAAAAAAAATTTCTCTAGTTGCTTTGCATTTGTGTAAAAATGTATGTTTACAAAAAAAATTTGTCTTATTGACTTCTATTCTCTTCAATAAAAGTTTGATTTTGGAATCCTTCGAGAAGAGACCGTAATTATAAGTACAAATAGTTATGTTTTTTATTTTTATTTATTGTAGAAACTAAATTAGAATGGTAGGATGGACATTGAGGACTAGAATCCCCATGTTTACCTTATTTAAGGCACGATATTTATACAATAATGTAAGTCGTTTACCTTATTTAAGGCAGAATGTAAAGCCCGCTTAGTTAATTTGGAAATTAGCAGTTATTTATGTTTAATTATGAAATTATTTATAGCTATTTAAATAATTTATTACTGTTATTTATGGAATTCAGAAATGCATGATTATGTCATCAGTAGTTGCATATTTTGCATTTCCGGTGCCCGGTATTTTGAAACTCGGCGTTTGGCTCAGTAGAAATCACAACTTAGTATGTTAGTATTTTGGGGACGGGTTTTAGACATTGGGAATGTCGGGAATGGCCGGGAATTTAGAATTTCCCAAAAATACCCCTTTAGTTGGTTTTATGTGATTTTATGGTGGAGGGGCAAAATGGTCTTTTTGCCCCATTAGTATTTTGTCTTTTATGACTTTATGAAATGAAAAATAAATGTTATTTTATTTAATTGTTGGCTGAATAAAATGGAATTATATGGCTTTTATTTCATTTTTCCCAAACTTAGAAAAAATCACTTTTTTCTCAAAGAAACTCTCTCAACTCTCTTTCTCTCTTTTCGGCCATTTGAGGCAGCTTCTAGGGTGATTTTTCCTCTTCAATTTCTAGTAGATTTCAGCTTGTTGTGTGTCTCTAATCAAGGTAATTCTTGTCTTGCTTTTTCTATTTAGTTTTCTTGAGATTTTTATGAAATTGGATGAAATGCATGCATGATTTTGGGATATGTTGCTGCTGTGTTTTTGTTGTTGATTTATGTGGATTAAAGCATGCTAATTGAAGTTAAATTGGGCTGTGTTAAAGCATAGTAGTTAGGTTGTTCAAGCTTTTAGTTTTTATGTGAAAAAGTTATGAATTTTGGAAAGAAATGGTTCATTTTTGTTTCTGTGAATTGCTGGGTGTTTTTGATTGTTTTCAGAGGCTTAGTTAAGCTTGTTTAAGTAAGTTTAGATGGATTTGATTGCATGCTAGCTAGGTTTGCTCAAGCTTGAGTTTGGAACTCAAAGCTTGAGCTCCAATGGTGATTTTTGTGTATGTGATTTCTGGGTGGTTTTGGTGCTTTGGATTTGTTCTAGGGATAGTTTAGAAATGTGTCCGGAAAGTTTGGGACCAATTGGGGTTGAATTGGTCGAGTTATGATTATTTGATGTTGCTGCCTGCGAGGAACCGGTTGTGCATCGGCATCGGATGGGGGTCCCGAATTTCCCGTAACCGGAATTCGGTTGGCAACCTGGTCTACGGGTTGGGGGGATTTCGAAATCTAGTTTTCCTCGTTTTTAGGTTTTTAGGGGTATTGCCATGCTTTTTATCGATAGGAAAACTTTTAGTTCCAAGTTTTAGTCCCCGGGAAGTGATTTAGCGTGTCACTTATAGCGTTGTGATTTTTATGGTTTAGGAGCCAGTAATCCGCCACTCAGCTTCGGGCCCTCGGGTTGACCTAAGCACACACGAAATCGAATCCGTAAGATTAGTATAACGGTATGCATATGTAGATTACATGTTTAGCGTGCATGTATAAGCTTGCTAGATTACATTAGTTATGTATTTAGGCTTCGAACCATCCAACCTTTGTCACGTCGGTACGAGTGGAGTATGACCAGCTGAGGAGTATAGGCTCGACCGATCAGTCGACACTTGGTTGGTGGTTCGGTCTATTGACCTATCCCGCCAGGTACAGAGTGGAGTATGACCGGCGGCGGAGTATGACCGGTTCGGCCGATCGGAGGATACTTGTCAATAGTACCGTCCCGTGAACGTTCAAAACTCGCACCATGTTGGACATGGCAGTAGTAGCTCAGTACCATGTTGGACATGGCGGTAGCGAGACTCGCATCGTGTTGGACACGGCGATTAGTTTTATGTATGATATTATTATGCTTTTCTTGCGAGTGCTCACGGCTTTATGTTCATGTGTAGGTAAAGGCAAGGCTATACGATGGACCGTGAGCGAGCTTATGAGATTGTACATGTCGGGGCGGTTAGGCCTGGAGCGTACGATCCTCGGGACGACGAAGTCGAGATTTTTGCTTGTCGTTAGACGACTTTCATTTTGATGTAAAAGTTAAACGATTAAAATGTTTGTAAATGATTTTATAAATCGGGATCCCGAGACTTTTATAATATGGTTTATAAGTTTAATTAAAAAGCAAAATTTTAATTAATCACGTTTTTCCATAAACCTCGTTGATTAGCAACGAGTACGCACAAGACGTTTAAAAATCACGTAATACGCCTAAGATAGTTAGGGTGTTACAATTTGGTATCGAGCCGCCAGTTGTCTTCCGAAGATCGTCACGACATGTACAATCATCATCGGCAGCTAGCTCGGTTGCCTACGGTTCGGTAAGCCTTTATTGCTTTAGTAGTTTATTTTATTCGAGTTATGAAAAAGAAAAGCATTAGGAAGCATGTTAGTAGCACGATAGTAGAATCAGGCGCATGTTTCATTTCTAATTTCCAAATTAAGCGGCATTAGTAAGCTCGCCTTGAATACGACACGATATGCCAACTGCTTGGTTTCGCGGCAGCGGTTCTAGCTAGATGGACGCCGGGCGAACTACCGGGAGTCGGGGCAACTCCGTAGGGTCGAATCGTGACGGGGAGCTCGGTTTCCCCACCTTGGGGGCCGAGGTAGAGGTCCCCGAGGCGGGGGCTCGTGGCCGGGGTGATGAGAACCCGCCACGAGGGCTGCCCAGCTCCCCCGGCCCGATCGTGGAGCCCCGGGTGGGAGTTGCGGTTTGCGGAGATGCAAGCCGGATCGAAGAGCAAGACCTCGAGATTCGGAGGTTGAGACAACGGGGGTGCTCCCCGGGCAGCCTCGTGCCCATAGTTCCAAAGTGGCACCGCCTTGCCGCCGAGCCGAGATAGTGGTGGCGGCCCATAGATTGGAACCATTGTATGAGCGGTTCGGAAACAAGCACCTCCCGGTATTCCCGGGAGGTCGGATGTAATGAAAGCGAACAAAGGGTGACGGTGATTACGAGAATCCTGAATTTCATGGGTGTCACCGGAAACGACGAGTGGTGTGCGCCACGTTTCGGTTCCGGGAGGACGCCCGGTATGGTGGGACATGGTGTCTCGGATTCACGATGTCACCACCATGACCTCGGGAAAGGTTTCGGTGAACTCTTCAACGCGAAATACTATAATGAGGCGGTCGAAGCGCCGAGGAGAGGAAAGAGTTCGTTCACCCGACCCGGCGGGAGAACATGAGCGTCCACGCGAGTATACTACTCGGTTTGACCGGTTGGCGAGGTTAGCCTCGGGAATTGTGCCGACCGACTTCGGCAAGAAGGAGAAGTATGCGGGACGGGTTGAATCCCGAGATCGTGCATGACCCCGATGATCACCACAGACGACGGCACCACCTATGCTCGAGATGGTGGGAGAAGACGCTGCGAGCCGAGGCGCAGTGGGGTGCATGTCGAGAATCGGCGAGTACTCGGTTAGTGGCGGAGCTCTACCCCTCTGCATCGGGCTTTAGCGAGGGGGAGTAGTGGTTCGGCCATTGATCGAGGAAGAGGGCACCCACTCGCTTCGGCGGCTCGAGTCGAACAAGAGGTTCGGGGAACCGAACGAGGGAGTCGTCTGGTGGTAATGAGACCCGATTCTCCTATCCCGAGTGCCCTAGCCGCAAGAGGCACCATCGGGGCGAATGCAAAGGTCGTGATGCTTTCATTGTGGCATGCCCGGACACTTCAAGAAGGGAATGTCCCCGGCTCCGACCGCAGGCACCGAGAGCTCCGGCGATACCCACTCCGGGGTATTCGCCATCACGCGGTGATGCAGATGCCAGCCCATCAGTTGTTACAGGTCAGCTTTTTATTAACAACTCGCTTTATTCAGTGCTATTTGATTCTGGGGCTACACATTCTTATGTGGCGGCCAGAGTCTTTAGTAAGTTGGGTAGACCCTTTGATAAATATGAATCGTGGTTTGGAACCTCGTTACACGAGCGGAGAATTGGTTATCTCCAATAGGTGGATTAGGTCTATGCCGATCGGGATAGATGGTAGGGAGTTAAGCGCCGATCGATGAGATGAGCTTAGTCGAATTCGATATTATTTTAGGAATGGATTTCCTATCTAAATATTCGGCGAGCATCGTAAGAGGAAGATGGTGGTCTTCCAATAGGAAAGTGAAGAACCGTTTGTATTTGTGGGTTCGGTTCGGGGATCTCGGATCCGGTGATCTCGGCTATGTCGGCGAGAGAATTATTGCACGGTGGGTGCTTAGGGTTTCGGCCGTGGTGGTGGACACCACTCGGCCGTACACGTCGGCCGAGAGGACATTAGAGTGGTTCGGGAATTTTTGGACGTCTTTCCCGAAGAACTTCCAGGTTACCACCTCGGCGGGAGATCGATTTCGTGATTGACTTGGCACGGGGGTGGATCCGGTTTCCAAAGCCCCGTATAGGATGGCTCCGGCTGAACTTAAGGAATTAAAGATTCGGCTCAAGGGTTGCTTGACATAGGGTTCATTCGGCCAAAGGTGTCACCTCAGGGGAGCCCCGGTTTTGTTCGTCGAAGAAGGATGGATCTATGAGGATGTGCATCGACTACGAGAGAGTTGAACAAGCCGACGGTGAAGAATAAATATCCATTACCTAGGATCGATGACTTATTCGATCAGCTTCGTGGGGAAGACGGTCTTTTCTAAGATTGATCTCCGTTTCGGGTTATCATCGGTTGAGAATCCGAGAGGAGGACATTCCGAAGACGCGCTTTCCGCACTAGGTATGGACATTACGAGTTTCTCGGTTATGTCATTCGGACTAACCAATGCTCCCGGCAAAGATTCATGGACACGATGAATAGAGTATTCAAGGATTTCCTCGATATACGTGTGATTGTGTTTATCGACGACATCCTCGTGTACTCTCAATCGGAAGAGGAGCATGAGTTACATCTTCGGATGGTACCGCAACGACTTCGAGAACATAAGCTCTACGCCAAGTTCAAGAAATGTGAGTTACGGTTGTCTGGGTGTCCTTCCTAGTGGCACATTGTGAGTAAAGATGGGATCAAGGTGGATCCCGGGAAGATTGAATCCGTCGGGGATTGGCCGAGACCGAAGACATGACGAGAGATCGAAGCTTCTTGGGATTAGCCGGGTACTACCGTAGGTTCGTGGAGGGTTCTCCAAAATTTCAATGCCCCTGGCAACCGAGCTTACAAAGAAGAATCGGCGATTTATACGGTCGTATAAATGCGAAGCTAGTTTTCGGGAGGGCCGAAACAGAGGTTGATTCTTGCTCCGGTACTAGCTTTGCCTTCGGACAAGGAGAAGTTCGTAGTTCATTGTGACGCATCCAAACGGGGTTTGGGGTGCGTATTGATGCAAGCTGATCGGGTTATCGCTTATGCCTCCCGTCGATTAAAGGATTATGAACGGCGATACCCGACTCATGATTTAGAATTGGCCGCGATGGTTTTTGCACTTTGAAGATTTGGCGCACTACATTTGTATGGAGAGAAGTGTGAGATCTATACGAGCCATAAGAGTCTCAAGTATTTCTTTACTCGAGAAAGATTTGAACATGAGACAAAGGCGTTGGTTGGAATTAGTGAAGGACTACGATTGCGAGATCCTCTATCATCCCGAAAAGCCAATGTAGTGGCCGATGCCCCGAGCGAGAAAGTGGTCCCGGGCGGGTAGCTAGCATGGTTCGGATCTCACCCCGAAGCTAGCGAGAGGATATGGTTAGATCCAAACATTGAGTTTGTGGTAGGTCGCCTTCACAACTTAACGCCGCAATGCGATCCGTTGGAAAGAATAAAGGTCGCTCGGATAATGACATCCGGAGTTAGTGAAGATCCGAGATGAGGTATTGGCTGGTCAAGCCAAAGACTTTTCGGTGTCTGATAGTGGGATGATTTTGTATAAAGCCGGGGTTTGTGTTCGACGGTTGTGGAATTGAGAAACGAGATCTTTGAGGAGGCTCATTCTACCCCGTATTCTGCATCCCGGCACCACCAAGATGTACCAAGATTTGAAACCGTACTTCCGGTGGAAATCGGTATGAAGAAGAATTTGGTGGGAATTCGTATCGAGATGCCTCACTTGTCGACTCAAGGCAGTGAACATCGGAGACCGACAGGGGTTGTTGCGGCCTCTAACCCTACCAGAATGGAAATGGGAGGATATTACGATGGATTTTGTGGTCGGGTTACCTAGGACCACGGGTTTGTATGATTCCATCTGGGTAGTGGTGGACCGATTTACGAAATCTGCTCATTTTCTACCGGTCAGAACAACATTTACAGTGGATCAGTTGGCAGAGTTATATGTCAGAGAGATAGTGAGACTTCACGGGGTACCGAAAGTCTATAGTTTCGGACGAGGATCCGAAATTCACCTCCAAATTTTGGCAAAGTTTGCAACGGGCAATGGGTACGAAGCTAAAATTCGACGGCATTCCATCCTCGTGACAGATGGTCGGTCCGAAAGGACAATTCGGATATTGGAGGATATGTTGAGAGCCTGTGTTATGGACTTTGAGGGTTCATGGAGTAAATATCTACCGTTAATAGAATTTTCATACAACAACAGCTATCAGAGTACGATAGGGATAGCACCCTATGAACTGTTGTACGGTAGGAAATGTAGATCCCCCATCCACTTTGGGATGAGACGGGGAGAGGAAATACCTAGGTCCGAGTCGGTTCGGCGGACCAATGAGGCAATAGAAAAGATAAAAGCTAGAATGCTTGCCTCACGAGAGGCAGACGAAGAGTTACGCGCATCCGAAACGTAGAGATGTTGAGTTCCGAGTAGGGGACCATGTGTTTTTGCGAGTATCTCCGATGAAGGGGATTAAACGTTTCGGGGAAAAGAGGCAAGTTATGCCACAGGTTTACGGGGACCTTTCGAGATTCTCGAGAAGATAGGTCAAGTGGCATATCGGTTAGCATTGCCTCCCGGCACTTATCGCTAGATGCACAACGTATTCCATGTCTCAATGTTGAGAAAATACGTTTCGGACCCCTCTCATATACTCGGTTATGAGAGTCTTCGCCTTCAGCCGGACATGTCATATGAGGAACGACTGATGCGTATCCCGGATAGAAAGGATAAAGTCCTTCGGAATAAGACCATAGCTTTGGTCAAGGTTCTGCGGAGAGCTTGGTAAGGTGGAAGAAGCCACCTGGGAGCTAGAGGCAGATATGAGAGCTCAATATCCAGAGTTATTCAGGTTAGATTTCGGGGACGAAATCCTTTTAAGGGGGGGATAGTTGTAAAGCCCGCTTAGTTAATTTGGAAATTAGCAGTTGTTTATGTTTAATTATGAAATTATTTATAGCTATTTAAATAATTTATTACTGTTATTTATGGAATTCAGAAATGCATGATTATGTCATCAGTAGTTGCATATTTTGCATTTCCGGTGCCCGGTATTTTGAAACTCGGCGTTTGGCTCAGTAGAAATCACAACTTAGTATGTTAGTATTTTGGGGACGGGTTTTAGACATTGGGAATGTCGGGAATGGCCGGGAATTTAGAATTTCCCAAAAATACCCCTTTAGTTGGTTTTATGTGATTTTATGGTGGAGGGGCAAAATGGTCTTTTTGCCCCATTAGTATTTTGTCTTTTATGACTTTATGAAATGAAAAATAAATGTTATTTTATTTAATTGTTGGCTGAATAAAATGGAATTATATGGCTTTTATTTCATTTTTCCCAAACTTAGAAAAAATCACTTTTTTCTCAAAGAAACTCTCTCAACTCTCTTTCTCTCTTTTCGGCCATTTGAGGCAGCTTCTAGGGTGATTTTTCCTCTTCAATTTCTAGTAGATTTCAGCTTGTTGTGTGTCTCTAATCAAGGTAATTCTTGTCTTGCTTTTTCTATTTAGTTTTCTTGAGATTTTTATGAAATTGGATGAAATGCATGCATGATTTTGGGATATGTTGCTGCTGTGTTTTTGTTGTTGATTTATGTGGATTAAAGCATGCTAATTGAAGTTAAATTGGGCTGTGTTAAAGCATAGTAGTTAGGTTGTTCAAGCTTTTAGTTTTTATGTGAAAAAGTTATGAATTTTGGAAAGAAATGGTTCATTTTTGTTTCTGTGAATTGCTGGGTGTTTTTGATTGTTTTCAGAGGCTTAGTTAAGCTTGTTTAAGTAAGTTTAGATGGATTTGATTGCATGCTAGCTAGGTTTGCTCAAGCTTGAGTTTGGAACTCAAAGCTTGAGCTCCAATGGTGATTTTTGTGTATGTGATTTCTGGGTGGTTTTGGTGCTTTGGATTTGTTCTAGGGATAGTTTAGAACAGGTCTGGAAAGTTTGGGACCAATTGGGGTTGAATTGGTCGAGTTATGATTATTTGATGTTGCTGCCTGCGAGGAACCGGAATTCCGGTTGTGCATCCGGAATTCGGATGGGGGTCCCGAATTTCCCGAGCCGGAATTAGGTTGGGCAAACGTCTATCGGTTGGGGGATTTTTCTAACCCTAGTTTTCCTCGTTTTTAGGTTTTTAGGGGTATTGCCATGCTTTTTATCGATAGGGAAACTTTTAGTTCCAAGTTTTAGTCCCCGGGAAGTGATTTAGCGTGTCACTTATAGCGTTGTGATTTTTATGGTTTAGGAGCCGCATGTCAGCCACTCGGCTTCGGTTCCGGTCGGGTTGACCAAGCACACACGAAATCGGAATCCGGAGTAAGATTAGTATAACAGTATGCATATGTAGATTACATGTTTAGCGTGCATGTAGGAAGCTTTGCTAGATTACATTAGTTATGTATTTAGGCTTCGAACCATCCAACCTGTCACGTCGGTACAGTCGGAGTATGACCAATGGCCGGAGTATGACCGAGTTCGACCGATCAGCCGACACTTGTCGGTGGTTCGGTGCTATTGACCTATCCCGTCAGTACAGCCGGAGTATGACCAAGAATGAGTATGACCGGATTCGACCGATCGGGAGGATACTTGTCAATAGTACCGGCCTCACGAACGTTCAAAACTCCGGTACCATGTTGGACATGGCGGTAAGTAGCTCGGTACTATGTTGGACATGGCAGACGGGACTCGCATCGTGTTGGACACGGCGATTAGTTTTATGTATGATAGTATTATGCTTTTCTTACTGAGTCTGTCGACTCACGGTTTATGTTCATGTGTAGGTAAAGGCAAGGCTATAGGCTGATGGACCGTGAGCGAGCTTATGAGATTGTACATGTCGGGGCGGTTAGGCTCTGGAGCGTACGATCCTCGGGATGCGGGCCGAGATTTTTGTAACTGTCGTTAGACGACTTTCATTTTGATGTAAAAGTTAAACAGTTAAAACGTTTGTAAATGATTTTATAAATCGGGATCCCGAGACTTTTATAATATGGTTTATAAGTTTAATTAAAAAGCAAAATTTTAATTAATCACGTTTTTCCATAAACCTCGTTGATTAGCAACGAGCTGCACAGTACGTTTAAAAATCACGTAATACGCCTAAGATAGTTAGGGTGTTACACAGAAAGTTTACCTAAATAAGATATGTCATTTATTTTAAGGTAGCGGTTTACCTTTTTAATGATAAATTATATTTTATTTTACCTTATTTGAGACATAGTACTTAGCAAAATAAGACATGTTATTTATCTTATTTTAAGGTAGCGGTTTACCTTTTTAATGATAAATTATATTTTATTTTACCTTATTTGAGACATAGTACTTAGCAGAATAAGACGAGTCATTTACCTTATTTAAGGTATAAAATTTGTTTAATAAGATGTGTCATTTATCTTATTTTAAGGCAAGGTATTTACTTTAATAAGATATGTTGTTTACCTTATTTTAAAGTAGGGTGTTTACCTTAATGAGATACGTTGTTTACCTTATTATAAGGTAGTGGTTTACCTTTTACTGATAAACTTGTTTTGATGTATCTTATTCAAGGTACCATATTTACGTAAATAAGGCGTGTTGTTTGCCTTTTTAATGATAAATTATATTTTTATTTACCTTATTTGAGGCACGATATTTGTACAATAATGTAGGTCGTTTACCTTATTTAAGGCAGAAAGTTTACCTAAATAAAGCATGTTATTTATCTTATTTTAAGGTAGTGGTTTACCTTTTTAATGATAAATTATATTTTATTTTACCTTATTTGAGACATAGTACTTAACAAAATAAGACGAGTCATTTACCTTATTTAAGGCAGAAAATCTGCTTAATAAGGTGTGTTATTTATCTTATTTTAAGGCAAGGTATTTACTTTAATAAGATATGTTATTTACCTTATTTTAAAGTAGGGTGGTTACCTTAATGGGATATGTTGTTTACCTTATTTTAAGATAGTTGTTTACCTTTTGCTGATAAACTTATTTTGGTGTATCTTATTCGAGGTACTGTGTTTACCTAAACAAGACATGTTGTTTATCTTTTTTAAGACAAAAAACTTGCTTAATAAAATGAGTCATTTACCTTATTTTATGGTAGTGATTTTTATATTTAATAATTATTTTAGTTTACCTTATTTAAGCACGTAGATTACGTAAATAAAACATGTCGTTTACTTTATTTTACAGTAATAATTTACTTCTTTAATGATAAATTATACTTTAGTTTATCTTATTTGAGGCACGGTGTTTGTTCAATATGGTGGGTCGTTTACCTTATTTAAGGCACGAAGTTTTCCTAAATAAGACATGTTATTTATCTTATTTTAAGGTAGCAGCTTACCTTTTTAAAGATAAATTATGTGTTATTTTACCTTATTTGAGACATGTTTCTTACAAAATAAGGCGAGTCATTTACTTTATTGAAAGCAGGAAGTTTGCCTAATAATGTATCGTTTACCTTATTTTAAGCAAGGTGTTTACCTTAATAAGATATGTTGTTTATCTTATTTTAAGATAGGGTGTTTACCTTAATAAAAAAAAATGTTGTTTACCTTATTTTAAAGTAGTGGTTTACCTTTTTCTGATAATTTTGTTTTTATTTTTGATGTACCTTATTTGAGGCAATGTGTTTACCTAAATAAAGCCTATTGTTTACCTTATTTAAGGTCAAAAGATTGCCTAATAAAACAAGTTGTTTACCTTATTTTAAGGTAGTGATTTTCATATTTAATGATTATTTTGGTTTATTTTATTTAAGGCATGTAAGTTACCTGAATAAGACATATCGTTTACATTATTTTAATGTAATAGTTTACATTTTTAATAATAAATATATTTTAATTAATCTTATTTGAGGCACGGTGTTTATCTAAATAAAACATGTCCTTTACCTTTATTTTAAAGTAATAGTTTATCTTTTTAATGATAAATTATATTTATTTTACTTTATTTGAGGCACGACGTTTACACAATTATTTTATGATACGAAGTTTACCTAATAACGTGTGTCGAAGCACTATAATTACACAATAAAGTCATGTCGTGATAAATTTTATTATGTGGAGTTAATAGTTTATTTTATAATTAGCATGAATTTGACAATCAATAGTTCCTTTGTACTAAATTGAGTTCTCCATGACTGTCTGACCTTTTTCAAAAATTTTGAAGGGTTCCGTCAGTTAGGTGGATTTTAAATCGAGCAAGAAATAAACTATTTGTCTAATTCCAAGAACATTATTGAAGATCAAACGATATAGTTAATTACCAGTTTTATTTCTTTCTCTATTGTATCACAACGATAAGCATATTGTTGTGGCTTTACACATAACATACTATCAACACCAGTTGAATAACACTGTCAATTTGCTTCATTGTTATGACAATCAGGAAGCCTCCACAAGAATGAGCTTTCTACCAACTGAGGTTGAATATGAAATGATGAAACAAAAATCTAGAACACAATAAAACATGAAAGCCTTTAAATATTTATAGCTCAAGAAAGATAAAAAATTTATATCAAGCAACATAACTGAGATAATTGTTTCAAAATCATCAATCAAAATGGAAATAAAATAACACATATCAAGTGGCATGTTATGCCTTCAGTTAATTAAGTTTTTCATTTTTTTTAACATTCATTTTTGATACAAGAATTTGACAAGAGATAAAGTGTTGAAACAAAGTACAACTACAATGATGGACTCAATCACTTGGCCATCAGTAGTTGCTTGGTATGGAATTGCTGATAGATTTTCCACTACTAACATTCCATGGCATGTTGTAGAGAAGGTATAAGCCTTTCATCCAATAATTCCTAGTCAAATATCTCACTTGTCTACACAGAAATTCAATTTAAACAATTATAATGAAGAAAATAAAGATATCACAATTCACACAACTCAACCAATTATGAGCAAAGTATATACAAATTAACATAACTGTATACTCAGAAACACATTTGCTTGTGAAGATATATCTTACCAATTTTAAGTTCATCAAAGCGTTTGTTGAATCTTTTCCATACCATTAAGCCTCATACTCTTCTCATTATCTTTACCATTGGAAGGAAAGACTCACAAGTTTGTTACCTTCTCCTTTTGCATTGAGGCTCCAAAACCCATTGCCCTGGCAACCATCAATGACAACAAACCAATTCCAGCACTACACAATACCATAATCAAAATCACATAATAAAAATATTCAAATCACAAAATGAAAAAAAAATTAAGTGGCAAGTAATTACCCAACATCAAGGTAATGGCAATGTGCTGTTATAATCTTGTTAATGACCTCAGTGTAAGCTTGATTTCTAATATTAAAGCAACTACAAAAAAGTTCTTTTCCAATCAATAATTTCCACTTTTAGCATCAAATGACAACTAGATTCATTGATTATAAATATTATTTCAGTCATACTTGATAACATTGATCATTGATGACATGATGAAATACTTTCTATGAACACACAAATTTATTAAAGAAGCACTGAGACACTTGATAATTGTATATGTAAAGAAAAACACATATTAGACATGAATACTCTAGTTTCTCTAAGTAAACAAGAAGCACTGAGACATTTGATAATTGTATATTTAAAGAAAAAAATATTTAAGATTTTCAATTGAACAACACAAAAGATACATAAAGAGAGAAATATTTTAAGCACACAAAATAAAGTAAACAAGAAAGAATAAAAAATGAGAATAAACAAAAAGTAAAAGGATATATAATTTTGAGAGTATCACAATACCAATATGATTTTTGAGTAAGACTTTTAATTGATTTTAACATGAATGAGTTCATGGCACTTAGTATAGGCATATCAATTTCCTACAGTCGTAACTATTATATGAAAAGAAATATAAATCAAATTCACGCATTAAGAGAAACATACATGTGTGTTTATCTTTGCCATATTCAATCACCATGCTTATCCATTACCACATTCTCCAAATATGGCAAAGTCCTTGGGCACCTTATCAACCATACATGGCGGATTGGATTGAGTCGCCGTTCGACTAAGGGACGAGTGTGGGAAGAGTTGTTGTTCACCTAAGATATGCGCCCACAGAAGACGGTAGGCTGGTTCGAAATCGTTGATCGTCCACAAGAGGAACGAAGGTGGCGGAGGTGGCCGAAATCATCGACCGTCATCCCACAGAAAACGTCAGTAGTTGTTATCTGGAGGAGTCATTGAATTAATTTTTTTCATTACCCTAAGGGCCCGTTTGGTACGCAGGATTGGACTGGATTGGACTGAAAAGGATTGGACTAGACTGGACAAGATTGGATTATGCTGAAAGTAATCCTGTGTTTGGTTTAAGAATGGACTGGACTATTTTATTTATTTCCTTTTAGAAAAAAAAACTTAAATTAAATAAAAACATATAATAATAAATTAAAATTAAAATATATAATAACAAATAAATATAAATAAATAATTCGTAGCAAAAAAAAATAATATATATATAATTAATAATATATCATAAATATATAATAAAATATTTTGTCATATTTTTTATTTAATAAATAATTAAAATAGTAAAATAAAAATACTTGAATAATATAAAATTGTTTATCTTAAACACTAATTTAATCACTAATTTAGTATAAATATTAATTTTTTAAAATATTTATATAAATTTTTTAGTAATTTAAAAATAATATATAATTTTATTATCATATTTTTTTTTCTTAGAATCAATTTAAGTAACTATTATTTAATTACTAATATTCTAAATTTTAAAAACTTATGTATAATAATTCAAAATTATACATTTTCACTAATTTTAATGAATAAGTTTTTGATAAAAAAATGTATAAATAAATGTGTGATAATTATTTCCTTTAAATTCTAATTAAATTTAAAATATATTAATAAAATTTAAATTAAAAAAATGATAAAAAAAAAAAATCTCACCTGCATGGGATTATTTATCCCACCCTGCTGGATGGGATAAATAATACCAGACAAATGAGGTTAACTGGATTAGTTATCCAGACTTCTAACATGCCCAAACATTGGATTTGACAAATTAGCCTGTCTAATCCAATCCAGTCCTGCGTACCAAACGGGCCCTAAGGGTATAGTGGGAACATGACATGTAAAAGTGGTTATATAGGAAAAAAGGGTAAAAATTAAAATCGGTAAAAGAAAGAGGTATAGACTGCAATTTTATCTAAAAACATTTATTTTACATTTTTACAGACTTATTTTTTTTATTTACATTTTTACTATTTTTTCTTTTTTACAAATTTTCACTTAGAAAAATATTGCTTTCACATTGTTTTCTTGTTATTTAATAACAACATCAAAACAATATTATTTTGAAACAACAAAAAAATAACATCATAATGTTATAAAAATGAACATGTTATTTTCCCATAACAACAACTTAAAAGCAATATTTTTTTTTTTAAAAACACACTTTTTGTAAAAAGAAAAATCAGTAGAAAAAAATTGGTATTTTTTTTTTCATATTTCATTTTTTTAATATTTATCAAATAATTTTTCTTGTAACATCAACGTTAAAATAATATATTTTTTTTTAAAACAACGCACTATTTTTGTAAAAAGAGAAACCCATTAAAAAAAAACACATATTAGTAAAAAGGATAATTACACAAGACACTATTTTTATAAAAAAAATTTATATTTTTATGTTTATAGAATTTTTTTTTATATTTTTACGGTTTTCCATAGAAACAACACGAAAACAATAAAAGAACTACATACAAGTAACATGAAATAACATCAAAACAACAACAAAAAATAACATACAGATAACAAAACTCAACAACAAATTAACAAGAGTACAACATAAGAAGACCGTATTTTTTATAAATAAAATCGTAAAAATATTTAAAATTCCGTAAAATCGTATTTTTGTAATTTTTTTTTATTATTTTTGTATATTTGTTAAATAATTCCTTAATAAAAATGGTAATTATTTTTTTTTATATTTCATTTATTTATTATTATTATTATTTTTTTGTGCATATTTAGGATTTTTTAAGAACGGTGCATGAAAGCCCATCTAATAATGGTAATACAATATGAAAATTGTTATAAATATTATTAATTATGTGGATGTCCAAATCTTTTATTTATTGTCATTAATTGTAATCAACATTCCTCTTTTCCTTAGTTTCCCTTTTTCTTAGTTTCTTAATATCTCACTCTTGTATTTGTATAAATAGGGGTTCACCCCATTGGAATAAACAACTCAAAAATTCTCATTCACTTTCTCTTTCTCTCTTCATCTTCTTCTTCTTTCTTCTCATCTACTTTATATTATATTATATTATATTATTTTATATTATTTTATAACACGTTATCAGCACGAGTCTCTGCCCAAGCTTCAAGCATGAGTCTATGCTATGTCCCAATGTAAGTATTTTGTTAAAGTTCTTGAATTGTTTCAAAGTCATGTACACTAAATATATATTTATATATATACTTATCTGACTGAAACAATTTCAAGAATCCTTTGTTTTCTTTTTCTTTTTATCTATATATCCATATATTATATATGTATGTATATGTTTTTATATATTTATTATTAATTTCATATATATATATATATATTATGTTCTTATCATTCATAATATTTACAATATATGTGCGCCTATGATATGATAGAGAAAATCTATATAAATTATACATATATCCAAAAGATTATGTATTATCGATAAAATATTGCATATATCCTAAAGATTATGCATCATCGATAAAATATTGCATATATCCTAAAGATTATGCATCATCGATAAAATATTGCATATATCCTAAAGATTATGCATCATCGATAAAATATTGCATATATCCTAAAGATTATGCATCATCGATAAAATATTGCATATATCCTGAAGATTATGCATCATCGATAAAAAAAATTGTATATATCCCGAAGATTATACATCCTCGATAAAATATTGCATATATCCTGATGATTATGCGTCCTCAATAAAATCTTGCATATATCCTGAAGATTATGCAAACGTAATATTCATTATATAATTGATGGATATATAATGAAAGAGATGAATACATATTTATATATATGTTCTTGTATTCTTTGAGGACAATGAAAAGTAATCTAATATCGATATAGATTTTGACAAACATTTCCTGAAGTAAATGTTTTATATTTGTCAAAAAAAAAATGATTGTATTTATGTGAATACAACTAAAGAATCATTAAAAATGATTATTATTGATGCAATTTTATAGTGGGTTTTGAATACCTAAAAAGAATATTAAGAAAATTGCATTGAAACATCAAAGTATAAGAATAACAGTGAGCATGACTAATGTTATTTAAATACATGAGACATGTATTTATTGTTCATCATTCCCTGCAGAGAATGATACGAATTGAAGTCAACTACTTTTAAAGATTCTTTGTATTAGTCATGTTATTATACACTGTTATTGCTTGCAATGTTGAAAATTATTGCATGTGACATATATTAAAGATCAAATTTTGCATACATCTTGGAGATTATGCAAAAATTGTATTCATATATTCTTTGAAATATTGTTAAAGAAATTGCTGAGTAATTTCTTTTTATATATGAACAAGTAATAAATTTTTAAGAAATTTATAATAATGTTCTACTTGTTCAACGTCATTCCCCGAAGTGAATGTAATGATTTTAAATAATCAATGGCATTGTTTGCTACTCAAATATTTCCAGAAGAAATTGGAAATAAAGATGAGATACCACACACAATCAAAGTGCATGAAATCTATATATCATGTGTGGAATTGAATAATAGTGGTCGCGTACCTGTAGTACGGACACACTTATAGTCAAGATAAAAGTATACTTGATTATTTAATAGAATGTGAATTGTACAAACTTATTGTACATTTAGAATATTTAAATATCATTACCTAAAGAGAATGAATAGACATGAAATTCTATTTCAAAGAATATAGATTTCACATATATTGGTAATGCCAGAAGCAAATTAATATATACATATTTTATTATTTCTTGAAATCAATAGTTTCAAACTATTGTTAGTACAGGATATGTATATATATAGTTACTATATAATTCAGTTTGCATATTCCCAAAAGTGGATATATAATTTACTAATGTTTGTTAGTGATCCAATATAATCAAAGTGATAAAGAATCACAAAATGATTATTTGAAAAGCTTCCTGAAGAAGTACTCTTACATACAATTGCTACTTTGAGTAGTAAAATATCTTGGTATGTCCCTAGATGTATAACTTTTATCTAGTTATGAAAGTAATAAGAGATGACTTATTATATGTACTGGTTGTACATTTAAATATATAATATATCAAGTCATGATAATTAGACTGATGAATAGTCTATTAATAAATTAGACGACTTGTTAAAAAGATACCAGGAAACATGAATGATATATTATGGTTATATCTATTTGACCATTATAACAACATGATGAAGTTGTCATATACATTTTACATTATACACATCATTGAATTGATGATAGTGATTCCTGAAGAAATATAAAGTTTGATAAACATAATAGTGACTCCTGAAGAGTGTATATGTTTCGGAGAATAATATAATTATATTATTCGTGTATATAAAAATGAAACTTGTAATGATTATGTTGTAATGAATTTACATTACATTTTGAAAGTTTCATTGAAATACAAATTATAGTGAACCTGAAGTTCATGAATTGAATTATTTTGACATGATCAATCATATGCAATAAATTGTCAAAGAATTTGACTAAATTTTGTTGAAGAACCAAAAGATTCTTCTCATTGTTATTTATAAGGCTCAAAAGAAGAATGTGCATATATTTGCACATAGAAAATATTTAAATTATATTTTCTTAACAATCTTGAGCCATTGTTAGATTTTTATTGCATAGTTTCTTATCGATGTGATAAGATTATATAATCATGCATTTACAAAATGTGTAAATTTATGTATTTCTAATTATATACGTATGACTCATTCTTATAAATGAATTAAGTTCATAATGATTGAACTTGAAACTGAAGTTTATTGAACCTGAAGTTCAATGTCATATAGTATATATGAGTTTAAACAAATATTGATTCATTGTGATATACTGAAATCCCTACAGGTATATTAATATTATTAGATATCACAATTTTTAAAAATTCTCTCGATCAGGGGGAGAGAAGCAGTTGGGATGATGATAATTTTTGAAAAATGATCCTTGCACAAAGTATATAAGAACAATATAGTTCAAAATGATATATACCAACTGCAAATCAATATTATTCAAAGTTGAGATAGAATGAGTTGAAAACGCCTGAAGCGTAAATGAACAATGTAGAAATTATTAATAAATGTTCATTTGATTTGCCCTGAAGTTGTTAAATCTAGAGGTACTCATGGAGATACCTTAATGTTATAAAGTATTAAAATGATAACCGTGATGAAACGGTACTCGAAAAGACTCCCAAGAGAAGTTAGACATAACACATTTGATCATAATTGAATCCCTGAAGTGATTCTATATAGGTACCTATAAATGATAAACATATTTGAAAAATATGTAATTTAAAGAGATCTCTATAAATTATGTCAATATGGGAGGAAATTATCATTTATTGAAATTTTTGTCGGCAATAAATATTGAATGTTTGCATATGCAATAAACTAACATGAGATAGCAAGGATCATGGTATTAGATTTGTCGAGAATCATCGACATACATTTTGATTTTTGGCCAAAATATTATGACGCAATCCAGGCAAATTTACTCACATAAAGTGAAGTAAGACTTGTAGGGTGTGCAAATAAATATTTCTAATGAGAAATTTGCATATATGTATTTGTACATAATGAATTGTTGTACAAAGTTTGCATAGACATGAGATTGATTGAAGTAAGGCTTAAATATTGAGAAAATATAATCATTATTTGATTATAGCCTGGAATATATTTTACGAGGATTTATAAGCGTCACATAAATGTTGCAACAAAAGATTATTTATTTGGAGCTCCTAATATAGTGAGAATTTGAAATAAGCCTTATCTAAAAATTCTACAAGAATTTAATACGTGTCTTAAGTGATATAAATTCAAAGTCGCGCGCACTATATGACAAAGATCTTTGTATGAAATAAAGACATGTAAGTAAATTATTATTTGAAAAATACCTATGGTTGTCTATGCAATATAAATACGTAAAGTATACGTTGTGATAGACTCTTGAAGAGTTTTTGATTAATTGAAGAACAAACTTTTATTTCTTTTGTATTTCGAGAAATATTAATGTATAAAGTTTGTTCATTAGTATTGAAGTCCTGAAGTACTTCATATGTATCAAGAATTATAAATATATGATCATTTGATATGGAAATTAAGATCATAAAACAAGATGGAATAAATATATGGTCTTGGAGTACCATCATTGTCACAAATGAAAATTTGTAGTACCATTAATGTGTTATGTTCATATCTAATTGAAATTTTAAATTTTCGTATGAACAAAGTTGTGTACACACATGAATGATACAATTAGTTGGATAAAGACTAATGTTCCACAAACCCCTCATCTATAATTTAGAAGTCCATGCATACTCTGGAAGAGTTATAGAAAATATATGATCAAAGATTATATATGGTGATATTTTAAAAGTGATAACAATAATCTTATGAGATATATTATCATCAAAAGAATTATGGATCATATGTGCATGAGGGGGAGACATATTCATGTTGCACTCTTTTTCCCTTAGTTCAGGTTTTGTCCCAATGGGTTTTCCTGGCAAGGTTTTTAACGAGGCAACTTGCAAATAGTTATGAATATGAAATATATATTGTACTCTTTTTCCTTAGCTCAGATTTTGTCCCACTGGGTTTTTCTGGCAAGGTTTTTAACGAGGCAACTATAAATCATGTTAACATACTTGCATTTTATGAAGCAAGTAGAGAATGTGTGTGAGTGAGATCATTGACATAGCATATTCGGGAAACATATGGATTGCACTCAATAAAGAAGTATCAACCCAAGCAATTCTCTATGGATAATACTGCTTGCATCGTTCAACTAAAAGGAGGTACATTGAAGGAGATAGAGTTAGAACACATTTCACGAAATTCTTCTTTATACGCTTCAAGAAAATGCATATTGGTGTTCAACATATTCAATCAAGTGTCAATCTTACAAACTTATTCACAAAGTTATTACCAACATCAACATTTGAGAAGACGGCAGACAAGATCGAAATTCGTCGATTAGAAGATCTCCACAAATGCCTAAATGAGGGGAGGGAGTTAGTTTACACTATACTCTTTTTCCTTTGACCAAGTTTTCAGCAAGATTTTTAATAAGGCAGCTATTATGGACATCCAAGGGGGAGTGTTATAAATATTATTAATTATGTGGATGTCCAAATCTTTTATTTATTGTCATTAATTGTAATCAACATTCCTCTTTTCCTTAGTTTCCCTTTTTCTTAGTTTCTTAATATCTCACTCTTGTATTTGTATAAATAGGGGTTCACCCCATTGGAATAAACAACTCAGAAATTCTCATTCACTTTCTCTTTCTCTCTTCATCTTCTTCTTCTTTCTTCTCATCTACTTTATATTATATTATATTATTTTATATTATTTTATAACAAAAATTGAATAGTTAGATTAAATAATATATTACATTTACTTTTAAGTTTGAATTATTAGATGGTTGAAATTAATTTTAAAAATTTGTTAAAAAATAATTAACATATTATTTATATTATGATACTAACATGATTTTATTTATTTTTATAAAATAAAAAAAATTATAAATTTTAATTTTTGAAAAGATTTTATTAAATATATTAATTAAAAATTAATTATTTTAAATATATAAATAATATAAATCTAAAAATAAAAATTTACCTATCAGGAACATGTTATATAGCAAATTATTAAAAAAAAAAAGCATCATAATTATATTTTTACCCTAATCAAATACTCACTCATACAATAATATTATATATATAAAATAACATTATTTTTTTTTTTTAAAAAAAAATAACTATCCGAAGCTGCTAAACAAGTGAAGAAACTACTTTGTAGAAAAATAAATTTAAGAGTAGGCCATTTTTAAAAAAGTAATCACATTTATTAAAAAAAAACGGCCTTCATATGTATTTTATTATACTAAATTGTTTTAAGAGTGAAAATAAATTTTAAAATTTAGGAGTGATTAGTTTTAAAATTGAATGGGAGATCATTTTTTTTCTTTGTAAACAAAGTATAATAGTATTAAATTCCTCTTAAATTATTAGGTACTAGTACGATGGTGCCTGTATCTTAAGAAATTATTTTAGCTTTGACGATCATCCTCTGTTAATATTTGTCTATATATTTATAAATTGGGGAATTAGAGAAAACGATTAAGAACATTTTTTAACATACTATGCAACAACAATGATTAGTTTTCCGTAATTTTAACTCCTAAAGTTTGGGACTAAAACCGTGATTATAATAATGCAATTGTATATACTATCACTTACCTGCAAAGCTGCAACTGTTGATAATAAATCTTTGCAATGACCAAGCAGAGCACGCTCCTTTGCTGTTACTGTTGAAACTTCGCGCACCAAGGAATTCACTTCGCCATCCTATCAACCAGAAAATTTGAAACAAATCCATCATATTTTCTACTAAAACTGCAGAATTTCCGGGTCTTTAAAATTGCTAACCAATCAAAGGAATAGAAAATACCTATACCATTCCAATGGCAACTCAAAAAAAAAAAGTTACTATTGAATTTTGATAATGATATTTTAGGTAACTACAAGTAGGAAGATACAAACATGACATGAGCTAAAGCAACTATACAGAAAAAACCACCTTTGAGGTTAATAAGCATATTGAGGATGCCATGGCTTGCATCACATCAACTGCTGAGCAAATAGCGTCCTTCACATTTTGTACATCGGCCTGCAGCAAGCGATAATGAAAGCTTTAACTATGTCAAACTTCTGGGCAAATGAACTGATGATAAAAACGGGGTGTAGCAGGGTGACAATGAGAAACAATTCAAGGAAAAGTCTGTCACATATACCCTTGCCCCTGCAACAACTAGAAGACGGAGAGTGCTAGCCTTCAAAGCTTCAAAGGCCCCAGACAATGAACAAGTATAGTCCCAATCTAGAACCGACCACTCTTCCAAATATACCATCTGCAATAATCCTTTACAAAGACAAACAATTAAGACTTTTATTTCATAATGTAAATATGCAATAGTGTTGGGTGCAAAAAGAAACACATGCAAGCTATTAATACCATCCATGAAAATTGCAGATTAAAAAGTAATCTCTCAAAGGTAAACAAAGTATAATAGTATTAAATTCCTCTTAAATTATTAGGTACTAGTACGATGGTGCCTGTATCTTAAGAAATTATTTTAGCTTTGACGATCATCCTCTGCTAATATTTGTCTATATATTTATAAATTGGGGAATTAGAGAAAACGATTAAGAACATTTTTTAACATACTATGCTACAACAATGATTAGTTTTCCGTAATTTTAACTCCCAAAGTTTGGGACTAAAACCGTGATTATAATAATGCAATTGTATATACTATCACTTACCTGCAAAGCTGCAACTGTTGATAATAAATCTTTGCAATGACCAAGCAGAGCACGCTCCTTTGCTGTTACTGTTGAAACTTCGCCCACCAAGGAATTCACTTCGCCATCCTATCAACCAGAAAATTTGAAACAAATCCATCATATTTTCTACTAAAACTGCAGAATTTCCGGGTCTTTTAAATTGCTAACCAATCAAAGGAATAGAAAATACCTATACCATTCCAATGGCAACTCAAAAAAAAAGTTACTATTGAATTTTGATAATGATATTTTAGGTAACTACAAGTAGGAAGACACAAACATGACATGAGCTAAAGCAACTATACAGAAAAAACCACCTTTGAGGTTAATAAGCATATTGAGGATGCCATGGCTTGCATCACATCAACTGCTGAGCAAATAGCGTCCTTCACATTTTGTACATCGGCTTGCAGCAAGCGATAATGAAAGCTTTAACTATGTCAAACTTCTGGGCAAATGAACTGATGATAAAAACGGGGTGTAGCAGGGTGACAATGAGAAACAATTCAAGAAAAAGTCTGTCACATATACCCTTGCCCCTGCAACAACTAGAAGACGGAGAGTGCTAGCCTTCAAAGCTTCAAAGGACCTAGACAATGAACAAGTATAGTCCCAATCTAGAACCGACCACTCTTCCAAATATACCATCTGCAATAATCTTTTACAAAGACAAACAATTAAGACTTTTATTTCATAATGTAAAGATGCAATAGTGTTGGGTGCAAAAAGAAACACATGCAAGCTATTAATACCATCCATGAAAATTGCAGATTAAAAAGTAATCTCTCAAAGGTAAACAAAGTATAATAATATTAAATTCCTCTTAAATTATTAGGTACTAGTACGATGGTGCCTGTATCTTAAGAAATTATTTTAGCTTTGACGATCATCCTCTGTTAATATTTGTCTATATATTTATAAATTGGGGAATTAGAGAAAACGATTAAGAACATTTTTTAACATACTATGCTACAACAATGATTAGTTTTCCGTAATTTTAACTCCCAAAGTTTGGGACTAAAACCGTGATTATAATAATGCAATTGTATATACTATCACTTACCTGCAAAGCTGCAACTGTTGATAATAAATCTTTGCAATGACCAAGCAGAGCACGCTCCTTTGCTGTTACTGTTGAAACTTCGCCCACCAAGGAATTCACTTCGCCATCCTATCAACCAGAAAATTTGAAACAAATCCATCATATTTTCTACTAAAACTGCAGAATTTTCGGGTCTTTAAAATTGCTAACCAATCAAAGGAATAGAAAATACCTATACCATTCCAATGGCAACTCAAAAAAAAAAAGTTACTATTGAATTTTGATAATGATATTTTAGGTAACTACAAGTAGGAAGATACAAACATGACATGAGCTAAAGCAACTATACAGAAAAGACCACCTTTGAGGTTAATAAGCATATTGAGGATGCCATGGCTTGCATCACATCAACTGCTGAGCAAATAGCGTCCTTCACATTTTGTACATCGGCCTGCAGCAAGCGATAATGAAAGCTTTAACTATGTCAAACTTCTGGGCAAATGAACTGATGATAAAAACGGGGTGTAGCAGGGTGACAATGAGAAACAATTCAAGGAAAAGTCTGTCACATATACCCTTGCCCCTGCAACAACTAGAAGACGGAGAGTGCTAGCCTTCAAAGCTTCAAAGGCCCCAGACAATGAACAAGTATAGTCCCAATCTAGAACCGACCACTCTTCCAAATATACCATCTGCAATAATCCTTTACAAAGACAAACAATTAAGACTTTTATTTCATAATGTAAAGATGCAATAGTGTTGGGTGCAAAAAGAAACACATGCAAGCTATTAATACCATCCATGAAAATTGCAGATTAAAAAGTAATCTCTCAAAGGTAAACAAAGTATAATAGTATTAACCTCTTAAATTATTAGGTACTAGTACGATGGTGCCTGTATCTTAAGAAATTATTTTAGCTTTGACGATCATCCTCTGCTAATATTTGTCTATATATTTATAAATTGGGGAATTAGAGAAAACGATTAAGAACATTTTTTAACATACTATGCTACAACAATGATTAGTTTTCCGTAATTTTAACTCCCAAAGTTTGGGACTAAAACCGTGATTATAATAATGCAATTGTATATACTATCACTTACCTGCAAAGCTGCAACTGTTGATGTTGGGAATTATTTTACCAGGATCTTAGATCTACTCACAAGTATGTTTATTAACATCCTAAATATGAACTTTCTAAAACGATAAAATAAACACATATAAAGTTAAGAAAACCTTACATTGATGCAGCGGAATAAATGTCTCCTTCCACTCAGATCTCTAACCCTTGATTCCTTTCTGTAGCAGAGTATAATCAAGATCTGAGCCCGAATCTCCTTCTTCTTCAAGCTTTGATCCTTCACAGTCTTCCAATCTATGATTGAGTTACTGCTTGCTGTGTGTGGGCACTTACTCTTTCACTAGGGTCACAAAAAAGATGAAGGAAAAGAGGGAGAGAGGTTTCGGCCAAGGTAGAGAGTGAGGGAAGGCTCAGTTTTTCTGAAGAGAGAAATTTCTGTCAGAAAGCTAATGAAAGCATGTGTTGTGAGTGAGCCATCACTTTCTATTTATAGGCAACTTACTAGGTTTAGGTTAGGATTTATTTGGCATTAAAATAATGAAAATATTAATTTGAAAAAGCCTCTTAAGTGGCCGGCCATATGGTGTTAATGGGCCTCACTTAATTTTGCAATTTTATCAAATTTTATCTCTATTTTCTCAAAAATGCCAATTTTCCAATTCTAACCTTTAAAATGCCAAAACTAATTATTTAATAATTAAAATACATTATTAAATAATATTGTCATTTAATTTAATTATTAATTAGACATATAAAGTCTATTAATAAATAAATAAACCTAGAAAACTCTTTTCCTTACAATTTCACCCCTGAATAGTGAAAATTCATAAAATCAGACATAGTCTAACTTTAGAATTATAATTGATCAATCACGAATCAATTAATGAGTCTTATAAGCAGAATGTTCTCAACTAGAATGGGGACCATGGATCTATATGCTGAGCTTCCAATAAGTGAACCAAATTTACCAAGTAAATTCCTACTTATTAATTCTTCGTTGAATCCACTCTTAGAACTTAGAATTGCACTCTCAGACTTATATAGAGCATATTGTATGTTTCACGATACCAATATACTATCTCATTTAACCATTGTTATAATCTTATTGTGATTTAAAGATCCTCTATATAGATGATTTACATCGAGATGGGATTTCTTTACCGTTCTCACCCCTCAATGTATTTTGCCCCTTAAAACACTTAGCTACCTGTAAATGGTGTTTAGTGATCTAATAATTAGTCAGTTAAACAAGAGCTCATCCATTTACTTCTATTTGCTAAGCTCGAAGGGAATCATCACTTAACTTCTATACACCAGTAGAAGCTATAGATTCCATATTTATGTTCAGCACTCCCACTCAATCATACTATCATGTTCCCAAAATATACGTATCACCCTGACCCAAAAGTAGGCTTAACTAATAAATCAAAGAACATGAATAGCACTCCTGAGTTGAGCCCAAGCATATCAGGATTTAGATTCTTTTCAATCTTAAGATCAACTACTGATATTGACTTGGAAAGATATGTATAACGGTAAGTTTGTAATATCTTAACTTAGTTGCAATATCGGTCCAGTCCAATGTATACTCCATACATTCGAAACTAGTATACTTTGCTAATGTCCTGGAAAGAACATAACACTTACTCCAAGTGTAAGTACACATCATCGCTGATTATCACATTAGTGTAAATCCAATAACACTGATGAAACAGGGACCAAAACTTTTGATTCATATGATCACAAACACATTCCACTGTGTTGACGATACTGTAATTGTGAATAAACATATGATCTGGATTTAACTGATCTTGTGTGTATGAATGTAATAAACATATTAAACATATTAAACCATTAGCATGTAAAATTCATGCAAACATCAATCACTTCAAATTTCTTATATTGATAACTAATCAGATTGTAAAGAGTTTTATTTAGGGCATAAAACCTAACAAACTCCCACTTGCACTAATATAAAACAAACTGCGCAAATAGGTCAATCTGATGTCTTGATCTTCAGATCAAGTGTAGTATATTTGAATCCACCCAAACTTCTGGAAACAAGTTCATAAATACTCTTATGAAACATCCTTTACTATATGCTTTACTCATCAAGGGATACTGAAATCTTTACTGTTTTAAAAGTACATCTGAATTAACAGAGGACATATCTCTCATATTTTAAAATATGTAATTGAGATAATACAGTGTAGACTTTTCTTCAGTGATATAACTTTCTGGTATTTTCGAATAGACCAAGTTATAGTTCTTCTCTGGTAGAGCTTGAATTATTATACAATAATTCCTCCACCCCCAAAGTAAGCACCATCTTAAGAATTTCGAAATTAGATGGTGTGATACAAAGACAACTGATACACAGTTCCTTAATATCTGACATATAGATCACTTTCATAAATCCTTCTTGAATATCTTCTAATGTTCCCTATTTGATTACATCTCAGATAGCTCCCACTCAATAGCAGATGTCTGGTTAAATAATACTTTTAACCTCTGATTGTTTGGAGAGTTACCTAGTTGTGACTTTTATATTAGTCTGAAACTTTAAGTTAAGACTAAGTCATCAACATGGCAGACTAGTATTTGAAGTGAAAAATACATGCCAGAGATAAAGTAATCAAAATTAAGATACCATCAAATTTTATGAGGATTAAGAATTCTATGTTCAAGTCATTTGAATGGACTGAGCTAGAGTTCTTTATCTTATTCTCATAATTCTGATAAGCTATACCTATCCATGTGAATGGTTAGATTTGCTTTTCAGTAGTGTTCTTAAGTACCTATCACAATTATCAACCTAATGAAGATGGGTATAGAACTTTAAAATTCTCCCACTCAATTAAGGTAGTGTGAAACTTTAACAAAGAACTTTCAAAGGTACCAAACTCTTACTTACAACAGTAAAATTGAAATGGAACATACAATCAAGATCAAGAATTTATATTGACAATAGCTGACTCATTATATTATTCTATGTTTAAACAAGATATGTGTTTCATAGGGAATTGTGGAATAGACTCCACCCCTAAGTATATAGAGATTATGATCCACCCCTAAAGGTTGTAAAGATCATGATTCTCTGTGTGATAGAGTTTTTGTGGAGTTGAATACTATCCAGAGTTCATTAGATATAAAAGATCGTTGAACTGCATAGTTTTCTTAACTTTTCTCCACCCCTATCAGATCATAAGATCCTTTTATTAAACAAATTCTTAATAATTGTATGAGAATTAACAATTATGATAAACATAGAAATAATTTCTAATGTTTATATAATATAACTCTATGAAGAGTTGTTAATATTATAGAATTTGTATCAATAATAAAAACACTTACACATACAAACATATAAATATAATGTGGTAATAATTGATGAAGATAGAATTAAATGAAGCTCAATCTCATAAATTGCAATAGGGAATTTCGAAAAAAATAAAACTTTATTAATAATAAAAAAATATTGCAATAATATGAGAGAAACAGGGATAAATATCCCTAACTAAAATTTGAAATCCAAATTGTCTTTAAACTAAAACAATTAATTCAAAAAATAAATTGAAGGGCTTCATCTTCATCTGGACGATTTCACCCTTGGTCCAGCTTGCTGATCCAACTCAATTGAGTTCAAGTAGCTTGGCCTATAAGAAGAAGAAAACAAATAAACAAAGTTAGTCCAGAATTATAAATCCAATTGGATAATAATTCACTAAAACTCTTAAAGTTTATGAAAGGAAATACCTTGTTTCTTTGCAAGAAGTTTAGGACATTGAGGTTTCCAATGGCCTTTTTCATTGCAGTGGAAACACTTTCCTTTAAGTGTAGCATCACCAGAAGGAGCAGTCTTTTTCATGACTTTTGTTCGCTTCTTGGTGTTCTTCCACTTCTTCTTCGATTTGGGCTTTGAAGCAGAGGCGACATTTGCTTCAGGTTTTATCGTCCCATTACCATTACCAGGATGAGGTTTACTCCCTTTCTTCTTGGGTCCTCCAATCAAATTTTCATAAGTTTGAAGGTCATTGACTAATTCATGAAAGTCAATTTCCTTCTTATTCATGACATAATTTGATGTGTATGGTAGAAATGCTGGAGTCAGGCTGTTCAAGATAAGACTAACTTGAGTAGCACTGTCCATTTCAGCACCATGATCCTGGGCTTCTTGGAAATAACTGGACATGAGGAGGACATGATCACGCACGTTTTGATGAGGTTCCATCCGTGCGTTAATGTACTTCTTAGTCGCGTCAAAGCGTGACTGAAGTGATGCCTTACCGAATAGCTCATTTAACTTCGTCATAACTTCAGCAGCCTTCTCAGTTTTAGAAAACCGAGTTTTGAGGGTGTCAACCATGCTAGAAAGCATAAAGTATAGAGCTTTGTCATTTGCCTTCTGCCAACGCTCATACTTTTCTTTCACAGCTTTGGATGCATTATCCCCAGGCACTTCAGGTGACGGCTCAGTTAAAACAAACAAGGCACTTTCTCCTATGAGAGCAATATTAATGTTCTCATTCCATTTATTAAAGTTAGATCCATTCAGCTTATTTTCAGTCAACAGTGATAACATGGGATTCATTTTGACAAACAGGATACTACAAAATAATAGAAATCAACAAATAGAAATTAATAATGGTTTAACACACAAAATCAATTCAGAAATTATAAGCACATAGCAAGTAGGAATGATATGAGAAAATACTTAAAAATTCAATCCTAAATAATTTCCAAGGTTTTCAACAAACTGATATCAGTGTCCCGTTTAGGCGAGAGTCAAAGCTACCATCCATTGAATAGAGTTGTCAGCTCATCTAAAATGTTAAACATTCTAGCAACCTTTTATTCGATCAAGATCAGAATCCAGCGTTGTCCCGTTTAGGCGAGAGTCAAGGCTATTCTATCTCATGAGCTTCTACCATTGTTTCGCAATTTGCAAGTCAAATATGGTCGCCACCATTAGGGTGATCTATACCATATAAAACACTTACAAACCACTTATCATGCGAGATTAAACGGTGCGAAATTGCTAATGAACGTTCCTCCATTAGGGAGGATTACTCACTAAAACAAACGCGGTGTAAAACCCACAATGGAGATCGAATATCTTAATAATAAAAAAGCTCATTGTTTAAAATGTATTTTCTTATTATTCTAATAAATAAATCTCATTAAATTCTATTTAAGAATTAAAATTCAAAAATAAGAATTTAATATAATATTTATAAAATTATACTAGATGGTGATTGAAATAAAATTAATTATTTCCATCTTAGTAATAATCTTAAATATAAATATTAAGGAAATTAATTTAAGATGAATTAAATAAATAATTAACAACTTAAAAATTTCCTTTGAGAATATATTTATTGAGTTCGAAAATTAAGTATAAAAACTATACAATTTTCGAAAATAATAAAAATAGAAAAGAAATACTTCAAGCAAAAATATCACCTATCTAGATATTCTTTTGACTAGTTAATTCAATTTCTAATAATATATATATTTTAAATTCACTTATTTTAAATTAATCAATTAAATGAAAAAATCATTGACTTGAGTTGGTCCAAGAATTAATTAAAATAAATAATTAATTTACAACTCAATCTATTTTTCAAAAAATTCGAAAATATTGCATAATTAAAATGCAAATTTCGAAATTGATTAATAAAATAAAGAAAAAATATATATATATTGAAAATTATTTAAACTTAAGTTGAAAAATTAAATTTCAACCTAAAAATTAATTTTCTATTTAATTAAGTGTCATGAAAAATCAATAAATATTTAAGTATCATGATGAAAATCAACTTAGATATTTAGATTTTTCAACTTAATTAATTGTATTAAATTCAAGAAATAAATAATTAAGTGTAGAGAAGCCTTAATTATTAATTTCTATTTAATACTAGGAAAAATATACTTAATAAAATTGTACCAAAATTAATTATTTAAATAATTAATTTCACAAAAGTATAATATTTTCCCATTTAAATATTAGAAATAATAAGTAGTCTAGAAATTACTATCTAGAAAATATCTTATTTGACTAAGTATCTTTTCAAAATTTGAAAAATATCTAATTTAAGTTATATAGAAAAAATCTAAAACTTAAATAATTCAAATCTAGATTTAATTAAATATCACAAATTAAGTTGTAACCACTTAATTTGAAGATATCTTTTAAAGTTAATATTTGAAAAGATATTAACAAAAAAATATCTAAGATATTCCATTTCAAGTTAATATTTGAAAAGATATTAACTTAAAAAATATCTTAAGAATCTTTAATAACTAATGCCTAAGATTCCTCAACTTGATTTAAAATTTAAATCAAATATTCAAATTTAAGTTAGTTAAGAAAAATCAGTTGATACAACTAATTTATAACTTAAATAGGAATATTTAATTAAATAAGCTCCAGAAAGAATCTTAGTTAGTTAAAATTCTATATTTAATTAAATACAAGAAAAATACAAATAGTTTATCTAGAAATAATATCTAAACTAAAAGTGTTTTTCTTAAAATTAACTTTAAAATATTAAAATGAAAATAAATTTTCATATATTTTAAAAGTTAATTATGTTGCTAATTCAATTTTATTAGGTCAAACTATTATAATTAACCTAGTACAGTTATTCAAATCAGGCAAATGGGCCTTCACAATTGGGGTAGTTCATGTGAGGGGGTGCTGGGTTCAGTATGTCGTACCCACTTCTATGGCACCCAACTCTCACACAAGGCCCAAAAGAGAGGAATTTAACCTTAAAATGAATAACTGTTATTAATTGAATAGGTCCAATAACTAAATGGACCTAAATAAAATCTATCATGGTGTGACATTTTATTTAGCAACAACCTATATGCATCTATATAATAAAATAAACATATAGGCTCACACAGGCACACTTTGGATGGATCCTATCATGTTGCTAGGTCATACACAGATGAAAGAAGATTGTAAAATTTACCTGTTACAAATTATTTACTTGACCAAGGGAGCCATCAGATCATTAGATCTGGCAAAAAGTAACCATGGCTATTTGCAATCAAGTAATAATAGGTTTTTAAAACTTACATACAAGCTAAAAACACATACTCCTGCAACAAGGTTAGCTGGATAGTTGGAAGTAGGATTTATTTAATTTTAAATAAATAATTTCGAAAAATAAATAATTAAATAAAATATTTTAATTAATTTCGAAAAAAAATAAAAAAAATTAATTAATTTCGAAAAAATAAAAAAATATTTAAAATTTCGAAATTATTTTAAAAAAAAATTTAAAATTAAACCTACTATTTGAAAAATTAGGTTTCAACCAACCTAAATATCATTTCAAAATTTGCTAACTACTTTTTTTTTTTAAAAATTAAATGTTATTTTAAAAATAAAAATTAAATAAAAAATAGAAAAGATAAATAAAATATCTTTTCAGATTTTTAAATTTAATTTAAATAAATAAAATAACAAAATTTAAAAGTTAGCAAAATATCTTATATCTATTTAAAATTACATGATTATAAATATCTTATTTTAAATTTAAATAAGGTCAAAATATCTAAAAAGATTTAAAAATCTTAATAGATAAGATATTTTTAAAATATCTTAAAAGATAGGATATTTTTAAATATCTTAAAAGATATTATAAATATCTTTAAAAGATATTATAAATATCTTAAAAGATAAGATATTTTTAAATATCTTAAAAGATATTATAAATATCTTAAAAGATATTTTAAATATCAAAAAAATATCTGACCTTAAATTTAAAAAAAATATAATCAAATTTAAAAATAAGATAGATTTTTAAGCAAAAAGATAAATACTAGTTCTATTCAAATTCAAATTACACTAATATCTTGAATTAAATTAAAAAAAATTAAATTAATTCAAAATGATAATTAGAATTGAATTAGGAATAGTAATAGTATATATATAAAACCATACAAAAAATTGGAAGTTAATTCCATGAAAAGGTATGAAAAATTGAAGAAAATTGAAAAAATTCGAAACTGTACGGACAGCTCGCGATCGTGTGAAACTATCAAGACAAATTTCGATTTTGTCAAATCTTCAAAAAATCATAACTAATTCAAATAAAATCCAAATTGAGTTCTGTAAAAGGCTAACTTGCTTAATTTTTTCCATACTATCCAATAAAAATAATTCCAGAACCGAAATAACAATTATTTTTCACGAAAATTTCATAATCATCAATCAATCATCAAATAACACTCAATACAACATAATACCATCCAAAGAACATACAAACAATCGTTTTAAAGTCCAAATTACATGCAAGTAAATCAATTACCATGGCTCTGAGGCCAGTTGTTGGGAATTATTTTACCAGGATCTTAGATCTACTCACAAGTATGTTTATTAACATCCTAAATATGAACTTTCTAAAACGATAAAATAAACACATATAAAGTTAAGAAAACCTTACATTGATGCAGCGGAATAAATGTCTCCTTCCACTCAGATCTCTAACCCTTGATTCCTTTTACGTAGCGAGTATAATCAAGATTCCGAGCCCGAATCTCCTTCTTCTTCAAGCTTTGATCCTTCACAGTCTTCCAATCTATGATTGAGTTACTGCTTACTGTGTGTGGGCACTTACTCTTTCACTAGGGTCACAAAAAAGATGAAGGAAAAGAGGGAGAGAGGTTTCGGCCAAGGTAGAGAGTGAGGGAAGGCTCAGTTTTTCTGAAGAGAGAAATTTCTGTCAGAAAGCTAATGAAAGCATGTGTTGTGAGTGAGCCATCACTTTCTATTTATAGGCAACTTACTAGGTTTAGGTTAGGATTTATTTGGCATTAAAATAATGAAAATATTAATTTGAAAAAGCCTCTTAAGTGGCCGGCCATATGGTGTTAATGGGCCTCACTTAATTTTGCAATTTTATCAAATTTTATCTCTATTTTCTCAAAAATGCCAATTTTCCAATTCTAACCTTTAAAATGCCAAAACTAATTATTTAATAATTAAAATACATTATTAAATAATATTGTCATTTAATTTAATTATTAATTAGACATATAAAGTCTATTAATAAATAAATAAACCTAGAAAACTCTTTTCCTTACAATTTCACTTCGAATAGTGAAAATTCATAAAATCAGACATAGTCTAACTTTAGAATTATAATTGATCAATCACGAATCAATTAATGAGTCTTATAAGCAGAATGTTCTCAACTAGAATGGGGACCATGGATCTATATGCTGAGCTTCCAATAAGTGAACCAAATTTACCAAGTAAATTCCTACTTATTAATTCTTCGTTGAATCCACTCTTAGAACTTAGAATTGCACTCTCAGACTTATATAGAGCATATTGTATGTTTCACGATACCAATATACTATCTCATTTAACCATTGTTATAATCTTATTGTGATTTAAAGATCCTCTATATAGATGATTTACATCGAGATGGGATTTCTTTACCGTTCTCACCCCTCAATGTATTTTGCCCCTTAAAACACTTAGCTACCTGTAAATGGTGTTTAGTGATCTAATAATTAGTCAGTTAAACAAGAGCTCATCCATTTACTTCTATTTGCTAAGCTCGAAGGGAATCATCACTTAACTTCTATACACCAGTAGAAGCTATAGATTCCATATTTATGTTCAGCACTCCCACTCAATCATACTATCATGTTCCCAAAATATACGTATCACCCTGACCCAAAAGTAGGCTTAACTAATAAATCAAAGAACATGAATAGCACTCCTGAGTTGAGCCCAAGCATATCAGGATTTAGATTCTTTTCAATCTTAAGATCAACTACTGATATTGACTTGGAAAGATATGTATAACGGTAAGTTTGTAATATCTTAACTTAGTTGCAATATCGGTCCAGTCCAATGTATACTCCATACATTCGAAACTAGTATACTTTGCTAATGTCCTGGAAAGAACATAACACTTACTCCAAGTGTAAGTACACATCATCGCTGATTATCACATTAGTGTAAATCCAATAACACTGATGAAACAGGGACCAAAACTTTTGATTCATATGATCACAAACACATTCCACTGTGTTGACGATACTGTAATTGTGAATAAACATATGATCTGGATTTAACTGATCTTGTGTGTATGAATGTAATAAACATATTAAACATATTAAACCATTAGCATGTAAAATTCATGCAAACATCAATCACTTCAAATTTCTTATATTGATAACTAATCAGATTGTAAAGAGTTTTATTTAGGGCATAAAACCTAACAGTTGATAATAAATCTTTGCAATGACCAAGCAGAGCACGCTCCTTTGCTGTTACTGTTGAAACTTCGCCCACCAAGGAATTCACTTCGCCATCCTATCAACCAGAAAATTTGAAACAAATCCATCATATATTCTACTAAAACTGCAGAATTTTCGGGTCTTTAAAATTGCTAACCAATCAAAGGAATAGAAAATACCTATACCATTCCAATGGCAACTCAAAAAAAAAAAAAGTTACTATTGAATTTTGATAATGATATTTTAGGTAACTACAAGTAGGAAGATACAAACATGACATGAGCTAAAGCAACTATACAGAAAAAACCACCTTTGAGGTTAATAAGCATATTGAGGATGCCATGGCTTGCATCACATCAACTGCTGAGCAAATAGCGTCCTTCACATTTTGTACATCGGCTTGCAGCAAGCGATAATGAAAGCTTTAACTATGTCAAACTTCTGGGCAAATGAACTGATGATAAAAACGGGGTGTAGCAGGGTGACAATGAGAAACAATTCAAGAAAAAGTCTGTCACATATACCCTTGCCCCTGCAACAACTAGAAGACGGAGAGTGCTAGCCTTCAAAGCTTCAAAGGACCTAGACAATGAACAAGTATAGTCCCAATCTAGAACCGACCACTCTTCCAAATATACCATCTGCAATAATCTTTTACAAAGACAAACAATTAAGACTTTTATTTCATAATGTAAAGATGCAATAGTGTTGGGTGCAAAAAGAAACACATGCAAGCTATTAATACCATCCATGAAAATTGCAGATTAAAAAGTAATCTCTCAAAGGTAAACAAAGTATAATAATATTAAATTCCTCTTAAATTATTAGGTACTAGTACGATGGTGCCTGTATCTTAAGAAATTATTTTAGCTTTGACGATCATCCTCTGTTAATATTTGTCTATATATTTATAAATTGGGGAATTAGAGAAAACGATTAAGAACATTTTTTAACATACTATTGTACAACAATGATTAGTTTTCCGTAATTTTAACTCCCAAAGTTTGGGACTAAAACCGTGATTATAATAATGCAATTGTATATACTATCACTTACCTACAAAGCTGCAACTGTTGATAATAAATCTTTGCAATGACCAAGCAGAGCACGCTCCTTTGCTGTTACTGTTGAAACTTCGCCCACCAAGGAATTCACTTCGCCATCCTATCAACCAGAAAATTTGAAACAAATCCATCATATTTTCTACTAAAACTGCAGAATTTTCGGGTCTTTAAAATTGCTAACCAATCAAAGGAATAGAAAATACCTATACCATTCCAATGGCAACTCAAAAAAAAAAGTTACTATTGAATTTTGATAATGATATTTTAGGTAACTACAAGTAGGAAGATACAAACATGACATGAGCTAAAGCAACTATACAGAAAAAACCACCTTTGAGGTTAATAAGCATATTGAGGATGCCATGGCTTGCATCACATCAACTGCTGAGCAAATAGCGTCCTTCACATTTTGTACATCGGCGCAAAGAAGCGATAATGAAAGCTTTAACTATGTCAAACTTCTGGGCAAATGAACTGATGATAAAAACGGGGTGTAGCAAGGTGACAATGAGAAACAATTCAAGGAAAAGTCTGTCACATATACCCTTGCCCCTGCAACAACTAGAAGACGGAGAGTGCTAGCCTTCAAAGCTTCAAAGGCCCCAGACAATGAACAAGTATAGTCCCAATCTAGAACCGACCACTCTTCCAAATATACCATCTCCAATAATCCTTTACAAAGACAAACAATTAAGACTTTTATTTCATAATGTAAAGATGCAATAGTGTTGGGTGCAAAAAGAAACACATGCAAGCTATTAATACCATCCATGAAAATTGCAGATTAAAAAGTAATCTCTCAAAGGTAAACAAAGTATAATAGTATTAACCTCTTAAATTATTAGGTACTAGTACGATGGTGCCTGTATCTTAAGAAATTATTTTAGTTTTGACGATCATCCTCTGCTAATATTTGTCTATATATTTATAAATTGGGGAATTAGAGAAAACGATTAAGAACATTTTTTAACATACTATGCTACAACAATGATTAGTTTTTAGTAATTTTAACTCCCAAAGTTTGGGACTAAAACCGTGATTATAATAATGCAATTGTATATACTATCACTTACCTGCAAAGCTGCAACTGTTGATAATAAATCTTTGCAATGACCAAGCAGAGCACGCTCCTTTGCTGTTACTGTTGAAACTTCGCCCACCAAGGAATTCACTTCGCCATCCTATCAACCAGAAAATTTGAAACAAATCCATCATATTTTCTACTAAAACTGCAGAATTTTCGGGTCTTTAAAATTGCTAACCAATCAAAGGAATAGAAAATACCTATACCATTCCAATGGCAACTCAAAAAAAAAAAAAGTTACTATTGAATTTTGATAATGATATTTTAGGTAACTACAAGTAGGAAGATACAAACATGACATGAGCTAAAGCAACTATACAGAAAAAACCACCTTTGAGGTTAATAAGCATATTGAGGATGCCATGGCTTGCATCACATCAACTGCTGAGCAAATAGCGTCCTTCACATTTTGTACATCGGCCTGCAGCAAGCGATAATGAAAGCTTTAACTATGTCAAACTTCTGGGCAAATGAACTGATGATAAAAACGGGGTGTAGCAGGGTGACAATGAGAAACAATTCAAGGAAAAGTCTGTCACATATACCCTTGCCCCTGCAACAACTAGAAGACGGAGAGTGCTAGCCTTCAAAGCTTCAAAGGCCCCAGACAATGAACAAGTATAGTCCCAATCTAGAACCGACCACTCTTCCAAATATACCATCTGCAATAATCCTTTACAAAGACAAACAATTAAGACTTTAATTTCATAATGTAAAGATGCAATAGTGTTGGGTGCAAAAAGAAACACATGCAAGCTATTAATACCATCCATGAAAATTGCAGATTAAAAAGTAATCTCTCAAAGGTAAACAGAATAAAAAGTAATCCCTTCCTAAAGAGAACCAAAAATTCAGCTGTTTTTCTCACTTAAATTGTCTCAATAAACAGATCTAGCAATAAGAAATCTTACTTGCTCCTTTAGGATGGAAATAAGTTTCAGAGTTTGCCTCATCAATTGTAATTCGATTCTTTTAGTTCTAACAGATTCACGGAGTTGTTCTGTTGTGACCCATGCATTAAAAATGCTTCTCTGATACAAAGAGACACAAGCTAATAAATTTCTACCATGTAAATAGCACAAATAAACAAAGAAAACAATGATAAATTAATAAATTTCAACTAAAAGAAAAATACATGTAAAAAAAGAAAGAAAAAACACTCGAAGGTTTTCTCGAGCTTCAGATAAGCAAAATATATTTCTTTAATTTTCTGCTAGTCTACGATATTAATAATTTTGGGAGCCAATTTCTAGTAGATATGCACTCTAAACTGTAAAGAATGCCAAAGTAAAACAATTAACCCGTTCCCATAGGCCTTAGTCTTAGGTCAAAAGTCGGCTTGTCCAGCTAAAAGAGGGTTATAACTACTGACTCAGTAAAAAACAACTGGGAAAAAAAATAATAAAATCCAGTTGCCCCATTGTCATCGGTATCCTTTTTTAGTCATTAACCTACCAACAGTCTAGTACAACAACATACACAAACAAACTCGCAGAATAGCTGTAAAGTAATCTGAAAAAAACCCTACAAAATGCAGTTTTATAGATTTAGACTTGAAGCACCTATTATGGATAAACAGGCTTCTAATTTCACACTAGTGTTGACATTCAGAAGCTTGGAAACTTCCTTTTTGGTGTATTTTCTAAATGAACGATTTCTGACAAAATCTACTACTAGTCAATATTTTTTTCTTCATTGCCAGAAGTTTACTGTCACTTAGCACTTCCCACCAGTGCTAAGCAACTGCGCATGATCCTTCATTCAACATAACCTTTTCACTTATTCACATACTTTTCTATTTCACGGAAACCCTCTGTCAAATTTCTCAGGAAGGTATAGTAATACTGAGTAGAACTAAATATAATATCTAACATGATATACAATTCCTCTTTGTTAAAAAATCATTTTCTAAGTTGTCGTTATCTCGATATATGGCAAATCTAACCCAAAACACACACATGACATAGTAAGTGATTATAAGAGCTACTGATTTAAGTGAAAAGATAAATAAATAAAATTATTAAAACAATAAAGCAAACCTCTGCATTCAACCTCTGTGCCGAAAGAGAAGCATCAACTCTAGCATTTATGAATCGCCATTGCAAGAGACGATTATATAAGAGCCTTAAAAAGTGAGAAGTAGTCTGTTTTCTCCTGCTTTCCCTCTTTGAATATCGACCGCAAAACTTAAAATCGATGGTGCGTTTTTATTACTCATCGTACCTGGAACTAAATTCCTGATCTGCAATGGGCTCGTTCCCCTCAACGTGGATGACACAACAGACATGGAAGCTTTACTCGGTGACGCAGGACGACAAATCCCTTTAATCGGAGAAGTCTTTCGCCTACTACTGCTAAGTACTCCTCGAGGAGATAATACAGGACTCTCAATGGATAACTTCTTCGGAGTAATGAGCTTTGATGGGGCAAAAGCTCTCATCGCAGTACTCCTAGAGAATGGAGAAGCAGGCTCTGGTAATCGTTGGGACCGATTCTTAGACTCTTGCCAGAACCTTGCAGCCGCCATGGCTCCTCGAGAACCACGTTGCTCTTGACAAACAAAGGCACCAAACTCAAGTGTTCTTGGAGTTGTACAACTGGAAGAAGCAATCCACCCAAGTCTCATTTTCCAAATTACCCTAATCAAGTAAAGAAAACTAAACCATTGCGCAGAGTGTTACGGACAAGCTAAAGGAAACAAATTTAGTAATGCCATATTTACATATATATATATATAGCTAACTTGAGAAGAGAAAAAAAGGTCAGAAATATGACCTTTACGGGCGACGGCTAAGTGAGAGAGAGAAAGGTGGTGGTGGGAGTTTGGAGTGCAGTATGTGTAACTATCGTAGGCACCCGTGTTTTGGCTATAGCATACAAATTGACCTTTACGGGCGACGGCTAAGTGAGAGAGAGAAAGGTTGTAGAATATCTTAAAAAGCTATAACATACATGACTATAAAAAAAATTAGACTAAAAAATTATTCTAGATACCGAAATAAGTAAAGAGTGTATCAGTACATCATTTTTAAGGGGGTGCATTGTAGAATCACCCTAAATTTAATATCATTAAAAGTTTTTCTTGCTAGCAAAATATTAGAAAATTCTATAATGTACCCTCTTAAAAAGGATGCACCGATACATCTCTATCCGTTTTAGTATCTGAAATAATTTTTTAGTCTTTTTTTTTATGATCATGTAAATTATAGTTGTTTAAGACATCTTGCAAAATTTTAAAAAAATCGAAAAAGTTTAACACGCCGAAAACTGCGTTCAAACAGTGTGTTTCACAAGTTACTATTTTATTTTATACGCGTGTAAAATAGACTGTTTAAACATTATTTTCTATATTGTAAATTATTCCGAATTTCTCAAAATTTTGTAGGATATCTTAAATAGCTATAACGTACATAAATATGAAAAAAAAATTACTAATTTTTTTTTTGAATGCCGAAACTATTAGAGGGTACATCAGTACATCCCTTTTAAGGGGTATATTATAGAATTATCCCAAAATATTTATAAGTTGAAGAGTGTTATTGTAATTTTTATTACAATTATTTAGTTAATTTATTAAATATTTATAATATTATTAATAGTTTTTTTTTTTAATACGTGATAAATTACGAATTCTATTTTTAATATTATAAATATTTCAAAAAAATTTAAAAATTATAGAAATATTATTTTAACTATAAAAAATAATACTATAAAAAATAAATTAAAAAAAATATTCATGCAATTTTAAATGTGAAAATTGACTAAAATATTATAATAAAAAATTAATTTCAGCATATCATTTTTTTTTGACATGTTCAGCATATCATTTTATTTGTTAGTAAATTGTACTTATGAAAGAACTCTTCAATTTGTTTACATTTCTAATTAGGCTGTTTTTCATCCAAGTTATTTATTTGTTTCAAGATAACGCTTCTTTAAATTAGATTGGTTAGGCCGTTAGAGAACAACCATTTTCATAATGACAATAACGCTCCATATGAGGTTATACTTAGAGGGTTGAATCCATTGAATTCATATTCATACAAGAGAATATTAGTGACAAATTTTTAGAGTAGTAATGTGTCATTTTTTATGAGTTTCATTTTAATTTATTTTCTTTTTCTTATTTTTAAAATTTTTTATTTATTTTTTAAAATATTAGTAATTTCACTCTTTATTGAGTCATTTTAAAAAAATATTATTTAGAAATGGATGTGGTGTTCACTTAAAGACACTTCTTTTACTTTAATTTGTGCAAAATTAATGCAACATATATTCTTAAATTTTTTAATTTCTATCAAATTAAATTTTCGATTATTTTAATTTTTATTTAAAAAATATCTAAAATTCTTAAGTGTATAAAATAATTAAAAGATAGAAGTATGGACAATAATTTATAAATATCAATAAAGCAAAACACAATTTATATGAGCACTATTGTGATAATTATTTTGTTCAATTTTTGTCATTCAATTCAAATTTTATACTAAAGTGTAATATTCTGTATAAAATTAAAAATTACAAACATATATCACTTATAAAAAAATCATTATCAATATTAAATGGTGTTAATTTTAATAATAATAATAATAATAATTTTTTGTAAGGATAATAACAATAAAAATTAAAACGACGCTAATGTATGTTGTTATCCCCGTTCCAAGCCAAAGAAACACGTGCCATGAGAAGAGAAGTACTAGTTCATACAGTCATCAAATAAGTATCTTCCATGAAGCCAAATCACGGAAAGGCTCCGCGAATCTAGAAACAGATCAAGGCCGAAGGGTACACAAAGATTCACTTAGCTTCATTATGCCCTCCTGAACACGGAAGGTTTGCCACCATTCTAGGATTTGGAGTGGCCTAGACTCAAAGCTTGCCCAAGTGATACCCGAACGGGTACTCAAAGGGCCTATCATAGACGCTGACCACCCAAAAGAGATGCAGACGTCTACCTTGAGGATAAACCCAGATCACCCAATGATGATTATGCTTTTTCTAATACAGGATTAGATCTTATTCCCTATGGCAGAACATGGTAGTGCGCGCACCCCATTTGTTTTTTTACCAGACGGTTATTCTAGGTATTTATTTTTCAAGGTTAAACCTTTTGGTGACATGCCTCCTCTACAAATGGTGGTCCCCTATTGTCTAGTTTCTTCAACACACAAGCACAAATCCTTCGAAGGGGCCCAATAGTGAGGTCTCTTTGCATGTATTTTATCCCATTATTGGGCTTTTTACAGAAACCTTAGGTGGGTCTTGGGCATGTCCATGCCTGCCCTTTAGCCTAAAAATACCCTTCTATTTCCATACGAAGGGGGATAAAAAATGAAGATAGTCGAAGCTCTGGTAATATTACTCTAAGCTTTCCTCTTCTTCAAGAGAAACAAAGAGTACATAGTTAGTATTTCTTGTATAATTGTAAAAACATCAAATACGCTTTTAACGGCTAATAGACTGACTCGTGGACTAGTAATCATTAAAGCTTGATCCATGTAAAAATCTCCATCTCCTTTATTATTGCATTTTACTATTTCTTAAGCTCTTATTATATTAATTTTTGAAAATGTCGGTAAATATTTTGGTGCTTTCACTGAGAGCTGTAGAAAGACCTAAATCCATGGTCCTATTGTAACAATGGTGTTTACTCAAAAAATAGTTACTATGAAGACTCCTCAAGGTAGCCTCGACCCTATCATGGAGGATGTAAACCTTGTGCCACTAGAGCATGCTCAGTCGAGCGATGTGAGAGGAGGAGATGCATTCAATGCTGACAACCGAGAGAGTAACCTAAACAAGAAGCACAGCTGCATCGAAGAAGACTGAGATGCTGAAAAATGAGGAGGAAGATGATGGGTATATCAAAGATGGGTACTACAAGGATGGCTACTATTATGAACAAGACCATCACGTAGTTTGAGTATCTAAAGAACTACATGTTTACCGAGATTTTTGGCAACTAAATATTTTTAGAGCTTAAGAAAGAAATAACGGAATAAATAACAAACATGAGATTTTTACGTGGTTCAGGCGTTAACTATTCTTAGTCCCCGAGTCCATTTTATTAGACACATTGGCCAGTAACTGTTCATACAAGTTAGTATACAATAGACTGAAACTCAGTTTTCCTAGTGTTCCTCTTAAAGAAGAGGAAGCTTGGTAGGAATTTATGAGGAGTTTTTCTGTATAATATTATTTTTTATTTTACAGGTGTTTTTCAAAAGTATCCTCACAAAGTCTCTTGCCCTAGCTCGTATTTTATAGGGGTATTTATAGGCCAATTTCTTTGCACGTGCTGGCTTGGATTGATCATCTTGCCCCCAAATGGTCATTTTGCCCCACTTATGTTTTGTCCTTTAGTGGACTTAGTGTAATGTGTTATGTGATTATGTGGCATTTGTTTGGCTGAAATAAAGATTCATTTATGCATTTACTTTCATTTTATTCAAAAGCTTGAAAGTTGAGAAAAACCAAAGTTAAAAGAAAAAGCTTTTTCTCTCAAATTCTCTCTCTATTTTCGGCCCCTTTGAGCAGCTGGGATTTGCTCATTCTTCCTTGAGATTTCAAGTGTTGTTGTGTTCAATTCAAGCTAGGTTAGCTCCTTCTATTCCTCTCTTTGAGATTCTTGAAAATTAAGAAATGTTGGTGGTTGAATGTTTAATTTTGAAGAGGTTGTTGCTGCTGTAGTTCTAGGTTGTTTTCTGTGTTTTTATGCTTGATTTGAATGGATTAATGTAGGTTTCATGCACGTTAGTTGCTCTTGTTCTAGTTTGAGAAGTTTTGGTTCAAAAGCTTTAGTTTTCAAAGAAAAAATGATGAAGTTTGTTGCTGTAGTTGTTCCTGCTGTTTAAATGTGTTTTCTGGAGGTTTATGATGTTGAATTATGTTGAGTTATGTTTGATTTAGTGGCTGATTGGAGGGATTAGTCAAGTTTTGAGTTTTGAACTCAATCTTGAACCTCCAATGGGGAATTGAGTTTCTGTGGTTGAAGCTCGGTTTTTATGCTTTGGATTTGTTCCTAGGGGTATTTAGAACAGGTCTGGAAGTTTTGGTATAGTTTGGAATTGATTTGAGCAATGTATGAATTTTTGAGTTTAGTCTGCGAGGAACCGGAATTCCGGTTGTGCATCCGGAATTCCGGATAGGGTTCAGGAATTTCCAGAACCGGAATTCCGGTTGTGCAACCAGTCTGCCAGGTGGGAAATTTTCAGGAACCCTAGATTTCCTCGTTTTTATGTTATTTGGGGTATTGCCATACTTTTTATCGATAGGGAAACTTTTAGTTCCTAGTTTAAGTCCCCGGGAAGTGATTTAGCGTATCACTTATAGTGTTGTGATTGTTTTGGTTTAGGAGCCTGTAAACCGCCGTGCAGTTCGTTCCAGTCAGGTTGACCAGCACACCTGAATTGGGAATTGAGGTAAGATTAGTATAACTGTAAAGCCCGCTTAGTTAATTTGGAAATTAGCAGTTGTTTATGATTAATTATTAAATAATTTATTATACCGTTATTTATGTCATTCAGTAGCTTGCCTATTTTGTAATTCCTATGTCTCGAGATTTTGGAACTCGGCGTTTGGCTCAGTAGAAATCACAACTTAGTATGCTAGTAGTTTGGGGACGGGTTTTAGACATTGGGAATGTCGGGAATGGCCGGGAATTTAGAATTTCCCAAAAATACCCCCTTTAGTGATTTTTATGTGATTTTATGGTGGAGGGGCAAAATGGTCTTTTTGCCCCATTAGTATTTTGTCTTTTGTGACTTTATGAAATGAAAAATAAATGTTATTTTATTTAATTGTTGGCCGATATGTAAGTTGATATGTGGCATTTACTCATCTTTTTCTCTCATTTCAACACTTAGAAAAATAAAATAGAAAATTTTGGAAAAGAACTCTCTCAAGCTCTCTCTCTCTTTTTCGGCCAAGACTTGGCTGCTAGGGCTGGGTTTTTCTCCTCTAATCCTTGTGAATTTCAACTCATCTTTGTGTAATCTTAGCCAAGGTTGGATCACTTATAACTTACCTTTGTGTTTTCTTGAATTTTAAGTAAAATTGATGAAATGCATGCATGATTTTGATATATGGTTGCTGCTGTGATTTTTGTATTAATTTCTGAATTGTAAGCATGTTAATTTGAGGTGATTCAAGCTGTTAGAAATGCATATAGGCTACCTTGTTTCAAGTTTGGTTTTTCTAGCTCAAAAATGTAAATTTTGAAGAAATTGTTGGAAATCTGTTGCTGTATGGTTGTTAATGTTTTTGTTTGTTTTCAGAGATTATATTATGCTAGTTTAAGAGGTTTTAAGCTAGTTTGATTGCTGATTAGGTGGTTTTGCTCAAGTTTGAGTTTAGAACTCAAAGCTTGAGCTCCAATGGCATTTTTCATGTTTGAGGTTTCTGGGTTGTTTTGATGCCTTGTATATGTTCTAGGGAAGGTATAGAACAGGTCTGGAAAGTTTGAGGTGATTTGGGGTTGAATTGTGCAAGATATGATTATTTGATGTTGCTGCCTGCGAGGAACCGAAATTCCGGTTGTGCATCCGGAATTCCGGATGGGTGTCCTGAATTTCCCAGAACTGGAATTCCGGTTGGGCAACCGGTCTACCGGTTGGGGAATTTTCAGAAACCCTAGTTTTCCTCGTTTTTATGTTTTAGGGGGTATTGCCATGCTTTTTATCGATAGGGAAACTTTTAGTTCCTAGTTTTAGTCCCCGGGAAGTGATTTAGCGTGTCACTTATAGCGTTGTGATTTTTATGGTTTAGGAGCCGATGTCCGCGCTCGGCTTCGGTTCCGGTCCAGTTGGCTCCAAGGCACACACCGAATTCGGAATCCGAGTAAGATTAGTATAACGGTATGCATATGTAGATTACATGTTTAGCGAGCATGTAGGAAGCCTATTAGATTACATTAGTTGTATGTTGGCTTCGAACCATCCAACCCCGTCACGTCGGTACAGTGGAGTATGACCAAGCCGGAGTATGACCGGTTTGAACGATCAGCCGACACTTGGTTGGTGGTTCCGTGCTATTGACGTATCCCGTCGGTACAGCTGGAGTATGACCAAGAATGAGTATGACCGGTTCGACCGATCGGGAGGATATAGTAACACGTCGGTACAGCCGGAGTATGACCAAGGCGGAGTATGACCGGCTCGACCGATCAGGTTGTTACGTGTCAATAGTACCGTCCCTATGAACGTTCGTAACTCGGTACCATGTTGGACATGGCGGTAGTGGCTCGCACCATGTTGGACATGGCGGTGGCGGGACTCGCATCGTGTTGGACACGGCAGTTAGAATTATGTATGAGTATTATTATGCTTTTCTTACTGAGTCTGTCGACTCACAGTTCTACGTTGATGTGTAGGTAAAGGCAAGGCTAGTGCTGATGGACCGTGAGCGAGCTTATGAAGGTTGTACATGTCGGGGCGGTTAGGCCTGGAGCGTACGATCATCGGGACAGCGAGGCTGATTTTGTAACTGGTCGCTAGGCGACATGTATTTTGTATATCAGTTTAACAGTTAAATCTTTTTGTAAATGATTTTATAATCGGGATCCCGAGTCTTTTGTAATGTTGTTTTATAAGTTTAATTAAAAAGCAAAATTTTAATTAATCACGTTTTTCCATAAACCTCGTTGATTAGCAACGAGCTGCACAGCATGTTTAAAAATCACGTAATACGCCTATGTTAGTTAGGGTGTTACAATTTGGTATCAGAGCCGCCAGGTTGTCTTCCGAAGATCGTCACGACATGTACAATCATCATCAGCAGTTAGCTCATTTCACGCTTCGCAAGCCTTTATTGCTTTAGTAGTTTATTTTATTCAGTTATGAAAAAGAAAAGCCTGTTAGGAAGCATGTTAGTAGCCTGATAGTAGAATAGGCGCATGTTTCGTTTTTAATTTCCAAATTAAGCGGCATTAGTAAAGCTCTTGATGATCGTGACCTGAAGTGCCAACTCGGGATTTCGAGGCGGTTCATACTAGATGGACGCCGGACGAAATATTAGGAGTCAGGGCATCTCAGTCGGGTCCGATCAAGGTCGAGGAGCTCAGTTCCCCTCAAGTGTTTTGGGCCGAGGTAGAGGTCCCAGTGGCAGGGTTCGCGGTTGGAGGATGTTAACTCGCCGCAGGCTGCCTAAGTCAATCAGGAAGCCCAGAATTGGGAAGTTAGGTTTGCTGAAATGCAAGCCCGGATGGAAGAGCAAGATCTCGAGATTCAGAGGTTGAGACAGCAGGGTGCTCTTGCAGCCCAAAGGCTCCGTAGTTCCGGTGGCACCCGCCCGCCGCCTGTGCCGAGATAGTGGTGGCGGCCAATAAATTGGAACCTTTGTACGAACGGTTCGGAAGTGTGCACCTCCGGTTTTCCGGGGAGGTCCGGACGTGATGAAAGCCGAGCAGTGGCTGATGGTGATCACCAAGATTCTAAACTTTATGGGTGTCACCGGGAACGACAGAGTGGTGAGTGCCACTTTTCAGTATTAAGAAGACACTCTGGTCTGGTGGAACATGGTATCTCAGATCCATGACGTCGTTACTATGACCTGGGAAAGGTTTTAGGAACTCCTCAGCGTTAAATGTTATAACGAGGCGGTCAGAAGCGCCAAGAGGAAAGAGTTCGCCCACCTGACCCAGCGAGAGAATATGAGCATGACGGAACATATTACTCAGTTCAGCTGGTTGGCGAGGTTAGCCTCGGGATTTTTGCCAACCGATTTCAGTAAGAAAGAAAGTATCTCGATGGACTTAATGTGAAGATCAAGTATGACCTTATGATCACTACCGACGATAAGACCATCTAAGCTGAGATGGCGAAGAAAGCATGGTGAGCTGAGGGCGCAGCTAGATGTATGTGGAATCAGTTAGGACTCTGGAATGTGGCGGGGCTCCTACCCCTTCTGCGTCAGGTTTCAGCAGGGGAGGTAGTGGTTCGGCCATGGACTGGAGGAGAAAATCATCCACTGCATCCGGTGGCTCGAGGCAGAACAAGAGGTTCCGAGGGAACCAGAATCAAGACGGTCGTCAGGGTAGTATTGAGACCCGTTATTCCTACTGGAGTGTCTCATTAGTAAGAGGCATCCTATGGATGAGTGTTTAGGTCAAGGATGTCTTATGTGGCAGACAGAGTTTTTAGAAAATTGGAAAGACTATATGATAGATATGAATCAGGGTTTGGAACCCTATTACCTGGCGGAGAATTGGTTATCTCCAATAGGTGGATTAGGCCTATGCCGATCAGGATAGATGGTAGAGAGTTAAGTGCTGATCTGGTAGAGATGAGTTTAGTCGAATTCGATATTATTTTAGGAATGGATTTCCTATCTAAATATTCGGCGAGCATTGAGTGTAAAAGAAAGATGGTGGTCTTCCAACCGGAAAGTGAAGAACCGTTTGTATTTGTGGGTTCAGTTCAGGGATCTCGGATCCCGGTGATCTCGGCTATGTCAGCGAGAGAATTGTTGCACGGCGGTTGCTTAGGGTTTCTAGCCGAGTGGTGTCACACGGCCAGAAACCCCTCGGCCAGAGGACATCAGGGTGGTTTGGGAATTTCTGGGTGTTTTTCCCGAAGAACTTCCAGGGTTACCACCTCAGCGGGAGATTGATTTCGTGATTGACTTGGCACCAGGGGTGGATCCGGTTTCCAAAGCCCCGTATAGAATGGCTCCAGCCGAACTTAAGGAATTAAAGATTCAGCTTCAAGGGTTGCTCGACATAGGGTTCTTTCGGCCCAGTGTGTCACCCTGGGGAGCCCCGGTTTTATTCGTCAAGAAGAAGGATGGATCTATGAGGATGTGCATCGACTACAGGGAGTTGAACAAGCTGACGGTGAAGAATAAATAACCATTACCTAGGATCGATGACTTGTCCGATCAGCTTCAGGGGAAGACGGTCTTTTCTAAGATTGATCTCCGTTCGGGTCATCATCAGTTGAGAATCCGAGAGGAGGACATTCCAAAGACGGCTTTCCGCACTAGGTATGGACACTACGAGTTTCTGGTTATGTCATTCGGACTAACCAATGCTCCTGCAGCATTCATGGACCTGATGAATAGAGTATTCAAGGATTTCCTCGATATCTGTGTGATTGTGTTTATCGACGACATCCTCGTGTACTCTCAATCAGAAGAGGAGCACGAGTTACATCTTCAAATGGTACTGCAACGACTTCGAGAACATAAGCTTTACGCCAAGTTCAAGAAATGTGAGTTCTGGTCGTCTCAGGTGTCCTTCCTAGGGCACATTGTGAGCAAGGATGGGATCAAGGTGGATCCCGGGAAGATTGAATCCGTCAGGGATTGGCCGAGACCGAAGACAGTGACAGAGATCAGAAGCTTCTTGGGTTTAACGGGGTACTACCGTAGGTTCGTCGAAGGGTTCTCCAAAATTTCAATGCCCCTAACCGAGCTTACAAAGAAAAATCAGAGATTTATTCGGTCAGATAAGTGCGAAGCTAGCTTTCAGGAGCTAAAGCAGAGGTTGATTACTGCTCCGGTGCTAGCTTTGCCTTCGGACAAGGAGAAGTTCGTAGTCTACTGTGACGCATCCAAACAGGGTTTGGGGTGTGTATTGATGCAAGCCGATCGGGTCATCGCTTATGCCTCCCGTCAGTTAAAGGATTATGAACAGCGATACCCGACTCATGATCTAGAATTGGCCGCAGTGGTTTTTGCACTGAAGATTTGGCGGCATTACCTTTATGGGGAGAAGTGTGAGACCTATACCGACCATAAAAGTCTCAAGTATTTCTTTACTCAGAAAGATTTGAACATGAGACAAAGGCGTTGGTTGGAATTAGTGAAGGATTACGATTGCGAGATCCTCTATCATCCCGGAAAAGCCAATGTAGTGGCCGATGCCCTGAGCAGAAAGGGTCCCGGGCATGTAGTTAGTATGGTTCAGATCTCACCTCAGCTAGCAGAGGATATGGTTAGATCCAGCATTGAGTTTGTGGTAGGTCAGCTTCACAACTTGACGCTGCAATCTGATCTGTTGGAAAGAATAAAAGTCGCTCAGATGACAGATCCGGAGTTAGTGAAAATCCGAGACGGGGTGTTGGCTGGTCAAGCCAAGGACTTTTCAGTGTCAGATAGTGGGATGCTTTTGTATAAAGCCAGAGTTTGCGTTCCGAACAGTGTGGAACTTAGAAATGAAATCTTTGAGGAGGCTCATTCTACCCCATACTCCCTGCATCCCGGCACAACCAAGATGTACCAAGATTTGAAACCGTACTTCTGGTGGAGCGGTATGAAGAAGAATTTGGTAGAATTCGTATCGAGATGCCTCATTTGTCAGCAGATTAAGGCTGAACATCAGAGACCAGCAGGGTTGTTGCAGCCTCTAACCCTACCAGAATGGAAATGGGAGGATATTACGATGGATTTTGTGGTCGGGTTACCTAGGACCACGGGTTTATTTGTTTCCATCTGGGTAGTGGTGGACCGATTTACGAAATCTGCTCATTTTCTGCCGGTTAGAACAACATTTTTAGTGGATCAGTTGGCAGAACTGTACGTCAGAGAGATAGTGAGACTTCACGGAGTACCGAAGTCTATAGTTTCGGACAGGGATCCGAAGTTCACCTCCAAATTTTGGCAAAGTTTGCAACGGGCAATGGGTACAAAGCTAAAATTTAGTACAGCATTCCATCCTCAGACAGATGGTCAGTCCGAAAGGACAATTCAGATATTGGAGGACATGTTGAGAGCCTGTGTTATGGACTTTGAAGGCTCATGGAATAAGTATCTACCGTTGATAGAATTTGCGTACAACAACAGTTATCAGAGTACGATAGGGATGGCTCCCTATGAACGGTTGTACGGTAGAAAGTGTAGATCCCCTATCCACTGGGATGAGACAGGGGAGAGGAAATACCTAGGTCCAGAGTCAATTCAGCGGACCAATGAGGCAATAGAGAAGATAAAAGCTATAATGCTTGCCTCACAGAGCAGACAGAAGAGTTACGCAGATCCGAAACGCAGAGATGTGAGTTCCATGTAGGGGAACGTGTGTTTTTACGGGTATCTCCGATGAAGGGGATTAAACGTTTCGGGAAAAGAGGCAAGTTATGCCCTAGATTTACAGGACCTTTCGAGATTCTCGAGAAGATAGGTCAAGTGGCATATCGGTTAGCATTGCCTCCAGCTTTATCAGCAGTTCACAACGTATTCCATGTCTCGATGTTGAGAAAATACGTTTCAGATCCCTCTCATATACTCAGTTATGAGAGTCTTCAACTTCAGCCAGATATGACTTATGAGGAACAACCAGTGCAGATCCTGGATAAAAAGGATAAAGTCCTTCGTAATAAGACCATAGCATTGGTCAAGGTTCTCTGGAGAAACAGTAAGGTGGAAGAAGCCACCTGGGAGCTAGTGACAGATATGAGAGCTCAATATCCAGAGTTATTCAGGTTAGATTTCGGGGACGAAATCCTTTTAAGGGGGGGATAGTTGTAAAGCCCGCTTAGTTAATTTGGAAATTAGCAGTTGTTTATGATTAATTATTAAATAATTTATTATACTGTTATTTATGTCATTCAGTAGCTTGCCTATTTTGTAATTCCGGTGCCTGGTATTTTGGAACTCGGCGTTTGGCTCAGTAGAAATCACAACTTAGTATGCTAGTAGTTTGGGGACGGGTTTTAGACATTGGGAATGTCGGGAATGGCCGGGAATTTAGAATTTCCCAAAAATACCCCCTTTAGTGATTTTTATGTGATTTTATGGTGGAGGGGCAAAATGGTCTTTTTGCCCCATTAGTATTTTGTCTTTTGTGACTTTATGAAATGAAAAATAAATGTTATTTTATTTAATTGTTGGCTGATATGTAAGTTGATATGTGGCATTTACTCATCTTTTTCTCTCATTTCAACACTTAGAAAAATAAAATAGAAAATTTTGGAAAAGAACTCTCTCAAGCTCTCTCTCTCTTTTTCGGCCAAGACTTGGCTGCTAGGGCTGGGTTTTTCTCCTCTAATCCTTGTGAATTTCAACTCATCTTTGTGTAATCTTAGCCAAGGTTGGATCACTTATAACTTACCTTTGTGTTTTCTTGAATTTTAAGTAAAATTGATGAAATGCATGCATGATTTTGATATATGGTTGCTGCTGTGATTTTTGTATTAATTTCTGAATTGTAAGCATGTTAATTTGAGGTGATTCAAGCTGTTAGAAATGCATATAGGCTACCTTGTTTCAAGTTTGGTTTTTCTAGCTCAAAAATGTAAATTTTGAAGAAATTGTTGGAAATCTGTTGCTGTATGGTTGTTAATGTTTTTGTTTGTTTTCAGAGATTATATTATGCTAGTTTAAGAGGTTTTAAGCTAGTTTGATTGCTGATTAGGTGGTTTTGCTCAAGTTTGAGTTTAGAACTCAAAGCTTGAGCTCCAATGGCATTTTTCATGTTTGAGGTTTCTGGGTTGTTTTGATGCCTTGTATATGTTCTAGGGAAGGTATAGAACAGGTCTGGAAAGTTTGAGGTGATTTGGGGTTGAATTGTGCAAGATATGATTATTTGATGTTGCTGCCTGCGAGGAACCGGAATTCCGGTTGTGCATCCGGAATTCCGGATGGGTGTCCTGAATTCCCGTAACCGGAATTCGGTTGGGCAACCTGGCCTACCTGTTGGGGAATTTTCAGAAACCCTAGTTTTCCTCGTTTTTATGTTTTAGGGGGTATTGCCATGCTTTTTATCGATAGGGAAACTTTTAGTTCCTAGTTTTAGTCCCCGGGAAGTGATTTAGCGTGTCACTTATAGCGTTGTGATTTTTATGGTTTAGGAGCCAGTAATCCGCCGCTCAACTTCGGCCCCAAGTTGACCAAGCACACCCGAATTCGGAATCCGTAAGATTAGTATAACAAAGATGCATATGTAGATTACATGTTTAGCGAGCATGTAGGAAGCCTATTAGATTACATTAGTTGTATGTTGGCTTCGAACCATCCAACCCCGTCACGTCGGTACAGCCGGAGTATGACCAAGAATGAGTATGACCGGTTTGACCGATCAGCCGACACTTGGTTGGTGGTTCCGTGCTATTGACGTATCCCGTCTGCAGACAGCCGGAGTATGACCAAGAATGGAGTATGACCGGTTCGACCGATCAGGAGGATATAGTAACACGTCAGTACAGCCGGAGTATGACCGGCGGCGGAGTATGACCGGCTCGACCGATCGTTGTTACGTGTCAATAGTACCGTCCCTATGAACGTTCGTAACTCGCACCATGTTGGACATGGCAAGAAGTGGCTCGCACCATGTTGGACATGGCAGTAGCGGCACTCAGTATCGTGTTGGACACGGCAGTTAGAATTATGTATGAGTATTATTATGCTTTTCTTACTGAGTCTGTCGACTCACAGTTCTACGTTGATGTGTAGGTAAAGGCAAGGCTAGTGCTGATGGACCGTGAGCGAGCTTATGAAGGTTGTACATGTCGGGGCGGTTAGGCCTGGAGCGTACGATCATCGGGACAGCGAGGCTGATTTTGTAACTGGTCGCTAGGCGACATGTATTTTGTATATCAGTTTAACAGTTAAATCTTTTTGTAAATGATTTTATAATCGGGATCCCGAGTCTTTTGTAATGTTGTTTTATATGTTTAATTAAAAAGCAAAATTTTAATTAATCACGTTTTTCCATAAACCTCGTTGATTAGCAACGAGCTGCACAGCATGTTTAAAAATCACGTAATACGCCTATGTTAGTTAGGGTGTTACAATAACAGTATGCATATGTATGCATATGTTGGGTTTTATGCCCTAAATAAAACTCTGTTTCAATGTAACCCAGATTATTCAATATCAATAAAGTAACAGAAGTATTTTTTCATTCATTTGTGTATGTTTTGGTTCACTTAATCAATTGTTTGTCTATTTGATTTATAAATTCATCCAAACCCCTTTCACATACTTGATCATGTTTATTGTGTTGTCAACACAGTGGAAAGTAAACATGACTATGTGAACAAAGTATTCCTAGATTTATCAGAACACTGGGTGTTACTGTTATGACAATCTACAACAGAGTTTACTTGCATTTGGAGAAATGTTATGTTCTTTCCAGAACATAGGTTAAAGTAAAGCTCAGGTTGGATGCATGGAGTATGCATTGGAATGGACCGATATTGAACTTTGAATTAGATTTTTGAAACTTACCGTAAATATCTATTCAATTCAATATCATAAGTTGATCCTAGATCACATGATCGAAATCCTGATATGGTTAGGCTCAATTTCAAGAGTATTATTCGTGTTCTTTGATTTGTTAGTTAAGCCTAATCTTTAGTCAGGGCAATACATACATTTTGGGAACACGGTAGTGCGATTGAGTGGGAGCGCTAACATAAAGATGGAATCTATAGCTTCTATCTGGCGAATAGTAAGCAAAGGGTGATTTCCTTCGAGCTTAACCAAACGAGATAAATGATTGAGTACTCATTTCACTTAGTTGAAATATCATTTATACAGGGTTAAGTGTTTTAAGGATAAAATACATTGTAGGGTGTTACGGTAATTTAGTCCCTTTACAGTGTAAATCATCCATATAGAGGATCATTGATCACATTAGGATTATAACAATGGATAACTAATGATGTGTCTACATGGTGGAACATATAGAGCATTCTATATACTGAGAGTGCAATTCTGAGTTCTATGTGTGGATTCAACGAAGAATTAATAAGTCAGTGAATTTAAGTGGTAAATTCTAGATCTGCTTATTGGAAGCTCGAATATATATACCCATGGTCCCCTCACTAGTTGAGATAATATTACTTATAAGACTCATTTAATTGATTTTAATTAATCAATTAAAAATTCTCAATATAGACTTGTCTATTTGAGAATTTATCACTTATTAAGGGCAAAACAGTAAATAAAGATTTTGAAGGGCATATTTATTAATTAAGAAACTTTAATTAGTTTCATTATTAATAAAATAAATGACAATATATTATTTGATAATTAATTTTAATTATTAAATAATTACATTTGACATTTATGTGGTTGAACAAAGGAATTGGCAGTTTTTGACAAAACAGGAAACTATCAGTATAGGAAAAGGAAAGTTGGAAAAGTGGCAAGCCTTGTTTCCACAATGCCTAGGCCGGCCACTTAGCTTCCCTTTTCCCTTTGATTTTTTCAATATTAAATGTCAATTAATTCAATCATAGCCCTAGGTGGTCTTCTATAAATAGAAGGCAAAGGCTTCAGAGTTAAACATAACTGTACAACTGATACACAACATTATTTTGACAGAATTTTCTCTCTGAAAATTCTCTCTGAGCCGCCACCCTCTCTCTCTCTCTTCCTTCACTGTTTCGAAATGTATAAGTGCTAGAGTAGTACCCACACACATCAAGTAATACCTCAATCATAGTGAGGAAGGCTGTGTAGAATTCAGAAACACCAAAGAAGGACTATCGGGCTCATATACTCTGCTACAGAAAGGAATCAAGGGTTAGAGATCTGAGTGGGAGGAGACATATATTCCGCTGCACCCAATGTAAGATTTCTGATACTCTTATGTGTTTAATTTACTATCGTTTTAGAAGTTCATATTTAGGTTGTTAAATCAACATACTTGTGAGTAGATCTAAGTTCCTGGTAAAATAACTTCCAACAAATGGCACCAGAGCCATGGTAATTGATTTGCTTGCAAGAAATTTCTACTTAAAACGATTTGCTTGTTTTTTGGATGGTATCATGTTGCTTTGAGTGTCATATTGATGTTTGATTGTTGTTTGTGAATTCTGGGAAAAATAGTTACTTTTCTATCTCTGTAATTATTTTTGTTGGATAGTTTGGAAAATTCTAAGCAATTTACTTTTTTACAGAACTCGATTTCGATTTAATTTGAATTAGTTATATATTTTTGAAAATTGGAAAAATCGGGGTGATGAGCACCCTCATCATGCGCGCGGAATGGCTGCAAGCAGCCTTCCTGCGCCGTGATTCCTCGGCGTGCACCCCAGAGACGTGCGCGGATGAGCATGCATGGCATGCCATCCGTACAGTTCATCATTTTTTCAATTTTTTTTTTCGATTTTTCATGCTATTTCATGGAATTAAATTCCGATTTTTTGTGTAGTTTTGTATGTTGATTTTTGTTTTTCAAATTTCAAATCTAATTATCAGAAATAAATTAATTTTAATTTTTAAAATTAATTTTAGATATTAGTGTAATTTGATTTTGAAAATAGGAAAAATCAATTTTTGCTTACCTCTTTTCTTATTTTCTTTAAAATTTGATTATTTTATTTTTTTTTTAAGGTCAGATATTAATTTTTTTTTGGTAACTTGACCTTAATTAAAATAAGATCAAAATAATCATGATAATTTTAAAAGAGGAAATAAGGTATTTTTGTTAACTATTAACTTTTGTTATTTTTTAATTAAATTAAATTATAAAACAAGAAAATGGTATGTATTTACCATTTTCTATTTTATTATTTAATTTATTAAATGACATGAAATTTAAAAGGAAAGTTAGCAATTTAATTTTGAAATGACATTTAGGTTACCCAAAACCTAATTTTTCAAAATGGTAGGTTTAATTTTAATTTTATTTTCGAAATAAATGTTTAAAATTAAATAAATCCTACATCCAACTATCCAAATCTAACCTTGTTGCAGGAGTATGTGTTTTAGATTGTTTGTAAGTTTTCTAAAACCTATTATTGCTTGATCTAAATTGCCTTGGTTAACTTGATGATAGATCCTATGATCTAATTTTAACCAAAGGTTCAATTGATGATAGATCAAGTAAATAATTTGTAACAGGTAATTTTTACAAACTTCTTTCATCTGTGTATGACCTAGCAACATGATAGGATCCATCCAAGTGTGTATGCCTGTGTGAGCCTATATGTTTAATTTCTGTTATAGATACATATAGGTTGTTGTTGCTAAATAAAATATCATAACTGATAGATTTTATTTAGGCTCATTTAGTAGTGAGCCTATTCAATTAATAACAGTTGTTCATTTTAAGGTTAAATTCCTCTCTTTTGGGCCTTGTGTGAGAGTTGGGAGCCTTAGAAGTGGGTACGACATACTGGACCCAGCCCCCCCTCACATGAACAACCCCAATTGTGAAGGCCCATTCGCCTGATTTGGATAACTGTGCTAGGTTAATTATATTAGTTTGACCTAATAAAAAATTGATTAGCAACATAATTAATTTCATTCTTCCTTGAAATTAATTTAAGAAAAACATAGTTTGAATAGTTATATTCTGGAAAGCTATATGTATTTTTCTTGTTTTTAATTAAATATGGAATTATAACCATATAAATTCTTTCTGAATCTTAATTTTATAATTTCATTAAATATTCCTATTTAAGTTGAGATTTAGTTAAATCTATCAAATCAACTTAGATTTGAATATTTTTGAATTTCCTATTATAAATTAAGTTGAGGAATTTTGGGAATTGGTTATTAAGATTCTTTAGATATTTTTTAAGTTGATATTTTATAAATATGGGAACTTAAAATGGAATATCTTCTAAATTAAGTGGTTACTACTTAATTGGTAATATTTAATTAAGTCATTGATTGAAGAATATTTTAAGTTGGGTATTTAGATTTTTTTTTCTAAACAACTTAAATAAGATATTTTTCAAAATTATTCCATTTTTGAAATTTAATTAAAGTTTTTACTTTAATTTGTAATATTTCATTATTGAGATATGGAATATAAATGATTAAACAAAATACATTTTTAAATAATGAGCTTTAATCAAGAGAAATTCGATCTCCATTGTTGGTTTTACATAGCTATTGTTTTAGTGAGTAATCCTCCCTAATGGAGGAACGTTCATTAGCAAGTTAGCGCCGTTTAATCTCGAAAGATAAGTATTCTTATAAGTTTTTTTTTATATGGTTCATGACCACCCTAATGGTGGCGACTGTATAAGACTTACAAGAATGCGAAACAATGGTAGAAGCTCATAAGATAGAATTGCCTTGACTCTCGCCTAAACGGGACAACGCTGAATTCCAATCTTGATCGAATAAAAGGTTGCTAGAATGTTTGACATTTTAGATGAATTGACAACTCTATTCAATGGATGATGCTTTGACTCTCGCCTAAACGGGACACTGTATCAGTTCGTTGGAAACCTTGGAAAATAAACTATGTTAGATTTAGTATTTTTATAACATATGTGATTATTTGTTTTCTGAACCTGTGTATGAATTTATAGAACCAAAACCTTACTTCTGTTTATTGATATGTTGTAGTGCCAATATGAATAACCCTCATCCCGATCCACTCCTAGTTAGTATCTTTGCAAAGAACTCAATAGTGTGAAAATGCATCCTGGTAGTTGCATTAACTCGCACCTATTGTTGATGAATCTGAAATTCCAAAAGGCAAATCTACTAGGAATTGATTTATCAAAGGAACAATGGGTAAGACTCATACTTTATAGTCTTCCTCTGGAGTATGACAGTTTTGTTCTATATTACTTATTGAACAATCCTCACTCCTCCGACATGGACAAACTCGAGACTGAGTTGAGGGCCCATGAGCGGAATCTGATTGCAATGGGACCTCCTGGTATTGCAAACTTTAATCAGAGGAAGAAGATTAAGCATGAAGGGTCTAACAAAGCTGCTTCTTCAAGTACAATTATCAGACATCATGATCTATGTGCAAATTTTAATGGAAAGGGACATAAAGAAGAACAATGTCCCAGGCTTCTAGACAATTCAAATGAAGGTGATGCTTTTGTGTTTGAATCATGTGTTTTAGAGAACGACAAATCCACCTGGATTGTTGATTCTGGATCTACTAACCATGTATGTTCTTCATTGTTTGCTTGAAACTTGGGAGAATCTTCACCCAGATGAGTTAAAGCTTAAAGTTGGAAATGGCGAGTTGGTATCAGTTAAAGCAAGAGGAACAGCCCGAATAAAGTTTAATTCTAAGAAGTTTTTACTTTTAGAGAATGTTTTATATATTCCCAATTTTAGTAGAAACTTGATTAGCGTTTCATGTTTACAAACACTTTATTATATATTGAATTTTTCGAGTTCAAATTGTTCAATTTCTCGTAATGGATTTCATATATGTGTTGCAAACATGGAACGAGGGCTTTATGTTTTAAGACCTGATACTCAAATCTCACTAAATACTGAACTTTTCAATGTAGCTAAACCTAGAAGCCTTAAGAGAAAAGAGATTGATAATGATGATCAAACTTATCTATGGCATTTACGTTTAGGTCATATAGGTTTTGATAGACTCAATAGGCTAACCAAAGACGGTCCATTGAAAAATGTCATCTTAGGAGAACTGCCAGTCTGCGAGTCTTGCCTAGAAGGAAAAATGACCAAACGTTCTTTCTCTGCGAAGGGAGAGCGTGCCAAAGAACCCCTAGGGTTAGTACATTCAGATGTTTGCAGACCGCTGAATGTAAAAGCCAGAGGAGGTTATGAGTATTTCGTCACTTTCATTGACGATTTCTCTAGATATAGTTTTCTTTACCTAATGCAAAAGAAATCTGAAACGTTTGAAAAGTTTCAGGAATTTCATGCTTTGGCTCAAAACCAATTAGGTAAAACATTAAAGATCTTGCGAACTGATAGGGGTGGAGAATATATGGATATGCAGTTCAAAGATCATTTAACTGAACTTGGAATTGAATTCCAATATACTGCCCCAAGCACTCCACATCAGAATGGACTTGCAGAAAGAAGAAATCGCACTCTCTTAGAAATGGTTAGGTCTATGTTGAGTTATTCAACTCTGTCTACGTCCTTCTGGGGATATGCTATTCAAATGGCAAACGACATTTTAAATGTTGTTCCATCTAAAGCAGTCCCTAAGACACCCGTCGAACTATGGAATGGTCGTACACCTAGTTTGTGCCATTATAGGATTTGGGGGTGCCCTGCTCATGTCTTAAGAAAGAAAGAAGGCAAACTGGAATCGCGAACTGAAGTTTGCATGTTTGTCGGAAATTCTAAAGAGACTAGGGATGGACTATTCTATAGTCACAAGGATAACAAAGTATTTGTTTCTACAAATGCTACTTTCCTTGAAGATAACTATATGAAAGACAACAAACTGAAAAGTGAAATTGTATTATAGGAAATGCTCACAGATACTGTTCCTTCAAATGTACCATCCTCTTCTACTCAAGAAGAGGAACATCCCACTCCCTCAGTTGTAGCAACTGAGAAAACTACTACCAAAGCTCCTGTTCAGAAGGTCACCGCTCCTCGTCGTAGTGGGAGGGTTTCTACAAAACCATCTCGTTATGGCTTGGATGGTGAAATCAATATGGTCGTTGGTGACGGTATTGATGACGACCCATTAACCTATAAACAGGAAGTGGCAAGTCCGCAACGGAAGCGATGGTCAGCCGGTATGGATTCAGAAATGGATTCCATGAAAAAGAACAAAGTCTGGGAATATGTAGAACCACCTGATGATTTTCGTCCAATTGGATGTAAATGGGTCTACAAGAAGAAAAGAGGTGCTGGAGGCGAAGTTGAAACTTTCAAAGCTAGACTGGTCGCCAAAGGTTATACCCAAAGAGAAGGTGTGGACTATGAGGAAACTTTTAGTCCGGTTGCCATGCTCAAATCCATCCGAATTCTTCTCTCCATAGTTGCCGCTTTAGATTATGAAATTTGGCAAATGGATGTCAAGACAGCCTTTCTTAATGGGCTTCTTGAAGAAACCATCTATATGGAGCAACCAGAAGGTTATGTTCTTCCTGGGCAGGAGAATAAAGTTTGCAAATTAAATAGGTCCATATATGGACTTAAGCAAGCTTCTCGCTCATGGAATAAAAGGTTTGATGAGATCATCAAAACCTACGGCTTTCATCAGAATGAAGATGAACCTTGTGTTTACCAACTCAAGGAAAACCAAGTAGTAGTATTCCTGGTCCTTTATGTTGATGACATTTTGATCATTGGCAACAATGTCAAGAAAATGACTCACATCAAGGAATGGCTTGACACTCAATTCAACATGAAAGACTTGGGTGAGGCAGCCTATGTTCTCTGTATTCAGATTGTCAGAAACCGAAAGAACAGATCCCTTGCTCTCTCTCAAACAACTTATATTGACAAAGTTCTAGAGAGATTTTCCATGACCAATACCAATGGGGCAAACATGCCCTCTAGACATGGTATCCGTCTATCTAAGGAACAGTGTCCTACTGATCCTCAAGAGATAGAAGACATGGAAAAAATTCCTTATGCTTTTGCAGTTGGAAGTCTAATGTATGCTATGCTATGCACTAGACCTGACATCTGCTATGCAGTTAGAATCGTGAGCAGGTATCAGTCAAATCCAGGACGGGTACATTGGAATGCTGTTAAGTATATTTTGAAATACTTAAAGAGTACAAGAGATTATGTATTAGTCTACAAGGGTGGTGCTTTAAATCCCTTAGGCTATACGTACTCGCATTTCCAGGGATGTCTTGAAGACAGGAAATCTACATCTGGGATGGTGTTTACTCTTGGGGGTGGAGCAGTGGTTTGGAGAAGTGCTAAACAAACTGCGATTTTGGATTCTACCATGGAGGCAGAATACATAGCTGCGGCTGAAGCAGCTAAAGAGGTTGTCTGGCTTAGGAAGTTCTTCACCAGTCTCGGTGTAGTTCCTGGAATGGAAAGACCTCTAGTCCTGCTCTGTGATAACACTGGAGCTATAGCCAAAAATAAGGAACCTCGGAGCCACAAGAGAAGTAAGCATATAGAAAGAAAGTATCATATTATCAGAGAATATGTGGCAAGAGGGGATGTACTGGTGGAGAAAGTGGATACGCAGGATAACTTAGCTGATCCATTCACCAAAGTCATGGCAGTAACTTCATTCGAAAAGCACCGTCAGAATTTAGGATTAATTGAAATGTACTGATTTGTTTTATATTAGTGCAAGTGGGAGTTTGTTGGGTTTTATGCCCTAAATAAAACTCTGTTTCAATGTAATCAAGATTATTCAATATCAATAAAGTAACAGAAGTATTTTTTCATTCATTTGTGTATGTTTTGGTTCACTTAATCAATTGTTTGTCTATTTGATTTATAAATTCATCCAAACCCCTTTCACATACTTGATCATGTTTATTGTGTTGTCAACACAGTGGAAAGTAAACATGACTATGTGAATAAAGTATTCCTAGATTTATCAGAACACTGGGTTTTACTGATATGACAATCTACAACAGAGTTTACTTGCATTTGGAGAAATGTTATGTTCTTTCCAGAACATAGGTTAAAGTAAAGCTCAGGTTGGATGCATGGAGTATGCATTGGAATGGAGAGATTTTGAACTTTGAATTAGATTTTTGAAACTTACCGTAAATATCTATTCAATTCAATATCATAAGTTGATCCTAGATCACATGATCGAAATCCTGATATGGTTAGGCTCAATTTCAAGAGTATTATTCGTGTTCTTTGATTTGTTAGTTAAGCCTAATCTTTAGTCAGGGCAATACATACATTTTGGGAACACGGTAGTGCGATTGAGTGGGAGCGCTAACATAAAGATGGAATCTATAGCTTCTATCTGGCGAATAGTAAGCAAAGGATGATTTCCTTCGAGCTTAACCAAACGAGATAAATGATTGAGTACTCATTTCACTTAGTTGAAATATCATTTATACAGGGTTAAGTGTTTTAAGGATAAAATACATTGTAGGGTGTTACGGAAATTTAGTCCCTTTACAGTGTAAATCATCCATATAGAGGATCATTGATCACATTAGGATTATAACAATGGATAACTAATGATGTGTCTATATGGTGGAACATATAGAGCATTCTATATACTGAGAGTGCAATTCTGAGTTCTATGTGTGGATTCAACGAAGAATTAATAAGTCAGTGAATTTAAGTGGTAAATTCTAGATCTGCTTATTGGAAGCTCGGATATATAGACCCATGGTCTCCTCACTAGTTGAGATAATATTACTTGTAAGACTCATTTAATTGATTTTAATTAATCAATTAAAACTTCTCAAGATAGACTTGTCTATTTGAGAATTTATCACTTATTAAGGGCAAAACAGTAAATAGAGATTTTGAAGGGCATATTTATTAATTAGGAAACTTTAATTAGTTTCATTATTAATAAAATAAATGACAATATATTATTTGATAATTAATTTTAATTATTAAATAATTAGATTTGACATTTATGTTGTTGAACAAAGGAATTGGCAGTTTTTGACAAAATAGAAAACTATCAGTATAGGAAAAGGAAAGTTGGAAAAGTGGCAAGCCTTGTTTCCACAATGCCTAGGCCGGCCACTTAGCTTCCCTTTTCCCTTTGATTTTTTCAATATTAAATGTTAATTAATTCAATCATAGCCCTAGGCGGTCTTCTATAAATAGAAGGCAAAGGCTTCAGAGTTAAACATAACTGTACAACTGATACACAACATTATTTTGACAGAATTTTCTCTCTGAAAATTCTCTCTAAGCCGCCACCCTCTCTCTCTCTCTCTTCCTTCACTGTTTCGAAATGTATAAGTGCTAGAGTAGTGCCCACACACATCAAGTAATACCTCAATCATAGTGAGGAAGGCTATGTAGAATTCAGAAACACCAAAGAAGGACTATCGGGCTCAGATCTTGATTATACTCTGCTACAGGAAGGAATCAAGGGTTAGATATCTGAGTGGGAGGAGACATATATTCCGCTGCACCCAATGTAAGATTTCTGATACTCTTATGTTTTTAATTTACTATCGTTTTACAAGTTCATATTTAGGTTGTTAAATCAACATACTTGTGAGTAGATCTAAGTTCCTGGTAAAATAACTTCCAACAGTTCGTTCCAGTCAGGTTGACCAGCACACCTGAATTGGGAATTGAGGTAAGATTAGTATGACAGTATGCATATGTATTACATGTTTAGCGTGCATGTAGGAAGCCTATTAGATTACATTAGATATGTATGTTGGCTTCGAACCATCCGACTGTGTCACATCGGTACAGGCTAGAGTATGACTAGCAGCTGGAGTATGACCAGTGTACCGAGTATAGGCTGACACTGTATCACATCGGTACAGGCTAGAGTATGACTAGCAGCTGGAGTATGACCAGTGTACCGAGTATAGGCTGTTACTTGTCAATAGTACTGTCTTATGAACGTTCAGGACTCAGTATCGTGTGGGACACGGCAGTTAGGGTTATGGTCAGGGGTATGGGCGTCTGATCTTAACATGGGATTTATGTATGATATTTGATTATGCTTTTCTTACTGAGTCTGTCGACTCACAGTGCTATCTTTATGTGTAGGTAAGGGCAAGGCTAAGGCTGAAGGACCGTGAGAGCCAGTGAAGATTGTACATGTCGAGGCTGTTAGGCCTGGAGCGTACGATCCTCAGGACAGCAAGACTATTTTTGTAATTAGTCGCTAGGCGACAAGTATTTTGTATAGTTAGTGAACTTTTGCAAATGTTTTGTAATCGGGATCCCGAGTATTTTTGTATAAATATTTTATAAGTTTAATTAAAAAGCAAAAATTTTAATTAATCACGATTTCCATAAAAATCACGTAATACGCCTATGCTAGTTAGGGTGTTACAATTTGGTATCAGAGCCGCCAAGTTGTCTTCCGAAGATCGTCACGACATGTACAATCATCATCAGCAGTTAGCTCATTCTACGGTTCAGTAAGCTTTTATTGCTTTAGTAGTTTATTATTTATTTTGAAATAAGAAAAGCCTGATAGGAAGCATGTTAGTAGCCTGATAGTAGAATAGGCGCATGTTTTGTTTTTAATTTCCAAATTAAGCGGCATTAGTAAGCTCTCTTTGATCTTGACCTGATGTGCCAACTCTTGGTTTCGCAGGCGGTTCCGACTAGATGGACGCCAGGCGAAATACCAGGAGCCAGGGCAACTCAGTAGGGTCGAATCAGGGTCAGGGAGCCCAGTTTCCCCCGCATGCTAGGGGCTGTGGTAGAGGTCCCAGGGGCAGGGCTCGTGGTCGGGGTGATGATAACCCGCCACAGGCTGCCCAGGCTGCCCAAGCCGAGCAAGAAGCCCAAAATTGGGAGACTAGGTTTGCTGAAATGCAAGCCAGGATAGAGGAACAAGATCTGGAGATACAGAGATTGAGGCAGCAGGGTGCTCCTGCAGTGCCTGTGCCAGAAGTTCCTATGGCACCCGCCCCTGCTGCTCAGGCCGAAATGGTAGTAGCGGCAAACAGAATGAAACCCTTGTATGAAAGGTTCCGGAAGCAGGCACGTCCAGTTTTTCTGGGAGGTCCAGATGTCATGAAAGCCGAGCAATGGCTAACGGTGATAACCAAGATTCTGAATTTTATGGGCGTCACCGGGAATGATAGGGTGGTGTGTGCCACTTTCCAGTTCCAAGAAGACGCTCTAGTTTTGTGGGACATGGTGTCTCAGATTCAGGACGTCACCACCATGACCTGGGAAAGGTTCCAGGAACTCTTCAACGCAAAATATTATAACGAGGCAGTCAGAAGTGCCAAGAGGAAAGAGTTCACCCACCTGACCCAGTGGGAAAATATGAGCGTAACAGAGTATACTACCCAGTTCGACCGGTTGGCAAGGTTAGCCTCGGGAATAGTGCCAACCGATTTCAGTAAGAAGGAGAAGTATCTGGACGGGTTAAATGTGAAGATCAAACATGACCTGATGATCACCACTGATGACAAGACCACCTATGCTGAGATGGTGGAGAAGGCACTGCGAGCTGAGGGCGCAGTTGGATGTATGTCGGAGTCGGCTAGTACTCCAGCGAGTGGCGGGGCTCCTACCCCTCCTGCATCATGCTTTAGCAGGAGAGGTAGTGGTTCGGCCATGGACCAGAAGAGGAGAACTTCCACTGCATCCGGTGGCTCGAGTCAAAACAAGAGGTTCCGGGGGAACCAGAGTAGAGGTAGCCGTCAGGGTAGTGCTGAGACCCGATTTTCTTATCTTGAGTGCCCCAGTTGCAGAAGGCACCATCAGGGTGAGTGCAAAGGTTAGGGATGCTTTTAGTGTGGCATGCCCGGACACTACAAGAGGGATTGTCCCCAGCTCCGATCAGAGGCACCAAGGGCTCCAGCGAGACCCACTCCAGCTAGGGTGTTCGCCATCACTCAGGCTGATACAGATGCCAGCCCCTCAGTTGTAATAGGTCAGCTTTCAGTTAATAACTCGTATTACTCTGTGCTGTTTGATTCCGGGGCCACACATTCTTATGTGGCAGCCAAAATCTTTAGTAAATTGGATAGACCGTATGATAGTTATGAATCAGGGTTTGGAATCCTATTACCTGGCGGAGAGTTAGTTATCTCCAAAAGGTGGATTAGGTCTATGCCGATCAGAATAGATGGTAGAGAATTAAGTGCTGACTTGATAGAGATGAGCCTACTAGAGTTCGATATTATTTTAGGAATGGATTTCCTATCTAAGTACTCGACCAGTATTGATTGTAGGAGGAAGATGGTAATCTTCCAACCGGAAAGTGATGAATCATTTGTGTTTGTTGGTTCAGTTCAGGGATCTCGGATCCCGGTGATTTCGGCCATGTCAGCTAAAGAGTTATTACATGGCGGTTGTTTAGGGTTTCTGGCCGTGGTGATGGACACCACTCGGCCAGATACCATTCGCCCAGAGGACATCAAGGTGGTTCGGGAATTTCTAGATGTTTTTCCCGAAGAACTTCCAGGGTTACCACCTCAGTGGGAGATTGACTTCGTTATAGATCTGGCACCAGGAGTGGAACCGGTTTCCAATGCTCCGTATAGAATGGCTCCAGCTGAACTTAAGGAATTAAAGATTCAGCTTCAGGGGTTGCTTGACATAGGGTTTATACGGCCTAGTGTGTCACCCTGGGGAGCTCCGGTTTTATTCGTCAAGAAGAAAGATGGAACTATGAGGATGTCTATCGATTACAGAGAATTAAACAAGCTGACAGTGAAGAATAAATATCCACTACCTAGAATCGATGATCTGTTCGATCAACTTTAGGGGAAGACGGTCTTTTCCAAGATTGATCTCCGATCGGGTTATCATCAGTTGAAAATCCGAGAGGAGGACATTCCGAAGACGGCTTTCCGTACTAGGTATGGACATTATGAATTCTTGGTTATGTCGTTTGGACTAACCAATGCTCCTGCAGCATTTATGGATTTGATGAATAGAGTATTCAAGGATTTCCTCGATATCTGTGTGATTGTGTTTATCGACGACATCCTTGTGTACTCTCAATCAGAAGAGAAGCATGAGTTAGATCTTCAGATGGTATTGCAAAGGCTTCGGGAACACAAGCTTTATGCCAAATTCAAGAAATGTGAGTTCTGGCTATCTCAGGTGTCCTTCTTAGGGCACATCGTTAGCAAGGATGGGATCAAGGTGGATCCCGGGAAGATAGAATCCGTTAGGGATTGGCCGAGACCGAAGACAGTGACAGAAATTAGATGCTTCTTGGGTTTAGCCGGGTACTATCGTAGGTTCGTGGAAGCGTTTTCTAAAATTTCAACGCCCTTAACTGAACTTACAAAGAAGAATTAGCAGTTTGTCTGGTCAGACAAGTGCGAAGCTAGTTTTCAGGAGCTGAAACAGAGATTGATTACCGCTCCAGTGCTAGCTTTGCCTTCAGACAATGAGAAATTTGTGGTTTATTGCGATGCATCTAGACCGGGTCTAGGGTGTGTACAGATGCAAGCCGATTGGGTTATCGCTTATGCCTCCGGTCAGTTAAAGGATTATGAACAGCGATACCCGACTCATGATCTAGAGTTGGCCACGGTGGTTTTGGCATTGAAGATCTGGCGGCATTACCTTTACGGAGAAAGGTGTGAAATCTATACCGACCATAAAAGTCTCAAATATTTCTTTACTCAGAAAGATTTGAATATGAGACAGAGGCGTTGGTTGGAATTAGTGAAAGATTACGACTGTGAGATTCTCTATCACCTTGGGAAGGCCAATGTAGTGGTCGATGCCTTGAGCATGAAGGGAGCCGGGCAAGTGGCTAGCATGGTTTAGATCTCACCTCAGTTAGCTGAAGACATGGTTAGATCCAGCATTGAGTTTGTGGTAGGTCAGCTTCACAACTTAACGCTGCAATCTGATCTGTTGGAAAGAATTAAAACCGCCCAGATGATTGATCCAGAGTTAGTGAAAATCAGAGATGAGGTTTTGGCTGGTCAAGCCAGGGATTTCTCAGTGTCAGATAACGGGATGCTTTTGTATAAAGCCAGGGTTTGTGTTCTGAGTAGTGTGGAACTCAGAAATGAGATCTTTGAAGAGGCTCATTCTACCCCTTATTCTCTGCATCCCGGCACCACTAAGATGTACAAAGATCTTAAACCGTACTTCTGGTGGAGCGGTATGAAGAAGAATTTGGTAGAATTCGTATCGAGATGCCTCACTTGTCAGCAGATTAATGCTGAACATCAGAGACCACCAGGGTTGTTCCAGCCTTTAACCCTACCTGAATGGAAGTGCGAAGATATCACGATGGATTTCGTGGTTGGGTTACCTAGAACCACGGGCTTATTTGATTCCATCTAGGTAGTGGTGGATCGATTCACGAAATCTGCTCATTTTCTGCCTGTTAGAACAACCTTTTCAGTGGATCAGTTGGCAGAATTGTATGTTAGAGAGATTGTAAGACTTCACGGGGTACCGAAGTCTATAGTTTTGGATAGAGATCCGAAGTTCACCTCCAAGTTTTGGCAGAGTTTGCAATGAGCAATGGGTACAAAATTGAAATTCAGTACGGCATTCCATCCTCAGACAGATGGTCAGTCCGAAAGGACAATTCAGATATTGGAGGACATGTTACGAGCCTGTGTTATGGATTTTGAAGGTTCTTGGAATAAATATCTACCGTCGATAGAATTTTCTTACAACAACAGTTATCAGAGTACGATAGGGATGGCTCCCTATGAACTGTTATACGGTAGGAAATGTAGATCTCCCATCCACTGGGATGAGACAGGGGAGAGAAAATACTTAGGTTCGGAGTCAATGCAGCGGACCAATGAGGCAATAGAGAAAATAAAAGCTAGAATTCTTACCTCACAGAGTAGACAGAAAAGTTACGCAGATCCGAAACGCAGAGATGTTGAGTTCCAAGTAGGGGACCATGTGTTTTTACGAGTGTCTCCAATGAAGGGGATAAAACGTTTCGGGAAAAGAGGCAAGTGATGCCCTAGATTTACAGGACCTTTCGAGATTCTCGAGAAAATAGGTCAAGTGGCATACCGGTTAGCATTGCCTCCAGCTTTATCAGCAGTTCACAATGTATTCCATGTCTCTATGTTGAGAAAGTACGTTTCACATCCCTCTCATATACTCAGTTATGAGAGCCTTGAACTGCAGCCAGATATGTCTTACGAAGAATAGCCAGTGCAGATCTTGGATAGAAAGGATAAAGTCCTTCGGAATAAGACCATAGCATTGGTCAAAGTACTCTGGAGAAACAGCAAGGTGGAGGAAGCCACCTGGGAGCTAGAATCAGATATGAGAGCTCAATATCCAGAGTTATTCAGGATAGATTTCGGGGATGAAATCCTTTTAAGGGGGGAATAGTTGTAAAGACCGCTTAGTTTAATTTGGAAATTAGCAATTAATCATGTTTAATTATGGAAAATTATTTATAGATATTTAAATAATTATTTATACTGTTATTGTTGAATTCTGAAATGCATTTTATGTCATTTAGTGATTTTCATAATTTTGCATTTCCGGTGCTCTATAACATGGAACTCGGTGTTTGGCTCAGTAAAATCACAACTTAGTATGTTAGTATTGTGGGACGGTTTATTAGACATTGGGAATGTCGAGATTGGCCGGGAATTTAGAATTTCCCAAAATACCCCCGTTAGTGCTCTTTATGTTATTTTAGTGTGAAGGGGCAAAATGGTCATTTAGCCCCACTTATGTTTTGTCCTTTAGTGGACTTAGTGTAATGTGTTATGTGATTATGTGGCATTTGTTTGGCTGAAATAAAGATTCATTTATGCATTTACTTTCATTTTATTCAAAAGCTTGAAAGTTGAGAAAAACAAAAGTTAAAAGAAAAAGCTTTTTCTCTCAAATTCTCTCTCTATTTTTGGCCCCTTTGAGCGGCTGGGATTTGCTCATTCTTCCTTGAGATTTCAAGTGTTGTTGTGTTCAATTCAAGCTAGGTTAGCTCCTTCTCTTCCTCTCTTTGAGATTCTTGAAAATTAAGAAATGTTGGTGGTTGCATGTTTAATTTTGAAGAGGTTGTTGCTGCTGTAGTTCTAGGTTGTTTTCTGTGTTTTTATGCTTGATTTGAATGGATTAATGTAGGTTTCATGCATGTTAGTTGCTCTTGTTCTAGTTTGAGAAGTTTTGGTTCAAAAGCTTTAGTTTTCAAAGAAAAAATGATGAAGGTTGTTGCTGTAGTTGTTGCTGCTGTTTAAAGGTGTTTTCTGGAGTTTTATGATGTTGAATTATGTTGAGTTATGTTTGATTTAGTGGCTGTTTGGAGGGATTAGTCAAGTTTTGAGTTTTGAACTAAATCTTGAACCTCCAATGGTGAATTGAGTTTCTGTGGTTGAAGCTCGGTTTTTATGCTTTGGATTTGTTCCTAGGGGTATTTAGAACAGGTCTGAAGTTTTTGTATAGTTTGGAATTGATTTGAGCAATGTATGAATTTTTGAGTTTAGTCTGCGAGGAACCGGAATTCCGGTTGTGCATTCGGAATTTCGGATAGGGTTCAGGAATTTCCAAAACCGGAATTCCGGTTGTGCAACCAGTCTACCGGTTGGGAAATTTTCAGGAACCCTAGATTTCCTCGTTTTTATGTTATTTGGGGTATTTCCATACTTTTTATCGATAGGGAAACTTTTAGTTCCTTGTTTAAGTCCACTAGAAGTGATTTAGCGTATCACTTATGTGTTGTGATTGTTTTGGTTTAGGAGCCTGTAAACCGCCATGCAGTTCGTTCCAGTCAGGTTGACCGGCACACCTGAGTTCGGAATTGAGGTAAGATTAGTATAACAGTATGCATATGTATTACATGTTTAGCGTGCATGTAGGAAGCCTGTTAGATTACATTAGATATGTATGTTGCCTTCGAACCATCCGACTGTGTCACATCGGTACAGGCTAGAGTATGACTAGCAGCTGGAGTATGACCAGTGTACCGAGTATAGGCTGACACTGTATCACATCGGTACAGGCTAGAGTATGACTAGCAACTGGAGTATGACCAGTGTACCGAGTATAGGCTGATACTAGGGTTGGTGGTTCTGTACTATTTGACGTATCACATCAGTACATGCTAGAGTATGACTAGCAGCTGGAGTATGACCAGTGTACTGAGTATAGGCTGATACTGTAACACATCGGTAGAGGCTAGAGTATGACTAGCAGCTGGAGTATGACCAGTGTACCGAGTATAGGCTGTTACTTGTCAATAGTACCGTCTTATGAACGTTCAGGACTCAGTATCGTGTGGGACACGGCAGTTAGGGTTATGGTCAGGGGTATGGGCGTCTGATCATAACTCAGGATTTATGTATGATATTTGATTATGCTTTTCTTACTGAGTCTGTCGACTCACAGTGCTATGTTTATGTGTAGGTAAGGGCAAGGCTAAGGCTGAAGGACCGTGAGAGCGAGCCGGTGAAGATTGTACATGTCGGGGCGATTAGGCCTTGAGCGTACGATCCTCGGGACAGCAAGGCTATTTTTGTAATTAGTCGCTAGGCGACAAGTATTTTGTATAGTCAGTGAACTTTTGCAAATGTTTTGTAATCGGGATCCCAAGTATTTTTGTATAAATATTTTATAAGTTTAATTAAAAAGCAAAAATTTTAATTAATCACGATTTCCATAAACCTCGTTGATTAGCAACGAGCTCCACAGTACGTTTAAAAATCACGTAATACGCCTATGCTAGTTAGTGTGTTACATGCCGCCCAGAGAAGGCACGTGAGTCTCACATACTCCCGGAGAGCGAAGCAACAACAAAGCATCTCCGGGAGGTGTTAGATCCTATCTGAACAGTCACCTCGCATTTAATGCCGCATGGGAGAAGGCGTATTGAAACTGCCATATGTCTTAAAGTCCGACGGTGTAACCTCCTCTCTGCAGCTACTATGCTATGATTAATGAGTCTAGTGACAGCTACTTTGTGAGGAATCACATCAGTCAAAAAGGATAAAGGACTATGTCCATAAAACCCCTACAGAGCCTAGGGATTAGACCATGCATCTCCTATGATGTATCCATTGGGAATGTGTGCCTTTACTAAGAATTACAGAAAGACATGTACCTCAATTCTAAGGATCGCCCCACAAAAACACTATAAATACCCCTCAAACTCATTAATGCAAGGGTCGAGAATTCTGGGTTTCATAAGAACTAGAGGGAAAAATCCACCAAGAACATTCTCTGTAATAAATACTATCATAAATACACAGACTCGTGGACTAAGGCTCATTAATGCCCCAACCACGTAAAAATCTCTCTCATTAATTCCTTATAGCTTTCTTAATTATTATTATTATATTGGTTGGCGAAAACCTCGGTCAACAGTTACAATTAGATGAACTATGTATGAGACCTCAAGCTAGTCAATTGATAACAAGTGTAGCCATTTTTTTTTCTAAAAAATTCTTTAACTTATTTCACTTTTTACTCTTTAAATATTTAAATAAAAAAATTAAATAATTAAGTGTAATAATTTAAAATTAAGATTACATGTATAATAAACTTTAAATTATGAAATTATATGTGTATAATTTTAAATTATAAAAAGTTTTTCTATAGAATTTTAAATAATTAAAGTTCAAAAAAATAAATTGCTATAAGATCCTTATATAGTAATAAATTGTAAAAAATTAATTAATAATTATAATTAATTTAATTTTAAAATATAATTAATCTTAATTAAAGTTTTATAAGGAAATAAATTATTAGATTACTTTCAGGTTACAAGTTATTTATTATTTATTTTTATTTAATTTCTAAATTAATCACAACCATTTAATAGTAATCCATTGGCTTAAAAAAATATAACCATAATGGTTACAATAAAAATGTAACCATTGAAACCTCTTCCTCTTTAATTGTACTAAGTTTTTTTTTTTTAAAAAAAAATTCCAATTTATATTCTTAAAAAATATACCTATCAAATAAAAATAAATTATATTTTAAATATTATATGAAAATTTCTTAAAAAAAAAATACATAAATGATTTAGAAAAAAATATGAAAATAAAAGTAAAATAAGTATTAAAATTAACATAAAATAATATGAGGAAAAAATTTAAAAAAATATTCAAAGTAATTTTAAAAATTATTAAGTTTATTTTTTTTAATAATGAGGTGTACTTATAATTTTATAAAGTATAAATAAAACTCCCGTAAGAATAAATAAAATAGAGTTAATTATTTAGAACCGTGTGAACAAGTACCACTTATGCTTTTTATTCATCACTCAGTATTTTATTTTATTTATTTACTACAAGAAAATGAACCTATTTTGCCACAAAATCATTATCATCATAGTAGAACTATTTTTTGTTTTTTTTTTTGCAACGATTGTAATAAATCTTTTTTTTTTTTAAAATCTCCAAGTAGTAATAGAATATTTTCTTTTCATTTTTAAGAGATAATATTGTTTTTTTTTTTTTGAAAGAGATTAGTAACCCAGAAGAAAGAGACAATGAGCACTGGTTACAAATCAATGAGAGAGAGAACAAATATTGTTCCGCAGAAACTCTTCATCAGTTCCTAAAGCATCTCTGGCTAGATTGTGTGCAAGGATGTTGTTGGCTCTTGGATGATACATAACCAAGATCTTCGGGAAGGAAGATAAAGAGTTGATGATCTTCCAAATGAGACTTGAGAGGGCTGAGAGATCCCTTTGTTTCCTTATAATTTTAAGAACCAGGTCTTGACAGTCGATTTCCACAATTTCAATGGGGAAGTGGACTGCTTGACACCACTGCAAGGCTCTGAAAAGTGCTTTAGCCTCTGCAAAAATAGGTGGTAAGCCTAACGTGGCTGAAGAAGAAAAGCAAGCTATAACCTGGCTGTTAGAGTCTTGAATCACTGTACCATAGCCATGTTTGTTTTCCTGGTATTTCGTTGTTGCATCAATGCTTAACTTATACCTTCCTATGGACGGAGTCAGCTGTGAAAAACCGTGTTTTTGTAAATGTCAATTATATTTAAGAAAATATAAACCTGTATGCGCCTGCAGAAGCAAAAAGTATTTCTGCTACAGGCAGAATATAAAATATTTGCAGAAAAATAAATAACTTGACACAAGAGATTTATACGTGGTATCAGTGTTCTCCCGAACACTCCTAGTCCATGGGAAACTTGCTATAATCGGGTCCGATCATCTATTAATGCTTGATTCCTGCCAAAAGCAGATTAGGTATTCTGATTGTATCAAGATACAATCGAAATCAATAACGAAAAGGCAATAATCAAAGTTTTCCTAAAAAAGACAACTTTCCATAAGAGAATTGTTTCTCTTACAAGAAGTTTCCAAACAAAAGAAAGTCCAGCTGAAAAGTGCAACTTTCCTAACAAGGAAAAGAGCAACTAAAAACCGAAATCACAAGGTAAGAATTCGGTTAAGTATGCAAAGGAATCTTACCATAAATGAAAAAAATATTTTGTCAACTAACTTGCCAAAAAAAAAGACTTTACAGTCTCCCCCTTTGGCACTTTAGATGAACAAAATATTTTTTAACACAAAGTACCTGCAAATTAAAGTTAGCCATAACTAATAACTACTCCACATGAGTAACACAATCGAAAACCAAAAATAACGAAATAAACATGCTAACTTTTAAACCAAAATAGTTCACAAGTACCAAACACAACTCCCCCTGGAAAAAGGGTCTACAGTTGGTCAAAATAAACAGTTAAAAATCAAAATATTACTCCCCTTTTTTGTTTATCGAAGGGCCAAAGATAACAAATAAGAAAATATAGTAATATGTCCAACAAAAGCAAAGAAAGAGAGAGAAAAAAAACTTAGTCTCTGTAAAGCTTGACCAAGGTAGACAGCTGCTTTGACATCCTTTGCTGAACTTCCTCCATGGTAGCAAGACGATTGTAAAGACCGCTTAGTTTAATTTGGAAATTAGCAGTTAATCACGTTTAATTATGAGAATTATTTATAGCTATTTAAATAATTATTATACTGTTAATTTTGAATTCCGAGATGCATTTTTATGTCATTAAGTAGTTTTCATAATTTTGCATTCCGGTGCCCGGTATTTTGGAACTCGGTGTTTGGCTCAGTAAAATCACAACTTAGTATGTTAGTAGTTTGGGACGGTTTAGTAGACATTGGGAATGTCGGGAATGGCCGGGAATTTAGAATTTCCCAAAAATACCTCTTTAGTGTTATTTATGTGATTTTAGGGTGGAGGGGCAAAATGGTCTTTTTGCCCCATTGTTATTTTGTCTTCTATTGATTTTAATAATTGAAAAATATATGTTTAATTGATTATTATTTGGCTGAAATGAAGTTGTTATATGATGAGTAGCTTTTTATTTCATTTTACAAAAAAATTACAAAGTTAAAGAAAATTGGAAAACTCTTTTTCTCTCAACTCTCTCTCTCTATTTCGGCCCTCTTGGAGCAGCAAGAAGCTGGCCATTTTCTTGGGATTTGGCTTGTAATTTCATCTCTCTTTAAGGTTCAATTCAAGCTAGGTTAGCTCCTCTTCTTTTCTTCTTAAAAATTGTTGAATTTTGATGAAAATAGTGTAATGCATGCATGATAAATTGAGGTTGTTGCTACTGTGATTTTGTTGTTGATTTCTGAGATTTAAACATGTTTATTAGAGGTTAATTAAGCTACTTGTGGTGCTTGATAGTTAGGTTGTTTAAAGTTATGAATTTTTCCATGCTAAAGTTTGATTTTTCAAAGAAATGTCTTGAATCTGTAGTATACTTGCTGTTGATGTTTGCTGCTATTTTCAGAGGTTATTTTATGCTTGATTAAGTAGATTTGAGATTGTTTGGTTGCATGTTATTTAGGTTGAATCAAGTTTGAGTTTAAAACTCAAAGCTTGAGATTTAATGGTGATTTTTGTTTATGTGCATTCTGGGGGAGTTTGATGCTTTAGATTTGTTCTATAGGATATTTAGAACAGGTCTGGAAGTTTTGGTGTGGTTTGGGTTGGATGTGAATGAGTTATGAAATTTTGAAATCTGCCTGCGAGGAACCGGAATTCCGGTTGTGCATCCGGAATTCCGGATGGGCTTCGAAAATTCCCAGAACCGGACTTCCGGTTGGGCAACCGGTCTACCGGTTGGGGAAATTTTAGAAACCCTAGTTTCCTCGATTTTATGTTTTTTGGGGTATTGCCATGCTTTTTATCGATAGAGAAACTTTTAGTTCCTAGTTCAAGTCCCCGGGAAGTGATTTAGCGTATCACTTATAGTGTTGTGATTTTTATGGTTAGGAGCCTGTAATCCGCCGCGCAGATAGTTCCACTCAGGTTGACCGGCACACCTGAATTCGGAATCCAGGTAAGATTAGTATAACAGTATGCATATGTAGATTACATGTTTAGCGTGCATGTAGGAAGCCTGTTAGATGACATTAGATATGTATGTTGGCTTCGAACCATCCAACTGTGTCACGTCGGTACAGGCTGGAGTATGACCAGCAGCCGGAGTATGACCGGTTCGACCGATTAGGCTGACACTTAGGTTGGTGGTTCCGTACTATTTGACGTATCACGTCGGTACAGGCTGGAGTATGACCAGGAGCCGGAGTATGACCGGTTCGACCGATCAGGCTGATACTGTAACATGTCTAGACAGCCGGAGTATGACCAAGAATGAGTATGACCGGTTCGACCGATCAGGCTGTTACTTGTAAATAGTACTGTCCCTATGAACGTTCAGAACTCAGTATCGTGTTGGACACGGCAGTTAGGGGGACTCAGTATCGTGTTGGACACGGCAGTTAGGGTTATGATCAGGGGTATGGGCGTCTGATCATGACCGGGATTTATGTATGAGTATTATTATGCTTTTCTTACTGAGTCTGTCGACTCACAGTGCTATGTTTATGTGTAGGTAAAGGCAAGGCTAAAGCTGATGGACCGTGAACGAGCCTATGAAGATTGTACATGTCGGGGCGGTTAGGCCTGGAGCGTACGATCCTCTGGACAGCAAGGCTATTTTTGTAATTAGTCGCTAGGCGACAAGTATTTTGTATAAACAATAAACTTTTGTAAATGATTTTGTAATCGGGATCCTGAGTCTTTTGTATAAATATTTTACAAGTTTAATTAAAAACCAAAAATTTTAATTAATCACGTTTTCCATAAACCTCGTTGATTAGCAACAAGCTGCACATCATGTTTAAAAATCACGTAATACGCCTATGCCAGTTAGGGTGTTACAATTTGGTATCAGAGCCGCCACGTTGTCTACCGAAGATCGTCACGACATGTACAATCATCATCAGCAGTTAGCTCCTTCCACGGTTCAGTAAGCCTATATTGCTTTAGTAGTTTATTTATTTATTTTATGAATAAGAAAAGCCTTATAGGAAGCATGTTAGTAGCCTGATAGTAGAATAGGCGCATGTTTCGTTTTTAATTTCCAAATTAAGCGACATTAGTAAGCTCTCCTTGAATACGACCTAATATGCCAACTCTTGGTTTCGCAGGCGGTTCTGACTAGATGGACGCCACGCGGACTACCAGGAGCCAGGGCAATTCAGTGGGGTCGAATCAAGGTCAGGGAGCTCAGTTTCCCCCGCCAGCTAGGGGCCGAGGTAGAGGTCCCCGGGGCAGGGCTCGTGGTCGGGGTGATGAGAACCCGCCACAGGCTGGTCAGGCTCCCCAAGCCGATCAGGGAGCCTAGAATTGGGAGGTTAGGTTTGCTGAGATGCAAGCATGAATTGAAGAGCAAGACCTCGAAATACAAAGATTGAGGCAGCAGGGGGCTCCTGCAGTGCCCACACCAGTAGTTCCAGTGGCACCCGCCCCTGCTGCTCAGGCCGAAATAGCTGTGGCGGCCAACAGATTGGAACCTTTGTATGAACGGTTCCGGAAGCAAGCACCTCTGGTCTTTCTGGGAGGTCCGGATGTGATAAAGGCCGAACAGTGGCTGACGGTGATCACCAAAATTCTGAACTTTATGGGTGTCACCGGTAATGACAGAGTGGTGTGTGCCACTTTCCAGTTCTAGGACGACGCTCTGGTCTGGTGGGACATGGTGTCTCAGATTCACGACGTCACCACCATGACCTGGGAAAGGTTTCAGGAACTCTTCAACGCCAAGTACTATAATGAGGCGGTCAGAAGCGCCAAAAGGAAAGAGTTCGCCCACCTGACTCAGCGAGAGAACATGAGCGTGACCGAGTATACTACTCAGTTCGACCGGCTGGCAAGGTTAGCCTCGGGAATTGTGCCAACCGACTTCAGCAAGAAAGAGAAGTACCTGGATGGGTTAAATGCGAAGATTAAGCATGATTTGATGATTACCACTGACGACAAGACCACCTATGCTGAGATGGTGGAGAAGGCACTGCGAGCTGAGGGCGCAGTTGGGTGTATATCGGAGTCGGCTAGTACTCCGGAGAGTGGCGGGGCTCCTACCCCTCCTGCATCAGGCTTTAGCAGGGGGAGTAGTGGTTCAGCCATGGACCAGAAGAGAAGAGCATCCACTGCATCCGGAGGCTCGAGTCAGAACAAGAGGTTCCGGGGGAACCAGAATAGAGGTAGTCGTCCTGGTGGTGCAGAGACCCGGTTCTCCTATCCTGAGTGCCCCAGCTGCAAAAGGCACCATCGGGGTGAATGCAAAGGTCAGGGATGCTTTCACTGTGGCATGCCCGGACACTTTAAGAGGGATTGTCCCCAGCTCCGATCAGAGGCCCCGAGGGCTCCAGCGATACCCACTCCAGCTAGGGTGTTCGCTATCACTCAGGCTGATGCAGATGCCAGCCCATCAGTTGTAACAGGTCAGCTTTCTGTTAACAACTCGCTTTACTCAGTACTGTTTGATTCTGGGGCTACACACTCTTATGTGGCAGCCAGAGTCTTTAGTAAATTGGATAGACCGTATGATAGATATGAATCAGGGTTTTGAACCCTGTTACCTGGCGGAGAGTTAGTTATCTCCAAAAGGTGGATTAGGTCTATGCCGATCAGAATAGATGGTAGGGAGTTAAGTGCTGACTTGATAGAAATGAGCCTAGTAGAGTTTGATATTATTTTAGGAATGGATTTCCTATCTAAATATTCGGCGAGTATTGATTGCAAAAGGAAGATGGTGATCTTCCAACCGGAAAGTGAAGAACCATTCGTGTTTGTTGGTTCAGTTCGGGGATCTCGGATCCCGGTGATTTCGGCCATGTCAGCTAGGGAATTATTACATGGCGGTTGTTTAGGGTTTCTAGCCGTGGTGGTTGACACCACTCGGCCAGATACCATTCGGCTAGAGGACATCAAGGTGGTTCAGGAATTTTTGGATGTTTTTCCCGAAGAACTTCCAGGGTTACCACCTTAGTGGGAGATTGACTTTGTGATAGATTTGGCACCAGGGGTGGAACCAGTTTCCAAAGCCCCATATAGAATGGCTCCAGCTGAACTTAAGGAGTTAACGATCCCGCTCCAGGGGTTGCTTGACATCGGGTTTATTCGGCCTAGTGTGTCACCCTGGGGAGCCCCGGTTTTATTCGTCAAGAAGAAAGATGGAACTATGAGGATGTGCATCGACTACAGAGAATTGAACAAGCTGACAGTGAAGAATAAATATCCATTACCTAGGATCGATGATTTGTTCGATCAGCTTCAGGGGAAGACGATCTTTTCTAAGATTGATCTCCGTTCGGGTTATCATCAGTTGAGAATCCAAGAGGAGGACATTCGAAAGACGGCTTTCCGCACTAGGTATGGACATTACGAATTCCTGGTTATGTCGTTCGGACTAACCAATGCTCCTGCAGCATTTATGGACTTGATGAATAGAGTATTCAAGGATTTCCTCGATATCTGTGTGATTATGTTTATCGACGACATCCTTGTGTACTCTCAGTCAGAAGAGGAGCATGAGTTACATCTTCAGATGGTACTGCAACGGCTTCGGGAACACAAGCTTTATGCCAAGTTCAAGAAATGTGAATTCTGGCTATCTCAAGTGTCCTTCTTAGGGCACATCGTCAGCAAAGATGGGATCAAGGTGGATCCCGGGAAGATTGAATCCGTCAGGGATTGGCCGAGACCGAAGACAGTGACAGAGGTTAGAAGCTTCTTGGGTTTAGCTGGGTACTACCGTAGGTTCGTGGAAGGGTTTTAAAAATTTTCAATGCCCCTAACCGAACTTACAAAGAAGAATCAGCGATTTATCTGGTCAGACAAGTGCGAAGCTAGTTTTTAAGAGCTGAAGCAGAGGTTGATTACCGCTCCAGTGCTAGCTTTGCCTTCAGACAACGAGAAGTTTGTAGTTTATTGTGATGCATCCAGACAGGGTTTGGGGTGTGTGTTGAAGCAAGCCGATCGGGTTATCGCTTATGCTTCCCGTCAGTTAAAGAATTATGAACAGTGATACCCGACTCATGATTTAGAGTTGGCCGCGGTGGTTTTTGCATTGAAGATTTGGCGGCATTACCTTTACGGAGAAAGGTGTGAAATCTATACCGACCATAAAAGCCTCAAGTATTTCTTTACTCAGAAAGATTTGAACATGAGATAGAGACGTTGGTTGGAATTAGTGAAAGATTACGACTGTGAGATCCTCTATCACCCTGGGAAGGCCAATGTAGTGGCCGATGCCCTGAGCAGAAAGGGTTCCGGGCAAGTAGCTAGTATGGTTCAGATCTCACCTCAGCTAGTAGAGGATATGGTTAGATCCAGCATTGAGTTTGTGGTAGGTCAGCTTCACAACTTAACGCTGCAATCTGATCTGTTGGAAAGAATTAAAGCCGCTCAGATGACTGATCCAGAGTTAATGAAGATCAGAGATGACGTTTTGGCTGGTCAAGCCAAGGACTTTTCAGTGTCAGACAACGGGATGCTTCTGTATAAAGCTAGGGTTTGTGTTCCGAATAGTGTGGAACTCAGGAATGAGATCTTCGAGGAGGCTCATTCTACCCCATATTCTCTGCATCCCGGCACCACTAAGATGTACCAAGATGTGAAACCGTACTTCTGGTGGAGCGGTATGAAGAAGAATTTGGTATCGAGATGCCTCACTTGTCAGCAGATTAAGGCTGAACATTAGAGACCAGCCTGGTTGTTGCAGCCTCTAACCCTACCAGAATGGAAGTTGGAAGATATCACGATGGATTTTGTGGTCGGGTTACCTAGGACCACGGGTTTGTTTGATTCCATCTGGGTAGTGGTGGATCGATTTACAAAATCTGCTCATTTTCTGCCGGTTAGAACAACATTTACAGTGGATCAGTTGGCAGAAGTGTATGTCAGAGATATAGTAAGACTTCACGGGGTACCGAAGTCTATAGTTTCGGATAGGGATCTGAAATTCACCTCCAAATTTTGGCAAAGTTTGCAACGAGCAATGGGTACAAAGCTGAAATTCTGTACAACATTCCATCCTCAGACAGATGGTCAGTCTGAAAGGACAATTCAGATATTGGAGGACATGTTGCGAGCCTGTGTTATGGATTTTGAAGGCTCATGGAATAAATATCTACCGTTGATACAATTTTCTTACAACAACAGTTATCAGAGTACGATAGGGATGGCTCCCTATGAACTGTTGTACGGTAGGAAGTGTAGGTCTCCCATCCACTGGGATGAGACAGGGGAGAGGAAATACCTAGGTCCAGAGTCAGTGCAGCGGACCAATGAGGCAATAGAGAAGATAAAAGCTAGAATGCTTGCCTCACAGAGTAGACAGAAGAGTTACGCAGATCCAAAACGCAGAGATGTTGAGTTCCAAGTAGGGGACCATGTGTTTTTACGGGTACCTCCGATGAAGGGGATCAAACGTTTCGGGAAAAGAGGCAAGTTAAGCCCTAGATTTACAGGACCTTTCGAGATTCTCGAGAAGATAGGTCAAGTGGCATACCGGTTAGCATTGCCTCCAGCTTTATCAGCAGTTCACAACGTATTCCATGTCTCGATGTTGAGAAAATACGTTTCAGATCCCTCTCATATTCTCAGTTATGAGAGCCTAGAACTGCAGCCAGATATGACTTACGAAGAACAGCCAGTGCAGATCCTGGATAGAAAGGATAAAGTCCTTCGGAATAAGACCATAGCATTGGTCAAAGTTCTCTGGAGAAACAGCAAGGTGGAGGAAGCCACCTGGGAACTAGAATCAGATCCAAAACGCAGAGATGTTGAGTTCCAAGTAGGGGACCATGTGTTTTTACGAGTGTCTCCAATGAAGGGGATCAAACGTTTCGGGAAAAGAGGCAAGTGATGCCCTAGATTTACAGGACCTTTCGAGATTCTCAAGAAAATAGGTCAAGTGGCATACCGGTTAGCATTGCCTCCAGCTTTATCAGCAGTTCACAATGTATTCCATGTCTCTATGTTGATAAAGTACGTTTCAGATCCCTCTCATATACTCAGTTATGAGAGCCTTGAACTGCAGCCAGATATGTCTTACGAAGAACAGCCAGTGCAGATCTTGGATAGAAAGGATAAAGTCCTTCGGAATAAGACCATAACATTGGTCAAAGTACTCTGGAGAAACAGCAAGGTGGAGGAAGCCACCTGGGAGCTAGAATCAGATATGAGAGCTCAATATCCAGAGTTATTCAGGTTAGATTTCGGGGACGAAATCCTTTTAAGGGGGGAATACTTGTAAAGACCGCTTAGTTTAATTTGGAAATTAGCAGTTAATCACGTTTAATTATGAGAATTATTTATAGCTATTTAAATAATTATTATACTGTTAATTTTGAATTAAGAGATGCATTTTTATGTCATTTAGTAGTTTTCATAATTTTGCATTCCGGTGCCCGGTATTTTGGAACTCGGTGTTTGGCTTAGTAAAATCACAACTTAGTATGTTAGTAGTTTGGGATGGTTTAGTAGACATTGGGAATGTCGGGAATGACCGGGAATTTAGAATTTCCCAAAAATACCCCTTTAGTGTTATTTATGTGATTTTAGGGTGGAGGGGCGAAATGGTCTTTTTGCCCCATTGTTATTTTGTCTTCTAGTGATTTTAATAATTGAAAAATATATTTTTAATTGATTATTATTTTGCTGAAATGAAGTTGTTATATGATGAGTAGCTTTTTATTTCATTTTACAAAAAAATTACAAAGTTAAAGAAAATTGGAAAACTCTTTTTCTCTCAACTCTCTCTCTCTATTTCGGCCCTCTTCGAGCAGCAAGAAGCTGGCCATTTTCTTGGGATTTTGCTTGTGATTTCATCTCTCTTTAAGGTTCAATTCAAGCTAGGTTAGCTCCTCTTCTTTTCTTCTTAAAAATTGTTGAATTTTGATGAAAATAGTGTAATGCATGCATGATAAATTGAGGTTGTTGCTACTGTGATTTTGTTGTTGATTTCTGAGATTTAAACATGTTTATTAGAGGTTAATTAAGCTACTTGTGGTGCTTGATAGTTAGGTTGTTTAAAGATATGAATTTTTCCATGCTAAAGTTTGATTTTTCAAAGAAATGTCTTGAATCTGTAGTATACTTGCTGTTGATGTTTGCTGCTATTTTCAGAGGTTAGTTTATGCTTGATTAAGTAGATTTGAGCTAGTTTGGTTGCATGTTATTTAGGTTTAATCAAGTTTGAGTTTAAAACTCAAAGCTTGAGCTTTAATGGTGATTTTTGTTTATGTGCATTCTGGGGGAGTTTGATGCTTTAGATTTGTTCTATAGGATGTTTAGAACAGTTCTGGAAGTTTTGGTGTGGTTTGGGTTGGATTTGAATGAGTTATGAAATTTTGAAATATGCCTGCGAGGAACCGGAATTCCGGTTGTGCATCCGGATTTCTGGATGGGCTTCGAAAATTCCCAGAACCGGAATTCCGGTTGGGGAAATTTCAGAAACCCTAGTTTCCTCGATTTTATGTTTTTTGGGGTATTGCCATGCTTTTTATCGATAGGGAAACTTTTAGTTCTTAGTTCAAGTCCCCGGGAAGTGATTTAGCGTATCACTTATAGTGTTGTGATTTTTATGGTTAGGAGCCTGTAATCCACCGCGCAGATAGTTCCAGTCAGGTTGACCGGCACACCTGAATTCGGAATCCAGGTAAGATTAGTATAACAGTATGCATATGTAGATTACATGTTTAGCGTGCATGTAGGAAGCCTGTTAGATTACATTAGATATGTATGTTGGCTTTGAACCATCCAACTGTGTCATGTCGGTACAGGCTGGAGTATGACCAGCAGCCGGAGTATGACCGGTTCGACCGATTAGGCTGACACTTAGGTTGGTGGTTCCGTACTATTTGACGTATCACGTCGGTACAGGCTGGAGTATGACCAGCAGCCGGAGTATGACCGGTTCGACCGATCAGGCTGATACTGTGACACGTCGGTACAGGCTGGAGTATGACCAGCAGCCGGAGTATGACCGGTTCGACCAATCAGGCTGTTACTTGTCAATAGTACCGTCCCTATGAACGTTCAGAACTCAGTACCGTGTTGGACACGGCAGTTAGGGGGACTCAGTATCGTGTTGGACACGGCAGTTAGGGTTATGATCAAGGGTATGGGCGTCTGATCATGACCGGGATTTATGTATGAGTATTATTATGCTTTTCTTACTGAGTCTGTCGACTCACAATGCTATGTTTATGTGTAGGTAAAGGCAAGGCTAAAGCTGATGGACCGTGAACTATGAAGATTGTACATGTCGGGGAAGTTAGGCCTGGAGGGTACGATCCTCGGGACAGCAAGGCTATTTTTGTAATTAGTCGCTAGGCGACAAGTATTTTGTATAAACAGTAAACTTTTGTAAATGATTTTGTAATCGGGATCCCGAGTCTTTTGTATAAATATTTTACAAGTTTAATTAAAAAGCAAAAATTTTAATTAATCACGTTTTCCATAAACCTCGTTGATTAGCAACGAGCTGCACAACATGTTTAAAAATCACGTAATACGCCTATGCTAGTTAGGGTGTTACAACGATTGTTCACTAGCTGAACCTCATTCTTAACATCCTGGATTTCTGCAGCAGCAGAACTCGAGCTTGCAGCAGCACCACCAGCTTTAGGCCTCTTTTGAAACACGCCATCAAAATACTCTGAGGGTTGGCATGTTGTTCCAGTGAGTGAAGGTTCAAGTGTTTCATGAGATTGGGCCACTTTTTTCTGAGAGGACAAAACCTTAAAGATTAAATTTGGAAACACAAGCTTAAAAGTTGGCTTTTTACCTCTTCGAAATCAGACAATTTGGTTCAAAATGTGGGAGGCCAAGTCAATAGATGCTCCAGAGGTGATACGGTAGAGGAATGAGGCCACATCTTAACACACCACAGTCTTGTTGGAGTTTGGAACCCAATTGCTAAGAGAAAATCACGTGAGAGATGCATGAGCAAAAGTAAGATGGGTAATTCGAAGACTCTCCCCCGATTTTAGTTCAGACCTTGCACTAGTGAGTTCAGAGAGCATCAATGGGCGATCCATAGACATAATGGCATTTGGGACATTCTCTGGAAGTTGCAAGGCTTGAGTAATGTCTTTTTCAGAGAATGAAAACCAATGTCCTCTAACATACACTTTTCGAAAAAGTCTAGAATTTTCATCAAGAAAATCATCAGATAGGTTAGCATAGAAATCTTTGACAATGTTTGCAATTTACCCGTTGAAACCAGTGAGTGTGTTTTTCCATTGATGAAATTGAATGAACTTAACAATTCCATATACCCTATGAGCATGCAAATCGTAATTCCTCTCACTCTCAAACTTTCGCGTAGCATACAAATTCCAATCACGCTCATTATCACGATAGTAAAATCGAGGACAATATGAAAGAGATGTAGGAATGTTACCAGGACAGGATTCTTTCATTGGCTGCTTGCCTTTGGCAGCAGTAGAAGCTTTTGCTGCGGAAGAGGATCAAGCAGGAGTGGAAGCAGATTTGGTCAAAGGAGGCTCTGGCTCGAGTTCAGTTTCCTCACTGTCTGAGGAAACTCCAATGTCCTCTGGAATCTCCTTCTCAGAATGCAGAGATAAGGATTTCTCAGAGGAGACTTCCATTGGTTCTTCTTCTTCTAAACTCGAAGAAACCGAAGGTGGATTTGTCTTAAGCTTCTTGGCTGGAGGTGCTGGCTTGTCACGACTTCGAGATAATTGAAGTTCCTTCTCGATAGAAGCTTACTGGGCACGAGTGCGAGTAGAAGGACCAGTTGGAGTAGAGGCAGGAACTGATGCAGCAGGAGGAGAACCTGCAACAGGTGGAGGAGATTCCTTCGAAGATGAAGACGATGAAGTCCAGGTTTTGTATGGGCGCACAGATGTTTGAGGTCCTTGCTTAGGAAGTTGTTTTGGCTTCTTGGGCCGAGATTCACGCTGAGGAAGCGATGAGTCTCCTATTTTTGCAGCAGCAGGAGGAGGATTCGAGGGGGTTGCATCAGTTTCAACCACCTTTTTTGGATGCCCTAGGTTCTTTGTTCTTACCATTTTGATCTGAAAGAGACAATGAATAGCAAAGAAGCAAGAGAGACAAAGAAATAGAATCGGGTAGGTGGTGAGAATAAATGACAAAAATTGGTTTAAATAAACATGGAAGCAAGAAGAGAAAAGGAAACCGATTTTGAGATTTCGAAAAATAACCGCTAGCCCATGAACAAAAAGGAAACCACCCACTATCTTCCAAAAATAAAAAAATTCTCCTTTCTTTTTTTTTTTTAAAAAAAAATAAGAGGAAACTAGAAAAACCAATATTATTTCCAAACATAGCCCATTTAAGATAATCTTTCAAGATTAAAGACACATTACCATATAAGAGATCAATCTTTAAATTGAAACATATCTAAATAAATCAAGGAAGAATAAATATTGATACTTACCAATTAAGCACAAAATTTTCTTAGCCCGTGAATCAAGACACCAACGCCTCCCTCTCTTTATTTTTTATTTTAATTTTTAAAGAACTGAAAATAAAATAAAATATGTACAATAAATATAAGGAATTCTAAACCAAGCAAATTAATCAAAGATCATTACAAGTGACAAATATACATGTTATGCTTTCAAAAGAGAATAACTAATTAGTATCTAAAGAACAAATCATACTTAATTAATGTTGAAGAAAAAGATATGCATGTTACTATAAATTGTGAACCAGGATTTTTAATTTATTTTAGTAGAGGAGACTTACAGAATCGAACACACTTGTCAGACATAAGTGTGTGCAGTGAAAATAGGATCATTGTCCTTGGCAAGATTTTTCATCTTCGCCTTTTTCAATTTGATCCCGCAACTGGATGCTATCACACCATACTGAAGGTAGCCCTTTTCTATGGTAGTGCATCCTCATCATAGTTGCTAATTACAATGTTCCAGCTTACTCAAAAGATGGCTTTCACACCTCAGTATGGGTAGCTCTATTCCAGCAAGGGGCCTGACAAGACTGAAATAAAAATCGCGCAACTCTGTATAAGAACATTATTTAATCCCAGACACAAATAAAAAGTAACATGAATCTTTTAACTCAACTTCAAAAAGTATGATAAGAAAGAGATCCTAACTAATTATAATCCAAAAGCATAAACATAATTTGTCAAGCTAGAATGAAGAAAGATTAAATGCTAGAAAAGAAAAACTTAACAATATTGTACACAAATATTAACAAGAGAGATTAGACAATGCAAACTCCCAAAGACTTTTTGAAGGAGTCAAAGCGACTTGAGTCTAGGGCCTTGGTGAAAATATCAGCTAATTGTTTTTCAGTATCAACATATTCTAATTGCAAAGATTTATTTTCAACAAGTTTCCTAATAAAGTGATGCCTTATATCAATGTGTTTTGTTCTAGAATGTTGAACAAGATTTTTGGAAATATTTATGGCACTAGTGTTATCACAAAACATAGTTAAAACACCCAATTAAAAACCATAATCAATAAACATTTGTTTTAACCATAACAATTGAGTACAACAATTGCCAGCAGCAATGTACTCAGCCTCGGCTGTGGACAAAGAAATGGAATTTTGTTTCTTGCTATGCCAAGATACTAGATTATTTCCAAGAAAGAAACAACCTCCACTTGTGCTCTTTCGATCATCAGCATTGCCTTCCCAATCTGCATCACTAAAACATGCAAGGTTAGAATTAGTATCTTTAGAATACCAAATTCCATAATCAAGAGTACTATTAACATATCGAATAATCCTTTTTACAGCTGATACATGAGATTCCATAGGATTACTTTGATATCTAGCACGAACACCAACACTGTAACAAATATCTGGACGACTAGCAGTTAAATACAATAGACTTCCAATCATACTTCGATAAAGAGTAGTGTTTACCTTTACTCCATTCTCATCTTTTGTCAATTTCAAAGTGGTGCTCATTGGAGTACTTACCTGCTTAGATGACTCAAGAACAAATTTCTTGACAAGGTTCTTAGCATACTTACTTTGAGATACAAATGTACCTCCTTCTATTTGTCTAACTTGAAGACCCAAAAAGAAGGTAAGTTCGCCAACCATGCTCATTTCAAATTCACTCTTCATTTGGTCAACAAAAACCTGCACTTCATGGTTAGATATAGAACCAAAAACTATATCATCAACATAAATTTGAGCAATGATAAAATCAGATTTAATATGCTTGATGAAAAGAGTTTTATCCACACTACCTCTTTGATAGTCACGAGAAAGTAAAAATTGAGTTAAACTTTCATACCAAGCACGAGGAGCTTGTTTCAGACCATACAAAGCTTTTTCAAGCTTGTACACATGGTCTGGAAATTGAGGATCTCCGAATCCTTTTAGTTGCTCAACATAAACTTCCTCACTCAAAAGGCAGATTTTACATCCATTTGAAATAATTTAATATCCAAAATGCAAGCGATACACAAAAGTAAACAAATTGATTTTAATCTTGCAACATGAGCAAAAGTTTCATCAAAATCAATACCTTCTACCTGTATGTATCCTTGTGCCACCAATCGGGCCTTGTTTCTTACAATTATAACGAACTCATCACTTTTATTTTTAAAGATACACTTTGTTCCAATTATATTGATACCTTTTGGTCTTCGAACCAAAATTCATACCTTGTTGTGAACAAATTGATCGAGTTCCTCTTGCATTGCATTGAGCCATTCTTCAAAAGTCATGGCTTCCTTCACATTTTTCGGTTCATATTGAGAAACAAAACAAAGAAAGCTAATCAAATTAACATACCTTCTTCGGGTTAGCATGCTTTCTTCAGGATTTCCAAGAATGAGATCTTTTGGATGATTCAGTTTAACTCTGGTGTTTGGTTCCTTCTGGATAGAATCAGTGATGATGTTTGGATGAGTCAAGATAGACAGTTCTGGTTCTCCAGTTTCAATTGTAGCAGCAGATTCGTCATTTGCATCTTCGGAATTGGGTTCTGCCACATCAGGATCTACTTTTGCTGCTTCTGGAGGAGTATGCATAAAACTATCTATCTTGGCTTCTGTGGAAAACTCTGAAAAATCTTAAAAATCATCAACAACCACATTAGTTGATTCCAAAACAGTTTGAGTTCTCATGTTGTAAACACAATAAGCTCTACTGTTTAAGGAATATCCAATAAAAACACCAACATCACTTTTAGCATCAAATTTACCAATATGCTAACTATCTCTAGAAACATAACACACACATCCAAAAACATAAAAATGACTTACGTTGGGGCGTTTACCTTTCTAGATTTCATAAGATGTTTTTAAGGTACCTGGACGAATAAACACTCTGTTTATTATATAGCAAGCTGTGTTAATAGCTTCAGCCCATAAACGCTTTGTCAACTTCTTGCTATTTAACATCACCCTTGCCATTTCCTGCAATGTTCGATTCTTCCTCTCAACAACTCCATTTCGTTAAGGAGTTTTTGTCGGAAATCATTTTACCAGGATCTTAGATCTACTCACAAGTATGTTGATTAACACCCTAAATATGAACTTCTAAAACGATTATGAAATAAACACATATAAAGTATGAGAAACCTTACATTGGGTGCAGCGAAATTAAATGTCTCCTTCCGTTCAGATCTCTAACCCTTGTATCCTTTCTGTCGCAGAGTATTATCAAGATCTGAACCTGGATCTCTTTCTCTCCTTCTTTGGTGTTGAAACTCCTTCTTGTTGAATGTCTTTCTTCACGATCTTCCTCACTATGATTGAGGTATCACTTGCTATGTGTGGGCACTACTCTAATCACTAAGTGGTTCAAAATTTCAAGGAAGAAGAGAGAGAAGAAGTGGCGGCTAGGGTTAGAGAGAGAAGGCTCAGGTTTTTCCCTGAAGGAAAAAGTAGAAAGTTAAGTGTAAATTTCCTGAAGCCTTCACTATCTATTTATAGCATTCCACTAGGGTTAGGTTTGAATTATTTGGCATTAAAATAATGAAAATATCAAATGAAAAACCCTATAAAAGTGGCCGGCCCTAGGCAATGTGGATTTGGGCCTCACTTTTGCAATTTTGCAGTTTTATCATTTCTGTATCTCATTTTCTTAAAAACGCCAATTTTCAAATTCAACCATTTAAATGCCAATTCTAATTATTTAATAACTATAAATAATTATTAAATAATATTTTCATTTATCATATTTATTAATTGAACCATACAAAGTAACATAATTAACAAATATGCCCTAAAAACTCTTTCTTTACAATTTCGCCCTTACTTAGTGAAAAATTCATAAATAGACATAGTCTAATTTGAGAATTATAATTGATTAATCAAAACCAATTATATGAGTCTTACAAGCAATATTATCTCAACTAGTGGGGGGACCATGGGTCTATATAACTGAGCTTCCAATAAGCAGATCAAGAATTTATAACCTAAATTCACTGACTTATTAATTCTTCGTTGAATCCACGCATAGAACTTAGAATTGCACTCTCAGTATATAGAATGCTCTATATGTTCCACCATATAGACACATCATTAGTTATCCATTGTTATAATCCTAATTTGATCAATGATCCTCTATATGAGTGATCTACACTGTAAAGGGATTAGATTACCGTTACACCCTACTATGTATTTTATGCTTAAAACACTTAACCACGTATAAATGATATTTCAGCTTATGTGAAATGAGTACTCCACCATTTATTTTCGTTTGGTCAAGCTCGAAGGAGATCATCCTTTACTTACTATTCGCCAGATAGAAGCTATAGATTCCGTGTTTATGTTAGCGCTCCCACTCAATTGCACTACCGTGTTCCCAAAATGTACGTATCACCCTGACCTAAAAGTAGGCTTAACTAACAAATCAAAGAACATGAATAGCCTCTTGAGATTGAGCCTAATCATAACAGGATTAAGACCATTTGATCTAGGATCAACTAGGCGAGATTGACTTGAATAGATATTACGGTAAGTTTAATAAATCTAAGTCAAAGTTCAATATCGGTCCCTTCCGATGCATACTCCATCCACCCAACCTTAGCTTTACTTTAACCAATGCTCTGGAAAGAACATAACATTTATCCAAATGCAAGTAAACTCTGTTGTAGATTATCATATCAGTAAAACCCTGTGTCTGATAAATCTAGGAAACTTTATTCACATAGTCATGTTTACTTTCCAATATGTTGACAACACAATAAACAGGATCAAGTATGTGAAAAGGGTTTCAGATGAATTTATAAATCAAATAGACAAGCAATTGATAAGGTGAACCAAAACATACACAAATGAATGAAAAATACTTCTGTTTCTTTATTGATGTTGAATAAAATGGATTACATTGAAATGGAGTTTTATTTAGGGCATAAAACCCAACAAACTCCCACTTGCACTAATATAAAACAAAAAGTGCATTTCAAATAATCTCAACACCTTGATATACAAATCAAGTATAGTAGTAGTAAACTCCTCGTAATAGGATCTGAAAGGTTGATTTAAACACAACCTTTTCTCCACCATTACTCTTCCTTAATCACAAAATCATTGATAATGTAAAATTCCTCTCTCTATATGTATTCTCTTTTGGGATACTGGATTCTATACCTTTGGTGTAACGCCCTAAATAATTAGGCACGCTACCAAAAATACTTATGAAGCCCTAATCCCCTAACCGGGATTACTAATTAAAATAGCGCAGAATTTAAACTTTTATATTAAATGTATCCGAAAATAAACTTGTAATATATTTAAACTTTTCAAAATAGTTGGGATCCCAAAAACATTTACAAACTTATTACAAGTTCTTTCTTACTAGCCGACCTAAGCGCAAAACATGTATCACAAAAGTCAACACTCGTTAGACCCATAACCCGCTTGGTCCGAAGTGGCATGAACATGTACATTCTTCGCCCGCTCCCCGAAACTCATGGCCGATCGCCCAATGCCTTACCCTTTCCCCGCACGTAGAGCACCCGTGAGCCAAGCCCAAAAGACAAAAGATAAATCATAACAAATATATTATGCTCATTCACATATGTCTCGTATAGCATGCAATTCGATCATTATTTCATCATGCCCATTTATGTCTACGTGGCGTAGACCTATGTGTTGCGCTCACACATCTAATTAAATCTACGTGACGTAGACCCACGTGTTACTCTCACACGTCTAAATACATTAAGGCCTTAGAAGCGGTTCATCTCGGTTATGAGTACCGAGTCCAACCTGATTATGCCTTGAGCACATAATCCTTAAATCTCATTTCAATTAACATGGCATGGCATTTATACACATATATCACTAGGGTAATAACCCTAGGCTATTAGACTTCGTTCCTATTGTGGTAATAACCCTAATCCCGGTTACTTACCATTCATGCATATCATTCTCAACATCAGCGCCACTGCGCATACTCTACGTGCTAATCACTGTCTTACCTGTTGTCCTGTAATAGTAGAGATTCCAAATCCCCGGTGCTCCCCGACTGTGTGCCGTAATCCTAGTCACACACAATCCGGATTTTCACAAATAGGGTTAACCCCTGATTTCACATTCATAAAATAAATTCATGGCATTTCAAATACAGATAATCACATAGAGCTCGAAAAGAGCTTTCCAACGGTATAAAGAACGTCCCAAACGGAGTCCCGAGTCAAAAGTTATGGCCAAAACAAATTTCACATTTCCCGATGAACTCCAACCGAATTCCGGATGAACCAACCGGAATTCCGGTTGTCCGCGCAGAACACGAAATTTCTCAATCTTTAAACCCCTAAAACTCACTCAAATCATCCCCAAACATTCCCAAACTTTCCCGTAGCATCAATATATGTCATAATAAACATATTCCACAACTTAAACCCAACAATTGCACTAAAAATCAAAAAGTGCCATTAAAGCACCAAGCTTGAGTTCCATGAACTCAAGCTTGCTTTTCACAACCAAATTCTCAATCAATCCACTTACGAAGCTAGCAAATATTTTAGGGTCTTAAACACATACTTATGCATCAAAATTCAACAATAAACCCCCAAAAATCAGATTACCAATTCAAGAAAATCAAAGCTCCAACTCGAGCTTACTTCCATGAAAATCCTATCTTGAATTCTTATAAAATTAAGCCAAGAACTCATCCTTCACACAACCAATTTTTAGGTCTCAATAACAGAATAAACACACAAGTATAATCCTTAAAATTTCTATCCAAACCTAATCCAAATAAACTCAAAAGATCAAGCTCCAAGCATGCTCAAAACAACCCCACAACATCAACATGCATCTCAAATTCATAAGCACAACCTACATCATATTTCATGCTCTTTCAAGACTTAAACTCAAAAATTAAACAAAGATTCAAGCCAAAGAAAGTTACCTTAAACTCAATTTAAAGCCAAGCTCAATCAATCCTCAAATACTAAGCTTCAAAACCAAGCAAATCTTCACAAAATCAAGTTTGAAATTTAAAGAGGGTTGAGAGATAGAGGGGTGAGTATGAGGGAGGAAAAACCAGAATTTTCTATTCATTTTCCTCAAAATTCCATCTTTTATTAATTGTAGAGAAATAAAGGTCAAAAGACCATTTTGCCCTCATGGCTTAAATTCACACATACACCCTTACAAGGGTAATTTTGCCATTTCATGCATACATAATTCAAAATTAATTTCATATTATCATTCATCAAATAAAATGCCAAATTATCAATCCAATTTACATTTCTGCCCAACTCCGTTCCGCCCAAAATTCCGGTTGTGACTATACCGCGCTAACTCCGTCGAACACACCCGAAAAGACAACACGTATACTATATAATAATATAGTTCCATTAAGCACGTAATCAAATTAATTTCATAATTTTACCCTTCTCGGTCATAATTACTAAAATGCCCCCGGCTCACCAACTGGGTCTTAACATAATAAAATTCATATAATTTCACATATATTAAATTATATAATAATATAATTTCCTCAATTATACATAATTATCTAGTTAGGGTTTTGCTAATCCATTTCTTAATTCCGGTATTACAATTACCCTCCTTATAGAAATTTCGTCCCGAAATTTACTTCCGAACAACTCCGATATTTCGCCGCATATCCGTCTCGAGTTCCCAAGTTGCCTCTTCTACTTTATTGTTCCTCCACAGTACTTTCACCAGTGCCACTGTCTTGCTTCTCAAGACTTTTTCTCTTCTATCAAGTATTTGCACTGGTTGTTCCTCGTATGACAAGTCCGGCTGAAGTTCCAATGCTTCATAACTCAGAACATGGGACGAGTCTGAGACATATTTCCGAAGCATTGAAACATGAAACACATCATGTACAGCTGCCAGCGCTGGGGGCATAGCCAACCTGTACGCTACTTGCCCGATCCTCTCAAGGATTTCAAAAGGTCCAATGAACCTCGGCCAAGCTTTCCTTTCTTCCCGAAGCGTTTTATGCCTTTCACCTGAGATATTCGGAGAAATACCATGTCCCCGACTTGAAAATCAATATCTCGACGCTTTGGATCGGCATAACTCTTTTGCCTCACTCCGAGCCGCAAGCATTCGCGCTCTAATCTTATCAATCGCCTCACTTGTTTTCCGAACAACCGGGACCTGTGAACTTTCTTTCACCCACTTCATCCCAAGAATGGGCGATCTACATTTTCTTCCATACAAAAGTTCATAAGGAGCCATCCCGATTGTTGCCTGATAGCTGTTATTATAAGAAAACTCGATCAGGGGAAGGTACTTTACCCATGATCCCTCAAAGTCAAGCACACATGCCCGTAGCATGTCCTCTAAAATCCGAATGGTCCTCTCGATTGCCCATCCGTCCGAGGATGAAAAGCCGTGCCGAACTTTAACCGAGTTCCCATAGCTCGATGCGTACTCTCCTGCATCTCGATGTAAACTTCGGATCTCTATCCGACACAATGGACTTTGGGACACCGTGCGTACGAACAATTTCTCTAACATATAATTCAACATACCGATCAATGGAGAAATTCGTCCGAACAGTAAAAAGTGAGCGTACTTTGTAAACTCCGTCCACTATGACCCACACGTAGTCAAATTGTCCCGTGGTTCTAGGCATACCTACCACGAAGTCCATACCTATATCTTCCCATTTCCATCTCCGGTATTTTCAGGGGTTGCAAAGAACCCCCGCAGTCGCCGGTGCTCAGCCTTTCACTTGCCGACACGTAAGGCACTTTGCAACATACTCGCCGATGTCGTTTTTCATGCCTGGCCACCAGAACATGGCTTTCAGGTCTTGGTACATCTTTGTCGACCCTGGATGAACTGAATAAGGAGTCGGGTGAGACTCATCCATGATCTCTTTCTTGATGTTTTCATTCATAGGCACACAAACTCGACTTCCAAATCTCAACCTTCCCGTTTCATCTATCGAGAAATCACTAGCCTTTCCTACCAAAACCCTAGCTCGGGTTTTTATCAACTCTGAATCTTGCTTTTGTGCTTCTTTAATTCTCTCTAAAAGGGTGGATTGTAGGGTAATATTAGCCAATTGCCCCACAACCAACTCAATCTGAGCTCGAGTCATCTCATTTGCTAGCTGCTGGGAGATTTGCTTCACCGTATTTAACTGACTCTGACCCTTTCTACTTAAGGCATCAGCAACCACGTTGGCCTTACCAGGGTGATAAAGGATCTCACAATCATAATCCTTCACCAACTCTAGCCAACGCCCCGTCTCATATTCAAGTCCTTTTCCGGGGTGAAGAAGTATTTCGTACTTTATGATCGTGTATATCTCACATTTCTCGCCATAAAGGTAATGCCGCCAAATCTTTAGCGCAAATACCATCGCCGCGAGTTCTAAATCGTGAGTAGGGTACCTCTCGCTCGTACTCCTTTAACTCGCCGAGAAGCATAAGCTATTACCCTCCCAAATGCCCCTCGCATAAGCACACGCCCGAGACCCCGTCTCGAGGCATCACAATATACCACAAACTTTTCCTTATCCGAAGGAAGAGTTAGCATGTGAGCGGTAATCAAGCGTTGCTTTAACTCCAGAAACTTTTCTCACACCGATCAGTCCAAACAAACTTCGGTTCTTTCGGCCGCCTCCGTTAAGGGCATCAAAGCAATCTTTGAAAAACCCTCAACGAACCGACGATAATAACCACCCAAACCCAAAACTTCCGACCTCCGTAGCCGACTTCGCATCGGCCAATCTCGTACAGCTTCAATTTTAGCCGATCCACCATGATCCCATCTTTATCCACTATGTGCCCCAAAAATGAGACACGAGATAACCAATTGGACCACACTTTTTGAACTTAGCATAAAGCTTCGTGATCCCGTAATCTTTGCAAAACCGCTCCGAGCCGCAACTCATGCTCTTCTTCCGTCTCGCAGTACACCAAAATGTCATCGATAAACACAATCACAAACCTATCCAGGTAATCCTTAAACACCCGATTCATCAAATCCATGAATGTCACGGGCATTAGTGAGTCCAAAAGACATCACAAGAAATTCATAAGAACCATACCGAGTACGAAACGCAGCGGATATCTTCCTCTCGAATTCTCACCGATGATAGCCCGAGCGAAGATCAATCTTGAAAAGACCGTCTTCCCCTTCGCCTGATCAAACAGATCATCAATCCGAGGTAAAGGATACTTGTTCTTAATAGTAAGCGTGTTCAACTCCCGGTAATCAATACACATTTGCAGGGTTTTGTCTTTCTTCTTCACAAACAAAACCGGAGCACCCCAAGGTGAGTAGCTCGGTCGGATGAATCCCAGATTCAGCAACTCTTGCAATTGTATCTTCAATTCCTTCAACTCAGCTGGAGCCATTCGCTACGGTGCCTTAGATACTGGATCCACTCCCAAAACCAATTTAATAACAAATTCAATTTCCCGAACAGTGGCAATCCCGCAAATCTTCCGGGAAAGACATCAAGGAACTCACATACCAATCTCGTATTCTCAGTGCCCCGATGTCACAGTTGGCTAGTGTCCACCGTAGTAACTATGAACCCTAGACAACCTCTACCCATCAGTCTTTAGCTTTCAATGCTGATATTCTCGTATGCGTGCTCCCTTGAACTTTACCCACGAACACCGCCGGGTTAGCACCGTCGGCTCAAACACCACCATCTTCCGTTTGCGTCAATCATCGCTCCATATTTAGACAAAATCCATTCCCGTGATTATGTCAAAATCGATAATTGCAACAATTAGATTGGCGGCCAACTCACAACCGTCAATCCAAAAAGACAAGGACCGAATCCACCTTGTGGATATTATCAGGTCTTCTGAGGGTAATAGGCTTCCAAACCCCAAAACATAAATATCACATGGCTTATGTAAACTTTCTATCACTCTACTCGATACATATGAATGAGTAGCTCCCGAATCAAATAACACAGTATAAGCACAACCATTAATGATAACCGACCCGTCACAACCGACTCGGACTAAAGCACGCATCCGCCCGAGTTATAGAAAAAGTCGCCCCGGTTCGAGCAACATTCTTCTTTGGCTCTTCTCTCTTGGCTTGGGGACAGACTCTGATAAAGTGGCCCACCATGCCACACTGGAAACATGCCTTGGCTCAGCACTCACAAGGATGATGCTTCTTGCATTTAGGGCATTCTAGATATGATCGGAATGAGGACCCACGACCCTGACGGCCAGCGCTGTTTCCCCGAAACTTTCTATTTCCCCTCGAAGCTCCGAAGCCTGGCCCTTCCGTTTGTGCTCGGTTGCCACCGGCCGGTCCCCTTACCGACATTACCACTAGTATGAGGGCTCGATGCCATGGCGGCATCCTTTGCGCCCCTCGCTCCTTCATTACTTGCTGCTCGGCCTCCTCAGCAATTAAGGCCAAGTCTACCACTCTCTTATACAGAGTGTCATGTGATGTGGTAATCTTCAAGTCCCGACTAATTGTAGCATTTAGTCCTCGAACATATTTCTGCTTTCTGGTGAAATCTGTAGGCACCAGATCACCAGCAAATTTAGATAACCAATCGAATTCCAGAGTATACTCGGCCACTGACATTTTCCCCTGAGTCAACTTCACAAAATCTTCGGTGTGAAGTCCTCATCGCAACGTTATAAAACTTTTCTTCAAAAGTTTCTTGAACTCTTCCCATGTCATCACACCGACATCTCGAGTCCGATTCACTATATCCCACCATACGCGGCATGATCTTGAAACATAAAGGCCGCACAATTCACCCTCTCGCTCCCGTCACCCCCATATTATCGAGGATACGGCACGTTGCTCATCCATTGATCGGCCTTAATAATATCAATGCCTCCCGTAAAAGCCGGGAGGTTGCAGCCTTCACAAACCGCTCGAACACGTAGTCCCTGGGTATGCATAATATACCCTTGGTTACCCACCACCGGCACAGAGCCGGTGGTAACCCTTGATTTATCGGGGGCAGCTTGTTGCCTTAAACGTTGCAACTCTTCCTCTTGACGAAGTATGACACTTCGCATTTCATGAAACATCCGCTGCCGCCGGCCATGAGGATTAGCATTAACGGCCCCCGCATTATCCCCGGATTTTGCGGAGGTGGAGGCAAAGGCCGCGTGGATCGGCTTGGGTAACCCCGGCTCTACTTGCTCGCCCCGTGGTCTAGATGATTGCGGAGGGTCCATTACTAGTACCCCCGTAATCAACAACCCTGCCGAGTTAAGCACCAATACCACACTTACGCACTTATCGCCTTAAACCCTAACTCATCTATTTACCTCATACATATTTACATAAACAAATAGCATTTATAGCATGGCATCACATAACACATACATACTCTAGATGCTTGCATACTGCCTAAAATGGAAAGCGGTAGAACAAATGATCACACATACCCAAGTATTTACTCTCAATACTTACCGCACCATACGAGTCGAGCCTATCTCTCGACGACGAATGTACATGTTCTACGGGCCTACGTGAAGTTTAAAAACCTTGGCGCTCTCGATACCAAATTGTAACGCCCTAAATAATTAGGCACGCTACCAAAAATACTTATGAAGCCCTAATCCCCTAACCGGGATTACTAATTAAAATAGCGCAGAATTTAAACTTTTATATTAAATGCATCGAAAATAAACTTGTAATATATTTAAACTTTTCAAAATAGTTTGGGATCCCAAAAACATTTACAAACTTATTACAAGTTCTTTCTACTAGCCGACCTAAGCAAGGCAAAATGTAATACAAAAGTCAACACCGTTGTAGACCCTATAACCCGCTTGGTCCGAAGTGGCATGAACATGTACATTCTTCGCCCCCGCTCCCGAAACTCATGGCCGATCGCCCAATGCCTTACCCTTTCCCCGCACAAGAGAGCACCCGTGAGCCAAGCCCAAGAAGACAAGATAAATCATCATAACAAATATGTTATGCTCATTCACATATGTCCGTATAGCACGTAATTCGATCATTATTTCATCATGCCCATTTATGTCTACGTGGCGTAGACCTATGTGTTGCGCTCACACATCTAATTAAATCTACGTGACGCAGACCCACGTGTTACTCTCACACGTCTAAATACATTAAGGCCTTAAGTTTTCGGCTCATCTCAAGCATGAGTATTCGAGTCCAACTCGATTATGCCTTGAGCACATAATCCTTAAATCTCATTTCAATTAACATGGCATGGCATTTATACACATATATCACTAGGGTAATAACCCTAGGCTATTAGATCGTTCCTATTAGTGGTAATAACCCTAATCCCTATTACTTAACATTCATGCATATCATTCTCAACATAAGCGCCACCGCGCATACTCTACGTGCTAATCACCGTCTTACCCGTTGTCCTGTAATAGCAGAGATTCCAAATCCCGGTGCTCCCGACCAGTGTGCCGTAATCCTAGTCACACACAATCCGGATTTTCACAAATAGGGTTAACCCCTGATTTCACATTCATAAAATAAATTCATGGCATTTCAAATACAGATAATCACATAGAGCTCGAAAAGAGCTTTCCAACGGTATAAAGAACGTCCCAAACGGAGTCCCGAGTCAAAAGTTATGGCCAAAACAAATTTCGCATTTCCCGATGAACTCCAACCTAATTCCGGATGAACCAACCGGAATTCCGGTTGTCCGGCGCAGAACACGAAATTTCTCAATCTTTAAACCCCTAAAACTCACTCAAATCATCCCCAAACATTCCCAAACTTTCCGCAGCATCAATATATGTCATAATAAACATATTCCACAACTTAAACCCAACAATTGCACTAAAAATCAAAAAGTGCCATTAGCACCAAGCTTGAGTTCCATGAACTCAAGCTTGCTTTTCACAACCAAATTCTCAATCAATCCACTTACGTAAGCTAGCAAATATTTTAGGGTCTTAAACACATACTTATGCATCAAAATTCAACAATAAACCCCCAAAAATCAGATTACCAATTCAAGAAAATCAAAGCTCCAACTTGAGCTTACTTCCATGAAAATCCTATCTTGAATTCTTATAAAATTAAGCCAAGAACTCATCCTTCACACAACCAATTTTTAGGTCTCAATAACAGAATAAACACACAAGTATAATCCTTAAAATTTCTATCCAAACCTAATCCAAATAAACTCAAAAGATTGAAGCTCCAAGCATGCTCAAAACAACCCCACAACATCAACATGCATCTCAAATTCATAAGCACAACCTACATCATATTTCATGCTCTTTCAAGACTTAAACTCAAAAATTAAACAAAGATTCAAGCCAAAGAAAGTTACCTTAAACTCAATTTAAAGCCAAGCTCAATCAATCCTCAAATACTAAGCTTCAAACCAAGCAAATCTTCACAAAATCAAGTTTGAAATTTAAAGAGGGTTGAGAGATAGAGGGGTTCGGGTATGAGGGAGGAAAAACCAGAATTTTCTATTCATTTTCCTCAAAATTCCATCTTTTATTAATTGTAGAGAAATAAAGGTCAAAAGACCATTTTGCCCTCATGGCTTAAATTCACACATACACCCTCACAAGGGTAATTTTGCCATTTCATGCATACATAATTCAAAATTAATTTCATATTATCATTCATCAAATAAAATGCCAAATTATCAATCCAATTTACATTTCGGGCCCGAACCTGCCTCTGCCCGAAATTCCCTGTGACTATACCGCGCTAACCTGTCAGAACACACCTGAAAAGACAACACAGGTATACTATATAATAATATAGTTCCATTAAGCACGTAATCAAATTAATTTCATAATTTTACCCTTCTCGGGTCATAATTACTAAAATGCCCCTGGCTCACCAACGGGGTCTTAACATAATAAAATTCATATAATTTCACATATATTAAATTATATAATAATATAATTTCCTCAATTATACATAATTATCTAGTTAGGGTTTTGCTAATCCATTTCTTAATTCCGGGTATTACATTTGGCAACTACTTTTGGTTAATCAGGAAATTAACACTAGTACTTAAGGCTTGTTAGAACTGTGCCACAGTTGTATAGAACTTTCCTTAGACTGAATAAGTACCTTTCCTTCAATTTTAACATCCAGTCCTTTTCTGGTAGACCTAGAGACTTCAGATAGGTTTTTACACTTCTCCAAAATCACTATTCCACCCCCAGAGTAATCACCATCTTATCAGAAAGATTTTCTAGCACAAAGGCAAATCTCGAAATCTGATGTGGTGTAGTCTAAGAGTTTTAAATACACCCTTATTGACTAACATAAAGTTCTTCTTCTTAATCTTAAGATTTACTTGATTGTCTTCCAATGTTCTTCTCTTGGATTAATCTGATACCTACTCATTACTCCCACTCAACAACAGGTGTCTGGTCTAAGGCATACGAAAGCATATCTGAGACCTCTCACTATTGATTTAAGAAATTCTTTCATGACTTTATCTTTTCTGGAATAGTTGAGACTTTTCCTTAGATAAATAAAAGCTATGCCTAGAAGTCGAGAAGCTTCTATAGATTTCCATTAGAAAGAAAATGCTTCAGCATCTTACTAAAGTAAGTTGCTTGCAATAGAGTAAGTAATTACCAGGTATACCACAAGCCATAGGTTTAGATAAACTCAAACCTATAATACTAGGAACAGGAAGTTTTGTTAAGTCCATTGAATAGATTTATACATGAAACTTCCTTTTATGTCCTTGTAATAGAAAGTTTAGGTTACTCCATGTGAATGGATTAAACCATAGTTCTATTGGCTTTTCTTCTTAGTTTCTTATCTTGACAATCCATTACTTGTTTAACGGATTTTAATCACTAGTGTCTTCCAAGTCATAAGAAGGTGAGTTCCTAGAAACTCTCCCACTACGACAAGGTACCGTGAATTATGTCTAAGAAAACTAAATGGTATTGACCTCTTCGGTTTTGACAAGACAACAGAGGCAGTGGGATCATCATATGTCATATAAGATGATAGAACACTTTTGGAATCAAGAAAAATATCTCCTTTATTGTCTACTTTATTTTCAGACTTAGTCATTTTCTTAGAAAAGTATTATTTGTTTAAACAAACACTTTCTTATCTATTGACTATGGGATGGTCCACCCCTAATCACTTAGAATAGCTAACAAACATGCAAACCATGGTTAACTGTTCTAGCTTTTCTTAAGATTTTGATTAGGTCATCCATGAATCTAGTAATGATTTACATTAAGTATACAACCATTACATCATTCTAAAATTGTATTACCATAGAAGGTCTTAGGCAACAACTAGTAACTAATCATCAATATGCAAATCGAAATTTTGGGGGAGGTAAGTTTGGATATAATTCAAAAATCAATTTAATGATCTTTGAACTGCATATCTACTAACTATTTCTCCACCCCTATCAGTTCGCAAGATCTTTAACCACTTACCTTAATGGTGTTTTACCATTGCTAGAAATCAGAAATTTTTCAAACATTTCAAATTTCTTTGCATAAGGTATAATCTAGAGTTATCGTTTTAAGAATACAATGAAAAACTCATATCCACCCCTGAATGTACATCCATCTACGAATGAGATGAACTACTTTCAGTGGATATAGGCATATTAACTCTTTGCAGAGATTGATCTTTTCAAAACCACTATGAACAAGATACAAATGCCATAGATTAAAAAAAAATGTGGTTGTGTCGTTTTGATGACTTAGGTTTAGTTACTTCAAAAAGTTCATAGAATAGTGCAAGTGGATCTTGGTCATAGAATACTAAACTCATATTCCATACTTTAATATACAGTTTTTGAATCCATTAATAGAAGATGGTTATTAAACACTTGTGAAAGTGTAACTGTATTGTATTTTGCAAATAGAAATATAAGAAATTTCTGTTTGGAATCTAAAATTAAAGTCAAAGACTTAAATTTATACCAAATATAATGAGTAATTCTTTCTTGGACCACCACTACTAATTTAACTCTAAGTCTGATTTGCCCATATAAGTAGGAGATTTCTAAGATTGAGGACTTATATCATTGTGGAATAGAATTTGGGAATTATAATCATATGCGTCATTTAATTTCTTAAGAGAAAATAGAATGACATGAAATGATTTATAGACCATTCATCCACTGATATGTTATTGAGCTAATTCGAAATGAATAAGCTAAGAGGAATTAGGATAATTTCGTTGTTTAAATAAGAATCCAACGATGATTCGATTAGCGAAAGTCAAAGTAATCTTATTTATACAATCTTCTTGTTTCATATTGTAAAAATACTAGTCTAAGGTGTCATCAATTGATGAATAGCTAGATGTTACATATACAATATTTATCTTTCGAGATCTAACACTATTATGTATGTCTAATGGTGAAAATCCATTAGGGATTTATCTCATTAGATAAACAAACCAAGTTAGACCAACAATGAAGATTCGAAATTAAACTACAATTTAATAACAGAAAATAACATGGTTCAATATAAATTCATACACAATTCAGAAATTATTAAACATATAGCAAGTAGGAATGACAAGTGAAAATACTAAAACATACAATCCTAAATAATTTCCAAGGTTTTCAACAAACTGATATCAGTGTCCCGTTTAGGCGAGAGTCAAAGCTACCATCCATTGAATAGAGTTGTCAGCTCATCTAAAATGTTAAACATTCTAGCAACCTTTTATTCGATCAAGATTGGAATCCAGCGTTGTCCCGTTTAGGCGAGAGTCAAGGCTATTCTATCTTATAAGCTTCTACCATTGTTTCATATTTTGCAAGTCAAATACAGTCGCCACCATTAGGGTGATCCATACCATATAAAACACTTACAAAGCTACTTATCTTTCGAGATTAAACGGTTCGAAGTTGCTAATGAACGTTCTTCCATTAGGGAGGATTACTCACTAAAACAAACGCTATGTAAAACCAACAATGGAGATCGAATATCTTAATAATAATAAAGCTCATTCTTTAAAATGTATTTTCATTATTATTTATAATAAAATATATTCATTAAATATCGAATTTAGAATTAAAATTCTAAATTAGAATTTAATTTAATATTTATAAAATTATACTTAGATGGTGATTGAAATAAATTGAATTGTTTCCATCTCAGTAGTAATTTTGATATATAAATATTAAGAAAATTATTTAAGTTGTATTAATTTAAATTAATTTGCAACTCAAAATAAATTTTCATGAGAATATATTTATTGTATTTTGAAAAAGAAAGTATAAAAACTTTATATTTTCGAAATACTTAAATAATAACTACTTAGAAAAATACTTCAAGGAAAAAATATCACCTATCTAGATTTTTCTTTGACTAATTTATTCAATTTCTAATAATATACTTTAATTCATTTATTTTAAATTAATCAATAAATGAAAGAATCATTGATTTAAGTTGGTCCAAGAATTAATTAAAATAAATAATTAATTTACAACTTAATCTATTTTTCAAGATAAATTCAAATCATCTTGCATTATGAAATGCAATTTCGAAAATTGATTAATAAAATAAAGAAAAATAAATATTTTGAAATTAATTTAAATTTAGTTGAAAAAATAAATTTCAACTAAAAATAATTTTCTATTTAATTAAGTGTCATGAAAAAGAAATATTTAAGTATCATGATGAAAATCAACTTAGATATTTAATTTTCAATTTAATTAAATGTATTAAATTCAAGAAACCAATAATTAAGTGTAGAGAAGGCTTAATTATTAATCTCTAGTTTAATACTAGGAAAAAATATACTTAAAATAAATTGTACCAAAATTAATTATTTAAATAATTAATTTCACAATGTATAATATTTTCCTATTTAATATTAGAAATAATAAGTAGTCTAGAAATAACTATCTAGAAAATATCTTACTTGACTAAGTATCCTTTCCACAAAATTTGAAAAAAAATATCTAATTTAAGTTGTATTAGAAAAAATCTAGAACTTAAATATTTTAAAATTTAAATTTAACTAAATATCAAAAATTGAGTTGTAACCACTTAATTTGAAAATATTCCATTTTAAGTTAATATTCAAAAAAATATCAACTTAAAAAATATCTAAAGAATCTTAATAACCTATTCCTAAAATTCCTCAACTTAATTTTGAAATTTGAAATTCAAAAGATATTCAGATTTAAATTGATTAGTTAGTGATAACTAATAAGAAAACGAGATTCAAAATACAAGTACAAAAAAAAGAAATTTTGTCATCTATTTTGTAGCATTTTGGCGGCATGGCCGAGTGGTAAGGCGGGGGACTGCAAATCCTTTTTCCCCAGTTCAAATCCGGGTGCCGCCTGATCAACAAAAGAATCGAAATACTTTGTTCTGTTTTGCTGATATAACTTGTCAAATTTTTTCCAGCAGAAGCAAGCGCAGAAAAAGGATTCTTGAGACTTGCTTGATTCGAAGTATCTGGGGATATTTTGTTCTCTAAAATGAAAATGCAGTAAATCCTTTAAGAAAGAATCTAATTGGTTATAATTCTATATTTAATTAAATACAAGAAAATACATATAGTTTAGCTTAGAATAAAATTCTTTAAACTACGGTTTTCTTAAATTAATTTCAAAATAAATAAAATTAATTATGTTGCTAATCAATTTTATTAGGTTAAACTAATTTAATTAACCTAGTACAGTTATTCAAATCAAGCAAATGGGCCTTCACAATTGGGGTAGTTCATGTGAGGGGGTGCTGGGTTCAGTATGTCGTACCCACTTCTATGGCTCCCAACTCTCACACAAGGCCCAAAAGAGAGGAATTTAACCTTAAAATGAACAACTGTTATTAATTGAATAGGCCCAAAACTAAATTGGCCTAAATAAAATCTATCAAAAACTATGATATTTTATTTAGCAACAACAACCTATATGCATCTATAACAAAATTAAACATATAGGCTCACACAGGCACACAATTTGGATGGATCCTATCATGTTGCTAGGTCATACACAGATGAAAGAAGATTGTAAAATTTACCTGTTACAAATTATTTACTTGACCAATGGAGCCATGAGTTAAAATCAGATCATTGGATCTGTCAACAAGTTAACCATGGCTATTTGCAATCAACCAATAATAGGTTTTATAAAACTTACAAACAAGCTAAAACACATACTCCTGCAACAAGGTTAGCTGGATAGTTGTATGTAGGATTTATTTAATTTTTAAATAATTAAATTTCAAAAAATAATTAAATAAATTAAAAAATATATTTATTTTCGAAAAAATAAGAATATAATAAAATATATATATTTTTGAAATTAATAAAATAATATTTAAAATTAAACCTACAATTTTGAAAAATTTAGTTTCAACTAACCTAAATATCATTTCAAAATTCGCTAACTACTTTTAAAAATTTAATGTTATTTTATAAATTAAATATTCAATAAAAATAAAAAAAAAGATAAATAAATATCTTTTTCAGATTTTATGATTTAATTTAAATAAATAAAATAACAAAATTTAAAAGTTAGCAAAATATCTTACTTCTATTTAAAATTACATGATTATAGTTATCTTATTTTAAATTTAAATAACGTCAAATTTTTTAAATAAATATTTAATTTAAAATTTAAAATCTGACTTTAAATTTAAAAAATAAGATAAGATATAATCAAATTTAAAAATAAGATAGATAATTAAGCAAAAAAGATAGATATTTACTATTTTCAAATTCAAATTACACTAATATCATGAATTAATTTTAAAAAAAAAAATTAATTTAATTATGATATTTAGAATTGAATTAGCAATAGTAAATGTCTAAATACAAAACTACACAAAAAATCGGAAGTTAATTCCATGAAATAGCATGAAAAATCGAAGAAAAACGAAAAAATTGCGAGTTGTACGGACAGTATGCATTGCATACTGTCCATGGGCGCGCATGGGCTGGTCTGACCGAGAACCTCGGCGCAGGAGGTTTCTCAGACACAAAACGTGTCTGTGCGCGTGTTGTCCGAGGGAATCCCCTCTTCCGCGCGCGCGTGGTGCAGTGACACCATCCCGATATTTTCGAAAATTCAAAAAATCATAACTAATTCAAATTAAATCGAAATTGAGTTCTGTAAAAAAGTAAATTGCTTAACTTTTTCCATAATATCCAATAAAAATAATTACAGAAAGAGATATTCAATTATTTTTTACGAAAATTCAAAAACATCAATCAATCATCAAACAACGCTCAAAACAACATGATACCATCCAAAACATCAAACAAATCGTTTTAAGTCCAAATTACTTTCAAGCAAATCAATTACCATGGCTCTGAGGCCACTTGTTGGAAATTATTTTACAAGGATCTTAGATCTACTCACAAGTATGTTGATTAACACCCTAAATATGAACTTCTAAAACGATTATGAAATAAACACATATAAAATATGAGAAACCTTACATCGGGTGCAGCGGAATTAAATGTCTCCTTCCGTTCAGATCTCTAACCTTTGTATCCTTTCTGTCGCAGAGTATTATCAAGATCTGAACCTGGATCTCTTTCTCTCCTTCTTTAGGGCTGAAAATCCTTGTTGAATGTCTTTCTTCACGATCTTCCTCACTGTGATTGACGTATCACTTGCTGTGTGTGGGCACTACTCTAATCACTAAGTGGTTCGAAATTTCAAGGAAGAAGAGAGAGAAGAAGTGGCGGCTAGGGTTAGAGAGAGAAGGCTCAGGTTTTTCTCTGAAGGAAAAAGTAGAAAGTTAAGTGTAAATTTCCTGAAGCCTTCACTATCTATTTACAGCATTCAACTAGGGTTAGGTTTGAATTATTTGGCATTAAAATAATGAAAATATCAGATGAAAAACCCTATAGAAGTGGCCGGCCCTAGGCAATGTGGATTTGGGCCTCACTTTTGCAATTTTGCAGTTTTGTCATTTTTGTATCTCATTTTCTCAAAAACGCCAATTTTCAAATTCAACCATTTAAATGCCAATTCTAATTATTTAATAACTATAAATAATTATTAAATAATATTGTCATTTATCATATTTATTAATTGAACCATACGAAGTATCATAATTAACAAATATGCCCTAAAAATTCTTTCTTTACAATTTCGCCCTTACTTAGTGAAAAATTCACAAATAGACATAGTCTAATTTGAGAATTATAATTGATTAATCAAAACAAATTATATGAGTCTTACAAGCAATATTATCTAAACTAGTGGGGGGGGGCATGGGTCTATATAACCGAGCTTCCAATAAGCAGATCAAGAATTTATAGCGTAAATTCACTGACTTATTTATTCTTCATTGAATCCACGCATAGAACTTAGAATTGCACTCGATAGAATTCTCTATATGTTCCACCATATAGACACATCATTAGTTATCCATTGTTATAATCCTAATTTGATCAATGATCCTCTATATGAATGATCTACACTGTAAAGGGATTAGATTACCGTTACACCCCTACTATGGATTTTATCCTTAAAACACTTAACCCCGTATAAATGATATTTCAGCTTATGTGAAATGAGTACTCCACCATTTATTTTCATTTGGTCAAGCTCGAAGGAGATCATCCTTTACTTACTATTCGCCAGATAGAAGCTATAGATTCCATGTTTATGTTAGCGCTCCCACTCAATTGCACTACCGTGTTCCCAAAATGTACGTATCACCCTGACCTAAAAGTAGGCTTAACTAACAAATCAAAGAACACGAATAGCCTCTTGAGATTGAGCCTAATCATAACAGGATTACGATCATTTGATCTAGGATCAACTAGGCGATATTGACTTGAATAGATATTACGGTAAGTTTAATAAATCTAAGTCAAAGTTCAATATCGGTCCCTTCCGATGCATACTCCATGCACCCAACCTGAGCTTTACTTTAACCAATGCTCTGGAAAGAACATAGCATTTCTCCAAATGCAAGTAAACTCTGTTGTAGATTATCATATCAGTAAAACCCTGTGTCTGATAAATCTAGGAAACTTTATTCACATAGTCATGTTTACTTTCCAATATGTTGACAACACAATAAACAGGATCAAGTATGTGAAAAGGGTTTCAGATGAATTTATAAATCAAATAGACAAGCAATTGATAAGGTGAACCAAAACATACACAAATGAATGAAAAATACTTCTGTTTCTTTATTGATGTTGAATAAAATGGATTACATTGAAATGGAGTTTTATTTAGGGCATAAAACCCAAACGTTTTGGGAGCTGAAAATTCATGAGTTATACCTGTAGACTTACAAAAATCATCATACACAGAATTTTCAAACTCCTTACCATGATCACTGTGAATTCAAACAATTTTTCCAATATTGCAACCTTTTTCAACTCTTAATCTCAAACAAAGAGTTTTAAAGGCATCGAAAGTGTCAGACTTTTCTCTTAAAAATCTACCCAAGTATAACGAGAGAAATCATCAACACAAACAAAAATATATAGTTTACCATTTAAACTTTCAACTTGAATTGGATCCATAAGATCCACGTGAAGCAATTCCAATACTTTTGAGGTATTGATATCAGACACAGGTTTATGAGTGATTTTTAATTGCTTACCAAGTTGACATGGTTCACACTTACCAACACTTTCTTTACCAAGCTTGGGTAGTTCTCGAACAATACCTGCATTTGATAATTTTTTTTCAGATTTTTATAATTAATATGCCCAAGCTTGGCATGCCACAAATCCGTGGTGTTGTTGATGGCTGAATGACAAGTAAACACATGAGTTAGGGTATAACAATTTTCATTGGATCGAAATCCTTGCAAGATACATTGATTATCATCATTAAGTACATAACAATGATCACTGTCAAATGAGACAGTACACCCTTGGTCACAAATTTGACTAATGCTAAGTAAATTAGCCCTTAGTCCTTCAACTAACATCACATTTTTCAATCTAGGTAACCCTTCAAAATTGAGAGTTCCCATACCAATGACTTTTCCAGCTAAGCCATTACCAAAACTGACTTCTCCACATTGCATCAGCCGAATGTTAGTCAAAAAGTCCTTGTCACCTGTCATATTTCTAGAGCAACCACTATCAAAATACCACATTTGAGATGCTGCACTTTTATTAGGAAAACCAGCTAGACAATTATTCTTAACCCATATTTGTTTCAAACCTTTATGTTTCTTTTGAGATTTTTCCAAATTACCAAAATAATTTGTTTTAAACATATTTTTCAGCGTGAAACATTTAGGTCTTATATGTCCTTTTCTACCACAGAAATGACAAATAGGAACAAATCTTTTTACCTGAGATCTTACTCTTTTTGTAAATCCTGGAGATTTTGCGGCAGCAGAAACTGCTTCTGCTATGACAGGTTGTGAAACTGTTGCAGCAGACTTCACATTTGTAGCATCAGGAAGATTCGTTGGAACACTAGATTTTACAAACTTCATGATTCTAGAACTTTCCATACCATTTGATCCAATGCCAGCAAAACCTCTTTGACCTGCATTCTGAGCTTTTTCAAAAATAGAAGATCCAGGGTTAAACATTTGAACATTTTTCTTAAAATTTTCAAGTTCCTTCTTTAAGAGAGTAATTTTTTCATCCTTAGTATAAAAATCTGTCTCATATTCTTTTATTTTTAATTCACATATTTCAATTTGATGAGACAGTTTTTTATTCAATTTAATCAACTCTCTATTTTCAGAAGTAACCTGAATCCATTTTTCATACATGACTTTGTATGATTCAGCAAGAGACTCTTCACAGTTCTCAAAATCATCATAATTTGATTCTTCTTGTTTAGTGGTATTATTCAAACATACTAATCTAGCTTTCACCTGTGAATCACACAACACATTAGTCATAACAGAAGTTAGGGCAACATTCTCAGAATTATCTTCATCACTCTCGGTCTCATGATCACTCCAAGGTACATTGAAACTTTTCTTATTCTTTTTCAAAGTGTTTGCACACTCAAATTGAATATGACCAAAACCTTCACATTCCCTGCACTGAATTCCTTTTTCGTTAGAAACAGATGGTTTAATAGGAGTATTACCCTTTGAAAATTTCGAGATATTCTTTTTATTTTCCATCTTTTTCATATATTTCTGAAAATTTTTTGTTAATAAAGCAATTTCATCATCACATTCACTATCAGAATTTTCATTATCAGCAACTTTTAAAACGATACTTTTACCTTTATCAGCAATGGATTTGGATTTGTCCTTTTGTTTAATTTGTTGATTTAATTCAAAAGTACGCAACGAACCCATTAATTCTTCTACCTTCATTGTGCTATAATCTTTAGCTTCCTCCATTGCCAAAAGCTTAGTATCGAACCTCTCTGGGAGAACTCTAACAATTTTTCTCACAAGAACAGAATCATCAAGTTTTTCACCAAGAGCAAAATATTCATTAGCAATATCAGATAATTTTTCATAGAATTCAGTAAAGGTTTCATTATCTGACATCCTAAGCTCATCAAATTTAGTTTGAAGCATAATAAATCTAGAGCGCTTAACATCAGAAGTTCCCTCAAACTGAGTTTGAAGGATCTCCCAAGCTTCCTTGGCAAATACACAAGATGATATAAGTTTAAGATAGCCTTCACCTACACCATTAAATATAGCATGCAAAGCTTTGCTATTGTAGGCAGAAAGTTTATCATCTTCAATAGACCATTCCAGTTCAGATTTTATAGTAGTATTACCTGAAGAATCTGTCTCAACTTGAAGAGACCAACCTGATGTTGGGTTTTGTGCCCTAAATAAAATCCATTTCAATATAATCAGATTTACTTATTAATAAAGATCAGAAATAACATTTTATGTTGCATGGTTCACATGATTTATTTCATGATTATATATAATGTATGAATTCTATTTAAGTCCAGAACATATGAATTTGTTAATGATTATAGTGTTGTTAGCACGGTGGAATATAATCTTAATTATATGTTTGAAAGTTTATTCACTGATTTGTCAGAACAATGGATTTAGACTGACATGGTATAATTGTTGGGTTTTATGCCCTAAATAAAACTCATTTCATATCAGATTTACTTATTAATAAAGATCAGAAATAACATTTTATGTTGCATGGTTCACATGATTTATTTCATGATTATATGTATATAATGTATGAATTCCTTTTAAGTCCAGAACATATGAGTTGGTTAAAGATTATAGTGTTGCCAACACAGTGGAATATAATCTTAATTATATGTTCAAAAGTTTATTCCCTGATTTGTCAGAACACTGGATTTAGACTGACATGGTATAATCAGCGATAGGTATTCTTACACCTTGGAAAAGTGTTATGTTCTTTCCAGGACATTGGCAAAGTTTACCAGTATCGGATGTATGGAGTATACATCGGAAGGGACCGTTATTGAACTTTGATTAGATTTATTAAAATTTACCGTAATATCTATTCAATTCAATATCACCTGTTGATCCTAGATCAAATGATCTTAATCCTGATATGGTTAGGTTCAATCTCAAGAGTGTTACTCGTGTTCTTCGATTTGTTAGTTAAGCCTTCTTTTGGGTCAGGGTGATACGTACATTTTGGGAACACGGTAATGCAATTGAGTGGGAGCGCTAACATAAATATGGAATCTATAGCTTCTATTTGGCAAATAGAAGTAAAGGATGATTTCCTTCGAGCTTAACCAAACGAAGATAAATGGTGGAGATCTCATTTCACTTAGCTGAAATATCATTTATACAGGGTTAAGTGTTTCAAGGATAAAATACATTGAAGGTGTAGCGGTAACAGTAGTGCCTTTTCAATGTAGATCATCTATATAGAGGATCATTGATCACATTAGGGTTATAACAATGGATAACTAATGACGTGTCTATATCATGGAACATATAGAGCGTTCTATATGACTGAGAGTGCAATTCCAAGTTCTAAGTGTGGATTCAATGAGGAATTAATAAGTTAGGGAATTTACTTGGTAAATTTTGTTCGACTTATTGGAAGCTCGGTTATATAGACCCAAAGTCCCCATACTAGTTGAGACCATACTGCTTGTAAGACTCAGTTAATTGATTTTAATTAATCAATTATAATTCTAAAAGTTAGACTATGTCTACTTTATAAATTCTCACAGTTTAACGATGAAATTGTAAAGAAAAAGGTTTCTAGGTTTAATTATTAATTAAGAGACTTTGTATGTCTAATTAATAATTATATTAAATGACAATATTATTTAATAATCTATTTTAGTTATTAAATAATTAGTTTTGGCATTTAAATGATTAGAATTGGAAAAGTGGCATTTTTGGAAAAAAAAGAAATAAAATTGAGGAAACTGCAAAATCCAAGTGAGGCCCATATCACCCTATGGCCGGCCACCTCTTTATGATTTTTCCAATTATTATTTTCAATTTTAATTGCCATGTAATTGCTAATCAAAGCCTAACAAAAATAAGAAAGTGGTGGATCACACTAAATAAGGCAGTTACTCAATTACACAGTAAAAGAGGAAACTGTTTATTTGGAAAGTTGTGCTCTCCCTTTTCCCTATATAAAGCAACCCTTGTTCTCTTCTCTTGTATGCTAAAAGCCACAAAATTCAAGAGAGAAAAAGAGAGAAAATTTCGAAATCCTTGTGAGATGAGTAGTGCCCACACACATCAAGTGGTATCTCAATCATAGTATGTAAGACTATGGAAATTCTGCATCAAAGAAGGAGAAAAGAAGATCCAGTTTCAGATCTTGGTGATGGTCTGCTACAGAAAGGAATCAAGGGCTAGAGATCTGAACGGAAGGAGTCATAATATTCCGCTGCACCCATTGTAAGGTTTTCTAACTTTATATGTGTTTATTTTCATTGTTTTAGAATTCATATTAGGTTGTTAATCCAACATACTTGTTAGTAAATCTAAATCCTGGTAAAATAATTTCCAACAACTGGTACCAGAGCCATGGTAATGATTTACTTTCATGTAATATGAATTAAAACGATGATTGCATATTTCTGTGTTGATTTGGATGGCTTCATGTTGGTTTATGTGTTGTTTGATGAATGTTGATGTTGTACAGTTTCGTTTTCCATGAAAAATATTTTTTTCGATTTTTTAAAATATTTTATTTGGATTCTTTGTGAAAAATTAAGAAATTTTGTTTTTTACGGAACTCGATTCTGATAAAAATTGAGAAAGTTATGAATTTTTGAATTTTGGATGCCATGGTTGTCGAGTGGGTGCATCGAGTGCACCAGGCACTCGGACGAGCCAGGCACGCGTGCGCCCATCACCCTGCAGCTGACCAAGGTTTCTCGGTCAGGCACCCTGCAGGCGCCGAGAATTCTCGGCAGTTTCCCCACATCCGCGCGCGCATGAAGGCTGCGTGCAGCCTGTTGCACGCCCATTCTTGGGCAGTTTCCCAAAAGTTGCGATTTTTGGGATTTTCCCCAAAATCCAATTTTTTCAAGGGATTGTTTCCCAAAGTTCATTTTTCCTTTTTTAAATATTTCTAAATTGAAATGTTTCTCATTTTAAATATTTTCAATTTGGAATTTTTTCCAATTTTAAATATTTCTATTTTGGAATGTTTCCAATTTTAAATATTTCCTATTATGGTCAGATTTAAAAAAATTTGTTAAATTCTTTAATATTTATTTATTATTTAATTATAAGATTAGATATTTTGATATTTTAGATATTTTAAATTAAAAGATAACTTTGTGTTTTTATTTAAAATATTATATTAAAATTATCTTATATGACAAATTAAATAATTAATAAATTTGAAATTAACATAGATATTTTCATAGATATACTTACCATAATGTTTTTCAAATTCAAAAATTTGTTATTTTGTTAAATATTTAATTATTTATAAATTATAAGTTTAAAAATGATATTTTTTCTATATATATCATTTTTTCCTTATTAGAAATTTATAAATCATATCTTAAATATTTAAATAACATAGATATTTTTGTAGAGATTTGAATATTGCTTAATTTGAGATATTTTGACATATAATTATGAAAATTATTAATAATTTATTATTTTATTCCTAAAATAATAATTATCTAACCAAATCTATTTTAAAATTGGTTTATTAAATTATAAGATCTGAAAGTGATATTGAAGATTCTTTCCTTTCAAATCATTGATCTTATTAGATATTTAATTTAATTTGATTCAAATAAACCTAGATATTTTAAAATTAGTTTCCTTTATTTGGTTAGTTTAAGAATAATAATTTAATTATATTAATATCTTAATTCACATCTGTTACATGGACAATGTTTGTTTATTTATATTGTTTATTCAAAAAATTTTAACAAACCTATTATTTATCTGATCTAAATTGCTATAATTAACTTGTTGACAGATCCTATGATCTGATTTTAATCATAGTCCAATTGACGATAGATCTTATAAATAATTTGTAATAGGTAAATTTTGTACTTCTTTCATCTGTGTAAACCTAGTAACATGATAGGGCCCATCCAAATCATTTGACATAAGGAAATTTATTTAGGTCCAATAAGATTTGGGCTCATTCAATGAATAACAATTATTTATTTAAAGGTTAAATTCCTCTCTTTTGGGCCTTGTGTGAGAGTTGGGGGCCATAGAAGTGGGTACGACATACTGAACCCAGCTCCCCCTCACATGAACTACCCCAATTGTGAAGGCCCATTTGCGTTATTTAAATAATTGTATTAGGTTAATTATATTAGTCTAACCTAATTAAAATTTAATTAGCAACATAATTAACTTTTAAAATATATGAAATTTATTTTTCATTGTAATATTTTAAAGTTAATTTTAGAAAAACACTTAGTCAATGATATATTCTAGATAGTTATTTCTAGTACTAGTTATTATTTCTAATATTAAATAGGAAAATATCATTGATTGTGAAATTAATTGTCTCATAATTAATTTTGGTACAATCTAAGTTTAGAATATTTTCCTAGTATTAAACTAGAATTAATAATTAAGTTTTCTCTTTACTTAATTATTTGTTTCTTGAATTTAATACATTTAATTAAATTGAAAATTTCAATATCTAAGTTGATTTTCATCATGATACTTTAATATTGTTATTTTCATGTTATTTAATTAAAGTTGAAAATTATTTTAAGTTTGGAATCTTATTTCAGAATAACTTAAGTCTGAATAATTTTCAAAATATATTTTATTTTATTTTATTAATCATTTCCCGAAATTTTGAAATTGCATTTCTTTAATGTAGAAATTTCGAATTTTATTTGAAAAATAGATTAAATTTGAAAATTATTTATTTAATTTTGGACCAACTTAAATCAGTGACTTTTTCATTTAATGGTTAATTAAAATAAATGAACTAAAATATATTATAATTAGAAATTGAATTAATTAGTCTACGAAAGTCTAGATAGATATTATCTGTTTTGCTTGAAGTATTTTTCTAGTGAATTTAATTAAATAGAAAATTAATATTTAAGTTGATTTTTTAATCATGATACTTAAATATTTGAAATTTTTCTTAGATATTTAATTAAATAGGAAAATTATATTTTTTGTTAAAAATTAATTTTTATTAATTTTGGGCCAACATAAAATTAGAGTAATTTTCCAGGATTTATTTTATTTTATTTTAAAGCATTTTCGAAATGCAATATATATTTATAGAAAATTAAATTTGAGTTGTAAATTAATTCAAATTAATTTTCAAACAACTTAAATTGAATAATTTTCTAAATATTTATAGAAATTATTACTAAGATGGAAATAATTCACGTTATTTTCATATCCATCTAAGTATAATTTATAAATATTACATTAAAATTTACATTTAGAATTTTTCATTCTAAATTGGAAATTTTAATTAAATAAATATATATTTAAAATAAATTGATTAAAATAAATATTAGAAGAAAATACAACCCTTCATTAAATAATGAGCTTTATTATTATAAGGATATTCGATCTCCATTGTTGGTTTTACATAGCTATTGTTTTAGTGAGTAATCCTCCCTAATGGAAGAACGTTCATTAGCAAGTTAGCACCGTTTAATCTCGAAAGATAAGTAATCTTGTCAGTTTTTTATATAGTTTATGACCACCCTAATGGTGGCGACTGTATAAGACATGCAAGAATATGAAACAATGGTGGAAGCTCATAAGATAGAATAGCCTTGACTCTCGCCTAAACGGGACAACGTGGATTCACATCTTGATCGAATAAAAGGTTGCTAAAATGTTGATCATTTTAGATGAGCTGACAACTCTATTCAATGGATGGTAGCTTTGACTCTCGCCTAAACGGGACACTGATCAGTTTGTTGAAAACCTTGGAAATTATTTAGGATTGTATGTTTTAGTATTTTCACTTGTCATTCCTACTTGCTATGTGCTTCATAATTTCTGAATTGTGTATGAATTTGTATTGAACCATGTTATTTTCTGTTATTAAATTGTAGTTTAATTTCGAATCTTCATTGTTGGTCTAACTTCGCTTGTTTTTCTAATGAGATAAATCCCTAATGGATTTTCACCATTAGACTAACATAATAGAGTTAGATCTCGAAAGATAAATATTGTATATGCAACATCTACCTGTTCATCAATTGATGACACCTTAGACTAGTATTTTACAATATGAAACAAGAAGATTTTATAAATAAGATTACTTTGACTCACGCTAATCGGAGCATCGTTGGGTTCTTATTTAAAACGAAATTATCCTAATTCCTCTTAGCTTATTCATTTCGAATCAGCTTAAAAACATATCATTGGATGAATGGTCTATAAATCATATAAAATCATTGTATATTTTCTCTTAAGAAATTAAATGACGAATATGATTATATTCCCGAAATTCTATCCCAAAATGATATAAATCCTCAATCTTAGAAATCTCCTACTTGTATAGGCAAATCATAGAGTTAGATTAGTAGTGGTGGTCCAAGAAAGAGTTACTAATTATACAGTTACACTTTCACAAGTGTTTAATAACCATTTTCTATCAATGGATTCAAACTGTATGAGTTTAGTATTTTGTGACCAGAATCCACTTGCACTATTCTAAGAACTCTTTGATGTAACTAACCTAAGTCATCAAAAGATACAACCACATATTTTATAAATCTATGGCATTTGTATCTTGTTCATAGTGGTTTTGACAGGATCATTCTCTGCAAAGAGTTAATATGCCTATATACACTGAAAGTAAGTTCATCTCATTCGTAGATGGATGTACATTCAGGGGTGGATATGAGTCTTCGTTGTATTCTTAAAACGATTACTCTAGATTTTACCTTATGCAAAAGAAATTTGAAATGTTTGAAAAATTTCATGAATTTCTAGCAATGGTGAAGGTAAGTGGTTAAAGATCTTGCGAACTGATAGGGGTGGAGAAAAAGTTAGTAGATATGCAGTTCAAAGATCATTAATTTGATTTTGAATTATATCCAAACTTACCTCCCCAGAAATTCGAGTTGCATATTGATGATTAGTTACTAGTTGTTGCCTAAATCCTTATATGGTAATAAAATTTTAGAATGATGTAATGGTTGTATACTTAATGTACATCATTACTAGATTCATGGATGACCTAATCCAAATCTTAAGAAAAGCTAGAACTGCTAACCCTGGTTTGCATGTTTGTTAGCTATTCTAAGTGATTAGGGGTGGAGCATCCCATAGTCATTAGACAAGAAAGTGTTTGTTTAAACAAATACCACTTTTTCTAAGAAAATGACTAAGTCTGAAAATAAAGTAGCAAATAAAGGAGATATTTTTTCTTGATTCCATAAGTGTTCTATCATCTTGTTCGATACAAGATGATCCCACTGCCTCTGTTGTCTTAATACAACTGAAGAGGTCTATACCATTTAGTTTTCTTTGACATAGTTCACGGTACCTTGTTGTAGTGGGAGAGTTTCTAGGAACTCACCTTCTTATAACTTGGAAGATACTAGTGATTAAAATATCCATTGTGAGTTTAAACAAGTAATGGATTGTCAAGATAAGAAACTAAGAAGAAAGCCAATAGAACTATGGTTTGATCCATTCACATGGAGTAACCTAAAGTTTTCTGTTACAAGGACATGAAAGGAAATTTTTGTTAATAAGTCTATTCAATGGACTTAACAAAACTTCTTGTTCCTAGTATTATAGGTTTGAGTTTATCGAAACCTATAGCTTGTGGTATACCTGGTAATTACTTACTCTAATGCAAGAAACTTACTTTAGGAAGATGCTGGAGCATTTTCTTTCCAATGGCAATCTATAGAAGCTTCACAACTTCTAAGCATAGATTTTGGTTATCTAAGGAAAAGTTTCAACTATGCCAGAGAAGATAAAGCCATGGAAGAATTTCTTAAATCAATAGTGAGAGGTCTCAGATATGCTCTAGTATGCCTTAGACCAGACACCTGCTGTTGAGTGGGAGTAATGAGTAAGTATCATATTAATCCAGGAGAAGAACATTGGAAGACAATCAAGTAAATTTTAAGATTAAGAAGAGGAACTATATGTTAGTCAATAAGGGTGGTTTTGAAACTCTTAGACTACACCACATCAAATTTCGAGACTTGCCTGTGTGCTAGAAAGTCTGTTGATGAGATGGTGATTACTTTGGGGGTGGAGTAGTGATTTTGGAGAAGTGTAAAAACCTATCTGAAATCTCTTGGTCTACCAGAGAGAGACTGAATGTTAAAAGTTGCAGGAAAGATACTTATTCAGTGTAAGGAAAGTTCTATACATTTGTGGCACTGTTCCAACTTGCCTTAACTACTAGGGTTACTTCCTGAATAACCAAAGAGTAGTTGCCAAAAGTATAGAATCCAGTATCCCAAGAGAGTACACATATAGAGAGGAATTTCACATTATCAAGGATTTTGTGATTAAGGGAAAGTAATAGTGGAGGAAAGGTTGTTGTTAATTAAACCAGTCAGATCCTATTACGAGGAGTTTACTACTATTACACTTGATTTGTGTATCAAGGTGTTAATGATTATTTGAAATGCACTTTTTGTTTTATATTAGTGCAAGTGGGAGTTTTTTGGATTTTATGCCCTAAATAAAACTCATTTCATATAATCAGATTTACTTATTAATAAAGATCAGAAATAACATTTTATGTTGCATGGTTCACATGATTTATTTCATGATTATATGTATATAATGTATGAATTCCTTTTAAGTCCAGAACATATGAGTTGGTTAAAGATTATAGTGTTGTCAACACAGTGGAATATAATCTTAATTATATGTTCAAAAGTTTATTCCCTGATTTGTCAGAACACTGGATTTAGACTGACATGGTATAATCAGCGATAGGTATTCTTACACCTTGGAAAAGTGTTATGTTCTTTCCAGGACATTGGCAAAGTTTACCAGTATCGGATGTATGGAGTATACATCGGAAGGGACCGTTATTGAACTTTGATTAGATTTATTAAAATTTACCGTAATATCTATTCAATTCAATATCACCTGTTGATCCTAGATCAAATGATCTTAATCCTGATATGGTTAGGTTCAATCTCAAGAGTGTTACTCGTGTTCTTCGATTTGTTAGTTAAGCCTTCTTTTGGGTCAGGGTGATACGTACATTTTGGGAACGCGGTAATGCAATTGAGTGGGAGCGCTAACATAAGTATGGAATCTATAGCTTCTATCTGGCAAATAGAAGTAAAGGATGATTTCCTTCAAGCTTAACCAAACGAAGATAAATGGTGGAGATCTCATTTCACTTAGCTGAATATCATTTATACAAGGTTAAGTGTTTTAAGGATAAAATACATTGAAGGTGTAGCGGTAACAGTAGTGCCTTTTCAATGTAGATCATCTATATAGAGGATCATTGATCACATTAGGGTTATAACAATGGATAACTAATGACGTGTCTATATCATGGAACATATAGAGCGTTCTATATGACTGAGAGTGCAATTCCAAGTTCTAAGTGTGGATTCAATGAGGAATTAATAAGTTAGGGAATTTACTTGGTAAATTTGGTTCGACTTATTGGAAGCTCGCTTATATAGACCCATGGTCCCCATACTAGTTGAGTCCATACTGCTTGTAAGACTCAGTTAATTGATTTTAATTAATCAATTATAATTCTAAAAGTTAGACTATGTCTACTTTATGAATTCTCACAGTTTAACGATGAAATTGTAAAGAAAAGGGTTTCTAGGTTTAATTATTAATTAAGAGACTTTGTATGTCTAATTAATAATTATATTAAATGACAATATTATTTAATAATCTATTTTAGTTATTAAATAATTAGTTTTGGCATTTAAATGATTAGAATTGGAAAAGTGGCATTTTTGGAGAAATAGAAATAAAATTGAGGAAACTGCAAAATCTAAGTGAGGCCCATATCACCCTATGGCCGGCCACCTCTTTGTGATTTTCCCAATTATTATTTTCAATTTTAATCTCCATGTAATTGCTAATCAAAGCCTAACAAAAATAGGAAAGTGGTGGATCACACTAAATAAGGCAGTTAATCAATTACACAGTAAAAGAGGAAACTGTTTATTTAGAAAGTTGTGCTCTCCCTTTTCCCTATATAAAGCAACCCTTGTTCTCTTCTCTTGTATGCTAAAAGCCACGAAATTTAAGAGAGAAAAAGAGAGAAAATTTTGAAATCCTTGTGAGATGAGTAGTGCCCACACACATCAAGTGGTATCTCAATCATAGTATGTAAGACTATGGAAATTCTGCATCAAAGAAGGAGAAAAGAAGATCCAGGTTCAGATCTCTGTGATGCTCTGCTACAGAAAGGAATCAAGGGCTAGAGATCTGAACGGAAGGAGTCATGATATTCCGCTGCACCCATTGTAAGGTTTTCTAACTTTATATGTGTTTATTTTCATTGTTTTAGAATTCATATTAGGTTGTTAATCCAACATACTTGTTAGTAAATCTAGATCCTGGTAAAATAATTTCCAACAATAATCAGCGATAGATATTCTTACACCTTGGAAAAGTGTTATGTCCTTTCCAAGACATTGGCAAAGTTTACCAGTATCGGATGTATGGAGTATACATGGGAAGGGACCGATATTAAACTTTGATTAGATATATTAGAATTTACCGTAATATCTATTCAATTCAATATCACCTGTTGATCCTAGATCAAATGATCTTAATCCTGATATGATTAGGTTCAATCTCAAGAGTGTTATTCGTGTTCTTTGATTTGTTAGTTAAGCCTTCTTTTGGGTCAGGGTGATACGTACATTTTGGGAACACAGTAGTGTAATTGAGTGGGAGCGCTAACATAAATATGGAATCTGTAGCTTCTATCTGGCGAATAGAAAGTAAAGGATGATTTCCTTCGAGCTTAACCAAACGAAAATAAATGGTGGAGTACTCATTTCACTTAGCTGAAATATCATTTATACAGGGTTAAGTGTTTTAAGGATAAAATACATTGTAGGGTGTTACGGTAATGTAATCCCTTTACAGTGTAAATCATCTATATAGAGGATCATTGATCAAATTAGGATTATAACAATGGATAACTAATGACGTGTCTATATCATGGAACATATAGAGCGTTCTATATGACTGAGAGTGCAATTCCAAGTTCTAAGAGTAGATTCAATAAGGAATTAATAAGTTAGGGAATTTACTTGGTAAATTCGGTTCGACTTATTAGAAGCTCGGTTATATAGACCCATGGTCCCCATACTAGTTGAGACCATACTGCATGTAAGACTCAGTTAATTGATTTTAATTAATCAATTATAATTCTAAAGTTAGACTATGTCTACTTTATGAATTTTCACTAAGCAAGGGAGAAATTGTAAAGAAAAGAGATTCTAGGTTTATTTATTAATTAAGATACTTTATATGTCTAAATTAATAAATATATTAAATGGCAATATTATTTAATAATTATTTTTAAGTTATTAAATAATTAGAATTAGCATTTGAATGGTTAAATTAGAAAATTGGTATTTTTGAGAGGGAAATTTGATTTTCTATGCTTAGAAAATCAAAAAATTTGATTTATAAACCAATAATTAAAACCCTAAAAAAACTATACCTTTTTTTTCAAAACCCCAAAAATACCCCCAAACTAAAACTATCTCTCTTTCTCTCTCTATCTAGCCGGTCCCAATAATCCCACACCCCAGGTCCGATGGTCGGACCTTGGGGTCCGATGGGGTCCGACCAATCGGACCCATCGGACCCCAAGGTCCGACCATCGACCTCTCTCTTCCCTTCTCTCTCAAATCGCGGGAAAAAAAAAAAAAAAAAAAAAAAAAAATTAAAGCCGACCATCGGACCCATCGGACCCGACCATCGGACCCATCGGACCCATCGGACCCGACCATCGGACCCTTTCTTCCTCTCTCTCCAAAATCGCAAAAAAAAAAAAAAAAAAAAAAAAAAAATTCAAAGGTCCGATGGTCGGACCTTGGGGGTCCGATGGGTCCGACCATCGGACCCCCAAGGTCCGACCATCGGACCTTGTCTTCTTCCCTCTCTCAAATCGCAGGAAAAAAAAAAAAAAAAAAAAAAAGTTTCGCAGCGGGGTTGCTCTTTCGGGTTGGGGTTGGGGTCGGAGGGGTTGGGGTCGCGGTCGACGGGGGTGAGGGTGGTGATCGGCGTTGGGGTTGACGTGGGTGGGTGAGGGTGGTTCGGGTGAGGGTGGGCGGTTGGGGTGAGATAGAGGGAGAGAGAGATGATGCAGAGAGAGAGAATATTGTGAGGGGGGTATTTTTGGGGTTTTGAAAAAAAAGGAATAGTTTTTTTAGGTTTTAAATTTTTGGTTTAAAAATCAAATTTTTTGATTTTCTAAGCATAGAAAATCAAATTTCCCTTTTGAGAAAATGAGAATGAAAAATAACAAAATGGGAAAGTTGCAAAGTGAGGCCCAATTTCCTTATATGGGCCGCCCACTATGCATAGGCTTTTACCATTTTATTTTTCCATTATTTTAATGCCACACAATTCTAACCTAAACCTAGAGGGCATTCTATATATAGAAAGTATTGGCTTCAAGAAACTCATAACTTTGAACATTGTTTCCTTCAGAAAAGCCAAGCCGCCCCTTCTCTCTCTTTTCTTCTCTTCTAATTTCGAAATTCCCTTGAGTGATAGAGGAGTGCCCACACACATAAAGTGGTACCTCAATCATAGTATGTAAGACTATGGAAAATCAGCATCAAAGAACGAGAGAAAGAGATCCAGATTCAGATCTTGATAATGCTCTGCTACAGAAAGGAATCAAGGGCTAGAGATCTGAATGGAAGGAGTCATAATATTCCGCTGCACCCAATGTAAGGTTTTCTTAAACTCTTATGTGTTTATTTCATTGTTTTAGAATTCATATTAGGATGTTAATCAAACATACTTGTTAATAAATCTAGATCCTGGTAAAGTTTTCCTACAACTGGCACCAGAGCCATGGTAATGATTTACTTTCATATAATATGAATTTAAAATGATGTTTTATATGTTATGTGTTGATTTGGATGGTTTCATGTTGGTTTATGTGCTTATGTGATGAATGTATGTGCTGTACGAAATTTTTCCATGAAAAATATTTTTTTTATTTTTGAAAATATTTTATTTGGATTCCTTGTGAAAAATTAAACAATTTTTGGCAAATCGGGGTTCAATGGTGTCCCCCACAAATTGCGATTTTTTGGGTTTTTTCCCCAAAAATGCAATTTTTTCATGGGATTGTTTCCCAAAATTCAGTTTTTCCAATTTTAGATTTTTCCAATTTGAAATATTTCCAATTTTAAATATTTCCAAATTTGAAATATTTCCATTTTTAAATATTTCTAATTTGGAATATTTCTAATTTTAAATATTTCCAATTATGGTAAGATTTAAAAATTTGTTAACTTCTTTAATATTTATATATTATTTAATTATAAGATTAGATATTTTGATATTTAACATATTTTAAATTAAAAGATAACTTTGTCTTTTTCTTTAAAATATTATATTAAAATTATCTTATATGACAAATTAAATAATTAATAAATTTTAAATTAACATAGATATTTTTATTGATACACTTACCATAATATTTTCAAATTCAAAATTTGTTATTTTGTTAAATATTTAATTATTTATAAATTATATGCTTAAAAATGATATTTTTTCTATACATATCATTTTTTTGCTTATTGGAAATTTATAAATCATATCTTAAATATTTAAATAACTTAGATATTTTGTAGAAATTTGAATATTGCTTAATTTAGATATTTTGATATATAATTATGGTAACTATTATTTATTTATTATTTTATTTCTAAAATAATAATTATCTAACCAAATCTATTTTAAAATTGGTTTATTTTATTAAATTATAAGATTTGAAAGTGATATTGAAGATTCTTTCTTTCAAATCATTAATCTTATTTGACATTTAATTTAATTTGATTCAAATAAACCTATATATTTTAAAATTAGTTACCTTGATTTTTGAGATTTTAAGGGTTGTTTTAACAACCCTAAATTTTCAAAATTTAATTAGTTAGTTTAAGAATAATAATTTAATTATATTAATATCTTATTTCACATCAGTTACATGGACAATGTTTGTTTTTTTTTATATTATTTATTCAAAACTTGTTTTTAACAAACCTATTATTTATTTGATCTAAATTGCTATGATTAACTTGTAGACAGATCCAATGATATGATTTTAATCATAGTCTAATTGTCAATAAATCTTATAAATAATTTGTAACAGGTAAATTTTATACTTCTTTCATCTGTGTAAACCTAGTAACATGATAGGGCCCATCCAAATCATTTGACTGTGTGAGCCTATATGTTTGCTATTGGGCTTAGATGCATATAGGAAGCCCATTTAAGTTTTACTTAGTAAATGGACTAGGTTACTAAAATAAAATTTGACATAAGTAATTTTATTTAGGCCCAATTAGATTTGGGCTTAATCAATGAATAACAATTATTTATTTAAAGGTTAAATTCCTCTCTTTTGGGCCTTGTGTGAGAGTTGGGGGCCAATAGAAGTGGGTACGACATACTGAACCTAGCTCCCCCTCACATGAACTACCCCAATTGTGAAGGTCCATTTGCCTTATTTAAATAATTGTATTAGGTTAATTATATTAGTCTAACCTAATTAAAATTGAATTAGCAACATAATTAACTTTTAAAATATATAAAATTTATTTTTTATTTAATATTATAAAGTTAATTTTAGAAAAACACTTAGTTAATGATATATATTCTAGATAGTTATTTCTAGTACTAGTTATTATTTCTAATATTAAATAGGAAAATATCATTGATTGTGAAATTAATTGTTTCATAATTAATTTTGGTACAATCTAAGTTTAGTATATTTTCCTAGTATTAAATTAGAATTAATAATAAAGTTCCTCTATACTTAATTATTTATTTCTTGAATTTAATACATTTAATTAAATTGAAAATTTCAATATCTAAGTTGATTTTCATCATGACACTTAAAAATTGTTATTTTCATGTTATTTAATTAAAGTTGAAAATTATCTTAAGTTTGGAATCTTATTTCAGAATAACTTAAATTTGATTAATTTTCAAAATATATTTTATTTTATTTTATTAATCTGTTTGCCACAATTTTCGAAATTGCATTTCTTTAATGCAGAAATTTCGAATTTTATTTGAAAAATAGATTAAAGTTGAAAATTATTTATTTTAGTTTTGGACCAACTTAAATCAATGATTTTTTCATTTAATGATTAATTAAAATAAATGAACTAAAATATATTATTATTAGAAATTGAATTAATTAGTCAGTGAAAGTCTAGATAGATATTATCTGTTTTGCTTGAAGTATTTTTCTAGTGTATTTAATTAAATAGAAAATTAATATTTAAGTTGATTCTTAATCATGATACTTAAATATTTGAAATTTTTCTTAAATATTTAATTAAATAGGAAAATTATATTTTTGTTGTAAATTAATTTTATTAATTAATTTTGGGCCAACATAAAATTAAGATAATTTTTCCAGGATTTATTTTTTATTTTATTTTAAAGCATTTTCGAAAATAGTATTCTTATAAACTTCATTTTTCGAAATGCAATATATATTTATAGAAAATTAAAATTTGAGATGTAAATTAATTTAAATTAATTTTGAAACAACTTATTGCATATTTTTCTAAATATTTATGGAAATTATTACTAAGATGGAAATAATTCACGTTATTTTCATATCTATCTAAGTATAATTTATAAATATTACATTACAATTTATATTTAGAATTTTTCATTCTAAATTGGAAATTTTAATTAAATAAATATATATATTTAAAATAAATAAATTAAAATAAACTTCAGAAGAAAATACAACTTTCATTAAATAATGAGCTTTATTATTAGGATATTCGATCTCCATTGTTGGTTTTACATAGCTATTGTTTGAGTGAGTAATCCTCCCTAATGGAGGAACGTTCATTAGCAAGTTAGCACCGTTTAACCTCGAAAGATAAGTATATTTGTAAGTGTTTTATATGGTATTGATCACCCTAATGGTGGCGACTATATTTTACTTACAAAATATGAAACAATGGTGGAAGCTCATAAGATAGAATAGCCTTGACTCTCGCCTAAACGGGACAACGCTGGATTCCAATCTTGATCGAATAAAAGGGTGCTAGAATGTTTATCATTTTATATGAGCTGACAACTCTATTCAATGGATGGTATCACTAACTCTCTCCTAAACGGGACACTGATATCAGTTTGTTGAAGATCTTGGAAATTATTTAGGATTGTATGTTTTAGTATTTTCACTTGTCATTCCTACTTGCTATATGCTTCATAATTTCTGAATTGTGTATGAATTTATATTGAACCATGTTATTTTCTGTTATTAAATTGTAGTTTAATTTTGAATCTTCATTGTTGGTCTAACTTGGTTTGTTTTTCTAATGAGATAAATCCCTAATGGATTTTCACCATTAGACAAACATAATAGTGTTAGATCTCGAAAGATAAATATTGTATATGCAACATCTAGCTGTTCATCAATTGATGACACCTTAGACTAGTATTTTACAATATGAAACAAGAAGATTGTATAAATAAGATTACTTTGACTCTCGCTAATCGGATCATCGTTAGATTCTTATTTAAAACGAAATTATCCTAATTCTTCTTAGCTTATTCATTTCGAATTAGCTCAATGACATATATTGGATGAATGGTCTATAAATCATATAAAGTCATTGTATATTTTCTCTTAAGAAATTAAATGACGAATATGATTATATTCCCGGAATTCTATCCCAAAATGATATAAATCCTCAATCTTAGAAATCTTCTACTTGTATGGGCAAATCAACTTAGCGTTAAATTAGTAGTGGTGGTCCAAGAAAGAATTACTCATTATACAGTTACACTTTCACAAGTGTTTCATAACCATTTTCTATCAATGGATTCAAACTGTATGAGTTGAGTATTCTGTGACCAGGATTCACTTACACTATTCTAAGAACTCTTTAATGTAACTAAACCTGAGTCATCAAAAGACTACAACCATGTTTAATAAATCTATGGCATTTGTATCTTGTTCATAGTGGTTTTGACAAGATCATTCTCTGCAAAGAGTTAATATGCCTATATCCACTGAAACTAAGTTCATCTCATTCGCAGATGGATGTACATTCAGGGGTGGATATGAGTTTTCGTTGTATTCTTAAAAACGATCACTCTAGATTTTACCTTATGTTAAAGAAATTTGAAATGTTTGAAAAATTTAATGAATTTCTAGCAATGGTGAAAAAACATCAAGGTAAGTGGTTAAAGATCTTGTGAACTGATAGGGGTAGGGAAAAAGTTAGTAGATATGCAGTTCAAAGATCATTAATTTGATTTTTGAATTATATCCAAACTTACCTCCCCAGAAATTCAATTTGTATATTGATAATTAGTTACTAGTCGTTGCCTAAATCCTTCTATGGTAATATAATTTCAGAATGATGCAATGGTTGTATACTTAATTTAAATCATTACTAGATTCATGGATGACCTAATCAAAATATTAAGAAAAGATAGAACTGCTAACCTTGGTTTGCATGTTTGTTAGCTATTCAAAGTGATTAGGGGTGGACCATCCCATAGTCATTAGATAAGAAAGTGTTTGTTTAAACAAATACTACTTTTCTAAGAAAATGACTAACTCTGAAAATAAAGTAGCAAATAAAGGAGATATTTTTTCTTGATTCCATAAGTGTTCTATCATCTTATATTACATATGATGATCCCACTGCCTCTGTTGTCTTGTCACAATCGAAGAGGTCAATACCATTTAGTTTTCTTAGACATAATTCACGGTACCTTGTCGTAGTGGGAGAGTTTCTTGGAACTCACCTTCTTATGACTTGGAAGACACTAGTGATTAAAATCCATTGTGAGTTTAAACAAGTAATGGATTGTCAAGATAAGAAACTTAGAAGAAAGCCAAGAGAACTATGGTTTAATCCATTCACATGGAGCAACCTAAAGTTTTCTATTACAAGGACATAAAAGGAAATTTTCGTTAATAAGTCTATTCAATGGACTTAACAAGACTTCCTATTTCTAGTATTATAGGTTTGAGTTTATCTAAACCTATGGCTTGTGGTATACCTGGTAATTACTTACTCTAATGCAAGCAACTTACTTTAGTAAGATGCTGAAGCATTTTCTTTACAATGGCAATCTATAGAAGCTTCACAACTTCTAGACATAGATTTTATTTATCTAAGGAAAAGTCTCAACTATTCCAGAAAAGATAAAGCCATGAAAGAATTTCTTAAATCAACAGTGAGAGGTCTCAGATATGCTTTAGTATGCCTTAGACCAGACACCTGATATTGAGTGGGAGTAATGAGTAGGTATCAGATTAATCCAGGAGAGGAACATTGGAAGACAATCAAGTAAATCTTAAGATTAAGAAGAGGAACTATATGTTAGTACATAAGGGTGTGTTTAAAACTCTTAGACTACACCACATCAGATTTCGAGACTTGCCTTTATGATAGAAAGTCTGATGATAAAATGGTGATTACTCTGGGGGTGGAGTAGTGATTTTGGAGAAGTGTAAAAACCTATCTGAAATCTCTTAGTCTACAAGAAAGAGACTGAATGTTAAAGTTGCATGAAAAGTACTTATTCAGTCTAAGGAGAGTTCTATACATTTGTGGCACCGTTCCAACTTGCCTTAACTACTAGTGTTACTTCCTGAACAACCAGGAAATAGTTGCCAAAAATATAGAATCCAGTATCCCAAGAGAGTAACACATATAGAGCGGAATTTCACATTATCAAGGATTTTGTGATTAAGGAAGAGTAATGGTGGAGAAGAGGTTGTGTTTAATTCAACCTGTCAGATCCTATTACGAGGAGTTTACTACTATTACACTTGATTTGTATATCAAGGTGCCGAGAGTATTTGAAATGCACATTTTGTTTTATATTAGTGCAAGTGGGAGTTTGTTGGGTTTTGTGCCCTAAATAAAACCCATTTCAATATAATCAGATTTACTTATTAATAAAGATCAGAAATAACATTTTATGTTGCATGGTTCACATGATTTATTCCATGATTATATATAATGTATGAATTCTATTTAAGTCCAGAACATACGAATTTGTTAATGATTATAGTGTTGTCAGCACGGTGGAATATAATCTTAATTATATGTTTGAAAGTTTATTCCCTGATTTGTCAGAACACTAGATTTAGACTGACATTGTATAATCGGCGATAGGTATTCTTACACCTTGGAAAAGTGTTATGTCCTTTCCAGGACATTGGCAAAGTTTACCAGTATCGGATGTATGGAGTATACATCGAAAGGGACCGATATTAAACTTTGATTAGATATATTAGAATTTACCGTAATATCTATTCAATTCAATATCACCTGTTGATCCTAGATCAAATGATCTTAATCCTGATATGATTAGGTTCAATCTCAAGAGTGTTACTCGTGTTCTTTGGTTTGTTAGTTAAGCCTACTTTTGGGTCAGGGTGATACGTACATTTTGGGAACACGGTAGTGCAATTGAGTGTTGGAAATTATTTTACCAGGATCTTAGATCTACTCACAAGTATGTTTATTAACATCCTAAATATGAACTTTCTAAAACGATGAAATAAGCACATGTAAAGTTAAAGAAACCTTATATTGGGTGCAGCGGAATTAAATGACTCCTTCCGTTCAGATATCTAGCCCTTGATTCCTTTCTGTAGCAGAGCATTATCAATATCTGAACCTGGATCTCTTTCTCTGAATCTTCGATGCTGAAACCTCCTTCTTGCTGAAAGTCTTTCTTCACGATCTTCCTCACTATGATTGAGGTATCACTTGCTGTGTGTGGGCACTACTCTCACACTAAGAATTTCGAAATTCAAGAGGGAAGAGAAAGAAGAAGTGGCAGCTAAAGATAGGGAGAGAGAAAGGCTCAGGTTTTTCTCTGAAGGAAAAATAAAAAATTTAAGTGTAATTTTCCTGAAGCCTTCACTATCTATTTATAGCATTCCACTAGGGTTAGGTTTGAATTATTTGGCATTAAAATAATGAAAATATCAGTTTAAATGTCCTACAAAAGTGGCAGGCCCTATACTAGTGGATTTGGACCTCACTTTTTGCAATTTTGCAGTTTTATCTTTTCTGCATCTGATTTTCTCAAAAACGCCAATTTTCTAATTCAACCATTTAAATGCCAATTCTAACTATTTAATAACTATAAATAATTATTAAATAATATTGTCATTTATCATATTTATTAATTGAACCATACAAAGTATCATAATTAACAAATATGCCCCTAAAACTCTTTCTTTACAATTTCGCCCTTACTTAGTGAAAAATTCACAAATAGACATAGTCTAATTTGAGAATTATAATTGATTAATCAAAACCAATTATATGAGTCTTACAAGCAATATTATCTCAACTAGTGCGGGGACCATGGGTCTATATAACCGAGCTTCCAATAAGTAGATCAAGAATTTAGCACTAAAATTCACTAACTTATTAATTCTTTGTTGAATCCACGCATAGAACTTAGAATTGCACTCTCAGTATATAGAATGCTCTATATGTTCCACCATATAGACACATCATTAGTTATCCATTGTTATAATCCTAATGTGATCAATGATCCTCTATATGAATGATCTACCTTTGTAAAGGGATTACATTACCGTTACACCCTACAATGTATTTATTCCTTAAAACACTTGACCCCGTATAAATGATATTTCAGCTTATGTGAAATGAGTACTCCACCATTTATGTTCGTTTGGTCAAGCTCGAAGGAGATCATCCTTTGCTTACTATTCGCCAGATATAAGCTATAGATTCCATGTTTATGCTAGCGCTCCCACTCAATTGCACTACCGTGTTCCCAAAATGTACGTATCACCCTGACCTAAAAGTAGGCTTAACTAACAAATCAAAGAACACGAATAGCCTCTCGAGATTGAGCCTAATCATATCAGGATTAAGATCATTTGATCTAGGATCAACTAGGCGATATTGACTTGAATAGATATTACGGTAAGTTTAATAAATCTAAGTCAAAGTTCAATATCGGTCCCTTCCGATGCATACTCCATGCATCCAACCTGAGCTTTACTTTAACCAATGTTCTGGAAAGAACATAGCACTTCTCCAAATGCAAGTAAACTCTGTTGTAGATTATCATATCAGTAAAACCCTGTGTCTGATAAATCTAGGAAACTTTATTCACATAGTCATGTTTACTTTCCAATGTGTTGACGGCACAATAAACAGGATCAAGTATGTGAAAAGGGTTTCAGATGAATTTATACATTATGTACATATAATCATGAAATAAATCATGTGAACCATGCAACATTAAATGTCATTTCTGATCTATATTAATAAGTAAATCTGATTATATTGAAATGAGTTTTATTTAGGGCGTAAAACCCAACAAACTCCCACTTGCACTAATATAAAACAAAAAGTGCCTTTCAAATAATCTCAACACCTTGATATGCAAATCAAGTGTAGTAGTAGTAAACTCCTCGTAATAGGATCTGAAAGGTTGAATTAACCACAACCTTTTCTCCACTATTACTCTTCCTTAATCACAAAATCATTGATAATGTGAAATTCCTCTCTATATGTCTACTCTCTTGGGATACTGGATTCTATATCTTTGGCAACTACATTTGGTTAATCAGGAAATTAACACTAGTAGTTTAAGGCAATTTGGATTGATGCCAAAAAATGTATAGAACTTTCCTTAGACTGAATAAGTACCTTTCTGCAGCTTTAACATTCAGTCTCTCTCTGGTAGACCTAGAGACTTCAGATAGGTTTTTACACTTCTCCAAAATCACTATTCCACCCCTAGAGTAATCACCATCTTATCAGAAAGATTTACTAGCACAAAGGCAAATTTTGAAATCTGATATGGTGTAGTCTAAGAGTTTTAAACACACCCTTATAGACTAACATATAGTTCCTCTTCTTAATCTTAAAATTTACTTGATTGTTTTCCAATGCTCTTCTCCTGGATTAATCTGATACCTACTCATTACTCCCACTCAACAGCAGGTGTCTGGTCTAAGGCATACAAAAGCATATCTAAGACCTCTCACTGTTGATTTAAGAAATTCTTTCATGGCTTTATCTTTTCTGGAATAGTTGAGACTTTTCCTTAGATAAAATCTATGCCTAAGAAGTTGTGAAGCTTCTATAGATTGCCATTAGAAAGAAAATGCTTCAGCATCTTACTAAAGTAAGTTGCTTGCATTAGAGTAAGTAATTACCAGGTATACCACAAGCCATAGGTTTAGATAAACTCAAACCTATAATACCAGGAACAAGAAGTCTTGTTAAGTCCATTGAATAGACTTATTAACAAAAATTTCCTTTTATGTCCTTGTAATAGAAAACTTTAGGTTGCTCCATGTGAATGGATTAAACCATAGTTCTCTTGGCTTTCTTCTAAGTTTCTTATCTTGACAATCCATTACTTGTTTAAACTCACAATGGATTTTAATCACTAGTGTCTCCCAAGTCATAAGAAGGTGAGTTCCTAGAAACTCTCCCACTACGACAAGGTACCGTGAATTATGTCTAAGAAAATGGTATTAACCTCTTTGGTTGTGACAAGACAACAGAGGCAGTGGGATCATCATATGTTATATAAGATGATAGAACACTTTTGGAATCAAGAAAAATATCTCCTTTATTTGCTACTTGTTTTTCAGACTTAGTCATTTTCTTAGAAAAGTAGTATTTGTTTGAACAAACACTTTCTTATCTATTGACAATGGGATGGTCCACCCCTAATCACTTAGAATAGCTAAGAAACCATGGTTAACAGTTCTAGCTTTTCTTAAGATTTTGATTAGGTCATCCATGAATCTAGTAATGATTTACATTAAGTATACAATCATTACATCATTCTGAAATTGTATTACCATAGAAGGAATTAGGCAACGACTAGTAACTAATCATCAACATGAAACTCGAAATTTCTGGGGAGGTAAGTTTGGATATAATTCAAAAATCAATTTAATGATCTTTGAACTGCATATCTACTAACTATTTCTCCACCCCTATCACTTCGCAAGATCTTTAACCACATACCTTAATGGTGTTTAACCATTGCTAGAAATTAATGAAATTTTTCAAACATTTCAAATTTCTTGCTAAAAGGTATAATCTAGAGTTATCGTTTTAAGAATACAACGAAAAACTCATATCCACCCCTGAATGTACATCCATCTGCGAATGAGATGAACTAATTTCAGTGGATATAGGCATATTAACTCTTTGCAGAGATTGATCTAGTCAAAACCACTATGAACAAGATACAAATGCCATAGATTAAAAAAATGGTAGTGTCTTTTGATGACATAGGTTTAGTTACATCAAAGAGTTCTTAGAATACTTCAAGTGGATCCTTGTCACAGAATACCTAACTCATATTCCATACAGTTTGAATCCATTAATAGAAGATGGATATTAAACACTTGAGAAAGTGTAACTGTATTGTATTCTGGAATTAGAAATATAAGAAAATTTCTATTTGGATTCTAAAATTAAAGTCAAAGACTTAAATTCAACAAAATATAATGAGTAATTCTTTCTTGGACCAGCACTCCTAATACAAACACTAAGTCAGATTTGCCCATACAAGTAGGAGATTTCTAAGATTGAGGATTTATATAAATTGGGAATAGAATTTCGGGATTATAATCATATGCGTCATTTAATTTCTTAAGAGAAAATATAATGACATGAAATGATTTATAGACCATTCATCCAATGATATATTTTTAAAGCTAATTCGAAATGAATAAGCTAAGAGGAATTAGGATAATTTCGTTTATAAATAAGAATCCAACGATGCTTCGATTAGCGAAAGACAAAGTAATCTTATTTATGTAATCTTCTTGTTTCATATTGTAAAAATACTAGTCTAAGGTGTCATCAATTGATGAACAGCTAGATGTTGCATATACAATATTTATCTTTCGAGATCTTACACTATTATGTATGTCTAATGGTGAAAATCCATTAGGGATTTACTCATTAGATAAACAAACATGTTGGACCAACAATGAAGATTCGAAATTAAACTACAACTTAATAACAGAAAATAACATGGTTCAATATAAATTCATACACAATTCAGAAATTATAAACATATAGCAAGTAGGAATGACTAGTGAAAATACTAAAACATACAATCCTAAATAATTTCCAAGGTTTTCAATAAACTGATACAGTGTCCCGGTAGGCGAGAGTCAAAGCATCATTTATTGAATAGAGTTGTCAGCTCATCTAAAATAGAAACCATTCTAGCAACCTTTTATTCGATCAAAATAAGAATCCAACGTTGTCCCGGTAGGCGAGAGTCAAGGTTATTCTCATTTTATGAGCTTCTACCATTGTTTCATGTTTCATAAGTTTATCTCTAAGTAGTCACCGTAGGCGAGAGTCGAATAGAGACGAAAACTTACAAAACACTTATCAAATGAAATCTTACGGTGTTAAATGCGTTCAACGAATAACCATCCATAGGGGGACGAAGTCTAGCGTCTCGAGGTTATATTGAAAACATTTAACTTTTGTAAGACCAACAATGGAGATCGAATATCTTAATAATAATCAAGCTCATTATTTAAAGTGAGTTGTATTTTCTTTGATTCTCTTTATTTAATTTATTTATTTTAAATATATATTTATTTAAAATTTCCAATTTAGAATGAAAAATTCTAAATATAAATTTTAATTTAATATTTATAAATTTTACTTAGATGGATATGAAAATAACATGAATTATTTCCATCTTAGTAATAATTTCCAATAAATATTTAGAAAAATATTCAATTTAAGTTGTTACAAAATTAATATAAATTAATTTACAACTCAAATTTAATTTTCTATAAATATATATTGCATTTCGAAAAATTAAAGTATTTGAGAATACAATTTTCGAAAATGCATGCTAAAATAAAAAAAATTAATCCTGGAAAAATTATTCTAATTTAATGTTGGCCCAAAATTAATTAATAAAATTAATTTACAACAAAAAATATAATTTTCCTATTTAATTAAATATATAAGAAAAATTTCAAATATTTAAGTATGATGATGAAAATCAACTTAAATATTAATTTTCTATTTAATTAAATACACTAGAAAAATACTTCAAGCAAAAATATCATCTATCTAGATTTTTCCTTTGACTAATTAATTGAATTTCTAATAATATACTTTAATTCAATTTATTTTAAATTAATCAATAAATGAAAAAATCATTGATTTAAGTTGATCCAAGAATTAATTAAAATAAATAATTAATTTACAACTTAATCTATTTTTCAAGATAAAATTCGAAATTCTAGCATTTAAGAAATGCAATTTCGAAAATTGATTAATAAAATAAAGAAAAAATATATTTTGAAAATTATTTAAATTTAGTTGAAAAAATAAATTTCAACTAAAAATAATTTTCTATTTAATTAAATGTCATGAAAAAGAAATATTTAAGTATGATGATAAAAATCAACTTAGATATTTAATTTTTCAAATTAATTAAATGTATTAAATTCAAGAAATAAATAATTAAGTGTAGAGAAGGCTTAATTATTAATTTCTAGTTTAATACTAGGAAAAATATACTTAAAATAAATTGTACCAAAATTAATTAAATAATTAATTTCACAATTTATAATATTTTCCTATTTAATATTAGAAATAATAAGTAGTCTAGAAATAACTATCTAGAAAATATCTTATTTGACTAAGTATCTTTTCCACAGAATTTGAAAAAATATCTAATTTAAGTTGTATTAGAAAAAATCTAGAACTTAAATATTTTTCAAATTTAAATTTAATTAAATATCAAAAATTAAGTTGTAACCACTTAATTTGAAAATATTCCATTTTAAGTTAATATTCGAAAAGATATTAACTTAAAAAATATCTAAAGAATCTTAATAACCAATGCCTAAAATTCCTCAACTTAATTTTGAAATTTTGAATTCAAAAGATATTCAGATTTAAGTTGGTTAGTTGAAGATAACTAAATATCAACTTAAATAGGAATATTTAATGAAAAATTTAAATTAAGTTCCAGAAAGAATCTAGATGGTTATAATTCTATATTTAATTAAATACGAGAAAATACATATAGTTTAGCTTAGAATATAAAATTCTTTAAACTATGATTTTCTAAATTAATTTCAAAATAAATGAAATTAATTATGTTGCTAATCAATTTTAATTAGGTTAAACTAGTGTAATTAACCTAGTACAGTCATTCAAATCAGGCAAATGGGCCTTCACAATTGGGGTGGTTTGTGTGAGGGGGTGCTGGGTTCAGTATGTCGTACCCACTTCTATGGCTCCCAACTCTCACACAAGGCCCAAAAGAGAGGAATTTAACCTTAATAAGAACAACTGTTATTAATTGAATAGGCCCAAAAACTAAATGGGCCTAAATAAATTCTATCAATAACTATGATAATTTATTTTAGCAACAACAACCTATATGTATCTATAATCAAATTAAACACATAGGCTCACACAGGCACACTTTGGATGGGTCCTATCATGTTGCTAGGTCATACACAGATGAAAGAAGATTGTAAATATACCTGTTACAAATTATTAACTTGACCAAGGGAGCCATCAGATCATTAGATCTGGCAAAAAGTAACCATGGCTATTTGCAATCAAGTAATAATAAGTTTTGAAAACTTACATACAAGCTAAAACCACATACTCCTGCAACAAGGTTAGCTGGATAGTTGGAAGTAGGATTTATTTAATTTTAAATTAAATATTTAATTTCGAAAATAATTAATTAAATAATAAAAAATTTGCAAAAATTTAAAAAAATTTGAAAAAATTCAAAATTTTTTTAAAAAAAATTTAAATTTAAAATTAAACCTACAATTTTTGAAAAATTAGGTTTCAACCAACCTAAATATCATTTCAAAAATTTGCTAACTACTTTTAAATTTTAAATGTTATTTTATAAATAAAAATTAAATAAAAAATTAGAAAAGATAAATAAATATCTTTTTCTAATTTTAAATGTAATTTAAATAAATAAAATAACAAAATTTAAAAAAAAATAGCAAAATATCTTATATCATTTAAAAATTACATGATTATAAATATCTTATTTTTAAATTTAAAATAAGATAAGATATAATCAAATTTTAAAATAAGATAGATTTTTAAGCAAGAAGATAGATACTAATTCTATTCAAATTGAAATTACACTAATATCTTGAATTAAATTTAAAAAATATTAAATTAATTCAAAAAGATAATTAGAATTGAATTAGGAATAGTAATAGTATAAATACAAAACTATACCAAAAATCGGAAGTTAATTCCATGAAAAAGCATGAAAAATCGAAGAAAAACGAAAAAATTGTGAACTGTACGGACAGATTTGCGATCGCAGGAAAATATCAGCACAGCCCCGATTTTTTCAAATCTTCAAAAATTCATAACTAATTCAAATAAAATCGAAATTGAGTTCTGTAAAAGGCTAACTTGCTTAATTTTTTCCATACTATCCAATAAAAATAATTCCAGAAACAAAATCGCAATTATTTTTCGCCAAAATTTACAAACATCAATCAATCATCAAATAACACTCAATACAACATGATACCATCCAAAAACATAAAAACAATCGTTTTTAAGTCCAAATTTCTTGCAAGTAAATCAATTACCATGGCTCTGAGGCCAGTTGTTGGAAATTATTTTACCAGGATCTTAGATCTACTCACAAGTATGTTTATTAACATCCTAAATATGAACTTTCTAAAACGATGAAATAAACACATATAAAGTTAAAGAAACCTTACATTGGGTGCAGCGGAATTAAATGACTCCTTCCGTTCAGATATCTAGCCCTTGATTCCTTTCTGTAGCAGAGCATTATCAATATCTGAACCTGGATCTCTTTCTCTGAATCTTCGATGCTGAAACCTCCTTCTTGCTGAAAGTCTTTCTTCACGATCTTCCTCACTATGATTGAGGTATCACTTGCTGTGTGTGGGCACTACTCTCACACTAAGAATTTCGAAATTCAAGAGGGAAGAGAAAGAAGAAGTGGCAGCTAAAGATAGGGAGAGAGAAAGGCTCAGGTTTTTCTCTGAAGGAAAAATAAAAAATTTAAGTGTAATTTTCCTGAAGCCTTCACTATCTATTTATAGCATTCCACTAGGGTTAGGTTTGAATTATTTGGCATTAAAATAATGAAAATATCAGTTTAAATTTCCTACAAAAGTGGCAGGCCCTATACTAGTGGATTTGGGCCTCACTTTTTGCAATTTTGCAGTTTTATCTTTTCTGCATCTGATTTTCTCAAAAACGCCAATTTTCTAATTCAACCATTTAAATGCCAATTCTAACTATTTAATAACTATAAATAATTATTAAATAATATTGTCATTTATCATATTTATTAATTGAACCATACAAAGTATCATAATTAACAAATATGCCCATAAAACTCTTTCTTTACAATTTCGCCCTTACTTAGTGAAAAATTCACAAATAGACATAGTCTAATTTGAGAATTATAATTGATTAATCAAAACCAATTATATGAGTCTTACAAGCAATATTATCTCAACTAGTGCAGGGACCATGGGTCTATATAACCGAGCTTCCAATAAGTAGATCAAGAATTTAGCACTAAAATTCACTAACTTATTAATTCTTTGTTGAATCCACGCATAGAACTTAGAATTGCACTCTCAGTATATAGAATGCTCTATATGTTCCACCATATAGACACATCATTAGTTATCCATTGTTATAATCCTAATGTGATCAATGATCCTCTATATGAATGATCTACACTGTAAAGGGATTACATTACCGTTACACCCTACAATGTATTTATTCCTTAAAACACTTGACCCCGTATAAATGATATTTCAGCTTATGTGAAATGAGTACTCCACCATTTATGTTCGTTTGGTCAAGCTCGAAGGAGATCATCCTTTGCTTACTATTCGCTAGATAGAAGCTATAGATTCCATGTTTATGCTAGCGCTCCCACTCAATTGCACTACCGTGTTCCCAAAATGTACGTATCACCCTGACCTAAAAGTAGGCTTAACTAACAAATCAAAGAACACGAATAGCCTCTCGAGATTGAGCCTAATCATATCAGGATTAAGATCATTTGATCTAGGATCAACTAGGCGATATTGACTTGAATAGATATTACGGTAAGTTTAATAAATCTAAGTCAAAGTTCAATATCGGTCCCTTCCGATGCATACTCCATGCATCCAACCTGAGCTTTACTTTAACCAATGTTCTGGAAAGAACATAACACTTCTCCAAATGCAAGTAAACTCTGTTGTAGATTATCATATCAGTAAAACCCTGTGTCTGATAAATCTAGGAAACTTTATTCACATAGTCATGTTTACTTTCCAATGTGTTGACGGCACAATAAACAAGATCAAGTATGTGAAAAGGGTTTCAGATGAATTTATACATTATGCACATATAATCATGAAATAAATCATGTGAACCATGCAACATTAAATGTTATTTCTGATCTATATTAATAAGTAAATCTGATTATATTGAAATGAGTTTTATTTAGGGCATAATATTCCGCTGCACCCAATGTAAGGTTTTCTTAAACTCTTATGTGTTTATTTCATTGTTTTAGAATTCATATTAGGATGTTAATCAAACATACTTATTAGTAAATCTAGATCCTGGTAAAATATTTCCAACACCTGATAGAGCCATCCTCCAAGCTTTCTCATCTTGAGATTTGCTGAAGGCCCTCATTCTAACTTTCCAATAAGGATAGTTAGAATCATTAAGCAATGGTGGTCTAGAAATAGAACTTCCTTCTTCAAAAAATAACATTTTAACACAAAAATGTTATAGGACCACACTAAGAGTTTAGTGTCCCGCTCTGATACCAATTGAAAAATCGTGTTTTTGCAAATGTCAATTATATATAAGAAAATATAAACATGTATGCCTCTGCAGAAGAAGAAAGTAATTCTGCTACTGCAGAAACCCGTTTCGTAGTGACAAAACAGAACAGGCAGAATATAAAATATTTGTTGAAAAATAAATAACTTGACACAAGAGATTTATATGTGGTATCAGTGTTCTCTCGAACACTCCTAGTCCACGGGGCCACGCCCCGAGAATGAAATCAATTAATAAAGTATCAAAATTTCAAAGACAATTGACTGAAACAAGTTTAGACTCCCTCTAAAGTATTGCCGCAATCCTTTGTAATCCACTTTATGAATCTGACTTCTGAAACACCTTCAAGCCCGAACTCCCTTCGTCTTTGAAGTGTGAGTGCTTACTTCCTCCCGAAGTAAGGCTTCAACAAGTCTTCTCCCGAAGACAAAGTTCATCCCGAAGTAAGGCTTTATCAAGTCTTCTCCCGAAGACCAATCTCTTGTTCAATCAAGTCGTTCTTCACAAACTCTAGGACAGAGTAAGAACAGAAATAAACTACTAGAACCTAGATGAACAACTAGGCTCTCACAAAACAAAGAAATTCTCTTCTCTCAAATAAGATAAGTGAAAAAAAATGAATAATGGAAGAGCTAATTCAAATGGCTGCTCTCTAGGCTCTATTTATAGAACATAGAAACCATAGAGACAATCACAAGATCGAATCTACAGCTGTACAAAAAACTTTCCTAAGAAAACACGATCTCCAGCATCAGATTCGGATGCTGACGCAGCAGATTAGACCAGAAATGGGAAACTTGCTATAATCGGGTTCGATCCTCTATTAATGCTTGATTCCTGCCAAAAGCAGATTAGATATTCTGATTGTATCAAGATACAATCGAAATCAATAAGGAAAAGGCAATAATCAAAGTTTTCCTAAAAAATACAACTTTCTATAAGAGAATTGCTTCTCTTACAAGAAGTTTCCAAACAAAAGAAAGTCAAGCTGAAAAGTGCAACTTTCCTAACAAGGAAAAGAGCAACTAAAAATCGAAATCACAAGGTAAGAATTCGGGTAAGTATGCAAAGGAATCTTACCATAAATGAAAAAATATTTTGTCAACTAACTTGCCAAAAAAAAGACTTTACAAGCTGGTTTGGGTCCCTGTGATGAGGGGCAGCAGTGTGGAATGGTTGAGAAGACGATTGTAAAACCTTGGATTGAGCATCTTTGTATTCCTATAGATAAGAGACCATAGAATCCTCTATATCTATATAAAAATTCTTATTTTCTGTAAAAAGAAACTTGTTAGGATAATTCCAAATGGCCCAAATCATTCCAAAAAAAATTGTAAGATCCTCTTTTTGAAAACTTTCAAAATCTTTTAGCAAAAAATCTTTAATGTCACTAAATTTATTATTGCTGAAGAAAATACTAAAACGAGTATGTTTCCATTACTTACTTGCTCTGGAACAATTAACTAGGGAATGAGTGTTGGAATCAATTTTGTTGGGACACAAAGAGCAGTAAGGACTATCAAGAACTTTACGAGAGTGGAGGTTGAGATTGGAGGGAGAAGATGGTGGAAAGCCCTCCAAATAAAGTGTTTAATCTTGGGGGAACAGTGGAAGACCAAAATGCCTTCCACCAGGGTTTGAAAAATGTTAGGAGAGGAGGACGATGGGTGAGGAGAGGTGGAATTTTCTAAGTGATAAGCAGAATTGACAGTCAAAACACCGAGATGATATTGTTGTTTTGCTAATGAGCAAAGCACTTGTAGAGACCACATTATTGAACTATAAGTGTCTAATTTGTTTGGAGGGAAAATACTGTGCTACAATTGTTTAGTATCTTTTTTTTTCTTCTATAATTATATATTTCATTAATTCAAAATATCTTTTGGAATTGTTGTATAAATGACAGTTTATAGGTAGCTTTTACTAGAGTTAGTTAGTTGGGGTATGTGGCAGCTATGTTCAAAACTCTTAGCTGAGTTAGTTGGTCTTTCATGTTAGAGTCAATGTCTATAAAAGGCATCCACTACTTGTACCAATTAACATTCATTCAATTGTACAAATCATTGTATTCATCAATAAAACGAGGTTTTTGTAGCTAGTTTATTGTGAGACATTATTTGTTCTTGTGTAACCAAGTGTGTAAGATCAAATGTGAGATCCCATAACAACTAGTATTAGAGCTCAGAGCTTGAAGTAAATTCTTAGTCATAGTTTGAAGAATTTGGTGAACTGTCGATTGGGATAGGGAATACTAAGTTCGATTTAGAAAAGCTTACAGGCAAGAATGATTTTGAGTTATGGAGGATGAAAATACGCATGCTATTGATGCAAGAAGGATTACAATATGCCTTGCTTGGAGAGAAGAACATGCCAAAAACTTTGACAAAGAAGGAGAAGACATAAACCTTGGAAAAGGCACATAGCTCAATTAATCTCAATCTTGGCTACTAACTTCTGGGAGAAGTCTCCAAAGAAGCAACAACCGCAGACATATGGCTAAAATTAGAGAAATTAAACATGATAAAATCCCTTGCTAATAGACTAGTCTTAAAGCAAAAGCTATATTCTTTTAAGATGATACATGTTAAGAACATTTAGGATCACCTTCATAATTTCAATAAGATCATTCTTAATCTTAAGAATATTTGAATCAAAGTAGAGGGTGAAGATCAAAACATCATAGTTCAGAATTCTCTTCCTTCAGAGAACTATGAGCATTTTGTGAATAACATGATGCATGGTAAGAAGTATCTAACCATAGAGGAAATACAAAATACCCTGATGTCAAAGGAAATGAAAATATCATCATAATAGATTGATGAAAGCACTAGTAATGATTTGATGGCTCGAGAAAAGGCTTTTAAGAAAGAGAACAAGTCTTAGAATAAAGAAATTAAGGGAGAATCATTCTCAAAGTTCGAAATAAAGTATTTTATTCAATCCTCATGTAAAGACCGCTTAGTTTAATTTGGAAATTAGTAGCTAATCATGTTTAATTATGAAAATTATTTATAGCTATTTAAATAATTATTATACTGTTATTATTGAATTCAGAGATGCATTTATATGCCATGTAGTAGTTCTCATAATTTTGCATTCCGGTGCCCGGTATTTGGGTACTCGGTGTTTGGCTCAGTAAAATCACAACTTAGTATGTTAGTAGTTTGGGACGGTTTATTAGACATTGGGAATGTCGGGAATGGCCGGGAATTTAGAATTTCCCAAAATACCCCTTTAGTGTTATTTATGTGGTTTTAGTGTGGAGGGGCAAAATGGTCTTTTTTCCCCATTATTATTTTGTCTTCTAGTGATTTTAATAGTGGAATTATATGTTTACTTGGTATTATATGTTGGCTGAAATGATTAAGTAAAACCCCTTATTTTACTTTACAAAATTTCAACATTTCAAAGTTAGAAAAAATTTGGAAAAACACTCTCTCTTTTCCTCTTCTCTTTTCGACCTCTTGGTGCAGCAAGGAATCTTGGATTTTTCCTTGTGATTTCAACTCCCCTTTGTGTTCAATCCAAGCTAGGTTAGCTCCTCATCTCTTCTTTTCAAAATTTGTTGAATTTTGATGAAATTGATGTATTGCATGCTTGATAATTTGATGTTGTTGCTGCTGTGATTTTGTTGATATTCTCAGAGATTTAAGCATGTTAAATTAAGGATATTTGAGCTGTTTTTGAAGCATGATAGTTAGGTTGAGTAAAGCTAATGTTTTTCTATGCAAAAGTTTGGTTTTCAACATGAAATTGTGTGTTTTGTTACTGTGTTTGTTGAGGTCGAATTCTTGTGTTTTCAGAAGCTTCTATATGCATGATTAAGTAGGTTTAATCTGATTTGGATGCATGTTAGTTGATTTTAACCAAGTTTGAGTTTTGAAACTCAAAGCTTGGGCTTTAATGGTGATTTTTGATTCTGTTAGTTCTGGGTGGTTTTGTTGCTTTGGAATTGTTCTATAGGTTGTTTAGAACAGGTCTGGATGTTTTCGGGTGGTTTGGAATTGTTTTGAGCTTTGTGTGAATTTTTAAAAAAATTCCTGCGAGGAACCGGAATTCCAGTTGTGCAACCGGAATTCCGGATGAGGGTCGAGGAATTCTCAGAACCGGAATTCCGGTTGCAGAACCGGTCTACCGGTTGGGGAATTTTCAGAAACCCTAGTTTTCCTCGATTTTATGTTTTTCGGGTATTGCCATGCTTTTTATCGATAGGGAAACTTTTAGTTCCTAGTTTAAGTCCCCGGGAAGTGATTTAGCGTATCACTTATAGTGTTGTGATTTTTATGGTTTAGGAGTCTGTAATTCACCGCGCAGATAGTTCCAGTCAGGTTGACCGGCACACCTGAATTCGGAATCCAGGTAAGATTAGTATAACAGTATGCATATGTAGATTACATGTTTAGCGTGCATGTAGGAAGCCTGTTAGATTACATTAGTTATGTATGTTGGCTTCGAACCATCCAACTGTGTCACGTCGGTACAGGCTGGAGTATGACCAGCAGCCGGAGTATGACCGGTTCGACCGATTAGGCTGATACTTAGGTTGGTGGTTCCGTACTATTTGACGTATCACGTCGGTACAGGCTGGAGTATGACCAGCAGCCGGAGTATGACCGGTTCGACCGATCAGGCTGATACTGTAACACGTCGGTACAGGCTGGAGTATGACCAGCAGCCGGAGTATGACCGGTTCGACCGATCAGGCTGTTACTTGTCAATAGTACCGTCCCTATGAACGTTCAGAACTCAGTACCGTGTTGGACACGACAGTTAGGGGGACTCAGTATCGTGTTGGACACGGCAGTTAGGATTATGGTCAGGGGTATGGGCGTCTGATCATGACCGGGATTTATGTATGAGTATTATTATGCTTTTCTTACTGAGTCTGTCGACTCACAGTGCTATGTTTATGTGTAGGTAAAGGCAAGGCTAGAGCTGATGGACCGTGAACGAGCCTATGAAGATTGTACATGTCGGGGCGGTTAGGCCTGGAGCGTACGATCCTCGGGACAGCAAGGCTATTTTTGTAATTAGTCGCTAGGCGACAAGTATTTTATATAGACAGTAAACTTTTGTAAATGATTTTGTAATCGGGATCCCGAGTCTTTTGTATAAATATTTTATCAGTTTAATTAAAAAGCAAAAATTTTAATTAATCACGTTTTCCATAAACCTCTTTGATTAGCAACGAGCTGCACAGCATGTTTAAAAATCACGTAATATGCCTATGTCAGTTAGGGTGTTACAATTTGGTATCAGAGCCGCCAGGTTGTCTTCCGAAGATCGTTATGACATGTACAATCATCATCAGCAGTTAGCTCGTTCCACGGTTCAGTAAGCCTTTATTGCTTTAGTAGTTTATTTATTTATTTTATGAATAAGAAAAGCCTGATAGGAAGCATGTTAGTAGCCTGATAGTAGAATAGGCGCATGTTTCGTTTTTAATTTCCAAATTAAGTGGCATTAGTAAGCTCTCCTTGAATACGACCTGATATGCTAACTCTTGGTTTCGCATGCAGTTCTGACTAGATGGACGCCAGGCGGACTACCAGGAGTCAGGGCAATTCAGTGGGGTCGAATCAAGGTCAGGGAGCTCAGTTTCCCCCGCCAGCTAGGGGCCGAGGTAGAGGTCCTCGGGGCAGGGCTCGTGGTCGGGGTGATGAGAACCCGCCACAGGCTGCCCAGGCTCCCCAAGCCGATCAGGGAGCCTAGAATTGAGAGGTTAGGTTTGCTGAAATGCAAGCCCGGATAGAGGAACAAGACTTAGAGATTCAGAGGTTGAGGCAGCAGGGTGCTCCTGCAGTGCCTATACCAGTAGTTCCAGTGGCACCCGCCCCTGCTGCTCAGGCCGATATAGTTGTGGCGGCCAACAGATTGGAACCTTTGTATGAACGGTTCCGGAAGCAAGCACCTCCGGTCTTTTTGGGAGGTGTAGATGTGATGAAGGCCGAACAGTAGCTAACGGTGATCACCAAAATCCTGAACTTTATGGGTGTCACCGGTAATGACAGAGTGGTGTGTGCCACTTTCCAGTTTCAGGAGGACGCTCTGGTCTGGTGGGACATGGTGTCTCAGATTCACGACGTCACCACCATGACCTGGGAAAGGTTCCAGGAACTCTTCAACGCCAAGTATTATAATGAGGCGGTTAGAAGCGCCAAGAGGAAAGAGTTCGCTCACCTGACCCAGCGAGAGAATATGAGCGTGACCGAGTATACTACTCAGTTCGATCGGTTGGCGAGGCTAGCCTCGGGAATTGTGCCAACCGACTTCAGTAAGAAAGAGAAATACCTGGACGGGTTAAATGCGAAGATTAAGCATGATTTGATGATCACCACTGACGACAAGACCACCTATGCTGAGATGGTGGAGAAGGCACTGCGAGCTGAGGGCGCAGTTGGGTGTATGTCGGAGTCAGCTAGTACTCCGGCGAGTGGCGGGGCTCCTACCCCTCCTGCTTCAGGCTTTAGCAGGGGGAGTAGTGGTTTGGCCATGGATCAGAGGAAGAGAGCATCCACTGCATCCGAAGGCTCGAGTCAGAACAAGAGGTTCCGGGGGAACCAGAATAGAGGTAGTCGTCCTGGTGGTGCTGAGACCCGGTTCTCCTATCCCGAGTGCCCCAGTTGCAAAAGGCACCATCGGGGTGAATGCAAAGGTCAGGGATGCTTTCACTGTGACATGCCCGGACACTTCAAGAGGGATTGTCCCCAGCTCCGATTAGAGGCCCCGAGGGCTCCGGCGATACCCACTCCAGCCAGGGTGTTCGCCATCACTCAGGCTGATGCAGATGCCAGCCCATCAGTTGTGACAGGTCAGCTTTCTGTTAATAACTCGCTTTACTCAGTACTGTTTGATTCTGGGGCTACACATTCTTATGTGGCAGCAAGAGTCTTTAGTAAATTGGATAGACCGTATGATAGATATGAGTCAGGGTTTGGAACCCTATTACCTGGCGGAGAGTTAGTTATCTCCAAAAGGTGGATTAGGTCTATGCCGATCAGAATAGATGGTAGAGAGTTAAGTGCTGACTTGATAGAGATGAGCCTAGTAGAGTTCGATATTATTTTAGGAATGGATTTCCTGTCTAAATATTCGGCGAGTATTGATTGCAAAAGGAAGATGGTGATCTTCCAACCGGAAAGTGAAGAACCATTCGTGTTTGTTGGTTCAGTTCGGGGATCTCGAATTCCGGTGATTTTGGCCATGTCAGCTAGAGAATTATTGCATGGCGGTTGTTTAGGGTTTCTGGCCGTGGTGTTGGACACCACTCGGCCAGATACTATTCGGCCAGAGGACATCAGGGTAGTTCGGGAATTTTTAGACGTTTTTCCCGAAGAACTTCCAGGGTTACCACCTCAGCGGGAGATTGACTTCGTGATAGATTTGGCACCAGGGGTGGAACCGGTTTCCAAGGCTCCATATAGAATGGCTCCAGCTGAACTTAAGGAATTAAAGATTCAGCTTCAAGGGTTGCTTGACATAGGGTTTATCCGGCCTAGTGTGTCACCCTGGGGAGCCCCGATTTTATTCGTCAAGAAGAAAGATGGAACTATGAGGATGTGCATCGATTACAGAGAGTTGAACAAGCTGACAGTGAAGAATAAATATCCATGACCTAGGATCGATGATTTGTTCGATCAGCTTCAGGGGAAGACGGTCTTCTCTAAGATTGATCTCCGCTCGGGTTATCATCAGTTGAGAATCCGAGAGGAGGACATTCCGAAGACAGCTTTCCGCACTAGGTATGGACATTATGAATTTCTGGTTATGTCGTTTGGACTAACCAATGCTCCTGCAGCATTTATGGACTTGATGAATAAAGTATTCAAGGATTTCCTCGATATCTGCGTGATTGTGTTTATCGACGACATCCTTGTGTACTCTCAGTCAGAAGAGGAGCATGAGTTACATCTTCAGATGGTACTGCAACGACTTCGGGAATATAAGCTTTATGCCAAGTTCAAGAAATGTGAATTCTGGCTATCTCAGGTGTCCTTCTTAGGGCACATCGTCAGCAAATATGGGATCAAGGTGGATCCCGGGAAGATCGAATCTGTCAGGGATTGGCCGAGACCGAAGACAGTGACAGAGATTAGAAGCTTCTTCGGTTTAGCTGGGTACTACCGTAGGTTCCTGGAAGGGTTCTCTAAAATTTCAATGCCCCTAACCGAACTCACAAAGAAGAATCAGCGGTTTGTCTGGTCAGACAAGTGCGAAGCTAGTTTTCAGGAGCTGAAGCAAAGGTTGATTACCGCTCCAGTGCTAGCTTTGCCTTCAGACAATGAAAAGTTTGTAGTTTACTGTGATGCATCCAGATAGGGTCTGGGGTGTGTGTTGATGCAAGCTGATCGGGTCATCGCTTATGCCTCCCATTAGTTAAAGGATTAGGAACAGCGATACCCGACTCATGGTCTAGAGTTGGCCGCGGTGGTTTTTGCTTTGAAGATTTGGCGGCATTATCTTTATGGAGAAAGGTGTGAAATCTATACCGACCATAAAAGTCTCAAGTATTTCTTTACTCAGAATGATTTGAACATGAGACAGAGACGTTGGTTGGAATTAGTGAAAGATTATGACTGCGAGATTCTTTATCACCCTGGGAAGGCCAATATAGTGGCCGATGCCCTGAGCAGAAAGGGTCCCAGGCAAGTAGCTACTATGGTTCAGATCTCACCTCAGCTAGCAGATGATATTGTTAGATCCAGCATTGAATTTGTTGTAGGTCAGCTTCACAACTTAACGCTGCAATCTGATCTGTTGGAAAGAATAAAAGTCGCTCAGATGACGGATCCAGAGTTAGTAAAGATCAGAGATGAGGTTTTGGCTGGTCAAGCCAGGGACTTTTCAGTGTGAGACAACGGGATGCTTCTGTATAAAGCTAGGGTTTGTGTTCCGAATAGTGTGGAACTCAGGAATGAGATCTTTGAGGAGGCTCATTCTACCTTGTATTCTCTGCATCCCGGCACCACTAAGATGTACCAAGATCTTAAACCGTACTTCTGGTGGAGCGGTATGAAGAAGAATTTGGTAGAATTCGTATCGAGATGCCTCACTTGTCAGCAGATTAAGGCTGAACATCAGAGACCAGCAGGGTTGTTGCAGCCTCTAACCCTACCAGAATGGAAGTGGGAAGATGTAACACCCTAACTAACATAGGCGTATTACGTGATTTTTAAACATGCTGTGCAGCTCGTTGCTAATCAACGAGGTTTATGGAAAAACGTGATTAATTAAAATTTTTGCTTTTTAATTAAACTTATAAAATAATATTACACAAGACTCGGGATCCCGATTATAAAATCATTTACAAAAAGATTTAACTGTTTAACTGATACACAAAATAAATGTCGCCTAGCGACCAGTTACAAAATCAGCCTCGCTGTCCCGATGATCGTACGCTCCAGGCCTAACCGCCCCGACATGTACAATCTTCACAAGCTCGCTCACGGTCCATCAGCTTTAGCCTTGCCTTTACCAACACATAAACGTAGAACTGTGAGTCGACAGACTCAGTAAGAAAAGCATAATAATAATCATACATAAATCCCGGTCATGATCAGAGGCCCATACCCCTGATCATAACCCTAACTGCCGTGTCCAACACGATACTGAGTCCCGCTACTGCCGTGTCCAACACGGTACTGAGCCACTACTGCCATGTCCAACATGGTACTGAGTTCTGAATGTTCATAGGAATGGTACTATTGACACGTAACAACCTGATCGGTCGAACCGGTCATACTCCAGCCTGTACCGACGTGTTACTATATCGTCCTGATCGGTCGAACCGGTCATACTCCGGCTGCTGGTCATACTCCAGCCTGTACCGACGGGATACGTCAATAGTACGGAACCACCAACCAAGTGTCAGCCTGATCGGTCGAACCGGTCACACTCCGGCTGCTGGTCATACTCCAGCCTGTACCGACGTGACAGGGTTGGATGGTTCGAAGCCAACATACGTAACTAATGTAATCTAACAGGCTTCCTACATGCACGCTAAACATGTAATCTACATATGCCTACTGTTATACTAATCTTACCTGGATTCTGAATTCAGGTGTGCCGGTCAACCTGACTGGTATTTTAGCTGAGCGGCGGATTAAAGGCTCCTAAACCATAAAAATCACAACACTATAAGTGACACGCTAAATCACTTCCCGGGGACTTAAACTAGGAACTAAAAGTTTCCCTATCGATAAAAAGCATGGCAATACCCCCTAAAACATAAAAACGAGAAAAACTAGGGTCCCTGAATTTTCCCCAACCGGTAGACCGGTTGCCCAACCGGTAGACCGGTTGCCCAACCGGTAGACCGGTTGCCCAACCGGAATTCCGGTTCTGGAAAATTCAGAACCCTCATCCGGAATTCCGGATGCACAACCGGAATTCCGGTTCGTCGCAGGCAGCAAACATAAAAATTCATAACTTGCACAATTCAACCCCAAATCACATGAAACCTTCCAGACCTGTTCTATACCTCCCCTAGAACATTTCCAAGGCATTAAAACAACCCAGAAACCACAAATACGAAAAATGCCATTGGAGCTCGAGCTTTGAGTTCTAAACTCAAACTTGAGCAAAACCACCTAACATGCATTCAAACTAGCTTGAATCTACTTAAACAAGCATAACTAAGCCTCTGTAAACAACAGAAAACAACCACCACAAACACAGCAACCAAATTCTTTATTTTCTTCAAAAATCACATTTTTGCATAGAAAAATCATAACTTTAAATAATCTAACAATCAAGCATTACAAGAAGCTTAATTAAACTCTAATCAACATGCTTACATCTCAGAAAACAACAACAAAATCACAGCAACAACAACATTACAAACTCATGCATGCATCACCATTTTCATCATTTTTTTTTCAACAAATTAAAGAGAGAAAGTTAGAAATCACATACCACAAACAAGAGTGCACAATTATAGGTTGAATCTAGCTTTGAAAATTGAAGAAAAACCCAGCCTTTGAACCCTAAGTAACCAGCCGAAAATAGAGAGAAAAAGAGAGAGAGAGAGAGAGTTTCCTTGAAAATTTTTCTAACTTTGTATTTTTTGTAAAAATGAAGGGAATGAAAATAAAAGCCACTTATATCATTTTATTTCAGCCAATAATTAAACAAATAAACATTTATTTTCAAATAATCAAGTCACTAAAAGACAAAACACTAATGGGGCAAAAAGACCATTTTGCCCCTCCACCTTAAAACCACATAAATCATACTAAGGGGTATTTTTTGGAAATTCTAAATTCCCGGCCATTCCCGACATTCCCAATGTCTAAAAACTCGTCCCAAACTACTAACATACTAAGTTGTGATTTCTACTGAGCCAAACGCCGAGTTCCAAAATACCGGGCACCGGAAATGCAAAATATGAAAACTACTGAATGACATAAACATGCATTTCTGAACTCCATAAATAACAGTATAATAAATTATTTAAATAGCTATAAATAATTTTCATAATTAATCATAAACACTGCTAATTTCCAAATTAACTAAGCGGGCTTTACAATTATCCCCCCTTAAAAGGATTTCGTCCTCGAAATATAACCTGAATAACTCTGGATATTGAGCTCTCATATCTGACTCTATCCCCCCTTTTAGTGACTTTATCCTTTCTATCCAGGATCTGCAGTGGCTGTTCCGCATAAGTCATGTCTGGCTGTAGCTCAAGACTCTCATAACTGAGTATATGAGAGGGATCTGAAACGTATTTTCTCAACATCGAGACATGGAATACGTTGTGAACTGCTGATAAGGCTGGAGGCAATGCTAACCGATATGCCACTTGACCTATCTTCTCGAGAATCTCGAAAGGTCCTGTAAACCTAGGGCATAACTTGCCTCTTTTCCCGAAACATCTAATCCCCTTCATCGAAGATACCCGTAAAAACACATGGTCCCCTACTTGGAACTCAACATCTCTGCGTTTCGGATCTGCGTAACTCTTCTGTCTGCTCTGTGAGGCAAGCATTCTAGCTTTTATCTTCTCTATCGCCTCATTGGTCCGCTGCACTGACTCCGGACCTAGGTACTTCCTCTCCCCTGTCTCATCCCAGTGGATAGGAGATCTACATTTCCTACCGTATAACAGTTCATAGGGAGCCATCCCTATCGTACTCTGATAACTGTTGTTGTAAGAAAATTCTATCAACGGTAGATACTTATTCCATGAGCCTTCAAAGTCCATAACACAGGCTCTCAACATGTCGTCCAATATCTGAATTGTATATCTGTCTGAGGATGGAATGCTGTACTAAATTTCAGCTTTGTACCCATTGCTCTTTGCAAACTTTGCCAAAATTTGGAGGTGAACTTCGGATCCCTGTCCGAAACTATAGACTTCGGTACCCCGTGAAGTCTCACTATCACTCTGACATACAACTCTGCCAACTGATCCACTGTAAATGTTGTTCTAACCGGCAAAAAATGAGCAGATTTCGTAAATCGATCCACCACTACCCAGATGGAATCATATAAACCCGTGGTCCTAGGTAACCCGACCACAAAATCCATCGCAATATCTTCCCATTTCCATTCTGGTAGGGTTAGAGGCTGCAACAACCCTGCTGGTCTCTGATGTTCAGCCTTAATCTGCTGACAAGTGAGGCATCCCGATACGAATTCTACCAAATTCTTCTTCATACCGCTCCACCAGAAGTACGGTTTCAAATCTTGGTACATCTTAGTGGTGCCGGGATGCAGAGAATACGGGGTAGAATGAGCCTCCTCAAAGATCTTATTCCTAAGTTCCACACTATTCGGAACACAAACCCTGGCTTTATACAAAAGCATCTCACTGTCTGACACTGAAAAGTCCTTGGCTTGACCAGCCAACACCTCATCTCGGATCTTCACTAACTCTGGATCCGTCATCTGAGCGACTTTTATTCTTTCCAACAGATCAGATTGCAGCGTTAAGTTGTGAAGCTGACCTACCACAAACTCAATGCTGGATCTAACCATATCCTCCGCTAGCTGAGGTGAGATCTGAACCATACTAGCTACTTGCCCGGGACCCTTTCTGCTCAGGGCATCGGCCACTACATTGGCCTTTCCGGGATGATAGAGGAGCTCACAATCGTAATCTTTCACTAATTCCAACCAACGCCTCTGTCTCATATTCAAATCCTTCTGAGTAAAGAAATACTTGAGACTTTTATGGTCGGTATAGATTTCACACTTTTCCCCGTCAAGGTAATGCCGCCATATCTTCAGTGCAAAAACCACTGCGGCCAACTCTAGATCATGAGTCGGGTATCGCTGTTCATAATCCTTTAACTGACGGGAGGCATAAGCGATAACCCGATCGGCTTGCATCAATACACACCCCAAACCCTGTTTGGATGCGTCACAATAAACTACGAACTTCTCCTTGTCCGCAGGCAAAGCTAGCACTGGAGCGGTAATCAACCTCTGCTTTAGCTCCTGAAAACTAGCTTCGCACTTGTGTGACCAGATAAAACGCTGATTCTTCTTTGTAAGTTCGGTTAGGGGCATTGAAATTTTAGAGAACCCTTCGACGAACCTACGGTAGTACCCAGCTAAACCCAAGAAGCTTCTGATCTCTGTCACTGTCTTCGGTCTCGGCCAATCCCTGACGGATTCAATCTTCCCGGGATCCACCTTGATCCCATCTTTGCTCACAATGTGCCCTAAAAAGGACACCTGAGATAACCAGAATTCACATTTCTTGAACTTGGCATAAAGCTTATGTTCCCGAAGCCGTTGCAGTACCATCTGAAGATGTAACTCATGCTCCTCTTCTGATTGAGAGTACACGAGGATGTCGTCGATGAACACAATCACACAGATATCGAGGAAATCCTTGAATACTCTATTCATCAGGTCCATAAATGCTGCAGGAGCATTGGTTAGTCTGAATGACATAACCAGAAATTCGTAATGTCCATACCTAGTGCCTAAAGCCGTCTTCGGAATGTCCTCCTCTCGGATTCTCAACTGATGATAACCCGAACGGAGATCAATCTTAGAAAAGACCGTCTTTCCCTAACGCTGATCGAACAAATCATCGATCCTAGGTAATGGATATTTATTCTTCACCGTCAGCTTGCTCAATTCTCTGTAGTCGATGCACATCCTCATAGATCCATCCTTCTTCTTGACGAATAAAACCGGGGCTCCCCAGGGTGACACACTGGGCCGAATGAACCCTATGTCAAGCAACCCTTGGAGCTGAATCTTTAATTCCTTAAGTTCAGCTGGAGCCATTCTATACGAGGCTTTGGAAACCGGTTCCACCCCTGGTGCTAAAGTCTATCACGAAGTCAATCTCCCGCTGAGGTGGTAACCCTGGAAGTTCTTCGGGAAAAACATCCAAAAATTCCCGAACCACTTTGATGTCCTCTGGCCGAATGGTATCTGGCCGAGTGGTGTTCACCACCACGGCCAGAAACCCTAAGCAACCGCCGTGCAACAATTCTCTAGATGACATAGCCGAGATCACCGGGATCCGAGATCCCTGAACTGAACCAACAAACACAAATGGTTCTTCACTTTCCGGTTGAAAGATCACCATCTTCCTTTTACAATCAATGCTCGCCGAATATTTAGATAGGAAATCCATTCCTAAAATAACATCGAATTCGACTAAACTCATCTCTATCAGATCAGCACTTAACTCTCTACCATCTATCCTGATCGGCATAGACCTAATCCACCTATTGGAGATAACCAATTCTCCGCCAGGTAATAGGGTTCCAAACCCTGATTCATATCTATCATAGTCTGCAATTTACTAAAGACTCGGACGCCACATAAGAATGTGTAGCCCCGAGAATCAAACGGCACTAAATATAGCGAGTTGTTAATAGAAAGCCGACCCGTGACAACCGATGGTCAGCATCTGCATCGCCCCCGAGTGATAGCGAACACCACGGGCGGAGTGGGTATCCATTGGAGCTCTCGATGCCTCGATCGGGCCGGGGACAATCCCTCTTGAAGTGTCCCGGGCATGCCACGGTGAAAGCATCACGACCTTTGCACTCACCCCGATGGTGCCTCTTGCGTGGGGCACTCGGGATAGGAGAATCGGGTCTCGTGCCACCGGGGACGACTCCCTTCGTTCGGTTCCCCAGGAACCTCTTGTTCGACTCGAGCCACGGAAGCGAGTGGGTGCTCTCTTCCTGCAGTCAATGGCCGAACCACTGCTCCCCCTGCTAAAGCCCGATGCGGGGAGGGGTAGGAGGCCCCGCCACTCCGGGAGTACTAGCGGCCGACAGCACCCAACCGCGCCTCGGCTCGCCGGTGCCTTCTCCACCATCTGAGCATAGGTGGTGCTGTCGTCCGTGGTAATCATCAAGTCATGCCTGATCTTGGCATTCAACCCGTCCAGATACTTCTCCCTCTTGCTGAAGTCGGTGGGCACAATTCCCGAGGCTAACCTCGCCAACCGATCAAACTGAGTAGTATACTCAGTGACGCTCATATTCTCACGGGTGGAGTGAGCGAACTCTTCCTCTTGGCGCTTCGACCGCCTCGTTGTAGTACTTCGCGTTGAAGAGTTCTGGAACCTTTCCGGAGTCATGGTGGTGACGTCATGGATCTGAGACACCATGTCCCACCAGACCAGAGCGTCCTCCTGGAACTGGAAAGTGGCACACACCACTCTATTGTTACCGGTGACACCCATGTAGTTCAAAATCTTGGTAATCACCGTCAGCCACTGCTCGGTTTTCATCACGTCCGGACCTCCAAGGAAAACCGGAGGTGCTTGCTTCCGGAACCGCTCGTACAGAGGTTCCAATCTATTGGCCGCCACAACTATCTCGGCTTGGGCAGCAGGGGCAGGTGCCACTTGAACTATGGGCACTGGAACTGCAGGAGCACCCTGCTGTCTCAACCTCTGAATCTTGAGGTCTTGCTCTTCAATCCGGGCTTGCATTTCCGCAAACCGCAACTCCCAATTCTGGGCTCCCTGATCGGGCTCGGGGGCACAGGCGGCTGTGGCGGGTTCTCATCACCCCGACCACGAGCCCTGCCTCGGGGACCTCTACCTCGGCCCCTTACAGGTGGGGGAAACTGAGCTCCTTGTCCTTGGTTCGACCCTACGAAGTTGCCCTGACTCCTGGTAGTCCGCCTGGCGTCCATCCGACAACCGCACTTTCTTGAAGGCCAAGAGTTGGCATATCAGGTCGTATTCAAGGAGAGCTTACTAATGCCGCTTAATTTGGAAATTAAAAACGAAACATGCGCCTATTCTACTATCAGGCTACTAACATGCTTCCTAACAGGCTTTTCTTTTTCATAACTGAATAAAATAAACTACTAAAGCAATAAAGGCTTACTGAACCGTGAACCGAGCTAACTGCTGATGATGATTGTACATGTCGTGACGATCTTCGGAAGACAACCTGGCGGCTCTGATACCGAATTGTAACACCCTAACTAACATAGGCGTATTACGTGATTTTTAAACATGCTGTGCAGCTCATTGCTAATCAACGAGGTTTATGGAAAAACGTGATTAATTAAAATTTTTGCTTTTTAATTAAACTTATAAAATAATATTACACAAGGCTCGGGATCCCGATTATGAAATCATTTACAAAATGATTTAACTGTTTAACTGATACACAAAATAAATGTCGCCTAGCGACGCCGATTCTAAAATCGCCTCGTATCCCGATGATCGTACGCTCGGGAGCCTAACCGCCCCGAGCATGTACAATCTTCACAAGCTCGCTCACGGTCCATCGGCCTTTAGCCTTGCCTTTACCTACACATAAACGTAGGGCGCGTGAGTCGACGGACTCGCAAGAAAAGCATAATAATAATCATACATAAATCCGGTCATGATCGGACGCCCATACCCCCTGATCATAACCCTAGCTGCCGTGTCCAACACGATGCGAGTCCCGCTACTTCTTGTCGTGTCCAACACGGTGCGAGCCCACTTGCCATGTCCAACATGGTGCGGGTTCCCCGAACGTTCATAGGGACGGTACTATTGACACGTAACAACCTGATCGGTCGAGCCGGTCATACTCCGGCTGCTTGGTCATACTCCGGCTCAGATGCAGAGCGATGTTACTATATCCTCACCGATCGGTCGAGCCGGTCATACTCCTTCTTGGTCATACTCCAGCCTGTCAGACGGGATACGTCAATAGTACGGAACAACCAACCAAGTGTCGGCTGATCGGTCGAGCCGTCATACTCCATTCCCAGTCATATTCCAGCCTGTACCGACGTGACAGGGTTGGATGGTTCGAAGCCAACATACATGACTAATGTAATCTAACAGGCTTCCTACATGCACGGTAAACATGTAATCTACATATGCATACTGTTATACTAATCTTACCTGGATTCTGAATTCAGGTGTGCCGGTCAACCTGATTGGAACTTTAGCTGAGCGGCGGATTACAGGCTCCTAAACCATAAAAATCACAACACTATAAGTGACACGCTAAATCACTTCCCGGGGACTTAAACTAGGAACTAAAAGTTTCCCTATCGATAAAAAGCATGGCAATACCCCCTAAAACATAAAAACGAGGAAAACTAGGGTCCCTGAATTTTCCCCAACCGGTAGACCGGTTGCCCAACTGGAATTCCGATTCTGGAAAATTCAGAACCCTCATCCGGAATTCCGGATGCACAACCGGAATTCCGGTTCCTTACAGGCAGCAAACATAAAAATTCATAACTTGCACAATTCAACCCCAAATCACATGAAACCTTCCAGACCTGTTCTATACCTCCCCTAGAACATTTCCAAGGCATTAAAACAACCCAGAAACCACAAATACGAAAAATGCCATTGGAGCTCAAGCTTTGAGTTCTAAACTCAAACTTGAGCAAAACCACCTAACATGCATTCAAACTAGCTTGAATCTACTTAAACAAGCATAACTAAGCCTCTGTAAACAACAGAAAACAACCACCACAAACACAGCAACCAAATTCTTTATTTTCTTCAAAAATCACATTTTTGCATAGAAAAATCATAACTTTAAATAATCTAACAATCAAGCATTACAAGAAGCTTAATTAAACTCTAATCAACATGCTTACATCTCAGAAAACAACAACAAAATCACAGCAGCAACAACATTACAAACTCATGCATGCATCACCATTTTCATCATTTTTTTTCAACAAATTAAAGAGAGAAAGTTAGAAATCACATACCACAAACAAGAGTTCACAATTATAGGTTGAATCTAGCTTTGAAAATTGAAGAAAAACCCAGCCTTTGAACCCCAAGTAACCAGCCGAAAATAGAGAGAAAAAGAGAGAGAGAGAGAGAGAGTTTCCTTGAAATTTTTTCTAACTTTGTATTTTTTGTAAAAATGAAGGGAATGAAAATAAAAGCCACTTATATCATTTTATTTCAGCCAATAATTAAACAAATAAACATTTATTTTCAAATAATCAAGTCACTAAAAGACAAAACACTAATGGGGCAAAAAGACCATTTTGCCCCTCCACCTTAAAACCACATAAATCATACTAAGGGGTATTTTTGGGAAATTCTAAATTCCCAGCCATTCCCGACATTCCCAATGTCTAAAAACTCGTCCCAAACTACTAACATACTAAGTTGTGATTTCTACTGAGCCAAACGCCGAGTTCCAAAATACCGGGCACCGGAAATGCAAAATATGAAAACTACTGAATGACATAAACATGCATTTCTGAACTCCATAAATAACAGTATAATAAATTATTTAAATAGCTATAAATAATTTTCATAATTAATCATAAACACTGCTAATTTCCAAATTAACTAAGCGGGCTTTACAGAAGATATCACGATGGATTTTGTGGTCGGGTTACCTAGGACCACGGGTTTGTTTGATTCCATCTGGGTAGTGGTGGATCGATTTACAAAATCTGCTCATTTTCTGCCTGTTAGAACGACATTTACAGTGGATCAGTTGGCAGAATTGTATGTCAGAGAAATTGTAAGACTTCACGGGGTACCGAAGTCTATAGTTTCGGATAGGGATCCGAAATTCACCTCCAAATTTTGGCAGAGTTTGCAGCGAGCAATGGGTACAAAGCTGAAATTCAGTACAGCATTCCATCCTCAGACAGATGGTCAGTCCGAAAGGACAATTCAGATATTGGAGGACATGTTGCGAGCCTGTGTTATGGATTTTGAAGGCTCATGGAATAAATATCTACCGTTGATAGAATTTTCTTACAACAACAGTTATCAGAGTACGATAGGGATGGCTCCCTATGAACTGTTATACGGTAGAAAGTGTAGGTCTTCCATCCACTGGGATGAGACAGGGGAGAGGAAATACCTAGGTCCAGAGTCAGTGCAGCGGACCAATGAGGCAATAGAGAAGATAAAAGCTAGAATGCTTGCCTCACAGAGTAGACAGAAAAGTTATGCAGATCCGAAACGCAGAGATGTTGAGTTCCAAGTAGGGGACTATGTGCTTTTACGGGTATCTCCGATGAAGGGGATCAAACGTTTTGGGAAAAGAGGCAAGTTATGCCCTAGATTTACAGGACCTTTCGAGATTCTCGAGAAGATAGGTGAAGTGGCATACCGGTTAGCGTTGCCTCCAGCTTTATCAGCAGTTCACAACGTATTCCATGTCTCGATGTTTAGAAAATACATTTCAGATCCCTCTCAAATACATACTCAGTTATGAGAGCCTTGAGCTGCAGCCAGATATGTCATATGAAGAACAGCCAGTGCAGATCCTGGATAAAAAGGATAAAGTCCTTCGGAATAAGACCATAGCATTGGTCAAAGTTCTCTGGAGAAACAGCAAGGTGGAGGAAGCCACCTGGGAGCTAGAGTCAGATATGAGAGCTCAATATCCAGAGTTATTTAGGTTAGATTTCGGGGACGAAATCCTGTTAAGGGGGGAATAGTTGTAAAGACCGCTTAGTTTAATTTGGAAATTAGCAGCTAATCATGTTTAATTATGAAAATTATTTATAGCTATTTAAATAATTATTATACTGTTATTATTGAATTCAGAGATGCATTTTTATGCCATGTAGTAGTTTTCATAATTTTGCATTCCGGTGCCCGGTATTTTGGAACTCGGTGTTTGGCTCAGTAAAATCACAACTTAGTATGTTAGTAGTTTGGGACGGTTTATTAGACATTGGAAATTTCGGGAATGGCCGGGAATTTAGAATTTCCCAAAATACCCCTTTAGTGTTATTTATGTGGTTTTAGTGTGGAGGGGCAAAATGGTCTTTTTGCCCCATTATTATTTTGTCTTCTAGTGATTTTAATAGTGGAATTATATGTTTACTTGGTATTATATGTTGGCTGAAATTATTAAGTAAAACCCCTTATTTTACTTTACAAAATTTCAATATTTCAAAGTTAGAAAAAATTTGGAAAAACACTCTCTCTTTTCCTCTTCTCTTTTCGGCCTCTTGGTGCAGCAGGGAATCTTGGATTTTTCCTTGTGATTTCAACTCCCCTTTGTGTTCAATCCAAGCTAGGTTAGCTCCTCATCTCTTCTTTTGAAAATTTGTTGAATTTTGATGAAATTGATGTATTGCATGCTTGATAATTTGATATTGTTGCTGCTGTGATTTTGTTGTTATTCTCAGAGATTTAAGCATGTTAAATTAAGGATATTTGAGCTGTTTTTGAAGCATGATAGTTAGGTTGAGTAAAGCTAAAGTTTTTCTATGCAAAAGTTTGGTTTTCAACATGAAATTGTGTGTTTTGTTACTGTGTTTGTTGAGGTCGAATTCTTGTGTTTTCAGAAGCTTCTATATGCATGATTAAGTAGGTTTAATCTGATTTGGATGCATGTTAGTTGATTTTAACCAAGTTTGAGTTTTGAAACTCAAAGCTTGGGCTTTAATGGTGATTTTTGATTCTGTGAGTTCTGGGTAGTTTTGTTGCTTTGGAATTGTTCTATAGGTTGTTTAGAACAGGTCTGGAAGTTTTGGGGTGGTTTGGAATTGTTTTGAGCTTTGTGTGAATTTTTAAAAAAATTCCTGCGAGGAACTGGAATTCCGGTTGTGCAATTGGAATTCCGGATGAGGGTCCAGGAATTCTCAGAACCGGAATTCCGGTTGCAGAACCGGTCTACCGGTTGGGGAATTTTCAAAAACCCTAGTTTTCCTCGATTTTATGTTTTTGGGGTATTGCCATGCTTTTTATCGATAGGGAAACTTTTAGTTCCTAGTTTAAGTCCCCGGGAAGTGATTTAGCGTATCACTTATAGTGTTGTGATTTTTATGGTTTAGGAGCCTGTAATTCGTCGCGCAGATAGTTCCCGTCAGGTTGACCGGCACACCTGAATTCAGAATCCAGGTAAGATTAGTACAACAGTATGCATATGTAGATTACATGTTTAGCGTCCATGTAGGAAGCCTGTTAGATTACATTAGTTATGTATGTTGGCTTCGAACCATCCAACTGTGTCACGTCGGTACATGCTGGAGTATGACCAGCAGCCGGAGTATGACCGGTTCGACCAATTAGGCTGATACTTATGTTGGTGGTTCCGTACTATTTGACGTATCACGTCGGTACAGGCTGGAGTATGACCAGCAGCCGGAGTATGACCGGTTCGACCGATCAGGCTGTTACTTGTCAATAGTACCGTCCCTATGAACGTTCAGAACTCAGTACCGTGTTGGACACGGCAGTTAGGGGGACTCAGTATCGTGTTGGACACGGCAGTTAGGGTTATGGTCAGGGGTATGGGCGTCTGATCATGACTGGGATTTATGTATGAGTATTATTATACTTTTCTTACTGAGTCTGTCGACTCACAGTGCTATGTTTATGTGTAGGTAAAGGCAAGGCTAGAGCTGATGGACCGTGAACGAGCCTATGAAGATTGTACATGTCAGGGCGGTTAGGCCTGGAGCGTACGATCCTCGGGACAGCAAGGCTATTTTTGTAATTAGTCGCTAGGCGACAAGTATTTTATATAGACAGTAAACTTTTGTAAATGATTTTGTAATCGGGATCCCGAGTCTTTTGTATAAATATTTTATAAGTTTAATTAAAGAGCAAAAATTTTAATTAATCACGTTTTCCATAAACCTCGTTGATTAGTAACGAGCTGCACAACATGTTTAAAAGCACGTAATACGCCTATGTCAGTTAGGGTGTTACACCTCACATCCTAGAAGAGATTGTACAGTACTAAAGGATTAAAATCACAAGAAACATGGAAATACAAATTGTGTGTGCTTTGTGGTACTAAACCAGGTGTGCATCAGAAACATTTAGTATAGATTGTCATTATACTAAACCCTAGGATCCTCCACATGTTTAAATATTAAATCAAAAATGAAAAGGATGAACATAAATAATTTAACTCATGATGAAAAATTAAGATTCGTTGCTATCTTTTTGTAAGTTGTATCCGGAAACAGTAATGACACTCGCAAAAGATCTTCTAAATCTACCACCACACACAAAGATCAATGTAAGAATAGTTTACTAGTGAGGAAAAGGTTAAACCGATTAACTTTTTTATGTTTTGTATTATGTAGCCAATTCTGCTATATATATTATTTGTAAATTCAAATATTTAGTTTAAACTACATATTTAATAACTGATTGATGGAATATCTCAACTACTTGAGAAAATATCTCAACCACCTACAAATAATCTCTTAACCACTTTGAGAGAATATCTCAACCACAAATAAATATCTATAAATAACTTTTAAATTCAAATTTAAATAATTATTTATCTTTTGAATTAATTAATATTAATCCAAAAATAAACTCAGTGGGGCCCTTCATTTACGACATCACTATACAGTGATACGTTGTAAGCACCACTTGTAATTACAAGATGATGCTTTATCTTGGCAAATTCTTGTCTCCACAATAATACATTTTTAATAAATTACTTATTAATTAAAAATAAATAATTAATATTTTGCTACTTCAAATTAAATTTTCTTTCTCCGCTTTATTTTGTATCATCCATACCCTTAATTGTGTTTTACAGTGGTGATCTAAGAACCATGGACCTATAATAATAAACTGCAATAAATTAGATTATTTATTAAGTATCGTTAATCAAATATATTAATTCTATTATTACTAAAATATTAATATGGAATTACATTCTTAGTAATTATAGAATTATGTTTACTTAGTTTAATTATAGTGTCCATTTATATAATTAATACGAGTGATTAGCTTTCCTTGTATTGGTCCATAATTAACATTGGTAAAATTACTATTTTGCCCTTCTAATTACCTTTTTATCTTTTAGTACCATTAATTCACTAGTGAAAGTATAATTTAGATCCGATCTAAATTTGTGCACAACTTTTCAGTTCCAAAACTAACACATGAAAGGAATTAATATTCGATCCATTATGGAAGTCAAGATTCCATATTGTAAATCAAGTTTCCAGCCATCCATATTATCATATATCCAAAAAAAAAAAGTTGTAATAATCATGTTCTCTAAGAAACTTTAATGAGTGAATCAAAGAAACTAATAACATGAACAAGACTTCATGATTTCTCAAGATTTATGCCTATTTACTAATTGATTATTGTTGTGATATGAATTAGGTCTTTATAGTGAATGACTACTTCGATAAAGAAAGCTTAATTACACATCGGTCCTGTCATATATAATTATTATTATATACAACACCTTTATTATGATATCCATCTACATCTATGGTCCAAATTAAGATTGCTTACACCAAGAAATAGACATCAGTGAACTGTACTAGCAACTGTTGATTAAAGATTCCATAACTTTCATATGTTCCTGTTAACCCAAAAACTTTTCCTGGTGACATGGACATCAATGTTTGACATGTGGCATGAAGGATGACATCACGTAGTTGAGTAGACCCGAGTCATAGCAGTCAACTTGGGAAGGGACCCTAGCCCTGCGCCCAGGTTGACTTTGGGATTTCTAGGATGGAATTCTAAACTTCAATAACTTGAATCCAACCCACTATCTTTTAGTATTTTGTACCATGAAGACATGAAGCAACTTAATACAAGGTTGGGGAGCTAAAATTAGACGAACTTGTAACCTAGAAGCCAACCTGGGCACCTAGGGTTTTACCTAGCGCCCAAGTTGACATCCTCAATTAGGGTTTAAGTTTCCAGGACTGTATTAGTGCAAAATGGCCAAAACATGCATTGGGGCATCAACTAAACATACCATGGACATGATTGAGGCATCATAATTAGATTCGAAGCAAGTTAACTTTTACACACTCGGGGCCTCAAGCACCCAATGCCCAGGTTGACAATTTGTCAATTTGGGCACCTTCCAAGTGTCAGATCGAATATATTTTTTGCATTGAATCTGTCTACATCAAAAATGGGGAAAAAAATCCTTCCGAAGGAAAACAACAAGTTCTAGGAAGAAAACCAGGGCCCAGCGCCCAGGTTGACAATTTGTCAACATTGGCCAAAAAAATGGAGTTTTCCCAAAATTATTTTGAGAATCACATTCAAATTTAGAAAAAATTGTAAATAAACTAGGTCCAGGTACCAAACGGAACTTCTGAAGGGGCAGAAGAGGGACCTAGCACCTAGGTTGGCATTTTGTCAACCTGGGTTGTTTCTAAATTAGTTCAGTAAAAAGTGCTCAAGAAATCTTCATTGTCGTCAGAAATAACAAAGATTTAAGTAAACTCGGGGAGAAAACCACAAACCTATGTCCTTGGAAATAAGGCCCAGTACCTAGGTTGACATGGTGCTAGGCCCAATGCCCATGTTGATAATTATCCTGGGACGCTGCCTTAAAATGCTCGAATGCCAAATTTGATGTAAGCATTGAATCCGACGTGGTCAAAAATAGGGGGAGAGACACTGTCCTCAAGTTCAGAAGCCTTGAAAGTATCAAAAATAGAATCCCGAAGCTTAGGTTAGAAGTCCCAGTGCCCAGGTCAACATTTGGCCTAGTTTGTTGGGTTCTGCTTATCTAAATCTAATGTCGTCTTCATCGTTCATCTAGTTTTTCACAAGTGCAATGATCCATGAAGTCAGATAAACCAGATTCACAACTTCAATTTTGGCTCATCCAGAAGCTTGAAGCTTCAAGTCTTTCATTTCCACAAAACAATAATATCTCCGAGAACTAGTGACCAACTTAACCTAAACATATAAAAGGACTAAGGGGTATCAAATTATTGTTGGGTTTTATGCCCTAAATAAAACTCCATTTCAATGTAATCCATTTTATTCAATATCAATAAAGAAACAAAAGTATTTTTCATTCATTTGTATGTTTTGGTTCATCTTATCAATTGCTTGTCTATTTGATTTATAAATTCATCCAAACCCCTTTCACATACTTGATCCTGTTTATTGTGTTGTCAACACAGTGGAAAGTAAACATGACTATGTGAATAAAGATTCCTAGATTTATCAGAACACGGGGTTTTACTGATATGATAATCTACAACAGAGTTTACTTGCATTTGGAAAAATGCTATGTTCTTTCCAGAGCATTGGTTAAAGTAAAGCTTGGGTTCGGTGCATGGAGTATGCATCAGAAGGGACCGATATTGAACTTTGACATAGATTTATTAAACTTACCGTAATATCTATTCAAGTCAATATCACCTAGTTGATCCTAGATCAAATGATCTCAATCCTGATATGATTAGGTTCAATCTCAAGAGTGTTATTCATGTTCTTTGATTTGTTAGTTAAACCCTACTTTTGGGTCAGGGTGATACGTACATTTTGGGAACACGGTAGTGCAATTGAGTGGGAGCGCTAACATAAATATAGAATATATAGCTTCTATCTGGCAAATAGAGAGTAAATGATGATTTCCTACGAGCTTCACCAAACAAAAATAAATGGAGTACTCATTTCACTTAGCTGAAATATCATTTAAACGAGGTTAAGTGTTTTAAGGATAAAATACATTGTAGGGTGTCACGGCCATCTAATCCCTTTACAGTGTAAATCATCTATATAGAGGATCATTGATCAAATTAGGATTATAACAATGGATAACTCATGACGTGTCTATATGGTGGAACATATAGAGCGTTCTATATACTGAGAGTGCAATTCTAAGTTCTATGCGTGGATTCAACGAAGAATTAATAAGTCAGTGAATTTAGGATGTAAATTCTTGATCTGCTTATTGGAAGCTCGGATATATAGACCCATGGTCCCCCTACTAGTTGAGACAATATTACTTGTAAGACTCATTTAATTGGTTTTGATTAATCAATTATAATTCTCAAATTAGACTATGTCTATTTGTGAATTTTTCACTAAGCAAGGGCGACATTGTAAAGAAAGAGTTTTTAGGGCATATTTGTTAATTAAGATACTTTGTATGGTTCAATTAATAAATATGATAAATGACAATATTATTTAATAATTATTTATAGTTATCAAATAGTTAGAATTGACATTTAAATGGTTGAATTTGAAAATTGGCGTTTTTGAGAAAATGAGATGCAGAAATGATAAAATAGCAAAATTGCAAAAGTGAGGCCCAAATCCACTAGCCATGGCCTGCCACCTTTGTAGGATTTATCATTTAATATTTTAATTATTTTAATGCAAGCTAATTAAAACCTAACCCTATGTGGCATGCTATAAATAAATAGTGATGGCTTCAGGAAAAATAGACTTTCACATCTTGTTTCCTTTAGAGAAAAACCTGAACCTTTCACTCTAACCTAGCCGCCACCTTCCTCTCCTTCTTCATTGTAAATTTCGAACCTCTTAGTGATAGAGTAGTGCCCACACACAGTAAGTAGTACCTCAATCATAGTGAGGAAGATCGTGAAGAAAGACATTCAACAAGAAGGACATTCGGGCTCCGATCTTGATAATACTCTGCGATAGAAAGGATACAAGGGTTAGAGATCTGAGTGGAAGGAGACATATTTAGGGTGTTAATCAACATACTTGTGAGTAGATCTAAGATCCTGGTAAAATAATTTTCAACAACTGGCCTCAGAGCCATGGTAATTGATTTGCTTGCAAGAAATTTGGACTTAAAAAGATTTGTTTGTTATTTGGATGGTATCATGTTTTTTTTGTGTATTGTATGATGATTTATTGATGTTTGTGAACTTTCGTGAAAAATAATTGAAAATCTGTTTCTGGAATTATTTTTATTGGATAGTTTGGGAAAAGTTAAGCAATTTTTTTTACAGAACTCAATTTCGATTTTATTTGAATTAGTTATGATTTTTTGAAAATCAGAAAAATATCAAGGAGGTGTCACTCACCTACGCTCGCGGATGAGGGGCATCCCTCGGACAACACGCGCTCAGACACGATTTCGTGTGTGAAACTGAGCCTTGCGTGCACGGAGAGGCTGCATGCAGCCTCCTGCACCGAGGTTTCTCGGTCAAGCACCCTGTTGCACGCCCATGGACAGTACATACTGTCCATACAGCTCGCAAATTTTTTCGTTTTCTTCGATTTTTCATGCTATTTATGGAATTAACTTCCAATTTTTTGTGTAGTTTTGTATTTTGATTTTTACTTTTGAATTTTCAAATCTAATATCAGAAATAAATTAATTTGAATTTTTTAAAAATTAATCTTAGATATTAGTGTAATTTGAATTTGAAAACACGTAAAAATCTATCTTTTTGCTTGATTTTATATCTTATTTTTAAATTTGATTATTTTGTCTTATTTTTTAAATTTAAAGGTCAGATATTAAATATTTTTTAAATTAATTTTTTTTAAATAAGATATTTTGCTAATTTTTTAAATTTTGTTATTTTTTATTTAAATTAAAGTATAAAATTAGAAAAAATATATTTTTTTTATTATATATTTAATTTATAAAATAACTTTAAAAATTTAAAAGGTGCTTAGCAATTATTTTTGAAATGATATTTAGGTTAGTTGAAACCTATTTTTTCAAAAATTGTAGGTTTAATTTTAAATTTTTTTTATTATTTTATTTCATTTTAAATAACGAAAATATTTTTTATTTATTTAATTATTTTCGAAAATTATTATTTAAAATTAAATAATTCCTACATCCAACTATCCAATTTATCTTGTTGCAGGAGTATGTGTTTTAGCTTGTGTGTAAGTTTTATAAAACCTATTATTGTTTGATCTAAATTGTCATGGTTAACTTATTGACAGATCCAATGATTTGATTTTAACCCATGGTTCAATTGTCAATAGGTCAAGTAAATAATTTGTAAGAGGTAAATTTTACAATCTTCTTTCATCTGTGTATGACCTAGTAACATGATAGGATCCATCCGAATGTGTGCCTATGTGAGCCTACATGTTTACTTTTGTTATAGATGCATATAGGTTGTTGTTGCTAAATAAAATGTCATAAATTTTGATAGATTTTATTTAGGTCCATTTAGTTTTTGGGCGTATTCAATTAATAACAGTTGTTCATTTTAAGGTTAAATTCCTCTCTTTTGCGCCTTGTGTTAGAGTTGGAGGCCAATAGAAGTGGGTACGACATACTGAACCCAATTGTGAAGGCTCATTTGCCTGATTTGGATAACTGTACTAGGTTAATTAAATTAGTTTAACCTAATAAAATTGATTAGCCACATAATTAATTTCATTTATTTTGGAATTAATTAAGAAAACATAGTTTAATGAATTATATTCTAAGCTAAACTATATATATTTTCTTGTTTTAATTAAATATAGAATTATAACCAACTAGATTCTTTCTGAAGCTTAATTTAAATTATTTCATTAAAATATTCCTATTTAATTTGAAAATTAGTTATTTCTAACTAATCAACTTAAATCTGAATATCTTTTGAATTTTAAATTTCAAAATTAAGTTGAAGAATTTTAGGAATTGGTTATTAAGATTCTTTAGATATTTTTTAAGTTGATATTTTTTTTTTAAATATACACTAAAAATGGAATATTTTCAAATTAAGTGGTTACAACTTAATTTTTATATTTAATTAAATCTAATTTGAAAGATATTTAAGTTGGATATTTTAGATTCTTCTAAACAACTTAGACAAGATATTTTCAAATTTGTTCCATTCTTTTCGAATTTATTTTTCGAATTTAAATAATAATTGAAATTTAATTAAAGTTGGATATTTTTTATAATTTTTTTTAAAAAAACCAACTTTAATTTGTAATTTTTCATTATTAAAATATGGAACAGATGATTAAATAAAATACATATTTTTTTAAATAATGAGCTTTAATCAAAAGATATTTGATCTCCATTGTTGGTCTTACAATAGTTAAATTTTTTCAATACAACCTTGAGACGCTAGACTTCGTCCCCCTTATGGATGGTTATTCATTGAAAACTTTTAACACCGTAAGATCTCATTTGATAAGTGTTTTGTGAGTTTTCGTCTCTATTAGACTCTCCCCTACGGTGACTACTTAGTGATAAACTCATAAAACGTGAAACAATGGTGGAAGCTCATAAAATGAGAATAATCTTGACTCTCGCCTATCGGGACAATGTTGGATTCTCATTTTGATCGAATAAAAGGTTGCTAAAATGGTTTTATTTTAGATGAGCTGACTACTCTATTCAAATAATGTTATCTTTGACTCTCGCCTACGGGGACACTGTATTTCATTATGTTAGAAACCTTGGAAAATAAACTATGTTAGATTTAGTATTTTTATAACATATGTGATTATTTGTTATTTTCTGAACTTGTGTATGAATTTATTGAACCAAAACTTACTTCTGTTTTATTGATATGTTGTAGTGCCAATAATCCTCATCCCAATCCACTCCTAGTTAATATCTTAGCAAATGAACTTGAAGATATGAATAAAACTCCTGGTTAGAGTAATATTTCACATGTGCTCATGATGAACATGAAATTCCAGAAAGCAGATAAGCTGGGAATTGTTCAATCTGAAGAGCAAATAGTTCATAACTCCATAAATCCTATTATTTCAAGCTCAGTTGAGAAGATAAGAGAAAATGATTACACTTTCTCAAGTTATACTTCACAACAAAATAAGCTAGCAAGAACAACAATTCAAAAAACGAATAAGCAATGATGCTTTAGTCTTCGAATCATGTGTTTTAGAGAATGATAAATCCATTTGGATTCTTGATTCTGGGTCTACAAACCATGTAAGTTGTTCATTGCAATTGCTTGGAAAATGGAATTATTTGAAATCCGGAGAGTTGAAACTTAAGGTTGGTAATGGCGAAATGGTATCGGTTAGAGCTACAGGAAAAGCCAAACTCAAGTTTCAAAACAGAATTTTGGAATTAGACAATGTCTTATACATTCCAAATTTCAGTAGAAACTTGATTTTTGTTTCATGCTTATAACTGCAACAATACAAATTAGATTTTTTGAGTTCTGGTTCTACCATTTCTCGAAATGATATTCAAATTTGTGTTGCATCCATGGAACAGGGGCTTTATGTTCTTAGACCAGAAGCACCATTTGTCCTACATAACGAACTTTTTAAAGTAGCTAAACCTAGAAACTACAAAAAGCAAAAGATCGATGATGATAATGAAACATATCTATGGCATTTACGTTTAGGTCACATAGGCTATGACAGACTAAATAGGCTAACCAAAGACGGTCCATTGAAAAATGTCGTCTTAGGTGAATTACCTGTTTGCGAGTCTTGCCTAGAAGGAAAGATGACCAAACGTTCTTTCTCTGCAAAGGGATAGCGTGCCAAACAACCCCTAGGGTTAGTGCATTCAGATGTTTGCGGACCTTTGAATGTAAAAGCCCGAGGTGGTTATGAGTACTTTGTCACTTTCATTGACGATTACTCTAGATATGGACATATTTACCTTATGCATAAGAAATCTGAAACGTTTGAAAAGTTTCCGGAATTTCAAGCATTGGCTCAAAACCAATTGGGTAAAACGTTTAAGATCTTGCGAACTGATAGGGGTGGAGAATATATGGATATGCAGTTCAAAGATCATTTGATCGAACTTGGCATTGAATCCCAATTAACTGCCCCTAGCACTCCACAGCAAAATGGAGTAGCAGAAAGAAGGAATCGCACGCTTTTGGAAATGGTTAGGTCCATGCTTAGTTATTCAACTCTACCTACGTCCTTCTGGGGATATGCAATTCAGATGGCAACCGACATTTTTAATGTTGTTCCATCTAAATAGTCCCTAAGACACCTTTAGAACTATGGAATGGTCGTACACCTAGCTTACGCCATTATAGAATCAAGGGGTGCCCTGCTCATGTCTTAAGAAAGAAAGATGGCAAACTTGAAAAGCGAACTGAAGTTTGCATGTTTGTCGGGAATTCTAAAGAGACTAGGGGTGGACTATTTTATAGTTGCAGGGATGATAAAGTGTTTGTTTCCACAAACGCCACTTTTCTTGAAGATGACTATATTAAGAATTTCAAACCTCATAGTAAAGTAGTATTGGAGGAAATGCTTGCAGATATAAGACCTTCCAATGTTCCGTCCTCTTCTACTCAAGAAGAGGATAATCCCACTCCCTCAGTCGAACCAACTGAGAAAACTACTAACAAAGTTTCTGTTCAGAAGATCACCGCTCCTCGTCGTAGTGGGAGGTTTTCAACAAAACTAGCTCGTTATTGCTTGGATGGTGAAATCAATATGGTCGTTGGTGACGGTATTGATGACGACCCATTAACCTATAAACAGGCAATGGCAAGTCCGCAACGGAAACGATGGTCAGCTGGCATGGATTCAGAGATGGATTCCATGAAAAAGAACAAAGTTTAGGAATATGTAGACGCACCCGATGACTATCGTCCAATCTGATGTAAGTGGGTTTACAAGAAGAAAAGAGGCGTTGGAGGCGAAGTCGAAACTTTTAAAGCTAGACTGGTAGCCAAGGGTTATACCCAAAGAGAAGGTGTGGACTATGAGGAAACTTTTAGTCCTGTCGCCATGCTCAAATCCATCTGAATTCTTCTCTCCATAGCTGCCGCTTTTGATTATGAAATCTGGCAAGTGGATGTCAAGACAGCCTTCCTTAATGGGGTACTTGAAGAAACCATCTATATGGAACAACCAGAACGCTATGTTCTTCCAGTGCAGTAAAAGAAAGTTTGCGAATTCAATAAATCTATCTATGGACTTAAGCAAGCTTCTCGCTCATGGAACAAAAGGTTTGATGAAATCATCAAGACCTACGGCTTTCTTCAGAATGAAGATGAACCTTGTGTTTACCAACTTAAGGAAGACCAAGTAGTAGTATTCCTGGTCCTTTATGTTGACGACATTTTGATTATTGGAAACAATATCAAGAAAATGACTAACATCAAGGAATGGCTTGACACTCAATTCGATATGAAAGATTTGGGTGAGGCAGCCTATGTTCTTTGTATTCAGATTATCAGAAACCGGAAGAACAGATCTCTTGCTCTCTCTCAAACAACTTACATTGACAAAGTTTTAGAGAGATTCTCCATGAACAACACCAATGGGGCGAATATGCCTTCTAGATATGGTATTCGTATATCTAAGGAACAGTCTCCTACTGATCCTCAAGAGATAGAGGACATGGCGAAAGTTCCTTATGCTTCTGCAGTTGGAAGTCTAATGTATGCAATGTTATGCACTAGACCTGACATCTGCTATGCAGTTGGAATTGTGAGTAGGTATCAGTCAAATCCAGGTCAGGAACATTGGAATGCAGTTAAGTATATTCTGAAATACTTAAAGAGTACAAGAAATCTTGTGTTAGTCTACAAGGGTGGTGCTTTAAATACCATAGGCTATACCGACTCAGATTTCCAGGCATGTCTTGAAGACAGGAAATCTACATCTGGGATGGTGTTTACTCTTGGGGGTGGAGCAGTGGTTTGGAGCAGTGCTAAACAAATCGCGATTTCAGACTCTACGATGGAAGCATAATACATAGTTGCAGCAGAAGCTGCTAAAGAGCTTGTCTGGCTGAGAAAGTTCTTCACCAGTATCGGTGTCGTGCCTGGAATGGAAATGCCTCTTGTCCTACTTTGTGACAACAATGGAGCAATAGCCAATAGTAAGGAACCTCAAAACCACAAGAGAAGCAAACACATAGAAAGGAAATATCATATCATCATAGAATATGTGGCAAGAGGGGATGTACTGGTTGAGAAAGTGGACACAGAAGATAACTTAGCTGTTCCATTCACCAAAGTCTTGGCAGTGACTGCATTTGAAAAGCACCGTCAGAATTTAGGATTAATTGATATGTACTGATTAGTTTTATATTACTGCAAGTGGGATTTTGTTGGGTTTTATGCCCTAAATAAAACTCCATTTCAATGTAATCCATTTTATTCAATATCAATAAAGAAACAGAAGTATTTTTCATTCATTTGTATGTTTCGGTTCATCTTATCAATTGCTTGTCTATTTGATTTATAAATTCATCCAAACCCTTTTCACATACTTGATCCTGTTTATTGTGTTGTCAACATAGTGGAAAGTAAACGTGACTATGTGAATAAAGATTCCTAGATTTATCAGAACACGGGGTTTTTGCTAATATGATAATCTACAACAGAGTTTACTTGCATTTGGAAAAATTCTATGTTCTTTCAGAAGCATTGGTTAAAGTAAAGCTTGGGTTGGGTGCATGGAGTATGCATCGGAAGGGACCGATATTGAACTTTGACATAGATTTACTAAACTTACCGTAATATCTATTCAAGTCAATATCGCGTAGTTGATCCTAGATCAAATGATCTCAATCCTGATATGATTAGGTTCAATCTCAAGAGTGTTATTCATGTTCTTTGATTTGTTAGTTAAGCCTACTTTTGGGTTAGGGTGATACGTACATTTTGGGAACACGGTAGTGCAATTGAGTGGGAGTGCTAACATAAATATGGAATCTATAGCTTCTATCTGGCAAATAGAGAGTAAAGGATGATTTCCTTCGAGCTTGACCAAACGAAAATAAATGGTGGAGTACTCATTTCACTTAGCTGAAATATCATTTATATGGGGTTAAGTGTTTTAAGGATAAAATACATTGTAGGGTGTCACGGTAATCTAATCCCTTTACAGTGTAGATCATCTATATAGAGGATCATTGATCAAATTAGGATTATAACAATGGATAACTAATGACGTGTCTATATGGTGGAACATATAGAGCGTTCTATATACTGAGAGTGCAATTCTAAGTTCTATGCATGGATTCAACGAAGAATTAATAAGTCAGTGAATTTAGGATGTAAATTCTTGATCTGCTTATTGGAAGCTTGGATATATAGACCCATGGTCCCCCCACTAGTTGAGACAATATTACTTGTAAGACTCATTTAATTGGTTTTAATTAATCAATTATAATTCTCAAATTATACTATGTCTATTTGTGAATTTTTCACTAAGCAAGGGCGAAATTGTAAAGAAAGAGTTTTTAGGGCATATTTGTTAATTAAGATACTTTGTATGGTTCAATTAATAAATATGATAAATGACAATATTATTTAATAATTATTTATAGTTATCAAATAGTTAGAATTGGCATTTAGATGGTTGAATTTGAAAATTGGCGTTTTTGAGAAAATGAGATGCAGAAATGATAAAACAGCAAAATTGCAAAAGTGAGGCCCAAATCCACTAGCCATGGCCGGCCACCTTTGTAGGATTTATCATTTAATATTTTAATTATTTTAATGCCAAATAATTAAAACCTAACCCTATGTTGCATGCTATAAATAGATAGTGATGGCTTCAGGAAAAATAGACTTTCACATCTTGTTTCCTTTAGAGAAAAACCTGAGCCTTTCACTCTAACCTAGCCGCCACCTTCCTCTCCTTCTTCTTCATTGTAAATTTCGAACCTCTTAGTGATAGAGTAGTGCCCACACACAGCAAGTAGTACCTCAATCATAGTGAGGAAGATCGTGAAGAAAGACATTCAACAACAAGGACATTCGGGCTCAGATCTTGATAATACTCTGCGACAGAAAGGATACAAGGGTTAAAGATCTGAGTCGAAGGAGACATATTATTCCGCTGCACCCAATGTAAGGTTTCTCATACTTTATATGTGTTTATTTATAATCGTTTTAGAAGTTCATATTTAGGGTGTTAATCAACATACTTGTGAGTAGATCTAAGATCCTGGTAAAATAATTTCCAACAATTATCACTTAGGCATTTCAAATGAATTCTCTTGGACGTTTTCACACTCATACCACATCTAGTTTGACGTCAGATGTCAACCTAGGCACTCGAATGTCAACGTGATGTCTAGAACCTTAATTACCTTCAGTAAAACAGCCATAACTCACTCAATATATATTTGATTGACACGATTAAACTTTCTTTTTGAAGCTATTTAAGCCCTCTATAAAGTCATAGCTCATACACCAAGTGATATTCTGAAGCTATTTTCATCAAAATTCACCCCTAAAGGAGTTACAAAAGTAAACTCTGTGTATCTCGCAACGGGACTCGTCAGACACCAAAAATTAAATATCTTTGTCAGAAGCTATTTTTAACCATTAGATCATCATCAATGGTGGAAAACATTTTATTTGTAATTTATCTCGTATTTCTGTGGGCCTCCTTCACCTATAAAAGGAGAGCTCCCTTAGCTTACTTTTCATATTCAAAAAACTACTCATAAGGTCAGAGCTTATCTCTCAAGACATTCTCTCGCTAGAGCGTCAAGTTTTTGATCCTTAAACACTTGTTGTTGTCATTATCTCGTGAGAATAAAAACTTGAAGTAGACGTAGCTCCATTACTATCGCGACATAGGGGTGAACTATTTTAAATTACTGTGTCTCTCATTAATTACTTTACAACTTTTTATATTCTAGCCAATCTAGCGAGCGGGTGTTGCTTAAAAGTCTAATCTTGATTTTTGAGTCAAAATTTTGTGCTTTCTTGGAGAGCCACAACTCAAGAAAGTCACTAGTCAAGATGGTTGCAACATGTCCTACAAGTGTTGACAGATAGACTCCAGTAGCTCGCCAATCAACTGGGGCATGCTAGTTGATGGAGCTATTCCTGAGATTACTCCTGCACCCCAGGCACTAGGAGCAGGCCTCAGAACTAGCTCCTCAACTCGTCCTCTAAGGCCACTCCCACCAGCTCCTAGGACTGGCACTAACGACTAGATCCCACCTAAGGAGCCATGTGTGGAGATAGAAGACCCTAAGGAGGCTATGTTGGGTTTTGTGCCCTAAATAAAACCCATTACAATCTGATTCGTTATCAATATAAGAAATTTGAAGTGATTTATGTTTGCATGAATTTTACATGCTTATGGTTTAATATGTTTATTATATTTATGCACAAAATCTGTTAAGTCCAGAACATATATTTATTCACAATTACAGTATTGTCAACACAGTGGAATGTGATTGTGATTATATGATTCAAAAGACTAAGTCCCTGTTTCATTAGTGTTTTGGATTTACACTGATGTGATAATCATGGATGATGTGTACTTACACTTGAAGTAAGTGTTATGTTCTTTCCAGGACATTGGTAAAGTATACTAGTTATGAATGTATGGAGTATACATTAGACTGGACCGATATTGAACTTAGTTAAGATATTATAAACTTACCGTTGTATCTTTCCAAGTCAATATCAGTAGTTGATCTTAGATTAAAAGAATCTAAATCCTGATATGTTTAGGCTCAACACAGGAGTACTATTCATGTTCTTTGATTTATTAGTTAAGCCTACTTTTGGGTCAGGGTGATACGTATATTTTGGGAACATGATAGTATGCTTGAGTGGGAGTGCTGAACATAAATATGGAATCTATAGCTTCTACTGGTGTATAGAAGTCAAGTGATGATTCCCTTCGAGCTTAGCGAAATAGAAGTAAATGGATGAGCTCTTGTTTCAGTGACTAATTCATAGATCCCTAAAATATCATTTACAGGTAGCTAAGTGTTTTAAGGGGCCAAATACATTGAGGGGTGAAAACGGTAAAATTATCCCATCTCGATGTAAATCATCTATATAGAGGATCTTTGATCACATTAAGATTATAACAATGGTTAAATGAGATGGCATATCTATATCGTAAAACATATAGTATGCTCTATATAAGTTTGAGAGTGCAATTCTAAGTTCTAAGAGTGGATTCAACGAGGAATTAATAAGTAGGGATTTACTTAGTAAATTCAGTTCACTTATTGGAAGCTCAGCGTATAGATCCATGGTCCCCATTCTATTTGAGACCATACTGCTTGTAAGACACAATAATTGATTTGTAATTAATCAATTATAATTCTAAAGTTAGACTATGTCTAATTTGTGAATTTTCACTAAGCATGGGTGAAATTGTAAAGAAAAGAGATTCTAGGTTTATTTATTAATTAAGAGACTCTATATGTCTAATTAATAATTATATTAAATGACAATATTATTTAATAATCTATTTTAGTTATTAAATAATTAGTTTTGGCATTTAAATGGTTAGAATTGGAAAATTGGCGTTTTTGAGAAAATAGAAATAAAAATTGTGAAAACTGAAAAATCCAAGTGAGGCCCATTAACACCTATGGCCGGCCACTTGGTTAGCTTTTTCCAATTAATATTTTTATTATTTTAATGCCAAATAATTAGTAACCTAAACCTAGTAGTTGCTTATAAATAGAAAGTGATGGCTCAGTTTTTCAACAAGTTTTCTTCTGATTGCTTTTTTCAGAAAAATTGAGCCTTCCACTTTCTCTCTCTATAGCCGACCCTACCTCTCTCTCTTTTCCTCTTCACAATTTCGAAACCTTAGTGATAGAGTAGTGCCCACACACAGCAAGTGGTACCTCAATCATAGATTGGAAGACTGTGAAGGATCACACACAAAGAGAAGGACATTCGGGCTCAGATCTTGATAATACTCTGCGACAGAAAGGATACAAGGGTTAGAGATCTGAGTGGAAGGAGACATTATTCCGCTGCCACCAATGTAAGGTTTTCTTAACATTATATGTGTTTAATTATCGTTTTAGAAAGTTCATATTTAGGGTGTTAAACAACATACTTGTGAGTAGATCTAAGATCCTGGTAAAATAATTTTCAACAACTGGCCTCAGAGCCATGGTAATTGATTTGTTTCCAACAAATTTGGACTTAAAACGATTTGTTTATGATTTGGATGGTTTCATGTTGTTTTGTGTGTTATATGATGATTGATTTATGTTTGTGAGTTTTCGTGAAAAATAATTGAAAATCTGTTTCTGAAATTATTTTTATTGGATAGTTTGGAAAAAATTAAGCAATTTACTTTTTTACAGAACTCAATTTCGATTTTATTGAATTAGTTATGATTTTTTGAAAATCGGAAAAATATCAGGATCGTGCAACCCACTCACGCGCGCGGATGAGGGTGATACCCTCGACCACACGCGCTCAGACAAGTTGCTCGACCGAGCTACCTCGGTCAGACACGGGTTTTTGTCTGAAAAACGTCCCATGCGCGCGCGGATGAGGCTGCATGCAGCCTCCTGCGCCGAGGGACTTCGGTCACGGCTGGCTGCTCGTGCGTGTATTGCATACTGTCCGTACCACTTGCAATTTTTTTTCTTTTTTCTTTGATTTTTCATGCTATTTCATGGAATTAACTTCCGATTTTTTGTGTAGTTTTGTATTTTGATTTTTACTTTTCAATTTTCAAATCTAATATCAGAAATAAATTAATTTGAATTTTTTAAAATTAATCTTAGATATTAGTGTAATCTTAATTTGAAAATAGGTAAAAATCTATCTTTTCGCTTAATTTTTTGTCTTATTTTTAAATTTGATTATTTGATCTTATTTTTAAAATTTAAGGTCAGATAATAGATTTTTAAATTAAATTTTTTTAAATAATTTGACCTTATTTAAATTTAAAATAAGATAACTATAATCATGATATTTTGAATAGAAATAAGATATTTTGCTAACTTTTAAATTTTGTTATTTTTTATTTAAATTAAATTATAAAATTTGAAAAAGATATTTATTTATCTTTTTTATTTTTATTGAATATTTAATTTATAAAATAACAATAAATTTTTAAAAGTAGTTAGCAAATTTTGAAATGATATTTAGGATAGTTGAAACCTAATTTTTCAAAATTGTAGGTTTAATTTTAAATATTATTTTATTTTATTTTGTTTAAAATCCGAAAATATATTTTTTATTATTATTTATTATTTTTCGAAATTTAAAATTAAATAAATCCTACATCCAACTATCCAGTTCATCTTGTTGCAGGAGTATGTGTTTTAGCTTATGTGTAAGTTTTATAAAACCTATTATTGCTTGACCTAAATTGCCATGGTTAACTTGTTGACAGATCCAATGATCAGATTTTGACCCATGGTTCAATTGTCAATAGGTCAAGTAAATAATTTGTAACAGGTATATTTTACAATCTTCTTTCATCTGTGTATGACCTAGCAACATGATAGGATCCATCCAAATATGAGTCTGTGTGAGCCTATATGTTTGTTTTATTATAGATGCATATAGGTTGTTGCTAAATAAAATGTCAGACCATGATAGATTTTATTTAGGTCCATTTAGTTTTTGGACCTATTCAATTAATAACAGTTATTTATTTTAAGGTTAAATTCCTCTCTTTTGGGCCTTGTGTGAGAGTTGGGGGCAAATAGAAATGGGTACGACATACTGAACCCAGCTCCCCCTCACATGAACTACCCCAATTGTGAAGGCCCATTTGCCTGATTTGAATAACTGTGCTAGGTTAATTAAATTAGTTTAACCTAATAAAATTGATTAGCAACATAATTAACTTTTAAAATATATGAAATTTTTTTTCATTTTAATATTTTAAAGTTAATTTTAAGAAAAACACTCTTAGTTTTAGATATTATTTCTAAACAAACTATTTGTATTTTTCTTGTATTTAATTAAATAAAGAATTATAACCAAGTAGATTCTTTCTGAAGCTTATTTATTAAATATTCTTATTTAAGTTATAAATTAGTTATTTTAACTGATTTTTCTTATCTAACTTAAATTTGAATATTTTTTGAATTTTTAATTAAGTTGAGGAATTCTAGGAATTAGTTATTTAAGATTCTTGAGATATTTTTTTAAGTTAGTTTTAAACTTAAAATGGAATATTTTTCAAATTAAGTGGTTACAACTTAATTTTTGATATTTAATTAAATTTAAATTTGAAAATATTTAAGTTTTAGATTTTTTCTATAACAACTTAAATTAGATATTTTTGAAATTTTTTTTGAAAAGATACTTAGTTGAAATGAGATATTTTCTAGATAGTTATTTCTAGACTACTTATTATTTCTAATATTAAATAAGAAAATATTACACATTGTGAAATTAATTATTTAAATAATTAATTTTGGTACAATTGAAGTTAAGAATATTTTTCCTAGTATTAAACTAGAGATTAATAATTAAGCCTTCTCTACACTTAATTATTTATTTCTTGAATTTCATACATTTAATTAAATTGAAAAATTAAATATCTAAGTTGATTTTCATCATGATACTTACATATTTTTTTTTCATGACACTTAATTAAATAGAAAATTATTTTAAGTTGAAATTTATTTTTTCGACTTACCTTTAAATAATTTTCAAAATATATTTTATTTATTTTATTAATCAATTTCGAAATTGCATTTAATTATGCAAGATGATTTTGAATTTATCTTGAAAAATAGATTAAGTTGTAAATTAATTATTTATTTTAATTAATTTTTGAACCAACTTAAATCAATGATTTTTTCATTTAATGATTAATTTAAATTAAATCAATTAAACATATATTAGAAATTGAATTAATTACTCAAAAGAAAATATAGATAGGTGATATTTTTGCTTGAAGTATTTTTTCTAAGTAATTATTATTTAAGTATTTCGAAAATATTATAGTTTTATACTTTCTTTTTCAAAATACAATAAATATATTCTTATGAAAATTTAAATTTGTGTTGCAATTAATTTAAATTAATACAACTTAAATTCAATAATTTTCTTAATATTTATTGGAAGATTAATACTAAGATGGAAATAATTCAATTTATTTTTCATAACCATCTAAGTATAATTTTATAAATATTAAATTAAATTCTATTTAGAGTTTTATTCTAAATTTGATATTTAATGAATATGTTTTATTATAAATAATAAAGAAAATACATTTTAAATAATGAGCTTTATTATTATTAAGATATTCGATCTCCATTGTTTGTTTTGCATAGCTTTTGTTTTAGTGAGTAATCCTCCCTAATGGAGGAACGTTCATTAGCAAGTTAGCACCGTTTAATCTCGAAAGATAAATAGCTTTGTAAGTGTTTTATATGGTATAGATCACCCTAATGGTGACGATTGTATTTGACTTACAAAATATGAAACAACGGTAGAAGCTTATAAGATAGAATAGCCTTGACTCTCGCCTAAACGGGACAACGCTGGATTCCAATCTTGATCGAATAAAAGGTTGCTAGAATATTTATTATTTTAGATGAGCTGAAAACTCTATTTAATGGATGGTAGTTTTGACTCTCGCCTAAACGGGATACTGATATCAGTTTGTTGAAAACCTTGGAAATTATTTAGGATTGTATTTTTTAGTATTTTCTCTTATCATCCCTACTTGCTATGTGCTTATAATTTCTGAATTGGATTTTGTGTTAAACAATTATTGATTTCTATTTATTATTTTGTAGTATCCTGTATAACCATGTCGAATCCCATGTTATCACTCTTGACTGAAAATAAGCTAAATGGATCTAACTTTCCAAAATGGAATGAGAACATTAATATTGCTCTCATAGGAGAAAGTGCCTTGTTTGTGTTAACTGAGCCGTCTCCTGAACAGCCGGGTGACAATGCAACCAAAGCTGTTAAAGAGAAGTTCGAGCGTTGGCAGAATGCTAACAATAAAGCTCGATACTTCATGCTTTCCAGCATGGTTGACACCCTTAAAACAAGGTTTGCAAAAACTGACACGGCTGCAGAAGTTATGACGAAGTTAACTGAGCTATTCGGTATGGCATCTATTCAGTGTCGCTTTGACGCGACTAAGAAGTTCATCAATGCACGAATGGAACCCCATCAGAATGTGCGTGATCATGTTCTCCTAATGGCAAGTTATTTCCAAGAAGCCTAGGATCATGGTGCTGAAATGGATCACACTACTCAAGTAAGCCTTATCTTGAATAGTCTGACTCCAGCTTTTCTGCCCTATAGATAAAATTATGTCATGAATAAAAAAGGACATAGACTTTCATGTGTTAGTCAATGACCTTCAGACATATGAAAATTTGATTGGAAGACCCAAGAAGAAAGGGGGTAAACCTCACAATTCTGGCAATGGTAATGGGACGATTAAACCTGAGGCACATGTAGCCTCTACTTCAAGACCCAAATCAAAGAAGAAGTGGAAAAATACGAAGAAGCGAGCCAAAGCTGTGAAAACAGTTCAAAATAAAAAGGCTGCTGCTTCTGGTGATGCACTAAAAGGAAAGTATTTCTACTGCAATGAGAAAGGCCATTGGAAACCCAAATGTCCTAAACTTCTTGCAAAGAAACAAGGTATTTCTTTCTATAAACTTGATGAGTTTTAGTGAATTATTATCCAATTGGATTTTTGATTCTGGACTAACTTTGTTTATTTGTTTTTCTTCTTATTATAGCCCAAGCTACTTGAACTCAGATGCTATCTTAGTGAGTTGGATCGGAAAGCTGGACAAAGGGTGAAGATCGTCCAAGATGAAGATGAAGCTCATTTATTTATTTATTTTTGAATTAATTGTTTTAGTTTAAAAACAATTTGGATTTCAAATTTTAGTTTGGGATTTTTATCCCTGTTTTTCTCATAATGTTGCAATACATTTTTTTATTAATAATATTTTATTTTCTATTACAAATACATTGCAATTTATGAGATTGAGCTTCATTTACTTTATCTTACACCACAATTACCAATTATATTTATATGTTTGTATGTGTAAGTGTTTTTTATTATTGGTACAAATTCTATAATATTTACAACTCTTCATAGAGTTATATTACAAAAACACTAGAAGTTATTTCTATGTTTATAAATAATTGTTAATTCTAATACAATTATTAAGAATTTGTTTAATAAAAGGATCTTTTGATCTGATAGGGGTGGAGAAAAGTTAAAAAAACTATGTAGTTCAACGATCTTTTATATCTAATGAACTCTGGATTGTATTCAACTTCACATAATCTCTATAACACTTACAGAATCATGATCTTTATAACCTTTAGGGGTGGATCATAATCTCTATATACTTAGGGTGGATTTTAATCCACAGTACTCTATGTAACACATATTTTCTTTAAACATGGAAGTAATATAATGAATTAGCTATTATTAGTATAAATCCTTGATCTTGATTATATGTTCCAGTTAAGTTTTACAGTTGTAGTAAATAATGATAACAATAAAGTTCTTTGATAATGTATCACACTACCTTAATTGAGTGGGAGAATTTTAAAATTCTTTACCCATCTTTATTTGGTTGACACTTGTGATATGAACTTAAGAACACTACTGAAAAGAAAATCTAACCATTCATGTGGATAGAAATAACTTATCAGAATTATGAGAATAAGATAAAAGAATTCTAGCATAGTCTATTCAAATTACTTGAGCCAAGATTTCTAATTCTCGTGGTATCTTAATTTGATTACTTAATCTCTAGCAAGTATTTTTCACTTCAAATACTAGTCTGCTATGTTGTTGATTTAGTCTTAAAAGAAACTTACAGTTTCAGACTAATACAATAAGTCACAACAAGATATCCCTCCAAACAATAAGAGGTTAAAAGTATTATTTAACCAGACATCTACTATTGAGTGGGAGCTTTCTGAGATGTAATCAAATAAGGAACGTTAGAAGATATTCAAGAAAGATTTAAAGTGATCTATATGTTAGATATTAAGGAACTGTATATTAGTTATCCTTATATCTACCCCAACTCATTCAAGATTTTGAGATGGTGGTTACTCCTGGGGTGGAGCAATTATTCTATAATAATTCAAGCTCTACCAGAGAAGATTTATAACTTTATAAATTCGAAATTACCAGAAAGTTATTTTACTGAAGAAAATTCTACACTGTATTATCTCAATTCAAATTTTAAAATATGAGAGATATGTCTTCTGTTTATTCAGATGTACTTTAATATAGTAAGCATTTCAGTATCCCTTGATGAGTAAAGCATATACTAAAGGATGGTTCATAAATGTATTTATGAACTTGTTTTCCAGAAGTTTGGGTGGATTCAAATATACTACACTTGATCTGAAGATCAAGACAGCAGATTGATTAAAATGCACAGTTTGTTTTATGTTAGTGCAAGTGGGAGTTTGTTGGGTTTTGTGCCCTAAATAAAACCCATTACAATCTGATTAGTTATCAATATAAGAAATTTGAAGTGATTTATGTTTGCATGAATTTTACATGCTTATGGTTTAATATGTTTATTATATTTATGCACAAAATCTGTTAAGTCCAGAACATATATTTATTCACAATTACAGTATTGTCAACACAGTGGAATGTGATTGTGATTATATGATTCAAAAAACTAAGTCCCTGTTTCATTAGTGTTTTGGATTTACACTGATGTGATAATCAACGATGATGTGTACTTACACTTGGAGTAAGTGTTATGTTCTTTCCAGGACATTGGTAAAGTATACTAGTTTTGAATGTATGGAGTATACATTGGACTGGACCGATATTGAACTTAGTTAAGATATTATAAACTTACCGTTGTATCTTTCCAAGTCAATATCAGTAGTTGATCTTAGATTAAAAGAATCTAAATCCTGATATGCTTAGGCTCAACTCAGGAGTACTATTCATGTTCTTTGATTTATTAGTTAAGCCTACTTTCGGGTCAGGGTGATACGTATATTTTGGGAACATGATAGTATGATTGAGTGGGAGTGCTGAACATAAATATGGAATCTATAGCTTCTACTGGTGTATAGAAGTCAAGTGATGATTCCCTTCGAGCTTAGCTAAATAGAAGTAAATGGATGAGCTCTTGTTTCAGTGACTAATTCATAGATCACTAAAACATCATTTACAGGTAGCTAAGTGTTTTAAGGGGTCAAATACATTGTGGGGTGAAAACGGTAAAATTATCCCATCTCGATGTAAATCATCTATATAGAGGATCTTTGATCACATTAAGATTATAACAATGGTTAAATGAGATGGCATATCTATATCGTGAAACATATAGTATGCTCTATATAAGTTTGAGAGTGCAATTCTAAGTTCTAAGAGTGGGTTCAACGAAGAATTAATAAGTAGGGATTTACTTAGTAAATTTGGTTCACTTATTGGAAGCTCAACATATAGATCCATGGTCCCCATTCTAGTTGAGACCATACTGCTTGTAAGACTCAATAATTGATTTGTAATTAATCAATTATAATTCTAAAGTTTGACTATGTCTAATTTGTGAATTTTCACTAAGCAGGGGTGAAATTGTAAAGAAAAGAGATTCTAGGTTTATTTATTAATTAAGAGACTCTAGATGTCTAATTAATAATTATATTAAATGACAATATTATTTAATAATCTATTTTAGTTATTAAATAATTAGTTTTGGCATTTAAATGGTTAGAATTGGAAAATTGGCGTTTTTGAGAAAATAGAAATAAAAATTGTGAAAACTGCAAAATCCAAGTGAGGCACATTAACACCTATGGCCGGCCACTTGGTTAGCTTTTTCCAATTAATATTTTCATTATTTTAATGCCAAATAATTACTAACCTAAACCTAGTAGTTGCCTATAAATAGAAAGTGATGGCTCAGTTTTTCAACAAGTTTTTTAACAAGTTTTCTTCTGATTGCTTTTTTCAGAAAAACTGAGCCTTCCACTTTCTCTCTCTATAGTCGACCCTACCTCTCTCTCTCTTTTCCTCTTCACAATTTCGAAACCTTAGTGATAGAGTAGTGCCCACACATAGCAAGTGGTACCTCAATCATAGATTGGAAGACTGTGAAGGATCACACACAAAGAGAAGGACATTCAGGCTCAGATCTTGATAATACTCTGCAACAAAAAGGATACAAGGGTTAGAGATCTAAGTGGAAGGAGACATTATTCCGCTGCCACCAATGTAAGGTTTTCTTAACTTTATATGTGTTTAATTATCGTTTTAGAAAGTTCATATTTAGGGTGTTAAACAACATACTTGTGAGTAGATCTAAGATCCTGGTAAAATAATTTCCAACAGACTAATCCTTAGGTAGCTCAGCTCAGCCAAACTATGGCTGACTTGTAACATCAGCTATGAGACTCTCTCGATAAGCAACACAAACGGTTTCCACACTGGTTCGTGGAAAATTGGAAGAACATCGAAAGCCAACACATTGAGCAGGAACAACAGAGAGCTAACCTATCTCAACGAATTAAAGAGGCTTATTGCTCTGAGTTGGTGAGAGAGACACCCTGTCGACCAGCTGGTCACGTGGGAACTAGTGTCCAAGGTAAAACCTTGAATGCATAGAACACAACCACTACACCTGGTAACTGAGCAGGCACTAGGAACACACCAGGCATGGAGAGCTCCTAGAGGGATAGTACCTTTGATTAAAAGCCCAAAAGAACTCAAGCTCGAGGGTGCCAACTAATGGGTCCTCCACCTATTGTTGAATAACCTCGCAACAACTAGAGAACCAACAGGACTCCTCCATGAAGTCCTCCTTAATGTTCTTAAGAAACCAAGCCTTGAGACCCTGGAAGGGGAAATGGACCTACTACTCAACCTGAAGGAAGTAGTAGGAGACCCTACTTTGAAACTGGAGGCTATGAAGTTCGGTGAGTAAGGACCAATGAGCCACTTTATACTTAGAAGTATTTTGAGATGAAAGAGAGCAGTTATGCTATTACTTTACCCGTGGCCCCGATGGAAAATAGCACCAATACTTCCCTCAAGTTCATGGAGAATAATTCAACTTGAGTGACAAATTCAATTCTCTTTGCACTTGTGATCCTGCTGAAGACTACTTTTAGGGAAGTAGCCACTACAATGCACTGAATGAACACTCCCACACTGGGTTGTCTTGAGACAATCCTAAGTTCATTCTGGAGGCCTCACCAGAGTTTCCTTCACTAACCCGTGGTCAGCAGACAACAACAAGACCCAGGTCAATTGGAGCACATGATTGACCTAGAAGACAAAGAGACCTAAATGACTTCTTGAATAAAAGAAGAACAACAGACATGGGAACTTCTAGAGAAGACCCTAACCGGGTGATCGAAGCTCCATCTAGGACACAAACCACCATTCATGGGGTCAATCGGGTAGAGTTTGACACCTTAGTTTCTTTAGTGAAGGGGATCACGACAATTAAGTTGTCTAAATTCAAGCTCGATGGGGAATGACACTCACCACTCTCTGTACGAATCAAAGCCCTTCACATTCCTCTGAAGTTTTGGCATCAATACACCGGGAAGGAGGATCCACTGTCTCACACCCATTACTTCAAAGTGTAGACCGATCTTTAAGGTGTGAGAGACAATGTCAGGTGTAGAATCTTCCCTGGTACACTACCAAGCCTAGCAAAATGTTGGTACCTTAAGCTCCCATAGATCTATCGACTCCTTAAAAGATCTAGTGGATGCTTTCGGTAACCAGTTTGCTCCTTCCTCACAACACCAAATTGAGCCCAATGATTTAGTGGATGTCAAGAAACAGGTTGACAAGCCCCTCAAGGACTACATCCAATGGTTCTTATAGGACGCCGCTAAGACCAAAAGTCTTAGCAAGGATGCAAGGGTTATGGCACTCACAGCTGGGCTTAAGGGGATGAGTCCTCTGTGGTCTAACCTTTGTTTGTAGGAGGTCACACCTTAGACCAGACACCTGCTGCTGAGTGGGAGTAATGAGTAGGTATCAGATTAATCCAGGAGAGGAACATTGGAAGACAATCAAGTAAATCTTAAGATTAAGGAGAGGAACTATATGCTAGTGAATAAGGGTGTGTTTAAAAGTCTTAGAATACACCACATCAGATTTCAAGACTTGCCTTTGCTAGAAAGTCTGCTGATAAAATGGTGATTACTCTGGGGGTGGAGTAGTAATTTTGGAGAAGTGTAAAAACCTATCTGAAATCTCTTAGTCTACCAGAGAGAGGCTGAATATTAAAGTTGCAAGAAAGGTACTTATTCAGTCTAAGGAAAGTTCTATACAATTGTGCCACCGTTCGAACTTGTCTTAACTACTAGTGTTATTTCCTGAATAACCAAAAGTAGTTGCCAAAGGTATAGAATCCAGTATCCCAAAAGAGTAGACATATAGAGAGGAATTTTACAATATCAAGGATTTTGTGATTAAGGGAAAGTAATGGTGGAGAAAAGGTTGTTGTTAATTCAACCTGTCAGATCCTATTACGAGGAGTTTACTACTACTACACTTGATTTGTATATCAAGGTGTGTTAATGATTATTTGAAATGCACATTTTGTTTTATATTAGTGCAAGTGGGAGTTTGTTGGGTTTTGTGCCCTAAATAAAACCCATTTCAACATAATTAGATTTACTTATTAATAAAGATCAGAAATAACATTTTAAGTTGCATGGTTCACATGATTTATTTCATGATTATATATATATAATGTATGAATTCTATTTAAGTCCAGAACATATGAATTTGTTAACGATTATAGTGTTGTCAACACAGTGGAATATAATCTTAATTATATGTTTGAAAGTTTATTCCCTGATTTGTCAGAACACTGGATTTAGACTGACATGGTATAATCAACGATAGGTATCCTTACACCTTGGAAAAGTGTTATGTTCTTTCCAGGACATTGGCAAAGCTTACCAGTATCGAATGTATGGAGTATACATCATAAGGGACTGATATTGAACTTTGATTAGATATATTAAAATTTACCGTAATATCTATTCAATTCAATATCACCTGTTGATCCTAGATCAAATGATCTTAATCCTGATATGGTTAGGTTCGATCTCAAGAGTACTATACATGTTCTTTGATTTGTTAGTTAAGCCTACTTTTGGGTCAGGGTGATACGTACATTTTGGGAACATGATAGTATAATTGAGTGGGAGCGCTACCATAAATATGGAATCTATAACTTCTATAGGAATTTAGAAGTGAAACGATGATATCCTTCGAGCTTGGCTAAACAGAGATAAATGGTGGAGATCTCATTTCACTTTGTTGAAATATCATTTATACGGAGCTAAGTGTTTTAAGGATAAAATACATTGAAGGTGTAAGGGTAACTTAGTGCCTTTTCAATGTAGATCATCTATTAGAGGGTCATTGATCACATTAGGATTATAACAATGGATAACTAATGACGTATCTATATCATGGAACATATAGAGTGTTCTATATGACTGAGAGTGCAATTCCAAGTTCTAAGTGTGGATTCAATAAGGAATTAATAAGTTAGGGAATTTACTTAGTAAATTCGGTTCGACTTATAGGAAGCTCGATTATATAGACCCATGGCCCCCATACTAGTTGAGACCATACTGCTTGTAAGATTTAGTTAATTGATTTTGATTAATCAATTATAATTCTAAAGTTAGACTATGTCTACTTTATGAATTTTCACTAAGCAAGGGTGAAATTGTAAAGAAAAGAGATTCTAGGTTTATTTATTAATTAAGATACTTTATATGTCTAAATTAATAAATATATTAAATGGCAATATTATTTAATAATTATTTTTAAGTTATTAAATAGTTAGAATTGGCATTTAAAAGGTTAAATTAGAAAATTGGCATTTTTGAGAAAATGGGAATGAGAAATAACAAAATGGAAAAGTTGCAAAGTGAGGCCCAATTTCCTTATATGTGCCCCCCACTATGCAAGAGGTTTACCATTTTATTTTTCCATTATTTTAATGTCATACAATTCTAACCTAAACCTAGAGGGCATTCTATAATAGAAAGTATTGGCTTCAGGAAACTCATGACTTTGAACATTGTTTCCTTCAGAGAAAAGCTATGCCGCCCCTCTCTCTCTTTTCCTCTCTAAACTTTCAAAATTCCCTTGAGTGAAGGAGTAGTGCCCACACACATCAAGTGGTACCTCAATCATAGTATGTAAAACTGTGGAAAATCAGCATCAAAGAAGGAGAGAAAGAGATCCAGATTCAGATCTTGATAATGCTCTGCTACAGAAAGGAATCAAGGGCTAGAGATCTGAATGGAAGGAGTCATTATATTCTGCTGCACCCAATGTAAGGTTTTCTTAAACTCTTATGTGTTTATTTTCATTGTTTTAGAATTCATATTAGGATGTTAATAAAACATACTTGGTAGTAAATCTAGATCCTGGTAAAATATTTCCAACACTACTCCATTCTCTTGGCTCCAAGAGAAGAGATCTATACGATCACTTAGTCAGCAGTGTCGTATCGCAAACCTCTTCCTTTCAAAGAGTCAGTGAAGAGGGACATGAACAAGTTCTACTGTTACCACAACACCTATGGTCATGACACCAATGAGTGTAACCAGTTGCGGGATGAGATAGAAACATGCTGCTCTTCAGCGGTAAGTACAACCTAAAGCTCTAGTTTAGGGCAATGCTCGACTCCAGCATGCGCCAGTTGTAGGTGTTGGAATTTATTTTACCAGGATCTTAGATCTACTCACAAGTATGTTGTTTAAACACCCTAAATATGAACTTTCTAAAACGATAAATTAAACACATATAAAGTTAAGAAAACCTTACATTGATGCAGCGGAATTAATGTCTCCTTCCACTCAGATCTCTAAACCTTGTATCCTTTCTGTCGCAGAGTATAATCAAGATCTGAGCCTGAATGTCCTTCTTCTCTAAGTTTGATCCTTCACAGTCTTCCAATCTATGATTGAGTTACTTCTTGCTGTGTGTGGGCACTCACTCTTTCACTAGGGTCGAAATTGATGAAGGGAAAAGAGAAGAGAGGGTTTCGGCCAGGTATAGAAAGTGGGGAAGGCTCAGTTTTTCTGAAGAGAGAAATTTCTGTAAGAAAACTTATGAAAGCATGTTATTTGACTGAGCCATCACTTTCTATTTATAGGCAACTACTAGGTTTAGGTTAGGAATTATTTGGCATTAAAATAATGAAAAAATCAATTTGAAACTCCACAATAAGTGGTCGGCCAAGCTGTAGTAGTGGGCCCCACTTGATTTTGCAGTTTTATCAAATTTTATTTCTATTTTCTCAAAAACGCCAATTTTCCAATTCTAACCTTTTAAATGCCAAAACTAATTATTTAATAACTAAAATAGATTATTAAATAATATTTTCATTTAATTTAATTATTAATTAGACATATAAAGTCCATTAATAAATAAATAAACCTAGAAACTCTTTTCTTTACAATTTCACCCCTACTTAGTGAAAATTCATAAAATTAGACATAGTCTAACTTTAGAATTATAATTGATCAAATCACGAATCAATTAATGAGTCTTACAAGCAGAATGTTCTCAACTACAATGGGGACCATGGATCTATATGCTGAGCTTCCAATAAGTGAACCAAATTTACCAAGTAAATTCCTACTTATTAATTCTTCGTTGAATCCACTCTTTGAACTTAGAATTGCACTCTCAGAATTATATAGAGCATATTGTATGTTCCACGATATCAATATGCTATCTCATTTAACCATTGTTATAATCTTATTGTGATTTAAAGATCCTCTATATAGATGATCTACATCGAGATGGGATTTCTTTACCGTTCTCACCCCTCAATGTATTTTCCCCTTAAAACACTTAGCTACCTGTAAATGGTGTTTAGTGATCTAATGATTAGTCAGTTAAACAAGAGCTCATTCATTTACTTCTATTTTCTAAGCTCGAAGGGAATCATCACTTTACTTCTATACACCAGTAGAAGCTATAGATTCCATATTTATGTTCAGAACTCCCACTCAATCATACTATCATGTTCCCAAAATATACGTATCACCCTGACCTAAAAGTAGGCTTAACTAATAAATCAAAGAACATGAATAGCACTCCTGAGTTGAGCCTAAGCATATCAGGATTTAGATTCTTTTAATCTTAAGATCAACTACTGATATTGACTTGGAAAGATATATATAACGGTAAGTTTGTAATATCTTAACTTAGTTGCAATATCGGTCCAGTCCAATGTATACTCCATACATTTGAAACTAGTATACTTTACTAATGTCCTGGAAAGAACATAACACTTACTTCAAGTGTAAGTACACATCATCGCTGATTATCACATTAGTGTAAATCCAATAACACTGATGAAACAGGGACCTATTCTTTTGATTCATATGATCACAATCACATTCCACTGTGTTGACAATACAATAATTGTGAATAAACATATGATCTGGATTTAACTGATTCTGTGTGTAAATGTAATAAACATATTTAAACCATTAGCATGTAAAATTCATGCAAACATCAATCACTTCAAATTTCTTATATTGATAACTAATCAGATTGTAAAGAGTTTTATTTAGGGCATAAAACCCAACAAACTCCCACTTGCACTAATATAAAACAAACTGTGCAAATAGGTCAATCTGATGTCTTGATCTGCAGATCGAGTGTAGTATATTTGAATCCACCCAAACTTCTGGAAACTAGTTCATAAATACACTTATGAAACATCCTTTACTATATGTTTTACTCATCAAGGGATACTGAAATCTTTACTGTTTTAAAAGTACATCTGAATTATACAATAATTCCTCCACCCCAAAAGTAAGCTGTTGGAAATTATTTTACCAGGATCTTAGATCTACTCACAAGTATGTTGATTAACACCGTAAATATGAACTTTCTAAAACGATGAAATAAACACATATAAACTTTAGGAAACCTTACATTGGGTGCAGCGGAATATTATGACTCCTTCCATTCAGATATCTAGCCCTTGATTCCTTTCTGTAGCAGAGCATTATCAATATCTGAACCTGGATCTCTTTCTCTGAATCTTTGATGCTGAAACTCCTTCTTGCTAAAAGTCTTTCTTCACGATATTCCTCACTAATGGTTGAGGTATCACTTGTTGTGTGTGGGCACTACTCATACACTAAGTATTTCGAAATCTCAATGAGGAAGAGAGAGAGTGGGTTCGGCCAAAGATAGGGAGAGAGAAGGCTCAGGTTTTTCTCTGAAGGAAAAATAGAAAATTTAAGTGTAATTTTCCTGAAGCCTTCACTATCTATTTATAGCATTCCACTAGGGTTAGGTTTGAATTATTTGGCATTAAAATAGTGAAAATATCAGTTTAAAAATTCAAACCAAGTGGCCGGCCATGTACAGTAATGGGCCTTACTTGGATTTTACAGTTTTCTCAATTTTGCATCTGATTTTCTCAAAAACGCCAATTTTCTAATTCAACCATTTAAATGCCAATTCTAACTATTTAATAACTATAAATAATTATTAAATAATATTGTCATTTATCATATTTATTAATTGAACCATACAAAGTATCATAATTAACAAATATGCCCCTAAAACTCTTTCTTTACAATTTCGCCCTTACTTAGTGAAAATTTCACAAATAGACATAGTCTAATTTGAGAATTATAATTGATTAATCAAAACCAATTATATGAGTCTTACAAGCAATATTATCTCAACTAGTGCGGGGACCATGGGTCTATATAACCGAGCTTCCAATAAGTAGGTCAAGAATTTAGCAATAAAATTCACTAACTTATTAATTCTTCGTTGAATCCACGCATAGAACTTAGAATTGCACTCTCAGTATATAGAATGCTCTATATGTTCCACCATATAGATGCATCATTAGTTATCCATTGTTATAATCCTAATGTGATCAATGATCCTCTATATGAATGATCTACACTGTAAAGGGATTAGATTACCGTTACACCCTACAATGTATTTTATCCTTAAAACACTTGACCCCGTATAAATGATATTTCAGCTTATGTGAAATGAGTACTCCACCATTTATGTTCGTTTGGTCAAGCTCGAAGGAGATCATCCTTTGCTTACTATTCGCCAGATAGAAGCTATAGATTCCATGTTTATGCTAGCGCTCCCACTCAATTGCACTACCATGTTCCCAAAATGTACGTATCACCCTGACCTAAAAGTAGGCTTAACTAACAAATCAAAGAACACGAATAGCCTTTCAAGATTGAGCCTAATCATAACTGGATTAAGAACATTTGATCTAGGAACAACTAGGCGATATTGACTTGAATAGATATTACGGTAAGTTTAATAAATCTAAGTCAAAGTTCAATATCGGTCCCTTCCGATGCATACTCCATGCATCCAACCTGAGCTTTACTTTAACCAATGCTCTGGAAAGAACATAGCATTTCTCCAAATGCAAGTAAACTCTTGTTGTAGATTATCATATCAGTAAAACCCTGTGTCTGATAAATCTAGGAAACTTTACTCACATAGTCATGTTTACTTTCCAATGTATTGACGACACAATAAATAGGATCAAGTATGTGAAAAGGGTTTCAGATGAATTTATACATTATGTACATATAATCATGAAATAAATCATGTGAACCATGCAACATTAAATGTTAATTTTGATCTATATTAATAAGTAAATCTGATTATATTGAAATGAGTTTTATTTAGGGCATAAAACCCAACAAACTCCCACTTGCACTAATATAAAACAAAAAAGTGTGTTTGAAATAATCTCAACACCTCGATATACAAATCAAGTGTAGTAGTAGTAAACTCCTTGTAATAGGATCTGAAAGGTTGAATTAACCACAACCTTTCCTCCACTATTACTCTTCCTTAATCACAAAATCATTGATAATGTGAAATTCCTCTCTATATGTCTACTCTCTTGGGATACTGGATTCTATACCTTTGGCAACTACTTTTGGTTAATCAGGAAATTAACACTAGTAGTTTAGGCAATTTGGAATGATGCCAAAAATGTATAGAACTTTCCTTAGACTGAATAAGTACCTTTCCTGTAACTTTAACATTCAGTCCCTCTCTGGTAGACCTAGAGACTTCAGATAGGTTTTTACACTTCTCCAAAATCACTATTCCACCCCCAGAGTAATCACCATCTTATTAGAAAGATTTTCTAGCACAAAGGAAAATTTTGTAATCTTATATGGTGTAAGTCTAAGAGTTTTAAACACACCCTTATAGACTAACATATAGTTCCTCTTCTTAATCTTAAGATTTACTTGATTGTCTTCCAATGTTCTTCTCCTGGATTAATCTGATACCTACTCATTACTCCCACTCAACAGCAGGTGTCTGGTCTAAGGCATACTAAAGCATGTCTAAGACCTCTCACTGTTGATTTAAGAAATTCTTTCATGGCTTTATCTTTTCTGGAATAGTTGAGACTTTTCCTTAGATAAATAAAATCTTTGCCTAAGAAGATGTGAAGCTTCTATAGATTGCCATTTGAAAGAAAATACTTCAGCATCTTACTAAAGTAAGTTGCTTGCATTAGAGTAAGTAATTACCAGGTATACCATAAGCCATAGGTTTAGATAAACTCAAACCTATAATATTAGGAACAGGAAGTTTGTTAAGTCCATAGAATAGACTTGTTAACTAAAATTTCCTTTTTATGTCTTTGTAATAGAAAACTTTAGGTTATTCCATGTGAATGGATTAAACCATAGTTCTATTGGCTTTTCTTCTTAGTTTCTTATCTTGACAATCCATTACTTGTTTAAACTCACAATGGATTTTAATCACTAGTGTCTCCCAAGTCATGAGAAGGTGAGTTCCTAGAAACTCTCCCACTACGACAAGGTACCGTGAATTATGTCTAAGAAAACTAAATGGTATTTAACCTCTTTGGTTGTGACAAGACAACAGAGGCAGTGGGATCATCATATGTCAAATAAGATGATAGAACACTTTTGGAATCAAGAAATAAATATCTCCTTTATTTGCTACTTTATTTTTCAGACTTAGTCATTATCTTAGAAAAGTAGTATTTGTTTGAACAAACACTTTCTTATCTATTGACTATGGGATGGTCCACCCCTAATCACTTAGAATAGCTAACAAACCATGGTTAACAGTTCTAGCTTTTCTTAAGATTTTTGATTAGGTCATCCATGAATCTAGTAATGATTTACATTAAGTACCCAACCATTACATCATTCTGAAATTGTATTACCATAGAAGGATTTAGGCAACGACTAGTAACTAATCATCAATATGCAACTCGAAATTTCTGGGGAGGTAAGTTTGGATATAATTCAAAAATTAATTTAATGATCTTTGAACTGCATATCTACTAACTATTTCTCCACCCCTATCAGTTCGCAAGATCTTTAACCACTTACCTTAAAGGTTTTAACCATTGCTAGAAATTAATGAAATTTTTCAAACATTTCAAATTTCTTGCTAAAAGGTATAATCTAGAGTTATCGTTTTAAGAATACAATGAAAAACTCATATCCACCCCTGAATGTACTTCCATCTGCGAATGAGATGAACTACTTTCAGTGGATAGGCATATTAACTCTTTGCAAAGATTGATCTTGTCAAATCCACTATGAACAAGATACAAATGCCATAGATTAAAAAAAATGGTAGTGTCTTTTGATGACATAAGTTTAGCTACATCAAAGAGTTTTAAGAATACTGCAAGTGGATCCTGGTCACAGAATACCTAACTCATATTCCATACAGTTTTAATCCATTAATAGAAGATGGATATAAGAAAATTTCTGTTTGGAATCTAAAATTAAAGTCAAAGACTTAAATTTATACCAAATATAATGAGTAATTCTATCTTGGACCACCACTACTAATTTAACTCTAAGTCTGATTTGCCCATACAAGTAGGAGATTTCTAAGATTGAGGATTTATATCAATTGGGAATAGAATTTCGGGATTATAATCATATGCGTCATTTAATTTCTTAAGAGAAAATATAGAATGACATGATATGATATATAGACCATTCATCCAATGATATGTTTTGAAGCTAATTCGAAATGAATAAGCTAAGAGAAATTAGGATAATTTCGTTTATTAAATAAGAATCCAACGATGCTTCGATTAGCGAAAGTCAAAGTAATCTTATTTATACAATCTTCTTGTTTCATATCGTAAAAATACTAGTCTAAGGTGTCATCAATTGATGAACACCTAGATGTCGCATATACAATATTTATCTTTCGAGATCTAACACTATTATGTATGTCTAATGGTGAAAATCCACTAGGGATTTATCTCATTAGATAAACAAGCCAAGTTAGACCAACAATGAAGATTCGAAATTAAACTACAACTTAATAACAGAAAATAACATGGTTCAATATAAATTCATACACAATTCAGAAATTATAAACATATCGCAAGTAGGAATGACAAGTGAAAATACTAAAACTTACAATCCTAAATAATTTCCAAGGTTTTCAACAAACTGATATCAGTGTCCCGTTTAGGCGAGAGTCAATGCTACCATCCATTGAATAGAGTTGTCACCTCATCTAAAATGTTAAACATTCTAGCAACCTTTTATTCGATCAAGATTGGAATTCAGCGTTGTCCCGTTTAGGCGAGAGTCAAGGCAATTCTATCTTATGAGCTTCCACCATTGTTTCATAATTTGCAAGTCAAGTATGGTCGCCACCATTAATGTGATCCATACCATACAAAACACTTACAAACTACTTATCATTCGAGATTAAACGATGCGAAATTGCTAATGAACGTTCCTCCATTAGGGAGGATTACTCACTAAAACAAACGCGGTGTAAAACCCACAATGGAGATCGAATGTCTTAATAATAATAAAGCTCATTATTTAAAGTGAGTTGTATTTTCTTTGATTCTCTTTATTTAATCTATTTATTTTAAATATATATTTATATAATTAAAATTTCCAATTTAGAATGAGAAATTCTAAATATAAATTTTAATTTAATATTTATAAATTTTACTTAGATGGATATGAAAATAACATGAATTATTTCCATCTTAGTAATAATTTCCAATAAATATTTAGAAAAATATTCAATTTAAGTTGTTACAAAATTAATTTAAATTAATTTACAAATCAAATTTAATTTTCTATAAATATATATTGCAATTCGAAAAATTAAAGTATTCAAGGATACAATTTTCGAAAAATGCATGTTAAAATAAAAAAGTAATCCTGGAAAAAATTATTCTAATTTAATGTTGGCCCAAAATTAATTAATAAAATTAATTTACAACAAAACATATAATTTTCCTATTTAATTAAATATATATAAGAAAAATTTCAAATATTTAAGTATGATGATGAAAATCAACTTAAATATTAATTTTCTATTTAATTAAATACACTAAAAAAATACTTCAAGCAAAAATATCACCTATCTAGATTTTCCTTTGACTAATTAATTCAATTTCTAATAATATACTTTAATTCAATTTATTTTAAATTAATCAATAAATGAAAAAATCATTGATTTAAGTTGATCCAAGAATTAATTAAAATATATAATTAATTTACAACTTAATCTATTTTTCAAGATAAATTCAAAATCATCTTGCATTGTGAAATGCAATTTCGAAAATTGATTAATAAAATAAAGAAAAATATATTTTACTTCATTTATTTTAATTAATCATTAAATGAAAAAATCATTGATTTAAGTTGGTCCAAAATTAAAATAAATAATTTACAACTTTAATCTATTTTTCAAATAAAATTCGAAATTCCAGCATTTAAGAAATGCAGTTTCGAAATTTGATTAATAAAATAAAGAAAAAATATATTTTGAAAATTATTTAAATTTAGTTGAAAAAATAAATTTCAACTAAAAATAATTTTCTATATAATTAAGTGTCATGAAAAAGAAATATTTAAGTATCATGATGAAAATCAACTTAGATATTTAATTTTCAAATTAATTAAATATATTAAATTCAAGAAATAAATAATTAAGTGTAGAGAAGGCTTAATTATTAATCTCTAATTTAATACTAGGAAAAATATACTTAAAATAAATTGTACCAAAATTAATTATATAAATAATTAATTTCACAATGTATAATATTTTCCTATTTAATATTAGAAATAATAAGTAGTCTAGAAATAACTATCTAGAAAATATCTTATTTGACTAAGTATCTTTTCCACAAAATTTGAAAAAATATCTAATTTAAGATGTATTAGAAAAAATCTAGAACTTAAATATTTTCAAATTTAAATTTAATTAAATATCAAAAATTAAGTTGTAACCACTTAATTTAAAAATATTCCATTTTAAGTTAATATTTGAAAAGATATTAACTTAAAAAAAATATCTAAAGAATCTTAATAACCAATGCCTAAAATTCCTCAACTTAATTTTGAAATTTGAAATTCCAAAGATATTCAGATTTAAGTTGATTAGTTATAGATAACTAAATATCAACTTAAATAGGAATATTTAACGAAAAATTTAAATTAAGCTTCAGAAAGAATCTAGATGGTTATAATTCTATATTTAATTAAATACAAGAAAATACATATAGTTTAGCTTAGAATAAAAATTCTTTAAACTATATTTTTTCTTAAATTAATTTCAAAATAAATTAAATTAATTATGTTGCTAATCAATTTTATTAGGTTAATCTAGTTTAATTAACCTAGTACAGTTATTCTCAGGCAAATGGGCCTTCACAATTGGGGTGGTTCATGTGAGGGGGTGCTGGGTTCAGTATGCCGTACCCACTTCTATGGCTCCCAACTCTCACACAAGGCCCAAAAGAGAGGAATTTAACCTTAAAATGAACAACTGTTATTAATTGAATAGGCCCAAAAACTAAATGGGCCTAAATAAAATCTATCAAGAACTATGATAATTTATTTAGCAACAGCAACCTATATGCATCTATAATGAAATTAAACACATAGGCTCACATAGGCACACTTTGGATGGGTCCTATCATGTTGCTAGGTCATACACAGATGAAAGAAGATTGTAAATATACCTGTTACAAATTATTTACTTGACCAAGGGAGCCATCAGATCATTAGATCTGGCAAAAAGTAACCATGGCTATTTGCAATCAAGTAATAATAGGTTTTGAAAACTTACACACAAGCTAAAACACATACTCCTGCAACAAGGTTAGCTGGATAGTTGGATGTAGGATTTATTTAAGTTTAAATTAAATAATTAATTTCAAAATAAAATAATTAATTAAAAAAATATTTTCGAAAATTTTAAAAAAAAATTTGAAAAAAATTCCAAATTAAATTAAAAAAAAAATTAAATTTAAAATTAAACCTACAATTTTGAAAAATTAGGTTTCAACCAACCTAAATGTCATTTCAAAATTTGCTAACTACTTTTAAAAATTAAATGTTATTTTATAAATAAAAATTAAATAAATAATTAAAAAAGATAAATGAGTATCTTTTTCAGATTTTAAATGTAATTTAAATAAATAAAATAACAAAATTTAAAAGTTAGCAAAATATCTTACATCTATTTAAAATTACATGATTATAGTTATCTTATTTTAAATTTAAATAAGGTCAAATTATTTAAAAAAAAAATTAATTTAAAATATTTTAAATCTGACCTTAAATTTAAAAATAAGATAAGATATAATCAAATTTAAAAATAAGATAGATTATTAAGCAAAAAAGATAGATATTAACTATTTTCAAATTCAAATTACACTAATATCTTGAATTAAATTTAAAAAATATTAAATTAATTCATAATGATAATTAGAATTGAATTAGGAATAGTAATAGTATAAATACAGAACTACACAAAAAATCGGAAGTTAATTCCATGAAAAAAGAAAAACGAAAAAAATGTGAGCTGTACGGACAGTTTTCGAGATCGCAGGAAAATTTCAGCTCAACTCCGTTTTTTTCAAATCTTCAAAAAATCATAACTAATTCAAATTAAATCGAAATTGAGTTCTGTAAAAAAGTAACTTGCTTAATTTTTTCCATACTATCCAATAAAAATAATTCCAGAAACAGATATTCAATTATTTTTCACGAAAATTCACAAACATCAATCAATCATCAAATAACACTCAATACAACATGATATCATCCAAAACATCAAACAATCGTTTTAAAGTCCAAATTTCTTGCAAGTAAATCAATTACCCTGGCTCTGAGGCCAGTTGTTGGAAATTATTTTACCAGGATCTTAGATCTACTCACAAGTATGTTGATTAACACCCTAAATATGAACTTTCTAAAACGATGAAATAAACACATATAAAGTTTAGGAAACCTTACATTGGGTGTAGCGGAATATTATGACTCCTTCCGTTCAGATATCTAGCCCTTGATTCCTTTCTGTAGCAGAGCATTATCAATAACTGAACCTGGATCTCTTTCTCTGAATCTTTGATGCTGAAACTCCTTCTTGCTAAAAGTCTTTCTTCACGATCTTCCTCACTATAGTTGAGATATCACTTGCTGTGTGTGGGCACTACTCATACACTAAGTATTTCGAAATCTCAATGAGGAAGAGAGAGAGTGGGTTCGACCAAAGATAGGGAGAGAGAAGGCTCAGGTTTTTCTCTGAAGGAAAAATAGAAAATTTAAGTGTAATTTTCCTGAAGCCTTCACTATCTATTTATAGCATTCCACTAGGGTTAGGTTTGAATTATTTGGCATTAAAATAATGAAAATATCAGTTTAAAAATTCAAACCAAGTGGTCGGCCATGTACAGTAATGGGCCTTACTTAGAATTTACAATTTTCTCAATTCTGCATCTGATTTTCTCAAAAACGCCAATTTTCTAATTCAACCATTTAAATGCCAATTCTAACTATTTAATAACTATAAATAATTATTAAATAATATTGTCATTTATCATATTTATTAATTGAACCATACAAAGTATCATAATTAACAAATATGCCCCTAAAACTCTTTCTTTACAATTTCGCCCTTACTTAGTGAAAATTTCACAAATAGACATAGTCTAATTTGAGAATTATAATTGATTAATCAAAACCAATTATATGAGTCTTACAAGCAATATTATCTCAACTAGTGCGGGGACCATGGGTCTATATAACCGAGCTTCCAATAAGTAGGTCAAGAATTTAGCACTAAAATTCATGAACTTATTAATTCTTCGTTGAATCCACGCATAGAACTTAGAATTGCACTCTCAGTATATAGAATGCTCTATATGTTCCACCATATAGATGCATCATTAGTTATCCATTGTTATAATCCTAATGTGATCAATGATCCTCTATATGAATGATCTACACTGTAAAGGGATTAGATTACCGGTACACCCTACAATGTATTTTATCCTTAAAACACTTGACCCCGTATAAATGATATTTCAGCTTATGTTAAATGAGTACTCCACCATTTATGTTCGTTTGGTCAAGCTCGAAGGAGATCATCCTTTGCTTACTATTCGCCAGATAGAAGCTATAGATTCCATGTTTATGCTAGCGCTCCCACTCAATTGCACTACCGTGTTCCCCAAAATGTACGTATCACCCTGACCTAAAAGTAGGCTTAACTAACAAATCAAAGAACACGAATAGCCTTTCAAGATTGAGCCTAATCATAACTGGATTAAGAACATTTGATCTAGGATCAACTAGGCGATATTGACTTGAATATATATTACGGTAAGTTTAATAAATCTAAGTCAAAGTTCAATATCGGTCCCTTCGGATGCATACTCCATGCATCCAACCTGAGCTTTACTTTAACCAATGCTCTGGAAAGAACATAGCATTTCTCCAAATGCAAGTAAACTCTTGTTGTAGATTATCATATCAGTAAAACCCTGTGTCTGATAAATTTAGGAAACTTTATTCACATAGTTATGTTTACTTTCCAATGTGTTGACGGCACAATAAACAGGATCAAGTATGTGAAAAGGGTTTCAGATGAATTTATACATTATGTACATATAATCATGAAATAAATCATGTGAGCTATGCAACATTAAATGTTATTTCTGATCTATAGTAATAAGTAAATCTGATTATATTGAAATGAGTTTTATTTAGGGCATAAAACTTAACATAAGCACCATCTCATAGATCTCGAAATGAGTTGGTGAGATACAAGGACAACTGATACACAGTTCCTTAATATCTATCATATAGATCACTTTCATAAATCTTTCTTGAATATCTTCTGATGTTCCCTATTTGATTACATCTCAGATAGCTCCCACTCAATAGCAGATGTCTGGTTAAATAATACTTTTAACCTCTGATTGTTTGTAGAGTTATCTAGTTGTGACTTTTGTATTAGTCTGAATCATTAAGTTAAGACTAAGTCATCAACATAGTAGACCAGTATTTGAAGTGAAAAATACATGCCAGAGATAAAGTAATCAAAATTAAGATACCATCAAATTTTATGAGGATTAAGAATTCTAGGTTCAAGTCATTCGAATAGACTAAACTAGAGTTCTTTATCTTATTCTCATAATTCTGATAAGCTATTCCTATCCATGTGAATGGTTAGATTTGCTTTTCAGTAGTGTTCTTAAGTACCTATCACAAGTATCAACCTGATGAAAATGGGTATAGAATTTTAAAATTCTCCCACTCAATTAAGGTAGTGTGAAACTTTATCAAAGAACTTTCATAGGTATCAAACTTTTACTTACATTAGTAAAACAAAATGGAACATACAATCAAGATCAAGCATTTATTTTGATAATAGCTAACTCATTATATTACTTCCATGTTTTAAGAAAATATGTGTTATATAGGGAATTGTGAAATAGAGTCCACCCCTAAGTATATAAACATACAGGGTACTATGGATAACCTCCACCCCTAAGTATATAGAGATTATGATCCACCCCTAACAGTTGTAAAGATCATTATTCTCTAAGTGTGATAGAGTTTATGTGGAGTTGAATACTATCCAGAGTTCATTAGATATAAAAGATCGTTGAACTGCATAGTTTTCTTAACTTTTCTCCACCCCTATCAGATCAAAAGATCCTTTTATTAAACAAATTCTTAATAATTGTATTAGAATGAACAATTATTAACAAACATAGAATTAGTTTCCAGTGTTTATTTAATATAACTCTATGAAGAGTTGTAAATATTATAGAATTTGTATCAATAATAAAAAAAACTTACACATACAAACATATAAATATAATGTAGTAATAATTGATGAAGATAAATTAAATGAAGCTCATTCTCATAAATTGCAATGGTTGAATTCGAAAATAAAGAAACTTTATTAATAATAAATGTAAAAAAAAATGTATTGCAACAATATGAGAAAAAGAGGGATAAATATCCCTAACTAAAATTTGAAATCCAAATTGTCTTTAAACTAAAACAATTAATTCAAAACAAAAAAGTTGAAGAGCTTCATCTTCATCTGGACGATTTCACCCTTGGTCCAGCTTTCTGATCCAACTCAATTGAGTTCAAGTAGCTTGGCCTATAAGAAGAAGAAAACAAATAAACAAAGTTAGTCCAGAATCATAAATCCAATTGGATAATAATTCACTAAACTCTTAAAGTTTATAAATAGAAATACCTTATTTCTTAGCAAGAAGTTTAGGACACTGGGGTTTCCAATGACCTTTTTCATTGCAGTAGAAACACTTTCCTTTAAGTGTAGCATCACCAGAAGGAACAACCTTTTTATTCTTCATGGCTTTTGTTCGCTTCTTGGTGTTCTTCCACTTCTTCTTCGATTTGGGTTTCGAAGCAGAGGCAACATTTGCTTCAGGTTTGTTCGTCCCATTACCATTCCCAGGATTGTGAGGTTTACTCCCTTTTTTTTTTGGTCCTCCAATCAAATTTTCATAAGTTTGAAGGTCATTGACTAATTCATGAAAGTCAATTTCCTTCTTATTCATGACATAATTTGAAGTGCATGGTAGAAATGCTGGAGTCAGGCTATTCAAGATAAGACTTACTTGAGTAGCACTATCCATTTCAGCACCATGATCCTGGGCTTCTTGGAAATAACTTGACATAAGGAGAACATGGTCACGCACGTTTTGATGAGGTTCCATCCGTGCATTAATGTACTTCTTAGTCGCGTCAAAGCGTGACTGAAGTGATGCCTTACCGAATAGCTCATTTAACTTCGTCATAACTTCAGCAGCCTTCTCGGTTTTAGAAAACCGAGTTTTGAGGGTGTCAACCATGCTAGAAAGCATAAAGTATAGAGCTTTGTCATTTGCTTTTTGCCAACGCTCATACTTTTCTTTCACAGCTTTGGAAGCATTGTCCCCAGGCACTTCAGGTGACGGCTCAGTTAAAACAAACAAGGCACTCTCTCCTATGAGAGCAATATTAATGTTCTCATTTCACTTATTAAAGTTAGATCCATTCAGCTTATTTTCAATCAACAGTGATAACATGGGATTCATTTTGATAATACAGGATACTACAAAATAATAGAAATCAACAAATAGAAATTAATAATGGTTTAACACAAAATCAATTCAGAAATTATAAGCACATAGCAAGTAGGAATGATATGAGAAAATACTTAAAAATTCAATCCTAAATAATTTCCAAGGTTTTCAACAAACTGATATCAGTGTCCCGTTTAGGCGAGAGTCAAAGCTACCATCTATTGAATAGAGTTGTCAGCTCATCTAAAATGTTAAACATTCTAGCAACCTTTTATTCGATCAAGATTGGAATCCAGCGTTGTCCCGTTTAGGCGAGAGTCAAGGCTATTCTATCTCATGAGCTACTACCATTGTTTCGCAATTTGTAAGTCAAATATGGTCGCCACCATTAGGGTGATTTATACCATATAAAATACTTACAAACTACTTATCCTTCGAGATTAAACGGTGCGAAATTGCTAATGAACGTTCCTCCATTAGGGAGGATTACTCACTAAAACAAACGCGATGTAAAACCCACAATGGAGATCGAATATCTTAATAATAATAAAGCTCATTCTTTAAAATGTATTTTCTTTATTATTCTAATAAATAAATTCTCATTAAATTCGAAATTTAGAATTGAAATTCAAAAATAAGACTTTAATATAATATTTATAAAATTATACTTAGATAGTGATTGAAATAAAATTAATTATTTCCATCTTAGTAATAATCTTAAATATAAATATTAACGAAATTAATTTAAGCTGAATTAAATTAGATTAATTAGCAACTTAAAAAATTTCCTTGAGAATATATTTATTGAGTTCGAAAATTTAAAGTATAAAACCATACAATTTTTGAAAAATAATAAAAATAGAAAAGAAATACTTCAAGCAAAAATATCACGTATCTAGATTTTCTTTTGACTAGTTAATTCAATTTCTAATAATATATATTTTAAATTCATTTATTTTAAATTAATCAATTAAATGAAAAAATCATAGATTTAAGTTGGCCCAAGAATTAATTAAAATAAATAATTAATTTACAACTCAATCTATAAATTCGAAATATATTGCATAAATAAAATGCAATTTTCGAAATTGATTAAGAAAATAATGGAAAAATATATATATATTGAAAATTATTTAAATTTAAGTTGAAAAATTAAATTTCAACCTAAAACAATTATCTATTTAATTTAAGTGTCATGAAAAATAAATAAATATTAAGTATCATGATGAAAATCAACTTAGATATTTAAATTTTTCAAGTTAATTAAATGTATTAAATTCAAGAAATAAATAATTAAGTGTAGAGAAGGCTTAATTATTAATTTCTAGTTTAATACTAGGAAAAATATACTTAAATAAAATTGTACCAAAATTAATTATTTAAATAATTAATTTCACAATGTATAAAATTTTCCTATTAAATATTAGAAACAATAAGTAGTCTAGAAATTACTATCTAGAAAATATCTTATTTGACTAGGTATCTTTTCAACAAAAATTTGAAAAATATCTAATTTAAGTTATATAGAAAAATCTAAAACTTAAATAATTTCAAATTTAGATTTAATTAAATATCAAAAATTAAGTTATAACCACTTAATTTGAAGATATCTTTTTAAGTTAATATTCGAAAAGATATTAACCTAAAAAGTATCTAAAATATTCTATTTTAAGTTAATATTCGTAAAGATATTAACTTAGAAAATATCTTAAGAATCTTTAATAACTAATGTCTAGGATTCCTCAACTTAATTTAAAATTTAAATAAAATATTCAAATTTAAGTTAGATAAGAAAAATCAGTTGATACAACTAATTTATAACTTAAATAGGAATATTTAATTAAATAAGCTCCAGAAAGAATCTAGTTAGTTAAAATTCTTTATTTAATTAAATACAAGAAAAATACAAATAGTTTGTCTAGAAATAATATCTAAAACTAAAAGTGTTTTTCTTAAAATTAACTTTAAAATATTAAAATGAAAATAAATTTTCATATATTTTAAAAGTTAATTATGTTGGTAATTCAATTTTATTAGGTCAAACTAATATAATTAACCTAGTACAGTTATTCAAATCAGGCAAATGGGTCTTCACAATTGGGGTAGTTCATGTGAGGGGGTGCTGGGTTCAGTATGTCGTACCCACTTATATGGCTCCCAACTCTCACACAAGGCCCAAAAGAGAGGAATTTAACCTTAAAATGAAAAACTGTTATTAATTGAATAGGTCCAAGAACTAAATGGACCTAAATAAAATCTATCATGGTGTGACATTTTATTTAGCAACAACCTATATGCATCTATATTAAAACAAAATAAACACATAGGCTCACACAGGTACACATTTGGATGGATCCTATCATGTTGCTAGGTCATACACAGATGAAAGAATATTGTAAAATTTACCTGTTACAAATTATTAACTTGACCAAGGGAGCCATCAGATCATTAGATCTGGCAAAAAAGAACCATGGCTATTTGCAATCAAGTAATAATAGGTTTTGAAAACTTACACACAAGCTAAAACCACATACTCCTGCAACAAGGTTAGCTAGATAGTTGGAAGTAGGATTTATTTAATTTTAAATAAATAAATTTCAAAAATTAAAGTAATTAAATAAATAAATAAAATAAATATTTTATTTTGAAAAATAAAATAAATAATAATATTAATTTATTTTTCGAAAAATAAAAAATAAAATTAAAATTTAATTTTCGAAAATAAAAAAAAAATATTTATTTAAATTTCAAAATTATAAAAAAAAAATATTTAAAATTAAACCTACAATTTTGAAAAATTAGGTTTCAACCAAGCTAAATATCATTTCAAAAATTTGCTAACTACTTTTAAAAATTAAATGTTATTTTATAAATAAAAATTAAATAAAAATTAGAAAAGATAAATTAAATATCTTTTTCGGATTTTAAATTTAATTTAAATAAATAAAACAACAAAATTTAAAAGTTAGCAAAATATCTTACATCTATTTAAAATTACATGATTATAGTTATCTTATTTTAAATTTAAATAAGGTCAAAATATTTTTAAAAAAAATTAATTTAAAAAATTTAATATCTGACCTTAAATTTAAAAATAAGATAAGATATAATCAAATTTAAAAATAAGATAAATAATTAAGCAAAAAGATAGATATTTACTAATTTCAAATTCAAATTACACTAATATCTTGAATTAAATTAAAAAAAAAATATTAAATTAATTCATTATGATAATTAGAGTTGAATTAGAAATAGTAAATCTATAAATACAAAACTACTCAAAAAATCGGAAGTTAATTCCATGAAAAAGCATGAAAAAAACGAAGAAAAACGAAAATGTTGGGAGATGTACGGACAGTATGCCAAGCATACTGTTCGCGCGCGCGTCCCTTGGTGACAGTCGAGAAAACTCGGCGGAACAGGGGACTTTGCAGGATTTGCGCGCGCGTAGGTGGGGCACCAGACGAGGTCCGCGCGCGGATGAGGAATTCAGACAAGAAACTTGTCTGAATCCGCGCACGCGTGTAAGTGCACAACCCCCTTATCTTTTTTCGAATCTTCAAAAAATCATAACTAATTCAAATTAAATCGAAATTGAGTTCTGTAAAAAAGTAACTTGCTTAATTTTTTCCATACTATCCAATAAAAATAATTCTAGAAAAAGATATTCAATTATTTTTCACAAAAATTCATAAACACCAATCAATCATCATATAACACTCAATACAACATGAAACCATCCAAATAACAAACAATCGTTTTAAAGTCCAAATTTCATACAAGTAAATCAATTACCATGGCTGTGAGGCCAGTTGTTGGAATTTATTTTACCAGGATCTTAGATCTACTCACAAGTATGCTGTTTAAACACCCTAAATATGAACTTTCTAAAACGATAAATTAAACACATATAAAGTTAAGAAAACCTTACATTGATGCAGCAGAATTAATGTCTCCTTCCACTCAGATCTCTAAAACTTGTATCCTTTCTGTCGTAGAGTATAATCAAGATCTGAGCCTGAATGTCCTTCTTCTTTAAGTTTGATCCTTCACAGTCTTCCAATCTATGATTGAGTTACTGCTTGCTGTGTGTGGGCACTCACTCTTTCACTAGGGTCGAAATTGATGAAGGGAAAAGAGAAGAGAGGGTTTCGTCCAGGTATAGAAAGTGGGGAAGGCTCAGTTTTTCTGAAGAGAGAAATTTCTGTCCAAAAATTATGAAAGCATGTTATTTGACTGAGCCATCACTTTCTATTTATAGGCAACTACTAGGTTTAGGTTAGGAATTATTTGGCATTAAAATAATGAAAAAATCAATTTGAAACTCCACAATAAGTGGCCAGCCAAGGTGTAATAGTGGGCCCCACTTGATTTTGCAGTTTTATCAAATTTTATTTCTATTTTCTCAAAAATGCCAATTTTCCAATTCTAACCTTTTAAATACCAAAACTAATTATTTAATAACTAAAATAGATTATTAAATAATATTGTCATTTAATTTAATTATTAATTAGACATATAAAGTCCATTAATAAATAAATAAACCTAGAAACTCTTTTCTTTACAATTTCACCCCTGCTTAGTTAAAATTCATAAAATTAGACATAGTCTAACTTTAGAATTATAATTGATCAATCACGAATCAATTAATGAGTCTTACAAGCAGAATGTTCTCAACTAGAATGGGGACCATGGATCTATATGCTGAGCTTCCAATAAGTGAACCAAATTTACCAAGTAAATTCCTACTTATTAATTCTTCGTTGAATCCACTCTTAGAACTTAGAATTACACTCTCAGAATTATATAGAGCATATTGTATGTTCCACGATATCAATATGCTATCTCATTTAACCATTGTTATAATCTTATTGTGATTTAAAGATCCTCTATATAGATGATCTACATCGAGATGGGATTTCTTTACCGTTCTCACCCCTCAATGTATTTTCCCCTTAAAACACTTAGCTACCTGTAAATGGTGTTTAGTGATTTAATGATTAGTCAGTTAAACAAGAGCTCATCCATTTACTTCTATTTGCTAAGCTCGAAGAGAATCATCACTTTACTTCTATACACCAGTAGAAGCTATAGATTCCATATTTATGTTCAGCACTCCCACTCAATCATACTATCATGTTCCCAAAATATACGTATCACCCTGACCTAAAAGTAGGCTTAACTAATAAATCAAAGAACATGAATAGTACTCCTGAGTTGAGCCTAAGCATATCAGGATTTAGATTCCTTTAATCTTAAGATCAACTACTGATATTGACTTGGAAAGATATATATAACGGTAAGTTTGTAATATCTTAACTTAGTTGCAATATCGGTACAGTCCAATGTATACTCCATACATTCGAAACTAGTATACTTTACTAATGTTCTGGAAAGAACATAACACTTACTCCAAGTGTAAGTACACATCATCGCTGATTATCACATTAGTGTAAATCCAATAACACTGATGAAACAGGGACCTATTCTTTTGATTCATATGATCACAATCACATTCCACTGTATTGACGATACTGTAATTGTGAATAAACATATGATCTGGATTTAACTGATTCTGTGTGTAAATGTAATAAACATATTTAAACCATTAGCATGTAAAATTCATGTAAACATCAATCACTTCAAATTTCTTATATTGATAACTAATCAGATTGTAAAGAGTTTTATTTAGGGCATAAAACCCAACAGTAGGTAGGTTGGAGATTTTCATTGGAAGCCCTAACTTAGTTAGGAATTCAAGGATGGCCTTAGAAATGTATGCAAGAGCACTTCGACATGAGCCAAGAGCCAAAGTTCTAGAGGTAGCAGAACGTCCTCCAAAGTCTCACCACTACGGATGTGAACCTATCACCTTCAAAGAATTGGTCTCCTATCATGTTAGCTATCCTCACTTGTTGGGTTTTGTGCCCTAAATAAAACTCATTTCAATATAATCAGATTTACTAATTAATAAGGATCAGAAATCATTTTTTATGTTGCATGGTTCACATGATTTATTTCATGATTATAAATTCTATTAGGTCCAGAACATATGTATTTGTTTGTGATTATAGTGTTGTCAGCACAGTGGAATATAATCATGTTTATATGTTCGAAAGTTTAATTCCCTGGTTTGTCAGTTCACTGGATTTAGACTGGCATGATAATCAGCGATAGGTATGCTTACACCTTGGATAAGTGTTATGTCCTTTCTAGGGCATTGGCAAAGTTTACCAGTATCGGATGTATGGAGTATACGTTGGAAGGGACCGATATTGAACTTTGATTAGATATGTTAAATTTACCGTAATATCTATTCAATTCAATGTCACCTAGTTGATCGTAAATCAAGTGATCTTAATCCTGATATTGTTAGGTTCGATCTCAAGAGTATTATACATGTTCTTTGATTTGTTAGTTAAGACTACTTTTTGGTCAGGGTGCTACGTACATTTTGGGAACATGGTAGTGCAATTGAGTGGGAGCGCTAATCATAGATATGGAATCTATAGCTTCTATAGGTATTTAGAAGTGAAATGATGATTTCCTTCGAGCTTGCTAAACAGAGATAAATGATAGAGCGCTCATTTTAGTGACTATATTAGTTCACTATAATATCATTTATAGGTGGCAAGTGTTTTAAGGATAAAATACATTGAAAGGGTGTAATGGTAATTTTATCCCTATGCAATGTAGATCATCTATAGAGGATCATTGATTATTGGGATTATAACAATGGATAATTAATAGCGTATTTATATCGTAGAACATATAGAGCGTTCTATATGACTGAGAGTGCAATTCCATGTTCTATGCGTGGATGCAACAAGGAATTAATAAGTCAGTGAATTTACCTGGTAAGTTTTGGGTCTGCTTGTTGGAAGCTCGGTTATATAGGCACATGGTCCCCATACTAGTTGAGACTATACTTCTTGTAAGACTCGGATAATTGATTTTAATTAATCAATTATAATTCTAAAATTAGACTATGTCTAGTTTATGAATTTTCACTAAGTAAGGGCAAAATTGTGAAGAAAAGAGATTCTAGATTTTATTTATTAATTAAGAGACTTTATATGTCTAATTAATAAATATATTAAATGACAATATTATTTAACAATTAATTTTAGTTATTAAATAATTGGAATTGGCATTTAAGTGGTTAAATTGGAAAATTGGTATTTTTGAGAAAATGGGATGGAAAAATGACAAAATGGCAAAATTGCAAAGTGGGGCCCAATCCACATCCCATGGCTGGCCACTTAGTGTGCAATTTACCATTTATTTTTTCTATTATTTTAATGCTAATTAAATCTAACCTAAACCTAGGTGGTTACCTATAAATAGATAGTGATGGCTCACACTTAAAGATTGATGATTTTTCTTGTCTTCAGAAAATTGAGCCTCCTATTCTTTTCATATAGCCGAACCCTTATGTGTTTATTTCATTGTTTTAGAAATTCATATTAGGATGTTAATGAAACATACTTGTTAGTAAATCTATATCTTGGTAAAATATTTCCAACACTCACAACAATCATCCAGTTGTTGAGGTTTAAGTAGCTAATATGATGGTAGGCATGATAATGATCGACAAAGGAGCATCATCAAACATCTAGTTCTAGCAAGCCCTACTCAGTATGGGTTTCACCTTAGAAGACTTCCTTTTTTGGCAAACATACTACAACTCTCAATGAAAGCACCAAAATATTGAATGAGATTTTTAGCAACAAATAATTAAAGTTATATGAAGTATTTAATGGAAGTTCGAAGCAAAGATTTTTACGTAGTTGGGGCATTAATAAGTCTTAGTCCACAAGTCACTGTGTTTGTGAGAGTATTTATTACAGAGCTTTTCTGACTGATCCCCATTTTTATTTGTTATTGGGGTATTTATAGGCTCATAATGGTGGTAAAAGGCCACTATTGTCGTGTTTGTTTTCACCATACTTGGCATAATTTTTCAAATCTAATTTAGGACATAATTGCCAATTTTATGATGGGTTTTAGGTTGTCTATGGGTATTTGGTGAGATGTGATTTATCACTTATTTATGACTTGATAGCTTATTTATGCAGCCTTCAATTGATGTATGGGAGCTCGTGAAATCTGGGAATAATAGGCTTAAACCCTTAAACACGCTTATCGGAGTAAGGCATCTGATGTTCTTCCCATGCCGCATTAAATGTATATATATTGTCTTGGTCCTTGAGTGACATGTCATCTTTCATTAGTCCTTCCATACCATCCTCCGATTATAGTTCACTCCTATAGAGGAACAACCGAGAGATGCTCGCGGTCCATATTGATCCTCCCGGAGATGACCAATCTGTGATTACTCCTTTTAAACAATGGACCCCGGGAGTAATTAAGGCGACGTGTCCTGTAGCGTGGACCCTGTTGCTACCTGGCTTTCTCTTGAACTGTCGCGTATTTTGGGAGAATTTTTAGACAACATATGTTGTACTCTTATTATTTTGTTGTTATTTGTATATTATTTTTTTTATAATGTTCGGATTTTTTTCATATTATTTTTATGTAATTTTTTTTTATATTTTTATAAAATATTATAATAATATAAAAAATAAAAGGTAAAATTGAATGTAATAATAATATTTTATGTAATTATCAATCAAAAAAATTATAATTTTTCTAGGATGATCCGTCATCTGCTTTCCTTTGTTCCAGGCCTTCTCTATCTTTCAGACTCTATTTCTGTGATATGTACGTATGAGGTGGAGTCTTATGGGACCCGCTTCTCTATTTTTTCCATACTCACGCCACTTGAAACTTTTGTCATTTTCACAATTTCCATCATATTCTTGTGTCATCAATTCAGTTTTTAGGATGGTACTAACGCCATTTACAACTAAGCATTAAAGACTAAATACTATTAATCAATGTACGTACTACTTACGCATAGGGGTTTGATAAATTCATAATTTAGAACTAGTTTAGTTGACAACAATGAGAATTTTAATTTACAGTTTTGCGATAAAAGCATCAACCGTTTACTTTTTCTTTCTTTCTATAACTTTTGTTAACTAGACTAGAGTACATGTTCTTTTACCTTTTAGTATAGATGTGGTGGTAGACCATAGATGTCACTTAAGGAAGGTGATTCCACTTGGGTTTATCAAATGTACACGCTGTAAGGAATAAATATGGGATAGCATATATCACATAATATTAGTTTTATGGTTATTTTAAACTATTATCAATTATTAGTAATATGGGAAAACACACAAGTTTAAGGGATTTGATTTAACCTATGTCCAAATTGGGAAATAAGAAAATAGGCCAGGGAATGTGACTTGACTATGTCTTGATGAGCTTTTCTTAAGGGACACACGACACATGTATGTATGTATGTGGAGTCCAACCTGGCCGAGGTCGACCTTTCCAATTAAAATCTTATTAAACTTCTATGTTTGCGTGGTCAGACAAAAGAATAAATATAGAGTTAAATTCTATGAGAATGTCACCATGTAACAAGACAGTTTATTTAATATTTCCATACTTGTCAAGGTTGTCATAGTAATAACTCTCAATGGTACACTGCTGTGAATTTATTTATGATAGTTTAACTTATTTCAATTAAAAACAAAAAAATATTGGTGAAATGCTCAAAGTTTGGGTTGGGAATTCACAATTTAATTGTCACGGTTACTTTTATGTCTTGGTCAGTTGGTAGTGGCTGATCTCGATATGAATTAATCGTTGAAGTAATCCTTAGTCATTAGACAAAGGAAAAAAAAAGGTAGGAGTCTTATCAACAAGAAAAGAAATAATATTAAAAGAAAAGTGTTGAAACGTACGGACTCCATCTGCCGTCTGGTTGAGTTGACATGTGATTAATTATCCATGGGTGGATTAATTAATAGCTTAATAAAAATGGCATTTAACTTAGCATTGGCTTTTCATTAAGGAATCATGGAAGTTAGAACTTGGAAAGTGTCCTGTCTAGTGAAATACTCTTTATCATAATCAATGTTTAATGAAAAAGTAACAAAACATTCAGATTAAGTAACATTCATTCCCCAAACTAAAGTATGGGGACCTCACGTTGAAAGTGATTATAGGCCCCCCTAAACCAATGATATTTACAATGGTCCCCCCTTAGCTATAATGACTGTGATTCTTCTTCCCACGCAGCTCCAGAGAAAGGGATTGTGGCTATATATGGGACGACTATAATAAAAGGTTGAGTTGTTAGTTTCTCTTAATCTTAAAGGCTACGTCTGTTATAAATATATATATATATGGAACACTTTTTAATGGGTAATACATCAACGGGAACTAAAAAAAAATTAATAAGATAATAATCTAATAACCTTTTTATGGCAAGTTTCTAAAAATTATTTTTTTTAAAAAAAATTATATTTATTTTTTATAAAATTGAAAATAATAATTACAACTAATAATTTGAAAAAAAATTATAAATTATTTTTAAAAATTAATTAAAATTAATACTTTATTATTTTATGAAATTATGAGTTTATTAATAATTTATTATTGTAAAACTAAAAATCATTTACATGTATATTAATGTGTTTTTTTTATTAGAAGAATAGGAGCTTGATTGTGGAATCCAATTGTCTTAATATTATTCATATTCTTAAAAATAAAACGCTACAATACTTCTTAGTTCTTACTTAGGCTATCATTGTTAGAAAAATATTATTACCATCCAATGATTTTTTTGATATTACCATGAATCATTCTCCTAGAATAACTAATGAGGTGTTGTTCATTATTTATATTTTTAGGATTGGAAGATGATAATCTTGTCTAGGGGTCAAATATAATTTTTTGTGCTGAAATTCTTGTGTTGGCAATTGCCATTATTCAATAATGTTTATGACACTTTTTTATTCCTTCATTTTTTTTTTGTTAAAATTTTCTTCATTGGTTTTGTTCTTATAGATTTGGTAAGCTCAAGTATTTTTTTTTAAAAAAAATAAAAACATATAAATAATTGTTAATTATTATAAAATTAAAGATTTTAGGTTTTAAAAAATCTTATACATTTTATGTGTATTACAGTTTAAAGTTTAAAATTATTATTTTTTTATTTTCAATAATGCAATTTAAAATTCTAGTATAAAGAAATTTTATAAAAAGATAAATATACACTTTTTTTTCTTTTTAATCTTTAAAATGATTTTTATTAAAAAAAATAGTTTGTTAATTTTTTTAGTGTGTTTTATTTTTTAAATAACAATTTCATTTATAAATTTTTTATTTCTATTAATAGTTTTATCTATTTTAGGAATATAGAGAACAACAAAATAGGAAATATTATTTTTTTAATATTTAATTAATGATTATAAATATCAACCATTAGATATTTGATCCAATGGTCAAAAATAAAATACCCATACATAGGTAATACCCATTAAGAATATACCCATAGATATATATATATATATATATATTATATGAGGAATTTTCAGGGTTATAGTTTACTTTTGTATGTATGACATAAATAAATAAAATTATTGGGTTATGAGGTTTTTTGTTTTTTACATTTATATGGTTTTTTTTTATACCATATTTTTGTAAAAAAAAAGTAGAAATCTCATATTTGTAAAACTACACTAAGTTTTGCCGGAAAAGTCACCGGCACCGGAAAAGTTAGTGTCGCTGGAAAAATCACCGTTGCCGAAAAAATTGTTGGAAAAATTACTAAAAAAGTTACCAGAAGTAAATGTCTCAGATAAAACTAAAAATATAACCAATTCTATAAATAAAAACTAATAACTCAAACGAGTTATAATTGAAATATAATCGGTTCTTTAACATAATAAATAAAAATAAAAAACATAAAATAACTGAAATCAGTTGTAATTAAAATGAACCCGGTTCTATAACAGCGTTATAATAAATAAAAACCAATTACACGAAATAACTCAAAACCTGTTATAATTAAAATAGAACCGGTTATATAACATAATGAATACAAACAAGTAACCCACAATAATTCAAACCGATTACAATTAAAAAATAAAGGGGAAATCAATTCTTAAAACACTGAAACATAAATTAAAAACAAAACTAGTTCTACAATAAAAAACCTCATAAGACATAATACCTCATAAAATGGATTAAATTTTTTTAAAAAAGAAATGGAGATCAATTTCAAAAAATATTGAGGCATAAATATGAAAAGAACCAATTTCATAACAAAATAAATATACACAAATAATAACACACAATAACTCAAACATAATATAAAGAAACCAGTTATATTTATCAACTAGTTAAGAATTTAAGACAAAATAAATAAAAATAATTGAAATATAACCGAAACTATAACATAATAAATAAAAATAAATAACATAAATAACTCAAACCAATTATAATTAAAATAGAACCGGTTCTATAACAATGTTATAATGCATAAAATTCAATAACACAAAATAACTCAAAATCGGTCATAACTTAGAATCGGTTATATAACAGAATGAATACAAACAAGTAACACACGATAATTCAAACCGATTACAATTAAAAAATAAAGGAGAAATCAGTTCCTAAAACACTGAAATATAAATTAAAAATAAAACTAGTTCTACAATAAAAAAAAACCTCATAACACATAATACCTCATAAAACTGATTATAATTTTTTTTAAAAAAAATGGAGATCAATTTCAAAAAATAATGAGGCATAAATATGAAAAGAACCAGTTTCATAATAAAATAAATAAACACAAATAATAACACATAATAAACAAGTTTTGTAAAGCAACTAAGACAAAAACTCACACACAAAAATCAGTTAAATAAAATAGCTCAAACAAAAACATCCATTCAACATGCTCCAACCCACCAAATAATTACACTCATACCATATCTACCTCAAAAATACTCATTCATTATGTTATATAACCGATCCTATTTTACTTATAACCTCTTTAAGTTATTTCATGTTATTTATTTTTATTCATTATAACATTGTTATGAAACCGGTCTAATTTAATTATAATTAGTTTGAGTTATTTTATTTTATTTATTTTTATTCATTATGTTACAGAACCAGTTATATTTCAATTATAACCGGTTTGAGTTATTTTGTGTTATTAATTTCATTCATTATATTATAGAACCGGTTCTATTTTTGTTTATATTTGAGACATCTACTTCTTATGACTTTTTTCGGCGACGCAAACTATCCGGTGACTTTTCCGATACCAGTGACGTTCCGACGACTTCTCCGGCGCCGGTGAGTTTTCTGACAAATTTTTTGGGAAAACTTATTATTGTTAACAAATATAGAATTTCTATCCTTTTTTTTATAGAAATATGACATAAAAAAGCTCATATAAATGTAAAAAAACAAAAAAACTCATAACCCCTTAGCATTATTTATTTATGCCATAAAAAAGTAAACTCTTATAATTTTCCATATATAGTGTAATCTCTACTATATATATACATGTGGATAGTATTCATTGTGTTAGCGCAGATTTTCGTTAACTATATTAAAGCCTATTTCGTGATTGATTTACACAGAAATAATAGTAGTAAAAGAGGAAGAAGTAACACAAAGTTTTTTACGTAGTTTTGCTGTTAAAATTCTGTATAGTCCATGAGTCTATCTTATTAGATTTCTCTAATACAAAACTAGGGCTCTTTCTCTAAAGGATTTTTCGTCCTTTTTCAATGTATTCTGCCCCTATTTATAGTTACATAGGAAGGTAGTTAATTATAATCAGATGAATATCCCACAACAATATTTTCTTGAAATTATGGGATTTGATTACGCCCCACGTAAAATAAATGTTGTTATTATTTGAAAATCACACAGCTGTGATTTATCCGCTATTACTGGGTCAATGCTGAAGTGGATTTAGATACGCTTCAAAGGGTATCTCGCAGAGTCACCTCGCTAGGATAGCAACAATAACTCTGACAGCGAGCTGAAGCTTTTTCCGTATCTTTCCAAGGCTAATAATGTAAATACTGTCGTTTCTGTTATTGAAGACATAATGCTCCATTTGACAATCGCAGTTCTTGGTGACAAGGTAAACTTCAGCAGTCAACATCATTTGAATGTTAGCTTCTATCTGAGAGAGCTGACTCGACGGAGCAGTGGATCTCATTGAAAGATGTCTGATGCTGATTAGTGAAGGTACCACGATTATGTCTTCTTATAGCGAGATAGATGCCTCACTATTCGTTGTTTAGATTCATTCAATTGTTATGCTTAGTTTGTATAATGTATATTATATGCTAACTGTTTTAACAGTCAACATGTCTCGTCTACATCTCTTCATACGTAGTGAGGTTGGTGCCTCACTTTGTATTACTAATGTTGTCCTTATGATCGTGTCTTCATATACAAAATGGTTTCTCGTCAATATGTAAATTAATAGTTTGTACATCTGTGTCTCGCTTAAGACTTTATAGTCAACTAGTTATAGATATACTCTATCAGCTCCGCATTTAATGTGTTATTCCATTTTAATATCTTCTAAAATAATTATCATTATATGCGTTGATTCATATTCTCCAAGGATGACACGTGTCCTCCTCTGAAGTGTCAGCCGAATTTCAGGTGTAATAATTGCCGTTTAAAAAGTTCTTTTTAATGAAAAGTGCTTTTTAAATGATTACAGAGGGTATTTTTGTCATAATCTCTTTTGAAAAAATGCATGTCCTCTGATTTTGGCAGTTTTGTGGTTTCGATGCACATTAGCATTTAATAACCATCTTTTCTACTTCTTTTTTCAAATTTTACTCGTTTGATCAATTGTCTCCATGATCTAATGGAGATCAACCCATGAGTATAAAACGAAAACCTTTGCACTACCTTTGCCATTTCAGAAATTTTGGGAATTTTTTAAGCTATACTGCAGAAAACCATACCCAAAATATTTCAAAACCTTGCATGCCATCCTTATCATTGACATTTTTCCTGCGAGTTTCATCCGATTTGATTTTTGACCTCAAACATTCAGAGGGATCATCACGCCGTTCACTGTTCCATCGATTTCAGGACCATTCATCGTCCCAAAACCCAACTTTGAACAGTAAGTAATTTCTCTCTTTATTTTCTTATATGCTTTTAATTTTGTGTTTCTAGGTTTGATTACTAATTTCTTAGTGAGCACCTTTGTTACCTCATTTTGTTTTAGCAATTTTAAGGTTGAATTGTATATGGGTAAATGTTAGGGTTCACGTAGAACGTAGGTTTTCGAATTTCTCCAATTTAGTAACTTCTAGTTTGATAAATTTTATCCAAGTTTCTCCTTGCAACAATGTCCCCATCTGGTTCAGAAGTTTATCATCCAGAATATTTAAAAATAGAGTGTCCCACCGAACTTGCCATTCCATACAAACCCAGAATTTTAGAACCCAAATCCAAATTAGAGATAAATGATGCAAAAATTAGGGAACACTTACTAAAAACCTATCAAGATGACATTGACAGTCGCTACGAACACTTCTTGCAAGAAATCGCTGTTTCTTGCGAGATGATGCTTGGCTTGAATCCCCTAATTTATTGTCTATTCCTCTGGCCAAGCCTTTATTTTTACCCAGAGTCTCAATTGCTTTTGAACTAAGTGACCTAGACTTTGAAATCATGATCTCCAAGCCTCAAAAATTGAAGACTCCCCAGGATCCTAATGTCACCTTTGAGACTAAATTAATAGAGTCGAAGGTGCGAGCCATCGGTGATTACGTAGGTAATACCCTGAGGGCTTGTGGTATTGAATATAAGCGAGACTACCAGATTAGATCGGTGGTTTCTAGCGAGTTCAGTTGTTATCCACCAGTACGACTTACTCGCGAAGCACCTGAAGGGGTCAGCAGTAAGGCCAGTACGAGTGGCTCGACGGGAATAGGCGCTTGGAGCCTCAAGGACATCAGGGCTGGAGCTATTATCCCCCTGCAGGACTATTTTAAGGACTTCCTAAACCATCTCGGGCTTGCCCCATTTCAATTGAATCCACATTTGATATAGAATCCTCGCAAGTTTGAAGGTTCTGTATAAAATTTTGAACTGGGAGTGCCCCACTCCCCAGGAAATAGAGTTTCTCTACTCTGTCAAGGCTGTTCCTGCAAGGAATAATGTAGCAGGGGGTTTTTACTACCTTGGGACTCACACAAGTGATCGTAAGATCATTGTGGATTTGCCGAATAAAACTCCCTTTAAAGACAAATTCTTCTCGAGGACTGGTCTATCCCCAATCGGCACAACCACCTTTCGCATAATACGTAAGTAATTTTTACTTAAGACTTGGTTAAATTATTCCATGTATTTTTACTCTTGGTTTGCTAACTTTAATTTTGCCTTTGTTTTCGACACCTGTCTCGAAAAGACTAGTTCGAACTCCTGAGATGGTCGAGCGGCGTAGGCTCCTGTTGGGTCCTCCATTTGGCCTTCGGTCATGTGACTTTCTTTTGAACGAGGTTAACTTGAGGTCCGTGGGTCTCCTAACTGACAAGGAGTTTACTTGTGATTATAAATATCCCAAGTATTCTTCTTCGCAGTAGGTTCCTGTCCCAACCGAGGAGGAAGCTCAGGACTGCGTGGCTCGGGCGCATTATCTTCGGAACATCGCCCCTCAGGAAGCTGAAGAAGGAGCATCCCGAGGTAATCAATGTGGTTGGTCACCCATAGTGCTTAGGGCCGAGCGTAACACCTTAGTGTCATTTCGCGATAGTCAGTACAATTTTTACACTTAGAATCCCCTTCTCGTAGATCGCATTGCACATAGGTTTGATAGTCGGTACCCAAAGTTCCATGTCCAAATTAGTTGTACTGACTCATACTATGGAATAACTGAGCAGTACGGGACCATGCTGGATAGGGCAAGCCACTTAGATGCGAGCTGAGATTTAGAACCAATTTATCCCTATGATATATTCAGGATCACAGGATGTAGGGATTTTAGTTGATATTATGGTCCTTCATCTTTGTCTTCTTATGATTATGGTAAATTCCTTAGGCAGAATTTCTGCCCCAATTTCCCCCTTAACTTGTTTTTCAATAAATGCTAACATTTTATCTTGTATCGTAGAAATGAATCTCGAGGGTCTCTTTCACCAAAAGGGAAAGAAGAGGTTGACCATCTCGAAGGCTCCATCAGATGTCGACGTGGAGCCCCAAAAAAGGCCCAAGAAGACTACTGCTAATAAGAAGTGAGCCTCCCAGGCTGCTAATCTCGAGGTACCTAAAACTGAGACTCAGGATCCAACCCCTCCTCTGGCCCCCACACGTATTGATGAGCCTATCCCCAAAATGACTCAAGCTTTCGCCTCCTCGAGCCAAGCCCTTGAAACTCTGCTTGTCGAGGCTGGGAAAACTGGCCCGGAGTACACTGCAGAGTTTGCTACAGCATGATGGCGTCATTTCAAGGCTCTCCTCCCCCATGAATGGGACTTATGTTGGAAATATTTTAACAGGATCTAGATTTACTACTAAGTATGTTTTATTAACATCCTAATATGAACTCTAAAACAATGAAATAAACACATAAGAGTTTAAGAAAACCTTACATTGGGTGCAGCGGAATATAATGACTCCTTCCATTCAGATCTCTAGCCCTTGATTCCTTTATGTAGCAGAGCATAATCAAGATCTGAATCTGGATCTCTTCTTCTCCTTCTTTGATGCTGATTTTCCATAGTCTTACATACTATGATTGAGGTACCACTTGATGTGTGTGGGCACTACTCATTCACTCAAGGGATTTGGAAATTTAGAGAAGAAAAGAGAGAGGAAAGTGGCGCTCAGGAATTCTCTCTGAAAAGAATGAGATGCAATTGTGTGTTTTTCCTAAAGCCATTAATTTCTATTTATAGAATGCCCTCTAGGTTTAGGTTAGAATTGTGTGGCATTAAAATAATGAAAAAATAAAATGGTAAAAGCCTATGCATAGTGGGCGGCCCATATAAGGAAATTGGACCTCACTTTGCAACTTTCCGATTTTGTTATTTTTCATTCCCATTTTCTCAAAAATGCCAATTTTCCAATTTAACCATTCAAATGCCAATTCTAATTATTTAATAACTTAAAAATAATTATTAAATAATATTACCATTTAATGTATTTATTAATTTAGACATATAAAGTATCTTAATTAATAAATAAATATAGAATCTCTTTTCTTTACAATTTCACCCTTGCTTAGTGAAAATTCATAAAGTAGACATAGTCTAACTTTTAGAATTATAATTGATTAATTAAAATCAATTAAATGAGTCTTACAAGCAGTATGGTCTCAACTAGTATGGGGACCATCGGTCTATATAACCGAGCTTCCAATAAGTCGAACCGAATTTACCAAGTAAATTCCCTAACTTATTAATTCCTCATTGAATCCACTCTTAGAACTTGGAATTGCACTCTCAGTCATACAGAACACTCTATATGTTCCACGATATAGACACGTCATTAGTTATCCATTGTGATAATCCTAATTTCATCAATGATCCTCTATATAGATGATTTACACTGTAAAGGGATTAAATTACCGTAACACCCTACAATGTATTTTATCCTTAAAACACTTAACCCTGTATAAATGATATTTCAGCTAAGTGAAATGAGTACTCCACCATTTATTTTTCGTTTGGTTAAGCTCGAAGGAAATCATCCTTTACTTTCTATTCGCCAGATAAAAGCTATAAATTCCATATTTATGTTAGCGCTCCCACTCAATTGCACTACCGTGTTCCCAAAATGTACGTATCACCCTGACCAAAAAGTAGACTTAACTAACAAATCAAAGAACACGAATAACACTCTTGAGATTGAACCTAATCATATCAAGTTAAGATCATTTGATCTAGGATCAACATGTGATATTGAATTGAATAGATATTACAGTAAATTCGAATATATCTAATCAAAGTTCAATATCGGTCCCTTCCGATGTATACTCCATACATTCGATAGTGGTAAACTTTTCCAATGTCCTGGAAAGGACATAACACTTTTCCAAGGTGTAAGAATGCCTATCGCTGATTATACCATGTCAGTTTAAATCCAGTGTTCTGACAAATCAAGGAATAAACTTTCGAACATATAATTAAGATTATATTCCACTGTGCTGACAACACTATAATCATTAACAAATTCATATGTTCTGGACTTCAATGGAATTCATACATTATATTTATAATCATGAAATAAATCATGTGAACCATGCAACATAAAATATTATTTCTGATCTTTATTAATAAGTAAATCTGATTATATTGAAATGGATTTTATTTAAGGTACAAAATCCAACAAACTCCCACTTGCACTAATATAAAACAGAATGTGCATTTCAAATAATCTCAACACCTTGATATACAAATCAAGTGTAATAGTAGTAAACTCCTTGTAATAGGATCTGGCAGGTTGAATTAAACAGAACCTCTTCTCCACCATTACTCTTCCTTAATCACAAAATCCTTGATAATGTGAAATTCCTCTCTATATGTCTACTCTCTTGGGATACTAGATTCTATACTTTTGGCAACTACTTTTTGGTTATTCAGAAAGTAACACTAGTAGTTAAGGCAAGTTGGAACGGTGTCACAAATGTATAGAACTTTCCTTAAACTGAATAAGTACCTTTCCTGCAACTTTAACATTCAGTCTCTTTCTGGTAGACTAAGAGACTTCATATAGGTTTTTACACTTCTCCAAAATCACTACTCCACCCCAAGAGTAATCACCATTTTATCAGCACACTTTCTAGCACAAAGGCAAGTCTTGAAATCTGCTGTGGTGTAGTCTAAGAGTTTTAAACACACCCTTATTGACTAACATATAGTTCCTCTTCTTAATCTTAAGATTTACTTGATTGTCTTCCAATGTTCCTCTCCTGGATTAATCTGATACCTACTCATTACTCCCACTCAACAACAGGTGTCTAGTCTAAGGTATACTAAAGCATATCTGAGACCTCTCACTGTTGATTTAAGAAATTCTTTCATGGCTTTATCTTTTCTGGAATAGTTGAGACTTTTCCTTAGATAAATAAAATCTATGCTTAGAAGTTGTGAAGCTTCTATAGATTGTCATTGGAAAGAAAATGAATCAGCATCTTACTAAAGTATGTTGCTTGCATTAGAGTAAGTAATTACCAGGTATACCACAAGCCATAGGTTTAGATAAACTCAAACCTATAATACTAGGAACAGGAAGTTTTGTTAAGTCCATTGAATAGACTTATTAACCAAAATTTCCTTTTATGTCCTTTGTAATAGAAAACTTTAGGTTACTCCATGTGAATGGATTAAACTATAGTTCTCTTAGCTTTCTTCTTAGTTTCTTATCTTGACAATCCATTACTTGTTTAAACTCACAATGGATTTTAATCACTAGTGTCTTCCAAGTCATAAGAAGAGTGAGTTCCTAGAAACTCTCCCACTACGACAAGGTACTGTGAATTGTGTCTAAGAAAACTAAATGGTATTGACCTCTTCGGTTGTGTTAAGACAACAGAGGCAGTGGGATCATCTTGTAACGAATAAGATGATAGAACACTTGTGGAATCAAGAAAAAAAATATATCTCTTTTATTTGCTACTTTATTTTCAGACTTAGTCATTTTCTTAGAAAAGTAGTATTTGTTTAAACAAACACTTTCTTATCTAATGACTATGGGATGGTCCACCCCTAATCACTTAGAATAGCTAACAAACATGCAAACCAACGTTAGCATTTCTAGCTTTTCTTAAGATTTCGATTAGGTCATCCATGAATCTAGTAATGATTTACATTAAGTATACAACTATTGCATCATTCTGAAATTATATTACCATAGAAAAATTTAGGCAACGACTAGTAACTAATTATCAATATGCAAATTGAATTTCTGGGGAGGTAAGTTTGAAAATAATTCAAAAATCAAATTAATGATCTTTGAACTGCATATCTACTAACTTTTTCTCCACCCCTATCAGTTCGCAAGATCTTTAACCACTTACCTTAATGGTTTATCACCATTGCTAGAAATTCATGAAATTTTTCAAACATTTCAAATTTCTTTTTGCATAAGGTAAAATCTAGAGTGATCGTTTTAAGAATACAACGAAAACTCATATCCACCCCTGAATGTACATCCATCTATGAATGAGATGAACTTAATTTTAGTGGATATAGGCATATTAACTCTTTGCAGAGAATGATCTTGTCAAAACCACTATGATCAAGATACAAATACCATAGATTTATAAAATATGTGGTTGTATCTTTTGATGATTTAAGTTTATTACATCAAAGAGTTCTTAGAATAGTGCAAGTGGATTCTGGTCACAGAATACTAAACTCATACAGTTTGATTCTGTTGAAAGAAAATGGCTATTAAACACCTGTGAAAGTGTATCTGTATAATGAGTAATTCTTTCTTGGACCACCACTACTAATTTAACTCTATGATTGGTTTGCCCATACAAGTAGGAGATTTCTAAGATTGAGGATTTATATCATTTGGGGATAGAATTTCGGGAATATAATCATATTCGTCATTTAATTTCTTAAGAGAAAATATAGAATGACTTTATATGATTTATAGACCATTCATCCAATGATATGTCATTGAGCTAATTCAAAATGAATAAGCTAAAATGAATTAGGATAATTTCATTTTAAATAAGAATCCAACGATGCTCCGATTAGCGAGAGTCAAAGTAATCTTATTTATACAATCTTCTTGTTTCATATTGTAAAATACTAGTCTAAGGTGTCATCAATTGATGAACAGCTAGATGTTGCATTTACAATATTTATCTTTCGAGATCTAACACTATTATGTTTGTCTAATGGTGAAAATCCATTAGGGATTTATCTCATTAGAAAAACAAACCTAGTTAGAGCAACAATGAAGATTCGAAATTAAACTACAATTTAATAACAGAAAATAACATGGTTCAATATAAATTCATACACAATTCAGAAATTATTAAACATATAGCAAGTAGGAATGACAAGTGAAAATACTAAAACATACAATCCTAAATAATTTCCAAGGTCTTCAACAAACTGATATCAGTGTCCCGTTTAGGCGAGAGTCAAAGCTACCATCCATTGAATAGAGTTGTCAGCTCATCTAAAATGATAAACATTCTAGCAACCTTTTATTCGATCAAGATTGGAATCCGCATTGTCCCGTTTAGGCGAGAGTCAAGGCTATTTTATCTTATGAGCTTGTACCATTGTTTCATATTCTTGCAAGTCTTATACAGTCGCCACCATTAGGGTGATCAATACTATATAAAAAACTTACAAGATTACTTATCTTTCGAGATTAAACGGTGCTAACTTGCTAATGAACGTTCCTCTATTAGGGAGGATTACTCACTAAAACAATAGCTATGTTAAACCAACAATGAAGATCGAATATTCTAATAATAAAGCTCATTATTTAATGAAAGTTGTATTTTCTTCTGAAACTTATTTTAATTTATTTATTTTAAATATATATATATATTTATTTAATTAAAATTGCCAATTTAGAATGAAAAATTCTAAATATAAATTTTAATGTAATATTTATAAATTATACTTAGATGGATATGAAAATAACGTGAATTATTTTCATCTTAATAATAATTTCCAATAAATATTTAGAAAATTATTCAATTTAAGTTGTTTCAAAATTAATTTACAACTCAAATTTAATTTTCTATAAATATATATATTGCATTTCGAAAAATGAAGTGTATAAGAATACTACTTTCGAAAATGCTTTAAAATAAAATAAAAATAAATCTTGAAAAAATTATCTTAATTTTATGTTGGCCCAAAATTAATTAATAAAATTAATTTACAACAAAAAATATAACTTTCCTATTTAATTAAATACTAAAGGAAAATTTCAAATATTTAAGTATCATGATGAAAATCAACTTAAATATTAATTTTCTATTTAATTAAATACACTAGAAAAATATTTCAAGCAAAACAGATAATATCTATCTAGACTTTCATTGACTAATTAATTCAATTTCTAATTATAATATATTTTAGTTCATTTATTTTAATTAATCATTAAATGAAAAAATCATTGATTTAAGTTGGTCCAAAATTAAAATAAATAATTTTCAACTTTAATCTATTTTTCAAATAAAATTCAAAATTTCTGCATTAAAGAAATGCAATTTCGAAATTTTAGGAAAAAGATTAATAAAATAAAATAAAATAAAATATATTTTGAAAATCATTCAGATTTAAGTTATTCTGAAATAAGATTCCAAACTTAAGATAATTTTCAACTTTAATTAAATAACATGAAAATAACAATATTTAATATCATGATGAAAATCAACTTAGATATTGAAATTTTCAATTTAATTAAAAGTATTTGTTGCCCCTGAATTCGCCCAAAATACGTGGACTAGTCGAATTAGGACACGTGGATTAGATAACCTGTAAACATTTGATAAGTCTTTGTGCGCCACAAGGAAGCGCAGTTAGCGTGGGTCCCGGAGGAGGCACCCGGAGTACAAGGTACTCCGGGAAGCTCGCATGACGTGAAGCCTCTCCGGGATGTGTCAGATCTCTCTCGAGCAATCAAGTCGCATTTAATGCCGCATGGGAGGAAGCGTGTTGGGACTGTAACACGCAATAAAGTCTGACGGCACAACCCCCAAACAGCAGCGCTACAGTAATGATCATTTAAGTCTAGCGACGGCTACTCTGCGAAGAGTCACGTCAATCACAAGGCAAAAAGGACATTCTTCATAAAAACCCTACGGCACCTAGGGATTTGACCATGCATCACCCATGGTATGTTCATTGGAAATGCCCAACTTTATGGATACTTACAGATACATGTGTAAGAACAATTCTAGGGATTACCCCACCAAAACACTATAAATACCCCCTCAAAGCTCATTTAATGGGGAGAGGATCTTGGTTTGCAAAAGAGCAAGAAGAGAAAATACTCACCAAGAACATTCTCTGTATTTATGAGAAAGACATTCTCACAAGTGTGGAATCTGTATTAAATACATCCATTAATAACAAAGACTCGTGGACTAAGGCTCATTAACGCCCCAACCACGTAAAAATCTTCATCTCACTTTCTTACAGCTCTTTATTATAATCATATTTTAATAGTTGCCGAAAATCTCGGTCAACATTTTGGTGCTTTCATTGAGAGCTGAGGAAAGCTACTACATAACAAGCATTTGACTTCACAATAATGGTGGAGACAAGAAGTACACGTCACCCTCGCCCTCTGGAAGATGCTCAAGATCCAAATGAGGAAGATGTAGCCTCAAGAGCAGCAGAGGAGTCCGAGGAAGAAGAAGAAGAAATAGTTCCCGACGAGAACTACGAGGAAAACCTCGACGAGTATGCCTACGACGGAGGAAGTTACTCAGACTTGGTGCTCCTTAGACAAAAAGCTATCGATCATGAAGCTGAGATCGAAGCTCAGAAAGCGCAAAATCAAAAAATGCAGGAAGTGATGCTAGCCATGCAGAAAGCCATGGAGGCTGCTGGTATTCACGTGCATCCCAAGGCAATGGCCGCTGGGCTCGACGGGAAACCAGCGACGTCCTAGGGAACCTAGCCCTATAAGGCACCCTGCTGAGGAACCTAGCCCTATAAGGCACCCTGCTGAGGAAAATCAAACAAAAAACCCTACTTCTACCCCTGGGCGAAAGAAAAAGGTGCAGGATCCGCGAAGGGTCCGCTCAGATTTCCCTAAAGGGAAAGGTCCGCAGAGGGGCAAGCCCCAAAGAGGGAGTCTTGGCCCTCAGGATCGAGGGGACCGGAAAAGCGTTTCTGTGCACCAGGAACCAGGGGGTAGAGGAAGAAGAGGACAGAGATGTCCTCCCATTGATCTGAGAAATCAAATCAATGGGAATCAAGGTGACCTCCGGGATCACCTTGACCAAAAAAGATACAGGCCCGTGGTCTCTTCGGGTACTGTAAACAAAGGGATTATGGCGGAACTTGCCATACTTCGAAAAGATATTGCTCGAGTCTCTCGGAGGCAGAAGGGAGACGACTCCGACTCGGACAGTGAGGATCGGGAGCCATGTGCCAAGCATATCCTGGAGGCGGAGCTCCCTAAAAACTTCAAGATGCCCGAAATGGCGGCATATACTGGGAACTCCGACCCCAGTGATCACTTGTCACGGTTCAACCGTGTCATGACAGTCATGCGGGTCAGCAATAATGCCAAATGCTTTTGTTTCCCCCTCACTCTGAGCGGATCAGCGGAGGAATGGTTCAAAAAGCTGGAACCAGGATCCGTGGGTTGTTGGAACAAACTCCAAACCAACTTCCGGAGACAGTTTGTCGCCGCCAGGAAGGTTAACTTGGAGGTTAGTGCCTTGACCAACATCAAGCAACTGCCCACCGAGACCTTGAAGAATTACATCAAGAGGTTCCGAGAGGAAGCCTCGAAGACCAAGAAGGTCGATGACGGACAACAGCTTGCGCTTCTCCAAGCAGGAATCCGCACTGGGACTCCCTTCTGGAACGAGTTGCAGCAAGAAGGCGCTGCTAGCCTTCAGGACTTCCAGAAGAGAGTCCAAAAATATATTAACCTCGAAGAAGCCCAGATCGTGGCTTACGGAGGCTACTATCCCACCGGGATAGCAGGGTACATGCCCGGAGTGTCGTCCTCGGGCACTGTCCCGACCGCGACTCCACAAGTAAGTGGCATACAATTCTCTGCTACTCCCGGGTACAGCCAAGGCCAAGCTTTGGCACCGGCATCTTCCCATTACGGCAACCCGTCCGGGGTGAATGGACGAGCTCCTTCACAGGCGGCCCCGACTGTTAGCTTGACTGGCCCTACCCAGGGGTCGAGGAGCAAAAGGTCCTCCAAGGGCAGCACCCGAACGGGAGAGAAGCGCCAGAAAAAGGGGTACACACCCCAATACACTCAGTACACAGAGCTCACGGACTCTCATGAACGTGTGTACTTCGCCACTAGGCAAAATACGCACTACCGGAGACCCCAGCCGTTGTACAAAGATAGCTCCCGGAGAGATCCGAGTAAAAGATGCGAGTATCACAACGACATTGGTCATAGCACCAATGAGTGTAAGAATCTCAAAGACGAGATTAAGAATCTGATCCGCTTGGGCCACCTCTATGAGTGGATCAAAAATAGGTTGCCCCACCTTAATCCAGGGCAGGTGGCCGGGGGTATGCCTCCGGGAACGCCAGGGGGTACAGCAGGAGCATTGCCTCCAGCTGCTCCCGCAGGTGACACCCAGCATATTCCCGGACTACTGCCCCGGCCTAATGGACGGGTAGCCATGATTTCTTGAGGTCCCCATATCGGAGGAGACACTCGCAAGGAGCGAAAAAGATATGCCGAGGCCGCGAAACACAGTGAGGTGTGGGAGGTTACTCAACTCCCAGCCCAAAGGCCTCGGCTAATGGACCAACCCATAACGTTCACAGAAGAGGACGCCAAGACGGTGCGTTTTCCTCACCACGACCCGCTGGTCATAGAGACCCCCATCGCAAATAAAGTGGTGGCTAGGGTCTTGATTGACAATGGGAGTTCCGTGAACTTGCTCTTCAAAGAAGCCTTCACTGCGATAGGGTTGACCGACCGAGACCTCTCGCCTAGTGGGTCACAGCTCACGGGATTTAACGGGACGACGCTAATCCCGATGGGAAAAGTAAGGCTCCCGGTTACCCTGTGCCCGGATACCCCCCAGAGCACATTTAAGTATTGCACCTTCGTGGTGGTAGACTGTCCAACAGCCTACAACGCGATCCTAGGCCGACCGGCCCTAGTGGACTTTGGTGCGATTACTTCAATCCGACACCTGTGCCTGAAATTCCCTACCCAGGAAGCCGGAGTCGGAACTGTGAGGGGAAATCAGGGAGAGGCCAGGCAATGTTACAATGTTGCCACTCACCTACCTGTATTCACGCTCCGGGAATCCCCTGGGACGAAACATGGAGGTATATGTAGACGACATGCTCGTCAAATCCAAAGCATGCAACAGCCATGCAAGCGACTTAGAAGAATGTTTCGAAGTCGTCCGGAGATACGGTATGAAGCTCAACCCGAAAAAGTGCACTTTTGGGGTCAAGTCGGGAAAATTCCTGGGCTTCATAGTCAGCCAAAGGGGAATCGAAGCAAACCCGGAGAAAATCCAAGCTCTCCTGGACATGCCATCCCCCAAGAAGCATAAGGACGTGCAGAGCTTGACCGGAAAGGTAGCTGCACTGAGCCGCTTTATCTCACGCTCCACGGACAAGTGCATACCCTTCTTCAACATACTGAAGAAATGCCAAAAGTTCGAATGGTCGGATGAATGCGAGGAGGCATTCAAGAGGTTGAAAGACCACATGGCCAAACCTCCTATCCTATCGAAACCCGTCCTTGGAGAAGACTTGTTCCTTTATTTGGCCGTCTCCGAGCACGCGGTCAGCGCTGCCCTGGTCCGGGAGGAAGAAAAAACTCAGCACCCCGTGTACTATGTCAGTAAGCGCATGATAGGGGCCGAGACAAGGTACCCGGTCATTGAAAAATTAGTATTCTGCCTCCTGATGGCATCAAGGAAGCTGAGGCCATACTTCCAAGCCCATCCGATCAAAATCTTGACCAATCATCCGCTCCGGCAAGTTCTCCAGAAGCCTGAAGCATCCGGAAGACTCCTCAAGTGGGCGATGGAGCTGAGTCAATTCGACTTACATTACGTGCCCCGGATTTCCATAAAAGGCCAAGCCTTGGCAGACTTCATCACCGAATGTAATGAAGCCGAGGCAACAGCCAATACACCGGTACCACCAATCCCCACTTGGAAGGTATTTGTAGACGGAGCTTCTAATGAGAACGGTTCGGGAGCCGGAGTGGCTATGATATCACCTACTGGATTGCGGCTCCAGGCAGCACTCCGATTCAACTTCACAGCTTCAAACAATGAAGCCGAATATGAGGCCCTGATAGCAGGGCTAAAATTGGCTAAAGCTGTAGGAGCCAAGAGAGTGGAAGTCTACAGTGACTCTCAGCTGGTCGTAAACCAGGTCTCCGGAGAATACCAAACTCGCGGCGAACGGATGGCCGCGTACGTAGCAATAGTCCGAGAACTGCTCCACGAGTTCACGGACTATAAAATAGAAAGAATCCCCCGAGAGAAGAACGCTCATGCGGACTGTCTGTCTAAGTTAGCCTCGGACAGTGAAATCGAAGAGCTGGGGGTAGTACCAGTGGAACGCTTGGCAGAGCCAAGCATCAAAATAAAAGAGACCACACTAACGGTTGGGCAAGAACCCAGCTGGATGGTCCCCATCATAAAATACATAACCACAGGTGAGTTGCCCCAAGAGAGGGCACTGTCTCGAAAGATTCAGTATCAGGCTCATCGTTATGTAATGATGGACCAAATTCTCTACCGGAGAGGACTCAGCATGCCTTATTTAAGGTGTGTATCGGACCATGAAGCTAGACAAATCATGCTGGAGGTCCATGAAGGGTTCTGTGGAGATCATACGGGAGGACCCAGCCTCTCAAAGAAAATATTGAGGCAAGGGTACTTCTGGCCAACAATGAAAAAAGATTGTATAGACTATGTCCAAAAGTGTGACTCGTGCCAAAGGTACGGGAACATACCAAGAGCTCCTCCAAATGAGATCACTTTGATGACCAGCCCCTGGGCCTTCGCGGTCTGGGGAATAGATCTCATCGGGTCTCTACCTACGGGAAAAGGAGGGGTAAAGTATGCAATAGTAGCAGTGGACTACTTCACCAAGTGGACAGAGGCTGAGCCTATGAAGACAATAACTGCTAAGAAGGCATTGGACTTTGTTATCAAAAACATAGTGTGTCGATACGGCTTGCCTCACAAGATAGTCTCAGACAATGGAAAGCAATTCGATTGCGAGGAATTTACTGACTTTTGCAACCAACACGGAGTGGTAAAAAGCTTCTCCGCGGTAGCCCGGCCTCAAACAAACGGCCAGGCAGAAGCAGTCAATAAAATCCTAAAGGTCACTTTGAAAAAGAAGCCGCTGCCCGTAAAAATAATCGGCTCGAAGAATTGCCAAGGGTATTGTGGGCCTACGGACGACCCCAGAACCACAACCGGTCACTCGCCGTTCTCAATGGCGTACGGTTGTGAAGCAATGGTCCCGGTGGAAACATTATTCCCATCCCACAGGAGGACGACTTATGATCCGGCCACCAATCAGGCACTGCTCCAAGAGGCTTTGGATCAAGTCGAAGAACTCCGGGATGAGTCTCAAATACGGATGGCTGCTTATCAAAAGAAGGTGACCAAGTATTTTAACTCCAAGGTTAAAAACAGAAAATTCGCTATTGGGGATATGGTCCTAAGAAGGGTTTTTCCAGCCACCCAAGAACCCGGAGTGGGGGTACTTGGACCAAATTGGGAGGGACCATATGAGATCGAGGACGAGATCGGTTCTGGCACTTACAAACTAAAAAGAATGGACGGAACCACCGTCCCAAGAGCCTGGAATGCCGATCACCTCAGAAAATATTACCAGTAGCGAATTAAAACTTAGATTTTGTTCAAAGGGTTTGTACCGTCCAAATGTATACCTCCTCTATATTAAATAAAACTGAGTGCCTTAAAAACAAAGTTTCTATGCCACTCAGGGGGGTACTAGGGTATACCGCACGGACAAACAAAAAACAAACTAAGTAAAATATCCTGACCCAAAGGGCAGGTCAAAAAGTATGCACAAAAATAAAAAGCATAAGTATAAAAACCCTGAGCCAAAGGACAGGTTAAAAAATATAAGTGTGACAAATAAAGATCGCATAAAAAAATATCCTAGCCCAAAGGGCAGGTCATATACATATAAACGGCCCGGGGACAGGCCTTAAAATATAATTGTCTCCCCTTCAAATGAAAGCTGCTACCTATATGTAAATTGTTCTAAGGCAGCAGCAAATATGTACAAAAAAAAGAGAGAGAGTTATAAAAGAAATGGGTGGAATTTGGGTCAATAGTACGGCAGCTCAATCAGCCCGCGGAGGAAGGCGAGGTCCAATACGCGCCTCTAGCGCGGCATCAAGCTTCTTCTTCTTTTCCCGGAATCTGGCAATCATTTCCTCGGGTTTGGGATAAAAAGTAAGCTTGATATTTTGATCGTTGGTGGCCCAAGCCATGTAGACACCATCATCAAAGCACTTCGGGCACCGGGCACAGGAAACGGGAGAAAGGAGCTCGGCCCTCTTGGCCTTCCTGGTGGATTGTTCTTTGAAATCCCTAAGCTCCTTCAACTCCGCAGCTAGAGCGGCCTTGGACTCAATGTACGACTGGTGAGTTTCCTCTAAAGATCTCACCTTGGCGACCATTTCATCCAAAGCCTCCCTGGCCTCCCGGAGATCCCGCCTGGCCTTGTCAGCAGCCTCGGTTTGAGCCCTAAGTTCCTCCTGATGATGGGCCTCCATCCTGTTCCTCCGCTGAGCCTCGTCCCGGATCATGGCCTCCGCCTGAGCCTCCCTCCGTTTGGCCTCCTCTTCCTTGGCCTTGGCCGCGGCCTCCTGGCGCTCGGCAGCCTCCTGGTAGATCTGCCTCTCCGCTGTGAGGTCCTGGAGGACCTTCCTGACATCATTCATGTCCCCAAAGTCGGACAGAGTGAAGCCATGGTTTATGATGTTCTTGGAGAGGCGGCCAGCCTCAGCAGCAAGCTGAACCATAATGAAAGGATAAGAAGGAGGAATTTCTCAAAGGAGAAAGCAAAATACAAACAATAAAAGGAAACGCCAAAAATTGCAAAGTACTAACCACCGTGAGAGAATGGCTAAGGTCCTGGACCTGGAAGATGGAGTTCAGGGAAGCGCAAGTGGCAAACCGCTTAGGCGCACAACGGGTGAGCTGAGAAGCGAACTCGCCGGTCATCTCCGCGGCAAAAGGAGCCAAGGTAGGCCCTAGGAAGCGACGGAACCAGTCCGATAAGGGGTCCAGATTAAGGTCCCACGGATCCTGGTATTCCGGGTGGTTGATGCTCGCCTCAACCTCGGCTCGCAGAATCCTCCTAAGGGCCTCCACTTCGGCATACCCCCGGGAGTACTCGTCCATAGCATAGTTGTGTTTGGCTATGCGAAGCTCCTGCCTCACCTCGTCCCCCGGAATTGGGGTAAGAACGATGTTGGGAGGAGCAGGATTTTCCTCCATCGGGGAGACCCCGCCGTCCAGACCATGAGCAGGAGTGTCGGCTCTCCGAGGCCTCTTTGGCTCATCCTGGGCAATCATCTTGCCCTTGCGCTTACGAATCAGAGCCACCTCAGGCTCCTCCTCGCCCTCCTCTGCTTCCTCCGGAAGGGCTCGAGGCTCTCCCGCACCCTCAGCGGCTTCCTCCGAGAAGTCCCATCCCTTCCCTTGGCCTTCTCCCGGAAGCACCGCCTCGTCATCCACTAAGTCAATAGTGTCGGGGGGAGCGCTGGAAGAAACCTTCAAGGAAGGGGCCGGGGGAGAAGAGGTGAAGGCTGGAGGAGCCACGGGAGTATGAACCCCGGTAAGCTGTTCCAGGATGGCATCCATGGAGATACCTGTTTCAAAAAATAAGCAAGTGTTAGAAGTCCGTGAGGAACCGCTTATACAAGATACAGCAAATAAACTACTCCTACCCGAACTCCCTAATTCGGCCCTAGCAAAGTCCTGAACTTTAATGCTGGCAGCGTCATCTCCAAGATAACTGTCCGAGGGCCGGAACCAGCTGGACATTATGTAAGCAGAGGGACCTAAGGGAATAGGTTCCGGAGGGCCGGAGCCCATCCGGGACCGACCTAGGTAATCTCCTAAGTTCGAAAAATAAAACTCCTTCAAGCGATCCCCCCACCGGGTCGACGGCATCCTAAATCTACGAAGACGCTCGTCGAACCCTACGGGCCTACGACTGGTGTACTCATCAACGGAAGGAACATAACGAACTACCAAGGGAGACTTACCGCCGGCACCGGAGGTGCTAGCACCGGGAGCCCCCGAGTTTGGTTCGGGGACCGGAGGCTGTGGCCGGGAAGTTTGCTTCTCGGAAGAATCCTCAATACGAAGGGGCCTCCTGGCAGGACGATCCCCAATCTCTTCTTGAAGAATCTTGTCAAAAAATTTTGCCTCGGACTTCCCGGCAATGGCTTGGCTCCTTCGCACCACCGGACTCCCCACGCGGAGTCCTCTCCCAGAGGCAGCCTGAGCCTGAGAGTATGCTTTCTCCTGGGCCTTCCGGTAGAGATAATCTTGGTACTTCTTCTCTGCCGTGGCAATGAGCTCGTCCCGGAAGGCCTTCTCCGCAACCGGTGCCCTCACATTGGGGCAGATGACCCGTGAGAGGTTGGAGTCATCCACGGATTGGTGAGAAAGGATAAGTTTGGCCTTCCTACAATTCTCCGTGGTGACTAGGCCCCCGACATCAAGATCGGCGCGGTCATAGGAGGCAAAGGCTTGGGCCCTTCGAAGGAAAGCCTGAGTGGGAAGCGTCCGCTGGTAAGGTGGGATCCGCACCCACTCCGTGAGAAGGTCCGGGTGGTCCACGGCCCTGAACCCGGAAGAGAAGAAAAAGCGGTGGCGGTACTCCTTAACGTGAGTCTGCCTATTATACGGAACCACCCCCTCGTTAGCAGGGTGGATCCGGAACCCATAAAAACCATCCTTAAGTTTGTCCCCTTTCTTGGGGACGGATACAAGTTCATAAAAATATAAAATTTCCGCCGGGCTGGGAGACCCCCAGCCGCGGGCGGTGTAAAAAATAAATAAGCCTGAGAGCAGGCGGTAAGCTTGAGGAATGAGTTGGTATGGCGCAAGGCCGACAAATACAAGGAAATTAACAAAGTAATCTTGGAGCGGGAGCATGGCACCGGCCATCAAATGAGTCTGACTCCAAGCCCCGAAGCCATCATAGTTATGATTAGGCGTCTCCGAGTCACGAGGAGGCCGGTGATAGGTCCCTGAGGTGGAGGGTTTGATCCCAGCGACTTCTATAATATTCTCCAGCTGGTGAGGACAAGTCAAGGTGGATCGAAGCTCAGCCGCTTCCCACCCAGTCGCACGGGATTTATACCCCTCCTGGGCAACAGGTCCCAGGGAAGCCTCCTCCAGCGTGGCCATGTCTTTTCCCTTCTTCTTCGAAGATTTTGAGCCAGAAGCAGACATTTTGTGTTCTGAGAAAAACAAAAAGGAAAAAAAAAATTCGAGCAGTTAGGTCCCATACCAAACCCTAAGTCAAGAAAAAGGGAGTGGGGGTCCCTAACCGCTGGAAAGAGGCCCCCTCCGGACACGTGTCACATGGGAAACCCTAGAGAGATTCCCTGAACAAGTGTCGGGTGCAGTGAAATCGCAGAAAGAGGTTTTACAGAGTAACAAAAAAAAAAAAGAAGAAAAACCATTCTATGCCCTAAGCAACTGTTGAACGAAGAACGCATGGCTCTCTTCAACAAAGCTGTATGATTACAACAGAGGCATGATAATGGCGATTCTACAACTAACGCAGTAAACATAAAACAAAACTCGAAGAACTTAAACACTCACACACCCAGAAATCTCTAAGTACGAACCCAGAAAACGAACGAAGTAAATATAAGCATGTTATCTAAGGATGCAAGAAACTTACAGTAGATCGTTGAACTGGGGGTACTGAATATGGTAAAGTGAAAGTTGAGAAGAACTGGCGAAGTCAAACACTGGAAAACTGAAAGAAGTGTCTAAGTGTTAAGACAATTCGTGCTACTTTGAGGAATTTTCTCTCTGGAAATTCGAGCAGAAATGGCAAGGAATGGAAAGTAACCGAAATGAAGGAAAGGTGGTGGCTTTTATAGGCAAAAACGCATGAGGAACATGCGTCATCACCTACCAATCGCACGGTGGGGGAGATGCACGATTCGAATTCTTGAAAATCAACGGATCAGATCAATCTGCCATAAAGGCGGTGGAAACGTTTGAGTATCCGTCTGACACCATTAATGCGCCGCATCAATCAAAGGGCGTGAAACGAATCGACCTCTGCAAAAGCGGATCGCTGCATTTAATGCCATCATTAGACACGCCTTCACGCGCCCCAAGCTCGTGTCAGAAGACCGAGGAGGCGGCTGGAGACATTCCTGCAAAAGGCGAATCGCTGCATTAAATGTCATCATTAAATGTGCCCCCACGCGCTCAAGGCTTGAGCCAGGGAAACGAGGAGTCGACCGGAGGCACTTAAGCAAGCCTTGGTTTATTTTTACTAAGTAAACAAGGCTTGGGGGGTAAATGTTGCCCCTGAATTCGCCCAAAATACGTGGACTAGTCGAATTAGGACACGTGGATTAGATAACCTGTAAACATTTGATGAGTCTTTGTGCGCCACAAGGAAGCGCAGTTAGCGTGGGTCCCGGAGGAGGCACCCGGAGTACAAGGTACTCCGGGAAGCTGGCATGACGTGGGGCCTCTCCGGGATGTGTCAGATCTCTCTCGAGCAATCAAGTCGCATTTAATGCCGCATGGGAGGAAGCGTGTTGGGACTGTAACACGCAATAAAGTCTGACGGCACAACCCCCAAACAGCAGCGCTACAGTAATGATCATTTAAGTCTAGCGACGACTACTCTGCGAAGAGTCACGTCAATCACAAGGCAAAAAGGACATTCTTCATAAAAACCCTACGGCACCTAGGGATTTGACCATGCATCACCCATGGTATGTTCATTGGAAATGCCCAACTTTATGGATACTTACAGATACATGTGTAAGAACAATTCTAGGGATTACCCCACCAAAACACTATAAATACCCCCTCAAAGCTCATTTAATGGGGAGAGGATCTTGGTTTGCAAAAGAGCAAGAAGAGAAAATACTCACCAAGAACATTCTCTGTATTTATGAGAAAGACATTCTCTCAAGTGTGGAATCTGTATTAAATACATCCATTAATAACAAAGACTCGTGGACTAAGGCTCATTAACGCCCCAACCACGTAAAAATCTTCATCTCACTTTCTTACAGCTCTTTATTATAATCATATTTTAATAGTTGCCGAAAATCTCGGTCAACAGTATTAAATTCAAGAAATATATAATTAAGTATAGAGGAAACTTAATTATTAATTCTAGTTTAATACTAGGAAAATATTCTAAACTTAGATTGTACCAAAATTAATCATTAAACAATTAATTTCACAATCAATGATATTTTCCTATTTAATATTTAGAAATAATAACTAGTATAGAAATAATTATCTAGAATATATATCATTAACTAAGTGTTTTTCTAAAATTAACTTTAAAATATTAAATGAAAAATAAATTTCATATATTTTAAAAGTTAATTATGTTGCTAATTCAATTTTAATTAGGTTAGACTAATATAATTAACCTAATACAATTATTTAAATAAGGCAAATAGGCCTTCACAATTGGGGTAGTTCATGTGAGGGGGAGCTGGGTTCAGTATGTCGTACCCACTTCTATTGGCCCCCAACTCTCACACAAGGCCCAAAAGAGAGGAATTTAACCTTTAAATAAAGGGATAACTTCAAGAATACCTGTTTTTTGTGTTAGTCAATCAAAACTACCAGCAAACTATATTCATTTAAATTATATCCACTTTTATAAGGAGATTGCCGAATATACCCCCACATTGACATTAAAGATTGAAAATTAAGTCTTTCTGTTTTGGGTTGAAGAAAGGGTATTATAGGAACATTAACTATAAAAGTGGGTAGAAAAAAATGAAATATTAAAAAGAGGGTAAAAATTAAAATGGTTAATTTAAAGTGGGTACCCCACGCAATTTCCTCTTAAATAAACAATTTTTATTCATTGAATAAGCCCAAATCAAATTGGGCCTAAATAAAATTACTTATGTCAAATTTTATTTTAGCAACCTAGTCCATTTACTTAGTAAAACTTAAATGGGCTTCTTATATGCATCTAATCCCAATAGCAAATATATAGGCTCACACAGGTCAAATGATTTGGATGGGCCCTATTATGTTACTAGGTTTACACAGATGAAAGAAGTACAAAATTTACCTGTTACAAATTATTTATAAGATCTATTGACAGTTGGACTATGATTAAAATCAGATCATTGGATCTGTCAACAAGTTAATCATAGCAATTTAGATCAAATAAATAATAGGTTTGTTAAAAAAAAATTGAATAAACAATATAAATAAACAAACATTGTCCATGTAACAGATGTGAAAATAAGATATTAATATAATTAAATTATTATTCTTAAATTAACCAAATAAATTTTGAAAATTTAGGGTTGTTATTATAAACCTTAAAATCTCAAAATAAAGGAAACTAATTTTAAAATATCTAGGTTTATTTGAATCAAATTAAATATCAAATAAGATCAATGATTTGAAAGAAAGAATCTTCAATATCACTTTCAAATCTTATAATTTAATAAAATAAATCAATTTTAAAATAGATTTGGTTAGATAATTATTATTTTAGGAATAAAATAATAAATAAATAATAATTACCATAATTATAGTCAAAATATCTCAAATTAAACAATATTCAAATGTCTACAAAATATCTAAGTTATTTAAATATCCAAGATATAATTTATAAATTTCCAATACGGAAAAAAATGATATATATAGAAAAATATCATTTTTAAACTCATAATTTATAAATAATTAAATATTTAACAAAATAAAAAATTTTGAATTTGAAAATATTATGGTAATAAGTGTATCTATAAAAATATCTATGTTAATTTCAAATTTATTAATTATTTAATTTGTCATATAAGATAATTTTAATATAATATTTTTAATAAAAAGACAAAGTTATCTTTTAATTTAAAATATGTTAAATATCAAAATATCTAATTTTATAATTAAACAATATATAAATATTAAAGAAGTTAACAAATTTTCAATCTTACCATAATAGGAAATATTTAAAATTGGAAATATTTCAAAATGGAAATATTTAAAATTGGAAAAATTCCAAATTGAAAATATTTTAAAATTGGAAATATTTTAAAATTGGAAATATTCAAAATTGGAAAAATAAATTTTGGGAAACAATCCCACAAAAAATTGAATTTTTGGGGCAAAAACCCCCCAAAATCGCAATTTTTGGAATTAACCCAACATAAATATTTCCCAATTTTCCAAAATTCATAAATTTCTCAATTCTTATCAAAATCGAGTTCCGTAAAAACGAAAATTTCTTAATTTTTCACAAGGAATCCAAATAAAATATTTTCAAAAATAGAAAAAATATTTTTCATGGAAAAAATTCGTACAACATATACATTCATCATATAAGCACATAAACCAACATGAAACCATCCAAATCAACACATAACATATAAAACATCGTTTTAATTCATATTACACGAAAGTAAATCATTACCATGGCTCTGGGGCCAGTTGTTGGAAATATTTTACCAGGATCTAGATTTACTACCAAGTATGTTTTATTAAAATCCTAATATGAATTCTAAAATAATAAAATAAACACATCAGAGTTTAACAAAACCTTACATTGGGTGCAGCGAAATATAATGACTCATTCCATTCAGATCTCTAGCCCTTGATTCCTTTCTGTAGCAGAGTATAATCAAGATCTGAATCTGGATCTCTTCTTCTCCTTCTTTGATGCTGATTTCCCATAGTCTTACATACTATGATTGAGGTACCACTTGATGTGTGTGGGCACTACTCATTCACTCAAGGGATTTCGAAATTTAAAGAAGAAAAGAGAGAGGAAAGTGGCGCTCAGGAATTCTCTCTGAAAAGAATGAGATGCAATTGTGTGTTGTTTCCTGAAGCCATTACTTTCTATTTATAGAATGCCCTCTAGGTTTAGGTTAGAATTGTGTGGCATTAAAATAATGAAAAAATAAAATGGTAAAAGCCTATGCATAGTGGGCAGCCCATACAAGGAAATTGGGCCTCACTTTGCAACTTTCCCATTTTGTTATTTTTCATTCCTATTTTCTCAAAAATGCCAATTTTCTAATTTAACCATCAAATGTTAATTCTAATTATTTAATAACTTAAAAATAATTATTAAATAATATTGTCATTTAATGTATTTATTAATTTAGACATATAAAGTATCTTAATTAATAAATAAACCTAGAATCTCTTTTCTTTATAATTTCACCCTTGCTTAGTGAAAATTCATAAAGTAGACATAGTCTAACTTTTAAAATTATAATTGATTAATTAAAATCAATTAACTGAGTCTTACAAGCAGTATGGTCTCAACTAGTATGGGGACCATGGGTCTATATAACCGAGCTTCCAATAAGTCGAACCGAATTTAGCAAGTAAATTCCCTAACTTATTAATTCCTCATTGAATCCACTCTTAGAACTTGGAATTGCACTCTCAGTCATATAGAACGCTCTATATGTTCCACGATATAGACCCATCATTAGTTATCCATTGTTATAATCCTAATTTGATCAATGATCCTCTATATAGATGATTTACACGGCAAAGGGATTAAATTACCGTAACACCCTACAATGTATTTTATCCTTAAAACACTTAACCCTATATAAATGATATTTTAGCTAAGTGAAATGAGTACTCCACCATTTATTTTCGTTTGGTTAAGCTCGAAGGAAATCATCCTTTACTTTCTATTCGCCAGATAGAAGCTATAGATTCCATATTTATGTTATGTTGGGTTTTATGCCCAAAATAAAACTCATTTCAATATAATCAGATTTACTTATTAATATAGATCAGAAATAACATTTAATGTTGCATGGTTCACATGATTTATTTCATGATTATATGTACATAATGTATGAATTCTATTTAAGTCCAGAACATATCAATTTGTTAATGATTATAGTGTTGTCAACACATTGGAATGTAATCTTAATTATATGTTCAAAAGTTTATTCCCTGATTTGTCAGAACACTGGCTTTAGACTGACATGGTATAATCAGCGATGGTATTCTTACACCTTGGATAAGTGTTATGTCCTTTCCAGGACATTGGCAAAGTTTACCAGCATCGGATGTATGGAGTATACATCGGAAGGGACCGATATTGAACTTTGATTAGATATATTAGAATTTACCGTAATATCTATTCAATTAAATATCAGCTATTGATCCTAGATCAAATGATCTTAATCCTGATATGATAAGGTTCAATCTCAAGAGTGTTATTCGTGTTCTTTGATTTGTTAGTTAAGCCTACTTTTGGGTCAGGGTGATACGTACATTTTGGGAACACGGTAGTGCAATTGAGTGGGAGCGCTAACATAAATATGGAATCTATAACTTCTATCTGGCGAATAGAAAGTAAATGATGATTTCCTTCGAGCTTAACCAAATGAAAATAAATGGTGAAGATCTCATTTCACTTAGCTGAAATATCATTTATACAGGGTTAAGTGTTTTAAGGATAAAATACATTGTAGGGTGTTACGGTAATTTAATCCCTTTATAGTGTAAATCATCTATATAGAGGATCATTGATCACATTAGAGTTATAACAATGGATAACTAAAGACGTGTCTATATCATGGAACATATAGAGCGTTCTATATACTGAGAGTGCAATTCTAAGTTCTATGCGTGGATTCAACGAAGAATTAATAAGTTAGTGAATTTAAGATATAAATTCTTGATCTGCTTATTGGATGCTCGGATATATAGACCCATGGTCCCCATACTAGTTGAGACCATACTGCTTGTAAGACTCAGTTAATTGATTTTGATTAATCAATTATAATTCTAAAGTTAGACTATGCCTACTTTATGAATTTTCACTAAGCAAGGGCGAAATTGTAAAGAAAAGAGATTCTTGGTTTATTTATTAATTAAGAGACTTTATATGTCTAATTAATAAATATATTAAATGACAATATTATTTAATAATTAATTTTTAGTTATTAAATAATTAGAATTGACATTTAAATGGTTGAATTTAAAAATTAGCGTTTTTGAGAAAATGAGATGCAGAAATGATAAAACAGCAAAATTGCATAAGTGAGGCCCATTATCCAAGGCCCATGGCCGGCCACACTTATAGGGTTTTATCATTTATTTTTTCATTTTTTAATGCCAAATAATTCTAACCTAAACCTAGGTGGTTACCTATAAATAGATAGTGATGGCTCTTATTCACACTTGAACTTCTGTCAGATGAAACTGAGCCTCTATCTTTTCTCTATAGGCCGAACCTCTTCCCTTCTCTTTTCTTCTCTAAATTTTCGAAATCCTTGAGTGAATGAGTGAGTGCCCACACACATCAAGTGGTATCTCAATCATAGTGTGTAAGACTGTGGAAAACCATCCAACAAGAAGGAGATTCAGCATCAAAGGAAGGAGAGAAAGAGATCCAGGTTCAGATATTAATAATGCTCTGCTACAGAAAGGAATCAAGGGCTAGATATCTGAATGGAAGGAGTCATTATATTCCGCTGCACCCAATGTAATGTTTTCTTAAACTCTTATGTGTTTATTTCATTGTTTTAGAATTCATATTAGGATGTTAATGAAACATACTTGTTAGTAAATCTAGATCCTGGTAAAATATATCCAATAACTGGTATCAGAGCCATGGTAATGATTTACTTTCATGAAATATGAATTAAAACGATGTTTTGCATTGATTTGGATGGTTTCATGTGGTTTATGTGCTTATTTGATGATAGTTTAGAAATCGCAATATATGTTACTGAAATATTTTTTATTTCGATCTGGAATTATTTTTTCTGGAAAGTAGACAAAAAATTAATAAATTTAGGCTTTTACAGAACGTAATTTGGATTTTTTATGAATTAGTTATGATTTTTTGAATTTGAACGAAATATCAGGATTTGAATCCGTACACGCGCGCGCGGACGCTGATACAGCTCCTTGTCTGAAGGGCAGCTCGCGCCCACGTCCCACGGTCAAATGAGGCTGCTTGCAGCCTCTTTGCTCGGCCAGACACCCCATTCCGCGCGCGCAGGGGTATGCAATGCATACCCCTGTGCCTCAAACTTGTTTTCGTCATAACTTTTGATTCAAAAATCATTTTTCATTGAAACAAAACAAATTTTTGGTAGAATTTTGTGTAGAATCTGAATTTTCAATTGAAAATCTAATTGTCAGAATAAAATTAATTTTTATTAATTTTTTAATTAATTAAAATTAGTTTCTGATATTAGTAGGCTTTGAATTTTGAAAATTTGATTTCTCACAAAGGAGCCTTATGGTTAATTTTGAAATTTTAGATTATTTTATTTATTTTAATTATAAGATCAGATATTATTTTTTAAATGATCTTACTTTGATATTACAATATTATCTTTTAAAAATAATCTTGTACTAATTTCAAAATTTGCTAACCATATCAGTTTTTTTTTTAAAATTTGTTATTTTCAAAATATATTTTATTAATTAAAATTATAAGATTAGGAATATGTTAGGTTTAACATTTTATCTTATTAGACATTTTTTTTATTAAAATTATATTTTGGCAAAAAGAACATGAAGATTTGAATAACTGGTTAGTTTAGTTTGAATAGATATTTTAGGGTTTCAAACCATAAATTTTTCAAACTTATTATTATTTTTTTAAAAATATTCTAACCATATAAAATATCTTATTTTTCAATTAGTTTATTTATGTAATATTTAAATTTATTAAATTATAAGACTCTCAATATAATAAAATATCTAAATTTAAAATTCAAGATATTTTATTATATTATCTTATTAGAAATTTTAAATAAATTTAAATTTTGAATAAACTTGATATTTGAAAAATTGGTTAGATATTTTTTATTTTTTGTTAGATTTTAAGAAATTTAGGAGTTTTTTGAATTTTGAATTTTTTCAAATATTCTCTAACAACCTAAATTTGAATTCTAGTTAAGATATTTATTTTAAAATTTTATTTTATTTTAAATTTTAAAATTGAAATATTTTAGCTTACTTTCCAGATATTCCAGATCAGTTATTTGTTTGTATTGTTTGATTATATTATTATGTATTAATTTTTTTTTTACAAACCTATTATTTATTTGATCTAAATTGCTATGATTAACTTGTTGACAGATCCAATGATCTGATTTTAATCATAGTCCAAAATAGATCTTATAAATAATTTGTAACAGGTAAATTTTTCAATTTCTTTTATCTGTGTAAACCTAGTAACATGATAGGGCCCATCCAAATCTTTTGACCTGTGTGAGCCTATATGTTTGCTATTGGGCTTAGATGCATATAGGAAGCCCATTTAAGTTTTTACTATGTAAATGGACTAGGTTGCTAAAATAAATTTTGACATAAGTAAATTTATTTAGGCCCATTTGGGCTTATTTAATGAATAACAATTGTTTATTTAAAGGTTAAATTCCTCTCTTTTGGGCCTTGTGTGAGATTTGGGGGCCAATAGAAGTGGGATACTGAACCCAGCTCCCCCTCACATGAACTACCCTAATTGTGAAGGCCCATTTGCCTTATTTAAATAATTCTATTAGGTTAATTATATTAGTCTAACCTAATTAAAATTGAATTAGCAACATAATTAACTTTTAAAATATATGAAATTTATTTTTTTCATTTAATATTTTAAAGTTAATTTTAGAAAAACACTTAGTAAATGAAATTATTCTAGATAGTTATTTCTAGAACTAGTTATTTTTTCTAATATTTAATTAGGAAAATATCATAGATTGTGAAATTAATTGTTTAATAATTAATTTTGGTACAATCTAAGTTAAGTATATTTTCCTAGTATTAAATTAGAATTAATAATTAAGTCTTCTCTATACTTAATTATTTATTTCTTGAATTTAATACATTTAATTAAATTAAAAATATAAATATTTAAGTTGATTTTCATCATGATACTTAAATATTATTATTTTCATGTTATTTAATTAAAATTGAAAATTATTTTAAGTTTTGAAATCTTATTTCATATAACTTAAATTTGAATAATTTTCAATATATATTTTATTGTATTTTATTAATCTTTTTCCCACAATTTTGAAATTGCATATTTTAAATGCAAAAATTTCGAATTTTATTTGAAAAATAGATTAAAGTTGTAAATTATTTATTTTAATTTTAGACCAACTTAAATCAATAATTTTTTCATTTAATGATTAATTAAAATAAATGAAATAAAATATATTTAATTAGAAAATGAATTAATTAGTCTATGAAAATCTAGATAGATATTATCTGTTTTTGCTTGAAGTATTTTTTTAGTGTATTTAATTAAATAGAAAATTAATATTTAAGTTGATTTTCATCATCATACTTAAATATTTGAAATTTATCTTATATATTTAATTAAATAGGAAAATTTTATTTTTTGTTGTGAATTAATTTTATTAATTAATTTTGGGCCAACATTAAATTAGAATAATTTTTTCCAGGATTTATTTTTATTTTATTTTAACAAGCAATTTCGAAAATTGTATTCTTAAATACTTTAATTTTTTGAAATGCAATATATATTTATAGAAAATTAAATTTGAGTTGTAAATTAATTAAAATTAATTTTGTAACAACTTAAATTGAATATTTTTCTAAATATTTATTGGAAATTATTACTAAGATGGAAATAATTCATGTTATTTTCATATCCATCTAAGTAAAATTTATAAATATTAAATTAAAATTTATATTTAGAATTTTTCATTCTAAATTGGAAATTTTAATTAAATAAATATATATTTAAAATAAATAGATTAAAATAAGTATCAAAGAAAATACAACTCTCTTTAAATAATGAGCTTTATTATTATTAGGACATTCGATCTCCATTGTTGGTCTTACAATAGTTAAATGTTTTCAATATAACCTCGAGACGCTAGACTTCGTCCCCCTTATGGATGGTTATTCGTTGAACGCATTTAACACCGTAAGATCTCATTTGATAAGTGTTTTGTAAGTTTTCGTCTCTATTAGACTCTCCCCTATGTTGTCTACTTAGAGATAAACTTATAAAACATGAAACAATGGTGGAAGCTCATAAAATGAGAATAACCTTGACTCTCGCCTACCGGGACAACGTTGGATTCTTATTTTGATCGAATAAAAGGTTGCTAGAATGGTTTGTATTTTAGATGAGCTGACAACTCTATTCAATGAATGATACTTTGACTCTCGCCTACCGGGACACTGTATCAGTTTGTTGGAAACCTTAGAAATTATTTAAGATGAGCCTGTTTTGTGTTTTCACATGTCTTTGTTATTTGCTATATGTTTGATAATTTCTGAATTGTGTATGAATTTATATTGAAGCATGTTATTTTCTGTTATTAAATTGTAGTTTAATTTCGAATCTTCATTGTTGGTCTAACTTGGTTTGTTTTTCTAATGAGATAAATCCCTAATGGATTTTCACCATTAGACATACATAATAGTGTTAGATCTCGAAAGATAAATATTGTATATGCAACATCTAGCTGTTCATCAATTGATGACACCTTAGACTAGTATTTTTACAATATGAAACAAGAAGATTGTATAAATAAGATTACTTTGTCTTTCGCTAATTGAAGCATCGTTGGATTCTTATTTAAACAACGAAATTATCCTAATTCCTCTTAGCTTATTCATTTCGAATTAGCTCAATAACATATCATTGGATGAATGGTCTATAAATCATTTCATGTCATTCTATTTTCTCTTAAGAAATTAAATGACGCATATGATTATAATCCCAAAATTCTATTCCAAAATGATATAAATCCTCAATCTTAGATATCTCCTACTTGTATGGGCAAATCAGACTTAGAGTCATATTAGTAGTGGTGGTCTAAGAAAGAATTACTCATTATATTTGGTATAAATTTAAGTGTTTGACTTTAATTTTAGATTTCAAACAGAAATATTCTTATATTTCTAATTCCAGAATACAATACAGTTACACTTTCACAAGTGTTTAATAACCATTTTCTATCAATGGATTCAAACTGTATGGAATATGAGTTTAGTATTCTATGACCAGGATCCACTTGCACTATTCTATGAACTCTTTGAAGTAACTAAACTTAAGTCATCAAAAAGACACAACCACACTTTTTTAATCTATGGCATTTGTATCTTGATCATAGTGGTTTTGACAAGATCAATCTCTGCAAAGAGTTAATATGCCTATATCCACTGAAAGTTGTTCATCTCATTCGTAGATGGATGTACATTCAGGGGTGGATATGAGTTTTTCGTTGTATTCTTAAAACGATAACTCTAGATTATACCTTATGCAAAGAAATTTGAAATGTTTGAAAAATTTCTGATTTCTAGCAATGGTGGAACACCATTAAGATAAGTGGTTAAAGATCTTGCGAACTGATAGGGGTGGAGAATAGTTAGTGGATATGCAGTTCAAAGATCATTAAATTGATTTTTGAATTATATCCAAACTTACCTCCCCAGAAATTTTGATTTGCATATTGATGATTAGTTACTAGTCGTTGCCTAAGTCCTTCTATGGTAATACAATTTCAGAATGATGCAATGGTTCTATACTTAAAGTAAATCATTACTAGATTCATGGATGACCTAATCGAATTCTTAAGAAAAGCTAGAACTGTTAACCATGGTTTGAATGTTTTTTTAGCTATTCTAAGTGATTAGGGGTGGACCATCCCACAGTCAATAGATAAGAAAGTGTTTGTTTAAACAAATACTAATTTTCTAAGAAAATGACTAAGTTTGAAAATAAAGTAGCAAATAAAGGAGATATTTATTTCTTGATTCCAAAAGTGTTCTATCATCTTATTTGACATATGATGATCCCACTGCCTCTGTTGTCTTGTCACAACCAAAGAGGTTAATACCATTTAGTTTTCTTAGACATAATTCATGGTACCTTGTTGTAGTGGGAGAGTTTCTAGGAACTTCACTTCTTATGACTTGGAAGACACTAGTGATTAAAATCCATTGTGAGTTTAAACAAGTAATGGATTTTCAAGATAAGAAACTAAGAAGAAAGGCCAATAGAACTATGGTTTAATCCATTCACGTGGAGTAACCTAAACTTTCTATTACAAGGACACAAAACGAAGTTTCGTGTATAAGTCTATTCAATGGACTTAACAAAACTTCCTGTTCCTAGTATCATAGGTTTGAGTTTATCTAAACCTATGGCTTGTGGTATACTTGGTAATTACTTACTCTAATGCAAGCAACTTACTTTAGTAAGATGCTGAAGCATTTTCTTTCTAATGGCAATCTATAGAAGCTTCACAACTTCTTAGACATAGATTTTATTTATCTAAGGAAAAGTCTCAACTATTCCAGAAAAGATAAAGCCATGAAAGAATTTCTTAAATCAACAGTGAGAGGTCTCAGATATGCTTTAGTATGCCTTAGACCAGACACCTACTGTTGAGTGGGAGTAATGAGTAGGTATCAGATTAATCCAGGAGAGGAACATTGGAAGACAATCAAGTAAATCTCAAGATTAAGAAGAGGAACTACATGTTAGTCAATAAGGGTGTGTTTAAAATTCTTAGACTACACCACATCAGATTTCGAGAGTTGCCTTTGTGCTAGAAAGTCTCCTGATAAGATGGTGATTACTCTGGGGGTGGAATAGTGATTTTAGAGAAGTGTAAAAACCTATCTGAAGTCTCTAGGTCTACCAGAAAGGGACTGAATGTTAAAGTTGCAAGAAAGGTACTTATTCAGTCTAAGGAAAGTTCTATACATTTGTGGCACCATTCCAAATTGCCTTAACTATTAGGGTCACTTCCTGAATAACCAAGAAGTAGTTGCCAAAGGTATAGAATCAGTATCCCAAAAGAGTAGACATATAGAGAGGAATTTCACATTATCAATGATTTTGTGATTAAGGAAGAGTAATGGTGGAGAAAAGGTTGTGTTTAATTCAACCTTTCAGATCCTATTACGAGGAGTTTACTACTACTACACTTGATTTGTATATCAAGGTGTTGAGATTATTTGAAATGCACATTTTGTTTTACATTAGTGCAAGTGGGAGTTTGTTGGGTTTTATGCCCTAAATAAAACTCATTTCAATATAATCAGATTTACTTATTAATATAGATCAGAAATAACATTTAATGTTGCATGGTTCACCTGATTTATTTCATGATTATATGTACATAATGTATGAATTCTATTTAAGTCCAGAACATATGAATTTGTTTCGGGAAAAGAGGCAAGTTATGCCCTAGATTTACAGGACCTTTCGAGATTCTCGAGAAGATAGGTCAAGTGGCATACCAGTTAGCGTTGCCTCCAGCTTTATCAGCAGTTCACAACGTATTCCATGTCTCGATGTTGAGAAAATACGTTTCAGATCCCTCTCATATACTCAGTTATGAGAGCCTAGAACTGCAGCCAGATATGTCTTACGAAGAACAGCCAGTGCAGATCCTGGATAGAAAGGATAAAGTCCTTCGGAATAAGACCATAGCATTGGTCAAAGTTCTCTGGAGAAACAGCAAGGTGGAGGAAGCCACCTGGGAGCTAGAATCAGATATGAGAGCTCAATATCCAGAGTTATTCAGGTTAGATTTCGGGGACGAAATCCTTTTAAGGGGGGAATAGTTGTAAAGACCGCCTAGTTTAATTTGGAATTAGCAGTTAATCACGTCTAATTATGAAATTATTTATAGCTATTTAAATAATTATTTATACTGTTATTATTGAATTCTGAAATGCATTTTATGTCATTTAGTAGTTTTCATAATTTTGCATTTCCGGTGCCCGGTAACATGGAACTCAGTGTTTGGCTCAGTAAAATCACAACTTAGTATGTTAGTAGTTTGGGACGGTTTATTAGACATTGGGAATGTCGGGAATGGCCGGGAATTTAGAATTTCCCAAAATACCCCTTTAGTGTTATTTATGTGATTTTAGTGTGAAGGGGGCAAAATGGTCATTTTGCCCCATTATTAGTTTGTCCTTTAGTGGACTTTATTTGGTTAATTAAATGTTATTTGATATTATATGTTGGCTGAAATGAATAAGTAGAATCCCTTATTTTTATTTTATTTTACTTTACAAAGCTTCAAAATTTCAAAGTTAGAAAAATTTGGAAAACTCTCTCTCTTTTCCTCTCTCTTTTTCGGCCTCTTGGTGCAGCAAAGGACTTGGGATTTTTCTTATGATTTCAACTCTCTTTGGTGTTCAATTCAAGCTAGGTTAGCTTCTAAGCTTTTCTTCTTTAAGTTTGTTGAATTTTGATGAAAATGGTAAAATGCATGCTTGATTTTGATGTGTTCTTGCTGCTGTGATTTGTTGTAGTTTACAGAGGTTTAATCTTGCTATTTTAAGTAGATTAGAGCTAGTTTAATGCATGATAATTTCTTTGATTCATGATTGGAAGTTTTTAGTTCAAAGTTTGGTCTTCAAAGAGAATTTTCGAAATTTGTGGCTATGAGTATTGCATGAGGTTGTTTTGGTTTTCTGCAGCTTTAGTATGCATGTTTAGGTAGTTTTAATCTTGGTTTGATGGTTGTTGGTGAGCTTTAGCCAAGTTTGAGTTTGAAACTCAAAGCTTGGAGCTCACATGGCACTTTTTGTATCTGTGCATTCTGGGTGATTTTATTGCTTTAGAAATGTTATTTGGGTCATATAGAACAGGTCTGGAAGGTTTGAGGTTAATTGGATTTGATTTGGTTGAGTTATGAGTTTTTGAGTTTCTGCCTGCGAGGAACCGGAATTCCGGTTGTGCATCCGGAATTCCGGATGGGTTTTGAAAATTCCCAGAACCGGAATTCCGGTTGGTCAACCGGTCTGCCGGTTGGGGAAATTTCAGGAACCCTAGTTTTCCTCATTTTTATGTTATTTGGGGTATTGCCATGCTTTTTATCGATAGGAAAACTTTTAGTTCCTAGTTTATGTCCCCGAGAAGTGATTTAGCGTATCACTTATAGTGTTGTGATTTCATGGTTTAGGAGCCTGTAATCTGCCGCGCAGATAGTTACAGTCAGGTTGACCGACACACCTGAATTGGGAATTGAGGTAAGATTAGTATAACAGTATGCATATGTAGATTACATGTTTAGCGTGCATGTAGGAAGCCTGTTAGATTACATTAGATATGTATGTTGGCTTCGAACCATCCGACTGTGTCACATCGGTATAGGCTGGAGTATGACCAGTAGCTGGCGTATGACCAGTATGACCGAGTATAGGCTGACACTATATCACATCGGTATAGGCTAGAGTATGACTAGCAGCTGGAGTATGACCAGTATGACCGAGTATAGGCTGATACTTAGGTTGGTGGTTCCGTACTATTTGACGTATCACATCGGTACAGGCTAGAGTATGACTAGCAGCTGGAGTATGACTAGTTCAACTGAGTATAGGCTGATACTGTAACACGTCGGTACAGGCTGGAGTATGACCAACAGCTGGAGTATGACCAGTTTGACCGATTAGGCTGTTACTTGTCAATAGTACCGTCCCTATGCACGTTCAGGACTCAGTATCGTGTTGGACACGACAGTTAGGGTTATGGTCAGGGGTATGGGCGTCTGATCATGACCGGGATTTATGCATGAGTATTATTATGCTTTTCTTACTGAGTCTGTCGACTCACAGTGCTATGTTTATGTGTAGGTAAGGGCAAGGCTAGAGCTGATGGACCGTGAGCGAGCCGATGAAGATTGTACATATCGGGGCGGTTAGGCCTGGAGCGTACGATCATCGGCGAGGCTATTTTTTTAATTAGTCGCTAGGCGACAAGTATTTTATATAGACAGTAAACTTTTGTAAATGGTTTTTTAATCGGGATCCCGAGTATTTTGTATAAATATTTTACAAGTTTAATTAAAAGCAAAAATTTTAATTAATCACGTTTTTCCATAAACCTCGTTGATTAGCAACGAGCTGCACAGTATGTTTAAAATCACGTAATACGCCTATGCTAGTTAGGGTGTTACAATTTGGTATCAGAGCCGCCAGGTTGTCTTCCGAAGATCGTCACGACATGTACAATCATCATCAGCAGTTAGCTCGTTCTACGGTTCAGTAGGCTTTTATTGCTTTAGTAGTTTATTTAATTTTATGAAATGAGAAAAGCCTGATAGGAAGCATGTTAGTAGCCTGATAGTAGAATAGGCACATGTTTCGTTTTTAATTTCCAAATTAAGCGGCATTAGTAAGCTCTCCTTGAACACGACCTGATATGCCAACTCTTGGTTTCGCAGGCGGTTCCGACTAGATGGACGCCAGGCGGACTACCAGGAGCCAGGGTAATTCAGTGGGGTCGAATCAGGGACAGGGAGCTCAGTTTCCTCCGCCAGCTAGGGGCTGAGGTAGACGTCCCAGGGGCAGGGCTCGTGGTCGGGGTGATGAGAACCCGCCACAGGCTGCCCAGGCTCCCCAAGCCGATCAGGGAGCCCAGAATTGGGAGGTTAGGTTTGCTGAAATGCAAGCCAGAGTTGAAGAGCAAGACCTCGAGATAAAGAGATTGAGGCAGCAGGGGGCTCCTGCAGTGCCTGTGCCAGTAGTTCCAGTGGCACCCACCCCTGCTGCTTAGGCCAAAATAGTTGTGGCGGCCAACAAAATGGAACCTTTGTATGAACGGTTCCGGAAGCAAGCACCTCCGGTCTTTCTGGGAGGTCCAGATGTGATGAAGGCCAAACAGTGGCTAACGGTGATCGCCAAAATTCTGAATTTTATGGGTGTCACCGGGAACGACAGAGTAGTGTGTGCCACCTTCCAGTTCCAGGAAGACGCTCTTGTCTGGTGGGACATGGTGTCTCAGATTCACGACGTCACCACCATGACCTGGGAAAGGTTCCAAGAACTCTTCAACGCCAAGTATTATAACGAGGCGGTCAGAAGCGCCAAGAGGAAAGAGTTCGCTCACCTGACCCAGCGAGAGAATATGAGCGTGACAGAGTATACTACTCAGTTTGACCGGTTGGCGAGGTTAGCCTCGGGTATAGTGCCAACCGACTTCAGCAAGAAAGAGAAGTACCTGGACGGGTTAAATGCGAAGATTAAGCATGACTTGATGATCACCACTGACGACAAGACCACCTATGCTGAGATGGTGGAGAAGGCACTGCGAGCTGAGGGCGCAGTTGGGTGTATGTCGGAGTCAGCTAGTACTCCGGCGAGTGGCGGGGCTCCTACCCCTCCTGCATCAGGTTTTAGCAGGGGGAGTAGTGGTTCAGCCATGGACCAGAAGAGGAGAGCATCCACTGCATCCGGTGGCTCGAGTCAGAACAAGAGGTTCCGAGGGAACCAGAATAGAGGTAGTTGTCCTGGTGGTGCAGAGACCCGGTTCTCCTATCCCGAGTGCCCCAGCTGCAAAAGGCACCATCGGGGTGAATGCAAAGGTCAGGGATGCTTTCACTGTGGCATGCCCGGACACTTCAAGAGGGATTGTCCCCAGCTCCGATCAGAGGCACCGAGGGCTCCGGCGATACCCACTCCAGCTAGGGTGTTCGCCATCACTCAGGCTGATGCAGATGCCATCCCCTCTGTTGTAACAGGTCAGCTTTCTGTTAATAACTCGTTTTACTCAGTGCTGTTTGATTCTGGGGCTACACATTCTTATGTGGCAGCCAGAATCTTTAGTAAATTGGATAGACCGTATGATAGATATGAATCAAGGTTTGGAACCCTATTACCTGGCGGAGAGTTAGTTATCTCCAAAAGGTGGATTAGGTCTATGCCGATCAGAATAGATGGTAGAGAGTTAAGTGCTGACTTGATAGAGATGAGCTTAGTAGAGTTCGATATTATTTTAGGAATGGATTTCCTATCGAAATATTCGGCTAGTATTGATTGCAAAAGGAAGATTGTAATCTTCCAACCGGAAAGTGAAGAACCATTTGTGTTTGTTGGTTCAGTTCGGGGATCTCGGATCCCGGTGATTTTGGCCATGTCAGCTAGGGAATTATTGCATGGAGGATGCTTAGGGTTTCTAGCCGTGGTGGTGGACACCACTCGGCCAGATACCATTCGGCCAGAGGACATCAAGGTGGTTCGGGAATTTTTAGATGTTTTCCCGAAGAACTTCCAGGGTTACCACCTCAGCGGGAGATTGACTTCGTAATAGATTTGGCACCAGGGGTGGAACCGATTTCCAAAGCTCCGTATAGAATGGCTCCAGCTGAACTTAAGGAATTAAAGATTCAGCTCCAGGGGTTGCTTGACATTGGGTTTATTCGGCCTAGTGTGTCACCCTGGGGAGCCCCGGTTTTATTCGTCAAGAAGAAAGATGGAACTATGAGGATGTGCATCGATTACAGAGAGTTGAACAAGCTAACAGTGAAGAATAAATATCCATTACCTAGGATCGATGATCTGTTCGATTAGCTTCAGGGGAAGACGGTCTTTTCTAAGATTGATCTCCGCTCGGGTTATCATCAGTTGAAAATCCGAGAGGAGGACATTCCGAAGACGGCTTTCCGTACTAGGTATGGACATTATGAATTTCTGGTTATGTCGTTTGGACTAACCAATGCTCCTGCAGCGTTTATGGATTTGATGAATAGAGTATTCAAGGATTTCCTTGATATCTGTGTGATTGTGTTTATCGACGACATCCTTGTGTACTCTCAGTCAGAAGAGGAACATGAGTTACATCTTCAGATGGTACTGCAACGGCTTCGGGAACACAAGCTCTACGCCAAGTTCAAGAAATGTGAATTCTGGCTATCTCAGGTGTCCTTCTTAGGGCACATCGTCAGCAAAGAGGGGATCAAGGTGGATCCCTGGAAGATAGAATCCGTCAGGGATTGGCCGAGACCGAAGACAGTGACGGAGATCAGAAGCTTCTTGGGTTTAGCTGGGTATTATCGTAGATTCGTGGAAGGGTTTTCTAAAATTTCAACGCCCTTAACTGAACTTAAAAAGAAGAATCAGCGGTTTGTCTGGTCAGACAAGTGCGAAGCTAGTTTTTAGGAGCTGAAGCAGAGGTTGATTACCACTCCAGTGCTAGCTTTGCCTTCAGACAGCGAGAAATTCGTAGTTTATTGCGATGCATCCATACAGGGTCTGGGGTGTGTGCTGATGCAAGCCGATCGGGTCATCGCTTATGCCTCTCGTCAGTTAAAGGATTACGAACAGCGATACCTGACTCATGATCTAGAGTTAGCCGCGGTGGTTTTTGCATTGAAGATCTGGCGGCATTACCTTTATGGGGAAAGGTGTGAAATCTATACCGACCATAAAAGTCTCAAGTATTTCTTTACTCAGAAAGATTTGAACATGAGACAGGGACGTTGGTTGGAATTAGTCAAAGATTACGACTGTGAGATTCTCTATCACCCGGGGAAAGCCAATGTAGTGGCCGATGCCCTGAGCAGGAAGGGTCCCGGGCAGATAGCTAGCATGGTTCAGATCTCACCTCAGGTAGCGGAGGATATGGTTAGATCCAGTATTGAGTTTGTGGTAGGTTAGCTTCACAACTTAACGCTGCAATCTGATCTGTTGGAAAGAATTAAAGCCGCTCAGATGACCGATCCAGAATTAGTGAAAATCAGAGAGGAGGTTTTGGCTGGTCAAGCCAGGGACTTTTCAGTGTCAGACAACGGGATGCTTCTGTATAAAGCTAGGGTTTGTGTTCCGAATAGTGTGGAACTCATGAATGAGATCTTTGAGGAGGCTCATTCTACCCCTTATTTTCTGCATCCCGGCACCACTAAGATGTACCAAGATCTTAAACCGTACTTCTGGTTGAGCAGTATGAAGAAGAATTTTGTAGAATTTGTGTCAAGATGCCTCACTTGTCAGCAGATTAAGGCTGAACATCAGAGACTAGCAGGGTTGTTGCAGCCTTTAACCCTAGCCGGAATGGAAGTGGGAAGATATCACGATGGATTTCGTGGTCGGGTTACCTAGGACCACGGGTTTGTTTGATTCCATCTGGGTAGTGGTGGATCGATTAACGAAATCTGCTCATTTTCTGCCTGTTAGAACAACATTTACAGTGGATCAGTTGGCAGAATTTTATGTTAGAGAGATTGTAAGACTTCACGGGGTACCGAAGTCTATAGTTTCGGATAGGGATCCGAAGTTCACCTCCAAGTTTTGGCAGAGTTTGCAACGAGCAATGGGTACAAAACTGAAATTTAGTACAGCATTCCATCCTCAGACAGATGGTCAGTCCGAAAGGACAATTCAGATATTGGAGGATATGTTACGAGCCTGTGTTATGGATGTTGAAGGCTCTTGGAATAAATATCTACCGTTGATACAATTTTCTTACAACAACAGTTATCAGAGTACGATAGGGATGGCTCCCTATGAACTGTTATACGGTAGGAAGTGTAGGTCTCCCATCCACTGGGATGAGACAGGGCAGAGAAAGTACTTAGGTCCAGAGTCAGTGCAGCGGACCAATGAGGCAATAGAGAAGATAAAGGCTAGAATGCTTGCCTCACAGAGTAGACAGAAAAGTTATGCAGATCCGAAACACAGAGATGTTGAGTTCCAAGTAGGGGACCATGTGTTTTTACGGGAATCTCCAATGAAGAGGATCAAATGTTTCGGGAAAAGAGGTAAGTTATGCCCTAGATTTACAGGACCTTTCGAGATTCTCGAGAAGATAGGTCAAGTGGCATACCGGTTAGCGTGGCCTCCAGCTTTATCAGCAGTTCACAACGTATTCCATGTCTCGATGTTGAGAAAATACGTTTCAGATCCCTCTCATATACTCAGTTATGAGAGCCTAGACCTGCAGCAAGATATGTCTTACGAAGAACAGCCAGTGCAGATCCTGGATAGAAAGGATAAAGTCCTTCGGAATAAGACCATAGCATTGGTCAAAGTTCTCTGGAGAAATATCAAGGTGGAGGAAGCCACTTGGGAGCTAGAATCAGATATGAGAGCTCAATATCCAGAGTTATTCAGGTTAAATTTTGGGGACGAAATCCTTTTAACGGGGGAATAGTTGTAAAGACCGCTTAGTTTAATTTGGAAATTAGCAGCTAATCACGTCTAATTATGGAATTATTTATAGCTATTTAAATAATTATTTATACTGTTATTATTGAATTTTGAATTGCATTTATGTCATTTAGTAGTTTTCATAATTTTGCATTTCCGGTGCCCGGTAACATGGAACTCGGTGTTTGGCTCAGTAAAATCACAACTTAGTATGTTAGTAGTTTGGGACGGTTTATTAGACATTGGGAATGTGGGGAATGGCCGGGAATTTAGAATTTCCCAAAATACCCCTTTAGTGTTATTTATATGATTTTAGTGTGAAGGGGGCAAAATGGTCATTTTGCCCCATTATTAGTTTGTCCTTTAGTGGACTTTATTTGGTTAATTAAATGTTATTTGATATTATATGTTGGCTGAAATGAATAAGTAGAATCCCTTATTTTTATTTTATTTTACTTTACAAAGCTTCAAAATTTCAAAGTTAGAAAAATTTGGAAAACTCTCTCTCTTTTCCTCTCTCTTTTTCGGCCTCTTGCTGCAGCAAAGGACTTGGGATTTTTCTTGTGATTTCAACGCTCTTTGGTGTTCAATTCAAGCTAGGTTAGCTTCTAAGCATTTCTTCTTTAAGTTTGTTGAATTTTGATGAAAATGGTAAAACGCATGCTTGATTTTGATGTGTTCTTGCTGCTATGATTTGTTGTAGTTTACAGAGGTTTAATCTTGCTATTTTAAGTAGATTAGAGCTAGTTTAATGCATGATAATTGCTTTGATTCATGATTGGAAGTTTTTAGTTCAAAGTTTGGTCTTCAAAGAGAATTTTCGAAATTTGTGGCTATGAGTATTGCATGAGGTTGTTTTGGTTTTCTGCAGCTTTAGTATGGCATGTTTAGGTAGTTTTAATCTTGGTTTGATGGTTGTTGGTGAGCTTTAGCCAAGTTTGAGTTTGAAACTCAAAGCTTGGAGCTCACATGGCACTTTTTGTATCTGTGCATTCTGGGTGATTTTATTGCTTTAGAAATGTTATTTGGGTCATATAGAACAGGTCTGGAAGGTTTGAAGTTAATTGGATTTGATTTGGTTGAGTTATGAGTTTTTGAGTTTCTGCCTTCGAGGAATCGGAATTCCGGTTGTGCATTCGGAATTCCAGATGGGTTTTAAAAATTCCCAAAACCGGAATTCCGGTTGGTCAACCGGTCTGCCGGTTGGGAAAATTTCAGGAACCCTAATTTTCCTCATTTTTATGTTATTTGGGGTATTGCCATGCTTTTTATTGATAGGGAAACTTTTAGTTCCTAGTTTATGTCCCCGGGAAGTGATTTAGCGTATCACTTATAGTGTTGTGATTTTATGGTTTAGGAGCCTGTAATCCGCCGCGCAGATAGTTCCAGTCAGGTTGACCGACACACCTGAATTGGGAATTGAGGTAAGATTAGTATAACAGTATGCATATGTAGATTACATGTTTAGCGTGCATGTAGGAAGCCTGTTAGATTACATTAGATATGTACGTTGGCTTCGAACCATCCGACTGTGTCACATCGGTATAGGCTGGAGTATGACCAGCAGCTGGAGTATGACCAGTATGACCGAGTATAGGCTGACACTGTATCACATCGGTATAGGCTAGAGTATGACTAGCAGCTGGAGTATGACCAGTATGACCGAGTATGGGCTGATACTTAGGTTGGTGGTTCCGTACTATTTGACGTATCACATCGGTACAGGCTAGAGTATGACTAGCAGCTGGAGTATGACCAGTTCGACCGAGTATAGGCTGATACTGTAACACGTCGATACAGGCTGGAGTAAGACCAACAGCGGGAGTATGACCAGTTCGACCGATTTGGCTGTTACTTGTCAATAGTACCTTCCCTATGAACGTTCAGGACTCAGTATCGTGTTGGACACGACAGTTAGGGTTATGGTCAGGGGTATGGGCGTCTGATCATGACCGGGATTTATGTATGAGTATTATTATGCTTTTCTTACTGAGTCTGTCGACTCACAGTGCTATGTTTATGTGTAGGTAAGGGCAAGGCTAGAGCTGATGGACCATGAGCGAGCCAGTGAAGATTGTACATGTCGGGGCAGTTAGGCCTGGAGCGTACGATCATCAGGACAGCGAGGATATTTTTGTAATTAGTTGCTAGGCGACAAGTATTTTATATAGACAGTAAACTTTTGTAAATGGTTTTGTAATCGGGATCCCGAGTATTTTGTATAAATATTTTACAAGTTTAATTAAAAGCAAAAATTTTAATTAATCACGTTTTTCCATAAACCTCGTTGATTAGCAACGAGCTGCACAGTATGTTTAAAATCACGTAATACGCCTATGCTAGTTAGGTTGTTACATTGATAGTAACCTTCAAGGTCTTGTTAACAGCTTCCACTTGTCCATTCGCCTGAGGCCTGGATATTGATGAGAAGCTTTTGATTATCTTGTTCCTCTCGCAGAACACAGTGAATAATTCACCATCGAACTGAGTTTCGTTATCTGATACTATCTTAATGGGTATTCCAAACCTAAAAATTATATTTTTAACAACAAAGTCGAGAACTTTTTTGTAGTTTATGGAAACCAGAGGTTCAGCCTCCATCCATTTTGTGAAGAAATCGATAGCCACCACTGCATACTTTGCTCCTCCTCGTCCTGTGGGTAGTGTCGTAAATAAATCGATTCCCCATATTGTAAATGGGTAAGGCGAGGTCATCATTCTCAGTTCTGTTGGTGGTACGCGAGGTATATGAAAAAATCTCTGACACTTATTGTTGGAAATTTTTTACCAGGATCTATTTACTATCATGTATGTTGGATTAACAACCTAATATGAATTCTAAAACAATGAAAATAAACATATATAAAGTTAGAAAACCTTACAGTGGGTGCAGCGGAATATTATGACTCCTTCCGTTCAGATCTCTAGCCCTTGATTCCTTTCTGTAGCAGAGCATCACCAAGATCTGAACTTGGATCTTCTTTTCTCCTTCTTTGATGCAGAATTTCCATAGTCTTACATACTATGATTGAGGTACCACTTGATGTGTGTGGGCACTACTCTCTCACAAGGAATTCGAAATTTCTCTCCTCTTTTCTCTCTTATTTTCGTGATCTATATTGCAAACAAAGACACACCAAGAGTAGAGAGAGGGGGCGGATATATATAGGAAAAGGGAAGAGCTCAACTTTCCAAATAAGCAGTTTCCTCTTTTACTCTGTAATTGATTAACTGCCTTATTTAGTTTGATCCACCACTTTCCTATTATTGCTAGGGTTTGATTAGCAATTACATGGCAATTAAAATTGAAAATAATAATTCGGAAACAAGCAAAGAGGTGGCCGGCCATGGTGTGTTATGGGCCTCACTTGGATTTTGCAGTTTCCTCAATTTTATTTCTATTTCTCCAAAAATGCCATTTTTCCAATTCTAACCATTTAAATGTCAAAACTAATTATTTAATAACTAAAATAGATTATTAAATAATATTGTCATTTAAAATAATTATTAATTAGACATGCAAAGTCTCTTAATTAATAATTAAACCTAAGAACCCTTTTATTTACAATTTCATCCTTAAACTGTGAGAATTAACAAATTAGACATAGTCTAACTTTTAGAATTATAATTGATTTAATCATAAATCAATTATAGAGTCTTACAAGCAGTATGGTCTCAACTAGTATGGGGACCATGGGTCTATATAACCGAGCTTCCAATAAGTCGAACCGAATTTACCAAGTAAATTCCCTAACTTATTAATTCCTCATTGAATCCACACTTAGAACTTGGAATTGCACTCTCAGTCATATACAACGCTCTATATGTTCCATGATATAGACACGTCATTAGTTATCCATTGTTATAACCCTAATGTGATCAATGATCCTCTATATAGATGATTTACACTGTAAAGGGATTAAATTACTGTAACACCCTAAAATGTATTTTATCCTTAAAACACTTAACCCTGTATAAATGATATTTCAGTTAAGTGAAATGAGATCTCCACCATTTATTTTCGTTTGGTTAAGCTCGAAGGAAATCATCCTTTACTTTCTATTCGCCAGATAGAAGCTATAGATTCCATATTTATGTTAGTGCTCCCACTCAATTGTACTATCGTGTTCCCAAAATGTACGTATCACCCTGACCCAAAAGTAGGCTTAACTAACAAATCAAAGAACACGGATAACACTCTTGAGATTGAACCTAACCATATCAAGATTAAGATCATTTGATCTAGGATCAACAAGTGATATTTAATTGAATAGATATTACGGTAAGTTTTAATATAGCTAATCAAAGTTCAATATCGGTCCCTTCCGATGTATACTCCATACATCTGATATTGGTAAACTTTGCCAATGTCCTGGAAAGAACATAACACTTTTCCAAGGTGTAAGAATACCTATCGCTGATTATACCATGTCAGTCTAAATCCAGTGTTCTGACAAATCAGGGAATAAAACTTTTGAACATATAATGAAGATTATATTCCACTGTGCTGACAATACTATAATCTTTAACCAACTCATATGTTCTGGACTTAAAAAGAATTTATACATTATATACATATAATCATGAAATAAATCATGTGAACCATGCAACATAAAATGTTATTTCTGATCTTTATTAATAAGTAAATCTGATTATATTGAAATGAGTTTTATTTAGGGCATAAAGCCCAACAAACTCCCACTTGCACTAATATAAAACAAAATGTGCATTTCAAATAACCATTAACACCTCGATATACCAATCAAGTGTAATAGTAGTAAACTCCTTGTAATAGGATCTGACAGGTTGAATTAAACACAACCTCTTCTCCACCATTACTCTTCCTTAATCACAAAATCCTTGATAATGTGAAATTCCTCTCTATATGTCTACTCTCTTGGGATACTGGAATCTATACTTTTGGCAACTACTTCTTGGTTATTCAGGAAGTAACCCTAGTAGTTAAGGCAAGTTGGAACAGTGCCACAAATGTATAGAACTTTCCTTAGACTGAATAAGTACCTTTTCTGCAACTTTAACATTCAGTCTCTTTCTGGTAGACTAAGAGATTTCAGATAGGTTTTTACACTTTTCCAAAATCACTACTCCACCCCCAAAGTAATCACCATCTCATCAGCAGACTTTCTAGCACACAGGCAAGTCTCGAAATCTTATGTGGTGTAGTCTAAGAGTTTCAAAACCACCCTTATTGACTAACATATAGTTCCTCTTCTTAATCTTAAAATTTACTTGATTGTCTTCCAATGTTCCTCTCATGGATTAATCTGATACTTACTCATTACTCCCACTCAACAGCAGGTGTCTGGTCTAAGGCATACTAAAGCATATTTGAGACCTCTCACTGTTGATTTAAGAAATTCATTCTTGGCTTTATCTTCTCTGGAATAGTTAGGACTTTACCTTAGATAAATAAAATCTATGTCTAAGAAGTTGTGAAGCTTCTATAGATTGCCATTGGAAAGAAAATGCTTCACCATCTTACTAAAGTAAGTTGCTTGCATTAGAGTAAGTAATTACCAGGTATACCACAAGCCATAGGTTTAGATAAACTCAAACCTATAATACTAGGAACACGAAGTTTTTGTTAAGTCCATTGAATAGACTTATTAACAAAAATTTCCTTTTATGTCCTTGTAATAGAAAACTTTATGTTACTCCATGTGAATGGATCAAATCATAGTTCTCTTGGCTTTTCTTCTTAGTTTCTTATCTTGACAATCCATTACTTGTTTAAACTCAAAATGGATTTTAGTCACTAGTGTCTTCCAAGTCATAAGAAGGTGAAGTTCCTTGAAACTCTCCCACTACGACAAGGTACCGTGAATTATGTCTAAGAAAACTAAATGGTATTGACCTCTTCGGTTGTGTTAAGACAACAGAGGCAGTGGGATCATCTTGTAACGAATAAGATGATAGAACACTTATGGAATCAAGAAAAAATATCTCCTTCATTTGCTACTTTATTTTCAGACTTAGTCATTTTCTTAGAAAAGTTGTATTTGTTTAAACAAACACTTTCTTGTCTAATGACTATGGGATGGTCCACCCCTAATCACTTAGAATAGCTAACAAACATGCAAACCAGGGTTAGCAATTCTAGCTTTTCTTAAGATTTCGATTAGGTCATCCATGAATCTAGTAATGATTTACATTTAGTATACAACCATTGCATCATTCTGAAATTTTATTTCCATAGAAGGATTTAGGCAACTAATCATCAATATACGACTCGAATTTTTGGGGAGGTAAGTTTGGATATAATTCAAAATCAAATTAATGATCTTTGAATTGCATATCTACTAACTCTTTCTCCACCCCTATCAGTTCGCAAGATCTTTAACCACTTACGATTGCTAGAAATTCATGAAATTTTCAAACATTTCAAATTTCTTTTGCATAAGGTAAAATCTAGAGTGATCGTTTTAAGAATACAACGAAAACTCATATCCACCCCTGAATGTACATCCATCTGCGAATGAGATGAGCTTACTTTCAGTGGATATAGGCATATTAACTCTTTGCAGAGAATGATCTTGTCAAAACCACTATGAACAAGATACAAATGCCATGGATTTATAAAATATGTGGTTGAATCTTTGGATGACTTAAGTTTAGTTACATCAAAGAGTTCTTAGAATAGTGCAAGTGGATTCTGGTCACAGAATACTAAACTCATACAGTTTGAATCCATTGATAGAAAATGGTTATGAAACACTTGTGAAAGTGTAACTGTATAATTAGTAATTCTTCCTTGGACCACCACTACTAATCTAACTCTATGATTTGCCTATACAAGTAGGAGATTTCTAAGATTGAGGATTTATATCATTTTAGGATAGAATTTCGGGAATATAATCATATGCGTCATTTAATTTCTTAAGAGAAAATATGTAATGACTTTATATGATTTATAGACCATTCATCCAGTGATATGTCATTGAGCTAATTCGAAATGAATAAGCTAAGAGGAATTTGGATAATTTCGTTTTAAATAAGAATCCAACGATGCTCCGATTAGCGAGAGTCAAAGTAATCTTATTTATACAATCTTCTTGTTTCATATTGTAAAATACTAGTCTAAGTTGTCATCAATTGATGAACAGCTAGATGTTGCATATACAATATTTATCTTTCGAGATCTAACACTATTATGTTAGTCTAATGGTGAAAATCCATTAGGGATTTATCTCATTAGAAAAACAAGCCAAGTTAGACCAACAATGAAGATTCGAAATTAAACTACAATTTAATAACAGAAAATAACACTGTTCAATACAAATTCATACACAATTCAGAAATTATTAAAGCATATAGCAAGTAGGAATGACAAGTGAAAATACTAAAACATACAATCCTAAATAATTTCCAAGGTTTTCAAAAACTGATATCAATGTCCCGTTTAGGCGAGAGTCAAAGCTACCATTCATTGAATAGAGTTGTCAGCTCATCTAAAATGATCAACATTCTAGCAACCTTTTATTCGATCAAGATGTGAATCCGTGTTGTCCCGTTTAGGCGAGAGTTAAGGCTATTCTATCTTATGAGCTTCCACCATTGTTTCATATTCTTGCAAGTCTTATACAGTCGCCACCATTAGGGTGATCAAAACTATATGAAAAACTTACAAGATTACTTATCTTTCGAGATTAAACGGTGCTAACTTGCTAATGAACGTTCCTCCATTAGGGAGGATTACTCACTAAAACAATAGCTATGTAAAATCAACAATGGAGATCGAATATCCTAATAATAATAAAGCTCATTATTTAATGAAGGTTGTATTTTCTTCTAATATTTATTTTAATCAATTTATTTTAAATATATATTTATTTAATTAAAATTTCCAATTTAGAATAAAATATTCTAAATATAAATTTTAATGTAATATTTATAAATTATACTTAGATGGATATGAAAATAACATGAATTATTTCCATCTTAGTAATAATTTCCATAAATATTTAAAAAATTATTCAATTTAAGTTGTTTCAAAATTAATTTAAATTAATTTACAACTCAAATTTAATTTTCTATAAATATATATTGCATTTCGAAAAATGAAGTGTATAACAATACTACTTTCGAAAATGCTTTAAAATAAAATAAAAATAAATCCTGGAAAATTACTCTAATTTTATGTTGGCCCAAAATTAATAAAAAATTAATTTTCAACAAAAAATATAATTTTCTTATTTAATTAAATATCTAAGAAAAATTTCAAATAGTTAAGTATCATTATTAAAAATCAACTTAAATATTAATTTTTTATTTAATTAAATACACTAGAAAAATACTTCAAGCAAAACAGATAATATCTATCTAGATTTTTATTAACTAATTAATTCAATTTCTAATTATAATATATTTTAGTTCATTTATTTTAATTAATCATTAAATGAAAAAAAATCATTGATTTAAGTTGGTCCAAATTTAAATAAATAATTTTCAACTTTAATCTATTTTTCAAATAAAATTCAAAATTTCTGCATTAAAGAAATGCAATTTCGAAATTTTGGGAAAAGGATTAATAAAATAAAGTAAAAGATATTTTTAAAATTATTCACCTTTAAGTTATTCTGAAATAAGATTTCAAACTTAAGATAATTTTCAACTTTAATTAAATAACATGAAAATAACAATATTTAAGTATCATGATGAAAATTAACTTAGATATTGAAATTTCAATTTAATTAAATGTATTAAATTCAAGAAATAAATAATTAAGTATAGAGAAAACTTAATTATTAATTCTAGTTTAATACTAGGAAAATATACTAAACTTAGATTGTACCAAAATTAATTATGAGACAATTAATTTCACAATCAATGATATTTTCCTATTTAATATTAGATATAATAATTAGCACTAGAAATAACTATCTAGAATATATATCATTAACTAAGTGTTTTTCTAAAAATTAACTTTAAAATATTACATGAAAAATAAATTTCATATATTTTAAAAGTTAATTATGTTGCTAATTCAATTTTAATGAGGTTATACTAATATAATTAACCTAATACAATTATTTAAATAAGGCAAATGGACCTTCACAATTGGGGTAGTTCATGTGAGGGGGAGCTGGGTTCAGTATGTCGTACCCACTTCTATTGGCCCCCAACTCTCACACAAGGCCCAAAAGAGAGGAATTTAACCTTTAAATAAATAATTGTTATTCATTGAATAAGCCCAAATCTAATGGGGCCTAAATAAATTTACTTATGTCAAAATTTATTTTAGCAACCTAGTCCATTTACTTAGTAAAAACTTAAATGGGCTTCCTATATGCATCTAAGCCCAATAGCAAACGTATAGGCTCACACAGGTCAAATTATTTGGATGGGCCCTATCATGTTACTAGGTTTACACAGATGAAAGAAGTACAAAATTTACCTGTTACGAATTATTTATAAGATCTATCGTCAATTGGACTATGATTAAAATCAAATCATTAGATCTGTCAACATGTTAATCATAGCAATTTAGATCAAATAAATAATAGGTTTGTTAAAAAAAAGTTTTTGAATAAACAATATAAAATAAACAAACATTGTCCATGTAACAGATGTGGAATAAGATATTAATATAATTAAATATAGGAAACTAGTTTTAAAATATATAGGTTTATTTGAATCAAATAAATTAAATATCTAATAAGATCAATGATTTAAAAGGAAAGAATCTTCAATATCACTTTCAAATCTTATAATTTAATAAAATAAATCAATTTTAAAATAGATTTGGTTAGATAATTATTATTTTAGGAATAAAATAATAAATGAATAATAATTACCATAATTATATGTCAAAATATCTCAAATTAAGCAATATTTAAATTTCTACAAAATTATCTATGTTATTCAAATATTTAAGATATGATTTATAAATTTATAATAAGGAAAAAATGATATATATATATATATATTTATATAGAAAAAGTATCATTTTGAACTTATAATTTATAAATAATTATATTTAAAAAAATAACAAATTTTGAATTTGAAAATATTATGGTAAGTATATCTATAAAAATGTCTATGTTAATTTCAAATTTATTAATTATTTAATTTGTCATATAAGATAATTTTAATATAATATTTTAAATAAAAAGATAAAGTTATCTTTAAATTTAAAATATATTAAATATCAAAATATCTAATTTTATAATTAAATAACAAATAAATATTAAAGAAGTTAACAAAATTTTAAATCTGACTATAATAGAAAATATTTAAAATTGGAAACATTCCAAAATTGAAAATATTTTAAAATTGAAATATTTCAATTTAGAAATATTTAAAAAAGGAAAAATGAATTTTGGGAAACAATCCCATGAAAAAATTGGATTTTTGGGGAAAAAACCCACAAAATTCGCAATTTGTAGGGGGTTGCCAGGATAAGCTGCAGCCATGATTTTCAATCTTCCAAAATTGATATCTTTCTCAATTTTTATTGGAATCGAGTTCCGTAAAAAGAAAAATTGCTTAATTTTTCACAATAAATCCAAATAAAATATTTTCAAAAATAAAAAAAATATTTTTCATAGAAAAAATTCGTACAACACAAACTTTCATCACAAAAACACATAAACCAACATGATACCATCCAAATCAACACATAACATATAAAACATTGTTTTAATTCATATTACATGAAAGTAAATCATTACCAAGGCTCTGGTGCCAATTGTTGGAAATTTTTTACCAGGATCTATTTACTATCATGTATGTTGGATTAACAACCTAATATGAATTCTAAAACAATGAAAATAAACATATATAAAGTTAGAAAACCTTACAGTACGTGGGTGCAGCGGAATATTATGACTCCTTCCGTTCAGATCTTTAGCCCTTGATTCTTTTCTGTAGCAGAGCATCACCAAGATCTGAACCTGGATCTTCTTTTCTCCTTCTTTGATGCAGAATTTCCATAGTCTTACATACTATGATTGAGGTACCACTTGATGTGTGTGGGCACTACTCTCTCACAAGAAATTCGAAATTTCTCTCTTCTTTTCTCTCTTATTTTCGTGATCTATATTGCAAACAAAGACACACCAAGAGTAGAGAGAGGGGGTGCATATATATAGGAAAAGGGAAGAGCTTAACTTTCCAAATAAGCAGCCTCCTCTTTTACTGTGTAATTGATTAACTGCCTTATTTAGTGTGATCCACCACTTTCCTATTATTGCTAGGCTTTGATTAGCAATTACATGGCAATTAAAATTGAAAATAATAATTGGGAAGCAAGCAAAGAGGTGGCCGGCCATGGTGTGTTATGGGCCTCACTTGGATTTTGCAGTTTCCTCAATTTTATTTCCATTTCTCCAAAAATGCCATTTTTCTCATTATAACCAATTAAATGTCAAAACTAGTTATTTAATTACTAGAATAGATTATTAAATAATATTGTCATTTAAAATAATTATTAATTAGACATGCAAAGTCTCTTAATTAATAATTAAACCTAGAAACCCTTTTATTTACAATTTCATCCTTAAACTGTGAGAATTCACAAATTAGACATAGTCTAACTTTTAGAATTATAATTGATTAATCATAAATCAATTATAGAGTCTTACAAGCAGTATGGTCTCAACTAGTATGGGGACCATGGGTCTATATAACCGAGCTTCCAATAAGTCGAACCGAATTTACCAAGTAAATTCCCTAACTTATTAATTCCTCATTGAATCAACACTTAGAACTTGGAATTACACTCTCAGTCATATAGAACGCTCTATATGTTCCATGATATAGACACATCATTAGTTATCCATTGTTATAACCCTAATGTGATCAATGATCCTCTATATAGATGATTTACACTGTAAAGGGATTAAATTACCGTAACACCCTACAATGTATTTTATCCTTAAAACACTTAACCCTGTATAAATGATATTTCAGCTAAGTGAAATGAGATCTCGACCATTTATTTTCGTTTGGTTAAGCTTGAAGGAAATCATCCTTTACTTTCTATTCGCCAGATAGAAGCTATAGATTCCATATTTATGTTAGCGCTCCCACTCAATTGTACAACCGTGTTCCCAAAATGTACGTATCACCCTGACCCAAAAGTAGGCTTAACTAACAAATCGAAGAACACAGATAACACTCTTGAGATTGAACCTAACCATATCAGGATTAAGATCATTTGATCTAGGATCAACAGGTGATATTGAATTGACTAGATATTACGTTAAGTTTTAATATATCTAATCAAAGTTTAATATCGGTCCCTTCCAATGTATACTCCATACATCCGATACTTGTAAACTTTGCCAATGTCCTGGAAAGAACATAACACTTTTCTAAGGTGTAAGAATACCTATCGCTTATTATACCATGTCAGTCTAAATCCAGTGTTCTGACAAATCAGGGAATAAAACTTTTAAACATATAATTAAGATTATATTCCACTGTGCTGACAACACTATAATCTTTAACCAACTCATATGTTCTAGACTTAAAAAGAATTTATACATTATATACATATAATCATGAAATAAATCATGGGAACCATGCAACATAAAATGTTATTTCTGATCTTTATTAATAAGTAAATCTGATTATATTGAAATGAATTTTATTTAGGGCATAAAACCCAACACGTATCACACTTCTTGACAAATTCATGGGTGTCCTTGTTTATGATTGGCAAGTAATATCCTTGTCTAATAATCTTTTTTGATAGACTTTGCCAACCTGGATGATCCCCACAAAAGCCTTCATGGATTTCCTTGATGATCTCGTTTGCTTCTGTGAGAAGAACACACCGAAGGAGGGGCATTGAATAGCCCCTTCTATACATTTTTCCCTCTACTATCGTCTATCGAGGAACTAAATACAAGAGTTTTTGTGCCTTGTTTATTCAGTTGGAAGATGATTATCGAGAAGATAGTTGACTATGGGCGTCATCCATGTGGGAGAGCTAACTATCATCTTGACATCTTCCTTTTCACATATACTTATGTTAGGTTTTATGCCCTAAATAAAACTCCGTTTCAATGGAATCTATTTTATTCAACATCAATAAAGAAACAGAAGTATTTTTCATTCATTTGTGTATGTTTTGGCTCACTTTATCAATTGCTTGTCTAATTGATTTATAAATTCATCTTAAACCCTTTTCACATACTTGATCATGTTTATTGTGCTGTCATCACATTGGAAAGTAAACATGACTATGTGAATAAAGTTTCCTAGATTTATCAGACACAGGGTTTTTGCCGATATGATAATCTACAACAAGAGTTTACTTGTATTTGGAGAAATACTATGTTCTTTCCAGAACATTGGTTAAAGTAAAGCTCAGGTTGGATGCATGGAGTATGCATCGGAAGGGACCGATATTGAACTTTGAATTAGATTTAATTAAAGTTACCGTAAAATCTATTCAAGTCAATATCGCCAAGTTGATCCTAGATCAAATGATCTCAATCCTGTTATGATTAGGCTCAATCTTGAAAGGCTATTCGTGTTCTTTGATTTGTTAGTTAAGCCTACTTTTAGGTCAGGGTGATACGTACATTTTGGGAACACGGTAGTGCAATTGAGTGGGAGCGCTAGCATAAACATGGAATCTATAGCTTCTATCTGGCAAATAGTAAGCAAAGGATGATTTCCTTCGAGCTTGGCCAAACGAAAATAAATGGTGGAGATCTCATTTCACATAATTTTGAAATATCATTTATACGGGGTCAAGTGTTTTAAGGATAAAATACATGGTAGGGTGTTACGGTAATTTAATCCCTTTACTATGTAGATCATTCATATAGAGGATCATTGATCAAATTAGGATTATAACAATGGATAACTAATGATGTGTCTATATGGTGGAACATATAGAGCATTCTATATGCGAGAGTGCAATTCTAAGTTCTATGCGTGGATTCAACGAAGAATTAATAAGTTAGTGAATTTTAGTGCTAAATTCTTGATCTACTTATTGGAAGCTCAGTTATATAGACCCATGGTCCCCCCACTAGTTGAGATAATATTGTTTGTAAGACTCATGTAATTGGTTTTGATTAATCAATTATAATTCACAAATTAGACTATGTCTATTTGTGAAATTTTCACTAAGTAAGGGCGAAATTGTAAAGAAAGAGTTAACAGGGGCATATTTGTTAATTATGATACTTTGTATGGTGCAATTAATAAATATGATAAATGACAATATTATTTAATAATTATTTATAGTTATTAAATAGTTAGAATTGGCATTTAAATGATTGAATTAGGAAATTGGCATTTTCGGAAAATCGGATACAAAAGTGGTAAAATTGCAAAATTGCAAAAATCAAGGCCCAAATCCACCTAGCCTAGGGCCGGCCACTTATGTTATCTTTTTTAAATGATTTTTTCATTATTTTAATGCCATATAATTCAAATCAAACCCTAGAAGGAATGCTATAAATAGATAGTGAAGGCTTCAGCAAAATTACACTTTCTGAATCAGAAAAACCTAGCCTCCACTCTCTTCTCTAGCCGCCACTCTCTCTCTCTTTTCTTCCTCAAAATTTCGAACCTCTCTTAGTGATTAGAGTAGTGTCCACACACATCAAGCAATACCTCAATCATAGTGAGGAAGATTGTGAAGAAAGATCAACAGCAAAGGAGATTCAGCATCAAGGATTCAGAGAAGAAGATCCAGGTTCAGATCTTGATAATACTCTGCTACAGAAAGGAATCAAGGGTTAGAGATCTGAACGGAAGGAGTCATTATAATTCCGCTGCACCCAATGTAAGGTTTCTTAAACTTTATATGTGTTTAATTTATCGTTTTAGAAAGTTCATATTTAGGATGTTAATAAACATACTTGTGAGTAGATCTAAGATCCTGGTAAAATAATTTCCAACAACTGGCCTCAGAGCCATGGTAATTGATTTACTTACATGAAATTTGGACTTTAAAACGATTGTTTGTATGTTCTTTGGATGGTATCATGTTGTATTGAGTGTTATTTGATGAATGATTGATGTTTGTTAAATTTTCGTGATAAATAATTCTGATTTCGATTCTGTAATTATTTTTATTGGATAGTATGGAAAAAATTAAGCAAGTTAGCCTTTTACAGAACTCAATTTGGATTTTATTTGAATTAGTTATGATTTTTTGAAGATTTGACAAAATCGGTTTGTCTTGAAATTTTAACGATGTGAGAACTGTCCGTACAGTTTCGGTTTTTTCCCTTTTTCTTCAATTTTTCATACCTTTTCATGGAATTAACTTCCAAATTTTTGTATGGTTTTGTATATATACTAATACTATTCCTAATTCAATTCTAATTATCATTTTGAATTAATTTTATTTTTTTTAAATTAATTCAAGATATTAGTGTAATTTGAATTCGAATAGGATTAGTATTTATCTTTTTGCTTAAAAACCTATCTTATTTTTAAATTTGATTATATTTTATTTTTTTTAAATTTAAGGTCAGTTTTTATAAATATTTTAAAAGATATTTTGACCTTATTTAAAATAAGATAATTATAATCATGTAATTTTAAATAGATATAAGATAAAAAGTAGGTTTGATTTTTTTTTAAATTTTTTTTAAATTTTCGAAATTTATTTTTTAATTCCGAAATTTTTTTTTAATATTAAATTTTTATTTAATTATTTATTTATTCGAAATTTATTATAAAAAAAAAAAAAAAAAAAAAAAAAAACCTACTTCCAACTATCCACTAACCCCGTTGCATGTAGTATGTGTTTTAACTTATGTGTAAGTTTTCAAAACCTATTATTACTTGATTGCAAATAGCCATGGTTACCTTTTGCCGGATCTAATGATCGATGGCTCCCTTTGGTCAAGATAATAATTTGTAACGGGTATAATTTACAATCTTCTTTCATCGTGTATGACTAGCAACATGATAGGACCCATCCAAAGTGTGCTGTGTGAGCCTATGTGTTTAATTTTATTATAGATGCATATAGGTTAATGTTGCTAAAATAAATTATCATAATTATTGATAGGATTTATTTAGGCCCATTTAGCTTTTGGGCCTATTCAATTAATAACAGTTGTTCTTATTAAGGTTAAATTCCTCTCTTTTGGGCCTTGTGTGAGAGTTGGGAGCCATAGAAGTGGGTACGACATGCGAACCCGGCACCCCACTCACACAAACTACCCCGATTGTGAAGGCCCATTTGCACGATTTGAATGAGTACTAGGGTTAATTACACTAGTTTAACCTAATTAAAATTGAATTAGCAACATAATTAATTTCATTTATTTTGAAATTAATTTAGAAAATCATAGTTTAAAGAATTTAATATTCTAAGCTAAACTATATGTATTTTCTTGTATTTAATTAAATATAGAATTATAACTATCTAGATTAACTTCAAGACTTATTTTAAATTTTTCATTAAATATTCCAATTTAAGTTGATATTTAGTTATACATAACTAACCAACTTAAATCTGAATATCTTTTGAATTCAAAATTTTAAATTAAGTTGAGGAATTTTAGGAATTGGTTATTAAGATTCTTTAGATATTTTTTAAGTTGATATTTTTCAAATATTAACTTAAAATGGAATATCTTAGATATTTTTAGGTTAATATCTTTTTTTTTGAATATTTAACTTAAAATATCTACAAAATTAAGTGGTTACAACTTAATTTTGAATTTAATTAAATCTGATTTGAAAGATATTTAAGTTGATTTTTTAGATTCTTTCTAAAACAACTTAAACAAGATATTTTCAAATTTGTTCCATTTAAAATTCAAATTTTTGAATTTAAATAATAATTGAAAATTAATTAAAGTTGATTTTTTATTTAAATCAATTTTGATTTTTAATTTTTCATTATTATATTATGGAACTTATTCGATATTTATTTGAATTTATTTTTCAAATTTAAATAATAATTGAAAATTAATTAAAGTTGATTTTAATTAAACCAACTTTAATTTGTAATTTTTCATTATTATAACATCGAATATTATGATTATACAAAATACATATATATATTTTTTTTAAATAATGAGCTTTTAATCAAGAGACATTCGATCTCCATTGTGGGTTTTACACCGTGTTTGTTTTAGTGAGTAATCCTCCCTAATGGAGGAACGTTCATTAGCAATTTCGCACCGTTTAACCTCGCATGATAAGTAGTTTGTAAGTGTTTTGTATGGTATAGTTCACCCTAATGGTGGCGACCATACTTGACTTGCAAGTTATGAAACAATGGTGGAAGCTCATAAGATAGAATTGCCTTGACTCTCGCCTAAACGGGACAACGCTGAATTCAAATCTTGATCGAATAAAAGGTTGCTAGAATGTTTATCATTTTAGATGAGCTGACAACTCTATTCAATGAATGATGCTTTGACTCTCGCCTAAACGGGACACTGTGTCAGTTTGTTGAAATACCTTGGAAAATAAACTATGTTAGATTTAGTATTTCTATAACATATGTAATTACTTGCTATTTTCTAAATTGTGTATGAATTTATGAGCCAAAACCTTATACTGTTTATTGATGTGTTGTAGTGTCATTATGAATAACCCACACCCCGATCCTCTCTTAGTTACTATCTTAGCAAAAGAACTCTATAGTGTGAAAATGCATCCCGGTAGTTGCATTAACTCGCACTGTTGATGATGAATGCGAAATTCCAAAAGGCAAATCTGCGGGAATTGATTTATCAAGAGAACAATGGGTCCAACTTATCCTTAATAGTCTTCCTCGGAGTATAATGAATTTGTTATCTCTTATATGATCAACAATTCTAACTCCTCAGGCATGGACAAGCTCGAAACGGAATTACGAGCCCATGAACGGAACTTGATTGCAATGGGTCCCCACAGGGTTTGCAATCAACAATCGAAGGAAAAGGACTAGGTATGAAGGATCAGCAAGCAAAACCGCTTCTTCAAGTACAATTATCGAGACATAATCTTCTATGTTCGAATTGTAATGGAAAGGGTCATCATGAAGAACGATGTCCCGAGGGCTTCTAAACAATTCAAACGAAGGTAATGCTTTTGTCTTTGAATCATGTGTTTTAGAGAACGACAAATCCATACGGGATTGTTGATTCTGGTCTACTAACCATGTATGTTCTTCACTCAGTTGCTTTGAAACACAGGGAAAATCTACTTCCGGGAGAGTTACGGCTTAAAGTTGGCAATGGCGAATTAGTATCGGTCAAAGCTAGAGGAAAAGCCCGCATCAAGTTTCAACAAAGATTTTTAATTTTAGAAAATGTTTTATTTATTCCAAACTTTAGTAGAAACTTGATTAGTGTCTCATGTTTGCAAACACAATCTTATATATTGAATTTTTCGAGTACAAATTGTTCAATTTCTCGTAATGGATTTCAAATATGTGTTGCTATAATGGAACAAGTGCTTTATGTTTTAAGGCACCGAGTACTCAATCTCACTAAATAGTGAACTTTTCGGTGTAGCTAGACCTAGAAACCTAAAAAGAAAAGAGATTGATAATGATGATCAAACTTATCTATGGCATTTACGTTTAGGTCATATAGGCTTTGATAGACTCGATAGGCTCACCAAAGACGGTCCATTGAAAAATGTCGTCCTAGGTGAGCTTTGATATGCGAGTCCCGCCTAGAAGGAAAAATGACTAAACGTTCTTTCTGCAAAGGGAGAGCGTGCCAAAATCCCTCTAGGGTTAGTGCATTCAGGTAATACGCGGACCTTTGAATGTCAAAGCCGAGGTGGTTATGAGTATTTTGTCACTTTCATTGACGATTTCTCTAGATATAGTTTTCTTTACCTAATGCAAAAGAAATGCGAAACGTTTGAAAAGTTTCAAGAATTTCATGCTTTGGCCCAAAACCAATTAGGTAAATCATTAAAGATCTTGCGAAGCTGATAGGGGTGGAGAATATATGGATATGCGAGTTCAAAGATCATTTAATTGAACTTGGAATTGAATCGATACACGACTACTCCACAACAAAATGGAGTTGCGTAGAAAGAAGAAATCGCACTCTTTTGGAAATGGTTAGGTCTATGCCGAGTTATTCAACTCTGTCTACGTCCTTACGGGGATATGCTATACGGATGGCAAATGACATTTTAAATGTTGTTCCATCCAAAGTGTCCTAAGACACCGTCGAACTTTGGAATGGTCGAACACCTAGTTTGCGCCATTACGAGAATTTGGGGTGCCACTGCTCATGTCTTAAGAAAGAAAGAAGGCAAACTTGAATCACGTACCGAAGTATGCATGTTTGTTGGAAATTCTAACGAGACTAGGGGTGGACTATTTTATAGTCACAAGGATAATAAAGTGTTTGTTTCTACAAATGCTACTTTCCTTGAAGAGAACTATATTAAAGACTACAAGCGAAAAGTAAAGTTGTTAGAGGAATTGCTATCGGATATAAGTCCTTCAATGTTCCGAGTCCTCTTCCACTCGTGAAGAAGACGATCCCACTCCCTCGGTTGAACAACCGAGAAATCTACTACTAAAGTTTACATTCGAGAAGACAACCATACCTCGTCGTAGTGGGAGAGTTACAACAAAACTTGCTCGTTATGGCTTGGATGGTGAAATCAATATGGTCGTAGGTGACGGTATTGATGACGATCCATTAACCTATAAACGAGCAATGGCTAGTCCGCAACGGAAACGATGGTCGTCGGAATGGATTCGAAATGGATTCCATGAAAAAGAACAAAGTACCGGGAATATGTAGACGCACTCGACGACTATCATCAGATAGGATGCAAGTGGGTTTACAAGAAGAAAAGAGGAGACCGGAGGCGAAGTCGAAACTTTCAAAGCTAGACTTGTAGCCAAGGGTTATACCCAAAGAGAAGGCGTGGACTATGAGGAAACTTTTAGTCTGTTGCCATGCTCAAATCCATCCGAATTCTTCTCTCCATAGCCGCTTTCGATTATGAAATGCGGCAATGGATGTCAAGAGCTTGCCTTCCTTAATGGGGTACTTGAAGAAACCATCTATATGGAGCAACGAGAAGGTTATGTTCTTCTGGGCAAGAAAAGAAAGTTTGCAAGTTAAACGGGTCTATCTATGGACTCAAGCAAGCTTCTCGCTCATGGAACAATAGGTTTGATGAAATCATCAAAACCTACGGCTTTCTTCGAATGAAGATGAACCTTGTGTTTACCAACTCAAGGAAGACCAAATAGTAGTATTCCCTGGTCCTTTATGTTGATGACATTTTGATCATTGGAAACAATGTCAAGAAAATGACTCACATTAAGGAATGGCTCAACACTCAATTCGATATGAAAGATTTGGGTGAGACCTATGTTCTTGGTATTCGGATTATAAGAAACCGGAAGAACAAATCTCTTGCTCTCTCTCAAACGACCTACATAGACAAAGTCTTAGAGAGATTCTCCATGAGCAACACCAATGGGGCAAACATGCCTTCTAGATATGGTATTCGTCTATCTAAGGAACAGTCACCGACTGATCCTCAAGAGATAGAGGACATGGCGAAAATTCCCTATGCCTCTGCAGTTGGAAGTCTAATGTATGCAATGTTATGCACTAGACACGACATACGGTATCTTGTTGGAATCGTGAGCAGGTATCAGTCTAATCCAGGACAAGAACATTGGAATGCAGTTAAGTATATTCTGAAATACTTAAAGAGTACAAGGAATCTTGTGTTAGTCTACAAGGGTGGTGCTTTAAATCCCATAGGCTACACTGATTCAGATTTCCGAGCAAGTCTTGAAGGCAATCAACATACGGGATGGTGTTTACTCTTGGGGGTGGAGCGGTTGGTTTGGAGAAGTGCTAAACAAACCGCAATATCGGACTCAACTATGGAAGCTGAATACATAGCGACGGCCGAAGCCGCAAAAGAACTTGTACGGCTAAGAAAGTTCTTCACCGGCATAGGAGTTATTCCCGGAATGGAAAAGCCTGCGGTACTACTGCGTGATAACAATGGAGCAATAGCAAACGGTAAAGAACCTCGAAGCCACAAGAGAAGCAAACACATTGAAAGGAAGTATCACATTATCGAGAGAATACGTGGCAAGAGGGGACGTACTAGTTGAGAAAGTTGACACGGAGGACAACCTAGTGATCCATTTACCAAAGTCTTCGGCCGTGACGGCCTTTGAAAAGTCAGAATTTAGGATTAATTGATATGTACTAATTAGTTTTATATTAGTGCAAGTGGGAGTTTGTTAGGTTTTATGCCCTAAATAAAACTCCGTTTCAATGGAATCTATTTTATTCAACATCAATAAAGAAACAGAAGTATTTTTCATTCATTTGTGTATGTTTTGGCTCACTTTATCAATTGCTTGTCTAATTGATTTATAAATTCATCTTAAACCCTTTTCACATACTTGATCATGTTTATTGTGCTGTCATCACATTGGAAAGTAAACATGACTATGTGAATAAAGTTTCCTAGATTTATCAGACACGGTTTTACTGATATGATAATCTACAACAAGAGTTTACTTGTATTTGGAGAAATACTATGTTCTTTCCGAACATTGGTTAAAGTAAAGCTCAGGTTGGATGCATGGAGTATGCATCGGAAGGGACCGATATTGAACTTTGAATTAGATTTAATTAAAGTTACCGTAAAATCTATTCAAGTCAATATCGCCAAGTTGATCCTAGATCAAATGATCTCAATCCTGTTATGATTAGGCTCAATCTTGAAAGGCTATTCGTGTTCTTTGATTTGTTAGTTAAGCCTACTTTTAGGTCAGGGTGATACGTACATTTTGGGAACACGGTAGTGCAATTGAGTGGGAGCGCTAGCATAAACATGGAATCTATAGCTTACATCGGCAAATAGTAAGCAAAGGATGATTTCCTTCGAGCTTGGCCAAACGAAAATAAATGGTGGAGATCTCATTTCACATAAGCTGAAATATCATTTATACGGGGTCAAGTGTTTTAAGGATAAAATACATGGTAGGGTGTTACGGTAATTTAATCCCTTTACTATGTAGATCATTCATATAGAGGATCATTGATCAAATTAGGATTATAACAATGGATAACTAATGATGTGTCTATATGGTGGAACATATAGAGCATTCTATATGCGAGAGTGCAATTCTAAGTTCTATGCGTGGATTCAACGAAGAATTAATAAGTTAGTGAATTTTAGTGCTAAATTCTTGATCTACTTATTGGAAGCTCGATTATATAGACCCATGGTCCCCCCACTAGTTGAGATAATATTGTTTGTAAGACTCATGTAATTGGTTTTGATTAATCAATTATAATTCACAAATTAGACTATGTCTATTTGTGAAATTTTCACTAAGTAAGGGCGAAATTGTAAAGAAAGAGTTAACAGGGGCATATTTGTTAATTATGATACTTTGTATGGTGCAATTAATAAATATGATAAATGAAAATATTATTTAATAATTATTTATAGTTATTAAATAGTTAGAATTGGCATTTAAATGATTGAATTAGGAAATTGGCATTTTTCAGAAAATCAGATACAAAAGTGGTAAAATTGCAAAATTGCAAAAATCAAGGCCCAGTCCACCTAGCCTAGGGCCCACTATGTTATCTTTTTTAAATGATTTTTTCATTATTTTAATGCCATATAATTCAAATCAAACCCTAGAAGGAATGCTATAAATAGATAGTGAAGGCTTCAGCAAAATTACACTTTCTGAATCAGAAAAACCTAGCCTCCACTCTCTTCTCTAGCCGCCACTCTCTCTCTCTTTTCTTCCTCAAAATTTCGAACCTCTCTTAGTGATTAGAGTAGTGTCCACACACATCAAGCAATACCTCAATCATAGTGAGGAAGATTGTGAAGAAAGATCAACAGCAAAGGAGATTCAGCATCAAGGATTCAGAGAAGAAGATCCAGGTTCAGATCTTGATAATACTCTGCTACAGAAAGGAATCAAGGGTTAGAGATCTGAACGGAAGGAGTCATTATAATTCCATTTTGATGTAAGGTTTCTTAAACTTTATATGTGTTTAATTTATCGTTTTAGAAAGTTCATATTTAGGATGTTAATAAACATACTTGTGAGTAGATCTAAGATCCTGGTAAAATAATTTCCAACAACTTAGTTCATTTAGCATTTCCACCGGAACCAAGTTTAGTTCATCCAAATCATTCTACAAGGCTAGTTTTGCTAAGGCATCGACATTAGAGTTTTGTTCTCTTGGGATTTGCTCGATTTTGAAATAATCAAAATTTTCCAAGTTCTTCTGAACTTTCTCTAGATACTTGGCCATTTTTAAGCCTTTAGCCTAGTATTCTTCGAGAACTTGATTTACTATCAGTTGTGAATCACTATGGCATATGAGATTTTTAACTTTCAACGCTTCAACTATCCTCAAACCAATGATCACAACTTCATACTCAGCCTCGTTGTTTGACGTGCCGAATTGAAATCTCAAGGCATAGTGAAACTTAAAGCCTTCTGGCGAAATTAATATCACCCCTACACCCGAGCCATGCTCATTGGATGCACCATCCACGTATAATTTCCAAGTATTCGCATCTCGCTAAACAAGCCGATTTTTCTCTAGAGTTATTCCTTCTATCAGAAAATCTGCCATGGTTTGGCCCTTGATGGATGTTCGTGGGTGATAAGTTATGTCAAACTGCCCCAGTTCAATTGACCATTTTATCAATCTTCTATAAGCATCTGGTTTTGATAAAACTTGTCTCAAGGGTTGATCAGTTACACCTTAATCGGATGTTCTTGGAAGTAAGGCCATCACTTGCGAGATGTGTGGATTAGGCATAGGCAAGTTTTTCAAGAGGGGGATACCTCGATGCTACCCCTAGTAACCTCTTACTAACATAGTAAACAGGTTGTTGTTGCTTTCCCTCTTCTCGCACTCTTCCGTCCATTCAAATTTTTTGTTGTCTCGAAATTCGTTGAAAAATGGTAAGCACTTATCAGTTAACTTCGAAATGAATCTGTTAAGTGTAACCATTCTTCCTGTCAAGGCCTAAAATTCCTTTGGTTTGGTTGGTGATGGCATATCTATCAAAGCCTTGATCTTCTCAGGGTTTGTGTCAATGCCCCTCGCGTTGACTATGAATCCGAGAAAGTTTCCTGAGGAAACTCCAAAGGAACACTTTTTTGGGTTAAGCTTCATATTGTACTTCTTTAATATTTCAAAGCACTCCGCGAGGTCTGTAGTATGATCTTCACTCTTTATTGATTTAACCAACATATCATCGACGTAAACTGCCATGTTTCTTCCAATTTTTGTCGCAAACATTTTGTTCACAAGTCGTTCATATGTTGCCCCAGCGTTTTTCAAAACAAATGGCATGACTTTATAGCAATAAAGTCCCATGTTGATTACGAAGCTTGTATGTTCCTGATCAAGGACATTCATTTTTATCTTGTTATATCTAGAGTATGCATCCATGAACGACATAAGCTCGTCTCCAGCAGTTCCATCCACCAACTGGTCAATCCTTTGCAGTGGAAAGAAATCCTTTGGACACGCCTTATTCAAATCAGAAAAGTCAATACAAGTTCTCCAAGTTCCATTTGGTTTTGGGACAAGAACAGTATTGGATATCCACGAGGGATAAAATGCGTCGCGTATACAGTCGTTAACCAAGAACTTACCACTTCCTGCTTGAGTGCCCCTTGTCTCTCAAAATCCATGGGTAGCCTCTTCTGTCTCTTGGTTGGGTAATTCAGATCGACATTTAATAGTGGCAGATAATCTTAGGGGCGATCCCTATCATATCTCCATGGCTCTAGGGAAACCGATCCTGGTTCGCCCTCAAAAAGCTTATTAGCTGCTATTTCAATTGTTCATCCAAGTTCTTCCCAATGTATACACACTTTGTGGGATTTTCTAGATCTAGAACAACCTCTTCCAACTCCTCAATTGGTTTAATTTCTTTCATCTTGAATCCGAGGATCAAGATCTTCATCCTTCTTATTGCCTTCTTCAGTCAAGATTGCCATTAGTGGGTGACCGGCCTTTCTGTTTTGCAGCTCTATACAATAGCATTCGTGAGCTAGCATTTGGTCACCTCGCACTACTCCCACACCCATTGGTGTCTGAAACTTTAGAGATAAGTGCTTAGTTGAACTAACTGCCCCTAGTCCAATTAATGCTGGTCGTCCCAGCAATATGTTGTAAGTTGATGGTAGGTCGACAACCAAAAAGTCTTGCATTATCGTGGTGGATAAAGGTGCTTAGCCCAATGTTAATGGAAACTCGATTATTCCTTGACTGGGGACATTGTCGCCTGTAAATCTACACAGATTTACCATGCAAGGTTTTAGTTTGGCTTTTTCAAGTCCCATTTTCTTCAGTGTATCCTTATAAAGGATGTTCACTGAATTTCCATTGTCCACAAGCACCCTTTTTATCCTTTTGTTGGCAAAATGGATGGTAATTACCAGTGGGTCAACGTGAGGATATCTCACATCTTTTTCATCTTCCTTCGAGAATACAATCGGAGGTTCTTCAGTCTTAGCTTTCTTAGAAGGTTTCGGAGAAAAGGCAGACTGCTCGTTCTTCACTTCCTATACATATCTCTTTTGGGCATTATTGCTTTCCTCTACAATATGTGGCCCTCCCAAGATAACTAGGATATCCTCTCCTTCAAGTAGAGGAGGTTGTAATCCCTAGTTGCTTGGGTTATTAGGCGGATTTGGATGGTTTTATCCATTACCTTGTCTTTTCACATATTGCCAAAAATGACCTCGCGCGATGAGACTCTCTATCTCATCTTTTAGCTGACGACAGTCCTTTGTCGTATGCCCAATGTCCTTGTGATACTTACAAAATTTTGTTGCATCTCTCTTATGTCTCGTATGCCTCATGGGCTCAAGTTTACGAAATGCAACCCTATGCTCATGTGCGAGATAGATGTTTTCCCGAGTTTTATTAAACTCGATATAAATGGTGTAGATTGGCACTTACTTGTCGTGCTTCTTTTGTTTTTTCTTATCTTTGGCTGATTCCTTAGAGTTATCTTTCCTCTTTTAACTAGAGGCTCCAGGATTGTCAGCTTTGGTCGAGACAGTGCTTGTTGAGACATTGCTGGGTTTGCTTCCCGAGCCAATCTTTAACAACTTCATCTCTTTTCTTACTTCCTCTTTTCGAACAAATACTTGAGCTCTTTCATTGAACTCAGTGATGTTTTTTACTGGACGACCTTGTAGGTCATCCCATAGCTCACTTCCAGCAGTGGAGAGATCAGTAGTGATCCCTACCTGAAGAGGAGTAAGCTGGGTAGTATCGTCCAGGTTTCTCACCCTTGCAGCAGCTATGCTAAAACGACTTAAGTAGACCTTAAGCGTCTCGCCCGGCTGTTGCTTTATGTTAGGGAGTGAGGACGCTTCGGGTCACCTATCCCTTGCGACCTGGAACTGTTTTTTGAAGTTCTTAGACAATGTCTCCCATGAGGTGATTGAATGATGAGTAAATTTGTTGAACAAGCTGCTCACTGCTCCAACTAGAGAAGTGGGGAACAAAATATAGCGTAGATTGTTCGTAACATTACTGGCTCACATGATAGTATTGAAATTATTTAAATGCGACACCGGGTCTGTGTTCCCATCGTATGACGAGACGTGAGGGTTCTTAAATCCCTGGGGGAATGCAGTATTCATGATGTCTAGATGGAAAGGCTCGAGCTCCTCATCCGAGTCATATCTAGACTGCTTTCCCTATTCCCCAACTTGATACCTCCTGAATTTGTCCTCCAACTCATCAATTCGCAATTGGATAGGATCCTGTTGGCAAAGATCAGGTTTTTTTGGTTCAAGTGATTACGAAGATCCTGTTGTTGCTGGTTATAGTTGCTAACGGACCTCGTCCTACTCATGGACATCGTCCTACTCATGGACCTCGTCCTGCACATGGACCTCGTCCTTGAGTAACTTTCTGTTTTACTTGTGCCTGTACTCTCTCAATCAGTATTGCGATGAGTTCTTTCCCCTCCTCGCATTGATCGAGTATGGGTTCTCGTGCGTCCCAAGCTAACACTTGCCTCATCACGTCCTGTCCTTCTCCCTTGGGTATGGGTTGTTGGATGCCCCCTGCTGGGGTTTGTACGTTCCTCTTCCCTGTTAATTCGAGAAGGATGTTGGCGATGTCTCGGTCGCGACCCACCTGTCCCAGGTTGAGTCCCATGATTTCCCTCGTTCTCATGGGGGATTTCCTGCTCCCTGGTCCTTGTTCGCCTTCTGTTCTCATTTCTATGAGAAGGCTCCGGTTGGTGATTTGGTTGTTCATTCTCAGGGGGACCCTCAGTTTCCCTAGGTTATTCTTCCTAAGCATTTTGAAGATTCTCGTGAGCCATCTTTTGCCTCCTAGTTTGTGAGCTACGAGGTCTGCCTTGTGGTCTTCTCACTCCAGGATCAGGTTGGTTTTGTGTGTTGTTATCCTGTGCTGCCCTGGCCGCGGCTGCCTCACGTTCCAACTCAGCATTTTGTCAGTTTGCCTCCTCCAAGTGGAGCCTGAGATGGTGATTTTCCAACTCGACAATTGGCACATATCTTGTGGGAACATAGGCACCATCATTATCATATTCCATAGGTTGGGCACCCCCAACATTGGGTTCTTCATCCCATGCTTTTGGGTTCTGGTCATCCTCACACTGAGTCTTCCTTGAAAGTGTGGACCGTGTATTTTGGCCACGTTCATATTGGGTCCTTCTGGAACGAGTGGTCCATGTAGATCGTGAGTTGGGAGGCCTCCGTGAGCCCATTGGCTCTTTTCTAGGACAGTGAGTGGTCTCTTCAGGATGAGTATCAACATATTCTCTGTTATCAGCCATGGAGAAAGGTTTTTCTTTTGGTTAGGAGGGTTTTTTTTCTGAGCTTTTTTCACGTAGGCTCTCAATGAAAACATCAAACTCTTAACGTAGATTTTTGTTAACTATATTAAAGCCTATTTCGTGATTGATTTACAGAGAAATAATAGTAGTAAAAGAAGAAGAAATAACACAAAGCTTTTTACGTGATTTTGTAATTAAAATTCTGCATAGTCCATGAGTCTATCTTATTACATTTCTCTGATACAAAACTAGGGTTCTTTCTCGAAAGGATTTTTCATCCTTTTTTCAGTGTTTTCTAACCCTATTTATAGTTACATAGGAAGACAGTTTATTACAATCAGATTAATATCCCGCAATAATATTTTCCTAAAATTATGGGATTTGATTACGCCCCATGTAAAATAAATGCGGCTATTATTTGAAAATTACACAGCTGTGATTTATCCACTTTTACTTGGTCAATGTTGACGTGGATTTAGATACGCTTCAAAGTATATCTCGCAGAGTCACCTCACTAGGATAGCAACAATAACCCTGACATCGAGCTGGAGCTTTTCCCATGTATTTCTGAGGTTGATAATGTAAATACCGTCATTTATGCTATTGAACACATAACGCTCCATCTGACAATCGCAGTTCTTGGTGACAAGGCGAACTTCAACAGTCAACATCATTTGAATGTCAGCTTCTATCTTAGAGAGCTGACTCGACAGAGGAGTGGATCTCATTGAAAGATGTCTGAAGCTGATTAAAAAAGGTACTATGAGTATGTCTTCTTATAGCGAGACATATGCCTCGCTATTCGTTTTCAAATTTATTCAATTGTTATAGTTAGTTTGTACAATGTATATTATTCGCTAAGTGTTTTAACAGTCAACATGTCTCATCTACATCTCTTCATACGTAGCGAGGTTGGTGCCTCGCTTCCTATTACTGATGTCGTCCTTATGATCGTGTCTTCATATACGAAATGATTTCTCATCAATATGTGAATTAATAGTTTGCACATTTGTGTCTCGCTTAAGACTTTACAGTCAACGAGTTATAGATATACTCTATCAGCTCTGCATTTAATGAGCTATTCCATTTTAATATCTTCTAATATAATTGCTATTATATTCTTTGATTCATATTCTCTAAGGTTGACACGTGTCCTTCTCTGAAGTGCTAGTCGAATTTCTGGTATAACACATTGCAGGTCTGTTTGGGCATAAATGGACTAGGCTTATGCTTAGAGCTCACCTAGTTTAGAGGCCCAAAAAAGTATTTTTTTTTAAATTACACATTATTTTTTGGATAAGTTGAGTAATACTTTTTTGTATCCATCAATCGAAAATACCCTCATATTATATTTCGTTAGAATTTACTCACTTTTGTGAGTGGATTGTCTAATATACCCTCACCCTCCACTTAAGTGCACCAAATGATTTACATTAACTTAAGGGGTATAATAAGGACATCATCTATAAAAGTGGGTATATCTTAAAGAATATGGAAATAAAGGTAAAAATTAAAACATATAAAGTAAAGTGAGTATACAATACAATTTCCTCTTTTTTTTATTATAAAAAATACTATATTTTTTTTAAATAAGAGCCCAAAAATAATTTTTTTTTCCTATAGTCCACTCTGATTCATTGTTACATTTTGTTGTAACTATGATGATTACTTGTAATAACAAGTCACTAATAGGTTAAAATTTATTTTTTAAATTAATTAATTATAATTAACTATACAATTAGCAAAAGAATATTTTTTACTTTAAATATTCAATTAGACCCTTTTTATAAATTAATAGTTATAAATAATTTGACTTTTATATTTAAGTCTCTGTCTCTCCTTGTAAAGAGTGATATGTCCCTCCCAGTAGAGAGTTTATTGTGATTGCTCGTTGTGGTTATTTTGTCTATTCTTGTTGGTCCTTTTTTTGTGTTCTGTGGTGGCTTCTTCTAGTAAAGAAGACTGTTCCTTGTCGAAAAAATGGATAGATATATGTTTAGAGGATGAAGAAGAACATAAAGTTTTGCTTGAATTTTGATGATAGGTGATAGTGGGTCGTTTGATGTTTGGAAAAGTTTTTGATTTTCAGATATTTCAAAATATTATTGGTGATCTATGGAAGCCTGGAAAAGGTATTTTTATTAAGATATTGGAGCAGAATAGGTTTTTCATTCAGTTTTACCATGAGATAGATATTGAAAGGGTGATTGATGGAAGCCCTTGGACAAACGATCGTAAACAACTTCCCATTGAGAGGCTTAAACTAGGTGAATATCCAAGGTTGGTTACTATAAATACTTTGGATATGTGGGTCCAAATCCATGAATTGAGAGCTAGTTTTAAAACAGAATGGGCTATCCGAGAAGCGGCTCGTTATATCGGACAATATGTTGATTCTGATCCCAACAATTTCCAAGGTGTATGGTGTGACTATCTTAGGGTTCGTGTTAGAGTCAATGTTGCTTAACCATTGAAAAGACGAATGAAATTTCGTAACTGAAGTGGTGAAGCTTTTTACGTGTATTTCAAATATGAAAGAGTCTCGACTTTTTGTTTTATTTGTGGTATTATGGGTCATGCCAAAAAATATTGTGAGAAAATATATGATACTCCCATTGAGAACATTGTGAAACCGTATAGCATAGAGATGAAGGCTCCAACGAGGCGACAAAGTTTCTTGACTACCTTTCCATGGCTGCGTTCCGGCAAGGGTGGTTCAGAAACAACAGGGCAAACTACATCAGTATCTCCTGCTGTTAATGCTTCAACGAAATTCAAGGGAATGACAAAAGATAATTGTGATCCACAGAGTAATCAACCAATCTCAAAACTTAATGGCCAATCCCGTACTTATGGGAATCAAAAGACTTCCTTAAAAGATCATGTTAAATTGGTCAATGACAACTCAGCTAAATTCTCCACTGAAGAGATAGTTGAAATCTCTTATTTAAAAAGGAAACGCATGGCTGGTATCTCACATGTTGGGCCTATTATTTTGACAAATGGCATAATGGAAACTAAGGTTGGTAATGAGCTTAACAATTCAACTTCTGTGGTAAATTCAAAAACCGTGGATACGGTGGGTCTTGGTTTCCAAGCCCACCAAGAATCATGAGTACCATCAGTTGAAATTGCTGTGGGCTTGGGAACCCACGGGCCCAACAATTCCTTATTTACATTTGTGTGCAAAAGAAGCCCAAGTTTTTATTTCTTAGTGAAACTTTGTGTACTAAAGATGTTGTGGAGCGGTTCAAAATAAGAGTGGGATTCAAAGGTTGTTTTTCTATTGTTGTTAATGGAAGGAAGGGAGGGTTATCTATGCTTTGGCGCATATCAGATGAGACTCATCTTACTAATTACTCTAATAACCACATTGATGTAGAAGTTAGAATTCCAGGCGTGGCTAAGTGGAGACTTTTTGGCTTCTACGGAGAACCAAACAGGAACCTGCGATATCATACCTGGAACCTTCTTCGTTCTATGGCAGCTGAGTCAAGTCTTCCGTGGTGTGTGATAGGGGACTTCAACAATATTATCAGCAACGATGACAAGAAAGGGGGAAGACCTTATCCTGCTACTCTTATTTCTAGTTTTCAGGTAGCTGTAATGGACTCCCATCTTATCGATTTGGAGTTACGTGGTTATCAGTATACTTGGGAACGCAGTCGCGGTACTAATAGAAATGTGGAGATTCGTCTTGACAGAGCCATGGTTACTCAACAATGGTTGGATATGTTCAATGAGGTGTCTCTCACTAACTTGGCTTTTTCATCTTCTGATCATTCCCCTATATTTCTTGAACCTAAAATTATGGTCAGTGGGACTACTATGGGGCTGTTTCGATATGAAAATTCTTGGATCAGAGAGCCCCTTTGTGCTCAAATCGTTACTGATGTATTGCACTCTAATCAGCACAAGCATATTATGAGCAAACTTGATTTATGTGGCAAGCAGTTTGCTATTTGGGGGCGTTCTATTTCTGGTAATTTAAAGTCTCGTCTTTCAAAGAGTAAACAGTTAATTGCTAAACTGAAAAAATTCCACAACTACTGCTAGTGTTGAAAGTTATGTGCTTGAAAAAACCAATTATTTTGAGATTCTTGCCCAACAAGAAGTGTACTGGAAGCAGAGATCAAAACAACATTGGCTTCATTCGGGGGATAAAAATAATAAATATTTTCATGCCACTGCTAGTGCTAGGAAAAGATCAAACCAAATTCACCAATTACAAGATGCAAATGGTGATTGGAGGAATTGGACAACCGTCCTGGATAATGTTATCAATGATTATTTTCTCAATCTCTTCCAATCGCCAAACACCTCTTCCCAGCTTATTGTTGACAATATAAAACTTTCAGTCAACGCAAATCACAATGATGCACTCTTGCAATCGATGCGTGATGAAGAAGTTAAGTCTGTTGTGTTCTCTATGCATCTTGACAACCCGGTCCTAACGGTATGGGTCTAGGTTTTTTTCAGCATCATTGGCAAGTTGTTGGCCCCGATGTTATTCACTTAGTGAAGGAATTCTTTTTTTTCGGAGCTTTGCCCGTTGGCCTAAATGACACTCATCTTGTTTTGATACCAAAAAAGAAGAACTTTGTTGCCATGAGTGATCTTAGACCAATCTCTCTTTGTAATGTTCTCTATAAGATCATCTCCAAAGTGCTTGCAAGTCGGATGCGAGATCTTATTGATGATATCATCTCTGATACAAAAAGCACTTTCATGCCAGGCCGTCTTATGTCAGAAAATGTTATGATCGCCTTTGAGGTAACGCATTACTTGAAACACAAAAGAAAAGGCAAGAAAGGGTTCATGGATCTCAAGCTTGATATGAGCAAAGCGTATGACAGAGTGGAATGGGATTTTCTAAGAGCGGTCATGCTTCGTATGGGATTTTCTAGTAGATGGGTTGATCTTATTATGGCTTGTGTTTCAACGGTTTGATACAAAGTTGTGCATGGTGGTCATATTTTAGAGCCTATTTGCCCGTCTCGTGGTATTCGACAGGGTGATCCCCTCTCAACTTTTTTTTCATTATGTGTGCTGAAGGTCTCTCTGCTCTAATTCAAAAGTTTGAGGCTAAAAGAATAATCCAAGGGTGTCGTGTTGCTCACCTTGCTCAATCTATCACTCATATGTTGTTTACAAACGATAGCTATTTCTTTTGCCAAGCAAGTGAGAATGCAGCTGCCAGCATCTCTAATCTACTTCATTTGTTTGAGAGTGCTTCTGGTCAAAAGGTTAATCCATCAAAATCTTCAATTTTTTACAGTCCCAATATTGATGGCACAACCAGGCTTCGAATTTGTTCTACTTTCCATATGAATGAAGCTATTGAGGGTAGCCTCAACCTTGGTCTTCCCAACATAATTTGCCGCAACAAAAATGCTATTGCAAGAGTCAATAGTTGGGATGGAAAATTTTTATCTCGTGCTGGGAAAGAAATCCTCCTCAAAACTGTCATTCAATCGCTTCTCACATACGCAATGAGTGTATTTCTTTTACCTCTTGGTACATGCAAGGAGATAGAAAAATTAATGGCCAATTTTTAGTGCAAATCCAACACTAGTAAAGGGCGTGGTATAATTTGGATGTCATGGGATCGACTTGCTAAGCCTAAAGAAGAAGGAGGCATGGGGTTTAGACACTTACATGACTTTAATCTTGCCATGCTTGCGAAACAAGGATGGCGTCTCTTGTGTAATCCCGACTCACTTGCTTCTAGAGTTTATAAAGCAAAATACTTCCCACATTCCGATTTTCTTTCAGCCAAACTTGGTAACAGTCCAAGCTTTGTTTGGCGTAGCATTTGGGGTGCTCAACATGTGGCTTGCCTAGGGACTGTTCGTACTATTGGTGATGGTACAAGCACAAACATATTGTGTACTCCTTGGCTGCCGAATCAAAAGAATAAGTGCATCACTTCTAGCCATCCAAGTCTGCAACATAACTCTGTCAACTCTCTATTTCAGATTAACGATTGCGCTTGGGACATAGATGTGGTGACCAATTTGTTTCCAACTAATGAGGCTAATATAACCCTGGGCATTCCATTAAGTAGAACAGCAGGGGCCGACTTTTGGTCTTGGATAGCAGACCACAGAGGTCTTTTTACTGTGCGAAGTGCATATTCACTGCTACAACATGAAAAACCAGCAGCCCCTACACCAGATAATTCGGGGTTCTGGCGTAAAGTTTGGCACTTGAACATCCCACTGAAGGTGTTGAATTTTTTGGGGCGTGTTATCTCCAATTCTCTGCCCACATGTGTCAATCTTGTAACAAAACATGTGCCTATTTTAAGCCAATGTCTAGTTTGTAAAATGCACCCAGAAACCGCAATCCACTCGCTACTTACCTACAATTTTGCAAAAGCCTGCTGGTCACTATTTGGCTGGCCGATTAATGTTGCTGCTCCTTCAAGTTTTCGCAGCTAGTTTGAGAATATGTTACTGTTTTGTGATACAGAGCAAGTATGTCGTGCCTCTATGCTTGTTTGGGCTATATGGAAATCATGAAACCAAGTTCTTTAGAAGAAACGTAAATGTACTGTCAATGATATTTTTGTTGGGTTTTGTGCCCTAAATAAAACTCATTTCAATATAATCAGATTTACTTATTAATAAAGATCAGAAATAACATTTTATGTTGCATGGTTCACATGATTTATTTCATGATTATATGTATATAATGTATGAATTCTTTTTAAGTCCGGAACATATGAGTTTGTTAAAGATTATAGTGTTGTCAGCACAGTGAAATATAATCTTAATTATATGTTCAAAAGTTTCTTCCCTAATTTGTCAGAACACTGGATTTAGACTAACATGGTATAATCAGCGATAGGTATTCTTACACCTTGGAAAAGTGTTATGTCCTTTCCATGACATTGGCAAAGTTTACCAGTATCGGATGTATGGAGTATACATCGGAAGGGACCGATATTGAACTTTGATTAGATATATTAAAACTTACCGTAATATCTATTCAATTCAATATCACCTGTTGATCCTAGATCAAATGATCTTAATCCTGATATGGTTAGGTTCAATCTCAAGAGTGTTATTCGTGTTCTTTGATTTGTTAGTTAAGCCTACTTTTGGGTCAGGGTGATACGTACATTTTGGGAACACCGTAGTGCAATTGAGTGGGAGCGCTAACATAAATATGGAATCTATAGCTTCTATCTGGCGAATAAAAAGTAAAGGATGATTTCCTTCGAGCTTAACCAAACGAAAATAAATGGTGGAGGTCTCATTTCACTTAGCTGAAATATCATTTATACAGGGTAAGTGTTTTAAGGATAAAATACATTGTAGGGTGTTACGGTAATTTAATCCCTTTACAGTGTAAATCATCTATATAGAGGATCATTGACCACATTAGGGTTATAACAATTAATAACTAATGACGTGTCTACAGCATGGAACATATAGAGCGTTCTATATGACTAAGAGTGTAATTCCAAGTTCTAAGTGTGAATTCAATGAGGAATTAATAAGTTAGGAAATTTACTTGGTAAATTCGGTTCGACTTATTAGAAGCTCGGTTATATAGACCCATGGTCCCCATACTAGTTGAGACCATACTGCTTGTAAGACTCAGTTAATTGATTTTAATTAATCAATTATAATTCTAAAAGTTAGACTATGTCTACTTTATGAATTTTCACTAAGCAAGGGTGAAATTGTAAAGAAAAGAGATTTTAAGTTTATTTATTGATTAAGAGACTTTATATGTCTAAATTAATAAATATATTAAATGGCAATATTATTTAATAATTATTTTCAAGTTATTAAATAATTAAAATTGGCATTTAAAAGGTTAAATTGGAAAATTTGCATTTTTGAGAAAATGGGAATGGAAAATAACAAAATGGGAAAGTTGCAAAGTGAGGCCCAGTCCCTTTGTATGGCCGGCCACATGCATGAGAATTGCCATTTGTAGTTTCCATTATTTTAATGCCATACAATTCTAACCTAAACCTAGAGGGTTTTCTATAAATAGAAATTGTTGGCTTGAGGAAACACACACATCTTTGATCACATTAGTTTCCTTCAGAAAAGGCCACACGCCACCTTCTCTCTCTCTCTTTCTTCTCTGTAATTTCGAATTTTTTGAGTGATGAGTAGTGCCCACACACATCAAGTGGTACCTCAATCATAGTATGTAAGACTATGGAAAATCTGCATCAAAGAAGGTGAAAAGAAGATCCAGATTCAGATCTTGATTATGCTCTGCTACAGAAAGGAATAAAGGGCTAGAGATCTCAATGGAAGGAGTCATATTGTTCCGCTGCACCCACTGTAAGGTTTTCTAAACTTTATATGTGTTTATTTTCATTGTTTTAGAATTCATATTAGGATGTTAATCAAACATACTTGTTAGTAAATCTAGATCCTGGTAAAATTAATTCCAACAACTGGCACCAGAGCCATGGTAATGATTTACTTTCATGTAGTATGAATTAAAACGATGATTTATATGTTTTTGTGTTGATTTGGATGGTTTCATGTGGTTTATGTGTTAGTTGATGAATGTATATGTTGTACAGTACCTTTTTCCATGAAAAATATTTTTTCGATTTTTGAAAATATTTTATTTGGATTCCTTGTGAAAAATTAAGCAATTTTTGTTCTTACGGAAGTCGATTCCGATAAAATTTGAAAAAGTTATGAATTTTGGAAAATCGGGATTTCGAGTATGCATGGGTGCTCAATCGCAACCCATCCCCGCGCGCGTGACACGTCCGTGTCACCCTGCAGACGCCGAGAAACCTCGGCTGGGTGCATCACCTCCGCGCGCGTAAGGGGCTGCTGGCAGCCTCCTGGGCAGCTACTTTCCCAAAATCGAATTTTGTGGGATTTTTCCCCAAAATTCAATTTTTTCATGGGATTGTTTCCCAAAATTCATTTTTCCTTTTTTAAATATTTCTAAATTGAAATATTTCCAATTTTAATTATTTTCAATTTGGAATTCTTTTCAATTTTAAATATTTCCTTTTTGGAATATTTCCAATTTTAAATATTTCCTATTATGGTCAGATTTAAAATTTTGTTAACTTCTTTAATATTTATTTGTTATTTAATTATAAGATTAGATATTTTGATATTTAATATATTTTAAATTTAAAGATAACTTTGTCTTTTTATTTAAAATATTATATTTAAATTATCTTATATGACAAATTAAATAATTAATAAATTTGAAATTAACATAGATATTTTTATAGATATACTTACCATAATATTTTCAAATTCAAAATTTGTTATTTTGTTAAATATTTAATTATTTATAAATTATAAGTTTAAAAATGATATTTTTCTATATATATATTATTTTTTTCCTTATTAGAAATTTATAAATCATATCTTAAATATTTAAATAACATAGATATTTTGTAGAGATTTGAATATTTCTTAATTTGAGATATTTTGACATATAATTATGGTGATTATTATTCATTTATTATTTTATATCTAAAATAATAATTATCAAACCAAATCTATTTTAAAATTGGTTTATTTTATTAAATTATAAGATCTGAAAGTGATATTGAAGATTCTTTACTTTCAAATCATTGATCTTATTAGATATTTAATTTAATTTGATTCAAATAAACCTAGATATTTTAAAATTAGTTTCCTTTATTTGGTTAGTTTAAGAATAATAATTTAATAATATTAATATCTTATTTCACATCTGTTACATGGACAATGTTTGTTTATTTTATATTGTTTATTCAAATTTTTTTTTTAACAAACCTATTATTTATTTGATCTAAATTGCTATGATTAACTTGTTAACAGATCCAATGATCTGATTTTAATCATAGTGCAATTGTCAATAGATCTTATAAATAATTTGTAACAGGTAAATTTTGTACTTCTTTCATCTGTGTAAACCTAGTAACATGATAGGGCCCATCCAAATCATTTAACCTGTGTGAGCCTATATGTTTGCTTTTGGGCTTAGATGCATATAGGAAGCCCATTTAAGTTTTACTAAGTAAATGGACTAGGTTGCTAAAATAAATTTTGACATAAGTAAATTTATTTAGGCCCAATTAGATTTGGGCTTATTCAATGAATAACAATTATTTATTTAAAGGTTAAATTACTCTCTTTTGGGCCTTGTGTGAGAGTTGGGGGCCAATAGAAGTGGGTACGACATACTGAACCCAGCTCCCCCTCACATGAACTACCCCAATTGTGTAGGCCCATTTGCCTTATTTAAATAATTTTATTAGGTTAATTATATTAGTCTAACCTAATTAAAATTGAATTAGCAACATAATTAACTTTTTAAAGTTAATTTTAGAAAAACACTTAGTCAATGATATATATTCTAGATAGTTATTTCTAGTACTAATTATTATTTCTAATATTAAATAGGAAAATATCATTGATTGTGAAATTAATTGTTTAATAATTAATTTTGGCACAATCTAAGTTTAGTATATTTTCCTGGTATTAAACTAGAATTAATAATTAAGTTTCCTCTATACTTAATTATTTATTTCTTGAATTTAATACATTTAATTAAATTGAAAATTTCAATATCTAAGTTGATTTTCATCATGATACTTAAATATTGTTATTTTCATGTAATTTAATTAAAGTGGAAAATTATTTTAAGTTTGGAATCTTTATTCAGAATAACTTAAGTTTGAATAATTTTCAAAATATATTTTATTTTATTTTATTAATCTTTTTCCCAAAATTTCGAAATTGCATTTCTTTAATGCAGAAATTTCGAATTTTATTTGAAAAATAGATTAAAGTTGAAAATTATTTATTTAATTTTGGACCAACTTAAATCAATGATTTTTTCATTTAATGATTAATTAAAATAAATGAACTAAAATATATTATAATTAGAAATTGAATTAATTAGTGTATGAAAGTCTAGATAGATATTATCTCTTTTGCTTGAAATTTTTTTCTAGTGTATTTAATTAAATAGAAAATTAATATTTAAGTTGATTCTTTATCATGTTACTTAAATATTTGAAATTTTTCTTCGATATTAAATTAAATTGGAAAATTATATTTTTTTTGTTGAAAATTAATTTTTATTAATTTTGGGCCAACATAAAATTAGAGTAATTTTTCAAGATTTATTTTTATTTTATTTTAAAGCATTTTCGAAAGTATTATTCTTATACACTTCATTTTTTCAAAATGCAATATATATTTATAGAAAATTAAATTTGAGTTGTAAATTAATTTAAATTAATTTTGAAACAACTTAAATTGAATAATTTTCTAAATATTTATGGAAATTATTACTAAGATGGAAATAATTCACGTTATTTTCATATCCATCTAAGTATAATTTATCAATATTAAATTAAAATTTATATTTGGAATTTTTCATTCTAAATTGGAAATTTTAATTAAATAAATATATATTTAAAATAAATTGATTAAAATAAATATTAGAAGAAAATACACCTTCATTAAATAATGAGCTTTATTATTATAAGGATATTCGATCTCCATTGTTTGTTTTACATAGCTATAGTTTTAGTGAGTAATCCTCCCTAATGGAGGAACGTTCATTAGCAAGTTAGCACCGTTTAATCTTGAAAGATAAGTAATCTTGTAAGTTTTTTATATAGTTTTGATCACCCTAATGGTGGCGACTGTATAAGACTTGCAAGAATATGAAACAATGGTAGAAGCTCATAAGATAGAATAGCCTTGACTCTCGCCTAAACGGGACAACGCGGATTCCAATCTTGATCGAGTAAAAGGTTGCTAGAATGTTGATCATTTTAGATGAGCTGACAACTCTATTCAATGAATGGTAGCTTTGACTCTCGCCTAAACAGGACACTAATATCAGTTTGGTGAAAACCTTGGAAATTATTTAGGATTGTATGCTTTAGTATTTTCACTTGTCATTCCTACTTGCTATGTGCTTCATAATTTCTGAATTGTGTATGAATTTGTATTGAACCATGTTATTTTCTGTTATTAAATTGTAGTTTAATTTCGAATCTTCATTGTTGGTCTAACTTGGTTTGTTTTTCTAATGAGATAAATCTCTAATGGATTTTCACCATTAGACTAACATAATAGTGTTAGATCTCGAAAGATAAATATTGTATATGCAACATCTAGCCGTTCATCAATTGATGACACCTTAGACTAGTATTTTACAATATAAAACAAGAAGATTGTATAAATAAGATTACTTTGACTCTCGCTAATCGGTGCATCGTTGGATTCTTATTTAAAATGAAATTATCCTAATTCCTCTTAGCTTATTCATTTCGAATCAGCTTAAGAACATATCATTGGATGAATGGTCTTTAAATCATATAAAGTCATTCAATATTTTCTCTTAAGATATTAAATGACGCATATGATTATATTCCCAGAATTCTATCCCAAAATCATATAAATCCGCAATCTTAGAAATCTCCTACTTGTATAGGCAAATCATAGAGTTCGATTAGTACTGGTGGTCCAAGAAAGTATTACTAGTTATACAATTACACTTTCACAAGTGTTTCATAACCATTTTCTTTCAATGGATTTAAACTGTATGAGTTTAGTATTCTGTGACCAGAATCCACTTGCACTATTCTAAGAACTCTTTGTTGTAACTAAACTGAAGTCATCAAAATATACAACCACATATTTTATAAATCTATGGCATTTGCATCTTGTTCATAGTGGTTTTGACAAGATCATTCTCTACAAAGAGTTAATATGCCTATATCCACTGAAATTAAGTTCATCTCATTCGCAGATGGATGTACATTCAGGGGTGGATATGAGTTTTCGTTGTATTCTTAAAACGATCACTCTAGATTTTACCTTATGCAAAAGAAATTTGGAATGTTTGAAAAATTTCATGAATTTCTAACAATGGTAAGTGGTTAAAGATCTTGGGAACTGATAGGGGTGGAGAAAAAGTTAGTAGATATGCGCGTAGTTCAAAGATCATAAATTTTATTTTGAATTATATCCAAACTTACCTCCCCAGAAATTCGAGTTGCATATTGATAATTAGTTACTAGTCATTGCCTAAATCCTTCTATGGAAATAAAATTTCAGAATGATGCAATGGTTGTATACTTAATGTAAATCATTACTAGATTCATGGATGACCTAATTGAAATCTTAAGAAAAGCTAGAACTGCTAACCCTGGTTTGCATGTTTGTTTGCTATTCTAAGTGACTTGGGGTGGATCATCCCATAGTCATTAGATAAGAAAGTGTTTGTTTAAACAAATACTACTTTTCTAAGAAAATGACTAAGTCTGAAAATAAAGTAGCAAATAAAGGAGATAATTTTTTTTCTTGATTCCATAAGTGTTCTATCATCTTATTCGTTACAAGATGATCCCACTACCTCTGTTGTCTTAACACAACCGAAGAGGTCAATACCATTTAGTTTTCTTAGAGATAATTCACGATACCTTGTCGTAGTGGGAGAGTTTCAAGGAACTTTACCTTCTTATGACTTGGAAGATACTAGTGATTAAAATCCATTGTGAGTTTAAACAAGTAATGGATTGTCAAGATAAGAAACTAAGAAGAAAGCCAATAGAACTATGGTTTGATCCATTCACATGGAGTAACCTAAAGTTTTCTGTTACAAGGACATGAAAGGAAATTTTCGTTCATAAGTCTATTCAATGGACTTAACAAAACTTCTTGCTCCTAGTATTATAGGTTTGAGTTTATCTAAACCTATGGCTTGTGGTATACCTGGTAATTACTTACTCTAATGCAAGAAACTTACTTTAGTAAGATGCTCAAGCATTTTCTTTCCAATGGCAATCTATAGAAGATTCACAACTTCTTAGACATAGATTTTATTTATCTAAGGAAAAGTCTCAACTATTCCAAAGAAGATAAAGCCATGAATGAATTTCTTAAATCAACAGTGAGAGGTCTCAAATATGCTTTAGTATGCCTTAGACCAGACACCTGCTGTTGAGTGGGAGTAATGAGTAAGTATCAGATTAAGAAGAGGAACTATATGTTAGTCAATAAGGGTGGTTTTGAAACTCTTAGACTACACATCAGATTTCGAGACTTGCCTGTGTGCTAGAAAGTCTGCTGATGAGATGGTGATTACTTTGGGGGTGGAGTAGTGATTTTGGAGAAGTGTAAAAACCTATCTGAAATCTCTTAGTCTACCAGAAAGAGACTGAATGTTAAAGTTGCAGGAAAGGTACTTATTCAGTATAAGGAAAGTTCTATACTTTTGTGGCATCGTTCCAACTTGCCTTAACCAGTAGTGTTACTTTCTGAATAACCAAGAAGTAGTTGCCAAAAGTATAGAATCCAGTATCCCAAGCGAGTAGACATATAAAGAGAAATTTCACATTATCAAGGATTTTGTGATTAAGGAAGAGTAATGGTGGAGAAGAGGTTGTTGTTAATTCAACCTGTCAGATCCTATTACAAGGAGTTTACTACTATTACACTTGATTGGTATATCGAGGTGTTAATGGTTATTTGAAATGCACATTTTGTTTTATATTAGTGCAAGTGGGAGTTTGTTGGGCTTTATGCCCTAAATAAAACTCATTTCAATATAATCAGATTTACTTATTAATAAAGATTAGAAATAACATTTTATATTGCATGGTTCACATGATTTATTTCATGATTATATGTATATAATGTATGAATTCTTTTTAAGTCCAGAACATATGAGTTTGTTAAAGATTATAGTGTTGTCAGCACAGTGCAATATAATCTTAATTATATGTTCAAAAGTTTATTCCCTGATTTGTCAGAACACTGGATTTAGACTGGCATGGTATAATCAGCGATAGGTATTCTTACACCTTGGAAAAGTGTTATGTCCTTTCCAGGACATTGGAAAAGTTTACCAGTATCGGATGTATGGAGTATACATCGGAAGGGACCGATATTGAACTTTGATTATATATTAAAACTTACCGTAATATCTATTCAATTCAATATCACCTGTTGATCCTAGATCAAATGATCTTAATCGTGATATGGTTAGGTTCAATCTCAAGAGTGTTATTCGTGTTCTTTGATTTGTTAGTTAAGCCTACTTTTGGGTCAGGGTGATACGTACATTTTGGGAACACGGTAGTGCAATTGAGTGGGACCGCTAACATAAATATGGAATCTATAGCTTCTATCTGGCGAATAGAAAGTAAAGGATGATTTCCTTCGAGCTTAACCAAACGAAAATAAATGGTGGAGATTTCATTTCACTTAGCTGAAATATCATTTATACAGGGTTAAGTGTTTTAAGGATAAAATACATTGTAGGGTGTTACGGTAATTTAATCCTTTTATAGTGTAAATCATCTATATAGAGGATCATTGATCACATTAGGGTTATAACAATGGATAACTAATGACGTGTCTATATCATGCAACATATAGAGCGTTCTATATGACTGAGAGTGCAATTCCAAGTTCTAAGTGTGGATTCAATGAGGAATTAATAAGTTAGGGAATTTACTTGGTAAATTCGGTTCGACTTATTAGAAGCTCGGTTATATAGACCCATGGTCCCCATACTAGTTGAGACCATACTGCTTGTAAGACTTAGTTAATTGATTTTAAGTAATCAATTATAATTCTAAAAGTTAGACTATGTCTACTTTATGAATTTTCACTAAGCAAGGGTGAAATTGTAAAGAAAAGAGATTTTAGGTTTATTTATTGATTAAGAGACTTTATATGTCTAAATTAATAAATATATTAAATGGCAATATTATTTAATAATTATTTTCAAGTTATTAAATAATTAGAATTGGCATTTAAAAGGTTAAATTGGAAAATTGGCATATTTGAGAAAATGGGAATGGAAAATAACAAAATAGGAAAGTTGCAAAGTGAAGCCCAATCCCTTTGTATGGCCGGCCAAATGCATGAGAATTGCCATTTGTAGTTTCCATTATTTTAATGCCATACAATTCTAACCTAATCCTAGAGGGTTTTCTATAAATAGAAAGTGTTGGCTTGAGGAAACACACACATCTTTGATCACATTAGTTTCCTTCAGAAAAGGCCACACGCCACCTTCTCTCTCTCTTTTCTTCTCTGTAATTTCGAATTCTTTGAGTAATGAGTAGTGCCCACACACATCAAGTGGTACCTCAATCATAGTATGTTAGACTTCTGAAAATCTGCATGAAAGAAGGAGAAAAGAAGATCCAGATTCAGATCTTGATTATGCTCTGCTACAGAAAAGAATCAAGGGCTAGAGATCTGAATGGAAGGAGTCATATTATTCCGCTGCACCCACTGTAAGGTGTTCTAAACTTTATATGTGTTTATTTTCATTGTTTTAGAATTCATATTAGGATGTTAATCAAACATACTTGCTAGTAAATCTACATCCTAGTAAAATTAATTCCAACAGTTTTAGCTTCAGCCTCCACCACTCTTGATCATTGGCGAAAAGCTCAGGATACACTTGCTTTATCATCACTATCTCTTTATAATAGTGATGATGGGGCCGAGCTTTGGACTAAATCACATCAAGATTAATGTGGACGCTGCACTTTTTCATCATGAGAATTCATATGGTTTCGGAATTATTGCAAGAGATAGTATGGGCAAACTTATTGAAGCAAAGACATGCTACAAAGCAGCTTCCTACTCCCCTAAAGTCATGGAAGCACTGGAAATCAAGGAAGCTCTTAGTTGGATTAAGAGTACCAACTGACATAATGTAGAGCTTGAGACTGTTAGCCTTCTCACTATCCAAGCAATCTGAAGTAGGCAAAGAATGTCATCCATTTTCGGCTTGATCATTCAGGATTGTTGTCATTTATTGTCTTCTCTACCTATTATCAAAATAAGTTTTATTAAACGATCAGCTAATCGAGTTCCTCATGTTGTTGCTAAGCATGCTCGATTTTCCTCTAGTTGTAGCATTTTTGAACATAATGTTTGGGTTGATTTAAAGGCCCTCTTGTATTCAAAATGCTTTTACAGGAAAAAAATGTGTTGATTTTCCTCTAGTTGTAGCATTTTCACATACAAGTCAGCATATTGATCTACCGTATATGTTACCTTTACAGGAAAAAAATGTGTTGACTTTGTGAAGCGATCCACTATGACCCATACTAAGTCGTACCTTCCTGTAGTCCTGAGCAAACCAACCACAAAATCCATCGCAATATCTTCCCACTTCCACTCTTGAAAGGATATTGGTTGTAGTAACGCTGTTGGTGGCTGATGCTCTGCTTTAATTTGTTGGCAAGTTAAACACTTGGTCACATAATCTACTACATCCCTTTTCATCCCATACCACCAGATAGGTTTCAGATCTTGATACATCTTGGTTGTTCCTAGATGCAATGAGTAGGGAGTAGTATGAGCTTCATCAAAAATTTCTTTCTTAAGCTCAATGCTATTAAGAACACACACCCGAGCCTTAAACAACAACATCCCACTGTTAGAAATTGAAAAGTCCCTAGCTTTGCCTGCTAAGACATCTTCTTGAACTTTAAGTAGTTCAGGATCTTCTAGTTGTGCCATTTTAATCCATTCCAACAAGTATGACTGCAATGTCAGATTATGCAATTTCCCGATCACGAACTCAATATTTCCTCTGGTCATTTCCAAGGCTAACTTAGGAGAAATCACTACCATATTGAAAGCCTGATCAGGTCCTTTCTGACTCAGGGCATCTGCCACAACATTCGCCTTCCCGGGGAGATACAAGATTCCACAATCATAATCTTTCACCAACTCCAACCACCTCCTTAGTCTCATGTTCAGATCTTTCTGAGTGAAAAAGTACTTGAGACTTTTGTGGTCGGTGTAGATTTCACATCGCTCTCCGTATAAGTAGTGTCGCCAAATTTTCAAGGCAAACACCACTGCTGCAAGTTCCAGATCATGAGTTGGATAGCGCTGCTCATAATCTTTTCATTGCCGCGAAGCATACGCTATAACTTTATTTGCTTGCATCAACACACAACCCAAACCCTGTCTAGAAGCATCACAATACATTACAAACTTTTCTTGGTCAAATGGCAAAGCCAAAACTGTTGGATATTATTTTACCAGGATCTTAGATCTACTCAGAAGTATGTTGATTAACACCCTAAATATGAACTTTCTAAAACGATGAAATAAACACATATAAAGTTTAGTAAACCTTACATTGGGTGCAGCAGAATTAAATGACTCCTTCCGTTCATATATCTAGCCCTTGATTCCTTTCTGTAGCAGAGCATTATCAATATCTGAACCTGGATCTCTTTCTCTGATTCTTTAGTGCTGAAACTCCTTCTTGCTGAAAGTCTTTCTGTTGGGTTTTATGCCCTAAATAAAACTCATTTCAATATAATCAGATTTACTTATTAATATAGATCAGAAATAACATTTAAAGTTGCATGGTTCACATGATTTATTTCATGATTATATGTACATAATGTATAAATTCATCTGAAACCCTTTTCACATACTTGATCCTGTTTATTGTGCCGTCAACACATTGGAAAGTAAACATGACTATGTGAATAAAGTTTCCTAGATTTATCAGACATAGGGTTTTACTGATATGATAATCTACAACAAGAGTTTACTTGTATTTGGAGAAATACTATGTTCTTTCCAGAACATTGGTTAAAGTAAAGCTCATTTTGGATGCATGGAGTATGCATCGGAAGGGACCGATATTGAACTTTGACTTAGATTTATTAAACTTACCGTAATATCTATTCAAGTCAATATCGCCTAGTTGATCCTAGATCAAATGTTCTTAATCCTGTTATGATTAGGCTCAATCTTGAAAGGCTATTCGTGTTCTTTGATTTGTTAGTTAAGCCTACTTTTAGGTCAGGGTGATACGTACATTTTGGGAACACGGTAGTGCAATTGAGTGGGAGCGCTAGCATAAACATGGAATCTATAGCTTCTATCTGGTGAATAGTAAGCAAAGGATGATCTCCTTCGAGCTTGACCAAACGAACATAAATGGTGGAGTACTCATTTCACATAAGCTGAAATATCATTTATACGGGGTAAAGTGTTTTAAGGAATAAATACATTGTAGGGTGTAACGGTAATTTAATCCTTTTACAGTGTAGATCATTCATATAGAGGATCATTGATCACATTAGGATTATAACAATGGATAACTAATGATGTGTCTATATGGTGGAACATATAGAGCATTCTATATACTGAGAGTGCAATTCTAAGTTCTATGCGTGGATTCATCGAAGAATTAATAAGTTAGTGAATTTTAGTGCTAAATTCTTGATCTACTTATTGGAAGCTCGGTTATATAGACCCATGGTCCCCCCACTAGTTGAGATAATATTGCTTGTAAGACTCATGTAATTGATTTTGATTAATCAATTATAATTCTCAAATTAGACTATGTCTATTTGTGAATTTTTCACTAAGTAAGGGCGAAATTGTAAAGAAAGAGTTTATAGGGGCATATTTGTTAATTATGATACTTTGTATGGTTCAATTAGTAAATATGATAAATGACAATATTATTTAATAATTATTTATAGTTATTAAATAGTTAGAATTGACATTTAAATGGTTGAATTAGGAAGTTGGCATTTTTGAGAAAATCAGATACAAAAGGTGTTAAAATTGCAAAATTGCAAAACCAAGGCCCAATCCACTAAGGCATGGCCGGCCACCTATTGTGTGTGTTTTAAATTGATTTTTTCATTATTTTAATGCCATATAATTCAAACCTAACCCTAGTGGAATGCTATAAATAGATAGTGAAGGCTTCAGAAAAATAAGACTTTTCTTCAGACTTTCTGAATCAGAAAAAACTGAGCCTTCTCTCTCCCTATCTTTAGCTGACCACTCTCTCTCTTCTTCCTTAGAATTTCGAAATCCTTAGTGTATGAGTAGTGCCCACACACATCAAGTGATACCTCAATCATAGTGAGGAAGATCGTGAAGAAAGATCATCAGCAAAGGAGTTTCAGCATCAAAGATTCAGAGAAAGAGATCCAGGTTCAGATATTGATAATGCTCTGCTACAGAAAGGAATCAAGGGCTAGATATCTGAACGGAAGGAGTCATTATATTCCGCTGCACCCAATGTAAGGTTTCTTAAACTTTATATGTGTTTAATTTATCGTTTTAGAAAGTTCTTATTTAGGATGTTAATAAACATACTTGTGAGTAGATCTAAGATCCTGGTAAAATAATTTCCAACAACTGGTATCAGAGCCATGGTAATTGATTTACTTGCAAGAAATTTGGACTTTAAAACGATTGTTTGTATGTTCTTTGGATGGTATCATGTTGTATTGAGTATTATTTGATGATTGATTGATGTTTGTGAAATTTTCGTGAAAAATAATTGCGATTTTATCTCTAGAATTATTTTTATTGGATAGTATGGAAAAAATTAAGCAAGTTAGCCTTTTACAGAACTTAATTTGGATTTTATTTGAATTAGTTATGATTTTTTGAAGATTTGAAAAAATCGGGATTGTGCTGATATTTTCCTGCGATCGCAAATCTGTCCGTATAGTTTCGAATTTTTTTGTTTTTCTTCGATTTTTCATGCTTTTTCATGGAATTAACTTCCAATTTTTTGTATAGGTTTGTATTTATACTATTACTATTCCTAATTCAATTCTAATTATCATTTTGAATTAATTTAATATTTTTTAAATTTAATTCAAGATATTAGTGTAATTTGATTTTGAATAGAATTAGTATCTATCTTCTTGCTTAAAAATCTATCTTATTTTTAAATTTGATTATATCTTATTTTTTTTAAATTTAAGGTCAGATTTTATAAGATATTTATAAAATCTTTTAAGATATTTTTAAGATATCTTATCTTTTAAGATATTTTTAATTATATCTTATCTTTTAAGATATTTTTTTTAAAAATTAAATCTTTTTAGATATTTTGACCTTATTTAAATTTAAAATAAGATATTTATAATCATGTAATTTTAAATAGATGTAAGATATTTTGCTAACTTTTAAATTTTGTTATTTTATTTATTTAAATTAAATTTAAAATCTGAAAAGATATTTCATTTATCTTTTCTAATTTTTATTTAATTTTTATTTTTAAAATAACATTTAAAATTTAAAAGTAGTTAGCAAATTTTTGAAATGATATTTAGGTTGGTTGAAACCTAATTTTTCAAAATTGTAGGTTTAATTTTAAATTTAATTTTTTTTTAATTTTCGAATTTTTTCAAATTCTTTTAAAATTTTCGAAATTTTTTTTTATTATTTAATTAATTATTTTCGAAATTAAATATTTAATTTAAAATTAAATAAATCCTACATCCAACTATCCAACTAACCTTGTTGCAGGAGTATGTGGTTTTAGCTTGTATGTAAGTTTTTAAAACCTATTATTACTTGATTGCAAATAGCCATGGTTACCTTTTGCCAGATCTACTGATCTGATGGCTCCCTTGGTCAAGATAATAATTTGTGACAGGTATATTTACAATCTTCTTTCATCTGTGTATGACCTAGCAACATGATAGGACCCATCCAAAGTGTGCCTGTGTGAGCCTATGTGTTTAATTTTATTATAGATGCATATAGGTTAATGTTGCTAAAATAAATTATCATAGTTATTGATAGAATTTATTTAGGCCCATTTAGTTTTTGGGCCTATTCAATTAATAACAGTTGTTCTTATTAAGGTTAAATTCCTCTCTTTTGGGCCTTGTGTGAGAGTTGGGAGCCATAGAAGTGGGTACGACATACTGAACCCAGCACCCCCTCACACAAACCACCCCAATAGTGAAGGCCCATTTGCCTGATTTGAATGACTGTACTAGGTTAATTACACTAGTTTAACCTAATTAAAATTGATTAGCAACATAATTAATTTCATTTATTTTGAAATTAATTTAGAAAATCATAGTTTAAAGAATTTTATATTCTAAGCTAAACTATATGTATTTTCTTGCATTTAATTAAATATAGAATTATAACCATCTAGATTCTTTCTGGAACTTAACTTAAATTTTTCATTAAATATTCCTATTTAAGTTCATATTTAGTTATCTTCAACTAACCAACTTAAATCTGAATATCTTTTGAATTCAAAATTTCAAAATTAAGTTGAGGAATTTTAGGCATTGGTTATTAAGATTCTTTAGATATTTTTTAAGTTAATATCTTTTCGAATATTAACTTAAAATGGAATATTTTCAAATTAAGTGGTTACAACTTAATTTTTGATATTTAATTAAATTTAAATTTGAAAAATATTTAAGTTCTAGATTTTTTCTAATACAACTTAAATTAGATATTTTCTCAAATTTTGTGGAAAAGATACTTAGTCAAATAAGATATTTTCTAGATAGTTATTTCTAGACTACTTATTATTTCTAATATTAAATAGGAAAATATTATAAATTGTGAAATTAATTATTTAATTAATTTTGGTACAATTTATTTTAAGTATATTTTTCTTAGTATTAAACTAGAAATTAATAATTAAGCCTTCTCTACACTTAATTATTTATTTCTTGAATTTAATACATTTAATTAATTTGAAAATTAAATATCTAAGTTGATTTTTATCATCATACTTAAATATTTCTTTTTCATGACATTTAATTAAATAGAAAATTATTTTTAGTTGAAATTTATTTTTTCAACTAAATTTAAATAATTTTCAAAATATATTTTTTTTATTTTATTAATCAATTTTCGAAATTGCATTTCTTAAATGCTAGAATTTTGAATTTTATCTTGAAAAATAGATTAAGTTGTAAATTAATTATTTATTTTAATTAATTCTTGGATCAACTTAAATCAATGATTTTTTCATTTATTGATTAATTTAAAATAAATTGAATTAAAGTATATTATTAGAAATTGAATTAATTAGTCAAAGAAAAATCTAGATAGATGATATTTTTTGCTTGAAGTATTTTTATAGTGTATTTAATTAAATAGAAAATTAATATTTAAGTTGATTTTCATCATCATACTTAAATATTTGAAATTTTTCTAATATATTTAATTAAATAGGAAAATTATATTTTTTTGTTGTAAATTAATTTTATTAATTAATTTTGGGCCAACATTAAATTACAATAATTTTTCCAGGATTTATTTTTTATTTTAATATGCATTTTTCGAAAATTGTATTCTTATATACTTTAATTTTTCGAAATGCAATATATATTTATAGAAAATTAAATTTGAGTTGTAAATTAATTTAAATTAATTTTGTAACAACTTAAATTGAATATTTTTCTAAATATTTATTGGAAATTATTACTAAGATGGAAATAATTCATATTATTTTCATATCCATCTAAGTAAAATTTATAAATATTAAATTAAAATCTATATTTAGAATTTTTTTATTCTAAATAGGAAATTTTAATTAAATAAATATATATTTAAAATAAATAGAATAAATAAAGAGAATCAAAGAAAATACAACTCTTTTTAAATAATGAGCTTTATTATCAAGAGACATTCGATCTCCATTGTGGGTTTTACACCGCGTTTGTTTTAGTGAGTAATCCTCCCTAATGGAGGAACGTTCATTAGCAATTTCGCACCGTTTAACCTCGCATGATAAGTAGTTTGTAAGTGTTTTGTATGGTATGGATCACCCTAATGGTGGCAACCATACTTGACTTGCAAATTATGAAACAATGGTGGAAGCTCATAAGATAGAATTGCCTTGACTCTCGCCTAAACGGGACAACGCTGAATTCCAATCTTGATCGAATAAAAGGTTGCTAGAATGTTTAAACATTTTAGACGAGCTGACAACTCTATTCAATGAATGGTAGCTTTGACTCTCGCCTAAACGGGACACTGATATCAGTTTGTTGAAAACCTTGGAAATTATTTAGGATTGTAAGTTTTAGTATTTTCACTTGTCATTCCTACTTGCTATATGTTTATAATTTCTGAATTATGTATGAATTTATATTGAACCATGTTATTTTCTGTTATTAAGTTGTAGTTTAATTTCGAATCTTCATTGTTGGTCTAACTTGGCTTGTTTATCTAATGAGATAAATCCCTAGTGGATTTTCACCATTAGACATACATAATAGTGTTAGATCTCGAAAGATAAATATTGTATATGCGACATCTAGCTGTTCATCAATTGATGACACCTTAGACTAGTATTTTTACGATATGAAACAAGAAGATTGTATAAATAAGATTACTTTGACTTTCGCTAATCGAAGCATCGTTGGATTCTTATTTTAAACGAAATTATCCTAATTCCTCTTAGCTTATTCATTTCGAATTAGCTTCAAAACATATCATTGGATGAATGGTCTATAAATCATTTCATGTCATTCTATATTTTCTCTTAAGAAATTAAATGACGCATATGATTATAATCCCGAAATTCTATTCCCAATTGATATAAATCCTCAATCTTAGAAATCTCCTACTTGTATGGGCAAATCTAACTTAGAGTTTGTATTAGTAGTGGTGGTCCAAGAAAGAATTACTCATTATATTTGGTTGAATTTAAGTCTTTGACTTTAATTTTAGAATCCAAACAGAAATTTTCTTATATTTCTAATTCCAAATACAATACAGTTACACTTTCTCAAGTGTTTAATATCCATCTTCTATTAATGGATTAAAACTGTATGGAATATGAGTTAGGTATTCTGTGACCAGGATCCACTTGCACTATTCTAAGAACTCTTTGATGTAACTAAACCTATGCCATCAAAAACACACTACCACATTTTTTTTAATCTATGGCATTTGTATCTTGTTCATAGTGGATTTGACAAGATCAATCTCTGCAAAGAGTTAATATGCCTATATCCAGTGAAAGTAAGTTCATCTCATTCGCAGATGGATGTACATTCAGGGGTGGATATGAGTTTTTCGTCGTATTCTTAAAACGATCACTCTAGATTATACCTTTTAGCAAGAAATTTGAAATGTTTGAAAAATTTCATTAATTTCTAGCAATGGTTAATCCATTAAGGTAAGTGGTTAAAGATCTTGCGAACTGATAGGGGTGGAGAAATAGTTAGTAGATATGCAGTTCAAAGATCATTAAATTGATTTTTGAATTATATCCAAACTTACCTCCCCAGAAATTTCGAGTTGCATGTTGATGATTAGTTACTAGTCGTTGCCTAATTCCTTCTATGGTAATACAATTTCAGAATGATGTAATGGTTGTATACTTAATGTAAATCATTACTAGATTCATGGATGACCTAATCAAAATCTTAAGAAAAGCTAGAACTGTTAACCATGGTTTCTTAGCTATTCTAAGTGATTAGGGGTGGACCATCCCATTGTCAATAGATAAGAAAGTGTTTGTTCAAACAAATACTACTTTTCTAAGAAAATGACTAAGTCTGAAAAACAAGTAGCAAATAAAGGAGATATTTAATTCTTGATTCCAAAAGTGTTCTATCATCTTATATAACATATGATGATCCCACTGCCTCTGTTGTCTTTTCACAACCGAAGAGATCAATACCATTTAGTTTTCTTCGACATAATTCACGGTACCTTGTCGTAGTGGGAGAGTTTCTAGGAACTCATCTTCTTATGACTTGGGAGACACTAGTGATTAAAATCCATTGTGAGTTTAAACAATTAATGGATTGTCAAGATAAGAAACTAAGAAGAAAAGCCAATAGAACTATGGTTTAATCCATTCACATGGAATAACCTAAAGTTTTCTATTACAAGGACATAAAAGGAAATTTTCGTTTATAAGTCTATTCAATGGACTTAACAAAACTTCCTGTTCCTAGTATTATAGGTTTGAGTTTATCTAAACCTATGGCTTGTGGTATACCTGGGAATTACTTACTCTAATGCAAGCAACTTACTTTAGTAAGATGCTGAAGCATTTTCTTTCTAATGGCAATCTATAGAAGCTTCACAACTTCTAAGGTATAGATTTTATTTATCTAAGGAAAAGTCTTAACTATTCCAGAAAAGATAAAGCCATGAAAGAATTTCTTATATCAACAGTGAGAGGTCTTAGATATGCTTTTGTATGCCTTAGACCAGACACCTGCTGTTGAGTGGGAGTAATGAGTAGGTATCAGATTAATCCAGGAGAAGAACATTGGAAGACAATCAAGTAAATCCTAAGATTAAGAAGAGGAACTATATGTTAGTCTATAAGGGTGAGTTTAAAACTCTTAGACTACACCATATCAGATTTCGAAATTTGCCTTTGTGCTAGTAAATCTTTCTGATAAGATGGTGGTTACTCTGGGGGTGGAATAGTGATTTTGGAGAAGTGTAAAAACCTATCTGAAGTCTCTAGGTCTACCAGAGAGAGACTGAATGTTAAAGCTGCAGGAAAGGTACTTATTCAGTCTAAGGAAAGTTCTATACATCTTTGGCACCATTCCAAATTGCCTTAAACTACTAGTGTTAATTTCCTGATTAACCAAAAGTAGTTGCCAAAAGATATAGAATCCTGTATCCCAAGAGAGTAGACATATTTAGAGGAATTTCACATTATCAATGATTTTGTGATTAAAGGAAGAGTAATAGTGGAGAAAAGGTTGTGGTTAATTCAACCTTTCAGATCCTATTACGAGGAGTTTACTACTACTACACTTGATTTGTATATCAAGGTGTTGAGATTATTTGAAACACACTTTTTGTTTTATATTAGTGCAAGTGGGAGTTTGTTGGGTTTTATGCCCTAAATAAAACTCATTTCAATATAATCAGATTTACTTATTAATATAGATCAGAAATAACATTTAATGTTGCATGGTTCACATGATTTATTTCATGATTATATGTACATAATGTATAAATTCATCTGAAACCCTTTTCACATACTTGATCCTGTTTATTGTGCCGTCAACACATTGGAAAGTAAACATGACTATGTGAATAAAGTTTCCTAGATTTATCAGACATAGGGTTTTACTGATATGATAATCTACAACAAGAGTTTACTTGTATTTGGAGAAATACTATGTTCTTTCCAGAACATTGATTAAAGTAAAGCTCAGGTTGGATGCATGGAGTATGTATCGGAAGGGACCGATATTGAACTTTGACTTAGATTTATTAAACTTACCGTAATATCTATTCAAGTCAATATCGCCTAGTTGATCCTAGATCAAATGTTCTTAATCCTGTTATGATTAGGCTCAATCTTGAAAGGCTATTCGTGTTCTTTGATTTGTTAGTTAAGCCTACTTTTAGGTCAGGGTGATAAGTACATTTTGGGAACACGGTAGTGCAATTGAGTGGGAGCGCTAGCATAAACATGGAATCTATAGCTTCTATCTGGCGAATAGTAAGCAAAGGATGATCTCCTTCAAGCTTGACCAAACGAACATAAATGGTGGAGTACTCATTTCACATAAGCTGAAATATCATTTATACGGGGTCAAGTGTTTTAAGGAATAAATACATTGTAGGGTGTAACGGTAATTTAATCCTTTTACAGTGTAGATCATTCATATAGAGGATCATTGATCACATTAGGATTATAACAATGGATAACTAATGATGTGTCTATATGGTGGAACATATAGAGCATTCTATATACTGAGACTGCAATTCTAAGTTCTATGCGTGGATTCAACGAAGAATTAATAAGTTAGTGAATTTTAGTGCTAAATTCTTGATCTACTTATTGGAAGCTCGGTTATATAGACCCATGGTCCCCCCCACTAGTTGAGATAATATTGCTTGTAAGACTCATGTAATTGATTTTGATTAATCAATTATAATTCTCAAATTAGACTATGTCTATTTGTGAATTTTTCACTAAGTAAGGGCGAAATTGTAAAGAAAGAGTTTATAGGGGCATATTTGTTAATTATGATACTTTGTATGGTTCAATTAATAAATATGATAAATGACAATATTATTTAATAATTATTTATAGTTATTAAATAGTTAGAATTGGCATTTAAATGGTTGAATTAGGAAGTTGGCATTTTTGAGAAAATCAGATACAAAAGGTGTTAAAATTGCAAAATTGCAAAACCAAGGCCCAATCCACTAAGGCATGGCCGGCCACCTATTGTGTGTGTTTTAAATTGATTTTTTCATTATTTTAATGCCATATAATTCAAACCTAACCCTAGTGGAATGCTATAAATAGATAGAGAAGGCTTCAGAAAAATAAGACTTTTCTTCAGACTTTCTGAATCAGAAAAAACTGAGCCTTCTCTCTCCCTCTCTTTAGCTGACCACTCTCTCTCTTCTTCCTTAGAATTTCGAAATTCTTAGTGTATGAGTAGTGCCCACACACATCAAGTGATACCTCAATCATAGTGAGGAAGATCGTGAAGAAAGATCATCAGCAAAGGAGTTTCAGCATCAAAGATTCAGAGAAAGAGATCCAGGTTCAGATATTGATAATGCTCTGCTATAGAAAGGAATCAAGGGCTAGATATCTGAACGGAAGGAGTCACTATATTCCGCTGCACCCAATGTAAGGTTTCTTAAACTTTATATGTGTTTAATTTATCGTTTTAGAAAGTTTTTATTTAGGATGTTAATAAACATACTTGTGAGTAGATCTAAGATCCTGGTAAAATAATTTCCAACACTTTCTTCACGATCTTCCTCACTATGATTGAGGTATCACTTGCTGTGTGTGGGCACTACTCTCACAATAAGAATTTCAAAATTGAAGAGGAAGAAGAAAGAGAAAGGTTCGGCCAAAGATTCGGAATCAGAAGTCAGAAGAAAAGTGTGTTAATTTCCTGAAGCCTTCACTATCTATTTATAGATTTCCACTAGGGTTAGGTTTGAATTATTTGGCATTAAAATAATGAAAATATCAGTTTAAATTCCCTACAAAAGTGGCTAGGAATGGCAATCGGGCCGGGCCCGGCCCGGCCCGCCATAAACCCGGCCCGGCCCGATAGTATTTTGGCCCGGCCCGGCCCGACCCGACTTTTTTATTCAGTATTGCGGGCCAAGCCCGACCCGATATAATCGGGCCGGGTTGAGCCCGACCCGTATTCCTTTTTTTTTTTTTTTTAAAAAAAAAATCAGTTTATTATAACAATGAAATAAAATCACCATCATTATACTGTAGTTAATTTAATTAAATAGGCTTGTTACATTAAACGGAAAAACTAAAAGTGAAAACCTGATGATGCTTTAACTTTTCTCTACTTATTTACTTGAACTTATATAATGTTATGTATTCTGTGTCTATAATATATATGTAAGCCCAAAAGATTCAAAAAAAAAAAAAACAGTTTTGTTAGTAAAAACGAAAAAGAAACGAAGTGCTAGTCAAATTGTAAAAACACCAACTAATAAAAATGGAAATAATAACAAAAACTTCTCGTCTATATAAATAATAAATAATAGGAAGAAAGATATATATATACCTGGATTTCTGTGGTGACAGGGTACTCATCCATGTCGACGTAGTTCTGATTAGAAAAGAGAATAAAAGCAGAAGAAAACAAACAAGCAGAAAAAAAAAAAAAAAAAAAAAAAAAAAAAGCGCCTGGGTCGACCCGAAATAATATGTACGGGCGGCCGGCCGGTCGGAAGCCCGATAACAACCCGATGTAATCGGGCCAAAGCCGCCCCGTCGGGCCGGGGGCCCGGCCCGGCCCGCGAAAATAGCCCAAATTGCCATTCCTAAAAGTGGCCGGCCATACAAAGTGGATTTGGGCCTCACTTTTTGCAATTTTGTAGTTTTATCTTGTCTGCATCTGATTTTCTCAAAAACGCCAATTTTTCTAATTCAACCATTTAAATGTCAATTCTAACTATTTAATAACTATAAATAATTATTAAATAATATTGTCATTTATCATATTTATTAATTGAACCATACAAAGTATCATAATTAACAAATATGCCCCTAAATCTCTTTCTTTACAATTTCGCCCTTACTTAGTGAAAAATTCACAAATAGACATAGTCTAAATTGAGAATTACAATTGATTAATCAAAACCAATTATATGAGTCTTACAAGCAATATTATCTAAACTAGTGCGGGGACCATGGGTCTATATAACCGAGCTTCCAATAAGCAGATCAAGAATTTATCACCTAAATTCACTGACTTATTAATTCTTCGTTGAATCCACGCATAGAACTTAGAATTGCACTCTCAGTATATAGAATGCTCTATATGTTCAACCATATAGACACATCATTAGTTATCCATTGTTATAATCCTAATTTGATCAATGATCCTCTATATGAATGATCTACACTGTAAAGGGATTAGATTACCGTTACACCCTACAATGTATTTAATCCTTAAAACACTTAACCCCGTATAAATGATTTTCAGCTTATGTGAAATGAGATCTCCACCATTTATTTTTGTTTGGTCAAGCTCGAAGGAGATCATCCTTTACTTACTATTCGCCAGATAGAAGCTATATATTCCATGTTTATGTTAGCGCTCCCACTCAATTGCACTACCGTGTTCCCAAAATGTACGTATCACCCTGACCGAAAAGTAGGCTTAACTAACAAATCAAAGAACACGAATAGCCTCCTGAGATTGAGCCTAATCATAACAGGATTAAGATCATTTGATCTAGGATCAACTAGGCGATATTGACTTGAATAGATATTACGGTAAGTTTAATAAATCTAAGTCAAAGATCAATATCGGTCCCTTCCGATGCATACTCCATGCATCCAACCTGAGTTTTACTTTAACCAATGCTCATGAAAGAACATAGCACTTCTCCAAATGCAAGTAAACTGTGTTGTAGATTATCATATCAGTAAAACCTTATGTCTGATAAATCTAGGAAACTTTATTCACATAGTCATGTTTACTTTCCAATGTGTTGACAGCACAATAAACAGGATCAAGTATGTGAAAAGGGTTTCAGATGAATTTATACGATATGTGCATATAATCATGAAATAAATCATGTGAACCGTGCAACATTAAATGTTATTTCTGATCTATATTAATAAGTAAATCTGATTATATTGAAATGAGTTTTATTTAGGGCATAAAACCCAACAAAAACTGTGGCGGTAATTAATCGTTGTTTCAATTCTTGGAAACTTTTCTCACATTTATCTGACCAGATAAACTGTTGATTCTTTCTAGTCAATTCAGATGATGGCATTGAAATTTTGAAAAATCCTTCTACAAAATGCCGATAATAACCTCCCAAACCGAGAAAACTTTGTACTTCAGTAACAGTTTTCGGTCTAGGCCAATTCTTCACTGCTTCAACCTTTCCTGGGTCCACCATAATCCCATCTTTCCCAACAATATGTCCCAGAAAAGATACTTGTGACAGCCAAAACTCACACTTCTTGAATTTCGCATAGAGTTTGTGATCTCTGAGTCGTTGCAGAACCTTACGAAAAAGTTATTCATGTTCTGCTTCCGACCGAGAGTACACAAGAATATCATCGATAAATACAATTACAAAGTTATCGAGGAAATCCTTGAATACCCTATTCATAAGATCCATAAAGGCTGCCGGAGCATTAGTCAACCCGAATGACATAACTAGGAACTCATAATGACCATACCTAGTTCGAAAAGTTGTCTTCGAAATATCTTCCTCCCAGATTCTCAGTTGATAATAACCAGACCTCAAGTCAATCTTGGAAAATACCGTTTTGCCTTGAAGTTGATCAAACAGATCGTCAATTCTAGGCAAAGGGTATTTATTTTTAATAGTTAACTTGTTTAACTCCCATTAGTCAATACACATTTGAAGGGTCCCATCTTTCTTCTTTACACTAGGTCGAGTAAACCCTAGATCCAGCATCCCTTGGAGTTGTATCTTTAGTTCTTTTAATTTTGCAGGTGCCATTCAGTAAGGCACCTTTGAGACAGGTTTTGCTCCGGGTATCAGATCAATAATAAAGTCTATCTCCCGCTGAGGTGGTAACCCTGGTAATTCCTCAAGAAATACATCCACGAATTTCTTAACCACTTTGACTTCCTCGGGTCCAAGTAACACAAGTTTACTGGAGTCAATTCCAACCGCTAGGAATCCAACACATCCACTGCGTAGTAAATCCCTAGCTTTCAACACAGAGATTCTAGGAGCACGAGAACCTTGAACTGAACCAACAAAAACAAATGGTTTCTCATTCTCCGGTTGAAAAATTACCATTTTCCATTTCAAATCAATACTAGCAGAGTACTTGGACAAAAAGTCCATTCCTAGTATGATTTCAAACTCGGCCAATGGTAACTCCACTAGATTGGCACATAATTCTCTACCCTCAATTTTGATTAACACCGAACTAACCCACTTTCTTGAGATAATTAGTTTCCCATTATGCAACAGGGTTCTAAATCCCATCTCAAATATGTCACTAGGCTTACTGAGTTGATTAAGAACTCTTGTTGCAACATATGAGCGCGTAGCTCCCGAATCAAATAAAATAGTAAAAGTAATGCCATTGATGAGAAGCTGACCTGTGACCACTGAAGGGCTGGCGGCAGCATCTGCCTGAGTGATGGCAAAAACACGTGTTGGTGCAGGTTTAGCTTCTGGCTTGGGTTCCTCTTTCTTCAATTGGGGACAATCTTTCTTGAGTTGCCCCACTGATCCACACTGAAAGCATGCCCTCTGATTACAAGTCCAAAGGTGATCTTTCTTGTAGCGCGGGCACTCAGGATAGGAATAAGTCTGATGTCCCCCTTTACCTTGGTTTCCACAAAACCTTTTATTTTTCCCTGAACTTTCCATAGGTGGGAAAGTTCTCTTTTTCTGCTCAACGGTGGAATCACCACTCTTCTTTACAGGACAAGGAATAGGGAGAGTAGTGGTCCCACCAGCACCAGGAGTTTCACGGGTTTCTTGCAAAAACTTTACCACTCCTTCAGCTCAAAGAGCCTTATCAACCATCTCAGCATAGGTTGTAGTATCGTTTGTAGTGATAACCAGATCATGCTTAATCTTGGCATTAAAGCCTGCCAAGTACTTTTCCTTCTTACTGAAATCTGTTTGCACAATTCCTAAGGCTAATTTGGCAAAGTGATCAAACTTGGTCATATACTCGGTCACTGTCATTGTAATGATCGCTTTAGTAATTTGGATTAGTAAAGGCAATTAGCACTAATTTTTATTGTTTTATTATTATTTGTGAATTTATTTAATAGTGGAGCCCAATATTTAGAAATAAATATTAGAGTTATAATTTCTCAATTCCAGAGATTTTATTAAACTCTAGGGGTATTATTTAGCTTATATGTGAAATATGTTATTTTTGTAATTTTTGCTCGGCGACAACGGAAAATGCGATGGATGGCTAGATTGATCACATGGGTAAGTTTAGAACCTTATTTCTTAGTGGGAAATATTTTAGAGAAAATAAATTATCGGGATTGAGCGGGGTTATGGAATTTGACCATTTTACCCCTAGCTTTTGAAACACCTAAGTTGTTAACTTAAAGGGCAAATTGGTAATTTGTTGCTAAGTGATTTGGTGGCTGCCTAGGGTGGGGACACCTATCCATTTTATTCAGCAAGCTATTAGATTAGGTTAATTCTTTTCATTTGAAGGAAAAAGTCAAAATTAAAGGAAATTGCATTTCTCTTGAACTCTCTCTCTCTCTCTCTCTCTCTCTCTCTCTCTCTCTCTCTCTCTCTCTCTCTCTCTCTCTCTCTCTCTCTCTCTCTCTCTCTCTCTCTCTTTCGGGTGAGACAAAACCAAAGCAAGGATCAATTTTGCCTTCCAAATTCTCTGAATTTAAGCTAGGGCTTCAAGGTGGAGCAATCAAAGGTAACCCTAGAACTATAGTGTTATGTTTTGAAGCTTTAAAAGTTAGTTTGAACTTATAATTTTGAGATTTAGTGGCTGTTAGGTTTAGGCTTGCTTAGGGTTCGAATCATAGGGTTCAATTGAGTTGGCATTAGCTTCTTGTGCCTGGTTTTGATGGTTGGATTAGGTTGTATGCAATTTTGAGCTTTGAGTTCAAAGCTTTGAGCTTTAATGGCATAAATTGATTTGGTGTGTTATTCTGTGAAATACTGGCTGGGTTTTATTGCTTATGCATTGTTTAGGAGCTCTGGAAAGTTTGGTAACATTTGGTGGAAAATTGAGCAAAGGATGAGGTGTTTTGGGAATACTGGTGCAAACCGGCTAGCCGGTTTGCAATGCCACAAAAACTGGCTAGCCGGTTTTGGCAGGATTCCCGAACACTTTGTTTTCTCAATTTTTGTCCATTTCAGTGCCTCGGTTGGGTGTTTCCCCATTTCCAGAGTTAGAATAACCCATTAAAAGTATAACAGAACCTAGGGTTTTGGTTTTGGGTTTCCTGGGATTAGGGTTTTAATCATGTAACTTACCCGGTTTTTAAATGTGATTAGGGCATCCATCTAGCAGGAGATTTTCGTTCAGGTCGGCCAGCACACTTGAATTCGGAAAATAGGTAAGAACTGTGTATAATGTGTGATGTGATTATCTGAATGTATGTATATGTGTTTGTATATACATGCTTATTTGTTGTGATTCATGCACTACCAACACTTGTACGGTTGCGATACCGAGTGCATTGGTAAGGTGTATGATGTTTGGAAGTACGTCATGGTGGTACCAGCACTTGTATGGGAAGGTACAAGGTGTCTGTGGTACAGCACCAACAGTACTCAAGGTGCGGTCATACCCTACCTACACTAGTACGATGGTATACTGAGTGCATATGGTACATGGTACATGGTCGTATCCTAGTTAGAACGTTCATACTCATATGTTAAGCTCTGTAAATAGGTGTATAGGCGCCTATTTACAGGTCGGAAATTACATGATATGTTATATGCATTTCTTACTAAGTCTTTCGACTCACAGTTCCTCTTCCATGTGTAGGTAAAGGAAAGTCGAAGGCTGAATAGGAGTAAACCTGAGCTCAGATGGGATTGTACATGTCAAAGCAGCGTGACCTTGAGTGTTCGGTCTCGGGACATCTGAGGATTGTATTTTGATAGTCGATGTGCGACCTGTAATAAATGTATATTTTGAAAAGTTAATTTTACAAAGTTTGAAAACGGGATCCCGGCACTTGTAAATATTTTATTATATTACAAAGTTTAATATTTAATGTAAAAGTTTTAATTTGACACATTTTTCGAGAAAATTCTTTGATTAGAAAAGATTGCACTATAATTGAAAAAGCACTGTAGCGTGCTTTAGCATTAGGGCGGTACAATTTTGGTATCAGAGCCGCCAGGTTTGTCTACCGAAGCTTGCTAAGACATGTACAATCTTCATCAGAGAAAGCTCGGTTCACGGTTCAGTAAGCCCGTACTTGTTTAGTATTTTAAATAATTGTGAATGTGAAAGCATGTTAGGAAGCATATTAGATTTTAATTAATTATTTTAAAGTGCATTGCCTTAGAATCCATAAGTGCGGTAGAAAGTTTGTAATGGGGTCGTTGCCTGACCAGACTGACTTACTAATTGGCAGGTTTGTCCTATAGTATCGACACCTGGTGCAATATGGGGAGTCAGGATAGTGTGGTCAGGGCTGGTAACAGTTGGAGAGAATGGAGTCTAAGTTCTCCCTGTAACCACGGTGAAAGCCTTTGGAGGGCTTCTGATGGGAGTGATGGTCGTCCATCACAGGCTCCGTGGGAGTTGGAGCAAAGGTTCGCAGAAATGGAAGCTATGATTCAACGACACGATGAGGAGACTCAGAGGTTGAAACAACAAAGGTTTCCTGTACTACCGTTACCTCATATGCCAGTCATTCTCAATTCGGTATTATCAGCAGAGCATAGTATGGCTTATAACCAAGTGGGATCATTGCATGAGAAAATTTGGATACATGAACCTACAGTCCTTCAGGGAGATTCAGATATGAAGAATGCTCTCTGGACTGGAAGCCCTAAAGAATGTATTTTAGGACCTCAAAAGGTTATGCCACGAAATTGGGATACCGCTTGCCATATTTCTAGTTATGGGAGAGGTGGTAGGGGCTCCATGGTTGAGCAGAAAAGCAAACCTACATCGTCAGTGGTGGGTTTAAAACGGAACAAGCGGTTCCGAGGAAATCAAGGTAAGGGTGTACGCAAGGATTATTCTTACCCTGAGTGCCCACGATGCAAGAAACATCATCCCGGAGAGTGCAATCGAAAAGCATGCTTCCTGTGTGGCATGGTTGGGCACTTTAAGAGAAATTGCCCTCAGGTAAAGAAAGATAAGCAGAAGCTTGAAGCAAAGCCTGTACTTGCTCAGATATTTGTTATCACCCAGGCTGATGTTGCATCCAGTCCTTCTATGGTGAAAGGTTAGCTTCTTATCAACAACTCCCATTTTAATGTACTATTTGACTTTGGGACTATATACTCGTATGTGGTATCGAGAGTATTTAATCTTTTGGATAGACTTTATGATTTTCTTGTAAGAGGGTTTGGAACCCTAATGCCTATTGGGGAATTGGTTATCTCTAATAGACGCATTAGGTCTATGCCGGTTAGGATTGAAGATAGGGAGTTGAGCGCTCACCTTATAGAATTGGAATTAACTGAGTTTGATATTATACTGGGAATGGATTATCTGTCCAAGTATTCGGCCAGTATAAATTGTAAGTGGAAAATGGTGATTTTTTAGCCAGAAGGTGAAGATCCATTTGTTTATGTTGGATCAGTTCAGGGGTCTCGGATCTTGGTTGCTTCTGTACTAAGGACTAGGGATTTACTATGCAGTGGCTGTGTAGGATTTCTAGCAGTGGTAATTGAGTCAAGCAGACCTGAAACATTTGGGCCTGAGGTAGTTAGGGTGGTGAAAGATTTTCTTGATGTGTTTTCCCGAGGAGTTGTCGGGATTGCCGCCACAGCGAGAGATTGGTTTTGTAATTGATCTGGTACCTGGAGTTGAACCTGTTTCTAAAGCTCCACATAGGATGGCTCCAGCAAAACTCAAGGAGCTTAAGTTACAACTTCAGGGGATGCTTGACATTGGGTTTATTCGACCCAGTGTATCGCCCTGGGGAGCTCCGGTCCTCTTTGTGAAAAAGAAAGATGGTTCCCTCAGAATGTGTATTGATTATCGGGAACTAAACAAGCTGACGATTAAGAATAAGTACCCGTTGCCCAGAATCGACGATTTGTTTGATCAGCTTCAGGGAAAGACGGTGTTTTCGAAGATTGATCTACGATCTGGTTATCATCAACTGAGGATTCGAGAGGAGAACATACCGATGACTGCTTTTAGAACCAGATATGGGCACTATGAGTTTCTGGTAATGTCATTCGGATTGACTAATGCTCCTGCAGCCTTTATGGATCTTATGAATAGGGTATTCAAGGATTTCCTCGATAACTGCGTTATAGTGTTTATCGATGACATTCTTGTATACTCTCAGTCAGAAGAGGAGCACAAGCATCATCTTCGAATGGTATTGCAGCAACTAAGAGATCACAAGTTGTATGCAAAGTTTAAAAAGTGCGAATTCTAGTTGTCTAAGGTGTCCTTTGTGGGTCATATTGTTGGAAAGAATGGAATTATGGTTGATCCAAACAAGGTAGAATCAGTGAAGAATTGGCCGAGGCCAAAGTCTGTAACGGAGGTTGGAAGTTTTCTCGGTTTAGCAGGGTATTATCGACGTTTCGTTGAGGGATTTTCTAAACTTTCTATGCCCCTAACCCAATTGACCAAGAAAAATCAGAGATTTGTGTGATCAGATAAGTGTGAAGAAAGTTTCCAGGAGTTAAAACAACGTTTGATAACAGCTCCGGTGTTAGCTTTGCCATCAGATCAAGAGAAATTCGTGGTTTATTGTGATGCATCCAGACAGGGTCTGGGATGTGAAATGATGCAAGCTGACAGAGTCATAGCCTATGCCTCTCGTCAACTGAAAGATTATGAGCAGTGCTATCCAACTCATGATTTAGAGCTCGCTGCTGTGGTTTTTGCTTTAAAGATATGGCGACATTATCTTTACGGTGAAAAGTGCGAGATTTATACTGATCATAAGAGTCTCAAATACTTTTTCACCCAGAAAGATTTGAATATGAGGCAGAGAAGGTGGATGGAATTGGTTAAGGACTACGACTGTGAAATTTTATATTATCCGTTGAAAGCCAATGTTGTGGCCGATGCTTTAAGCAGAAAAGGTCCCGGGCGGGTTTGTACCACGGTTATGATAGCCCCTCTACTAGCTTTTGAAATGGTTAGTGCAGGGATTGAGTTCGTAGTTGAGAAATTGCATAATTTGACATTCCAAGCTGATCTGTTGGAGAGAATCAGAAAGGCACAACTAAAAGATCCCGAGCTAGTTAAGGTTCGAGACGAATTAATGACTGGTTGGCCTAAAGACTTTTCAGTCTCGAATAGTGGAATGTTGTTATACAAAGCTCGAGTTTATGCTCCTAATGTTGATGAGCTTAAGAAAGAGATACTAGATGAAGCTCATACCACACCTTATTCGTTGCATCTGGGAACCACCAAAATATATTAGGATTTGAAACCCTACTTCTGGTGGTATGGCATGAAAAAGAGATGTGGTGGACTACGTGTCCAAGTGTTTAACCTGCCAGCAGATTAAGGTTGAACATCAGAGGCCGGTAGGGTTATTGCAACCCTTAGTCCTTCCTGAATGGAAGTGGGAGGACATTGCAATGGATTTTGTCACTAGACTACCTAAAACTACGGGAATGTATGATTCAGTGTGGGTCATAGTGGACAGATTCACAAATCAGCTCACTTTCTACCAGTGAAAGTTACATATTCCGTAGATCAGTACGTTGTATTGTGTGTGAAGGAGATAGTTCGTCTCCATGGAATCCCTAAGTCTATTCTGTCAGATAGGGATCCAAGTTTACATTAAAGTTTTGGGTGAACTTTCAAAAGGCTATGGGTACCAAGTTAAAGTTTAGCACAGCCTTTCACCCTCAGACTGATGGTCAATCAGAAAGAACTATTCAGATTTTGGAAGACTTATTGCAAGCCTGTGTCATGGACTTTGAGGGTTCATGGAGTAAGTACTTGCCTTTAATTGAATTCTCTTACAACAATAGCTACCAGAGTACAATAGGGATGGCTCCCTATGAGATGTTATATGGTAGAAAATGTTGTTTTCCTATTTCATTGGGATGAGACGGGAGAAAGGAAGTACTTGGGTCCAGAGTTAGTGCAGAGAACCAACGAGGCAATTGATAAGATCAAGGCTTGGATGCTTGCTGCCCAAGGCAGGCAGAAAAGTTATGCTGATCCGAAGCGCAGAGATGTTACATTTCAAGCAGGGGAACATGTTTTCCTGCGGGTTTCACCAATGAATGGAATTAGGCGCTTCGGGAAGAAGGGTAAGTTAAAGCCCTAGGTTCATTGGGCCATTTCAGATACTTGAGAAGGTCGGGCAGGTAGCGTATCGGCTAGCCTTACCACCAGCGTTATCGGCTGTTCATGACGTATTTCACATTTCTATGTTAAGAAAATACGTGTCAGACCCGACTCATGTCTTGAGTTATAAAGTCCTTGAACTGCAACCAGACTTATCCTATGAAGAGCAACCTGTACAGATTTTGGATAGAAAGGAAAAAGTTCTTTGAAACAAGACTATTGCACTGGTTAAGGTGCTCTGGCGGAACAGTAAGGTGGAAGAAGCCACCTGGGAATTAGAGTCGGATATGAGGACTCAATATCCAGAGCTATTCAGGTTAGATTTCGAGGACGAAATCCTATTAACGGGGGGATAATTGTAATGACCGCTTTAGTAATTTGGATTAGTAAAGGCAATTAGCACTAATTTTTATTGTTTTATTATTATTTGTGAATTTAATTAATTGTGGACCCCAATATTTAGAAATAAATATTAGAGTTATAATTTCTCAATTCCGGAGATTTTATTAAACTCTAGGGGTATTATTTAGCTTATATGTGAAATATGTTATTTTTGTAATTTTTGCTCGGCGACAACGGAAAATGCGATGGATGGCTAGATTGATCACATGGGTAAGTTTAGAACCTTATTTCTTAGTGGGAAATATTTTAGAGAAAATAAATTATCGGGATTGAGCGGGGTTATGGAATTTGACCATTTTACCCCTAGCTTTTGAAACACCTAAGTTGTTAACCTAAAGGGCAAATTGGTAATTTGTTGCTAAGTGATTTGGTGGCAGCCTAGGGTGGGGACACCTATCCATTTTATTCAGCAAGCTATTAGATTAGGTTAATTCTTTTCATTTGAAGGAAAAAGTCAAAATTAAAGGAAATTGCATTTCTCTCTCTCTCTCTCTCTCTCTCTCTCTCTCTCTCTCTCTCTCTCTCTCTCTCTCTCTCTCTCTCTCTCTCTCTCTCTCTCTCTCTCTCTCTCTCTCTCTCTCTCTTTCGGCTGAGACAAAACCAGAGCAAGGATCAATTTTTCCTTCCAAATTCTCTGAATTTAAGCTAGGGATTCAAGGTGGAGCAATCAAAGGTAACCCTAGAACTATAGTGTTATGTTTTGAAGCTTTAAAAGTTAGTTTGAACTTGTAATTTTGAGATTTAGTGGTTGTTAGGTTTAGGCTTGCTTAAGGTTCGAATCATAGGGTTTAATTGAGTTGGTATTAGCTTCTTGTGGCTGGTTTTGATGGTTGGATTAGGTTGTATGCAATTTTGAGCTTTGAGTTCAAAGCTTTGAGCTTTAATGGCATAAATTGATTTGGTGTGTTTTTCTGTGAAATACTGGCTGGGTTTTATTGCTTATGAATTGTTTAGGAGCTCTGGAAAGTTTGGTAACATTTGGTGGAAAATTGAGCAAAGGATGAGGTGTTTTGGGAATACTGGTGCAAACCGGCTAGCCGGTTTTGGCAGGATTCCCGAACACTTCGTTTTCTCAATTTTTGTCCATTTCAGTGCCTCGGTTGGGTGTTTCCCCATTTCCAGAGTTAGAATAACCCATTAAAAGTATAACAGAACCTAGGGTTTTAATCATGTAACTTACCCGGTTTCTAAATGTGATTAGGGCATCCATCTAGCACGAGATTTCCGTTCAGGTCAGCCAGCACACTTGAATTCGAAAAATAGGTAAGAACTGTGTATAATGTGTGATGTGATTATCTGAATGTATGTATATGTGTTTGTATATACATGCTTATTTGTTGTGATTCATGCACTACCAACACTTGTACGGTTGCGGTACCGAGTGCATTGGTAAGGTGTATGATGTTTGGAAGTACGTCATGGTGTTACCAGCACTTGTACGAGAAGGTACAAGGTGTCTGTGGTACAACACCAACAGTACTCAAGGTGCGGTCATACCCTACCTACACTAGTACGATGGTATACTGAGTGCATGTGGTACATGGTACATGGTCGTATCCTAGTTAGAACGTTCATACTCATCTGTTAAGCTCTGTAAATAGGTGTATGGGCGCCTATTTACAGGTCGGAAATTATATGATATGTTATATGCATTTCTTACTGAGTCTTTCGACTCACAGTTCTGCTTCCATGTGTAGGTAAAGGAAAGGTGAACGCTGAACAGGAGTGAACCTAAGCTCAGATGGATTGTACATGTCAAAGCAGCGCGACCTGGAGTGTTCGGTCTCGGGACATCTGGGGATTGTATTTTGATAGTCGCTGTGCGACCTGTAATAAATGTATATTTTGAAAAGTTAATTTTACAAAGTTTGAAAACGGGATCCCGGCACTTGTAAATATTTTATTATATTATAAAGTTTAATATTTAATGCAAAAGTTTTAATTTGACACGTTTTTTGAGAAAATTCTTTGATTAGCAAAGATTGCACTATAATTGAAAAAGCCCTGTAGCGTGACTTAGCATTAGGGCGTTACAGTCATGTTCTCGCCCTGTACCAACTCAACAAACTCCTTCCACTTTGCACTGCGAATTGCCGCATTGTAATACTTAGCATTAAACAAGTCCCAGAATTTTTCCCAGGTCATTCTAGCAACATCCTTAGTGAGGGACACCATCTCCCACCACACTAAGGCATCTTCCTGAAATTGAAACGTGGCACATGCCACCCTGTCATTTCCGACCACGCCCATAAAATTCAATATCCTCTCAATCACTGTCAGCCACTGTTCTGCCTTAAGCACATCAGGACCACCCAAGAACACTGGGGGTGCTTGCTTCCTAAAGCTCTCATATGAAGGCTCTATACGGTTACTAGCAATAGGTTGTCTGCTGGCACCGCAGGAATCGCAACAGCAGGAGGCTGCAAAGGAGGCCCAATAGGAGCATCCCGTTGTCTAAGCCTTCGAATCTCATCTTCTTGTTGAGTAATTTTGGCTTGCATCTCAGTAAACCTCTGCTCCCAATCAATTGGAGCCTGAGGTGGATTCTATTGACCACCCCTAGGAGCACGACCGTAGCCTCTACCGCGTCCACACGAGTTTTGGGGATTTCTACCACCCCGACCACCTCCAGTCTCAACTATTTCGCCCCGTCCTCTAACGTTTCGTTGGGCGTCCATTACTTAGGACTTAGCCTGCGAACCCATGAGGCATGCAGGTTAGACAGTGGTCAAAATATTTTCAAGACCACATTTAGAGTTAAATAACAATTAATCATATGCAATATATATCTTAAACAGTTTGCAAAAAGTAAAGCTTATGAAACTGTGAATTGAGCTCAACACTGGCCTTGATTGTACATATTTTGACGGTCTTCAGTGAACAACCTGGTGGCTCTGATACAAAACTGTAACACGCGTATTTAAAACTTGCTAAACTCAAATATGAAATCTTAAATATATTATAGATATTAAAACTTTATAGTCAGGATCCCAAGCTTTACAAAACGTAGTTGAAAATTTACACTTTACTGTATATAAAGTAGTAAACTTTCCTTAGTATATATTTTTTAACAACAGGTAACTCAAAATATTGAAAGATTGAAACCCTCCAGGTTACACTGTCGCGATATGTACAATCACTGTTGAGCGTCAATTCACTATTCCTCTAGCTTAGCCTTCCCTTTACCTACACAAGGTAGCAAACTGAATGGTTAAGAACGTTCTTAATGGAAGTACGACCATTGTACCATATGCACTAAAGTACCAATTCTATACTCGTTTTGGTAGGGTCTTCACTATACTCCCAGGAGTTACTAAGTGTTGTACCACATGCATGACGTACCTCCCCTGGTACTCTTGTTGGTAACACTGTAACTATTCTATTATCTTACACTATACTAACACTCTTAAACCACATTTCCATTAGCGTTAGTAGTGTAAGCAATTAACACAAGCATACAATCGGCTATACATATTATTTATGCTATCTTACCTCGTTCCAGATTCAAGCGTTCCGGTCGACTTGAATTGAAAATCCTTGAGCTAGACGGAGGTCCTAAGTCACATAATACAATTAGATAAATTACTTGAACAACTAATACAAAAAACTAACTCAAAACCTAGAGTAATCTTAATGACACATTCAACGTACTATCACCGTAAATACTAAGGAAAACCAAACCATGCTCGAAAAATAACACAGATTCACAAAAGTTGAGATTTCAGGGTCCTGGCATGTAAACCGGTGAACCGGTTTTACATACCCTGTAAAACAGGTGGACCGGTTGGCACCAATGAACCCCAAAAATCGCACAGCTCGTCCAAATCTTCCCCAAACGCAACCATACCTTCCAAAACACCTGAAAATACATTCTAAGACAATTCTCAAACAATAATAGCAAGAAAAACACAACAGAATCCAACATGCCATTGCTGAGTCAAGTTTGAGCTCCATGAACTCAAGCTTGACCAACCTCACAAATTACCACCAAAAATAATTCCAACAATTTTAAAACATCATTTAAGACCTACTGAAGCTAACCCTAAACGAAAATTATCAACACGTAATCAAATTCATCAAAATCATCCCTAAACCTAACAAAACCTTCCAAAAACATCATAAACTCACAATAGAACAAGCTTAGGGTTTTTACCTCAGATCAAGCCCTCAAATTCCACCTAATAGTCTCTGAAATTGAAAGAAAATCCCCCTTGGCTGACGATTCTTGCTGTCCGAACAAAGAAGAAGGAGAACAATGAAGGGGTTTTTCCTCTTCTATTCCTTATTACTCAAATTAACTAATAAAAGGTTATTTAATTAACCTTTACCTAATTAATTGGAAGTTGTCAAGATATGGTGAAGACAACCAATTAAAATAAAGGTAATTTTCTAAATTACCCCCATCACTAAACCTAGTTCAAAAATCGGCTTAGGAGTAAAATGGTCCACAACCACAACCCCACCAACACCAACCATTTGAACTTACATGACATATTTTCTAACATTACCAAATTCTATATTTCCTCAAGTGACTAAAATATCCTTCGTTGCATTTTCTATCGTCGCTGAGCTAAAATCACAGAGATGGCATATTTTACATTTAACTTAATCATTTACATAAAATTTCAATATTAATGATAATAATAATAAAATTAGCACTTATTACCTCACTAATCTATATTCAAATATTGCGGTAGCTACACTTGAAGGCATATTTTTCCAGAAGCAAATAAAATGCCCCAATTTCAATTTTTCCTATATCTAACAAAGCTTGATTATATGATACGACCTTAATTGATATAAGGAAAGTACAATTGCACATTTGTATATATTTTTATTAACTGATATAAGTTTGAGTTGGCTAATAGTTTTAATTGATTGTATATTATGGTTTAATATCTATCATTTTAGATTTGCTTATTGCTAAAAAGGCTATCGTTTAATATTGGTGATCTTTTTTTCGATCTCATCTTTAGTTTTGCTTGTAGCAAAAATATTAAAGTTTTTCAAAAATAAAAATTATTTTTTAATCTTCAACAACCAAAAAAAGATATATTTTTATATAAAATTTTCTTTAATAAATATGAAAAAAAGGGAAGGAGGAGGAGAGAGAGCACGTGAAAAAAAATTAACTTATCTTTACTTTTATAATTATTTTATTAACTCTTTCAATTTTTTTATTAGATTTTAAACTATCATTTGTTTCATTTTTAAATTTTAAACAAAACATAAAAATAAATCTTGAGTCTAAAATTATCTCTAAAATTCTTATTTTTTTAATAAGAATTTGTTTAATAATTTTAAATTATAGAGAGTTTGGCTACAAGTATTTTAATACTTTAAGTGCAAAAATAAATTATTGTTAAGAAAATCTTATTTAGTAACAAATTGCAAAAAATAAAAAAATTAATTAGTATCGTAATTAATTTAATTTTTAATAAAATTAATCCTATTTAAATTTTATCAAAATAAGAAAGTATTAGTTTACAAGTTATCTATTATTTAATTTTATTTAATTTCTAAATTAATCACAACCATTTAATAGTGATTTAATGACTAAAAATAAATGTAACCATGATGGTTACATATTTGATTTAACTATTGGAACTTTTTTTTTATATATATTAGGGTAAGTCTACATCGATCACACTCTCTTAAATGGGTGTTTCGATACGTCCTCTATTTGTTTCTGCATTAAGGGGAGCTTCTTAATTTATTATTTTTCATAATCATGTACGTTGTAACTATTTAACACCACATGTAAATTTTCAGAAAATTTTCAGTAGTTTACAATACTAAAAATAAGATTTACATATTTTGTTGTACGTACAACTATTTTTCTTATACATGTTGTAAGTAAGTGTTTAAAGTTTATTTTCGACACTGTAAAATATTTTTTTAAAAAAAAAATTTACAAGTGGTCCTAAATAGCTACAACATATGTGATTATGAAAGCAAAAATAGACTAAAAAATTCTTCTAAATGTCAAAATAGATAAAAGAAAAATTACGAGAATCACACTTAAGAATGTTGGGTCCGCCCCTTGTTAGTGAGCTTGGACTATTCAAGGGCTTAAGGCCCATTTTGGTTTAAAAAAAATTAAAAGAAAAAAAAAAAGAGAGAAGTAGGAGAGGGCTTCGTGAGCAGCAAGCCAAAAAGAAAACAAAAAAAGAGAAAGAGAGGGAAAGAAGAGAAAGAAAGCTAGAGAGAGAAAGGGGTTTTGCCATTTTGCATTGAAGATCAAGTGGTGGATTCTCATCCATTTTAGCTCAAATTTTGGGTGGTGAATTCTTGCAAGGTGCACTTCAAATCTGCCGGTTTCGATTTGGCGATTGTCCTCTCTAAGGTGCTCTTCTATAATACCCACTTGGTGAGACCCAAACTTTTTCTATTTGTGTATCCATCTTTTGAGATGATGGTGATGATGATTGTATTGGTGATCCAAGATTATTTAATCTTGATGTTGTTGGGAGACTCTAGTTTTACTAGAGAAGAACTTTGTAATCCCATTATTGAACTTTGGTGATAGTGGATGATTTGAGCGGACTACGGTCCCGTAGTTTTTTCCCGTATTGGGTTTGCACGTAAAAGTCTTGGTGTCTCACTTTATTCTTGATTTGTATATTTTATATTGCTTGTGGTGCTTTGGTTGATATTTAATAATTGCTTGTTGTGGTGATTGATAAGTATCCCATTTTTGATATACAAAGAGGGAAAATATTGTGGTTAATTGCAATAGATTTTCCCAAAAGCTGTATTAGAGCCAAGGTTGATTGGTGTTGAATTCTTTTGTGTTGAAAAATGGATGAGTCGGATGGAATGATAAAATTGAACTTATCAAACTATTCCTCTTGGAAGCAATTGATGGAAGATTTTCTCTATTGGAAAGATTTGTACAAACCTATTAAAGGTAGTGAGAAGCCGTCTAAGTTAGATGATGAGGAATGGGATGTTTAACATAGAAAAGCCATTGCCTATACTAGACGATGGATGTATATAAATCTTCATGAGCACATCTCTAATGAAACCAGAGCTGATGTCGTTTGGAAAAAGCTAGAAAATCTCTTTGTAAAGAGAACGGCTGGCAATAAGATTTCTCTACTTAGAAGAATTGTAAATTTGAAGTACAAGGATGGTGGTAGTATGGTTGAGCATACAAGTCAATTTTAGAGTCTTGCAAACCAGTTAGTTGCCATGAAGATGAATATGGATGATGAGATGCAAGCATCATTACTCCTCAGCTCTTTACCTGACAGTTGGGAAACATTGGTGATAACTGTTTCTAATTCCACGCTAGAAGGGACTTTGACTATGGATTTGGTCAAAGATAGTTTGCTTAATGAAGAAGCCAGAAGAAAAGCACAAGGTGAATCTTCTTCTTCCTCTGGGGTTCTTGTTACTGAAAAGCATAACAGGTGGGGACGAAGTCAGACTAAAAATCAATATGGTTCTAGAAGAAGATCAAAGTCTCGAAAAGATATCAAGTGTTATCATTGTAACAAGCCAAGTCACTCAATAAGGGATTGCAGAATATTGAAAAGAGAGCAGAATCAAGGAAAGAAAAATGAGAGAGTGACTAATACAGTTTCCACTGAAGGTGATGTTGTCATTGTATATGATGATGGGTGTGTTAGTCTTGCTACCCAAGATTGTAGTTGGGTGATTGATTCTGGCGCTTCATTCCATGTAACTGCTCGAAGTGATTTCTTCACTTCTTACACTACTGGTGATTTTGGCACTGTCAGAATGGGAAACAATGGTGCATCAAAGATTGTGGGTATTGGAGATATTTGCTTGGAAACCAGTGTTGGTAGCAAATTGATTCTCAAAGATGTTAGGCATGTTCCTGACATTCGCCTTAACTTGATATCTACTGGAAGACTTGATGATGAGCGGTTCATAAACTGGTTTGGTGAAAGTAAATGGAAGCTCACCAATGGTTCTCTTGTAATGGCGAGAGGAAAGAAAGTGAATACTCTCTATGTCATGGAAGCTAAGCTACACAAAGGAGAGATTAATGCAGTTCAAAAAGATGCGAACATTGATCTTTGGCACCAGAGGCTCGGTCATATCAGCAAGAAAGGACTTCAAAATCTTGCAAGAAAGCAATTCTTACCGAATTTGCAAGGTACGCCTCTTAAAACTTGTGATCATTGCTTAGCTGGAAAAACACATAGAGTTTCTTTTCGTACACGTCCACCATCTAGAAGATCTAATATTATTGATCGGATTCACACTGATGTTTGTACTATGCAAACCAAAACTCTTGGAGGTGCACTTTATTTTGTTACTTTTAGTGATGACCATTCTAGAAAAGTTTAGCTTTTTGCTTTGAAATCTAATGACCAGGTGCTCGATGCTTTCAAAGAACTTCATGCCAAGATTGAAAGAGAAACTGGAAGAAAGTTGAAGTGTGTTCGAGCAGATAATGGTTGTGAGTACAGGGGTCCATTTGAATACTATTGTAGACTCCATGGAATCAAGCTTGAGAAGTCAGTTCCAAAAACTCCTCAACATAATGGTGTGGCAGAAAGAATGAACAGAACAATTGAAGAAATGATTAGGTGTATGCTTTCCCATGCCAAGCTACCTAAGTCCTTTTGGGGGGAGGCTATGAGAACTGCAGTTGATTTGATTAACCTTTCTCCTTCAGTTCCTCTGAACGGTGATGTGCCTGAGAGAGTATGGAGAGGGAAAGATGTCTCATATGGTCATTTGAGAATCTTTGGGTGCAGAGCATTTGTTCATATTCCTAAAGATGAGAGATCCAAGCTTGATGATAAGGCAAAACCATTTATTTTCTTGGGGTACAGTCATGAAGAGTTTGGGTACAGATTATGGGATCCAATGAACAAGAAGATCACATGTTTGAAGACAGTGACAAAGTTCAGAAGCAAAATTTCCCTACTAATGTTCCTGTGAGTACTAGCTCAGTTCCTTCACCCATAGTGCATGATGATCATGGGGGAGATGAACAAGAAAACCATGATGAACATGTTAATGAAGAAGCAAGTGAACAAGAAGATCGTGGTGAGAATATTGATTATAATGTTCATAAGCAGGTGAACCATGATGAACAAGATCAAGAAGCACCTCCACCACCACCAGTTGAGACTCCAGTAAGGAGATCCACAAGAGAGCGTAAACTAACTTCAAGATACAATCCTCATGAGTATGTAATGCTGACTGATGGGGGAGAGCCAGAAACTTACCAAGAAGCCATTGTACATGAGTATAAGAATGAGTGGGATGGAGCCATGCAAGAAGAGATGGGATCCCTGCATGAGAATCACACATATGACTTGGTGAAGTTGCCTAAACGGAAGAAAGCTCTCAAGAACAAATGGGTTTACAGGCATAAGACTGAAAAACAATGGCTCACAACGGTACAAGGCACGATTGGTTGTGAAAGGGTTCAGTCAGAAGAAAGGTATTGACTTTAAAGAAATATTTTCTCCTGTTGTGAAAATGTCCTCTATTAGAATTGTTCTTGGTTTAGCTGCTCGCTTGAATTTAGAAGAAGAACAACTTGATTTGAAAACTACATTTCTTCATGGTGACTTGGAAGAAGAAATTTACATGGAGCAACCAGAGGGTTTGAAAGTCAAGGGAAAAGAGAATCTTGTGTGCAAGCTTAGAAAAAGCTTATATGGACTCAAACAGGCACCTACACAGTGGTACAAGAAGTTTGATTCCTTCATGTCGAGCCATGGATATACAAGAACTACTTCTGATCATTGTGTGTTTACAAAGAAGTTTTATGATGATGATTTCATTATTCTCTTGCTGTATGTTGATGATATGTTGATTGTTGGCCATGATGTCAGAAAGATTGAGAAGCTAAAGGAAGAGTTGAGCAAGTCTTTTTCTATGAAAGACCTAGGATCGGCGAAACAGATACTTGGAATGAGGATTTCCCGTGATAGGAAGAATAGGAAACTTTGGTTATCTCAAGAAGCTTATGCTGAAAAAGTTCTTGAAAGATTTAACATGAGCAAAGCTAAAGCAGTTAGTTCTCCACTTGCAGGCCATTTCAAGCTAAGCTCCAAACAATGTCCTACAAGTGAGAAGGATAAATAAGAAATGGCTTCAATACCTTACTCATTTGCAGTTGGCAGTTTGATGTATGTTATGGTTTGTACGAGGCCAGATATTGCTCATGCAGTTGGAGTTGTTAGCCGATTCCTCTCTAATCCTGGTAAGGATCACTGGGAAGTAGTGAAATGGATATTGAGATATCTACAAGGTACTTCCAGGTTGTGCTTATGCTTTGGTAGTGGTGAACCTATGCTTGATGGGTACAGAGATGCAAACATGGCTGGTGATTGTGATTCCAGGAAATTTACTTCAGGATTTTTGATGACATTTGCAGGGGAGTTGTTTCATGGCAATCGAGGTTACATAAGTGTGTTGCTTTGTCTACTACAGAAGCTAAAGACATAGTTGTAACTGAAGCTTGTAAAGAAGCTTTATGGATGAAAAAGTTCCTCCAAGAGTTGGGCTTGCAACAAGAAAGATACATTGTCTACTGTGACAGTCAGAGTGCCATTCACCTCTCCAAGAATTCAACATTCCATTCAAGATCCAAGCATATTGATGTTAGATATCATTGGATTCGTGATGTGCTTGAGATGAAAGAATTGCACTTAGAAAAGGTGCATACAAGTGAGAATGGTTCCGATATGTTGACAAAGGCTTTGCCTAAAGAGAAGCTCAAAGCTTGTAGGCGAAGAGCGGCCTTAGTAGAGCCCACCAACTGAGGCGGATGGGGAGATTTGTTGGGTCCGCCCCTTGTTAGTGGGCTTGGACCATTCAAGGGCTTAAGGCCCATTTTGGTTGAAACAAATTAGAAGAAAAAAAAAAGAGGGAAGTAGGAGTGGGCTTCGTGAGCAACAAGCCAAAAAGAAAAGAAAAGAAAGAGAAAGTGAGGGAAAGAAGAGAAACAAAGCTAGAGAGAGAAAGGGATTTTGCCATTTTGCATTGAAGATCAAGTGGTGGATTCTCATCCATTTTAGCTCAAATTTTGGGTGGTGAATCCTTGCAAGGTGCTCTTCAAATCTACCGGTTCCGATTTGGCGATTGTCCTCTCTAAGGTGCTCTTCTATAATACCCACTTGGTGAGACCCAAACTTTTTCTATTTATGTATCCATCTTTTGAGATGATGGTGATGATGATTGTATTGGTGATCCAAGATTATTTAATCTTGATGTTGCTGGGAGCCTCTAGTTTTACTAGAGAAGATCTTTGTAATCCCATTATTGAACTTTGGTGATAGTGGATGATTTGAGCAGACTACGGTCCCGTAATTTTTTCCCGCATTGGGTTTCCACGTAAAAAGTCTTGGTGTCTCACTTTTATTCTTGATTTGTGTATTTTATATTGCTTGTGGTGCTTTGGTTGATATTTAATAATTGCTTGTTGTGGTGTTTAATAAGTATCCCATTTTTGACATATAAAAAGGGAAAATATTGTGGTTAATTGCAATAGATTTTCCCAACAAAAAATCTACAAAATAATTTTTCCATATATTATTCCCATCTTTAAAAAGAAAAATAGGTGTGAAAAAATGAGATAGAAGAAACACTTTTGATAATTTTTACAGTTGTCACATATAAAGTGTCCATATTGGTGAGAGAAGATTATAGGTGATTGAATTAGCTTACTCTTAGCTTGATAGATAAGAAACTCTATGCATCTTTTTCTTTTTCTTTCTTTTTTTTCTTTTTTTGGGTCTAGTCAGTTGGTGCATGCTCCATTTTGTTTATTATGATTGCCACTTACTCAGTGGGTTTCTCTGCTTTAATGAGTCTAGTCTGGTCACACTTCAAATAATGCAACCGAAACCACTAAACAAATTGTATGTCGCTCAGCTTATTCCCACTGTAATAGACACATATATATAGGGTGTATATCATCATTAGTGTTTTTTTAATTTATTTTGCTTATTCTCTGTTTATTGTTTATTGTGTGTCACATGTATGATCAATTAGAATATGTCAGCTAAATATGATTTTAAAGTATAATAGCAGTCAGAAAGTAATCCCTCATGGGAACTGGACGTGTTCGATCAGCCAAACTAGTTAGCTCAGTTTTGTAGATAGAAAGTTGTTAATACCTTTCATTTTTCCTAGAAAAATTTGTGATAATAACTTGGGGGCGAAGATTTGCCCACTTCTATAGTGATATCCATTAGTAACAAAAAGGATCCATTACATTATTCACTCTATACATAAATTTCTCATTTTCCACAACTTCCATAACTCATAAGAAACTTTATTTGGATTCTTAACACGGATATCTACTACAAAATTTGTCTTTAGAGGCAATTATTTTAGTTGAATTATAAAAAAATGAAAGCTAAAGCCTTTCTTGCTAAAGGAGTTTTAAGCACCTATATCGGCGGTTATTATATTGTTATGTAATAACTGTTGCAATAGGGGTCACGCAATTTGTTTGTCACCTATGATATTCGAAACGTTCTCTTATCATCAAAATTCTCCTCGATCTGTGTGCTGACATCGAACAACTGTCGTTGCAATACTCCAAGCCTCACGGGCTTTCCTAGGGTGCGTGGAGTCTATGGGCAACGAAATGATGGCACATATGCAGTGCAAGCCGTAACCATCGAAAGTCTTCAACCTTTCGTATTCCATGATATGGAAGATGAATAGATCACTTTTTCAAAGCAACCCACATGTTCAAAGATGCTTGGAGGTAAATGTTATCCATGTTTTCAGATGAGGAACACGTGACATTTTAGAGGAGTATTCGATCCGCGTAATGTCTTGCCCAAGCCTTCCTGTATGCGAAGGCCCAGTCCAAACTGAAAATGGGCCCCAACTCATCATATCTCCAGGAGCCTTATCCTTGAGAATAAGACCCTCCTACCCTCAAAAGCCCACTCAGCCTTCTAGAAGATGGAGCGGACGACATCATCTGAACGAGAAAATGAAGTATATAAGGACAATAAGCCCAAGAGGTGCGTCCAGAAGGCCTTATAAGGTGACGTAGTTGATCTCTGACGCCTGGGCCTACCAAATCAGATCATGTCCCCTATATCAGGACATGGTAGTGCGTGTACCACAAGGAGAGATAGATTCCCTTTGTTAAACGACGTCCCTCTGACATTTTTGTTTACTGTAACTACACCCACGCATGACACTTGTCCAAATTAACCGCACGAGCTCTCCTCTGTATGGACACTTCCATCCCACAAGCCAGAGTTCTATCGTGGGCCTCAAAGTCATGTATTTAATGTATTTACCCCAATAGTGAGCCTATTTACTCACAGAAACCCTCACGGGTCGCGAGTATGCCCAGACCTAGATCTAAGCCTATATAAACCTTTATCCCTTCATGAATGGGGACGGATAGAAACATACTGATAGATCTCTTCTAAGCTTTCTTCTTCATTAAGAGAAACCCAAAGGAAAAATACTATAGCATATTTTAAGGTTTTTAAAGTTGTAAAACCCCATCTGTAATACATTCAAAGCCTTAAGACAAATACATTGACTCGTGCACTAAGATTTATTAACACCTGAACTACGTAAAACTCTCTTTCTCATTAACTAAGTCGTTTATTTAACTTCTTAAAGTTCTTAAACATTTAGTTTTCGAAAATCTCGATAAACAATTTTAAATAAAACATAATTCAATATAATACTTTACAATATAATACAACATAACAAACGAAGTCTAATATATTGTTTCTCATTCCCATTCATTTTTTTTTATAAATTTAAAAAATAATGAAAAAATATTATTTATCTACAATAATGGGTAACATTGATTATTAATATAATAATTATTATTATTTTTAAATATAAATGAACTCTTCCAATAAATAAACTATAGGTAATGATTTAAAAAAAAAAAACCAAACAAATTTTCATTTTTTTATAAAGTTCCCAAATGGTTCACTTCTCCATTTCTAAACTATATCGTGTAATTAGCTACATCGATCCTTTCTTGGAAAAAATAAAAGATATATAAAAAAAAAAAAAAAAAAAAAAAAAAAAAAGGGAAGCAAAAGCTAAACTATTCCATTTTTCTGCTCACAAATCATATCCACCAAAAGTCTAGATTGACAATTTGTGTTATCGCGTCTTCATGTTTACACGTTTATGAAACGACATAATTAAAGTAAACATATATAACGTGTCAAAAACTCAAATACAAACACGATATGACACGATAGCATGATTATGTTATGATTATCCAAATAAACACAATTTTTTTTTCAAAAAAATAATTAAACTTACGAAATTAATTTGTGTTATAGTGTCAACACGATCATTAAATTTTTCGAACACAATATGATTAAGATAAACAAGAACACGACACTATTATTAAACGTGTCAAAACTTAAACACAAGCACGACATGATTATTAAACGTGTCTGCCAAACTTATTTATTTCATGTTGTTTCTGAGTTCAGTACACCATTCTAATAATTCACACAACTACAAACAATACCATATAGAATGTATCAAAAGCTTAAGTTGTGTGCTTATATTTTATGACGATCCATCGTTTCCGGAACAGAGTATCTCTCTCTGTCTTTTTTAAAGTACTTTTTTGTCCTTTTTTTTTTATCATGATTTCAATAAGTATTGTTGTTGGTTTTGGTAAGGTAGGTTTGAGTAGGCCGAAACCCAGAAATGTTGTACTATTCATGTTTAATCCTCTCTCCCCCACCACATGGCGTCACCATACACCTCTAGAAGTATTATTGCTATATTTTGAACTTAGATTTTTGTGGGCAAAGAAAAAAGTGAAAAAAATATGGGAAAATCAATTGTTTTTTTATACCAAATATGAAAAATCAACTTTATTTTTTATTCGATCATCGCATTTTTTTTTTAATATTTCTCTTATTACCTGAATAAAATTTAACTTCCAAAGAAAGAGAAAAAAAAAAAATACTAAATTCGAATACCAGAGCCAAGTAAAGATGTTAAGGTTCAATGTTGAACTTTTTGAATAACAATTATTCGTGAAAAATGACATTCCACTCATTACTCAAGCAAATTATTTATATATATATATAGTAATATAATTAAACTAGTAAATGTCTGCCACAAATTATTACTATATTAAATATGTTAAAAGGTTTGGACACAGAACATTGATAAATAATATAAAGACAAATAAGTTCATAGTCATCAGCAGCAGTGCATCAAACTAGTCAACGCAAACACATGAAGTACAAATGAACAAAGTGGCATACCATTAATCTTCCAAGTGGCCAAATCTTTCACAGGATTTGTTAACCAGACCCACCACCACCACGCTTGGGATGGTCAGGCGGAGAAGGCTTTGGGATATATGGGATTACAGGAGTCCCATGCTGGATTGGCCCATGTTTTATAGAAGTCTTTGAGCTTGGAACTGGATCAATTGGGTGGTAATCTTGCAGATCTATAGTGGGCTCATCTTCAGTTTCCTTTGCCTTTGGTTTATAACTAGTTTCCTGGAGACAACATTTTTATAAACAATCTAGGTATACAAGTACCTAGCTAATACAATCAAAAGTGAGTTTTATACCTTGAGCTTTCTGCTTTTTATTGGTATCACAGTTGAGCCATCACCATGGTGGTACCCCATACTATCTGAAATGTACATTTTGTGTTAGGTCCAATTAGGCCATCAACACATTACAACTATTTAAAACTGCGAAAGGAAAGTCTGCAAGCTCCCAAGGGACTTGAAAGGAAAGTCTGCAAGCTCCCAAGGGACTTTGAGAAGAAAAGCGACAAAGTAAAACTAATTTATGTATATGCTAATATTACAACATAATAATATCCAAGACAAGAGGGATGAAAGGTAAAGAAATTTGTTTTGAAGATTATTGGAGAACATTGTCCCACATTGATTAAATGTAAAAGTATTGAGCTATATATAAGAACATGGGCTACTCCACTCATTGCCTATTGGTTTTGAGTTGGAACGCCATGATTCACAACAAAGATATTATTCTAAGATTATATCAGCTGTCAAAATAACATATCATTTTCTCGTGCGATGGAAGAAGTAGCTGAATGCTTGTCCCTTCAACTCAATGATTTCATTAAAAGGGAGAGCTTTATTATGGTGATTAATAGAAAAGTGGTACAGGGACATGCATGTCAACTAAATATGATAGTTATTAGGAAACTCGTCTTTATGTAATTATATATGTTTCTACTGATAAATCCATGCCTTATGTATTGTTTTCTTTTCTTTTTTTTTTTGTCATATGATATGTGATTGTCCTTTATTGGTAAATAAACCATAGTCAATAGGTTCAATAAAAATTAGATATTTCAATTCTATATTAATATATATGTATGTCTGGTTCAAAAATGTAGTAATATATATAATATCTTAAAAGTAGCAAGTACCAAGACCATCCTATATTCATCCTGGAAACATTATGTTCGGTAGTATTTCCTATTAATTCACACTCAAAATCTAACATTGTTAAATATGAGCTAGAAAAAGACAACATTTCATAAAGACAAAACAAAATGTTGGCAAATAAACAAACAAGAATCAGCGAAAAGGGGGAAAACTAAAATAAATAAATGAATACCTTGAACGGTAGAGCCAGTTTTGCAGTTAGAAAAGCCAAGGAACGTCAAGGCTGCCCAAACTACGAAGAACATTATCCAGAAGCCAGAGATCTTCATATTGCAAAGTGTGAGTTAAGGAAAAGAGAATGTAAATAATATTAATAAAAAAGCAAATATCCTTCTCTTAGACAAAATTAACCCAATTGGAAGGCGGTGTTTTTGAGTGTTATTAGAGAGAAGAAGAAGTAGGAGGAGGAGGAGAGAGCTTCAAAGTAGAAAAGACAAATCGATGAAGAAGAGAGTCATTAGAGTTGTTGTGTTTTGAATGTGGAACAATAATGCTTAATTGCGGCAGATTGAAATTAATATATGGAAGGCATGTGGACTTGCTTATCAGCCTACTCATTATTATTATCTCTCTCACACAGAGCAATTATTGTTCTTTTCTAATTCAGTAGTGTGTTTTCTGCGAAACACTGGGGAATCAACAGCATTTAATGCTTACTGCAATGGAATGTGAGCTTTTGAATTAAGTTTACAAAATATATTTTAAATTTAAGTTATGCCTTTGACGACGCTAAATTTGGGGTCTAGCTCATATGGTAAGCGTTCGCTTTGCATGCAAGAGGCACGGGGTTCGATTCGCCGCACCTCCACCCAGATTCTTTGTCTTTTCGATTTATTTTGTTTTTAAAAATATATCTTCTCAATAATTATAGAATGCTTTTACCGATATATTTTTATTTCTTTCGGTATTCATTAAAAAAAATTTAGTCTATTTTTTTTTTTCAATTTAGAATACTTAATAATGTAAAAAACAACAAAATTTTGGGTGTATTAATTTTTTTAAAAAAATAATAATGAGTCACGCATACAATAAATAGTTTGAACCATATTTTGGGTGTATTAATCTTTTTAAAATTTTACAGGATATTTTAAATAATTATAATGTACATAACTATAAAAAAAAATTAGACTAAAAAAATAGATAAATATGCATTAATACACGGAGACTGTATCGTAGAATTTTCCATATTAACCTATTGACCTGGCAAAAGACTTTGACGAAATTACACTCCATACCCTTTTTATATTGTTCTCTTTTATTTTTACCTTCTTTTTTAAAGTCTATCATTTTTACCTCTTTTTTTAAGCATTGTACTAATTTTGCCCCTATCACTTCAAGATACTCTCTATGTGACTCTCTTATGTAAGGGTATTTTGGGTACAATACATATAAAAAGAGGTATGTTTCAATTAAATATAAAATTAAAGGTAGATTTGATTAATTGATTAATAAAAGGGGTCTTTTTAATATTATACCTAAAATTGATTTTATTTATAAAAATACCTTTAAGAAAATTATTTGCACAAATACCGATTGCCACGTCAGCATAAATACCGAAATATAAAATAATTACCGAAAATTGAAAAAAATAAAAAAATCTCGCTTCCAGAAATTTCAGTGTTTTGCAAATTTTAAAAAAAGCAACCTTTTGGTTGCTTTTGATGTAAATAATATATTAATTAGTTACTTTTTATTAGAAAAAAATTAATTCAAGATAATTTTTTTCTCATACACATTTGGTTCCTTATTTTGATCAGACAACTTTAAAATTAATATATATAATAATTTTCATATTGTAACTAATTCTATTGTGTTTTAGATACTATTTGGTAACTTTATAAGTTTTTTTATTAACATATTAAATTCTTTTTATTAAATAAATTTATTATTAGTATACTATATTTTAACTTTTAAATACAAAATAACAAAAGACTTTAAGTTAAGTTATGATGTTACTTTATATGTTAAAGTTTATTAAATTTTAAATTTTATTACTTTTTGTTACAAAATATAAAAAAGGAATAAAAAAGTTTTAACACTGATCGTCCTTTTTCGGAGTCACTAAAATGTAAGAGAGATATCTAAGTGTTAGATGAAAAATAAAAAAAACTAAGAGAAATAATAAATTTAGAGAAAAAGAATTATAAAAAAATAATAATAAATGAAGAAGATTTTTTCAAAAAACCAAATTAATAAATAAATGAAGAAGATAATAATGTCAGAAAAAGAAAAAGTAAACAAAAAGGAAAAAAAAAGTAAAAAGATAAATATTGGAGGAGACTTATAATTTCTTATTTACATTTTAAATTATAGTGTGTTATTTTGTTGTTTAAGAAACCTTAGTCTAACTTTTAATTTTAGTCATTTTTTTTTGTAGCAGAAAAATATATGCTTCTAACATGTCAAAATGATCACTTTAAAAAATAGATTATAATAGTGTAATTTTTGTGTCCAAATAATAAATTGCGTGGCTGAAAAAACTTTTGAAATAAAAAAAAAAATAAAGAAAGTGAGAATAATAACAATTTGTGTCGTTTATTCATATAATTTTTTTTTTTTTTAAAAAAAAAAAATCTGATTGTATATCAACTAGGAGAGTCAATAAAATGTAAAAGAAAAATATATGGTTAATTTTTAATTTTAGTAAGCGTGTAGCGGTATTTAAAACAATAAAATGGTCTAAGAAAATTTCATAAATAATTTACAATTCACGTTGATACATATAATTATTTTTTTCTAAAACTACTAATTAGATTAAAAAACAAAAAAGAATGTAAAATAATAAAAAAAAAGAATAGAATGTAAAAAAAAAAATATATTTGATCAACCTAGTTTACTGTTATTTTGAAAAAAATAAGATTTTTATTAAAAAAAAAAAAAAAGCTACCGTCTAGAAAAAGAAAAAAAAAAACTAGCATGTAGGCAGAGTTTAGGAGAGAAGCAATAAATATACATTGGTATACCTATCAAAAAGAAATACCTAAATTGTGAGTATTAAAATAGGTAAGGGTAAATTCTTAAATAATTTAATAATAATAGTTGTTGGTGCAAATATTTCTTAATAAAAGTGGTATTTTTCAACTTACCCAAAAAAAAAACTTTAAAGGCAGAGAGAGTATGGGCTGTGCCCATAAAACTATGCAATGACCCTCATTTTAAGTTACTCTAGTCTTGGGTTGATCTTGTGGTGTTGGAGGTCGAGTGTATATCGTACTCTCAGAGTTAGTTACAGATATTCTGAAACAGATCAAAGATATTATGGAATACATTAGGGAAACTTACAAAAATACTGTTTTTTCCCAAATTTTACAATAATACTGCCACACGGCAATAATTTCTTTTTTACTGTCCAAGCCTTTTTTTTTTATTTCATACTGTCCAGACCTAAAATATTTACTTTTATACTGTTAACAGTAACAAAGCACAAACGGCACCTCCTTCATGGTTGGGGACGAACAAATCAACACCAGAATCATAGAAACATCAGGAAAAAATCATAAAATCTGGCAAAGAGAAAAAATTACTAAATCAACAACAAATTACTGTTTTGTAGTGTTATTTTACTATTATTTTAATATGAAAAAAAGGCCACATAAATGAAATATTGTAAAAAATGACAGGACATGGAATCTATATCAGTTCTCATAAAGAGCAATGGACAATGGAAAAAAGAACATAATTATTTCAAGAGAAGGTGACAATCCTATAAAAAAAATAAGAAAATACTACTAAAACAACACAAAAAAAAATACAGAACATAAAAAAACAAGCATCAAAAAACTTTGGAATGGTAGTATTTCGATCGGGTGTACTTGGATTCCCATCCTATAAAAAAATATAAGAAAACACTACCAAAACAACACAATTTTTTTTTTTAAAGAACATAAACAACAAGCATAAAAAAACATTAAAAAGACTAACAAAAAAAACATGCAAGAAAAAAAAAGAAATAGGAAATATAATCAACTTAAAAAAACTCTTAAAACAACACAAGAACAATAGAAAAAAAACCTTATCAGATTTGGGAAACTTTTGAACTTTCTTTCGGCTGTTTGCATCTTTTATATTTATGATTGTCTATCTTCACTGATCAAAAGAAAAACTAATGTCAAATTAAGTTTTTCTTTTAAACCCCTTATATACAAATGGAGAAAAGGTTGAGAAGAGGATGCGCTCTTGTTCATGAAGCAGGGAACTACGTGAAGAAATGTTTGGGAGGTGGAGAAGAGGATGCGCTCTCGTTCTGTAGTTCATGCACCACTGTCGCCATAAAGAGACTCCAAGAGGTTATGGGGGTTACAGTGCCATCCATACTTAGAGAAAGAGTGATGAAGAGTCTAACCAATGAAGAGAAATGGGTTGTTTTTGTTGGACCTTTTGAGCACCATTCCAACCTTCTCTCATGGCGACAAAGCTTGGCAGAAGTAGTTGAGATCGGTTTAGACCAAAATGGCTTAAAGGAGAGAGAGAAACATATTTTTTTTACAAGCAAAGAGGAAATATCAAGGGAGTTTTATGAAAAAGAAAATTAAAATTAGAAAAATAAATAAATAAATAAAGTTGATGAGAGGGTTACTTTATTGAGTAGTGTGTGTGAGAGTTGTCACATCTCACGTCCAAATCAATCACTCTAATAAAACAAAAAAATTTAAATTTTGATGTAGGGAGACACAACTACTCATTATTTCCTATTTTATTATTATTATTATAAAATGTTTTGGAAAAAATAAATGACACAGTAGAGAAAAAAAATGTGGAATAACTCCAGCATGACACTTTAAAATCATAAAACCATTATTAATAGAACTTACCAAAGGCAGTATACTGCCAAAAATATTTAAAAATAAAAAACAGTATAAAGTTAAAATGACCGTGCGACAGTACAAATGAAAAAAAAAATTATAAAGGCAGTAATAGGTGTAAATTTCCCATACATTATGTATGTCAACCATATTGCGCCCATATCATTATCATTTGTCTTGCTTTGCATTATTTTTGAATAAGGACATCGGCTCCTTATTTAACACTGATTGTGAACCTTTGTTTTCTTTTTTAAAGTCTCAATTCAAGGCCTTCTCTGTTGTTAAAAGGAATCACTTTTGTGTAACTTTAGCCTCGACCTTACTGAGTACTCCTTTTTCCGGGCTATGATTATTATGACCTTTTAGGCTTTGGTTTGGTAGATGTAGCTCCGTGTTTATAACAAGCAGGTCGAGCCTACCAAACACAACTTTGGGCCTACAGAGTTTGAATTTAGTAGAAATTACACAAATTATGAAGAAAAAAAAAACTTAAAGCTTCACTTTTTTATGCACTACTACAAATTATATTATTCACGTATGTTAATATTACTATTTATTTTGTTGGCCTATAGGTCATGTATTTATGTGAGTGTTTAGAACTGACACTAAAAAACGTTATTTATGTCTACTATATATTAGATGCTAATGACATAAACGACGAGAAAAAGATTATTAAAAATTTAATGATGTTTTGCGTCGGGTTATAAAAGTCGAGTATGACTATATCATCGTTTATAAATACTCATAATACTTCTTTTGACTTTTATAAACCGACACTAAAAATCATATTTGCTTTAAACTCAAATCGCAAAATCAACACAAGCCCATTTACACCACAAAAACCCTACCATATATATTAAAATTAAATTTTCTAATCCTAATAAACAGCCGCCCAATGTTCTCTCTCTCTCTCTCTCTCTCTCTCTCTCTCTCTCTCTCTCTCTCTCTCTCTCTCTCTCTCTCTCTCTCTCTCTCTCTCTCTGTGATACCATCTCCGACTCCACCCTTGCTCCATCTCGACTTCACTCCGAATTCACCCCGAAGGCCAAAGCCCACCCCAACTCCACCTCCAGTCCACCCCGATGATTGAAGTCCACCTCGACTTCAACTCATATCAACCTCGATGGCCCCAACAACTTCACTGGAGCCACTCACCCGAGACGACCATAACCTTCATGGCTTGTGCCAGCTTAGGTATAGTTTCTCACTCATTCTCATTCCTAATGTCTTTTTCTTTTTCTTTCTCTCTCTCTCTCTCTCTCTCTCTCTCTCTCTCTCTCTCTCTCTCTCTCTCTCTCTCTCTCTCTCTCTCTCTCAGCGCCTCTCCATTTTTGCAGGTGGTTGGTGCAGCGCGGTCCGAGCAACAATGGTTGGTGGCGACCTCTCTACAAATGTTTGATTTGTGCATTACACAATATATATCTGATAATTTTTATGTAATATATATTGTGTAATACTTGTATTTAATTTGTATTTACCCATTATATATTTGATTTGTGCTATTTTTTATTTGAGTTGAGATTACAATATAAATAGTTTTTCTTTGTGTAATATGTGAGATTTTTATTTATTTTTATTTTTGATTGTGCTTAAATCTGGGTTCCTATGAGTTCAGATGTGAGGTTTTTTTTTTGTGTGTCTGTTATAAATAGACAAGATAAGTGCAAAAATTATTTTTATATTTATTTGTGAGTGTCAAAAATCGATTGAAATAATTTGAACTAACATTTGGTAACTGGCACAATTACACACGCTTTTTTCGTCTGTAGTATACACGTCGATTGGAGGAACTGATGACAAAACTTTAAATGTCATTTAAATACTGACGGGAAATGAACTTTTTGTAGTAGTGATGGCATATTTTTTAATGCATTTAGAATATGGTTTTTTAGCAATCTTTACATTTTTATGGATTAACTTATGCCATATTTTTGTAAAAAGGTTTTAAAATACATTTTTACGCTTGTTTTTCTTGGTTTCTGGTTCCCGATCGATATTTTAAATTGCAAAATTCGTCAACTATCAAAAGGACAAAATGGGACAGGAAAGAACGAAAAATTGAGCTTCATTTGTGAAGGCTCACCCCAGCGAGGCGATCGGTGGTTGTAGTGAATTGTCACCCATGTGTGGCCGCATCGAGAGGAGTAGACAGAATCATTTTTTTTACTTTCCAGGTGCCGCGGCAACACTATTGGTGGTCGCAGCGCCGCCTCCGTACGAGAAGTGAGAAATTTTCTCTTTTCTTGATTTTTGGGCTATAAAACTGGATTTTAATTAAAGGAGCTCACGAATTTCAAAGGATGTGGTCAAAAAAGAACCCTAGAAACATAAAAAGAAGACTCTTGGAGCGAGCGTGGCGATCCGATTGAGTTCTCCGCCTAGTTTCTTTCTTTTCCTTTTAATTTCTTTACGTTTTATCTGTCTCTAGTTTAATTATGGATTTGATTGTAGAGATTATGAACTAATTTTCCAATTTAGGGATATGATGAATGTTGAGTGATTTTATTCCATGAGTTAATGTGATTTGACTATTTCTTATTTCTTGTTCTTGTGATTTGTTCATATTTGTTTTAATACATGATTAAGATTGATCACCTTTTGCATGATTCATGGTCCTTAAATGAAATCGGAAAAGTGAATAGTAGGAATACTCTAATTGAAGAAACATGGGTTTTGATGTGAAACGAGAGTATTCACATAGTTTGTGTGACATTTGTAGGGATTTATGCCCTAAAAGTAAGTAATTAATGGGTAATATATTAGAGAATATATGAAATACAATTATAAAATAAATGATACATTAATTATAAGAGTATAAGATTATACGATATATACATAGAACACTTCTTAATGGGTATTACCCATTGATGGGTACTAAATAAATTAAACTATAAATATTAATTTTAAAAATATTAAGTCATTAGATTTTGATACGATGGCGAATAATAAAAGAGAAATTTGAATTTCTACACTTAAATTAGCTACTTAATTAAAGAAAATATAAAAAAAAATACATCTTTTTATACTATATCAAAAATAAGTTTACATGAAAAATATTTAAATAAAACTCAATATTTTTTTATCATTTTTTTGCCGATTTTTTTTTATTATTATTTTCTTTTCAGCCGATGGAACAACCTCAGCCCATATAATAAAAAAATGAGACATTTTTCTAATCAAATAAAAAAAATTAAGTATAAAAACTCAATTTTTTTAATATTACCCATTCATGGGTAATATCAATTAACAGTCCACCCATTTATACAGAAAATAAGTTGGTAGTGTATTGAAGTACTCAAAATCTTTAATATAGAACTGCTAAGTACGGTTTGCTATACACTATACTTTTAGTGTGTGTGTGTGTGATTTTAATTCGAATCACATATGTGGATATACATGTAGTAAAGGTGTTGTGTATAATTCGATTATGCATGAATAAACTGATATGTAATAAACATCTTTCATTAACGTGCCTTTTACCATGAAAGAGTGATTCATATCACAATGATGATCATTAGTAGATTAGCCTGAATTCTGAGTATACATGAACTCCTATTTGTATTTATTGACTTCTTTGATTCACTCTTTAAAGTTTCTTATAGAAGATAATTCTTACAACTTTTATTTTGAAAGCTTAATAACATGAGTGGCTAAGAACATGTTATACAATAGTGGAATCTAAGCTTTCCTAACGGATTGAATATTAATTTCCTTATAGTGTTAATTCTTAGAGTGCTAATAGTTAGATGCAAATCTATAATAAGTTATAGATTAACTGTTCACATTAAATTTTTGGTACATAAAGAATCAAGAGATAATTAGAGGGTAAAACGGTATTTTGACCAACTCTAATTATGACTGATAATTGGAGGACAAACTGTTTATATTGATTATGTCAATGGATTACAAGTAAGAATTCTGTAAATATAATTCTATATTGTCAAAGAGTATAGTTCTATATTTATAGTGTAGTAATCATAGAATTAATAAACCAGATTATTCTATTGATGAGATCGATAATAATGAAGTGTTTATTGGAGCTTCGAATATAAGTCCATGATCCCTGAGTCATCTCTATACAACACTGTACATGGGAATATTTTACTTGATGAATAAATTTTGAGTGAGAATTAATTTTTGTGGGAAATAAATTCTTAAAAGCAAAAGAGTAATTTGTGAAATTATTATTTTGATTAATAATGGAAATTATGAATTGTATAATTAATAGTATTTAACTATTTAGTTTTATTAGATAAAACTATATTAATTAGTTAAATATAATATTATTCTTAAATAATATTAAAAATGAAATATATTATTTTAGAGAAAATTATATTTATTTTAATCCTTGTGAAATAAGAAATTGATGAGAATTAATTATTTATTATTTATTGGTAGAATAAATAATAAATCTTATTTATGATAAAATTGAGAAATTAGTTTTTGGCCATAAAATATGACCCACACGTGTAGGCCCAGTCTACACATGTAGGGTCACATATAAAGGCCCACGATTAATTTAGTTTAATTATTTTTATTGGTTAAAATAATTTAAATTAAATTAAGCTAGCTATCTTTTAATTATTAATTAAATAAATTATTAGATAATTATTTAATTAAAAGGATAATAATTAAAATAAAAGATCTAACAGATATTTGTTATTTAATTATTCGATTTATTTGAATTTTAATTCTAATTCAAATCAAATTAATTTTTTTTCCTTTTATTTTAAATGAATGATTAAAAATAGCTTATTTATAACTCATAAATAACCAAGCCAATTAACAAGAAAATAAACTGAGATAAGTGAGAAGAAAAATGAATTAATTTTTCACTCCCTATTTTCTCTTTCTCTCTCTCTCTCTCTCTCTCTCTCTCTCTCTCTCTCTCTCTCTCTCTCTCTCTCTCTCTCTCTCTCTCTCTCTCTCTCTCTCTCTCTCTTCATCTCACGTGCATACACCATTACAGGTGTGGTGAGATTGAACAATCCTAACTCATTACAATATCTCATGAGTTGAGTACACATTGTAATATTTTAAATTAATTCATCCAAATAAAATCTAATAGCTCACTTTATTTCTGAGTGTTGAGACTGGTTTGAAAAATCAAGGTGTGAATTCTTGAACAAAAGTTTTTAGATTAAGTGATCGTTAATTGTACTAAAAGAATCAAGGATACCCTGATAGGCTTCAAGAGGTATAGTTTTCTTTTCAGTAGTCTACATTTAATCTATACATATACATCATGTCGAGATCCTTGGGCTTATGGTTTATTTTAGATAAAAACTATTTTATCAAATTTTACTTCCACTTTTATAACTTTGATATGAACCATAAAAACCCACAACATTTAGATTATTATTTAATATTTTAATATAAATTATATGTTGTTATATCTTAGAGATGCAGTAGTTATCATATAATTTAGGACTTTTATGATCTGAAAAGAGTTTAGATTATATTATAATCTGTCATCATTAAAAGGAAGAAGAATATTTAAATAGCATTAACAATTGGGTAATTGAAACAACTAATTCGTATCCTTAATCTCACAGTTAAACAACTTTAATCACTTTCTTTAATTTTCTGTCAATATATATTGTTCTTTCTAAATTATTCTTTTCTACCAAATAGAAACATAAGTCTAATTTAGTTCTTAATCGATTTTAATTCCTGTGGGTTTGACCTCACCTATGTGAGTACTATCACTTGCTTAGTTTTATATTTTTCGTAATAATGGTCAATTGTTTATTGGAGTTTCGAAATATAGGTCCATGGTCTCTAGATCACCTTTATACAACATGGTACAAAGTGACAGACTTAGGATTTTTACTTTGTGGGGGCTTATTTATCATAAAAAAAAATATTTATAGCTACATTATAATTACTCTTACTAAATTTATCTAATTTTGTGGGAGCTTTTCTACTATTTGGGTTTATAATTATTAAATTAAAAATTTGCATTTAATTTTTTAAAAAGCAGTATTTTTGTTAGTACATTAATGTTACTGGGTCCGTCCCTGGGTAAAGGGGAATGTTTGACTTGATGAATAAATTGAGAAAGAATTAATTTCTATGATAAATAATTCTTAAGGGAAAATAGTAATTTTGTATAAATTATTATTTTGAATATTTATATCAATTATGAATTGAATAATTAAAGTAATATTTAACTATTTAGTTTTATTTGATGAAACTATATTAATTAGTTAAATATAATATTATTCTTAAATAATATTAGAGAGATAGAAAAAATATTATTTTAGTGTAAAATAATATTTATTTTATTCATAATGAAATAAGAGACCAATGAGATTTAATTAATTATTATTTATTGGTAAAATAAATAATAAATCTTATTTATCGCAAAATTGAAAAAATAATTTTGGATTTTAAAATATGGCCTACACGTGTAGGTGACATGTAAGGATCCATTTAGTTTTTGTTTTATCATTTTATTTATAAAATAAATCAAATTAAAAATTGATAATTATCTTTTATTATTTGAATTAAATATATTATAAGATTATTTATTTAAATTAAAAGATTAAATAAATATATGGTATTATTTTGAATTTAAATTTTAAATTTTAAATTAAAATAATATTATCTTTTATTTTAAAAGAATTAAAAAGGGTTTTAAATATTATAATATTTATGATTTTAAAACAAGTTTTATAAATACGTGTTAATCTAAAAAAATTTCTTGGTGATGTGGACATCAATGTTTAACACGTGGTAAGAAAGACGATGTCATGGAGTTGAGTAGACCCGAGTCATAGCAGTCATCCTGGGAGGGGTCCCTAGCCCTGCGTCCAAGTTGACTTCGGAAACTTTGGGATGGAAGTTCGGACTTTGATAACTCATTCCCAACTCACTATCTTGTAGTATTCTAGACTTGGTGAGTGTCAGGGAAAAACACAAACACTTGGCATCATCACTTACTATGGCCACCTACATCATTTTTTTGTACATAGCTAGGTGGGTCGTTGGATCTGTTCGTCGATCATAAAGTTTGATTTGAGGCACCTTGGAATTCTTTGGAAGCAGGGCTTCCGTGATCCTTATGACACACGACTCTATGTCCACAACCATAGATTTGGTGACGGCCCCAGTCTACTTCTAGACGAGCTTGATCAAAGAAGAAATTTTCTCTTCTAGCCTTTTTGTGTCATTGTCTAGGAGGTGGCGTCTGCGAGCCTTATCATTCAAATGGTTTCTGAGGTCATTCTTTCGTGGCCTCGCCTTCTCTCCTTTAGCCTTTTTGTACTTAGCATCAAGACGCCTTTGAAGATCTGTAGTGGACCAACTGTCATCAGAATACTGTCCCCTGGTCCAATTGTCCTAGTTAATGGAATCACTGGGGTAGGTTTTCCTTCCCCTGGGCCTAGATACTTTCGCACTAGTCCCCTTTTGCATAGCAGGACCTTTCAGAGCGGAAGGGCGTCCAAGCCTGTGAGCATCGGTGGCCTTCTGCACCTATACAAGTCTATTGGCTAGATTCATGCCTTTCCTAGGAGATACGAGAGTTGTAGGGTTCTGAGGGTCACCCACCTTTTCCTTCTCCTTATCATGTGCAGGAGCTGAGGTTCAACCATCAGCAAGGTTTTCTCTGTTGTTTATGCCGACACACTCTATTGAAGGATCATTGTTAGAAACTTCTTCTTCTAGATCTCCAAATATGTATTGGAGGCAAGCCATCATTCTCTCCATTTCTTAAGAAAGCTTCTCTTGACGGGCTAGTTTCTATTGGATTTTGTGCAACTCCTTCGACACTCGAGCCACTTCAGGGTCTTGCTCATAATAATACCCATCTTTGTAGTGCCCGCCTTTGACATACTCTCCATCATCATCTTCTTCCTCCTCTTCAGCATTTTGATTTTTGTTAACATGTTTACGATTCTTGCTTGGGTCACCCTCTCGGTTCTCAGCTTCTGATGTATCCCTTTCTCTCACATTGCTCGGCTAAGCTTGTTCTAGAGAGAGAGAGGGCTTATATCTTCCATGAAGACATCGAGGCCGCCTTGAGGATTCTTATTAGTAACTATTTTGGAGTATACACCATGGTTGCAGTAGCACCGTGGATTTAAATCTTTCTTCAACTCTCAATGAAAGCTCCAAAATTTTTATCGAGACTTTTAAGAAACTAATAAAGTAAGAGCTTAAGAAATAATAAAATAAAGTAATAAAGAAGAAAATGGTTTTTACGTGGTTCAGGCACTAATAATCCTTATTCCACGAGTAACTCTATTGACCTTAAAAGTCTTGAATAATGTCTTCACGATAGTGTTTGCAAGAAACCCTAACTCTGCCCTCTTGGTTTCTCTTAAAGAAGAAGAAAGCTTAGAGTAAATTTGACAGAGCTTTGACTATCTAATTTTTTATCCCCCTTCCTGTGTAAATATAAGGATATTTATAGGCTAAATGACGTGTAAGGACATGCTCATGACATGCTTAGGATTTTTGAAATAAACCCATTAATAGGGTAAAATATATGTAAATTAGCTAACTATTGGGCCCCAAAGAATGTAATTTTGTGCTTGTGCAATCAAGCAGCTGGACAATAGGGGACAATAATTTGTAAAGGACATGTTTCGCCAAAAAGTTTCACCTTGCAAAGTAAATGCCTCGAATAACCGTCAGGCAAAAAGGCGTATGGGGTGTGTACATTACCATGATCTGACATAGGAGACAAGATCTGATCCTGTGTTAGAAAAAGCATAACCATCGCTAGGCGATCTGGGTCCTTCTTCACAGTAGACATCTGACTTCTTTTGGGTGGTCAAGCGTCTGTCACGGACCCTTCGAGTAACCTTCTAGGTATCGCTTAGTAATATTTTGAACTTAGTCATTTTCGGATCCCAAAATGTTGTAAGCCTTCCATGTCTCTAAAGTCATAGTAAGACAGGATAAATGTCCAAGTATCCTTTGATCTTTATCTATTCCCGGATCCGCGAAGCTTCTTTGTGTCCTAGCCTTAGAAAGGGGACATGGTTAGTGACTACTGAAAGGCTATACTTCTCCTTTCATGCCACATGTCTCTTGTTCGGAAATACAGATAACATCGATATATAATGAGTTTCGTCTATTAAAATATTTTGACATTTTGAAATTTTTTTGAAACAAGTTGCTTGGTCAATGAATTGAAATGAAAACAAAAAAACAAATAGTTTGCAAGTGTTCTTTTTCTCATATCTGAAATGTTGTTCTTATGTTCAAAATGTAAGACAAAATAAATATAGTTGTTTCAGTTTAAACTTTGAGGAAGCGATTCTTATTTTTAGGTTTACGGAGATCTTTTATTGGAGAAAAAGTTAGTTGTTTGAAGAAGAAAAAAAAAATATATTTCTCAGATTTCAAAGTTTGTTCTTTGACAGGTAGCAAATTTATGTTTTGAAAAGTTTGTCTGTGTCAAAGTTGGAGTTGGATTTTATCAGAACAACTGAACAAGATTGGGTTTCTTGAGAACAAGGCACATAATAAGGTTTTTGTGTTATTTTTTGTTTTTTTTTTCCACCAAGTTATATTTTTATTATTAATATTTTTTTTTTTCATTTTTAGATTTTTTTGAATATATTCTATTTTAGAAAAAACTATTTCCAAAAAAAAAAACATTTTATTTTAAATTTTAATATATATTCTTAAATAATTTTTTAAAATACCAAAATAAAAATCTACCTAAACGAATCACAAAGTGCCACGTAGGTACTTACCTATCACTTAACGGTTAGGTACCTACGGATGTTCTATAACCCTAAAAAAAGGTTATGTTTACCGCTAAAAAAAAACATAGGTATTTATCTGCCACCAAGAGTATAACTTAAGTATTTACGTCGCAAATTAATTATTTTTTCTTAGAAAAATTACTCCATATACCACTTTTTAATTTTTTTTCTCAAATTTACGATTTGAGTTGCTTCAGATGTTGCTCTGTTGGTTGTTATGTGTATTGCTATGTGAATTTCCATAAAATTACAAAGAAAAAAAAAATATTTTGAAGTGTAAAAATAAAAATAATCAATTTTTATTTATTATAAGAATTATTCCATTAATTTAAACATGCATTTCATATATATCCTGATCATCCTCTGGCAAAAGCTGTTATTGAAAATCCTGCTCCTTTCATTACCTTAAAGGATCATAAGCAATATTTTTCAACAAGGGTCAAAAATTTGATTTATTAAAGTTATAAATATTACATATTTGTTATAGCCTATAGTCTCCTAAAACTCCGGTCGTGGCATATATTCTTTTCAGACCATTCTTTTTCGATTAATGGTCACTAAATTGCATGATTTCCTTGAAAAGGCCATCCATCTGGATTTTGTTGTATTCTGATGTTCATAATATTTTTACCCCCTGCGAGCTATTTGTATTGTAAACTTATTTCTTATATCGTGTCTTCAAGGGATTAATACAGAGTGCTTTGAGTAGACCTTACCCAAACGTTTATCACTTTGACACCACCCATCTTTATTTGTTGTCACTACTAGTTTATACTTATTTCCCAAAACGCATTAAAATGATTATGTTTTAGTATTATAGTTAATTAACTTTAATCATTCTATGATTATCCAAGTAACAAGTATTCCTGATGAAAAAATTGCTGCTTTCTCCTTTAGGTAGTTTTATTTTGGAATTTTTTTCAATCTGTATATTTTTGGTCATTTGTAGGTCAGATGTAAAATAATGTATCCCTTTGGTTTTTTGATGGTCAAAGCTGGTGCATCACTCTTCTGCGTACCACTTCCTAATCTTGAGATTGACTTGGATAAGTTTTTTGAGTATAAAATGCAGTTCATCTCCTCAGGCGCCATTATTGTACAAAATTTTATTCTAGTTTATTCAGGTTGTGAAAAATATCGTGAAATTAAAACAAGCCTATTCTTTGTTCAAAAAAGCATATTCTTGTAATTCAACACACAATGGGGGACTAAAATTGTTTGTAGTTTATAGTGAATACAGTTGAGGTAATTAATATTAAAGCATATCATGACTTCGCACGCATTTTGATAAACTCCCAAACTTAAAGGGCGAATAAGATACAATGATGAAGGTTCAGTTGAAAGACATCTCTACGAGCTCTTTCCTTATATATAAACATGACCATTTCACTTCTTAAGATGAGGGAAACATGCGTAAACATCAGACTTAGGGTGTTTTGCTTCAGCATGTTCCCTACACTTGACCTCTGTTGTGGTGCAAATGAATGTTTGCATACATACCTTGCACTGAAACCATAGTTCACAATAAATTGGAAGCTTAGTTGAAAGTTGAAAATTGCAAAATTCAATACTGATTTTTGTAAAAAGAAGAGTCTTTTCGGATGAAAAATTAGAGAGAGATCAAGGAGTTTTGCATCTTTCTGTACTTACCTGAATTGACATGGCTTTCTTGTTCGATTCAAGCTGACTTCCTAAAAACCCAAAAGAGAGGAACCATGATAAGTCTATTCATATTATAATACCCATAAACATAATGAAAATGAAAGATATACAAACTATATACTTTCTACTGGATTAATGGGAAGCCAAATTTGAGTCTTAAGTAAGGATTTTGCTGACTTTTTCTCAATTGGGTATTGGAAAAAGGACAATAAGAATAGATCTTACCACAGTCCTACTAATCGGGTAGCAAAAAAGCATACATAAAGATTGGGAAATTTATAGAAAACTATTATTAAAGTTCTTAAACAATAATAATAAATAATAAAAGCATTAATTGTATTATATATACCTTTAGCTCCTTTCTGCTTCTCCAAGTTCCTCTCCCGAGCCATCTTCGCCTTTTGGCCGTTGCCTCCACCCATATTGCTTCTTATTTTTTCCCTGCTTGTTTAATGACAGTCTTCTCTTCTCGTAAGGATAGGAAAGAGGTACATGTAGTTAGAGTAAGAGAAGACAAATGTATTTATAGACCATAAACCTTAATTAGGTAGTAGAGAGAGTGAGAGAGCAAAACGACACATACTTTAATTAACAATTCCAAAGAGGAAAGATAACACTAGATAACGAGATATAAAGAGATGATTATGCTTATGTAGTTTGTACCATAACACCCGGAAACTTCTAATGAGGAGGACTAAGATAAAGGAGATTGATTGGTTAGTGGCCTTTTCTCATTCCACTGACTCAGACTTTATTGGCCTAAGCATAAACATAATTCATAAACAACAACTACATTAGGTAACTTAATTGTTATATATCCATATAAACTCAAATAGGTCACTAATTTTATTATAATATTATCATCATCAAGGGATAAGATAAGAGTTTATGTCGTATAATGTAATTAGACATTGACGTATGGTGTGCGTTTCATATATTTTGCCGGTAAATTCCACTTAGGATAATTCATTGTAGACATTGTTTTATAAGTTAAAATAAGATGGTATTAAATAACTAACAATGTAAGTTGGGTACTACTATAAGAGCTGAAGTTGTATTGTAGTGGGAACTGGACAAAACTTAGAGGTAGAGCCCACTAGTCACTACAAATTTGTGGTGGTTATTAAATGTGTGGATGATTAAGGCACACAAAGGTGGACCCATTCTCCACCGCGTACCTCCCTCGTGGATCATGGCTTGTGGGTATAAATAAAGGCAAAATAAATGTGGCCGAAGAAATGCAACTTAAGCTTTCATTAATTCTTCGGCTTGACTTCAAGTCTTATTTATTTATTATTATTGTTTTGGGTAGTTGTTTGATATGGCATTTTGGATAATACAACAATAAATGTTTTTGAATAGGCATATTAATGTAAATTAAATTGTAAGAGTATCTTCATTGCTATAATGAGATGTCAAATTTGTGATGGAATTATACATATAGAGGAATGAATACAAGGACAGTCTATATTGTTCCTTTTTTACACTCTCTTTATAAATGAGTTACATGTGTAACCTTTTAAAGTATGATCAAGTATAATTATAATTATACTCTTTTTACATTTTATTAATAGTTAAAATTGTTAGACATTTATATGTATAAACTGAAATATATGTGATTATGTATAAAATGCGGAATTAATAAAACATATATGCACTATAATTAAGGATCGAAATACCTCCAGCCATTGAATCTTTGAGCTTTAGTCCCACATAAGTTTGATCTGCAAAAGAAATCGATTGATGTGGGTAATCGAGCTTCCTCGCTCTCTCAACTCTCTTTAGATGGAATTTGCTGTTATGAACAAAATGAGTGAGGAGCTTGGGGACCGAGACCCTATATTTATAGGTGAGATACTCCATCAATATCTGCGCCACATTAATTGTCAGAATATTTTAACAATTAATTCAAGAAATCAAATCGGGTAATGAATATAGAAATCTGACCATATATAGAATATTATGTAATTGATTTTGTCTAGATTCAATGAATATAAAATATTCATTTAATAAAAAATCAATTATTTATTTATTTCCCTAAATAGAAATATATTTCCCAATATAGAAATATTCTTATATTCTCTCACTTGGTCAGTATTTAGACTAAAACCCAACGTTCCTCATTATATAATAAACATACGAATCATAGCGACATGTCCTCATTATGAGTCGAGTATTATCTTCCATGTATTAGAATACATTTACTATATAACAATGTACTTTATGTGGCAATGTACTTAAGCGAATAAACCCTAAGCCTTATGTTTATTCAAGTCCTCTTACGATAATTTTCTCAGACGAAATTAAGGTGCACATAAATATGAGAAAATATCGAAAGTCGAGTTTTATTGAATAATTTTTGGTTGTACAAATAAAAAACTGCATATGGGTTAACTGAATCCAATATTTACTTTATGATCCTTGAATTTGTGTTGCGGCATGCCTTTAGTCAAGGATATGCGATTACCTAATTCAGTTTGCGTGATTAATGACCACTTATCACACATTTTATAACTAAATACTTAATGTCGATATGCTAGCTTCGACCAGTAATATTGTAACTGAATTTATAATGGACTACGCTTGCACACATATAGTACAATACATTTTTTTTGATGAGAGAGCTCCAGTAGAAGCTAATACAAAGCTGGAACTAAAGCATTCCAACAGTATTCTTCATCTTGCCCCAATGCCCTTTGCGCCAGGTTGTGCGCTCTGCAATTATTAGATCTGTTTACGTGCCGGAGGTGAACATCAGGGAAGGCAGATAAAGAACATCTTATATCTTCGACAACATTTGAGAGTGCTGAAAAATCAGCTTTCTTGTTATGGACCTTGTCAACCAGCAATTTTGAGTCTGTTTCAACCACTGCTAACGGGATATGAATGTTGGTGCACCACTCTAAGCTGGCCCGCAGGGACAAAGCCTTAGCCATTAGTGGCTGCAAATTTCCAGCCACAGGTGCAGAAAATCCAGCAACCACATTACCTTGCCAGTCATGAATAACAGCTCCAAGACCCATCTTACTTTGTGCCGTGTTGATCGCTGCATCTGTTCGAAGTAGGTACTGATTTTGGGGAACAACTTTTGTCCCCCTGCCTGAAACCTGCAAGTTATGAACTCCACAATATCTGTTGTGTTAGACATGGCTGCTTTGTAATCTGAAATGAAGGTATCAATCCAAGCAATAATATCAGTAGGGGTCAAATCCAAATTTGCAAATAACTTTTTGTTTCTTGAGTGCCAAATAGCCCATAGAGTTGTAATTAAAAGAATTAATTGATCTTTATTTAACTGTTCAAAACCGTTTATCATGAAATCTTTGACATCAACATGCCTGTTTGAAAAATAAAAACTTCGGAGAGGCGAGGCCTTCCAAATTTTTGAAGCTCTGGGACAATCTAGCCGGGCATGAGTAACAGTTTCAGTGGGGTTTGTGCAGAAAGAGCAAGAAGGTTGAGGGATGGTTTTCCTAACAAACAAATTAAGGCCAACGGGGAGAATGTGATGGAAGACTCTCCAAGAGAAATTTTTAATCTTTGGTTGAATATTTAGATTCCAAAGAGTTTTCCACCAGGCTTTAGGAAGAGAGGAATTAGAGGAGGATGGAGGAAGGGATGCATTATTGGCAATATGATAGGCTGACTTTACAGAGAAAATACCTGAGTTTTCTTGGTTCCATATGAGAGAGTCGGCTTTTTGAAGGCCCCCAATTGGGATTTTGAGAATGGACAAAACAGAGTAATCATCAAAGTACTGTTGCAGTTTATTTCTATCCCAAAACCCATTGTTATCTATGAAAAAACTTACCTTATCAGCAGGAGGCTGATCATTACTTCTTAAGCATGGAAATTTTATACCTGGAATCCAAGGATCTTGGAAAGTTCTGATAGAGCAACCATTTCCAACCTTCCAAAGCAAGCCCCTAATAAGAAGGTCTCTTCCCCAAAGGAGACTAGACCAAGTATAGGAGGGAGAGTGACCTAATTTAGCCTCAAGAAAATTATTAAGTTTAAAATATTTTGCTTTTAGAATGCTGGCCAGAAGGGAATTTGGATTGGAGAAAACACGCCAGGCTTGTTTGGCAAGCATTGCCTGATTATGGGAGATAAGAGATCTGAAACCTAAACCACCAAAGAATTTCGAAGAGCAAAGAGCTCGCCAATTTTTCCAGTGTATTTTAGATCCTTTCCCCATTGAACCCCACCAAAAATGAGCCATTAGTCTTTCAATTTTGTGACAGATTGAGGCCGGGAGTTTGAAGCAAGACATTGTGTAAGAGGTAATGGCCTGAATGACAGCTTTTAAGAGCACTTCCTTACCAGCTTTGGAGAACAACTTGCTGTTCTAGATAGAAAGTTGAGAGCTAACTTTCTGAAGAAGGAAGTCAAAATTTGATTTCTTTGAACGCCTAAAACATTGAGGGACTCCAAGATACTTGCTGATGAAAGGCCTCGACTCAAGACCTAAAGTATCAAAAAAATAGGTAGAGATATTGGTAGGAGTGTTGGGCGAGAAGAGAATTGAGGATTTAGTGTAGTTCACTTTTTGACCAGTGGCTAAGTGATAGGTTTTAAGGGCCTCCTTGAGGGCATTACAAGATGAGGGGGACGCTACCGTGAACAGAAGAGTGTCATCTGCGAACAGCAAATGAGAAATAGGAGGGGCATTGCGAGCAACAGAGATGCCCTTAAAAGATCCATTTAATTCCTGAAGTCGAAGGGCAGCAGTGAGGCCTTCAGAGCAGAGAAGGAAAAGGTATGGCGATAAGGGATCCCCTTGACGAATACCACGAGAAGGATGTATGGAGCTTGTGATGTGGCCATTAATACTAAAACGAATTTTTGCAGAACATATACATTGATGGATTAAACTAATGAATTTTAGAGGGAACTTAAACTTAGTAAGAATAGCCAAAAGGAAGTCCCACTCTACTCGATCAAACGCCTTTTCCATATCTCGTTTGAGACCCACCCAACCAAACTTACCATGTTTTCGATGGTTTATAGCATGGACAACTTCCTGAGCAATAAAAATATTTTCAAAGATAATCCGCTCAGACAAGAAGGCACTTTGAAAAGGGGAGATAAGACTTCCCAGAACACTCTTAAGACGGTTGGAAAGAATTTTAGATATGATTTTGTATATCGTTGAGCAGAGGTTGATAAAACGAAAATCCTTCAAAGAAGAGGCATTGGATTTCTTAGGGATCAGGACGATGAGAGTTTCATTGACAGAGGAAAACTCAGTTCCATGATTAAGAGTGTCAAGGATCACAGCAGTGAGAACAGTCCCCATGATATGCCAGTTTTTTTGATAAAAGGCTGGATTAAGTCCATCAAGTCCAGGAGCCTTGTCTCCTGAAAGTTGGAACAAGGCTTGCCTAACTTCATGAGCTTCAAAAGGAGAGTCGAGAGACTGAATTTGTTGACTGTCCAGAGATTTATTGATGGCAGATAGGAGGTACTGAGTAGCTTCGCTAATGGACTCCTGCGACTTAAAAAGATCATTGAAATAGGAAGACACTTCCCTAGAGATATCGTCAACAGAAGTGACCACTCTTCCATCATAACACTTAAGCTTTCGAATGAAATTAGTATTTCTCCTAGCAGTGGCTTTACTGTGAAAGTATTTGGTGTTTTTATCACCAGCCTGCAGCCAATGAATTTTAGATCGCTGCTTCCAGAGAATCTCATTCTTATAAAGAAGGGAGTCCAGCTGAGATTGTAAGGCAGAAGCCTCATGAATCTTGTCTCTGGAGAGGGGCAGGTTGGAATGAATGGCATTAATTGAATTTTCTAAAGCACTAATCCTACGAGAAAGACTGTTAAAACCAGCGTTCCAGCTTTTGATATCATCCACACACATTTGCTGTTTAAGAAGGAAAGTGGTGAGGGTTAGAGGAGTATGATTAGAAGGGCAATGCTTCCAACTTTCCTTAACAGTTTCATAAAAGGACGATTCCGTGAACCAAAAGTTTTCAAACAAAAATCTTTTATGTTTCGGAGACATCATACTAGCATCATTGAGAGTTATCTTAATAACTCTATGATCCGATCCATAGAAACCAAGATGAAAGAGAGTGGTGTTGGGGAAAGTATTTTGCCATTTGTGGTTAACAACACCCCAATCCAGCCTCTCACAGACACTACCATGCTTCGAAGTATACTTGGAACCAATCGGATTAAGAGGCAAAAGGGAGAATTTATTAACAAAGTTTTGAAAATGAGTCATAGCATAAGAAGGGGGATTTGAGCTGCTAGACCTGTCATTTAAAGATAAGTGATCGTTGAAATCTCCTAAAATCAACCAAGGAAGTAAAGGAGCATTATCAAAAAGTCTTTCTAACAACAACCAAGAGTGTGTTTTGTCAAAACTATAAGGGGAGCCATAGTAGCATGAAACATGAGTAGTAATATTGTCATTAAAAGTTATAATACAATCAATATGATTAGTAGAGGAGTTCAAAATATTTACATATATATCCGAAGTCCACAAAATCAAAAGACCCCCCCCCCCAAACCTATTCTAGGCACCTCAAACACATTGTCAAAAGGAAGACTACGACATAAACTATGTCCACGGCCGCGGCAGCAGCTTTAGTCTCCATGATGAAGAGAAAATTTGGCTTGTGTTTCTTGACAAAAAGGGAGAGATTTTTGAATGCCCGAGAACTCCCCAAACCTCGGGCATTCCAACTCATGAGACTCATTTTTCTGGGCGGGGTTGCCCTGCAACACCCGCTTGTTCCAAAGAGAGATTAATGGCAGTAGAAACATCAGCAATGGTAGGACCAACTCGAGCACGCTTGAGGATATTCCTGAGAGAATCACCAACCACAACCGTTTGAGGAAGAAAAGCAGTCCTTTTAGCCCCAACATCTGCTTTCCCCTTAGCTTTTTCAGTGGTTCTTGGAATAACACTCTCCACAGCAGTGCCTTCACTGCCACTTTCACTGGCCATAACCGTAGCATGCTGGGTAGTTGTGAAGGGAAGGTCACAAATAACAGTAGAGTGAAAACTCCCATGGCTCAAAGGTGAACTCTCATGAGTTAGACCAGTAGAGTTTTGGATATGGTCAACTCCCAGGGATCCCATGGTAGTAACATTACCACGAGAGGCAGCATCTGAGGAACCAGTGCCAATATCTTCAGTGGTAAGAAATTGGCTCACAGCAGCTGCAAGGGACTGGTCAACATTTTCCTGTTGTGCAGGAGGTTCATCCAAAGGTAGAGAGTTTGAGAGATCAAACGGGTTTCTTTTAAAATTCGATTTCGGAGGGGCTTTGAGAGGTATTTTATAAGGAAGATCAGGTGGGTAAGCACGATCATCGCACTTTTGAAGGTAAACAATGCACTTCGTGAGGGTATGATCAAACAGGCCACAATGAAAGCAAATATTTGGCAAGTTCTCATATTTGAAAGTGAGCCATTTCTCACGGTGGATACTCTTAAAATCAACCATGATTCCACGAGTGATGGGCTTAGAGATATCAATGAGAACACAGACTCGAAGGAAAAGCTCAGAGACTTTGAAAAGAGTAATCTTGTCAACCTCCAGGAAGTCCCCCACTTCGTCTCCAATCAGCTTGGCAAGTTTCAGAGATTTTTGGCTAAAAGGAATCGAGTGGACTTGTATCCAAAAGGGTGAGTACCTAAGCTGGTTAGGTAAAAGAGTATCCAGACCTGCAGGATTAGCACAGGTGACCAAACAATGGTCAAAGTGCCATGGCTGGCCCTCAAGAACTCTTTGCATGTCTCCCTCATAATGAAACTTCACCATGAACATACCCGACCCATATTCAGAGAAGGTTAAAGGGCCTCGGGTAATCCATGCATTTTTCATTGCCACTTCGAACCACTCAAGCTTGATGGTTCTAGGGGAAAGGATTCTAAATACAAGGCAGAAAGTTCTACTAGGTTGACTAACCCCCCCAGTGTCATCCTCAAGATCATGAACAACAGCTTCACGGTCAGTGAGATTTAAAACTTCAGAAATGTTAAGGGCTAGGGAATCCATTAACAGGCTCAAGAGGACAGAGAAAGGAATAGCTACAGGAAGGAGACTAGGGACAAAGAGTTGGATGAGAAGAGAACGCAACAGGTACCAAAACCTTAAATAGAGAAATTTAGAGAAATACCTGGAGAGAGGATACTTGCAGAGGAAGGTTATCTGAAGATGCCATATCAGTCCTTTCAGTATCCCTATAGGATCGCCATAGCCGGTAGGAGCAATGATCGCCTCCATCCTTGGGCTGCTCAAAACGACGACATGCATTAAATGGAACCAAAACAAAACCAAAGAAGGAAACAAGAGACAAATAAACTCTCCTGAAAAAGATCTAAAAGAAATCTAAAACACCAGAGCAATTAATGACAATTAGTTGATGGGAAGAGCAATAAATGAACAAACAGAGCAACAGAAAAGTCAAACCCAATGCAAGGAAAAGAGAATTAAGAAAACACAGGAATGAAGCATCAAAACGACATCACCAAGATGAGAAACGCAGGATTGGATCCAGAATTTTGAGAATGCAGGAGAAACCAGAGAGACGGGATACAGCCCGCTAGAAAGTTCCAGAGCTTATTTTTGAGTTTCTAAATAATTAGTACAATACATTTGTTTAGACGTTAGAATAATAATAATATATATAATTTAAACTTGTAAACCTATAATCAAAAATATGGTTATAAATTTAATTACATACAATGTTTGGATTGTGCTCTTGAACTAAAGGTAGCAACATATAGTGCCAAATATTTCAAAATTAATTATAGAAATTTTTACATCAAAAATTCAATTTACTCAATTTATTACAAAAAACCCCTACACGCTTACATCATCATTTTTACCTTTCCTCTTTCTTTTATTATAATTATACCACTTACACATCAATTCTATGCATGCAGCCACATCATTGATTGATGACTTATATCAATCACACCTTACATCATTCAAGTATCTTTTTCTCTTCTTCCTTTTTTTTTTTTTTTATTATTTTCAATTTCTTTTTATTTTTATTTTTTTTTTAAATAAAACCTCCATAGCTGAACTCTTCTCCTCCCCCTTTGCCAAAGAAAAGTTCTAAAATGGGGTTGAAATCTGTAGCTAATAGGAATAAGACGATGACTCCGATTTTGCTTCTCAACTGTCGAAACGTGAGCGAGCTCCTCCTAAAAAAAATCAAAGGTTGCTGCCCAGGAAAAAATTCATCAAGATAATGCTCAAAAAATGATTAAGATGGAGCTGGTCTTCGATCTCAGGTTTGTTTTCGGTTTCTTTTTCGTTTCCCCCCTTTTTGAATTTTTTTTTGTATTTGACATTAGTGTGTTTTGTGTTTATCGATTTTACTATTTTAGGTTTTTCATTTTAACATTTCTTTTAGTTTTGTTTGGTTTTTTAGGGCTTCTATTTTTTTAGTTTAATTTATTTGTTCTTTTTATGAGTTTTTCATTTTTGTTTGTTTAGTCTTAATTTCTGTTTTTTTTTGTTGTTTTTTTTTTTCTGTTTTTGTTTTTCGAGATGTTTTATTGTTTTTCATTTCAGTTTCTACATTTGATTATTTCTCATTTTGTAATAGTTTTTTCATAGTTTTTTAATAGTGTACACACCTTCTGTATATATTTTTTTTAATATGTTTTTTGTCTAGTTGTTTCCTGTCCATTTTTATATCATCAATGGGTAACAATGAGATTTATCATGGATGTTGATGTTCAAAGAGTTTTTCCTGTATTTTAGTTTGTATGCAGTTGTTTTGTAGTTTTATTATAGTTTTGCTACTTGCATATGTTATTTCATTATAAAACTAATATGCGACTATTTGCACAAAACTTACTATGTATAACTACTATTTCTGAGTCCCCGTCAAATTAAATTCCTGCATCATATATAAACTATCATAAAACGATAATGCAACTATAAGGCAACCAAAACAAAAAATAAACAGACTTATACGTAACTGGTTGTACCTAAATTCGAATTTGCTCTTCTTATTGTGTTTTAAAAAAATATATTCGATATTGGAAACCAGTAATCAATCAAAATACAAATGTATATAACGTAGATCTATTATTCATGAGATTTTTTTTAAAAAAAAAATCACAGCATATTGTTTTGGATTCAGTGCATGGGAGCTCCAGATCTGTTTGTTACAGATCTACATTTCATGAATTTGGATTTCGATATTAGGGGGAGTTGTTTTGATCGAATAAAACAGAAAACAAATGTGTAATTTCAGTTTCTTCACAGTTTTTCTGATTTTTTTTCGTCATTTTTTTTTAGATCATTGCAGGTCTTTTTTTCCAGTTGATTTCGCTAGAATTAATGGTTGTATTTTTCTCGTTTTGGTTTCATTTTGGTTGTTTTGCGGTTTTGAAACAATCGCGGTATTTTCATCTTCAACGTTCGCTCTGTACAGCTGAAGGCTTAGTGCATGTGGTATTTTTGTAAATATTTGTATGTGGACTGTATAGATGTTTAATGGGCCGGCCCATAATATTTTTGTAATTATTTTTTCCTTTTTTGTACTTTTTTGTTTTTTTTCCTTAATTATATTTCTTTTATTAACCAATTAATAGATTATATATAGACTACCAATAACTGAAAACCTATTTATAATTTTAAAGTTATTATATTTGGTTTATATAATATAATATATAGAAAATTTCTATGGTGTGTACACCTATTTTGTTCCTATAGTATGGAGACGTTTTTCTGACCATTGATATGTATGACCTTGGGATGTACATATTAGTTAAAGTATACTTGTTTGTATTCAATCAATTCAGGAACCAAAAAAAGGTCTGTCTTACTGTCCACCAAAGAAAATTAAAATACATGTCAACCAACCCATACATCATAAATTAATAAAATTTTAATTTTTTTTTTCCGTTTATGAAATTATAAATAAAAAATTTAATTTTCTAGATACTTGTACCCAATTTATAGAATTAACAATAAAAAATTGCTAAATAATAAATAGATCTTTTACAGAAGTAAAAAATAAAAAATAATCAAGAACAATATCATAAAACGTTAGTTATTGATCATTACTATTTTTATAATACAATATTAATAGAACTTTCAATAATTTAACTAAAAAATAAATAAACAAATCTTTTTTCTCAAAAAAAAAAAAAACTACAAAATAAATAAATTCTTAATGTTTTTTAATACTATATTCATAAATCAATACAACGTAATTCTTTTAATTAATATATATAATTAATAGTTTTTATGTAGTGAAAAAAAAGTGGGTATATATTTAATATTATTTCTAAATACATCACTAGATAAAAAAAAGAATTTGTATTTTTTCCATTGAACTTTCGGCACTATCTGATTTTGTCTTCTATAATATTTAGCTTGTTAAAATTTCTTCCTAAAATATAACAGTTACATAATTATATTTCTTCTGTTAGGTTCCGTTTCTTTTACCGTCAAAAATTATTATTTTTACCCTTCATCTTTGACCAATACAAAATTTTATCGCTTTTTATTAAAAAAAATTAATTTTAAAAATTATAATATTCTATTAATTTTGAAAAAAAAATAATAAAAAATATTAAAAAACATGATAAAAATATTAAATTTATTACAAAATATTAATTTTACTTAAAAAAACTTAAATTATTCCTTAAAAAAAATTCAAACTTTATTTTATTTATAAATACGTATCTTAAAAAATCAAACTAAAATTATTGAGAATCTAATAAATAATTTAAATAAACTAAGATTTTTGAAGAAAAAATCAAACTTATTTTATATTTATAAACTCATATCTTAACAAATAAAGAAAAATAATTAAAAATTTAATAAAATATACAATTATTTTGAAAAAAAAAAGATAGAAATTAAACTAAAAAAATGTTATGTTTACTTAAACAAATCTATATTTTTTAGAGAAAAACAAAATAGATTCAAGTTTGTTCCCGTAAAATTTAGTGTTTATAAAAATTGAATTTTTATTATATCTTTTTTAATATCTAAATGAATTTTTTAATAAAAAATAAATAATTTATTGTCGCTTAGTTAGTTTTAAAATTTGATTTCATTTTTAATTTTTTTAATCATTAAAAATAATTTTTTTTAAGATCTAAATTAATTTTTTAAGATTTACGAAAAAAATGGTTAACCTTTCTCATTTTTATTTTAAGGGAGTACGATTTGATAATATTGTCAAAGTTTAGAGGGTAAAGTTGCTAATTTACAAATACACACCGGCATTTAAACAGAATGATAGGACAGAACCTAACAGAAGGACTAAATTTCTATGAATGTAAAAGTTCAGGAGGAATTCTTAACAAACCGTATATTTTAGGGGGCAAAATCAGTAATGTCGAAAGTTCAGGGGAAAAGGTTGCTAATTATTCTAAAAAAAAATAATGTGTTGACATCACTTTTAGCAACTGACGCTTAATCTTTTATTAATGTGATTATGAACAAATAATAATTAAGCAATAAGAACACAAATTTTTTTTATAAACGTTCAACCTGTGATAGTGGTAATGGCTAACTCCTATTTTTGTTATATTACTAGAGTATTTCTAAGATCACAATGAGCTAGCCAGGTGAATTTCTTAACAATCTCATGAAAGCTTACAAATATTTTAACAGCAATAGAGCTCTCTAAAGAGTAAAATTTCGAATCCTCAAATAATGAAATGACTTCACTATTTATAGAAAAAATACATGACATATGTTACTCAAAATAAATAGAAAAGAAACAGGAAACTAAGTATTAATTCTCTCAAATCTCTCGGATGACCTCAATCAATCACATAAATATAGGGATTTAATTATGCTACAATTGTAGAGATATTTGAAGAAAATATCTTAGAGATTCTATAATTATTGCGTCCTTCTACGCGGGGGATAATGCTTCGCTGGATATATGTGTTTTGCTCAGAACATTATGAGATTCAGAACTTGTTCGGATATTGCATGTTGAAGACTTAAACAACCACTTTGAGCTTGATTCCTTCTGGACGAAACATCGAGCAAGTATAGCCCGTCTCGATCTTCATATGTTTTTGACATGTCACCCTATTGAATGCCACGTCATCCTGTGTAGAAATTGGGCTAACATTTGCCCCTAAGTCTGCGTGGAAATAGTTTTTCGTGCGTGAACTTCTTGTCTTTAGGTTGCTCGTTTGGGTGACCCGTATCTAATCCCATGTGCCCTCCCAAGACTCTTTGAAGATCAACCAAGACTCCAGGCAAAGTCACCATCGTCTTCAAGTGAAAATTCATCTTCTTCTAGCTTTTCTGAGTGGGAGGATCTAGTTGATCTCCAAAACCTACCGTACAACATCACCACTACCTCATCCGGATCAATACAGAGGGGTACATTAGATTTATTTGGGAGCTAAATAGAGACTAGAGGCAGAATCTTCTAGCCGCGTGGACATACAAGGTCTGCACAGACGTCCCTAATACTCTTTTGGAGGGCCATCCAACATAGTTGAGAAAACATTTTGTGCATGTTATTAAAATTAGTGGAGAAGGTTAAATGATGCAAGCTTATTTATAATTGGTTTGTGAAATTATTTGGATTGATTCGTGCATGTATGGTGATTTTTAATTATTTATTTTCAATTATCAGTCATATTCTTTTTTCTAATCTGAATGTTAAGGTTAGTTGTTGGAGCAATTGGATTGAAAATCTAGTTTTACAAAAATTGAGTCTTGCAAGTCATGGTGGTGTGGTGTGAATAAAATTTTAAGGCTTAATTTGTTTGTCTTTGTTCATTTGTTTTTAGTTTAGTGTGATATTTACTTGAAGAACTTACCAGTTGCGAGCACTGACATGGCTAAATGGTTAGTGCTCGGCCATGCATGTTCTCAAACCCCTCAGGGTGACTTTTTTTATTTTTTTTTTTTTATGGTGAGTCATATTTTGGGGGTCCTGAAACCCCCAAACCTCATTTAGATGTCTAAAACCCTAACAGGAGACCACTGCCACCAGTTAGGAATGGAAAGTGGCATTGGGTTGCTATGGCTTATGGGAGGCCATGTATGGTGTTTCTTGCTTATTTTAGTCATATGGATGCTAAAAAACCACTTTGTCACATTGGTTCTTGGCCAATTGCTTAGGAGAGCACTGCCACCATTTTTGCCAAAAAAGGTGGCACAGTGGTCGCATAAGGGGCTTATGAAGCCTTTGGTGACTTTTCTCACTTGTATTTGATGAATAGATGTTGGAAATAAAATTTTTCCATGAAACTCCTCCTCCTATGTGGTGGCCGACCACTGCCACCAATCGTCCCAAAAGTGTGAAAGTGGTCGACCAAGTGGTTTCCACACCACTTGGTGGCTTCTTTCACTTGATTTTGACATATTATTGGTGAAAATACATTTTTAGCAAGAAATCTCATTTCCTTTCTTCATGGTCAACCACTGCCACTCATTGAGGGAGCACATTTGATCAATTTCCTCTTGGTACTTTGTAAGTGGCGACCACTGCCATCTTCTTGTGGCACTGCTCTCCCAAAATTGGAGACCACTGCCATTTCTATATGGCAGTGGGCGCATAGGCTTTATTCCATGGGAGTTTTATGCCATTTTGACTTTATGCACAAATTTAAGCCATTTTATGCCCAAATAAGTCAAGTCCTTGTTGGTTTCCTTGGTAGATTGAGGTTTCTAGGCTGAAAATGCTCGTGCAAGCCCATGAACCCTAGTTTGGGCACACTTGGGTGTGTGAGTCCCAACACCAAATGGTTGGTTAATGTTCTTGAGTGCTCTAGAGGTGTCATGGGGCCCTCAAGAAGGATGTCTTAACTTATTTGACATTTATAAGTCTTGGTCAAAGTCGCAAATTTGACTTTAGTATCTTCAAGGCACTCTTGGCATGTGGGGCCCTGTGCAAGAGTAGCCATTTAATTATTTATTTTTTTTTTTTTGCAAAAATTAGGTATAAGACGTATTAATTTTTTTTCAATCTAGACCCTATTTGGCTTAGCTTTTAAAATCTCTTTTTTAGTTTTTAGAATTAAAAAGTCTTTCTAAAAGTGTAATATCACAGAAAATAAATAATATTTAAATGGACATATTTTATTAAATATGTAATTACTTGGAAAATGAAGTAGGATTATGATCTTACTTAGATGAATTTTTGAGAAATTAATTAATGAAATACGTTATTTTGGGCCCGGTAATTGTGGAAATTTAGCTATGAGGTTAGTAATGTCACGACATTAAATGAAAGAATTTTTTTTGAGAATATCCCGGATTAAGTTAGAATTTTATTAGAATGTCGGATTGGGAAATTAGTAAAATTACCAAAATGCCCCTAGGGTTTTTTTTTTTAAAAAAAAATATTGTGAGAGGGGTAAATTAGGAAATTCAAAGGGATTTTTTTTGACTTTTCTTCTTTTATTTTCTGCTGCCTATTGTTTATTTAAGGAGTGGAATTTAAAAAAAAAAAAAAAAAAAAAACATTTCACTTAAGTTGGAAAGAAACCTTCCAAGGCAAGGAAGCTTCACACCTCTTCCTCTCCTTCTCGTGCAAGTGAGCACCAGCCAGCAAAGGGAATTTTTTTTTCACATTTCTCCTCTGAGTTTGAGTTGATTCTTCAATCTAAGATCAACCCTAACTTCTGTCCTAATCTTTAAAGTAAGTTCTTGCTATTTTCCTTCTTGATTTCTAGTGGTTTGGAGTGAATTTTTGTTAGGAACTTAGGTATTTTTGGGGCTGTGAGATTAACTGGGATTAAAATAAGTTTCTTAGGTTGTTTCCTAAGCTTGATGAGTTTGAATTGATTAGAATTAAGGGCTGTTCAATTAAATAGGTGCTGAAAGTGATGTTTTTTATGCAAATTGTCAAGTGAGATGTTGATTTTGAGTTAAATGGTGAATTGTGATTAAATGATGTGTTGAATATGTTGTATTTGGTATATTGAGCTACGTTACGGAAGTGCAAATTAGGTACGAAGTGGTTTTGGTTCGAGGCTGGAGGAGAAAAACCAGAATTTTTACGGTACGGCGAAGAATAGGTCGGCCAAGGTTGATTCATGACGTATCGAGCCGTGGCCGATTACGTGAGGAAAAATTCTCGGGTTTTTCTCTGAATCGTGTTTAGCTCGGGGTTGAACCTAGTACCTGCCTTTGAATAATTTTGAGTTATTTGAATTATTATATAGGTGATGAAGGCTAAGTCTAGTCGGTTTTAAATTAGGGTTTTAATCCGGAATATTATGTTAAGGTATTTATTGTGTTTCAATTGTCGTGACATAGGACCGGGATTGCCTAGCTTGTTTTTCCACCCAGGTCGGCCATATTCTTGACTCCTGAATTAAGGTAAGAAAAGTGGTAAGCACCGTTTGTGGTTAAAAATCAATGAATGAATGGAGGTGACCTTAATTATTATCATGATGTTGATTAAAGCTTATTAAGCCTAGGTTATTACCTAGGGTTGGAAACGGTTATTACCGTTATGAGTAATTACTCTTGAAATCGCGGTTAGGTTTCTTACTTATCGTTTGCTTTATCGGGCAACGATAGTGACATATTCAGCTCGTATGTAACGAGTGGTAAAAAGTGGTACTTTATTAAGTACCAGGAATGTGTGATGTTTAAAGGAATGCTTGTTATTATTGAATAGTGAGTAAACATAATGGCATAAGAATAAGTTGATAATCATTTTCTTTCAATTATTGTTTTGATCACTTTCTTGCTGAGTCTCTGTGACTCACTGGTGCTTTATGGTGCAGGTAAAGGAAAGGCTAAAGTCGAACAACCATGAGTTATGGTCGCAGCAGCAATGTACATACCAGCCGTAGGCAGCCCAGTTTACAGGATTGTAACGCCCTAATGCTAAGGCACGCTACAGTGCTTTTTCAATTATTGTGCAAACTTTGCTAATCAAAGTAATTTCTCGAAAAACGTGTCAAATTAAAATTTTTGCTTTAAACATTAAACTTTATAAAATAATATAATATTTACAAATCCCGGGATCCCGATTTCAAACTTTTGAAAATTCTTGTTTAAACTTTACATTCAAAATATACAAGTTCCGGGTCGCACGGCACTTTCAAAATACAACACCCGAGATGTCCCGAGACCGAACACTCCAGTCGCGGCGCCGACATGTACAATCTCACCCGAGCTCGGAGTTCACTCTGTTCGGCTTTCGCCTTTCCTTTACCTACACATAGAAGCGAACCGGTGAATTCGACGGACTCCGCAAGAAATGCATATAACATACCATATAATTTCCGACACCGTAAATAGGCGCCCATACACCTATTTACGTGAGCTTAACGAGATGAGCATGAACGTTCAATACCGAGTACGACCACTATACCACATACACAACGTACCTAAGTTGTACGAGTGTTGGTAGGGTTTACCTCGATCGGTGAGTAACAGCGAGTAATGTACCACACACCTTAGCATTTTCCTATGCTTGTGTTGGTATCACGTATCGTACTCAAATCAACAGCAATCCTTTGTACCAATACACTCTATAACTTAATTATACAAGTGTTGGTAGTGTTTAACATAACTCAAGCATGCATATATAAACACATATACACACATTCAGATAATCACATCATACATTATACACAGTTCTTACCTGTTTTCCGAATTCAAGTGTGCTGGCCGACCTGAACGGAATTCACGTGCTAGATGGATGCCCTAATCACAATAACGGTAACACAGATGAGTGACTCGCCAAATCACTTTTCGGGACTTAAAACTCGAAACTAAAAGTTTCCCTATCAATAAACCTCATGGCAATACCCTATATAACCCAAAATTGGCTAAAACTAGGGTTCTGGAAAAAACCCCGACGGGCGGACGGATCCATCGGTATCCGGTCCGGGTCACCAACCGGTCGGCCAGGTTGGTATAGACCCCCGACCGGAATTCCAATTCATCTGCGAAACCCAAAAATTTATCCCCCTTGATTCAAATCAAGCCCAATCTTTACCAAACTCCGGTATACCTATACAATGCATACACAATGATTTCCGGGCATTAATTCACGGAAACAAACCATCACAACCCAAGTTGCCATTAATGAACAAAGCTTGAACTTTAAACCTAAATTTGCATAAAAACTATCTACAGCCATTAAAACCAGTAGCTAGGACTTAGAATCAACTCATCTAAACCCTAAAATTCGAACCTTAAACTTACCTAAACCTAACAGCCACCATATCACAAATTCATTAATTCAAACTATCATAAACTTGAAAATTCACATACACAATGATTCTAGGGTTACCTTGCTTTGATTCCTCTTGAATCCTTAGCTGAAAACACAACTTAAGCTCCCAAAATTCCTTGCCCCTTGCTGCCTTCGAAGAGAGAAAGAGAGAAGAGAGAGCTTCTCTTGATTTTCTTTGATTTTTCCTTATTTTCCAAATGAAAAATGAGTTAATTACTTAACTCTTCCAAATTAGATGCTAGGTGTCAACTATATGGGCAGCCACCACACTAACCTTAACCAAAAGACTAAAATGCCCCTAGACTTAAAACTAGGGTATTTCTAAAGCTAGGGGTAAAATGGTCAAAATCCATAACCCCGCTCAATCCCGGTAATTTATTGTAACACCCTAACTATCATAGGCGTATTACGTGATTTTTAAACGTACTGTGCAGCTCGTTGCTAATCAACGAGGTTTATGGAAAAACGTGATTAATTAAAATTTTGCTTTTTCATTAAACTTATAAACCATTTTACAAAAAGTCTCGGGATCCCGATTTATAAAAATATTTACAAACGTTTTTACTGTTCAACTTTTACATCAAAATAAAGTCGTCTAACGACAGTTACAAAATCTCGGCCTGGCATCCCGAGGATCGTACGCTCGGGCCTAGCCCCGACATGTACAATCCCACAAGCTCGCTCACGGTCCATCAGCAACTGCCTTGCCTTTACCTACACATGAACATAAGGCGTGAGGTCGACGGACTCGGTAAGAAAAGCATACTAATATCATACATAAAAGCCGACCGCCGTGTCCAACACGATGCGAGTCCCGCTGCCATGTCCAACATGGTGCGAGCACCTCTTGCCATGTCCAACATGGTACGAGTTTTGAACGTTCGGGGGGACGGTACTATTGACAAGTATCCTCTGATCGGCCGCACCGGTCATACTCCGGTGCTGGTCATACTCCACTGTCTGGTAGACGGGATAGGTCATAGCCTTGAACCACCAACCAAGTGTCGGCTGATCGGTCGAACCGGTCATACTCCGGCCTGGTCATACTCCGGCTGTACTGCAGAGCGTGACGGGGTTGGGTGGTTCGAAGCCTAAATCCATGCCTAATGTAATCTAACAGGCTTCCTACATGCACGCTAAACATGTAATCTACATATGCATCTTTGTTATACTAATCTTACCCGGATTAGATTTCGGGTGTGCGGTCAACTGTTGGGCCCGAAGCTGAACGGCGGATTACTGGCTCCTAAACCATAAAAATCACAACGCTATAAGCGACACGCTAAATCACTTCCCGGGGACTAAAACTTGAAACTAAAAGTTTCCCTATCGATAAAAAGCATGGCAATACCCCTAAAAACCCAAAAACGAGGAAAACTAGGGTTCTGAAAAATCCCCAACCGGAAGACCGGTTGCCCAACCGGAATTCCGGTTCTGGGAAAATCTGAACCCCCATCCGAATTGGATGCTCGACGAATTCCGGTTCATGACCAACTAAAAATCACATATCTTGACCAATTCGAACCCAATTGATCTCAAACTTTCCAGACCTGCTAAATAGACCCTAGTAAACATTTCCAAGGCATCAAACCTACCCAGAAACCACATACACAAATTTTGCCATTGGAGCTCAAGCTTTGAATTCCAAACTCAAGCTTGAGCAAACCACCTAAACAAGCAATCAAACTAGCTTAAAACCCCTTAAACTAGCATAATATAACCTCTGAAAACAAACAACAACATCCAGTAATTTACAGAAACAAAACATCACATTTTCCTTCCAAAATTCATACTTTTTACATAAAAACAACAAAGCTTTAAACACCCTATCTAGCATGCTTCCAACCACTCAATTAACATCACATAAACATGCTTTGAACCTCATAAATCAACAACAAAAGACAGCAGCAACAATCACACAGAAATCCAACATGCATTTCACATTTTCACACATTTTCTTGAAGAAAACACAAAGGGAATTAAAAGGGATCAAACCTTGACTTGAATTACACTTAGAGGAGAAGAAAATCACAAGCTTTAGGCAGAAAATTCCCAGCCTAGCGGCCAGGGCCTCAAGTAGAAATGAGGGAGAAAGAGAGAGCTTTGAGTGTGTGTGTGTTTTTGGAATTTCTTTTCAAAATGGCTAAGTGTTGGAAAAAGGAAGAAATGACATAATATACCATCTTAATAAATCCATTTCAGCCAAAAAGGTTATTTAAAAAAATATTTATTTTTCATTTCATAAATCACATAAGACAAAAATACTAATGGGGCAAAAAGACCATTTTGCCCCTCCACCATAAAATCACGAAAATCATACTAAAGGGGTATTTTTGGGACATTCTAAATTCCCGGCCATTCCCGACATTCCCAATGTCTAAAACCCGTCCCCAAAATACTAACATACTAAGTTGTGATTTCTACTGAGCCAAACGCCGAGTTCCAAAATACCGGACACCGGAAATGCGAAATATAAAAACTGCTGATAACATACTCATGCATATCTGAATTTCATAATTAACAATGATAAATTATTTAAATGGCTATAAATAAATTCCTGATTAACATAAATAACTGCTAATTTCCAAATTAACTAAGCGGGCTTTACAACTATTCCCCCCTTAAAAGGATTTCGTCCCCGAAATCTAACCTGAATAACTCTGGATATTGAGCTCGCATAACTGATTCTAGCTCCCAGGTGGCTTCTTCCACCTTACTGTTTCTCCAGAGAACCTTGACCAACGCTATGGTCTTATTAGAAGGACTTTATCCCTTTCTATCCGGGATACTGCATTGTTCCTCATAAGACATATCTGACTGAAGCTGAAGGCTCTCATAACTAAGTATATGAGAGGGGTCTGAAACGTATTTTCTCAACATTGAGACATGAAATACGTTGTGCACTGCTGATAAAGCTGGAGGCAATGCTAACCGATATGCCACTTGACCTATTTTCTCGAGAATCTCGAAAGGTCCTGTAAATCTAGGGCATAACTTGCCTCTTTTCCCGAAACGTTTAATCCCCTTCATCGGAGATACTCGTAAAAACACATGGTCCCCCACTCGGAACTCAACATCCCTACGTTTCGGATCTGCGTAACTCTTCTGTACATGCCTTTACGTGAGGCAAGCATTCTAGCTTTAATCTTCTCTATTGCCTCGTTGGTCCGAGGCCCGACTACTGGACCTAAGTATTTCCTCTCCTGTCTCATCCCGGTGGATGGGGATCTACATTTCCTACCGTACAACAGTTCATAGGGTGCCATCCCTATCGTACTCTGATAACTGTTGTTATACGAGAACTCTATTAACGGTAAGTATTTATTCCATGAACCCTCAAAGTCCATAACACAGGCTCTCAGCATGTCCTCCAATATCTGAATTGTCCTTTCGGACTGACCATCTGTCTGAGGATGAAATCTTGTCTTGAATTTTAGCTTCGTACCCATTTGCCCGTTGCAAACCTTGCCAAAATTTGGAGGTGAATTTCGGATCCCTGTCCGAAACTATAGACTTTGGTACCCCGTGAAGTCTCACTATCTCACGACATATAACTCGCCAACTGATCCACCGTAAACGTTGTTCTAGCCGTGAGAAAATGAGCAGATTTCGTAAATCGATCCACCACTACCCAGATGGAGTCATACATACCCGTGGTCCTAGGTAACCCGACCACAAAATCCATCGTAATGTCCTCCCATTTCCATTCTGGTAGGGTTAGAGGCTGCAACAACCCTGCTGGTCTTTGATGTTCAGCCTTGATCTGCTGGCACGTGAGGCATCTCGAAACGAATTCTACCAAATTCTTCTTCATACCGCTCCACCAGAAGTACGGTTTCAAATCTTGGTACATCTTGGTGGTGCCGGGATGTAGAGAATATGGAGTAGAATGAGCCTCCTCAAAGATCTCGTTCCTCAAGTCCACAACCGTATTCGGGACACAAACCCCGGCTTTATACAAAAGCACTCCACTAGGCCGACCTTTGAAAAGTCCTTGGCTTGACCAGACCAATACCTCATCTCGGATCTTCACTAACTCCGGATCGACGTACGAGCAACCTTTATTCTTTCCAACGGATCGGATTGCGGCGTTAAGTTGTGAAGCGACCTACCACAAACTCAATGTTTGGATCTAACCATATCCTACGCTGGGCCGAGGTGAGATCTGAACCATGCTAGCTACCCGGGACCCTTTACGCTCGGGGCATCGGCCACAACATTGGCTTTCCCGGGATGGTAAAGGATCTCACAATCATAGTCCTTCACTAACTCCAACCAACGCCTTTGTCTCATGTTCAAATCTTTCTGAGTAAAGAAATACTTGAGACTCTTATGGTCGGTATAGATCTCGCACTTCTCACCATACAAGTAATGCCGCCAAATCTTCAGTGCAAAAACCACTTGCGGCCAATTCTAAATCATGAGTCGGGTATCGGCTGTTCATAATCCTTTAGCGACGGGAGGCGTAGCGATAGCCGTCGGCTTGCATCAATACGCACCCCAAACCCCGTTTGGATGCGTCACGATAGACTACGAACTTCTCCTCGTCCGAAGGCAAAGCTAATCTTGGAGCGGTAATCAACCTCTCGTTTCGGCTCCCGAAAACTAGCTTCGCATTTATCGACCGGATAAATCGGCGTGATTCTTCTTTGTAAGCTCGGTTAGGGGCATTGAAATTTTGGAGAACCCCTCCACGAACCTACGGTAGTACCCGGCTAATCCCGAAGCTTCGATCTCGATCCTTGTCTTCGGTCTCGGCCAATCACGACGGATTCGATCTTCCCGGGATCTACCTTGATCCCATCTTTACTCACTATGTGCCCTAGGAAGGACACTGAGACAACCCCGAGAACTCACATTTCTTGAACTTGGCGTAGAGTCTATGTTCTCGAAGTCGTTGCGGTACCATCGAAGATGTAACTCATGCTCCTCTTCGACCGAGAGTACACGAGGATGTCGTCGATAAACACAATCACACAGATATCGAGGAAATCCTTGAATACTCTGTTCATCAGGTCCATGAATGCTGCAGGAGCATTGGTTAGTCCGAATGACATAACCAGGAACTCGTAGTGTCCATACCTAGTGCGGAAAGCCGTCTTTGGAATGTCCTCCTCTCGGATTCTCAACTGATGATAACCCGAACGGAGATCAATCTTAGAAAAGACCGTCTTCCCACGGGCGATCGAACGGGTCATCGATCCTAGGTAACGGATATTTATTCTTCACGCGTCGGCTTGTTCAACTCTACGTAGTCGATGCACATCCTCATAGATCCAACCTTCTTCTTCACGAACAAAACGGGGCTCCCGGGGTGATACCTTTGGGCCGAATAAACCCTATGTCAAGCAACCCTTGGAGTTGAATCTTTAATTCCTTAAGTTCAGCTGGAGCCATTCTATACGGGGCTTTAGAAGCCGGATCCACCCGTGCCAAGTCAATCACGAAGTCAATCTCCCGCCGAGGTGGTAACCACCAGGAAGTTCTTCGGGAAAAACGTCCAAAAATTCCGAACCACGCCGATGTCCTGCGGCCGAATGGTGTCCGGCCGAGTGGTGTCCACCACCACGGCCGGGAAACCACTAGCACCCACCAGGTGCAATAATTCTCTCGGCCGACATAGGCGAGATCAGGGATCCGAGATCCACGAACCGAACCCACAAATACGAACGGTTCTTCACTTTCGGTTGGAAGACCACCATCTTCCTCTTACGGTCCAATGCTCGCCGAATATTTAGAATGGAAATCCATTCCTAAAATAACATCATATTCGACTAAGCTCATCTCACATCGGATCGGCGCTTAACTCCCTACCATCTATCACGATCGGCATGACCTAATCCACCTATTGGAGATAACCAATTCTCGCCGGGTAACGGGGTTCCAAACCACGACTCATATCTATCAAAGGGTCTACCCAACTTACTAAAGACTGCGGCCGCCACATAAGAACGTGTAGACGGAATCAAACGACGACTGAATAAAGCGAGTCGTTAATAAAAATCGACTGTAACAATGATGGTGGCATGCATCGGCTTGCGTGATCGCGAATACCTGTTGGAGTGGGTATCATTTGGAGCTCTCGGTGCCTCGGCGGAGGCGGGGGCATTCCCTCTTGAAGTGCCCCGGGCATGCCACAATGAAAGCATCCGCCCTTGCACTCTCCCCAGATGATGCCTCTTGACTAGGGCACTCGGGATAGGAGAATCGAGTCTCATTACCACCGGGACGACTCCTCACTGTTGCGGTTCCCCGGGAACCTCTTGTTCGACTCGAGCCGCGGAGCCGGTGGGTGCCCTCTTCCTTCGATCAATGGCCGAACCACTACTCCCCGCTAAAGCCCGATGCGGGAGGGGTAGGAGCTCCGCCACTAATCGGAGTACTAGGCCGACTCGACATGCACCCCACCGCGCCCTCGGCTCGCGGTGCCTTCTCCACCATGTCGGCGTAGGTGGTGCGTCGTGTGGTAATCATCGGGTCATGCACGATCTTGGGATGCAACCCGTCCGAGATACTTCTCCTTCCCGCGAAGTCGGTCGGCACAATTCCCCGAGGCTAACCTCGCCAACCGGTCAAGGCGAGTAGTATACTCGGTGACACTCATGTTCTCCGTGGGTCGGGTGAACGAACTCTTTCCTCTTGGCGCTTCGACCGCCTCGTTGTAGTACTTCGCGTTGAAGAGTTCACGGAACCTTTCCCGAGTCATGGTGGTGACATCGTGAATGCGAGACACCATGTCCCACCATACCGGGGCATCCTCCACAGGCCCGAAATGTGGCGCACACCACTGCACACGGTGACACCCATGAAGTTCAAGGGTCGGGTAATCACCGTCGGCCCACGCTCGGCTTTCGACACATGCGGACCTCCCGGGAATACGGAGGTGCTTGCTTCCGGAACCGCTCATACAAAGGTTCCAATCTATGGGGCCGCCACTACCATCGGCACCGGGCGGCAGGGCGAGTGCCACGGGAACTACGGGAGCACCTGGCCGTCGTCTCGACCTACGAATCTCGAGGTCTTGCTCTTCGGTTCTGGCTTGCATCTCCGCAAACCGCAACTCCCGGTTCGGGGCTCACGATCGGGCCGGGGGAGCACGGGCAGCCTTGTGGCGGGTTCTCATCACCCCGACCACGAGCCCCGCCTCGGGGACCTCTACCTCGGCCCCGCAAGTGGGGAAACCGAGGCTCCCTCTCCCACGATTCGACCCCACGGGTTGCCTCGACTCACGGTAGTGCGCTGGCGTCCATCTAGTTAGAACCGCATGCGAAACCAAGAGTTGGCATATCAGGTCGTATTCAAGGCGAGCTTACTAATGCCGCTTAATTTAGAAATTAGAAATGAAACATGCGCCTATTCTACTATCAGGGCTACTAACATGCTTCCCTAACGAGGCTTTTCTTTTTTTTTTTTTTTTTTATAGCGGAATAAAATAAACTACTAAAGCAATAAAGGCTTGCGAACCGTGAACCGGAGCTAGCTGTCGATGATGATTGTACATGTCGTGACGATCTTCGGAAGACAACTGCAGCGGCTACGATGCAAATTGTAACACCACAACTATCATAGGCGTATTACGTGATTTTTAAACGTCTTGTGCGACTCGTTGCTAATCAACGAGGTTTATGGAAAAACGTGATTAATTAAAATTTTGCTTTTTCATTAAACTTATAAACCATTTTACAAAAAGTCTCGGGATCTAGATTTATAAAAATATTTACAAATGTTTTCTTGTTCAACTTTTACATCAAAATAAAGTCGTCCTAACGACGATTTACAAAATCTCAGCCTGTTGTCCACGAGGATCGTACGCTCCAGCCTAGCCCCGAGCATGTACAATCCCACAAGCTCGCTCACGGTCCATCAAGACAGCCTTGCCTTTACCTACACATGAACATAAGCGCGTGAGTCGACGGACTCGGTAAGAAAAGCATACTAATATCATACATAAAACCGACCGCCGTGTCCAACACGATGCGAGTCCCGCTCTTGCCATGTCCAACATGGTGCGAGCACTTCTTGCCATGTCCAACATGGTGCGGAGTTTTGAACGTTCGGGGGACGGTACTATTGACAAGTATCCTCCTGATCGGTCGCACGGTCATACTCCGCCGCTGGTCATACTCCAGCTGTACCGACGGGATAGGTCGATAGCGAACCACCAACCAAGTGTCGGCTTTGATCGGTCGAACCGGTCATACTCACAGTTTGGGTCATACTCCGGCTGTCACAGACGTGACAGGGTTGGGTGGTTCGAAGCCTAAATACATGCCTAATGTCATCTAACAGGCTTCCTACATGCACGCTAAACATGTAATCTACATATGCATACTGTTCTCCTAATCTTACGGATTAGATTTCGGGTGTGCGGTCAACCCAGTACCATTTGGGCCGAAGGCCGAACGGCGGATTACTGGCTCCTAAACCATAAAAATCACAACGCTATAAGCGACACGCTAAATCACTTCCCGGGGACTAAAACTTGAAACTAAAAGTTTCCCTATCGATAAAAAGCATGGCAATACCCACAAAACCCAAAAACGAGGAAAGCGGGTTACGAAAAATCCCCAACCGGAAGGCTTAGGTTGCCCAACGGGAGTCGGTTGAGGAAAAATACGAACCCCCATCCGAATTAGGATGCTCAACCGAATCGGTTCCTCGCGAGACGCCCAACTAAAAATCACATATCTTGACCAATTCGAACCCAATTGATCTCAAACTTTCCAGACCTGCTAAATAGACCCTAGTAAACATTTCCAAGGCATCAAACCTACCCAGAAACCACATACACAAATTTTGCCATTGGAGCTCAAGCTTTGAATTCCAAACTCAAGCTTGAGCAAACCACCTAAACAAGCAATCAAACTAGCTTAAAACCCCTTAAACTAGCATAATATAACCTCTGAAAACAAACAACAACATCCAGTAATTTACAGAAACAAAACATCACATTTTCCTTCCAAAATTCATACTTTTTACATAAAAACAACAAAGCTTTAAACACCCTATCTAGCATGCTTCCAACCACTCAATTAACATCACATAAACATGCTTTGAACCTCATAAATCAACAACAAAAGACAGCAGCAACAATCACACAGAAATCCAACATGCATTTCACATTTTCACACATTTTCTTGAAGAAAACACAAAGAGAATTAAAAGGGATCAAACCTTGACTTGAATTACACTTAGAGGAGAAGAAAATCACAAGCTTTAGGCAGAAAATTCCCAGCCCTAGCAGCCCAAGACTCAGCCGAAATGAGGGAGAAAGAGAGAGCTTTGAGTGTGTGTGTGTTTTTGGAATTTCTTTTCAAAATGGCTAAGTGTTGGAAAAAGGAAGAAATGACATAATATACCATCTTAATAAATCCATTTCAGCCAAAAAGGTTATTTAAAAAAATATTTATTTTTCATTTCATAAATCACATAAGACAAAAATACTAATGGGGCAAAAAGACCATTTTGCCCCTCCACCATAAAATCACGAAAATCATACTAAAGGGGTATTTTTGGGACATTCTAAATTCCCGGCCATTCCCGACATTCCCAATGTCTAAAACCCGTCCCCAAAATACTAACATACTAAGTTGTGATTTCTACTGAGCCAAACGCCGAGTTCCAAAATACCGGACACCGGAAATGCGAAATATAAAAACTGCTGATAACATACTCATGCATATCTGAATTTCATAATTAACAATGATAAATTATTTAAATGGCTATAAATAAATTCCTGATTAACATAAATAACTGCTAATTTCCAAATTAACTAAGCGGGCTTTACATTTATTTTCTCTAAAATATTCCCCACTATAAAATAGGGTTCTAAAATTACCCATGTGATTAATCTAGCCATCCATCGCATTTTCCGTTGTCGCCGAATAAAAATTACAAAAATAACATATTACACATATAAGCTAGATAATACCCCTAGAGTTTAATAAAATCTCCGAAATTGAGAAATTATAATTCTAATATTTATTTCTAAATATTGGGGTCCACATTAAAATTTAATTCACAAATAATAATAAAATAATAAAAATTAGTGCTAATTGCCTTTACTAATTCATAAACTAGAGCGGTCATTACAAGGATGCTCTATTTTGATTGTATTTTGGAAAATATAAAGCTTATGTTGTAAAATACTTTGAAACCAGTTTGTAAATATTTTGAAAATAGGGGAACCCCATAAATCATGTTATTTATCTTTTGTTAAATAGTTTAAAGGTTGAGTTTTAACTATCAAAAAATTTAATTACCCACACTTTTAGTATAATTACCTCTTATATAAGTATCGGTATTTTAAATAAAGTGCACACACGTGGCGTCCCTGTTGGACAGGGCGTTACAAAAAGTGTTTGGATAAAAAAAATAAAAAATTAATTTTAGTTTTAAAGTCATTTTAGAAGAACCTAGAATTCCTTAGACTCCATTCATTATACTTTACAATGTGGTGATTAAAATAACATGTATCTGTTGGATTTTATGCCCTAAATAAAACTCATTTCAATTTAATCAGATTTACTTATTAATATAGATCAGAAATAACATTTAATGTTACATGGTTCACATGATTTATTTCATGATTATATGTACATAATGTATGAATTCATCTGAAACCCTTTTCACATACTTGATCCTGTTTATTGTGCCGTCAACACATTGGAAAGTAAACATGACTATGTGAATAAAGTTTCCTAGATTAATCAGACATAGGATTTTACTGATATGATAATCTACAACAGAGTTTACTTGCATTTGGAGAAGTGCTACGTTCTTTCTAAAACATTGGTTAAAGTAAAGCTCAAGTTGGATGCATGGAGTATGCATCGGAAGGGACCGATATTGAACTTTGACTTAGATTTATTAAACTTACCGTTAGTGGCGGACCCAGAATTTAAAGTGAGGGGAGGGGGGGGGGGGGCGTAAATAAATTTAAAAAGAAAATATAAAGTGTAGATTTGAACCTTTACCCTCTAACCTATTTACCAACTACCTTAACCATTACACCAAGGTTACTATTATGTATATAAATATCATCTTTTAATACAAGTATATGTTGCAACTAATTAAAATACATATACATTTTTTTCTCAATTTTTTTTTTCAGGGGGAGCGACTTGCCCCCTCGCTACAATGTGGGTCCGCCTGTGCTTACCGTAATATCTATTCAAGTCAATATCGCCTAGTTGATCCTAGATCAAATGTTCTTAATCCTGTTATGATTAGGCTCAATCTTGAAAGGCTATTCGTGTTCTTTGATTTGTTAGTTAAGCCTGCTTTTAGGTCAGGGTGATACGTACCTTTTGGGAACACGGTAGTGCAATTGAGTGGGAGCGCTAGCATAAACATGGAATCTATAGCTTCTATCTGGCGAATAGTAAGCAAAGGATGATCTCCTTCGAGCTTGACCAAACGAACATAAATGGTGGAGTAGTCATTTCACATAAGCTGAATTATCATTTATACGGGGTCAAGTGTTTTAAGGAATAAATACATTGTAGGGTGTAACGGTAATCTAATCCTTTTACAGTGTAGATCATTCATATAGAGGATCATTGATCACATTAGGATTATAACAAAGGATAACTAATGATGCATCTATATGGTGGAACATATAGAGCATTCTATATACTGAGAGTGCAATTCTAAGTTCTATGCGTGGATTCAACGAAGAATTAATAAGTTAGTGAATTTCAGTGATAAATTCTTGATCTACTTATTGGAAGCTCGGTTATATAGATCCATGGTCCCCGCACTAGTTGAGATAATATTGCTTGTAAGACTCATGTAATTGGTTTTGATTAATCAATTATAATTCTCAAATTAGACTATGTCTATTTGTAAATTTTTCACTAAGTAAGGGCGAAATTGTAAAGAAAGAGTTTATAGGGGCATATTTGTTAATTATGATACTTTGTATGGTTCAATTAATAAATATAATAAATGACAATATTATTTAATAATTATTTATAGTTATTAAATAGTTAGAATTGGCATTTAAATGGTTGAATTAGAAAATTGGCGTTTTTGAGAAAATCAGATGTAGAAAAGATAAAACTGCAAAATTGCAAAAGTGAGGGCCAAATCCACTAGTATAGGGCCGGCCACTTTTATAGGAATTTACCTATGATATTTTCATTATTTTAATGCCAAATAATTCAAACCTAACCCTAGTGGAATGCTATAAATAGATAGTGAAGGCTTCAGGAAAATTACACTTTTTCTTCTGACACTTCTGATTCAGAAAAAAACTGAGCCTCTCTCTCTCTCCCTATCTTTGGCCGAACCCACTCTCTCTTTCTTGTTCCTTAAATTTTGAAATTCTTAGTGTATGAGTAGTGCCCACACACAGCAAGTGATACCTCAATCATAGTGAGGAAGATCGTGAAGAAAGACTTTCAGCAAGAAGGAGGTTTCAGCATCAAAGATTCAGAAAAAGAGATCCAGGTTCAAATATTGATAATGCTCTGCTACAGAAAGGAATCAAGGGCTAGATATCTGAACAGAAGGAGTCATTATATTCCGATGCACCTAATGTAAGGTTTCCTAAAATTTATACGTGTTTATTTCATCGTTTTAGAAAGTTCATATTTAGGGTGTTTAAACAACATACTTGTGAGTAGATCTAAGATCCTGGTAAAACAAATTCCAACAACTGGCCTCAGAGCCATGGTAATTGATTTACTTGCAAGAAATTTGGACTTTAAAATGATTGTTTGATGTTTTGGATGGTATCATGTTGTATTGAGTGTTATTTGATGATTGATTGATGTTTGTGAATTTTCGTGAAAAATAATTGAATATCTGTTTCTGGAATTATTTTTATTGGATAGTATGGAAAAAATTAAGCAAGTTACTTTTTTACAGAACTCAATTTTGATTTAATTTGAATTAGTTATGATTTTTTGAAGTTTCGAAAAAATCGGGTTGTGTCGCTGCACCACGTGCGCGCGCGGAGAGGCTGCAAGCAGCCCCCTGCGCCTACGTTTCACGCCCACGCAGCCCCAAGTGCGCCCATGGAGTATGCCAACAGCTCACAATTTTTTCGTTTTTCTTCATTTTTTCATGCTTTTTCATGGAATTAACTTCCGATTTTTTGTGTAGTTCTCTATTTATACTATTATTATTCCTAATTCAATTCTAATTATCATTATGAATTAATTTAATATTTTTTAAATTTAATTCAAGATATTAGTGTACTTTGAATTTAAAAATAGTTAGTATCTATCTTATTTGCTTAATAATCTATCTTATTTTTAAATTTGATTATATCTTATCTTATTTTTAAATTTAAGGTCAGATTTTAAATATTTTATATTAAATCTTTTTTAAATAATTTGACCTTATTTAAATTTAAAATAAGATAACTATAATCATGTAATTTTAAAAAGATGTAAGATATTTTGCTAACTTTTAAATTTTGTTATTTTATTTATTTAAATTACATTTAAAATCTGAAAAAGATATTCATTTATCTTTTTTAATTTTTTATTTAATTTTTATTTATAAAATAACATTTAATTTTTAAAAGTAGTTAGCGAATTTCGAAATGATATTTAGGTTGGTTGAAACCTACTTTTTCAAAATTGTAGGTTTAATTTTAAATTTAAATTTTTAATTTAATTTCGAAATTTTTTATTTCAATTTTTTTTTTTAAATTTTCGAATTTTTTTTTAATTAATTAATTATTTCGAAATTAATTATTTAATTTAAAATTAAATAAATCCTACATCTAACTATCCAGCTAACCTTGTTGCAGGAGTATGTGTTTTAACTTGTGTGTAAGTTTTCAAAACCTATTATTACTTGATTGCAAATAGCCATTGTTACTTTTTGCCAGATCTAATGATCTGATGGCTCCCTTGGTCAAGTAAATAATTTGTAACAGGTATATTTACAATCTTCTTTCATCTGTGTATGACCTAGCAACATGATATGACCCATCCAAAGTGTGCCTGTGTGAGCTTATATGTTTAATTTCATTATAGATGCATATAGGTTATTGTTGCTAAATAAATTATCATAGTTCTTGACAGATTTTATTTAGGCCCATTTAGTTTTTGGGCCTATTCAATTAATAACAGTTGTTCATTTTAAGGTTAAATTCCTCTCTTTTGGGCCTTGTGTGAGAGTTGGGAGCCATAGTAGTGGGTACAACATACTGAACCCAGCACCCCCTCACATGAACCACCCCAATTGTGAAGGCCCATTTGTCTGATTTGAATAACTGTACTAGGTTAATTACACTAGTTTATCCTAATAAAATTGATTAGCAACATAATTAATTTCATTTATTTTGAAATTAATTTAAGAAAAGCATAGTTTAAAGAATTTTATATTCTAAGCTAAACTATATGTATTTTCTTGTATTTAATTAAATATAGAATTATAACCATCTAGATTCTTTTTGAAGTTTAATTTAAATATTTCATTAAGTATTCCTATTTAAGTTGATATTTAGTTATCTACAACTAACCAACTTAAATCTGAATATCTTTTGGATTTAAAATTTCAAAATTAAGTTGAGGAATTTTAGGCATTGGTTATTAAGATTCTTTAGATATTTTTTAAGTTAATATCTTTTCGAATATTAACTTAAAATGAAATATTTTAAATATTTTTAAAGTTAATATCTTTTCGAATATTAACTTAAAATGGAATATTTTTTAAATTAAGTGGTTACAACTTAATTTTTGATATTTAATTAAATTTAAATTTGAAAATATTTAAGTTCTAGATTTTTTGTCTAATACAACTTAAATTAGATATTTTGTCAAATTGTGTGGAAAAGATACTTAGTAAAATAAGATATTTTCTAGATAGTTATTTCTAGACTACTTATTATTTTTAATATTAAATAGGAAAATATTATACATTGTGAAATTAATTATTTAAATAATTAATTTTTGTACAATTTATTTTAAGTATATTTTTCCTAGTATTAAACTAGAGATTAATAATTAAGCCTTCTCTACACTTAATTATTTATTTCTTGAATTTAATACATTTAATTAACTTGAAAATTAAACATCTAAGTTGATTTTCATCATCATACTTAAATATTTTTTTTCATGACACTTAATTAAATAGAAAATTATGTTTAGTTGAAATTTATTTTTTTAATTAAATTTAAATAATTTTCAAAATATATTTTTTCTTTATTTTATTAATCAAATTTCGAAATTGCATTTCTTAAATGCTGGAATTTCGAATTTTATTTGAAAAATAGATTAAAGTTGTAAATTATTTCTTTTAATTTTGGACCAACTTAAATCAATGATTTTTTCATTAATTGATTAATTTTTAAATGAATGAATTAAAATATATTATTAGAAATTGAATTAATTAGTCAGAAGAAAATCTAGATAGGTGATATTTTTGCTTGAAGTATTTTTCTAGTGTATTTAATTAAATAGAAAATTAATATTTAAGTTGATTTTCATCATCATACTTAAATATTTGAAATTTTTCTTATATATATTTAATTAAATAGGAAAATTATATTTTTTTGTTGTAAATTAATTTTATTAATTAATTTTGGGCCAACATTAAATTACAATAATTTTTCCAGGATTTATTTTTTATTTTAACATGCATTTTTCGAAAAATTGTATTCTTAAATACTTTAATTTTTCGAAATGCAATATATATTTATAGAAAATAAAATTTGAGTTGTAAATTAATTTAAATTAATTTTGTAACAACTTAAATTGAACATTTTTCTAAATATTTATTGGAAATTATTACTAAGATGGAAATAATTCATGTTATTTTCATATCCATCTAAGTAAAATTTATAAATATTAAATTAAAATTTATATTTAGAATTTTTCATTCTAAATTGGAAATTTTAATTAAATAAATATATATTTAAAATAAATAGAATAAATAAAGAGAATCAAAGAAAATACAACTCTTTTTAATAATGAGCTTTTAATCAAAAGACATTCGATCTCCATTGTGGGTTTTACACCGCGTTTGTTTTAGTGAGTAATCCTCCCTAATGGAGGAACGTTCATTAGCAATTTTGCACCGTTTAATCTAGAATGATAAGTAGTTTGTAAGTGTTTTGTATGGTATAGATCACCCTAATGGTGGCGACCATACTTGACTTGCAAATTATGAAACAATGGTGGAAGCTCATAAGATAGAATTGCCTTGACTCTCGCCTAAACGGGACAACGCTGAATTCCAATCTTGATCGAATAAAAGGTTGCTAGAACGATTATCATTTTAGATGAGCTGACAACTCTATTCAATGGAGGATGCTTTGACTCTCGCCTAAACGGGACACTGTATCAGATTATTGAAAAACCTTGGAAATTATTTAGGATTGTAAGTTTTAGTATTTTCACTTGTCATTCCTACTTGCTATATGTTTATAATTTCTGAATTGTGCATGAATTTATATTGAACCATGTTATTTTCTGTTATTAAGTTGTAGTTTAATTTCGAATCTTCATTGTTGGTCTAACTTAGCTTTGTTTATCTAATGAGATAAATCCCTAGTGGATTTTCACCATTAGACATAGATAATAGTGTTAGATCTCGAAAGATAAATATTGTATATGCGACATCTAGCTGTTCATCAATTGATGACACCTTAGACTAGTATTTTTACGATATGAAACAAGAAGATTGTACAAATAAGATTACTTTGACATTCGCTAATCGAAGCATCGTTGGATTCTTATTTATAAACGAAATTATCCTAATTCCTCTTAGCTTATTCATTTCGAATTAGCTTCAAAACATATCATTGGATGAATGGTCTATATATCATATCATGTCATTCTATATTTTCTCTTAAGAAACTAAATGACGCATATGATTACAATCCCGAAATTCTATTCTCAATTGATATAAATCCTCAATCTTAGAAATCTCCTACTTATATGGGCAAATTAGACTTAGAGTTAAATTAGTAGTGGTGGTCCAAGATAGAATTACTCATTATATTTGGTATAAATTTAAGTCTTTGACTTTAATTTTAGATTCCAAATAGAAATTTTCTTATATTTCTAATTCCAGAATACAATACAGTTACACTTTCTCAAGTGTTTAATATCCATCTTCTATTAATGGATTAAAACTGTATGGAATATGAGTTAGGTATTCTGTGACCGAATCCACTTGCAGTATTCTAAGAACTCTTTGATGTAACTAAACCTATGTCATCAAAAGACATTACCACATTTTTTTTTAATCTATGACACTTGTATCTTGTTCATAGTGGATTTGACAAGATCAATCTCTGCAAAGAGTTAATATGCCTATATCCACTGAAAGTAGTTCATCTCATTCGCAGATGGATGTACATTCAGGGGTGGATATGAGTTTTTCGTTGTATTCTTAAAACGATAACTCTAGATTATACCTTTTAGCAAGAAATTTGAAATGTTTGAAAAATTTCATTAATTTCTAGCAATGGTTAAAACCATTAAGGTAAGTGGTTACAGATCTTGCGAACTGATAGGGGTGGAGAAATAGTTAGTAGATATGTAGTTCAAAGATCATTAAATTGATTTTTGAATTATATCCAAACTTACCTCCCCAGAAATTTCGAGTTGCATATTGATGATTAGTTACTAGTCGTTGCCTAAATCCTTCTATGGTAATACAATTTTAGAATGATGTAATGGTTGTATACTTAATGTAAATCATTACTAGATTCATGGATGACCTAATCAAAATCTTAAGAAAAGCTAGAACTATTAACCATGGTTTGTTAGCTATTCTAAGTGATTAGGGGTGGACTATCCCATAGTCAATAGATAAGAAAGTGTTTGTTCAAACAAATACTACTTTTCTAAGATAATGACTAAGTCTGAAAAATAAAGTAGCAAATAAAGGAGATATTTAATTCTTGATTCCAAAAGTGTTCTATCATCTTATTTGACATATGATGATCCCGCAGACTCTGTTGTCTTGTCACAACCAAAGAGGTTAATACCATTTAGTTTTCTTAGACATAATTCACAGTACCTTGTCGTAGTGGGAGAGTTTCTAGGAACTCACCTTCTTATGACTTGGGAGACACTAGTGATTAAAATCCATTGTGAGTTTAAACAAGTAATGGATTGTCAAGATAAGAAACAAAGAAGAAAGCCAAAAGAACTATGGTTTAATCCATTCACATGGAATAACCTAAAGTTTTCTATTACAAGGACATAAAAGGAAATTTTCGTTTATAAGTCCATTCAATGGACTTAACAAAACTTCCTGTTCCTAGTATTATAGGTTTAAGTTTATCTAAACCTATGGCTTATGGTATACCTGGTAATTACTGACTCTAATGCAAGCAACTTACTTTAGTAGGATGCTGAAGCATTTTTCTTTCTAACGGCAATCTATAGAAGTTTCACAACTTCTTAGACATAGATTTTATTTATCTAAGGAAAAGTCTCAACTATTCCAGAAAAGATAAAGCCATGAAAGAATTTCTTAAATCAACTGTGAGAGGTCTTAGATATGCTTTTGTATGCCATAGACCAGACACCTGCTGTTGAGTGGGAGTAATGAGTAGGTATCAGATTAATCTAGGAGAAGAACATTGGAAGACAATCAAGTAAATCTTAAGATTAAGAAGAGGAACTATATGTTAGTCTATAAGGGTGTGTTTAAAACTCTTAGACTACACCATATCAGATTTCGAAATTTGCCGTTGTGCTAGTAAATCTTTCTGATAAGATGGTGGTTACTCTGGGGGTGGAATAGTGATTTTGGAGAAGTGTAAAAACCTATCTGAGGTCTCGAGGTCTACCAGGAAGGGACTGAATGTTAAAGTTACAGGAAAGGTACTGATTCAGTCTAAGGAAAATTCTATACATTTTTGGCACCATTCCAAATTGCCTAAACTACTAGTGTTAATTTCCTGATTAACCAAAAGTAGTTGCCAAAGGTATAAGAATCCAGTATCCCAAGAGAGTAGACATATAGAGAGGAATTTCACATTATCAATGATTTTGTGATTAAGGAAGAGTAATAGTGGAGGAAAGGTTGTGGTTAATTCAACCTTTCAGATCCTATTACAAGGAGTTTACTACTACTACATTTGATTTGTATATCAAAGTGTTGAGATTATTTGAAACGCACTTTTTGTTTTATATTACTGCAAGTGGGAGTTTGTTGGGTTTTATGCCCTAAATAAAACTCATTTCAATATAATCAGATTTACTTATTAATATAGATCAGAAATAACATTTAATGTTACATAGTTCACATGATTTATTTCATGATTATATGTACATAATGTATGAATTCATCTGAAACCCTTTTCACATACTTGATCCTATTTATTGTGCCGTCAACACATTCGAAAGTAAACATTACTATGTGAATAAAGTTTCCTAGATTTATCAGACATAGGGTTTTACTGATATGATAATCTACAACAGAGTTTACTTGCATTTGGAGAAGTGCTATGTTCTTTCCAGAGCATTGGTTAAAGTAAAGCTCATGTTGGATGCATGGAGTATGCATCGGAAGGGACCGATATTGAACTTTGACTTAGATTTATCAAACTTACTGTAATATCTATTCAAGTCAATATCGCCTAGTTGATCCTAGATCAAATGTTCTTAATCCTGTTATGATTAGGCTCAATCTTGAAAGGCTATTCGTGTTCTTTGATTTGTTAGTTAAGCCTACTTTTAGGTCAGGGTGATACGTACATTTTGGGAACACGGTAGTGCAATTGAGTGGGAGCTCTAGCATAAACATGGAATCTATAGCTTCTATCTGGCGAATAGTAAGCAAAGGATGATCTCCCTCAAGCTTGACAAAACGAACATAAATAGTGGAGTACTCATTTCACATAAGCTGAAATATCATTTATACGGGGTCAAGTGTTTTAAGGAATAAATACATTGTAGGGTGTAACAGTAATCTAATCCCTTTAAAGTGTAGATCATTCATATAGAGGATCATTGATCACATTAGGATTATAACAATGGATAACTAATGATGCATCTATAAGGTGGAACATATAGAGCATTCTATATACTGAGAGTGCAATTCTAAGTTCTATGCGTGGATTCAACGAAGAATTAATAAGTTAGTGAATTTTAGTGATAAATTCTTGATCTACTTATTGGAAGCTCGGTTATATAGACCCATGGTCCCCGCACTAGTTGAGATAATATTGCTTGTAAGACTCATGTAATTGGTTTTGATTAATCAATTATAATTCTCAAATTAGACTATGTCTATTTGTGAATTTTTCACTAAGTAAGGGCGAAATTGTAAAGAAAGAGTTTATAGGGACATATTTGTTAATTATGATACTTTGTATGGTTCAATTAATAAATATGATAAATGACAATATTATTTAATAATTATTTATAGTTATTAAATAGTTAGAATTGGCATTTAAATGGTTGAATTAGAAAATTGGCGTTTTTGAGAAAATCAGATGTAGAAAAGATAAAACTGCAAAATTGCAAAAAGTGAGGGCCAAATCCACTAGTATAGGGCCGGCCACTTTTATAGGAATTTACCTATGATATTTTCATTATTTTAATGCCAAATAATTCAAACCTAACCCTAGTGGAATGCTATAAATAGATAGTGAAGGCTTCAGGAAAATTACACTTTTTCTTCTGACACTTCTGATTCAGAAAAAAACTGAGCCTCTCTCTCTCCCTATCTTTGGCCGAACCCACTCTCTCTTTCTTCTTCCTTAAATTTCGAAATTCTTAGTGTATGAGTAGTGCCCACACACAGCAAGTGATACCTCAATCATAGTGAGGAAGATCGTGAAGAAAGACTTTCAGTAAGAAGGAGGTTTCAGCATCAATGATTCAAAGAAAGAGATCCAGGTTCAGATATTGATAATGCTCTGCTACAGAAAGGAATCAAGGGCTAGATATCTGAACGGAATGAGTCATTATATTCCGCTGCACCCAATGTAAGGTTTCCTAAACTTTATACGTGTTTATTTCATCGTTTTAGAAAGTTCATATTTAGGGTGTTTAAACAACATACTTGTGAGTAGATCTAAGATCCTGGTAAAACAAATTCCAACAGTATCACCACTAAATTTGTATAAAAGAGCCGAGTTTAATGGCGGAACGATACAAAATAGGTACAAGTTAAGGTATAAGAGCACGACATGAAAATTTAAATTTAGGCACGATACAACACGAAAAATATGGACCTAGACACGAAGCAAAAGATAAGAGTTTATGCAAGGGACGATACAACAAGCATGAAAAGTACTACACAAAAGTACGAATATATTAGCACAAAAGTAAAGGTAAGCATATAATAAAAGTACAAACTAAATATGAAATTTTATTTCGTAATTCATGTATATTTTTTCAATTGAATTATTTAAAAATTATATAAATACTTTTTAAATAAAATTTAAATTATTCTAAAATATAAAATTACACCAATATTATTACTTATGCTTCAATTTAATTTGAAAAATAAGAAAAAAAAAAGTACCAAGCTTATCATATGGCATGTGTAAAAAAAAACTAATAAAAAAACAAACTAAACGAAAATCGGGTCGGGCCATTTAAAAAAATTTGCCGAACTATATAACAAAAAATGAGCAAGTAAATTCAACAAAAACGGGTCAACCCATTAAAACACGACGAGAACATAGGCCTGACACGAACAATTTGTGTTCATGAATCGTGCTGGGCCTAACCACCTGACAAACAAAAAACAATACCAAAAATAAATTAGTTATGTGTCGTTTGTTAACACTTTTATTTTCTAATCTTTTAATCAAAAAATGAAAGTAAAATTTTTATTTTTGAAAAACAAAAAGGTAAGATTCAGGTTCGGGTCAGAGGCCGGGTTCAGCGCTAAGGTTGTGGGAGGGGATTTGGGTCCGGGTTTGATCGGAGCCTAAAATATTGATTAAGAAAAAAATTGTTTAAACAAATATTGAAAGTGATTTTTTTTTTTATTTTTAAAATTTTGATTTTCAATTAAAAAATTGAAAAGTGAAAACAGATTTATAAAACATGTTTTTGAAAACTATTTTCACTTTTCCAATTTTAAAAACATAAAACTAATTAAAAAAATGTTACCAGACGCTACCTCAACTAATAGTACTTTAAATTTCCTTATTTTTTATTTGTTTATTATTATTATTTCATTTCTTTAAAAAAATATTCCCTCAAAGGTATGTTAATATCTTAAAATAATCTAATCAATTTATTCAACAAATAAATAACAACCACGTACTCATAGGATTTTTTTTTTTTTTATCAATTTATTAAAATGATACAAATATAAAAAGAAGAGTTAGATATTATTAAATTTAAAATATTATTAAATACATACTCAGTTTAAAAACAAGGTAGTGCGTTTCAAAAAAAAAAAAAAAATAGGATAGTCAAATTTTAAATATTTAAATATTATTATTTATATAATATTAAAATACTAGGGGTGAACTAATGCTACCATGACATTTATAGTTTTATTCTACACCTTAACTTTTTACAACCGTTAGATGCATTATCAATGACTCAGAAAACATCCTCACCATAGGGACATTTTGGCGATCCCTACTATAGTCATCTCCATAATATATATAGTGTTGGTTAAATTAATTAATTAGTCAATTTTTTTATTATATAATATTATAAAAAATAAGTAATTTTAAATTAGTTTTTCTCACGTTGTTAACGCAAATTTTTGTTAATCAAAATTTGAGCCAAACAGTGATAATTTCACATAGAAAAAATGAAAGCAATAAAGTAAGAGGTATGAGCACAAGGGATTTTTTACGTGGTTTTACAGTTAAAATTCTGCATAGTCCACGAGTTAATCCTATTAGATTTCTGATAGTTTTTTAGGGCCTCTTTCGTATGAGTTTTTTTTGTCCCCTTTTTGATCCAACCTGCCACTATTTATAATCATATAGTAGGCAGTTAATTTACAACGATCATCCCCTGAAATCATGGGATCTGATTACATATCACGTTAAGTAAATACGGTTTTTATGATAATTTCACACAGCTGTAAATATCACGCTTTTACTGGGTCAAAATGAACGTGTATTAAATATATTGTAGGTCATATCATATTAGAATGTCTCACTGGGAATAGAGAAGAGTTAATGTAACGCCCTAATGCTAAGGCACGCTACAGTGCTTTTTCAATTACAGTGCAATGTTTGCTAATCAAAGAATTTTCTCGAAAAACGTGTTAAACTAAAACTTTTATATTAATTAATAAACTTTATAATATATTAAAATATTTACAAGTGTCGGGATCCCGTTTTTTTAAACTTTTCAAACTTAATATTCCAAAATACATAATATACAGGTCGCACAGCGACTACAAAATACAACTCCTAGATGTCCGGAGACCGAACACTTCAGGTCGCGCTGCTTTGACATGTACAATCTCACCCTAGCTCAGGTTCACTCCTGTTCAGCTTTCGCCTTTCCTTTACCTACACATGGAAGTAGAACTGTGAGTTGACAGACTAAGTAAGAAACGCAAAGAACATATCATATAATTTCCGACTTGTACTTAGGTGCCCATACACCTATTTACAAGGCTTAACAGATGAGTACGAACGTTCCATACTAGGGTATAGCCACTATACCACATACACTACATACCTCGATGTACGAGTGTTGGTAGGGTTTGTTCATACCCTGAGTACCCCTGAGTGATATACCACGCACTCCCAGTACCTCTTCGTACTTATGCTGGTATCACGGTACCCTAAGATAACATTCACTATACCAATACACTCTATACTATAACCGAATAAGTGTTGGTAGTGCAAATAACATTTTAAGCATGCATATACACATAACATATACATACACTCATATATTCATATCACACATTATATATAGTTCTTACCTTCTTTTCCGAATTCAAGTGTGCTGGCCGACCTGAACGGAAATTCTCGTGCTAGATGGATGCCCTAATCACATTAATTATAACACAGATGAGTGACTCGCTAAATCCCTTTCCGGGGACTTAAACTTGAAACTAAAATTTTCCCTATCAATAGATATCATGGCAATACCCTAAATATCTCAAAAATGGGAAAAACTAGGGTTCCAAAATCTCCCCCAACCGGAAGTCCAGTTCTGGGTCACCAACCGGTCGACCGGTTGCTACAGGTCCCCCAGAACCGGAATTTCGGTTCTGTGCTGGGAACCCGAAAAATTCCCCCCATGACCTCAAAATCCAACCAAACTCTACCAAACTTTCCAGTATACCTGTACAATGTATTTACAACATAATTCAACCAGAAAATCTCAGTACAAACCACTAAATCAAAGGATGACATTAAAGCTCAAACCTTGAGCTTCAAAGCTCAAGCTTGCTCAATACCCTCACCACAGCTCAAAGCTAATAACCAGAGCTCAAAATCAACTCAAAATAAACTTAGAATTCGAACCCTAAGCAAACCTAAACCTAACAGCCACTATTTCACAACTTCATAACCTCAAACTCAAGAAAAAGCTTAAAAACATAAACTAATGGTCTAAGGTTTACCTTAACTTCAAGAATGATCAAATCCTTAGCTTCAATCCAGCAAAACTCCAAGATTTGAGGGTGATTCCCTCTGGTTTTGCCCCAGCCGAAAGAGAAAGAGAGGGAGCTTCAAGGGTAATGTCTTTATTTTCTATTTTTCTTGATTTTCTTCAAATGGGAAAAGGATTACTAATCAATCCTTGCAGCCCTTAGGAATTGCTAGGTGTCACTAAAATAACCAGCCACCTAACCCTCAAATAAACCAAAAGACTAAATTGCCCTTTAACCCAAAACTAAAGTTTTCAAAAGCTAGGGGTAAAATGGTCAAATTCCATAACCCCGCTTAATCCCGATATTTTATTTTCTCTAAAATATTTCCCATTAAGAAATAAGGTTCTAAACTTACCCATATGATCAAACTAGCCATCCATTGCATTTTCCGTTATCGCCGAGCAAACATCACAAAAATAACATATTTCACACATAAGCTAGATAATACCCCCAGAGTTTAATAAAATCTCCGAAATTGAGAAATTATAACTCTAATATTTACTTCTAAATATTGGGGTCCACAAATAATTAATTTCATAAAATAACAGAAATTAGTGCTAATTGCCTTTTCTAATCTAATTTACTAAAGCGGTCATTACAGTTAATCTTGATAGCGAGCTGGATCTCGTCATATGTCTTTCCAAGGTGGATAATACTTTTACTTTAAATCTGACAACTGCAGTTTCTGGTGACGAGATGATCTTTTTCACGTGCATGCCTTCCTACAGCGAGGGGGATGCCTCGCTATCTCTCGCTTTGGTTCACCCATCTATTATACTTAGTTTGTATACCGTACATTATATGCTAAGTGTCTCCATTGTCATTATATCTCCTCCACGTAATGAGATTAGTACCTCGTCTTGTACACCTGAAGCTACATGGTTTCTCATTGAGGCACAAGACAACAGTTTGTATACTTTTATCTTGCATAAGACTATTCAGTCAAGCGAGTTGTAAACATACTCTGTTAATTATGCTTTTAACGAGTTATTCCATTTCAAGTGTGATTATGATTACGTGTCTGAGTTCTTATTCTTCGCAGCTTGACACGCGTCTTCCTCTGATGTGCTAGCCGAATTCGGGTATAACACACGTTGTAGCTTAAATTAATTAGCTAGTTAGAGATATTTTTTAAACTTCAAATAACAAAAAATTTCATAGATTTGTTATAAGGTTTGGTGTTTAATTAATTATTAATTTTGAGTTAAAAAAAATAAAAAAAAATGAGAGAATTAAGGAGAGAATAAATAAAATTTTATTTTAAATATATATAATAACATTATAAAAAGAGTAAAGAATATTCTGTTAATTAATAGGATATTCTGGTAAAGTTAACGTAGAAACCCAAAAAGAATCGTTAAACTAAGAATTCTGTTACATAGCCATATTTTATATAAATATATACATACATACACATATATATATATATCTATATATATATATTTATGGGGCTATTACAATAGGGATGAAGTATTTTACTTATTAATAAGGATAGCAATTTATAACTTTTAATTTAATCTAATGGCTCAAATTTATCTTTGAAAATTACACCATAATTAATAAATATTTTTAAATTTATAATTAATCTTGAATATTATTAATTATAGGTTCAACTAACAGACTCCAAACCTATTTTTTTTTCACTTTTTATTTTATGTCCATTAAAAATTTAGTTATAATTATAAATATATATTTTTTTAATTTTGAATTTACATGAAAAAATATTTTAATTAAATTAATTTTTAAAATGATAAATACACTTATAAAAAATTATAACATACTCAATTTATAATAATTTAATAATAATTACTCTTAAAATAATTAAAATTTCATGAGTTAAATACTTTAGAAGTAATATTTTTTTTACTTATATTTATTTAAGATTTTAATTAATTTAATAATTTTAAAATTCTATCATAGGGCTATTATAGTAGGGATTGAGTATTTTACTTATCAATATGGATAGTAATTTATAGTCTTTGATTTAATCCAATGACTCAAATTAATTCTTGAAAACTATAACATAATTAATATATATTTTTTTAATTTATAATTAATCTTGAATATTATTAATTGTATGTTCAACTAACAAACTCCAAACCTAATTTTTTTATCCTTTTATTTTATTTCTATTTAAAAGTTAGTTTTAATTATATTTTTTTTTATTTCAAATTTACATAAAAAAATATTTTAATTAAATTTATTTTTAAAACAATAATTATACTTATAAAAAAACTAAACATATTCAACTTATAATAATTTTATAATAATCACTCTTAAAATAATTAAAATGTCATGAGTTCAATACTTTACAAGTAATATTTTGTTTTCTTTTCTTTACTTATATTTAATTTAAGATTTTAATTAATTTAATAGTTTTAAAATTTTATCATATTATATTAATTAATTTTATTTTTCAAGATTATAATGTTCAATATATTTAAAATTTTAGATATAAAATTAATTATTTACATCAATTAGATTATTCATAAAATCATGCATGAACTAGTAAATAATATACAATTTTTTTTATGACTGGGCTTCACAAGAGCACCAAACAAAAGAGCAACGAGGAAAAACAAACCGAGAAACAAACAGCCAAAACCAGCAAAAGTCTAAACCAACCCCAACAGGGGCAACAACAGGCAAAGCTAAAAGAACAACTAACTAACAAACAAACTAGAACTAAAGGAACACTACAACGAACTGAAATAAACGAACAGAGAAAGAACTAAAACAGCCATCTACTCCACTATTGAGAAGGGAACTGTCAAAATTGGACAGGTCAATACTCCCAAACTGGTTTGTATCGAGTGCCCATTTGGCTACAGAGTGAGCCACACCATTGATGCTTCTAGGAATCCAAGAAGCTTCCCATAGACCAAGCCGATTAGCATTGTTATGGAACCTTTTAATCAAGTCCTGCACATTATGATGCAGAGTGGTAGGCTGACCCTGCAACTGCTTTCAAAGAACCGACTTCACTGCATCCGCCGAGTCATCAGGAAAATGACATTGCGGATTCCTTGAGTAAGAGCGTCTTCAGCACCCCACACCATAGCAGCCACTTCACCTGGTAGAGATTCAGAGTAAGTAAACTGTTTAGTGGCTATGTGAAAGATTTTACCTTCCTCATTTTTAAAGACAGCAGCTCCCATAGACATCATGTCTCTAATTGCAATATCAGTATTGCAGATTGTCCAGCCAGGAGGAGGTTGCTGAATATTAGGATTTATCGTACTCTCCGGGGAGCGAAGTGTTGAAATTATTTTACCAGGATCTAGATTTACTAACAAGTATGTTGGATTAACAACCTAATATGAATTCTAAAACAATGAAAATAAACACATATAAAGTTAGAAAACCTTACAGTGGGTGCAGCAGAATAATATGACTCCTTCCGTTCAGATCTCTAGCCCTTGATTCCTTTCTGTAGCAGAGCATCTCCAAGATCTGAACCTGGATCTTCTTTTCTCCTTCTTTGATGCAGATTTTCCATAGTCTTACATACTATGATTGAGGTACCACTTGATGTGTGTGGGCACTACTCATCACTCAAGGATTTTCGAAAATACAAAGAAGAAAAGAGAGAGAGAAGGTAACGTGTGAGGCATTTTCTGAGGGAAACAAAGTGATCAAAGATGTGTATGTTTCCTCAAGCCAACACTTTCTATTTATAGAAAACCCTCTAGGTTTTTTTTTTTTTTTGATGAATCAGAAGATTTCATTGCACAAATCTTTTATTTACATCCTAAAAGCACCAACATTGGCCTCAATAAATCTATACAATTATTTACAAACTATCAAACCAATCTCTATCTTTGATTTTCACTTTTTGAGGCAACACAAGCATTGTTCTAGTTTTAACCACCTGTTGTAGCCGCTGGATTAATTCCTCAACTTTGGGGACTTTCTTTTGCCAAATGAGCTCATTCCTTGCCTTCCAAATCAAGTATACAAGTGCTGCAATACTTGATGCTTTGACATTTTTCCTGAATTTAGTTTGCTTAGCTTTCCTAACTGTTTTGAGAACTGCCTGCAATGTATCGGCCTGAGTTCTCCAATGCAGCCATTTCTTCACCTGCACCAGACAATACTGGGAAAATACACACCTGAAGAACAGGTGATCAGTTGTTTCATCATCGCTGCTGCAGAAGCTGCAGACTGGAGAATCTATTACGCTAAACCTGCATAAACGTTCTCTGGTTTTCAGCCTCTGCTGAATGGCTAATCAGGTGAGAAAACTGTGTTTCGGGGTGTTAATTCTAGCCCAAACCTCATTACACCAGTCCACCTTTTCATGCTCTTGAACCAGTACCCTATAACATGTTGCAATCTTATACTCTTCATTTGAGAAATCCTCATGGTTCAAAGATTGTTTCACTAATTCTTTGATAGACACCAATTTCCTCCAATACCAACTACTACCTTGGGGAGCCTTGTACTCCCACCAATTATGATTTTTTATATATACACAATGCACCCATTTCACCCAAAGATTATCTTTTTTAGTAGCTACAGCCCATATGTGTTTAAACATGTCAGCTATATTCCATTGAGCAATGTTCAAAAGACCAAGCCCACCTTCTTTTTTCGGGTAGCACAACTTTTCCCAACCAATGCTCTCCAAATTTCTCCTTCCATTAAGCTCTTCCCTGTCCACAAGAAAGATCTACAAATTCCTTCTATTTCTTTAATGACTTTTTTAGGGAGAACCATGATTTGACTCCAATACATATGAATTGTACTAAGCACAGAGTTAACCAACACCAATCTCCCAGCATATGACAGATTTCGGGTTGCCCAAACCTGTATTCTTTTAGTTATTTTTTGAGCAAGTGTGACACAATCAGAGGCTGCAATTCTCCTTGCACAAATGGGAACTCCCAAATACTTGAAAGGTGCATCCTGCCTCGAGAATCCTGTCATGTCGAGCACCCTTTTAATCTCGTTTTCCTCCATTCCACTGAAAAAAAACAGCAGACTTACCCTTGTTTGGCGTTAAACCAGAAGTGTTTGTGAATAATTTGAGCCCTTGCATCAACAAATAGACACTTTTAAAGTCTCCTCTACAAAACAACAGCACATCATCCGCAAAACTAAGATGGTTTAGCTTCATTTCTATACTTCTCTCATGATACCCGAAATCTGCTTTCCTTCCAATCTTGCTCATAATTCGGCTTAGATATTCCATGCCCAAGACAAAAAGCAAAGGGGACATTGGATCTCCTTGCCTCAAACCCCTTTTTGCTTCAAAGAATCCATGCATGGACCCATTGAACATTAAGGAGTATCTAGGCGTTCGGATACAAGTCATGATCAAACTAATGAACTTCTCCGGGAATTCAAAAGCATGTAACATTTCTTCCAAAAACTCCCAATCCATTGTGTCATACGCCTTTTGAAGATCAAGCTTGATCATACAATTAGGCTTAGAATCCTTCCTACCATAATTCCTAATTAGATCTTGGCAAATCATGATGTTATGAGCTATATACCTGCCTTTAATAAAACCTCCCTGGTTTAGAGAGACTATTTCAGGCAAGATGTTTTTAAGTCTAGAACAAATCAACTTGGTAGCCACCTTATATAGCACATTACAACAAGATATAGGCCGAAAATCACTCACCTTATTCGGGCATTTCATTTTAGGAATTAAAGTAATGATAGTTGAGTTAATTTCTTTTAGCAGATTACCTGACTTCAAGAAGGAGGCAATTGCTTCAGAAGTTTCACCCCCAACCAGATCCCAGTTATCTTGAAAAAAGTAACTCCCAAAACCATCTGGCCCCGGACTCTTCACCCCAGGAATGCTAAACATGGCTTCTTTAATTTCCTCATTGGAAAAATCTGCCATCAAGGTTGCAGCATGTGTAGGTGTTATCAATGGTCCCTCCTTCATGACTGAATTTTTAACCCTCTTCATGCCTATCATGCTTGTCCCCAATAGCTCTTTGTAATAATCTAGGAAAGCCTGAGTAATCTTCTCTTGTTCATCTACTCTTTCACCTTGATCATTGACAATAGAGAGAATTCTATTTTGCCTTGTTCGGTCCTTGATACTCGAATGGAAAACTGATGTGTTGGAATCCCCATTTTTAATCCAAATGGCCTTGGATTTTTGTTGCAGAAAAGAGATTAGTGCTTTATGTTTTTCAGCATACTGCTCACGAACACTTTTCTCTTGCTGCATTAATGTTTCATTTAACGGGTCCAGGTTCAGTCTTCGTTGACACTCGGTCATGAGCTCCTTCACCCTCATTTCTTCTCCTTGTATATCAGCAAAACCAGACTTGTTAATTGCTGCCAAAACAGGTTTGAGTCGCTTCAATTTAGTGACTAGTTGATACATTTTAGTTCCCACAACCGATCCCTTCCAACTATCCCCGACTTGCCTTTGGTAATTAGGAGAACTCGACCACATTCGAAAATATTTAAACGGTTTTCTACCACTTGGAAGTGATGGATAAACCGTCAATATTACGGGGGTGTGATCAAAGAGTCCCTCCTGCAAGAAGAGTGCCTCAGCAATCGGATATAAATTCAGCCAACTAGGATTTGCCATAACTCTATCAATCTTAGAGTATATTCTATCATCTCCTTGTTGTCTATTATTCCAAGTAAAATAGTTCCCTCCATATTTCACATCTTCTAATTGGCACTTGATTATACACTCCCGAAAAGCTGTTGGTGTAAAGTGTGCTCTCTTCCCAATTCTTTCTCCCTTCTCAAGAATATCATTGAAATCCCCAAGCACTACCCATGGTTCATTTGTTCTCAAACCCTCTAATTCTTTCCAAAGAAGCCTCCTATCCTCTTCCTTGTTAAAACCATAAATAAAAGAAACAAGAAACTTGTTCCTATTATCCATGGTTGTAACCGAAAGATGAATTATTTGGCTTGAGCAAAATAGTATGTCTACTATGTAACTCAAAGGATTCCATGCTACTAAAATTCGTCCCCCTTTATGCCAAGCATTATTTGCCGTAAAACACCAATTGGAAAATATTCTAACATATAAGGCTCCAAGACTTGAAGCCTTAACTCTCGTCTCAAGGAGACCAACCAAACCAACATTATTTTTAGCAATAAATTGCTTAACATCCATTTGCTTGTGTTGATTGTTGATTCCCCGGACGTTCCAACTTAGAATCCTATCCATTGTTTAAAGGAGGTTCTCCCCCTCCTCTAGTTAATATCTCTTCATGCACTTCTTCAGTCGCCCGATCCTCTTCCTTCTGCAATTCATATTCTTCCTCATTCTGTAAGGCAGTATACTGGTTCGAGGTAGATGCTTCAGTAGGAGCATGCTGATTTTTAAGCTTCCAACCCTTCACCACTTGCTGAAACCCATCTGCATCTTCCCCAGGCAGTTCAGTCACTTGTTTCTTCACCCCTTTCACCACCCATTCTTGCTTTTTTGCCTCCTTCTTCCTACAATCATCCAAACTATGTCCCATTCCTTTGCAATGTTTGCACAGGATAGGCTTCCACTCATAATTGACAACCACAGAAACATCATTACCAAACTCATTCTCAAAATAGATCAAGGCAGGAAACTCTTGCTCCATTGAAACTTCAATAAGGATTCTAGGAAAAAGTAGCTTATCCCTTTCCCTAGTAACCTCATCAACCATAATAGGTTTTCCTAGCTGCCCAACTATTTTAAACAATGATTTCTGTCCCCAATACTTCAACTCTAAGTCCTCTAGCTGAATCAAAATAGGAATGGTTCTAATATCCTCTTTCTTAACATTACAATTAGGGTCCCAAGCCTTCATAATGACAGGCCTCTTGTTAAAGAAGATATAACCCCCAGCAAGGATATCATCTCTATCTTTAATACTAGTAAATCGAATGAGAAAAACACCATAAGAGACCATACCTATCTTATCCACTTTGTCCTTCCAGATCCGTCGTGCAAAGCCTTCCAGAACTGCAAGAGGTGGATTGGCACCGAGAACGTAACAGACAATAGCCGATTTCCAGTATGCAACCTCCTCTATGTCATCCATTGTTATCTTCACTTTCCCCTCTTTGTTTGAACTCATAAAAGCTGAATCTAGGTTTCGCATCACTGGCTCTGCTCGAAGAACCGGAGGTGTAGGTTGAATTCCTTTCGAGATAGAGTTTTGACATTCCTTATTAGCAGCTAAGAAATAGCCAAAATCAGCAGCTACCTCATCTTGTCTCTTTAACATTCTCAACGATGACTCCGGAGATAGGGGCGGTTGTTCATACCCAGCAACTCCTACTCTGTCATCCTCATCATCCGAGAATTCAACTGGTTCAACCCCAAGGATTTCCTCCATGGATTTAGTCTTCCTTACATCAACAGTCGAATTCGGACCTTTCTTCTTATTCTTCCTGTTCGAGATTTGCGATTTCCCCACATTCTTGGACCTTGTTTTCACCATGGCACTTTCTATTCTTTGACGAATAGGTAGGCGTACGAACGGGACAGTCCGATCAATATCTTCTTAGCCTAGTTCGGTTTAGTGCCCCCTGTCGGTTTGAATTTGATGTATAAAATGATTGAAGCCCCGACCGAAAGACTGCTCAAATACCTGTTTCATTGGCATCAAGGGCCTCAGCCTAAGCCTCGTAACCAAGAGCACTCGCTTCATCAGCGGAGGTTCCGGCCTACTAATAAAGGAAAAAGCATGGAGTTTCGCACAAGGTTTAGACCTCCCAGCCCCCAGCTTTTCGAAGAGGGCTTTTGGTAGAGTAAAGAACGGGTAAATCTCTGAACCGGACGATCCACTTGTCCTTCTTTGTTGTCTATCGACAGAAGAAATTGTTTATCGTGCCAGCTATAGTAACTTCTTTCTTCTTTCGTTCTCACTTGGATATCGATCTAGTAGAGTAAGCAGGAGTTTTCTAGGGTTCATGTGATCGTTGCCACAGGGGCCCCCGCTCGAAACACTACAAGGACGTCTCCTTCTGGCGAGAAAGAATGTCCTTCCAAAAAGCTGAGTGCTTGCAAATGCCTCAGGTGCATCACAACATGCAGGCATGGCAGTCTCGAATGCGCCGTTATGTCCCTACTAGTTCACTGACGGACTATACTTCTCGAGTGATTTCAGGCAAGGGTCACGGTCAAAGAGTGGTATACTGACTTGCTTGTTCGGCGCGAGTGCCTAAAAAAGACGTTCTTCCCCTCTGAAAAGAGTGTCTCTGGTACGGTTTTTCAAAGCGGAGATTGCTAAGTTGGAAATTGCGATCTTGCCCCAAAGCATCGCACACAGCACTCTGATTCATTGCCTACCATTTAGTAGGGGTTGCCCGAAAGGAGACCTCAAGGCGTACATCAGAGCTAGCTTTTAGAGCCCCGTGGACTTTCTCTTATCCGAAAGCCTCTCTTTGTTGAATTGATCTCTCGACTGTTCCTCGTGACGAAAGATCCTGGCCTACCCCTCCGTCGCAGCCGTTGTTTCATCGGCACCCGGGACTTCGAATCGGTCCCCGAACCAAGAGCCCACACTTCTTTTGTTCATCGCACTCGCCTTGCTCATTGCAAGGGGAGATCCTTTCTGTCTCCATCGGCTTGTCCCGTCGGTAGGAAACAGTTATTCATGAATATCGGTTCGGCAATGCCTCGATGGTGAATCAATTCCACTCTTTCTCGCAAGCTTTCTGTCTTGAATTCGGGGTAGTTAGCTGCCGGTTCCAAGTGAGCTTCACGTAAGCGTAGGTGCTATACGGCCCACCGTGGCAAGGTGATCAATTATTCCCACACGGAGGCGCGCACCGCCCCCCTAAGACTAGGTAGCCGTACTTTCTCCCCACTCGGATCGGGGATAGATTGCTGATTTTGCGTTGCCTCCACCGAGGTGTCATGGGGTTTAGGAATTCTTACATTATATCTTTCCGAAAAGTAACTTTACAGCCCCTTCACGTAATTTGAAAGTGGCTATAGACTTCTTAGCATGAGTAACATAAGGTTTCGACCTATAGTAGCGGTCATATCATTAATAGCAATGGCTCCGATCCCGATCGATAAAGAAGGAAATCCACCAATAAGCCAATAAGTTAGGGACATTCCCGCATGCTCGGGAGCGTGTCGCCGTGCCGATCGACGTGAATCAAAGTTAGAAGCCGCCATCCGGAGGTACTAAATCAATCGGCAAGCTCGAGTACGCAGAAGAGGCAAAGACATGGGGTCAAGCCAAATCAAGGTTGTCTACTCCTCTTCTGGACATAGCGATTTGGTCCGGGAGACCTCTCCAAGAACTAACCATAAGAGTTTGCCGGTGAGATTCGAGTCGACCTATCTTCGACTTCCTTGTTCGTCAATCTACCGCCCCGTGACTTTTTTGAAAGCAAGCTCCATTCAAAGCGGTCGTTAGACCTTGCGACACAGCCTGTGTTTCCATTTATTGGATTTTTTCCACGGGCTTGCGGACCTCACCTTGGCCGCAGGAGTTCCTCACGGCCGGTTTCCATCAAGCTCAATCAAAAACGAACCGCCCCGATCGTCCCATGGGGCTCACCCCAAAAGGGGTTTTCTCAATGGGCCACCATTTTCATGACATGTATGCCGCACTGATGAATGCCTTGGGTCCTTTCTATCGGCATTTTCGGACCGACCGTTCTCGGGCATATTTGGAAGACAAAGATAGGGCGATGCAAGGCCGGGTCGATCCCTTGAATCCTAGTTTGAGATTACCCGGTACTCACTCGAAGTCCGTCGTGGTACCTCTTTCAAGATAGAGCTTGCTACTAAGCTAGCTTGGACGACCAAGTTGATCAATATCAATGGATTCGCGCCTCTCCGATAAGATCATCTTCACGAGCTAAATCCCCAACTTGGAACGCACTTTTTCAATCCGGCGCGGGCGGCTCGCACGGACAGTACGTTGATATCGATTCATCCCCGGATGTCTCCGACCTTCATCGATGATAAACTCGGGGATATCCATAAAAAAGGCTAGGGGCATTCCCGGCATGTCCGGTAGCCATACGAGGGCGGTAAACAAACGCTCTCATCAAGGACCTCCTTCTCAGGATGTTGAACAGGCTTGCAGACCTCCTCTCGTAGTGTGTAATGACTTTGTCTCATACGTCTTCTTTGAGAAAGACTCCTCGACCCGGTTGATCCCTCCGAATCCTTCCTTCTGGAACGTCTTCGGTAAGAACCAACCAATGGGGGCAGCGGGCATTTCGAGAGCATGGAAGTGCGTTGTGAGCACGGGTGTGTTTGCGCAGGCAAGTAAGTTCAAAGACCGTTTGCGGCACGTTTGACATGGGTTTCCCGTCTCTCGTCATAGGAAAAAGAAAGACTCATTAGCGCCATTCGAAATGAATAACCTTCGCTTACTCTCCACCGGTGGATCGCTCAACTGATGAACAGCACGCATACTTCACACCGATCGAATCTTGATTCCCGGTTGATGAGCAAGAAAGGGAGGAAATTGGAACAAAAAAGAGATCGCGATAAAGAACAAAAGAAAGAAATTCGAAACTTCGGGCTCACTTGAAGCGGAGAGGCTGCGGCATTTTCCGGCTTCTATGTGAGCGCCAACTCGATCTCGGTATCCATTATCTGATGAAAAGAAGACTCACCGCCCGAACCGCCCGAACCGATGTACGAGATCGTTATCCAACGAGAAGAAAGAGATCCATTCCCGCCTCGCCCGTCTCCTCGGTTGTCGCCGCACGCACTCGGTAGCTTCTACCCTACCTTCCCTTCTTCTGGAAACCAATTGTCATTGGGTTGCTTCTCAACGCATAAAATCTAACTATTGGGAACAATGGGAGAGTTCTATTCTAACATAAACTCCTCTTGCCAACTAACTTGATGGAAGTCCCACACTTATGTGATGACCCACTAGGAATGAAAAACTCCCACCGCCCCGATCCAAAGCATGATGTGCATCTAACTGAAGCAGCTTACTCATTGCTCAAAGCAACAAGCCGGTCAAGAGAGTGGGAGGGCTTCTTCCCATACGTTTCAAGGTAGGAAATCAGTTCGCTATTCTCCTGTATAGGGCTAGCTTAGTGATGACAGCTTCAATCGGGAGTCAACTATCTAATCAAATCAAGTGAGAGGGTGGCATTTTGTACATTCGGGACAGAAAACGGATCGCACTAAAGAGATCCGTGGGCAAGAACTCTTCAGCAACCTATGAAGGAAGCATCAACAGCTCCCTGAGAGACTCTTTCCACGTGTGAAAGAGCAACGGATAGGTCAAAGGCAGATGTATAAAGAGCTTTGTATCTCTGGGTTGGTGCTCCTAAGCGCAGGAAGGGGAATCAATGGCTGGCTTTGGTTGATGTACAACTGACTTCTCAACTACGTTGATCCTTGCTTGACTCTTCTTTCATTTCGATACAACAAATAGAAAAGGCCGGGGATCAGCACTCCTCTTCACACTTTCTCACAGACACTCTGTTCTTAAAACCAAAAGGTGAGTAATGGGTTAGAATTGTATGGCATTAAAATAATGGAAACTACAAATGGTAAATCCTATGCATGTGGCCGGCCATACAAAGGGTATTGGGCCTCACTTTGTAACTTTCCCATTTTGTTATTTTCCATTCCCATTTTCTCAAAAATGCTAATTTTCTAATTTAACCTTTTAAATGCCAATTCTAATTATTTAATAACTTTGAAATAATTATTAAATAATACTGCCATTTAATATATTTATTAATTTAGACATATAAAGTCTCTTAATCAATAAATAAACCTAAAATCTCTTTTCTTTACAATTTCGCCCTTGCTTAGTGAAAACTCATAAAGTAGACATAGTCTAACTTTTAGAATTATAATTGATTAATTAAAATCAATTAACTGAGTCTTACAAGCAGTATGGTCTCAACTAGTATGGGGACCATGGGTCTATATAACCGAGCTTCCAATAAGTTGAACCGAATTTACCAAGTAAATTCCCTAACTTATTAATTCCTCATTGAATCCACACTTAGAACTTGGAATTGCACTCTCAGTCATATAGAACGCTCTATATGTTCCACGATATAGACACGTCATTAGTTATCCATTGTTATAACCCTAATGTGATCAATGATCCTCTATATAGATGATCTACATTGAAAAGGCACTACTGTTACCGCTACACCTTCAATGTATTTTATCTTTAAAACACTTAACTCTGTATAAATGATATTTCAGCTAAGTGAAATGAGATCTCCACCATTTATTTTCGTTTGGTTAAGCTCGAAGGAAATCATCCTTTACTTTCTATTTGCCAAATAGAAGCTATAGATTCCATATTTATGTTAGCGCTCCCACTCAATTGCATTACCGTGTTCCCAAAATGTACGTATCACCCTGACCCAAAAGTAGGCTTAACTAACAAATCAAAGAACACGAGTAACACTTTTGAGATTGAACCTAACCATATCAGGATTAAGATCATTTGATCTAGGATCAACAGGTGATATTGAATTGAATAGATATTATGGTAAATTTTAATATATCTAATCAAAGTTCAATATCGGTCCCTTCCGATGTATACTCCATACATCCGATACTGGTAAACTTTGCCAATGTCTTGGAAAGGACATAACACTTTTCCAAGGTTTAGGAATACCTATCGCTGATTATAGCATGTCAGTCTAAATCCAGTGTTCTGACAAATCAGGGAATAAACTTTTGAACATATAATAAAGATTATATTCCACTGTGCTGACAACACTATAATCTTTAACCAACTCATATGTTCTGGACTTAAAAAGAATTCATACATTATATACATATAATCATGAAATAAATCATGTGAACCATACAACATAAAATGTTATTTCTGATCTTTATTAATAAGTAAATCTGATTATATAAAATGAGTTTTATTTAGGGCATAAAACCCAACAAACTCCCACTTGCACTAATATAAAACAAAAAGTGCATTTCAAATAATCATTAACACCTTGATATACAAATCAAGTTTAATAGTAGTAAACTCCTCGTAATAGGATCTGATAGGTTGAATTAAACACAACCTCTTCTCCACCATTACTCTTCCTTAATCACAAAATCCTTGATAATGTGAAATTCCTCTCTATATGTCTACTCTCTTGGGATACTGGATTTTATACTTTTGGCAACTACTTCTTGGTTATTCAGGAAGTAACCCTAGTAGTTAAGGCAAGTTGGAACGGTGCCACAAATGTATAGAACTTTCCTTAGACTGAATAAGTATCTTTCCTGCAACTTTTAACATTCAGTCTTTTTCTTGTAGACCAAGAGATTTCAGATACGTTTTTACACTTCTCCGAAATCACTACTCCACCCCCAAAGTAATCATCATCTCATCAGCAGACTTTCTAGCACACAGGCAAGTCTCGAAATCTGATGTGGTGTAGTCTAAGAGTTTCAAAACCACCCTTATTGACTAACAAAGTCTGGGAATATGTAGACGCCCCTGACGACTATCATCCGATAGGATGCAAGTGGGTTTACAAGAAGAAAAGAGGAGCTGGAGGCGAAGTCGAAACTTTTAAAGCTAGACTTGTAGCCAAGGGTTATACCCAAAGAGAAGGCGTGGACTATGAGGAAACTTTTAGTCCTGTTGCCGTGCTCAAATCCATCCGAATTCTTCTCTCCATACCGCCGCTTTCGATTATGAAATGCGGCAAATGGATGTCAAGATCGCCTTCCTTAATGGGGTACTTGAAGAAACCATCTATATGGAGCAACCGAAGGTTATGTTCTTCACAGGCGGGGAAAAGAAAGTTTGCAAATTAAACAGGTCTATCTATGGACTTAAGCAAGCTTCTCGCTCATGGAACAAAAGGTTTGATGAAATCATCAAGACCTACGGCTTTCTTCAGAATGAAGATGAACCTTGTGTTTACAAACTCAAGGAAGACCAAATAGTAGTATTCCTGGTCCTTTATGTTAATGACATTTTGATTATTGGAAACAATGTCAAGAAAATTACTCACATCAAGGAATGGCTCAACACTCAATTCGATATGAAAGATTTGGGTGAAGCAGCCTATGTTCTTGGTATTCAGATTATTAGAAACCGGAAGAACAGATCTCTTTCTCTCTCTCAAACAACCTACATAGACAAAGTCTTAGAGAGATTCTCCATGAACAACACCAATGGGGCAAATATGCCTTCTAGATATGGTATTCGTCTATCTAAGGAACAGTCTCCGACTGATCCTCAAGAGATAGAGGACATGGCGAAAATTCCCTATGCCTCTGCAGTTGGAAGTCTAATGTATGCAATGTTATGCACTAGACCTGACATCTGTTATGCAATTGGAATCGTGAGCTGGTATCAGTCTAATCCAGGAAATGAACATTGGAATGCAGTTAAGTATATTCTGAAATACTTGAAGAGTACAAGGAATCTTGTGTTAGTCTACAAGGGTGGTGCTTTAAATCCCATAGGCTACACTGATTCAGATTTCCAGGCAAGTCTTGAAGACAGGAAATCTACATCTGGGATGGTGTTTATTCTTGGGGGTGGAGCAGTGGTTTGGAGAAGTGCTAAACAAACCGCGATATCGGACTCAACTATGGAAGCTGAATACGTAGCTGCAGCCGAAGCTGCTAAAGAACTTGTCTGGCAAAGAAAGTTCTTCACCAGTATAGGTGTCCTTCCTGAAATGGAAAAGGCTCTGGTCTTACTTTGTGATAACAATGGAGCAATAGCAAACAGTAAAGAACCTCGAAGCCACAAGAGAAGCAAACACATTGAAAGGAAGTATCACATTATCAGAGAATACGTGGCAAGAGGGGATGTACTGGTTGAGAAAGTTGACACAAAGGAAAACCTAGCTGATCCATTTACCAAAGTCCTAGCCGTGACAGCCTTTAAAAAGCACCGTCAGAATTTAGCATTAATTGATATGTACTAATTAGTTTTATATTAGTGCAAGTGGGAGTTTGTTAGGTTTTATGCCCTAAATAAAACTCCATTTCAATGTAATCTATTTTATTCAACATCAATAAAGAAACATAAGTATTTTTCATTCATTTGTGTATGTTTTGGTTCACTTTATCAATTGCTTGTCTATTTGATTTATAAATTCATCTTAAACCCTTTTCACATACTTGATCATGTTTATTGTGCTGTCATCACATTGGAAAGTAAACATGACTATGTGAATAAAGTTTCCTAGATTTGTCAGACACAGGATTTTACTGATATGATAATCTACAACAAGAGTTTACTTGCATTTGGAGAAATGCCATGTTCTTTCCAGAACATTGGTTAAAGTAAAGCTCAGGTTGGATGCATGGAGTATGCATCGGAAGGGATCGATATTGAACTTTGACTTAGATTTAATTAAACTTACCGTAAAATCTATTCAAGTCAATATCGCCAAGTTGATCCTAGATCAAATGTTCTTAATCCTGTTATGATTAGGCTCAATCTTGAAAGGCTATTCGTGTTCTTTGATTTGTTAGTTAAGCCTAATTTTAGGTCAGGGTGATACGTACATTTTGGGACCACGGTAGTGCCATTGAGTGGGAGCGCTAGCATAAACATTGAATCTATAGCTTCTATCTGGGGAATAGTAAGCAAAGGATGATCTCCTTCGAGCTTGACCAAACGAACATAAATGGTGTAGTACTCATTTCACATAAGCTGAAATATCATTTATACGGGGTCAAGTGTTTTAAGGATAAAATACATAGTAGGGTGTTACGGTAATCTAATCCCTTTACAGTGTAGATCATTCATATAGAGGATCATTGATCACATTAGGATTATAACAATGGATAACTAATGATGCGTCTATATGGTGGAACATATAGAGCATTCTATATAATGAGAGTGCAATTCTAAGTTCTATGCGTGGATTCAACGAAGAATTAATAAGTTAGTGAATTTTAGTGTTAAATTCTTGATCTACTTATTGGAAGCTCGGTTATATAGACCCATGGTCCCCGCACTAGTTGAGATAATATTGTTCGTAAGACTCATGTAATTTGTTTTGATTAATAAATTATAATTCACAAATTAGACTATGTCTATTTGTGAAATTTTCACTAAGTAAGGGCAAAATTGTAAAGAAAGAGTTAATAGGGGCATATTTGTTCATTATGATACTTTGTATGGTTCAATTAATAAATATGATAAATGACAATATTATTTAATAATTATTTATAGTTATTAAATAGTTAAAATTGGCATTTAAATGGTTGAATTAGAAAATTGGCATTTTTGAGAAAATCATATACAAAAGTGTTAAAATTGCAAAATTACAAAAAGCAAGGCCCAAATCCATCAAGCCATGGCCGACCACTTTTGTAGGCATTTTAAACTGATATTTTCATTATTTTAATGCCAAATAATTCAAACCTAACCCTAGTGGAATGCTACAAATAGATAGTGAAGGCTTCAGGAAAATTACACTTCTGAATCAGAAAACCTGAGCCTTTCTCTCTCTACCTTGGCCGCCACTCTCTCTATCTCTTCTTCCTTCATATTTCGAAATTACCTTAGTGATTAGAGTAGTGCCCACACACAGCAAGCAATAATCATAGTGAGGAAGATCGTGAAGAAAGATCATCAGCAAAGGAGTTTCAGCATCAAGGATTCAGAGAAAGAGATCCAGGTTCAGATCTTGATAATACTCTGCTACAGAAAGGATACAAGGGTTAGAGATCTGAATGGAAGGAGTCATTTAATTCCACTGCACCCAATGTAAGGTTTCTTAAACTTTATACGTGTTTATTTCATCGTTTTAAAAAGTTCATATTTAGGGTGTTAATAAACATACTTGTGAGTAGATCTAAGATCCTGGTAAAATAATTTCCAACAACTGGCCTCAGAGCCATGGTAATTGATTTGCTTGCAAGAAATTTGGACTTTAAAACGATTGTTTGTTTTGTTTTTTGGATGGTATCATGTTGTATTGAGTGTTATTTGATGATTGATTGGTGTTTGTGAATTTTCGTGAAAATAATTGAATATCTGTTTCTGAAATTATTTTTATTGGATAGTATGGAGAAAATTAAGCAAGTTACGTTTTTACAGAACTCAATTTCGATTTAATTTGAATTAGTTATGATATTTTGAAGATTCGAAAAAATCGGGGTTGTGCTGAAACCCACCTGCGCGCGCGGAAATCATGCACGACATGATTCCGCCGAGCAAACTTGGCCCAGCACCTAGCATACGCGCGCGGACGGGTATGCACTGCATCCCGTCCGTACAACTTGCAATTTTTTTGTTTTTCTTCGTTTTTTCATGCTTTTCATGGAATTAACTTCCGATTGTTTTGTGTAGTTTTGTATATATACTATTACTATTCCTAATTCAATTCTAATTATCATTATGAATTAATTTAATATTTTTTAAATTTAATTCAAGATATTAGTGTAATTTGAATTTAAAAATAGTTAGTATCTATCTTATTTGCTTAATAATCTATCTTATTTTTAAAATTTGATTATATCTTATCTTATTTTTAAATTTAAGGTCAGATTTTAAATTTTTTAAATTAATTTTTTTTTAAAAATAATTTGACCTTATTTAAATTTAAATTAAGATAACTATAATCATGTAATTTTTAAATGAAGTAAGATATTTTGCTAACTTTTAAATTTTGTTATTTTATTTATTAAAATTACATTTAAAATCTAAAAAAGATATTCATTTATCTTTTTTAATTTTTTATTTAATTTTTATTTATAAAATAACATTTAAATTTTAAAAGTAGTTAGCAAATTTTGAAATGATATTTAGGTTGGTTGAAACTTAATTTTTCAAAATTGTAGGTTTAATTTTAAATTTAAATTTTTTTTAAAATTTCGATTTTTTCAAATTTTATTTAAATTTTCGAAAATATTTTTTTTATTTAATTAATTATTTCGAAATTAATTATTTAATTTAAAATTAAATAAATCCTACATCCAACTATCCAGCTAACCTTGTTGCAGGAGTATGTGTTTTAGCTTGTGTGTAAGTTTTCAAAACCTATTATTACTTGATTGCAAATAGCCATGGTTACTTTTTGCCAGATCTAATGATCTGATGGCTCCCTTGGTCAAGTAAATAATTTGTAACATGTATATTTACAATCTTCTTTCATCTGTGTATGACCTAGCAACATGATAGGACCCATCAAAAGTGTGCCTGTGTGAGCCTGTGTTTAATTTTCATTATAGATGCATATAGGTTGATATTGCTAAATAAATTATTATAGTTCTTGATAGATTTTATTTAGGACCATTTAGTTTTTGGGCCTATTCAATTAATAACAGTTGTTCATTTTAAGGTTAAATTCCTCTCTTTTGGGCCTTGTGTGAGAGTTGGGAGCCATAGAAGTGGGTATGACATACTGAACCCAACACCCCCTCACATGAACCACCCCAATGGTGAAGGCCCATTTGCCTGATTTGAACAACTGTATTAGGTTAATTACACTAGTTTAACTTAATAAAATTGATTAGCAACATAATTAATTTCATTTTTTAAAAAAATTAATTTAAGAAAACCATAGTTTAAAGAATTTTATATTCTAAGCTAAACTATATGTATTTTCTTGTATTTAATTAAATATAGAATTATAACCATCTAGATTCTTTCTGAAGCTTAATTTAAATTTTTCATTAAATATTCCTATTTAAGTTGATATTTAGTTATCTACAACTAACCAACTTAAATCTGAATATCTTTTGGATTTAAAATTTCAAAATTAAGTTGAGGAATTTTAGGCATTGGTTATTAAGATTCTTTAGATATTTTTTATGTTAATATCTTTTCGAATATTAACTTAAAATGGAATATTTTAGATATTTTTTAGGTTAATATCTTTTCGAATATTAACTTAAAATAGAATATCTTCAAATTAAGTGGTTACAACTTAATTTTAATTTAATTAAATCTGATTTGAAGGATATTTAAGTTGATTTTTTTTTAGATTCTTCTAAAACAACTTAAACAAGATATTTTCAAATTTGTTCCATTTATTATTCGAATTTATTTTTCGAATTTAGTTAATAATTGAAAATTAATTAAAGTTGATTTTTTATTTAAACCAACTTTGATTTGTAATTTTTCATTATTATATTATGGAACTTGTTCGATATTTATTTGAATTTATTTTTCAAATTAAATAATAACTGAAAATTAATTAAAGTTGATTTTTTATTTAAACCAACTTTAATTTGTAATTTTTTCATTATTATAATATCGAATAATATGATTATACAAAATACATTTTTTTTTTTAAATAATGAGCTTTTAATCAAAAGATATTCGATCTCCATTGTTGGTCTTACAATAGTTAAATTTTTTCAATATAACCTCGAGACGCTAGACTTCGTCCCCATATGGATGGTTATTCGTTGAACACTTTTAACACCGTAAGATTTCAGTTGATAAGTGTTTTGTGAGTTTTTCGTCTCTATTTAGACTCTCCCCTACGGTGACTACTTAGAGATAAACTCATAAAACATGAAACAATGGTGGAAGCTCATAAAATGAGAATAACCTTGACTCTCGCCTACCAGGACAACGTTGGATTCTCATTTTGATCGAATAAAAGGTTGCTAAAATGTTTAATTTTAGATGAGCTGACAACTCTATTCAACTAATGTTATCTTTGACTCTCGCCTACTGGGACACTGTATTTCATTATGTTGGAAACCTTAGAAAATAAACTATGTTAGATTTAGTATTTCTATAACATATGTCATTACTTGTTATTTTCTGAACTTGTGTATGAATGTTGAACCAAAACCTTACTTCTGTTTTATTGATGTGTTGTAGTGTCTATAATCCTCTTCCCATTCCACTCCTAGTTCATATCTTAGCAATTGAACTTGAAGTTATAAACTCCTTGACAGAGTAATACTTCACATATGCTCATGATGGACTTTAAATTCCAGAAAGCAGGTAAGCTGGGAATTGTTCACTCTGAAGAGAAAATAGTTCATAACTCCATAAATCCTACTACTTCAAGCTTAGTTGAGAAGATAAGAGAAAGTTATTCCACTTCCTCAAGTTATACTTCACAACAAAATGAACTAGCAAGAACAACAATTAACAAACGAATAAGCAGTAATGCTTTATTCTTCGAATCATGTGTGTTAGAGAATGATAAATCCATTTGGATTCTTGATTCTGGGTCTACAAACCATGTAAGTTGTTCATTGCAATTGCTTGAGAATTGGAATTATTTGAAATCCGGAGAGTTGAAACTTAAAGTTGGTAATGGCGAAATGGTTTTGGTTAGAGCTAGAGGAAAAGCCAAACTCAAGTTTCAACACAGAATTTTGGAATTAGACAATGTCTTATACATTCCAAATTTCAGTAGAAACTTGGTTTCTGTTTCATGCTTACAATTGCAACAATACAAATTAGACTTTTCGAATTCTGGTTCTACCATTTCTCGAAATGACATTCAGATTTGTGTTGCATCCATGGAACAGGGGCTTTATGTTCTTAGACCAGAAACACCATTTGCCCTACATAACGAACTGTTTAAAGTAGCTAAACCTAGAAACCACAAAAAGTAAAAGATCGTTGATGATAATGAAACATATCTATGGCATTTACGTTTGGGTCACATTGGCTATGACAGACTAAACAGGCTAACCAAAGACGGTGCATTGAAAAATGTCGTCTTAGGCGAATTACCTGTTTGCGAATCTTGCCTAGAAGGAAAGATGACCAAACGTTCTTTCTCTGCAAAGGGAGAGCGTGCCAAACAACCCCTAGGGTTAGTGCATTCCGATGTGTGCGGACCTTTGAATGTCAAAGCCCGAGGAGTACTTTGTCACTTTCATTGACGATTACTCTAGATATGGACATCTTTACCTTATGCATAAGAAATCTGAAACATTTTCAAAGTTTCAAGAATTTCACGCATTGGCTCAAAACCAATTGGGTAAAACATTAAAGATCTTGCGAACTGATAGGGGTGGAGAATATATGGATATGTAGTTCAAAGATCATTTAATTGAACTTAGAATTGAATCCCAATTAACCGCCCCTAGCACTCCACAGCAAAATGGAGTTGCAGAAAGACGAAATCACACGCTTTTGGAAATGGTTAGGTCCATGCTTAGTTTTTCAACTCTACCTACGTCCTTCTGGGGATATGCAATTCAGATGGCAACCGACATTTTAAATGTTGTTCCATCTAAATCAATCCCTAAGACACCCTTAGAACTATGGATTGGTCGTACACCTAGTTTACGCCATTACAGAATCTGGGGGTGCCCTGCTCATGTCTTAAGAAAGAAAGACGGCAAACTTGAGTCACGAACTGAAGTTTGCATGTTTGTCGGTAATTCTAAAGAGACTAGGGGTGGACTATTTTATAGTCGCAAGGATGATAAAGTGTTTGTTTCTACAAATGCAACTTTCCTTGAAGATGACTATATTAAGAATTTCAAATCACAAAGTAAAGTAGTGTTGGAGGAAATGCTTTCAGATATAAGTCCTTCCAATGTTCCGTCCTCTTCCACTCGCGAAGAAGACAATCCCACTCCCTCAGTTGAACAAACTGAGAAATCTACTACTAAAGTTTCTGTTCAAAAGATCATTGTACCTCGTCGTAGTGGGAGGGTTTCAACAAAAACAGCTCGTTATGGCTTGGATGGTGAAATCAATATGGTCGTAGGTGACGGTATTGATGACGATCCATTAACCGATAAACAGGCAATGGCTAGTCCGCAACGGAAACGATGGTCGGCTGGCAAGGATTCAGAAATGGATTCCATGAAAAAGAACAAAGTCTGGGAATATGTAGACGCACCTGACGACTATCATCCGATAGGATGCAAGTGGGTTTACAAGAAGAAAAGAGGAGCTGGAGGCGAAGTCGAAACTTTTAAAGCTAGACTTGTAGCCAAGGGTTATACCTAAAGAGAAGGCGTGGACTATGAGGAAACTTTTAGTCCTGTTGCCATGCTAAAATCCATCGGAATTCTTCTCTCCATAGCTGCTGCTTTCGATTATGAAATCTGGCAAATGGATGTCAAGACTGCCTTCCTTAATGGGGTACTTGAAGAAACCATCTATATGGAGCAACCAGAAGGTTATGTTCTTCCTGGGCAGGAAAAGAAAGTTTGCAAATTAAACAGGTCTATCTATGGACTTAAGCAAGCTTCTCGCTCATGGAACAAAAGGTTTGATGAAATCATCAAGACCTACGGCTTTCTTCAAAATGAAGATGAACCTTGTGTTTACCAGCTCAAGGAAGACCAAATAGTAGTATTCCTGGTCCTTTATGTTGATGGCATTTTGATTATTGGAAACAATTTCAAGAAAATGACTCACATCAAGGAATGGCTCAACACTCAATTCGATATGAAAGATTTGGGTGAAGCAGCCTATGTTCTTGGTATTCAGATTATTAGAAACCGGAAGAACAGATCTCTTGCTCTCTCTCAAACAACCTACATAGACAAAGTCTTAGAGAGATTCTCCATGAGCAACACCAATGGGGCAAATATGCCTTCTAGATATGGTATTCGTCTATCTAAGGAACAGTCTCCGACTGATCCTCAAGAGATAGAGGACATGGCAAAAATTCCCTATGCCTCCACAGTTGGAAGTCTAATATATGCAATGTTATGCACTAGACCTGACATCTGTTATGCAGTTGGAATCGTGAGCATGTATCAGTCTAATCCAGGACATGAACATTGGAATGCAGTTAAGTATATTCTGAAATACTTGAAGAGTACAAGGAATCTTGTGTTAGTCTACAAGGGTGGTGCTTTAAATCCCATAGGCTACACTGATTCAGATTTCCAGGGAAGTCTTGAAGACAGGAAATCTACATCTGGGATGGTGTTTACTCTTGGGGGTGGAGTAGTGGTTTGGAGAAGTGTTAAAAAAACCGCAATATCGGACTCAACTATGGAAGCTGAATACCTAGCTGCAGCCGAAGTTGCTAAAGAACTTGTCTGGCTAAGAAAGTTCTTCACCAGTATAGGTGTCGTTCCTGGAATGGAAAAGCCTCTGGTCTTACTTTGTGATAACAATGGAGCAATAGCAAAGAGTAAAGAACCTGGAAGCCACAAGAGAAGCAAACACATTGAAAGGAAGTATCACATTATCAGAGAATACGTGGCAAGAGGGGATGTACTAGTTGAGAAAGTTGACAAAGAGGACAACCTAGCTGATCCATTTACCAAAGTCCTGGCCGTGACAGCCTTTGAAAAGCACCGTCAGAATTTAAGATTAATTGATATGTACTAATTAGTTTTATATTAGTGAAAGTGGGAGTTTGTTAGGTTTTGTGCCCTAAATAAAACTCCATTTCAATGTAATCTATTTTATTCAACATCAATAAAGAAACAGAAGTATTTTTCATTCATATGTGTATGTTTTGGTTCACTTTATCAATTGCTTGTCTATTTGATTTATAAATTCATCTTAAAGCCTTTTCACATACTTGATCATGTTTATTGTGCTGTCATCACATTGGAAAGTAAACATGACTATGTGAATAAAGTTTCCTAGATTTATGAGACACAGGGTTTTACTGATATGATAATCTACAACAAGAGTTTACTTGCATTTGGAGAAATGCTATGTTCTTTCCAGAACATTGGTTAAAGTAAAGCTCAAGTTGGATGCATGGAATATGCATCGGAAGGGACCAATATTGAACTTTGACTTAGATTTAATTAAACTTACCGTAAAATCTATTCAAGTCAATATCGCCAAGTTGATCCTAGATCAAATGTTCTTAATCCTGTTATGATTAGGCTCAATCTTGAAAAGCTATTCGTGTTCTTTGATTTGTTAGTTAAGCCTACTTTTAGGTCAGGGTGATACGTACATTTTGGGAACACGGTAGTGCAATTCAGTGGGAGCGCTAGCATAAACATGGAATTTATAGCTTCTATCTGGTGAATAGTAAGCAAAGGATGATCTCCTTCGAGCTTGACCAAACGAACATAAATGGTGGAGTACTGATTTCACATAAGGTGAAATATCATTTATACGGGGTCAAGTGTTTTAAGGATAAAATACATAGTAGGGTGTTACGGTAATCTAATCCCTTTACAGTGTAGATCATTCATATAGAGGATCATTGATCACATTAGGATTATAACAATGAATAACTAATGATGCGTCTATATAGTGGAACATATAGAGCATTCTATATACTGAGAGTGCAATTCTAAGTTCTATGTGTGGATTCAACGAAGAATTAATAAGTTAGTGAATTTTAGTGCTAAATTCTTGATCTACTTATTGGAAGCTCAGTTATATAGACCCATGGTCCCCTCACTAGTTGAGATAATATTGTTTGTAAGACTCATGTAATTTATTTTGATTAATCAATTATAATTCACAAATTAGACTTTGTCTATTTGTGAAATTTTCACTAAGTTAGGGTGAAATTGTAAAGAAAGAGTTAATAGGGGCATATTTGTTAATTATGATACTTTATATGGTTCAATTAATAAATATGATAAATGACAATATTATTTAATAATTATTTGTAGTTATTAAATAGTTAGAATTGGCATTTAAATGGTTGAATTAGAAAATTAGCATTTTTGTGAAAATCATATACAAAAGTGTTAAAATTGCAAAATTGCAAAAAGCAAGGCCCAAATCCATCAAGCCATGGCCGGCCACTTTTGTAGGCATTTTAAACTGATATTTTCATTATTTTAATGCCAAATAATTCAAACTTAACCCTAGTGGAATGCTATAAATATATAGTGAAGGCTTCAAGAAAATTACACTTCTGAATCAGAAAACCTGAGCCTTTCTCTCTCTACCTTGGTCGCCACTCTCTCTCTCTCTCTCTCTCTCTCTTCTTCCTTCATATTTCGAAATTACCTTAGTGATTAGAGTAGTGCCCACACACAGCAAGCAATACCTCAATCATAGTGAGGAAGATCGTGAAGAAAGATCATCAGCAAAGGAGTTTCAGCATCAAGGATTCAGAGAAAGAGATCCAGGTTCAGATCTTGATAATACTCTGCTACAGAAAGGATACAAGGGTTAGAGATCTGAACGGAAGGAGTCATTTAATTCCACTGCACCCAATGTAAGGTTTCTTAAACTTTATACGTGTTTATTTTATCGTTTTAGAAAGTTCATATTTAGGGTGTTAATAAACATACTTGTGAGTAGATCTAAGATCCTGGTAAAATAATTTCCAACAGTTCCTCTTCTTAATCTTAAAAATTTACTTGATTGTCTTCCAATGTTCCTCTCCTGGATTAATCTGATACTTACTCATTACTCCAACTCAACAGCAGATGTCTGGTGTAAGGCATACAAAAGCATATCTGAGACCTCTCACTGTTGATTTAAGAAATTCTTTCATGGCTTTATCTTCTCTGGAATAGTTGAGACTTTTCCTTAGATAAATAAATTCTATATCTAAGAAGTTGTGAAGCTTCTATAGATTGCCATTAAAAGGAAAATGCTTCAGCATCTTACTAAAGTAAGTTGCTTGCATTAGAGTAAGTAATTACCAGGTATACCACAAGCCATCGGTTCAGATAAACTCAAACCTATAATACTAGGAACAGGAAGTTTTGTTAAGTCCATTGAATAGACTTATGAACGAAAATTTCCTTTCATGTCCTTGTAATAGAAAACTTTTGGTTACTCCATGTGAATGGATCAAACCATAGTTCTATTGGCTTTCTTCTTAGTTTCTTATCTTGACAATCCATTACTGGTTTAAACTCACAATGGATTTTAATCACTAGTGTCTTCCAAGTCATAGGAAGAGTGAGTTCCTAGAAACTCTTCCACTACGACAAGGTACCGTGAACTATGTGTAAGAAAACTAAATGGTATTGACCTCTTCGGTTGTGTTAAGACAACAGAGGCAATGGGATCATCTTGTAACGAATAAGATGATAGAACACTTATGGAATCAAGAAAAATTTTCTCCTTTATTTGCTACTTTATTTTCAAACTTAGTCATTTTCTTAGAAAAGTAGTATTTGTTTAAACAAACACTTTCTTATCTAATGACTATGGGATGGTCCACCCCTAATCACTTAGAATAGCTAACAAACATGCAAACCAGGGTTAACAGTTCTAGCTTTTCTTTAGATTTCGATTAGGTCATCCATGAATCTAGTAATGATTTACATTAAGTATAGAACCATTGCATCATTCTAAAATTTTATTTCCATAGAAGGATTTAGGCAACGACTAGTAACTAATCATCAATATGCAACTCGAATTTCTGGGGAGGTAAGTTTGGATATAATTCAAAATCAAATTAATGATCTTTGAACTGCGTATCTACTAACTTTTTCTCCGCCCCTATCAGTTTGCGAGATCTTTAACCACTTACCATTGCTAGAAATTTATGAAATTTTTCAAACATTTCAAATTTCTTTTGCGTAAGGTAAAATCTAGAGTGATCGTTTTAAGAATACAACGAAAACTCATATCCACCCCTGAATGTACATCTATCTGCGAATGAGATGAGCTTAATTTCAGTGGATATAGGCATATTAACTCTTTGCAGAGAATGATCTTGTCAAAACCACTATGAACAAGATACAAATGCCATAGATTTATAAAATGTGGTTGTATCTTTTAGTTACAACAAAGAGTTCTTAGAATAGTGCAAGTGGATTCTGGTCACAGAATACTAAACTTATACAGTTTAAATCCATTGAAAGAAAATGGTTATGAAACACTTGTGAAAGTGTAACTGTATAATTAGTAACTCTTTCTTGGACCACCACTACTAATCTAACTCTATGATTTGCCTATACAAGTAGGAGATTTCTAAGATTGAGGATTTATATCATTTTGGGATAGAATTCTGGGAATATAATCATATGCGTCATTTAATTTCTTAAGAGGAAATATGGAATGACTTTATATGATTTATAGACCATTCATCCAATGATATGTTGTTAAGCTGATTCGAAAATGAATAAGCTAAGAGGAATTAGAATAATTTCGTTTTAAATAAGAATCCAACGATGCTCCGATTAGCGAGAGTCAAAGTAATCTTATTTATACAATCTTCTTGTTTCATATTGTAAAATACTAGTCTAAGGTGTCATCAATTGATGAACAGCTAGATGTTGCATATACAATATTTATCTTTCGAGATCTAACACTATTATGTTAGTCTAATGGTGAAAATCCATTAGGGATTTATCTCATTAGAAAAACAAACCAAGTTAGACCAACAATGAAGATTCGAAATTAAACTACAATTTAATAACAGAAAATAACATGGTTCAATATAAATTCATACACAATTCAGAAATTATGAAGCATATAGCAAGTAGGAATGACAAGTGAAAATACTAAAACATACAATCCTAAATAATCTCTAAGGTTTTCAACAAACTGATATCAGTGTCCCGTTTAGGCGAGAGTCAAAGCTACCATTCATTGAATAGAGTTGTCAGCTCATCTAAAATGATCAACATTCTAGCAACCTTTTATTCGATCAAGATGTGAATCCGCGTTGTCCCGTTTAGGCGAGAGTCAAGGCTATTCTATCTTATGAGCTTCCACCATTGTTTCATATTCTTGCAAGTCTTATACAGTCGCCACCATTAGGGTGATAAAAACTATATAAAAAACTTACAAGATTACTTATCTTTCGAGATTAAACGGTGCTAACTTGCTAATGAACGTTCCTCCATTAGGGAGGATTACTCACTAAAACAATAGCTATGTAAAACTAACAATGGAGATCGAATATCCTTATAATAATAAAGCTAATTATTTAATGAAGGTTGTATTTTCTTCTGAAATTTATTTTAATCAATTTATTTTAAATATATATTTATTTAATTAAAATTTCCAATTTAGAATAAAAAATTCTAAATATAAATTTTAATGTAATATTTATAAATTATACTTAGATGGATATGAAAATAACGTGAATTATTTCCATCTTAGTAATAATTTCCATAAATATTTAGAAAATTATTCAATTTAAGTTGTTTCAAAATTAATTTAAATTAATTTACAACTTCAAATTTAATTTTCTATAAATATATATAGCATTTCGAAAAATGAACTGTATAAGAATACTACTTTCGAAAGTGCTTTAAAATAAAATAAAATAAATCTTGAAAAATTACTCTAATTTTATGTTGGCCCAAAATTAATAAAAATTAATTTTCAACAAAAAATATAATTTTCCTATTTAATTAAATATCTAAGAAAAATTTCAAATATTTAAGTATCATGATTAAAAAATCAACTTAAATATTAATTTTCTATTTAATTAAATATCACTAGAAAAATGCTTCAAGCAAAACAGATAATATCTATCTAGACTTTCATAGACTAATTAATTCTATTTCTAATTATAATATATTTTAGTTCATTTATTTTAATTAATCATTAAATGAAAAAAAATCATTGATTTAAGTTGGTCCAAAATTAAATAAATAATTTTCAACTTTAATCTATTTTTCAAATAAAATTCGAAATTTCTGCATTAATGAAATATAATTTTAAAAATTTTGGGAAAATGATTAATAAAATAAAATAAAATATATTTTGAAAATTATTCAGCTTTAAGTTATTCTGAAATAAGATTCAAACTTAAAATAATTTCCAATTTTAATTAAATAACATGAAAATAATAATATTTAAGTATCATGATGAAAATCAACTTAGATATTGAATTTTCAATTTAATTAAATGTATTAAATTCAAGAAATAAATAATTAAGTATAGAGGAAACTTAATTATTAATTCTAGTTTAATACTAGGAAAATATACTAAACTTAGATTGTGCCAAAATTAATTATTAACCAATTAATTTCACAATCAATGATATTTTCCTATTTAATATTAGAAATAATAACTAGTATAGAAATAACTATCAAGAATATATATCATTAACTAAGTGTTTTTCTAAAATTAACTTTCAAATATTAAATGAAAAATAAATTTCATATATTTTAAAAGTTAATTATGTTGGTAATTCAATTTTAATTAGGTTAGACTAATATAATTATTTAAATAAGGCAAATGGGCCTTCACAATTGGGGTAGTTCATGTGAGGGGGAGCTGGGTTCAGTATGTCGTACCCACTTCTATTGGCCCCCAAGTCTCACACAAGGCCCAAAAGAGAGGAATTTAACCTTTAAATAAATAATTTTTATTCATTGAATAAGCCCAAATCTAATTGGGCCTAAATAAATTTACTTATGTCAAAATTTATTTTAGCAACCTAGTCCATTTACTTAGTAAAAACTTAAATGAGCTTCCTATATGCATCTAAGCCCAATAGCAAACATATAGGCTCACACAGGTCAAATGATTTGGATGGGCCCTATCATGTTACTAGGTTTACACAGATGAAAGAAGTACAAAATTTACCTGTTACAAATTATTTATAAGATCTATTGAAAATTGGACTATGATTAAAATCAAATCATTGGATCTGTCAACAATTTAATCATAGCAATTTAGATCAGATAAATAATAGGTTTGTTAAAAAAAATTTGAATAAACAATATAAAATTAACAAACATTGTCTATGTAACAGATGTGAAAATAAGATATTAATATAATTAAATTATTATTCTTAAACTAACCAAATAAAGGAAACTAATTTTAAAATATCTAGGTTTATTGGAATCAAATTAAATTAAATATCTAATAAGATCAATGATTTGAAAGGAAAGAATCTTCAATCACTTTCAAATCTTATAATTTAATAAAATAAACCAATTTTAAAATAGATTTGGTTAGATAATTATTATTTTAGAAATAAAATAATAAATAAATAATAATTACCATAATTATATGTCAAAATATCTCAAATTAAGCAATATTCAAATTTCAAAATATCTATGTTATTTAAATATGTAAGATATGATTTATAAATTTCTAATAAGGAAAAAAATGATATATATATAGAAAAAATATCATTTTTATACTTATAATTTATAAATAATTAAATATTTAACAAAATAACAAATTTTGAATTTGAAAATATTATGGTAAGTATATCTATAAAAATATCTATGTTAATTTCAAATTTATTAATTATTTAATTTGTCATATAAGATAATTATAATATAATATTTTAAATAAAAAGACAAAGTTATCTTTTTAATTTAAAATATATTAAATATCAAAATATCTAATCTTATAATTAAATAATAAATAAATATTAAAGAAGTTAACAAAATTTTAAATCTGACCATAATAGGAAATATTTAAAATTGGAAACATTCTAAAATAGAAATATTTAAAAAATTGGAAAAATTCCAAATTGAAAATATTTAAAATTGGAAACATTTCAATTTAGAAATATTTAAAAATTAGAAAAATGCATTTTGGGTAACAATCCCATGAAAAAATTGGATTTTTGGAGAAAAAAACCCACAAAATTCGCAATTTGTAGGGAACACCATTGAAACCTGATTTTCCAAAAATCATAACTCTTTCAATTTTTGTCGGAATCGACTTCCGTAAAAACAAAAATTGCTCAATTTTTCACAAGGAATCCAAATAAAATATTTTAAAAAATAGAAAAAATATTTTTCATGGAAAAATTTCGTACAACATTAACATTCATCACATAAGCACATAAACCAACATGAAACCATCCAAATCAACACAAAAACTATAAAACATCGTTTTAATTCATATTACATGAAAGTAAATCATTACCATGGCTCTGGTGCCAGTTGTTACAAATTATTTTACCAGGATCTAGATTTACTAACAAGTATGTTGGATTAACAACCTAATATGAATTCTAAAACAATGAAAATAAACACATATAAAGTTAGAAAACCTTACAGTGGGTGCAGCGGAATAATATGACTCCTTCCGTTCAGATCTCTAGCCCTTGATTCCTTTCTGTAGCAGAGCATCACCAAGATCTGAACCTGGATCTTCTTTTCTCCTTCTTTGATGCAGATTTTCCATAGTCTTACATACTATGATTGAGGTACCACTTGATGTGTGTGGGCACTACTCATCACTCAAGGATTTTCGAAAATACAAAGAAAAAAAGAGAGAGAAGGTGGCGTGTGAGGCCTTTTCTGAGGGAAACAAAGTGATCAAAGATGTGTATGTTTCCTCAAGCCAACACTTTCTATTTATAGAAAACCCTCTAGGTTTAGGTTAGAATTGTATGGCATTAAAATAATGGAAACTACAAATGGTAAATCCTATGCATGTGGCCGGCCATACGAAGGGTATTGGGCCTCACTTTGCAACTTTTCCATTTTGTTATTTTCCATTCCCATTTTTCCAAAAATGCCAATTTTCCAATTTAACCTTTTAAATGCCAATTCTAATTATTTAATAACTTAGAAATAATTATTAAATAATACTGCCATTTAATATATTTATTAATTTAGATATATAAAGTCTCTTAATCAATAAATAAACCTAAAATTTCTTTTCTTTACAATTTTGCCCTTGCTTAGTGAAAATTCATAAAGTAGCCATAGTCTAACTTTTAGAATTATAATTGATTAATAAAAATCAATTAACTGAGTCTTACAAGCAGTATGGTCTCAACTAGTATGGGGACCATGGGTCTATATAACCGAGCTTCCAATAAGTCGAACCAAATTTACCAAGTAAATTCCCTAACTTATTAATTCCTCATTGAATCCACACTTAGAACTTAGAATTGCACTCTCAGTCATATAGAACGCTCTATATGTTCCACGATATAGACACGTCATTAGTTATCAATTGTTATAACCTTAATGTGATCAATGATCCTCTATATAGATGATCTACATTGAAAAGGCACTACTGTTACCGCTACACCTTCAATGTATTTTATCCTTAAAACACTTAACCCTGTATAAATGATATTTCAGCTAAGTGAAATGAGATCTCCACCATTTATTTTCGTTTGGTTAAGCTCGAAGGAAATCATCCTTTACTTTCTATTTGCCAAATAGAAGCTATAGATTCCATATTTATGTTAGCGCTCCCACTCAATTGCATTACCGTGTTCCCAAAATGTACGTATCACCCTGACCCAAAAGTAGGCTTAACTAACAAATCAAAGAACACGAGTAACACTCTTGAGATTGAACCTAACCATAACAAGATTAAGATCATTTGATCTAGGATCAACAGGTGATATTGAATTGAATAGATATTACGGTAAATTTTAATATATCTAATCAAAGTTCAATATCGGTCCCTTCCGATGTATACTCCATACATCCGATACTGGTAAACTTTGCCAATGTCCTGGAAAGGACATAACACTTTTCCAAGGTGTAAGAATACCTATCGCTGATTATAGCATGTCAGTCTAAATCCAGTGTTCTGACAAATCAGGGAATAAACTTTTGAACATATAATAAAGATTATATTCCACTGTGCTGACAACACTATAATCTTCAACCAACTCATATGTTCTGGACTTAAAAAGAATTCATACATTATATACATATAATCATGAAATAAATTATGTGAACCATGCAACATAAAATGTTATTTCTGATCTTTATTAATAAGTAAATCTGATTATATGAAATGAGTTTTATTTAGGGCATAAAACCCAACACGAAGGTCATCCATCTCCATTATCCTTCTATTGACATGGAAGAGAATAAAAGACAGATGGGACTCCACATCATTGTGGATTCTGTTATTACGCTCCCTCCAAATCTTTTCGAAGATAATCGCGGCCCCCTCCAGGAAGACATTGAAATTTATCCCACTTGGATAGTTTGTGTCCACCTTAAACCAAGCTAGCCAAGAGTCCCAATCATAGATACTTGGGCTATCGGTTCTCAAATGCTATACGCAGCCAAACCACAGTGCTCTAGCAAAGTGACAATTCCAGAAGAGATGCAGGGAATCCTCAACCACCAGGGAGCACATAGGACATTCAGTGTCCCGAATGTAGAACATGGAGAGCAATTTACTCCTAGTGAGGAGGTTATTGGAGAGAATTTTCCACCAGAGAATCTTTAGTCTATTGTGGATGTGAGATCCCCAAATAATTCTCCATTTTGCATTGTTGGAATCCAATGCATCGACATTTTTAACCACCCGATATGCTGACTTTATAGAGAAGTGGCCACTGTGATCAGGGAGCCACATCCAAGAGTCCGTGGAGGGGATACTAGGAAGAGTAATATTGAGAATTCTCTTGGCGTCATCATGATTAAACCATCTTTTGATCAGGTCTTCTTGCCACTGATTCTTTCGAATAAAGTAACTAACTAAGCTCACACCTTCCGTAGCATCCAAACAGGGATGAGGTTGGAGAACACCATTGGGAACCCATGGATGGAACCAAATCGACGTAGCGTTTCCATTGTTGATCTTGCGACATACTCCTTTGGTTAAGAGGCTTCTCGAATTTAGAATTGCTTTCCATAGTATCGAATCGGAACCTCGTACATGGAGATCCAAGAAATCGTGATCCTTTATATATTTATCATTGAGAACTCTACTCCACAGGCTACTATTTTCAGTTAGAGCTTTCCATGCCCATTTCATAAGGAAAGCCAGGTTGATGGCTTCCGTAGTGTGAAACCCCAGCCCACCGCAGACCTTAGGATGACATAAAACCTCCCAGGCAGTGGTGTGCATCGAATGTCTTCCATCAAGATCGCCCCACCAGAAATCCCTAAGAGCCTTATCAATCTTTTTTGCAATGGAAATGGGTATGACATCCGACGAAACCACGTAGTTTGAAATGGCAGAACCCACGGACCTGATGAGGCATGACTTTCCAACGCTTGATAGTAATTTGGCTTTCCAACCTTGGACCCGATTTAGCACCCTTTCCACAATGAATTCAGCGTCTTTGGTTCATTTTGATGATCTAAAGAGCGGTATACCCAAGTAAGAAGCATTAGTAGACATTCTCTTCATTCCAAGGAATTGAGAAATAGCATGAGTCCTAGCCCGAGGGACCCCTCTAGTGAACGTTACGGATGATTTTTGAAGGTTGATAGATTGGCTCGACCAACTGCAGTACTTCTTGAGGCAGTCCATGAATGCTTTGGCCTCCTTCAAAGTAGCTTGGCCAAACAAAATTATGTCGTCCGCAAACATGAGGTGGTTGACTGGCATACAGTGTCGTCCCATTTTGAACCCCTTTAGGAGGCCTTTACTCTCCATCTGCAAGAAGAGTCTCGATAAAGTTTCAGCGGCAATGATAAAGAGGGAGGGAGAAAGAGGGTCCCCTTGCTCAAGCCCCTAGAAGGATTGAATTTTGCCATCACCAAACCATTAAGAAGCAGTTTTATCTCCTTTACAGATATGCAAGCCTTGACCCAATTAATGAACGGTGAAAGGAAGCTGAGGGAAGATAGGACTGAGATGATGAAGTTCCAATCTAGCTTATAATAGGCTTTTTCCATGTCAATCTTTATCATCATGAAGCCTCTCGATCCCCGTTTCTTCTTCATGGAGTGAACTCTCCCTCGCAATCATAGTATTTTCAGCGATACTCCGGCCTTTGACAAAGGCTATCTGATTAGGAAAAATTATTCTGGGCAGTAAGTGTCTCATTCGGTTAGCAAGGATCTTGGATATTATTTTGTAAGAGACATTACATAAGGCTATCGGTCTAAAGTCTTTTATGTACGCAGGGCCCTCCTTCTTCGGGATGAGGACAAAGGAAGTGTCATTGATGAAATGGGGCAACTCTCCATGGTTAAAGAAGTACAACACCATTTCGATCAGGTCCTTGCTTACAGTGTCCCAATAATGAGAGTAAAAACTGGGGGGGAGGCCATCCGGACCGGGAGCTTTATCATGTCCCATTTCATTCAGCGCCATAGAGATCTCTTCAACAGAGGGGATTGCGCTGAGATCACAGCAATCCTGAGCTGAGATACATGGTTCAAGAATACTAGTAGAGGGGGGTATCATTGTCGTAGCATTTTTGCCAAACAGCTCCTTGTAGTTCTCAATAAAGACTTCAGCGATTTCCTTTTGATCTCTTGTCCAGGCTCCATCATCGCTCTTCTTTATACACTGAATATAGTTTCTTCTACGTCTGATAGCCGTTGATGCCATGAAGAATTTAGAGCACATGACCCCTTTCTGTAACCATTGAACTCTTGATTTTTGTTTCCAGTGGATCTCCTCTCTTAGAAGAGCTTCGTTGAGGTCTTGTTTGGCCTTATGGATGGACATGAGATCATTCGGGTTACGTTCTTCTGCTTCTTACAGGGCCGATGTAGCTGAATTGACTTGATATTGTATAGTTTTGAACTGTTTTTTATTCCAAGAACTGAGCTTACGACAAGTATGCTTTATCTTTCTATGAAAGTTAACCAAAGGATTAAGGTGGAGTCTTTTTGCCCATGCCTCTTGGACCATCCAGAAACAACGTTTAACGCGAGCCCACATGTAGTATGCTTATTCTTCAATTTAGTTTAAGGTAAATGTTCAATGTATTTAAAATTTCTAGATATTGAATTAATTATTTATTTTAATTACACTATCTATATAAAGCAGGCATGAACTAGTTAGTAGTACACATTTTTAACATAATTATATTTTCTTCTCAATAATAGAAAAAAAAGTATTTTTTTGGATCACGCCATCAACAACATTAGCAAGGTATGTGTTTTTTATTTGTATATGTATATAATATTATTTTATTATTATTATATTTTTTTTATTTTGTGTACAACTTATTTTTCTTTGGTTTTTTCTTTTTGTTTAGATGTGTTCTGATGAAGATTTGATGGCTGGACCAAATAAAATATTTCATCTTAATGAAGCAATACAACGTATTGAGAACAATATATTGTCTATCAAAAAAGAGATAAGTTCACTTACTACTATTGTTGGAACATTACAACTTAGTTCAATAGTTATAGAAAAACGTGTGGAAGAAATATATGTTGCTAATGAGAAAAAAGAAAAGAAGAGAGAAAAGGAAAAAGAAAAGAAAAAAGAAAAAGTTCTTGATGAAAATGAATTTCAGGAACAACAAGTAGAGTTAAAACTCAAAAATATTTTTGAGTCTTTAGGAGAAGGTTTTAAGAAAGTGGACAGAGTGTTCCAAAAACAAAAGAGATTCTCAAACTCTACTAGTGAGAAATTTATTCTATTTTATTTTATTTCATTTTTTTAAAGAGTTTTATCTCCACTTTATCATTCTTAATAGGGGTGTTCATCCAATCCATTTCGCACTAAATGCAAATTTCATATTTTTAGAATCAACGTATAAGAAATATTATTGATATCTTATCACACGTCTTATTTTATTGTATACAATAATTACAAAATTTAAAATATATATAAGAATTGTCCCATAATAACAAGTTTAATTAATATACTATTAATGGAGATAACCGGCAAGTAGGAAACGTAATAACGGTTCTAGTTTATAGTCATTACTTATCCTGGTTGTCCCATGTTGATCAAACCAAGTACCACAAGCTTGGTTACTCCTAGTTGCTAATATTTGTTATAGAAAGTTTTTCCTTTAATCTTGATACGATACTCTATTGTGATCTAACAATTGTAGTTTCCTTATTTGTGTGTTGAAATATAAAGGGAAATAGGAAGGGCCATCTGGGAACGCACGGTTTTATCTCTCCAGTCTCATGGTACTAGACATGTCTTCCGGGTACAAATTACTGAAGGCGGAAGGCTTTACGAGTACGGAACCAAGATATGTTCATAGAAGGACATATCCATGTGGGATTGGCCCACTTCTCCTTTGCTGAGAGTCCCACTGATAGGTTTGCGGTGCTGACCTAGAGTCCACATGTCCAATACCAAAAACGCGAATAACAGTTACAATTTGTTTCGCACGTCATCAAGGCCAAAATTTGGGATAACAATTATATTGTGCAATTATTGTCCCTCTACCGACCAGACGAAAACTTGCCCTGAAGGGAAATACTTCTTTGTACAATCTTAATGTATCGACGAGGTATAATTTTATGATGACCTGTCTTGTTACATGTTACAATTTTGATTGCATGTCATACAATGTAAAATTTGGGATAACAATTATATTGTGTAATTGTTGATATTAAAATATAAGGGTAGCAATTCGATCATTCTGTACATCTGAAAAATCTCATAGTTATTCAAAGTTATCATATACTATTTAATTTCAATGAGATCAACGATAACCAAGATAATTTTGATTTTTTTTTAGTGCAAAGCTTTTTATCTATTTATTATGCATAATTTTCTTTGACAAAGAGCCATAATTTTTTATTTGAATTTTATTTATTAATGCATGTATTATTTTATTGTTCACTATTATAATTACAACCTTAAAATTTATATAGTATATTCTATATATTATTGTTTAAAACAAAAATTTTAAATTATTAAATTAATTTAAAAGTTAAATTAATTATAAATAATAAAAAAAATCATGTCTTTACAAGAGTAGCAATTCGATCGTTTATAGTATGTTTGAAGCACCTTATAATTAAAGTTGTCATAAACTATAAAATTTGGATGAGATCGACGGTAAATCGAAATCGTGCATATATTTTTTTAGTACAAAGTTTTTCATCTATTTATAATGTATTTTTTTTTTATTTGACACAATTTATTATTCAATTTTTATTTGACAAACTTTTTATTTGATTATTATTATTATTGCATGTGTTATTTTATTGTTCACTATTATACTTTATGTAATATAACCATCAGTATATATTAACAAATAAAAGTTTAAGACTTTCCACCACAATAATTACAAACTTTAAAATTTTTAAGTATAAGAATTGTTCTATATTAGTAAATATTAAAAGAAATGAACTAATGTTTAAAAAAAATAAAGAAATTCATATTATTAAATTAATTTAAAATCTTATCTTTTGAGAGGGTTGAATTCAAGTTATTTTACTTGATATAAAATAATTTTACCACTTACACTATTATTATAGGACATTTTACAATTTTGTATACATTATTTTAATTAATTACAAAATATGTGCAAAAAAAATTTATTATCATTTTCTTATACATTTTTATATATAATTAAAAAAAAATTCAATTTTTTTTATAATATATATGGTAATAATTATTGATTATTATACATATGGTAATATTGTCTATGTTTACTTTTATGTTTACAATTATAATAAACATACCAATAATATAAAATATTTTATATATGTGTTTATTTTATTTTCTATATTTAATAAACAAAATAATAATACATAGGTTTATTATATCACCCTATGTATGTTATGTTTATTTTTTAGTAATTTTTTAGAAAATAAATAATACATATATAAAAAAAAACTATTTATCTTTATCTTTTTCTTTGTTTATTGTGTCATGTTTATTTTTTCTCATTAAATAATTTTTGGAGTTTATAAAGTTATGTTTGTTTATTTATTTTTTGATGTAAGAATTATACTTCAATAGAAAATTCGTTCACTAACTCATTAGAAAATAATAAATATATAGAAACATTAGAAAGAAAATATACTTATTTTAGTATAGTATAAATTGGCTATGTCTATTTTTATGTTTATAATTATAATAAACATACTAATAATATAAAATACTTTGTATATATATATATGTTTATTTTGTTTTCTATTTATTAAACATACTAATTTAATAAACAAAATAATAATATTCACATATGTTTATTATATCACTCTATATGTCATGTTTAGTTTTAGTAATTTTAAGTATTGATTTATATTTATATACATTAATGTTTATAATTTTGATATTGTTTATTTTTATAAATATGTTTAATTCATTTTACGAAATTGTTTATTTAATAAACATATTTTATTATTTAATGATTAAAATGTATGGTTTCATGTAATAAATTTTTAAAATGTACAAGTTTTTAAAATAATATTTTTTTTTTTGCACATTTTTTGTAATTATATTGTTTTTGGTGTACATTTATGAAAAAGCCCATTATTATATTATTGGTTGTATTGATTATTGTAGGATTAAATAACTTGAATATTTTGAATTTGTCTAGCTACTATTACTATTTTAAGTAGAAAATATAATTAATTAATAATAAATATATAAATTTCAAGGGTTAATTTGAGTCATTTGATTAAATCAAAAGCTACAAAATTATTATCCCTATTGATAGGTAAAAATCACAATGCCTATTGTATTAGCTCCCATTATAATAATTAATTTTAATCTTCATATTTTTGGATTCACTACAATCTCCATAATAACTCAAATCTAATTCAATCCGTAACAGTGCATATTGAATCGATTATTTTAGATTGGTTACTTTTTAATATTGAATTACTTAAATTTTTTTAATTTTTTACATAACTAACAAGAAAATAAAATAAATTACTGTTATTTTATGTCTCTGTTATACCCATATTTCGAGCCACAATATGGTATTGACACGTGTAAAGAAACCAACTCGTGTTATAAAGCAATTAATACATTCAATAATCTCGCCTTAAAAAAATACACGTGGTAGAAATATTTAAACTCACCCTTTTAAAGATAAGGGCGAGCTACGAATAATAACTACCGATTGATAAGATTTGTGAGATAAACGATCAACTTAGAATGTTCATCACGAGAAATACAAAATTCGCAACAGAATGACAATGCTTGGAAATGGGAAAAGGGTAGATAATGAATTGTTTACAAAGCTTGCAGCTCATTGACTCACATACTCGCGAGTATTGCTAAGAGACTAAATGTCACATTCCTAGCATGATTTATCTTAGAATTGTCATACTGTGTGGTGTCTTACATTTGCTTTGCCCAACTCTTATGGAAGGACACGAGAAATGTTACTTAAAGTATGCTTAGGCGCTGAGAACCCTCTTCATAATAAAATATCTTGAGAAGATTAACTGTATTACAAAATTTTAAAATAAAAATTGTATTCTCATTATAACAAGTTCAATTAATATACTATCATAAAAATTTAAAATAGTTTAATGAATTAAAATTAATCTCAAAATTAAAAAGAACATTATAAAAACTGGATCTTGTGGGATCCTAAACTAATAGTGGATACCAAAGAAAAAACTATCCTGCTCAACCATTTATTTTTTCAAAATATATATATTAGTCAAACATATATTGATCCTTCAATATAAGCATCCAACAAGCTTCTCTATCAGGTTGTTGTCTCCCAATCGACCACACGACAACTCACCCTTAAGGAAAATACCTCTCTGTACAATCTTAATATGCCGATGAGATACAATCTTATGATAACCTCTCTTGATACATGTTACAATTTTGATTGCACGTCATACAGACCAAAATTTGGGATAACAATTATATTGTGCAATAGTTGATCTTAAAATATAAGGGTAGCAATTCGATCATTCAGTACATCTAAAATATCTCATAGTTATCCAAAGTTATCATATACTATCCAATTTGAATGAGATCAATAGTAATCGAGATCCTTCAATTTTTTTTTAGTGCAAAACTTTTCATCTATTTATTATGTATGCCTTTCTTTGACAGAGCCATAAGTTTTCATTTGAATGTTATTTATTAATGCATGTGTTATTTTATTATCACTGTTATAAATCATGCTATACAACTGTCAATATATATTAACAATAAAAAACATAAGACTTCCTACCACGATAATTACAACTTAGAAATTTGTATAGTATACTTTTTCGATACATTATTGTTTAAAAGAAGAATTTTAAATTATTAAATTAATTTAAAAGTTAAATTAATAATAAATAAAATAAAATAAATCATGTCTTTACAAGGGTAGCAATTTGATCATTTATAGTACGTTTGAAGCACCTCATAATTATCTAAAGTTGTCATAGACTATCAAATTTAGAAATCGAGATCATTCATATATTTTATTAGTGAAAAAAATTTCATCTATTTATAATGTATTTTTTTATTTGAAAAAAATTATTATTCAATTTTTCAGATATTATTATTATTGCATGTGTTATTTTATTGTTCACTTTTTATACTTTATGTAATACAACCATCAATATATATTAACTGTTGACCGAAATTTTCGGCAACTAAATCATTAATGTAGTAAAGATAGTTTAAGAAGAGTAAATACAAATATTTTACGAGATTGGGCATTAATGAACCTTAATTCACGAGTCTTTGTTATTAATAGACGAGTATTTATTTACAGAGAATGTTCTGCCTTCTTTTCTCGGATCCCCTCGTTAATTTTGTTGACGGATATTTTATAGCAGTTGTCAAGAATAAGAAAGGTCTCAATTGTCCTAAGTGCCCGCCTTAGCCATGCACAAGTTTCCAAATCTATGAAGTAGGGCATGCACAACCTACACGATAGGTTGTGTAGGGTTTCGGTGGGATTAGCCCTCATCTTTCCTTGATTGATGTGATTGTTCATAAATGAGTCGTCACTTATATCCTTTATTATCGCATAATTGTTGAAAGACAGGTTTATGGCGTCTGACACGTCCTCTCATATGCATTCCTAGACGCTTCCTCCATGCTACATTAAATGGTAGCTGACAGTTCTCCTCCAGTACCACAAATTTGAAGGAGCTAAACACCATCCAGCTCTCAGAGATGAAGTCAAGCAGGACCTCTTAGGACTGGGACCTAGCTCGCTGAATAGTTACTGAACTATCTCAGAGGGATAGGCCTAAGTAATCACTCTTCTTTAATTATCTCTGAGTCTGAGAGCCTGACCTGTCACGTGTCCCATAATGAGATTGCCACGTATATTGGGAGAAAACTAGGACAATATTTACCCCCAAGTCTTATTTAGTCCTTGATAAATAAGACTTGTATATTACTTCCGGTCTCAAGGAGTGACATGGCACGTACTTCACGCGCGTGGGCCATTTTAACACTCGCAATCATTATTTCTTGTCTTCTAGCAGGCAACGATTCGTTTCCCGCCTGTTGATAGACCTCTTCATTAATGCAGATGTTAGAGAGATACTCAAATATTTCAACCGCCCTTTTCTTTTCATCATGCGTATTTATCCTGACCGTTAGATTTGTGGCATTTGAATCGTTGTGAACCCCTATCGCTTGATGGTACTCATTCGATGATGTCTCATACCCCGAGAGGCCTATAAAAGCTAGTACGTCTCGCGATTGGTTCACTTACAATGCTTTTCGTCTTTTAGGCTTTCAAACCCTCCTAACAAAATTCCAAACTTCCCTGATTTCCTCCTACTTTTCCTCCGCCATTGCCAAGCAAAGTATTACCATCGTACGGCGTCCTCTACCTCAGCCTTGCCTTCATCGTGTAAGTTCCTCTTCTTTCTATATATATATATTTTTTATACAGTAGGGCAAGTGGTAGCAGATAATAGTTCATTCTTTCTTGAGGGAAGTTGTACGCATGTTATTCCTGGGTAACAGCCACGACGTCTATCTGTGGAACACCTTTTCTATGAATGTTCTGTTGGGTTTTGTGCCCTAAATAAAACTTATTTCAATATAATCAGATTTACTTATTAATAAAGATCAGAAATAACATTTAATGTTGCATGGTTCACATGATTTATTTCATGATTATATATATAATGTATGAATTCTATTTAAGTCCAGAACATATGAATTTGTTAATGATTATAGTGTTGTCAGCACAGTGGAATATAATCTTATCTATATGTTCGAAAGTTTATTCCCTGATTTGTCAGAACACTGGATTTAGACTGACATGGTATAATCAGCGATAGGTATTCTTACACCTTGGATAAGTGGTATGTCCTTTCTAGGGCATTGGCAAAGTTTACCAGTATCGGATGCATGGAGTATACATCGGAAGGGACCGATATTGAACTTTGATTAGATATATTAAAATTTACCGTAATATCTATTCAATTCAATATCACCCGTTGATCCTAGATCAAATGATCTTAATCATGATATGGTTAGGTTCGATCTCAAGAGTATTATACATGTTCTTTGATTTGTTAGTTAAGCCTACTTTTGGGTCAGGGTGATACGTACATTTTGGGAACATGATAGTATAATTGAGTGGGAGCGCTAACATAAATATGGAGTCTATAACTTTTATAGGAATTTAGAAGTTAAACGATGATATCCTTCGAGCTTGGCTAAAAAGAGATAAATGGTTGAGATCTCATTTCACTTCGTTGAGATACAATTTATACGGAGCTAAGTGTTTTAAGGATAAATTAAATTGAAGGTGTAACGATAATTTAGTTCCTATTCAATGTAGATCATCTATTAGAGGGTCATTGATCAAATTAGGATTATAACAATGGATAACTAATGACGTATCTATATCGTGGAACATATAGAGCGTTCTATATGACTGAGAGTGCAATTCAATGTTCTAAGTGTGGATTCAATAAGGAATTAATAAGTTAGGGAATTTACTTGGTAAATTCGATTCGACTTATTGGAAGCTCGGAAATATAGGCCCATGGTCCCCATACTAGTTGAGACCATACTGCTTGTAAGACTCAGTTAATTGATTTTAATTAATCAATTATAATTCTAAAGTTAGACTATGTCTACTTTGTGAATTTTCACTAATCAAGGGCAAAATTGTAAAGAAAAGAGATTCTAAGTTTATTTATTAATTAAGAGACTTTATATGTCTAATTAATAAATATATTAAATGACAATATTATTTAATAATTAATTTTTAGTTATTAAATAATTAGAATTGGCATTTAAATGGTTGAATTTGAAAATTGGCGTTTTTGAGAAAATGAGATGCAGAAATGATAAAACAGCAAAATTGCATAAGTGAGGCCCATTATCCAAAGCCAATGGCCGGCCACTCTTATAGGCTTTTATCATTTATTTTTTTATTATTTTAATGCCAAATAATTCTAACTTAAACCTAGGTGGTTACCTATAAATAGATAGTGATGGCTCTCATTCACACTTAACTTTGTCAGATGAAATTTGAGCCTCCTATTCTTTTCTCTATAGCCGAACCACTTTCCCTCTTCTTTTCTTCTTCATTTTCGAAATACTTGAGTTATAGAGTAGTGCCCACACACATCAAGTGGTATCTCAATCATAGTGTGTAAGACTGTAGGAGATTCCAAACAACAAGAAGGAGAATCAGCATCAAAGGAAGGAGAGAATGAGATCCAGGTTCAGATCTTGGTGATGCTCTGCTACAGAATGGAATCAAGGGCTAGAGATCTGAACGGAAGGAGTCATTATATTCCGCTGCACCCAATGTAAGGTTTCCTAAACTTTATATGTGTTTATTTCATTGTTTTAGAATTCATATTAGGATGTTAATGAAACATACTTGTTAGTAAATCTAGATCCTGGTAAAATATTTCCAACAACTGGCCTCAGAGCCATGGTATCGATTTAATTTCATGAAATATGAATTAAAACGATGATATGTGTTGATTTGGATGGTTTCATGTGGTTTATATGCTTATTTGATGATAGTTTAGAAATCATAATATATGTTACTGAAATATTTTTTATTTCAATCTGGAATTATTTTTTCTGGAAAGTACGCAAAAAAATAATAAATTTAGGCTTTTATAGAAACTCATTTGGATTTTTTATGAATTAGTTATGATTTTTTGAAGTTGAATGAAAATATCACGATTTGAATGTCACACGCGCGCGCACGGCCCTAAGAACCCTCGGACACGCACGCCCATTCAGACAGCAATGGCTGAGTTTTCTCGGACATGCCTCTGTCTGAAGAGGCTGCCTGCACCGAGGTTACTAGGCCACTGATGCTGCACGCAGCCTTGTTTCTCGGCTGATCCTTGCTCTCCGCGCGCGCAGGGGTATGCAATGCATACCCCTGTGCCTCAAACTTGTTTTCGTCATAACTTTTGATTCAAAAATCGTTTTTCATTGAAACAAAAGCCAATTTTTGGTAGAATTTTGTGTAGAATCTGAATTTTCAATAAAAAATCTAATTGTTGGAATAAAATTAATTTTTATTAATTTTTAATTAATTAAAATTAGTCTCAGATATTAGTAGGCTTTGTTTTTTTGAAAATTTGATTTCTCACAAAGGAGCCTTATGGTTAATTTTGAAATTTTAGATTATTTTATTTATTTTAATTATAAGATCAGTTATTACTTTTTTATTAAATTTGAATGATCTTACTTTGATATTAAAATATTATCTTTTAAAATAATCTTGTTCAAATTTCAAAGTTTGCTAACCATATCATATATTTTTTTTTTCAAATTTGTTATTATTTGAAATATATTTTATTAATTAAAATTATAAGATTAGGAATATGTTAGGTTTAACATTTTATCTTATTAGACATTTTTTTTATTATTAAAATTATATTTTGACAAAAATAACATGAAGATTTGAAAATTGGTTAGTTTAGTTTGAATAGATATTTTAGGGTTTCAAACCATAAATTTTTCAAACTTATTATTTTTTTTAAATATTCTAACCATATAAAATATCTTATTTTTCAATTAGTTTATTTATGTAATATTTAAATTTATTAAATTATAAGACGTAGAATATAATAATGAAATATCTAAATTTAAAATTCAAGACATTTTATTATATTATCTTATTAGAAAATTTTAATAAATTTAAATCTTGAATAAACTTGATATTTGAAAAATTGGTTAGATATTTTTTTGATTTTTTGTTAGAATTTAGAAAATTTAGGAGTTTGATGAATTTTGAATTTTTTCAAATATTCTATAACAACCTAAATTTGAATTCTAGTTAAGATATTTAATTTAAAATTTAATTTTTTTAAAATTTTAAAATTGAGATATTTTAGCTTACTTTTCAGATATTCCAGATCAGTTACTTGTTATGGTTTGTATTGTTTGATTATATTATTATGTATTCAAATTTTTTTTCAAACCTATTATTTATTTGATCTAAATTGCTATGATTAACTTGTTGACAGATCCAATGATCTGATTTTAATCATACTCCAATTGTCAATAGATCTTATAAATAATTTGTAACAGGTAATTTTTGCTATTTCTTTCATCTGTGTAAACCTAGTAACATGATAGGGCCCATCCAAATCATTTGACCTGTGTGAGCCTATATGTTTGCTATTGGGCTTTGATGCATATAGGAAGCTCATTTAAGTTTTTACTAAGTAAACGGACTAGGTTGCTAAAATAAATTTTGACATAAGTAAATTTATTTAGGCCCAATTAGATTTGGGCTTATTCAATGAATAACAATTGTTTATTTAAAGGTTAAATTCCTCTCTTTTGGGCCTTGTGTGAGAGTTGGGAGCCAATAGAAGTGGGTACGACATACTGAACCCAGCTCCCCCTCACATGAACTACCCCAATTGTGAAGGCCCATTTGCCTTATTTAAATAATTGTATTAGGTTAATTATATTAGTCTAACCTAATTAAAATTGAATTAGTAACATAATTAACTTTTAAAATATATGAAATTTATTTTTCATTTAATATTTTAAAGTTAATTTTAGAAAAACACTTAGTAAATGAAATATATTCTAGATAGTTATTTCTAGAACTAGTTATTTTTTCTAATATTTAATTAGGAAAATATCATAGATTGTGAAATTAATTGTTTAATAATTAATTTTGGTACAATCTAAGTTAAGTATATTTTTCCTAGTATTAAACTAGAATTAATAATTAAGTCTCCTCTATACTTAATTATTTATTTCTTAAACTTAATACATTTAATTAAATTGAAAATTAAAATATCTAAGTTGACTTTCATAATGATACTTAAATAATATTATTTTCATGTTATTTAATTAAAATTGAAAATTATTTTAAGTTTGAAATCTTATTTCAGAATAACTTAAATTTAAATAATTTTAAAAATATATTTTATTTTATTTTATTAATCTTTTTCCCACAATTTCGAAATTGCATTTCTTAAATGCAGAAATTTCGAATTTTATTTGAAAAATAGATTAAAGTTGAAAATTATTTATTTTAATTTTTGACCAACTTAAATCAATGATTTTTTCATTTAATGATTAATTTAAATAAATGAGGAAAAATATATTTAATTAGAAAATGAATTAATTAGTCAATGAAAGTCTAGATAGATATTAACTGTTTTGCTTGAAGTATTTTTCTAATGTATTTAATTAAATAGAAAATTAATATTTAAGCTGATTTTCATCATGATACTTAAATATTTAAAATTTTTCTTTAATATTTAATTAAATAGGAAAATTATATTTTTTGTTGTAAATTAATTTTATTAATTAATTTTGGGCCAACATTAAATTAGAATAATTTTTTCCAGGATTTATTTTTATTTTATTTTAACAAGCAATTTCGAAAATTGTATTCTTAAATACTTCAATTTTTCGAAATGCAATATATATTTATGGAAAATTGAATTTGAGATGTAAATTAATTTAAATTGATTTTGAAACAACTTAAATTGATTAATTTTCTAAATATTTATTGGAAATTATTACTAAGATGGCAATAATTCATTTTATTTTCATATCCATCTAAGTATAATTTATAAATATTAAATTAAAATTTATATTTAGAATTTTTCATTCTAAATTGGTAATTTTAATTAAATAAATATATATTTAAAATAAATTGATTAAATAAATATTAGAAGAAAATACACGTTAAATAATGAGCTTTATTATTAGGATATTCGATCTCCATTGTTGGTTTTACATAGCTTTTGTTTTAGTGAGTAATCCCCCCTAATGGAGGAACGTTCATTAGCAAGTTAGCACCGTTTAATCTTGAAAGATAAGTATATTTGTAAGTGTTTTATATAGTATTGATCACCCTAATGGTGGCGACTGTATTTGACTTACAAAATATGAAACAATGGTGGAAGCTCATAAGATAGAATAGCCTTGACTCTCGCCTAAACGGGACAACGCTGGATTCCAATCTTCATCGAATAAAAGGTTGCTAGAATATTTATTATTTTAGATGAGCTGACAACTCTATTCAATGGATGGTAGCTTTGACTCTCGCCTAAACGGGACACTGATATCAGTTTTTTAAAAACCTTGGAAATTATTTAGGATTGTATGTTTTAGTATTTTCACTTGTCATTCCTACTTGCTATATGTTTAATAATTTCTGAATTGTGTATGAATTTATATTGAACCATGTTATTTTCTGTTATTAAATTGTAGTTTAATTTCAAATCTTCATTATTGGTCTAACTTGGTTTGTTGTTCTAATGGGATAAATCCCTAATGGATTATCACCATTAGACAAACATAATAGTGTTAGATCTCGAAAGATAAATATTGTAAATGCAACATCTAGCTGTTCATCAATTAATGACACCTTAGACTAGTATTTACAATATGAAACAAGAAGATTGTATAAATAAGATTACTTTGTCTCTAACTAATCGAAGCATCGTTGGATTCTTATTTAAAAAAAAACGAAATTATCCTAATTCCTCTTAGCTTATTCATTTCGAATTAGCTCAATACCATATCATTGGATGAATGGTCTGTAAATCATTTCATATCATTCTATATTTTCTCTTAAGAAATTAAAATGACGCAAATGATTATATTCCCGAAATTCTATCCCAAAATGATATAAATCCTCAATCTTAGAAATCTCCTACTTGTATGGGCAAATCAAACTTAGAGTTAAATTAGTAGTGGTGGTCCAAGAAAGAATTACTCATTATATTTGGTATAAATTTAAGTCTTTGACTTTAAATTTTAGATTCCAAATAATTTTTTTAATACAATACAGTTTTACTTTCACAAGTGTTTAATAACCATTTTCTATCAATGGATTCAAACTGTATGTTAGTAAGGAATATGAGTTTAGTATTCTGTGACCAGAATCCACTTTCACTATTCTAAGAACTCTTTAATGTAACTAAACCTGAGTCATCAAAAAACACAACCATATTTTATAAATCTATGGCATTTGTATCTTGTTCATAGTGGTTTTGACAAGATCATTCTCTACAAAGAGTTAATATGCCTATATCCACTGAAAGTAGTTCATCTCATTCGCAGATGGATGTACATTCAGGGGTGGATATGAGTTTTCGTTGTATTCTTCAAACGATCACTCTAGATTTTACCTTATGCATAAGAAATTTGAAATGTTTGAAAAATTTCATGAATTTCTAGCAATGGTGAAAAACCATTAAGGTAAGTGGTTAAAGATCTTGCGAACTGATAGGGGTGGAAAAATAGTTAAAAGATATGCAGTTCAAAGATCATTAAGTTGATTTTGAATTGTATCCAAACTTACCTCCCCAGAAATTCGAGTTACATATTGATGATTAGTTACTAGTCGTTGCCTAAGTCCTTCTATGATAATGCATTTTCAGAAGTATGCATACTTAGTGTAAATCATTACTAGATTCATGGATGACCTAATCGAAATCTTAAGAAAAGCTAGACCTGTTAACCCTGGTTTGCATGTTTGTTAGCTATTCTAAGTGATTAGGGGTGGAACATCCCATAGTCAATAGATAAGAAAGTGTTTGTTTAAACAAATACTACTTTTCTAAGAAAATGACAAAGTCTGAAAATAAAGTAGCAATTAAAGGCGATATTTTTTTTTCTTGATTCCAAAAGTGTTCTATCATCTTATTTGACATATGATGATCCCACTGCCTCTGTTGTCTTGACACAACCGAAGAGGTTAATACCATTTAGTTTTCTTAGACATAATTCACGGTACCTTGTCGTAGTGGGAGGGTTTCTAGGAACTCACCTTATTATGACTTGGAAGACACTAGTGATTAAAATCCATTGTGAGTTTAAACAAGTAATGGATTGTCAAGATAAGAAAACTTCCTGTTCCTAGTATTATAGGTTTAAGTTTATCTAAACCTATGGCTTGTGGTATACCTAGTAATTACTTACTCTAATGCAAGCAACTTACTTTAGTAAGATGCTGAAGCATTTTCTTTCTAATGGAAATCTATAGAAGCTTCTCGACTTCTAGGCATAGATTTTATTTATCTAAGGAAAAGTCTCAACTATTCTAGAAAAGATAAAGCCATGAAAGAATTCTTTAAATCAACAGTGAGAGGTCTTAGATATGCTTTAGTATGCCTTAGACCAGACACCTGCTGTTGAGTGGGAGTAAAGAGTAGGTATCAGATTAATCCAGGAGAGGAACATTGGAAGACAATCAAGTAAATCTTAAGATTAAGAAGAGGAACTATATGTTAGTCGATAAGGGTGTATTTAAAACTCTTAGACTACACCACATCAGATTTCGAGACTTGTCTTTGTGCTAGAAAGTCTGATGATAAGATGGTGATTAATCTGGGGGTGGAGTAGTGATTTTGGAGAAGTGTAAAAACCTATCTGAAGTCTCTTAGTCTCCCAGAGAGAGACTGAATGTTAAAGATGCAGGAAAGGTACTTATTCAGTCTAAGGAAAGTTCTATACATTTGTGGCACCGTTCCAACTTATCTTAACTACTAGTGTTACTTCCTGAATAACCAAAAAGTAGTTGCCAAAAGTATAGAATCCAGTATCCCAAGAGAGTAGACATATAGAGAGGAATTTCACAATATCAAGGATTTTGTGATTAAGGAAAAGTAATGGTGGAGAAAAGGTTGTGGTTAATCCAACTTGTCAAATCCTATTACGAGGAGTTTACTACTACTACACTTGATTTCATGTGGGAGTTTGTTGGGATTTCTGCCCTAAATAAAACTCATTTCAATATAATCAGATTTACTTATTAATAAAGATCAGAAATAACATGTAATGTTGCATGGTTCACATGATTTATTTCATGATTATATATATAATTTATGAATTCTATTTAAGTCCAGAACATATGAATTTGTTAATGATTATAGTGTTGTCAGCACAATGGAATATAATCTTATTTATATGTTCGAAAGTTTATTCCCGGATTTGTCAGAACACTTGATTTAGACTGGCATGGTATAATCAGCGATAGGTATTCTTACACCTTGGATAAGTGGTATGTCCTTTCCAAGGCATTGGAAAAGTTTACCAGTATCGGATGTATGGAGTTTACATCGGAAGGGACCGATATTGAACTTTGATTAGATATATTAAAATTTACCGTAATATCTATTCAATTCAATATCACCCGTTGATCCTAGATCAAATGATCTTAATCTTGATATGGTTAGGTTCGATCTCAAGAGTATTATACATGTTCTTTGATTCGTTAGTTAAGCCTACTTTTGGGTCAGGATGATACGTACATTTTGGGAACACACTACTACAAAAAGGGGTATTTTCGTCGTTTTATAAGTGACATATAAAGATTTTGCGTCGGTCTACAGAACCGACGTGTAATCCGTAGACGTAAATAGTGTTTTACTTGCGTCGTTTTTAAAAAGACGCAAAATACAATTTTCGTCATTTGAAAACCGACGCTAAAAAATTACTTTTCTATTTTATTTTAAGCGTCGGTTAAAAAGTGACGCTAAATGTGTCATGGCATTTTAAAACTGTCACAAAAAACTTATTCCGTCGGTTTAAAAATGTCATATCTATTACGAAAAAACTTTTTTTTTACCTATTGCGTCACTTATAAAATGAAGCACAAATATAAGTAAGGGAAAATTGCAAACGTTTCATGCAATTTTCCCCACCTGCATTATCAAATTTTAGAATAACTCTATATAATAGTAAATACATAATACAAAAAAAATTAAAATAACATTTTTAAAACTTATATTAAATTAGTAATCGATTCTATTAACTAATCACACAATACCAAAATTGTTAATAAAATCGATTCTAAAACTTAAATTCCATGAATATCGTAAACTAAATATAAACTAATAATATATGCAAAAGATAACAATAATCATAAAACTTGTTACTCATGTATTATATCAAAAGTGTAGTAACCTTAAGTACTTAATCTATAATCAATGGCTTCACAAATTCGGCCAACTCATCCCGTACGGCATTGATCTCCTCGTTACTATAGGGAGCGTCTAACTTGAACTGTAAAATAAAAGATCAAAAAACATTAATCAACATATGAAAAGTATATATAATTAAAATACAAACTAAATAGAGAAGAGTAGTTATTCATGTTTACATGATTTTTCAAAAAACTTGCAGGATTAACAACCGTCATGAAACTCTGAATAATCTTCATAACATAATAAAAACATACTTACCCTGAATTCCACGGACATATCAACCATTGTTCAGGTTGCATACCCATCATTCGCTGACATAGATTCTCTGAACGTTGTTTGAGTTTACCAGCTTCAGTTGATACTGAAGCAGGATTATTAAATGCATATGTATTCCTCAACCCACCAAGATTAAGTGTGTGTTCTTGCAAATAACTAAATTAAAACAGATTATTAATAAACAGTTGTATATATAATTTTTAACTTAGATATTAACTTAGTTATTAACTATTATACCTGCACCAAAGAGACATAACAGTATTTCCAATCATATGGAGCTCGCACACATCTTCCACCTCGTCAGCGCTGATCCAACACTCTTGGCCTTCTCCTCCGAACACTTCCGGTTTAATATAGTATCTCTTTGATTTCTTAGCAGGCCAATTCTTCACAATCTCTGAAAGTCCAGACAATAATTGTGTCTTTGCAGGGGGAATGTACCGTTTGACAGACTGTTTATTAGGCCCCTTTGGGTTTATCGGTGGCTGAGTCGGTGGAGCCAAATGATCTCTTGAAACTTTCTTCTTTCCTTTCATCTACATCAAACAATTAATTACAATTTCAAAATATAATAATATTGACAGCCTAAGATGCAATTTTAAGGTTTTTGTAAGAAATTATTAGCATCCAAGAGTTTAGAAAACATAAAGTCATAAATCATAATAGATTTGTTTTCTCCCGAGATTAAAGTCTTAAAATACTTACAAAACTAGCTTTGAATAGATCATGGCCACAAAATTTTCACCAATAATGCATTCCCATCCCACTAGACACTATCATTAGCTTCTTTAAAAAGAAAGTATCACCAAATAACTATTTGAGTTCAACCTACTCATTATTCAAGAAAATATACTTGAAAAGGAAAAAAATGATGTACCTTCGCTAAATCATCTGGATGTATGTTGATTAGGTTCTTTGGCCAAGCTACAAAATTGTTTACAGCTAAACCAACTATGTCGAAGCCTTCATGTTCTATAGGGCATGGTAGAATGGCATTTTCTTCAACCACCTTCTCAATAAAGACACGTTTGAAATCATCAAACTTCTTTTTAACTCCATGTATTATAATATTGCCTTCTTTGTCTGCCTTTTCAAGTTTCACATAACCTGATGCAACTAAGACCGGATCTTTTTCTTTGGGATCAATCACGTACATATCACACCTCAATCTCTTCATTTGCAAACAAAACAAGAGACAAACAAAATTTATTTTAAAAAGAACTTAAATAATTATGATATAAAAATTAAACATGCATAATGAAAATTATTTTAAAAAGCAAGTAAATAATACATTATCAGAAGTAACCGGAGATGGTGCTGGTGGAGCAGCTGCACAAGGTGTGGCTGGTGGGGCAACAAGTGGAGGTGTTGGAATAGTGGCCTTGGGAGCTGGTGGAGCAGAGGCCTTGGGAGCTGGTGGAGCAGAGGCCCTGGCATTTGGTGGAGTAGAGGCCCTGCCAGTTGGTGGAGCAGAGGCCCTGGCAGTAGGTGTTGCTCCTAGAACTGAGGTAACAGCAGCAAAAGCTGGTTCGTTGGATGCTCCCCCAACACCTGAACCAGATGCATGTGAGGTGCCCACAACACCACTTTGGCTTTGGACTATTTGGAGGAGTTTATTTAATAATTTGTCTTGTCTACGACGATGTTCCTCTGACTCTTCAAGTCGCTTCTCCACCTCACTCATACGATCATTGTCATCGACTCTCTTTCTTTTAGGACGCGGGGTTTTGAAAAGCGTGTCCGTGTGACACCACCCCCATTCCTCTAACACGTCCTCCATGCTCTTCTGTTCCCAAGGCTAGAGTGAGTATGTCTTTTGAGCCTTCTACTAATATTGTCCCCTCCTCAACTTGCTTTCGTATCTCAGCCTACATTCAAGAAAGTAAAATTTGTAAGAATTTGAACAACATAAAAGTGTTTAAGTATTTGATCAAGCACATATATGATAAATGGAACTTACAATCCGGTCAGCGACCTCCTGAGCAGGGCCATCGAGCTCGCCGTTTTTGTTCGTGTGTATTCTAATCCACAAGTCTGCCCTGTCATATATAGTAAGCTGGTGGCCCAACTCTTTCTCCAACTTTTCTTCAACTTTCTTAACACCACCTCGGCCCGCATGGTGATTGTATGTATTTTGACTCCTGATATCTTGCATTTTCTTTCTCTTTTTTGCCCATTCGGGACTACATCTTTTGGCAACAAATTCTTTCCAATCTTCGGGCTTGTAACATGAAGCATAAGCATCTGGAGGACGATCGAGCATTGCTGGAACTTTATCTTTGTATTTGAAAATTAGGTTCCTTGTTAGGAATGCTTTCCAGTCTTTCCATCTTCGTCCAGCAGTTTTTAAGGTAGAATGCTTAGCTTCTGGGCCTAACTTGAACATTGACTGCAAAAATTAGCAATAATAGTTAGAATGGGCAAAAAATATTCAACTACATATGCAAATTAATCTTAGCTATTAGCATTACCTTGATGTACTCCCATAATAGATTTTTAAATTCCATTGGAACTTTTCTCAAATCATTGTATGCCAGTGGAAGATTTCATCTTGCATACAAGCCAATCTGGCTAACCAGTTCATTTGCAGTGTCCCCAATGCACTGGCCCCATTGGTTGTACTCGACTTCGAGAAGTATTCCTTCACTCCTATTCTTTATATGCTTCAGACCCTTATATGCCCCCCTACCATTTTTCTTCTTTGGTTGTGAATCAGGGTCAGGTTCCAGTTCTGGTGCAGCTGGATCAGATTCAGATTCACCACCAATGGATTGTCCCCAAAGGGCAAAATCATCATCATAGTCACCGGGGTCATCCATAGTCAATGTACCTACACATTAAAGCAAAATAATAATACATAAAATTAACACAGAAATTGTGATTAGGCGCAAAAAAACATAAAATAATATAAAACAAAACACACCAATATTTATAGATTGATAGTTTACTCAATCCATAATCCTTCACCGTCTTCCCGAGAAGAAATGATTTCGTCCCGAACGGCGACATCAATTGGTGGTGGATTGATTTCAAAAGTTTTATCATTGAGATATAAATCTCCACCAGACTCTTGGTAATCATAATCTTTTGGTTGTGTTGTTAGAACAACTGACCAGCGACCATCTATTGGGTCACTCATATAAAATACTTGTTTTGCCTGGGATGCCATTATAAATCGATCAGACTTGTGTCCTACTCGATTCAAGTCCACTAGCTTGAATCCAAACTCATCTTCTTTAACTCCATTATCACTCCTCACCCAATCACAAAGAAAAACAGGGATTCGAAAGCTAATGTAATCTAATTCCCAAATTTCTTTGATTACACCATAAAAGGTCATATCACATTCAATAGGGTTTTTGTCTTTTGAACTAGCTACTTGGATAGCACTAGCAACAATCATGACACCACTATTTTGTGTTTTTCTAGAAGCATCACGATCTTTCGTGTTAAATTGAGTACTATTTATGTAGTATGATTGATACTTTAGTACAGTAAATGAAGGAAAATGCGATATCGAAAGTAGCAACTGAGATACATTGTTCGGGGAGTCACTCATTTCCACAATCACCTAGCATAAATCAAATTAATTAGTAGTTACATGAAATGATTATGAAAAACATACCAATTTCAAATCACTCGGTATTGCATAATACCTTTTCTTTCAACCATGTACTAAAATTTCGATAATGTTCATCTTGCACCCATTTGTGGTTCCTCGACTTACTAGGATAAGTAGTCTTGATCCAATCAAAATGTTTCCTTCAAGATGTAGTTAAACATTATTCTTATTAGTACACTTTTAATTTGAATTGAATATTAAAAATTAAATTAAACTTACTCAATGTACGGTTGAACCTCATCAACATTTTGCAAAACGAGTCGGTGTGCTTCCTCTCGATCAGCTCGACTTACGTCGCAAACAGAAACACCCCGACCCCCTTTACTAATTTCATTATCAAATCTAGGAAGACACGACCCAACAGTTGCTACATTTGACAAGAAGTCTGAACAAAATTCTACAGCCTCTTCAACGATGTAGGATTCAACAATTGAACCCTCTGGCCTGCTTCTGTTTCTTACATAACCCTTTAGGATTTTCATGTACCGTTCCATTGGGTACATCCATCTCAAATACACTGGCCCACACATTTTTACCTCTCTCACCAGATGAACAGTTAAGTGGATCATTATGTCAAAAAAGGATGGAGGAAAAAATTGTTCTAAATAACACAACACTTCAACAATTTCTAATCGGAGATTTTCCAACTTTGACACATCTACCACTTTGCAACAAAGAGATTTGAAGAATAAACATAACCTGGTGATGGCATAGCGAACTTTCTTAGGTAAAACAGAACGGATACTCACCGGCAGAATATGTTGCATCAGTATATGATGATCGTGAGACTTCAGTCCGGACAAAATTAATTTGTCCATATCTACCAAATTGGAGATATTTGAAGAATACCCTTCGGGTACTTTAACGTGAGACAATGACGTACAGAAAGATCGTTTTTCTTCCTTAGTCAGGGCATAACACGCCGGTGGTAAAAAAGTTCGTTTACCAATAATTTCTGGATGTAAATTTCCTCTAATCCCCATCTCTTTCAAATCTAGACGGGATTTAATTCCATCTTTACTCCGACCAGGAATATTAAACAAGGTATTAATTAAGCTATCTGAGACATTTTTCTCAATATGCATCACATCTAAATTGTGACGTAAAACCAAATGCTCCCAATACTCAAGCTCAAAAAATATTGATTTTTTCTTCCACGGTCCCTGAGGTTCATTTGTGACACCCTTACCTCCTTTTCTTTTCTTCGATTTTGACTTTCGCTTTCCAAGATTGAATTGAATTTTATTCAATTTTTCTACCAATTGTCTTCCGCTTAAAGGTGGGGGAGGCATTTCAAATTCTTGCTTACCGTCAAATGCCTTTTTCCAGGTCCGAAATACATGTTCGGGTGGCAAAAACTTTCGGTGTCCCATATAACAAATTTTTCTCGAATGTGTTAAATAGCGAGAGCATGTTTTCTCTTCACAGATAGGACATGCATTATAACCTTTCACACTGTAGCCAGAAAGATTCCCGAAAGCAGGAAAATCATTGATTGTCCACAATAACATGGCCCTAAGATTGAATGCTTCATTCCTATAGGCATCATATGCATTAACACCGTCATACCACAATTTACTTAAATCATCAATAAGAGGAGCTAAGTATACATCAATATCATTGCCAGGTTGTGAAGGGCCTGATATCATCAATGTCAACATAGTGAACTTTCTCTTCATAACAAGCCACGGCGGCAAATTATATATCACAAGCAAGATTGGCCAACAACTATACTTACTGCTAAGGGAAGTATGTGGATTGATACCGTCTGCAGAGAGACCAAGACGGATATTCCTAGGCTCATTGGCAAAATCAGGCCATCTAGCATCAATTGTTTTCCAAGCGGGAGAGTCAGCTGGATGTCTCATCATACCATCTTTCACTCTATCACTGGCATGCCAAGTCAAATTTTTAGCATGGTCGGCATTTCGAAAAAACCGAACCAAACGAGGTATGGGTGGTAAGTACCACAATACTTTTGCAGGAACACCCTTCTTTACCTCATTAGAATTCTTTTTCTTTTGCCACCTGGACTCACCGCACGTTGGACATGATACCTCATCCACAAATCTCTTTCGATATAGGATGCAATCGTTAGGACATGCATGTATCTTTTCATATTGCAAGCCTAACGAACACAATGTCTTTTTTGCCTCATAGAAAGACAAAGGCACCTCATTACCTTCGGGTAATAATTCTCCTAAGAAAGCTAGTAACTCTGTCAAACTCTTATCACTCCACCCGTGTTTTGCTTTCAAATTGTATAGCCTAATAAGCGTCGATAATTTAGTAAACCTAGTACAATTAGGGTAAATCGGCTTTTCAGCATCTTCTAACATAGTTTGAAATGTTTCAGGATGAACTTGAGATTCAAACTCTGCTTCGTTAATCATCTCTGCGATGTGATCATCTTCATACTCCACATTATTAACAATCTTATCCTTTCTAGAGGGTCCCTCGCCCGATCTTCTAATTTTTTCTCCGTGGTGACACCAAACCTTATAAGTCCTGTCTATACCGTTCTTAAACAAATGTTCTCTTATTTGGGCAATTTTCATACGCTCCATGTTACCACATTTGAGACATGGGCAATGAACCAAATCAGGATTATCCGCATTGTTTGCAGAAAACTCCAAAAAGAAGTCAACACCTTCCCTATATTTTACCGTTAACCTATTCGCACTCATCCAATCTCTATCCATTTCGAAACTTCTAACAAAACAACAAAACAACAATTTAATTAACCTAATTAATACAATAAAATAATTCTATATCAACTTAACCTAATTAATTTAATAAAATACTAATCGTACTGAAATTTCTACCGAAATTTCGACAGCATAACATCTATAATTCGGACGTTCCCGAAAATTTTAAACATGCAACTAATCTATTAAAACATCCACAATAATACAAACAAACAAAACTATAATTAACAGTACAAATATTACCACCCATCCGACCGCAGTCATGCAATTCTAGAACTTACTTCACTATGGATGAATATCTAGGATATTCAAACTCTTCTAGGATTTATAAAATATAAAGAAATAAAGTTTGAGTAGCTTACCAATTCCAAGCTAGCGTTCAAGCAATTTCTTCAAAGAATAGTTTTATACCAAGGATCTAACAAAATGAAAGAGAAATCAGCATATTAGACAATTAAATTTGCAAAAAAAAAGAATCTGTTAAGGGAACAGCAGATTGTATTTAGAAGGAGATTTGAAGAAACGAGAGATTTTATTTTATTTTTTCTATTTAGAAGGAGATTTGGAGAAGAGAGAATTCCTTTTGATCATTATTTATTCTTTTCATGTATTTATTGATGAAATTTTTTCTTAATTATCCAACTTCTATCCTTGGAGAGAAAAATCCCAATTTTTGTTATCATAAAAAAAGGAAAAAGAGAAAGAAAGAAAGAAAGAAAACATTAATTTCATAATCCACCCCAAATATATGAATAAATATACTGTGGTGTGTACACTCTATACCTTAAATTGGAATAAAATATACTGCTTCTAATTCATTTGTTGTATTCTACTATGTATATACCAAAAAAATGACAAACAGAATTTTTTTTTGATGAAGTATTTCATTATTGAGCTTCATATAATATAATAATAATAACACTTTTTTTTTGATAATAACCACAATAATAATTTAAAAAAAATGACTATCTACTTTTGAGTAATATTGTTATTTGTTGAACAAGTTGTCAATTAGAGGGAAAACATTATAGTGTTAAATGAGCAATGCTATTAGTAGAATTTACCAATGAAATTTAACCACATTAACATGTGACATTTCTTCTCCAACAAAAGCAGTCATTAATTCTTTACTTGTCTTTTGCTTTGAGGGCTTTATGCAAGAACCTGAATTTCAAACAAAAGAAGGAAAACAAACACACCAAACAAGTGAAAATATTATTTCTGCTCTAAATTACAGGAGACAGAATCACTTGTTCTAATTTCCTGCAGTGCTCATCAAAATATAAACTTGCATAACTGACAAGCAGGCCACACTTCAAACAATGTCAAAAACCAATAATTTACTTTGATTCCAATTACATGGACTTAGTTTTTTGTTATGAAAATTAACCATCTTTATTCATCAAAACTAATAAAACCAAATACATGATTGAGTTTCATCTGGTGTTAACTTTATCACTCTATTACATTATCCATTCTGTTAATAAAGAAAAAAAAAAGCCAAGAAGTTGAGAAACTGAGTAGTGAGTAGAAGCAAACTTTGAGTAATTTAAAGCTTTCAAACATAGGATTATGATGACATAACTAATCTTATTCATAATTTAAATTTAACACATCGTCTAATTAACCACAAAGCCTAAGACTGATGTGCAAAACACTCTCTCCAATTCCAGTAAAACCAAGTAATCTATCTCCGATTCAGGCAACTTTTCGACTCCATGCCAATGCCTGAACAATTCAACACCATTACAAAATTTTCCAAGGAAATTTCAATGTAGATAGCTAGTTTAACTTTTATCTAATCTCAAGATGTAACTTCTTGAATTTGAAGGTTCTTTCTCAATACATGTATTCATTTCAAGGTTTCAATGAATTCAAAGGGCTTTTCTATCTTTCCTATAGTCAATGAATCCCCATAAAAATAAGCCAAATGGGTTTTTGTTTTCATGTCCTAACATGTCATCATGCAATTTTTTCAAATTTAGGGATTTTCAATTTCATCAATTATGATTAACACTAATCACCTATCAAAATAACATAAAAATCCAAAACAACCCAATTCAACAGTCATATCAATAATGAAATGGAAAAAAGATAAAACAAGGTAAAATCCCTAAAACAATCATATTAGCTAAATAATATTAATCAAACAAAAGCAAACATTTTTCCCAAATTCAATCACAGATTAGACAAAACTAAATGAAACCCAATTCAGGAAATCACATAAAAATCCAAAGCAACCCAATTCAGCAATCATATCAATAATGAAATGGAAATATAAAACTAAAATAATCAAACAAAACCCAATTCAGCAAATCACATAATCATCAAAAAAAAAAACCAAAACACAGTGAGACTGAGAGATAAAGGAAGAGACTTTACTGTACAAAAGCTTGTCAATCAAAATGAGAATGGTAATAAAAGTCATCATAATCAACGGTGGTGGAAGAATCATCAGAATCACCATCAGAAGAGTAAGAATAAGAGTAGAATGAATCCGGTGGAGGAAGACAAAGAAAAGTCCATAGACAAAGAGCAAAACGACCCAATTGTTGCAAAGGGAAACAGAAGACGAGATCCAATAGCTGACGTCTACTGAGTTAGCACATATGCGTATTTTTTGAGAAAAAGTTAAAAGCATATTACAATTAGAATAAATAATTTTTTGTAAAATAAATCACTAAACACATACAACAAAATAAACATGGCTCTGCCATTGATTTCATAGACAACTATTTTTAATTTAAATATATTATATAAATATATATATATGTGTATATAAAAGAAATAACCCCAGACTCTGCCATTGATTTCAATACCCCTCGGAAACATTCAAAATTGTCATAAAATTCCTCACAGTATATACAAATCATATTCTAAATCTTAATAAAACCTAGTTTAAAAACCCTAATTTCAAATTAAAGGGAGAATCAGATAATCAAAACTAGCAATGTAAATCTTTTAATCTAAATGTATAACATTCAAATCTGAAACCCCCAAATAAGAAGCTACCAATGATATAAAATGATAAATTATTTTTTGATGATAAAAATGAGAGACTGAGAGAGAGAGATAGATTATAGTTGAAAAAAAAAAGAAAAAAAAGAACGACAGAGAGATGGAACGAGAGAGACTTACGGAGGTGGGAGAGGAGACCTACGACGGTGAGCTTCAGAATCGCATCAGGCCCTGTTCGAAAATGTGTGTCTCTATGGCCGGTTCGTAATCTCAGTTCAGAGAGCTTCAGACATTCAATCGCAAGAGAGAAAGAGAGGGGAAAGAGAGAGACCTTCAGACTGAAATCGCAAGAGAGAAAGAGAGGGAAAGAGAGCTGTTCAGAGAAAGAGAGGGAAAAGTGAAAATGATATAGTGTATTCGACTATGTAAGTGAACAATATGAGAATCTGCGTCGTTTTCTCACACTCACAATCGTTTTTAGCGTCGTTTTTAAAACACCACACAAAGCTTAAGTGAGGCTTTTAAAACGACGCTAATAATGAACGAATTTTTTAAATTTCTTTGACTTTTACCGTCGGTTGGGTAATTAGTGACAAAGATAGAACCGACGCTATTTGTTTATTTTTTGTGACATTTTAAAAGTGACGAATATATTGAATATAGTACTATTCACGTCGGTCAACGCGATGAACAGTCGCGTTGACCGACGTGAATAGTGAATTTTGTGGTAGTGACATGATAGTATAATTGAGTGGGAGCGCTAACATAAATATGGAGTCTATAACTCCTATAGGAATTTAGAAGTGAAACGATGATATCCTTCGAGCTTGGCTAAACAGAGATAAATGGTTGATATCTCATTTCACTTCGCTGAAATATCATTTATACGGAGCTAAGTGTTTTAAGGATAAAATACATTGAAGGTGTAACGGTAATTTAGTTCCTATTCAATGTAGATCATCTATTAGAGGGTCATTGATCAAATTAGGATTATAACAATGGATAACTAATGACGTATCTATATCGTGAAACATATAGAGCGTTCTATATGACTGAGAGTGCAATTCCAAGTTCTAAGTGTGGATTCAATAAGGAATTAATAAGTTAGGGAATTTACTTGGTAAATTCGGTTCGACTTATTGGAAGCTCAGAAATATAGGCCCATGGTCCCCATACTAGTTGAGACCATACTGCTTGTAAGACTCAGTTAATTGATTTTAATTATTCAATTATAATTCTAAAGTTAGACTATGTCTACTTTGTGAATTTTCACTAAGCAAGGGCGAAATTGTAATGAAAAGAGATTCTAGAATTATTTATTAATTAAGAGACTTTATATGTCTAATTAATAAACATATTAAATGACAATATTATTTAATAATTAATTTTTAGTTATTAAATAATTACAATTGGCATTTAAATGGTTGAATTTGAAAATTGGCGTTTTTGAGAAAATGAGATGCAGAAATGATAAAATAGCAAAATTGCATAAGTGAGGCCCATTATCAAAAGCCCATGGTCGGCCACTCTTATAGGTTTTTATCATTTATTTTTTCATTATTTTAATGCTAAATAATTCTAACTTAAACCTAGGTGGTTACCTATAAATAGATAGTGATGGCTCTCATTCACACTTAACTTTGTCAGATGAAATTTGAGCCTCCTATTCTTTTCTCTATAGCCGAACCACTTTCCCTCTTCTATTCTTCTTCAATTTCGAAATACTTGAGTGATAGAGTAGTGCTCGCACATATCAAGTGGTATCTCAATCATAGTGTGTAAGACTGTAGGAGATTCCAAACAACAAGAAGGAGAATCAACATCAAAGCAAGGAGAGAAAGAGATCTAGGTTCAGATCTTAGTGATGCTCTGCTACAGAAAGGAATCAAGGGCTAGAGATCTAAACGGAAGGAGTCATTATATTCCGTTGCACCCAATGTAAGGTTTCCTAAACTTTATATGTGTTTATTTCATTGTTTTAGAATTCATATTAGGATGTTAATGAAACATACTTGGTAGTAAATCTAGATCCTGGTAAAATATTTCCAACATGTTCGATGATTTTTTTTTTTTGTATTACTATTATTTTTGGAGGGGAGCAAGGGCAGAGGTCCTCTGTCCCTCGTTCCTTCTACGCATTTTTGGCAGTTTAAACTGCCATTGCACATTCCTATTCTTCCCTCTTGATCTTCCCACATTGCTTGGATGTTTTGCACCCAATGTTTGTTATTGCAAATTGTTATATTCCATTCGACATTCATCCGAAGGGGGCGTCTTTCCAGCGATTAGGGGACCCCCATTCCCTTTTTTGACCTAGGGTTTGATGTGGGGGCTAACTACTGGATTTCTTATCTTTCAAATGAGTGAAGTTCTTCAAGACCTTCACGAGCACGGTTTCTTTGGGTTTGACCAAGAAATTCTCGATTTTCACCAAGCCACCTCCATGGCGTATCCCACCACAACCAGCGCCAAATCCTCCAAGAAGGGGTGAAAGAAGCTAGCCACTCTGGAAGAAGTTATGTAAGGCCTAGTTACATATAAGAAGTTCTCCTGCCGTTCCCATGGTTGGGAGGCTGATGAACTCCATTAGACACTAACATGCGCTCATCAACTGGAGAGGATAGTGACTGTGAACGGAATCAAATCATCTAGCTCTGGAGTCTATCACCGTCTTTTGAGGAACAAAGAGACGCTAAACCATAATTACAACAGTTTTGGAGCCTGGAGCCAGACCCACCTTATGTCTGGAGCCATGCTACCCCTTCAAGAATATTTCATTGATTTCCTCATGTTTGTTGGACTCGCACCATACCAGTTGATACCCCAAGCTTACCGCCTGTTGTTAGGCCTTTTTGTCTTTTATGCTGCCAGGGGTTGGGTCGCTCCCAGCCTTGCCGAAATTTTATATTTTTACAAACTTCTTTCTGTCCCCAAGAAGGGCAACAAATTTAATGACGATTTTTATAAATTACAAGCTCATCCTGTTGGGTTTTGTGTCCTAAATAAAAATTATTTCAATAAAATCAGATTTACTAATTAATAAAGATCAGAAATCACATTTTATGTTGCCTGGTTCACATGATTTATTTCATGATTATATTTAATGTATAAATTCTATTAGGTCCAGAACATATGCATTTGTTCATGATTATAGTATTGTCAGCACAGTGGAATATAATAATGATTATATGTTCAAAAGTTTAATTCCCTAATTTGTCAGTTCACTGGATTTAGACTGGCATGATAATCAGCGATAGGTATTCTTACACCTTGGATAAGTGATATGTCCTTTCCAGGGCATTGCCAAAGTTTACCAGTATCGGATGTATGGAGTATACATTCGAAGGGACCGATATTGAACTTTGATAAGATATGATAAATTTACTCTAATATCAATTCAATTCAATATCACCTAATTGATCCTAGATCAAATGATCTTAATCCTGACATGGTTAGGTTCGATCTCAAGAGTGTTATTCATGTTCTTTGATTTGTTAGTTAAGCCTACTTTTTGGTCAGGGTGATACGTACATTTTGGGAACATGAAAGTGCAATTGAGTGGGAGCGCTAATCATAGATATGGAATCTATAGCTTCTATAGGTATTTAGAAGTGAAACGATGATTTCCTTCGAGCTTGGCTGAATAGAGATAAATGATTGAGATCTCATTTTAGTGATTATATTATTTCACTAAAATATCATTTATAGGTGGCAAGTGTTTTAAGTATAAAATACATTGAAAGGGTGTAACGGTAATTTTATCCCTATGCAATGTAGATCATCTATAGAGGATCATTGATTATTGGGATTATAACAATGGATAATTAATAGCGTATCTATATCGTGGAACATATAGAGCGTTCTATGTAACTGAGAGTGCAATTCCAAGTTCTATGAGTGGATGCAATGAGGAATTAATAAGTTAGTGAATTTACTTGTAAATTCTAGTTCGGCTTTTTGGAAGCTCGGTTATATAGGCCCATGGTCCCCATACTAGTTGAGACAAACTACTTGTAAGACTCAGTTAATTGATTTTAGTTTATCAATTATAATTCTAAAATTAGACTATGTCTAGTTTATGAATTTTTCACTATGTTATGGCTTGATTGTGAAGAAATAGTGTTTTTGGGTTTACTTGTTAATTAAGAGACTTTATGGAGTCTAATTAATAAATATTATAAATGACAATTTTATTTGATAATTATTTTAATTATTAAACAAAATAGTTTTGACATTTATAGGTTTGAATTGGAAAATATGGTATTATTGAAAAGAAGAATAAGAAGTTGAAATAAAGTGGTAAAATTGTAACTAGAGATTGGTCCACTATCTTGTACGGCCAAGGTTGAATTTTTGCCTAATATTTTATTCTTTTTTAATCCATATAATTCAACCCCAACCCTATTGAAGAATAGTATAAAAGGAAGGCTATGGTCTCATTATCCAACTAATGCCTCCAAAGCTAAAAACCTAGATGAGACCTCTTCCTTCTTCTTTCTTCTTCAATTTGAAACACTAAGCCTTTCTTCACACTAAATAATTTCAGCCTTGAGTGATACAGTGAGTCCCCACACACATCAAGTGGTATCTCAATCATAGTGTGGAAGATTGTGAAGAATCCAATCAACAAGAAGGAGAATCGGGCTCAAGAAGGAGAGAAAGAGATCCAGGTTCAGATCTTGATAATGCTCTGCTACAGAAAGGAATCAAGGGCTAGAGATCTGAATGGAAGGAGTCATTATATTCCGCTGCACCTATGTAAGGTTTCTTAAACTTTATATGTGTTTATTTCATTGTTTTAGAAATTCATATTAGGATGTTAATGAAACATGCTTGTTAGTAAATCTAGATCCTGGTAAAATAATTCCAACAACTGGTATCAGAGCCATGGTAATGATTTACGTTCATAAAATATGAATTAAAACGATGTTGGGTGTTGATTTGGATGGTTTCATGTTGGTTTATGTGTTACTTGATGATGTTATATGATTTACGAAATTTTTCCATGAAAAATATTTTTTTTTTCTTTCTGAAAATATTTTATTTGGATTCCTTGTGAAAAATTAAGCAATTTTGGTTTTTTACGGAACTCGATTTCGATAAAAGTTGAAAAAGTTATGCCTGTTTGAAAATCGGGTGCCCATGGTGCTCATCGCACGCACCAGGTTTCAGACAAGAAGACTATACACGCGGGCGCATCTTGTCTGAAGACACGGGATGCACGCTCCCTTCAGACAGGGGACACGTGCATCAGGAGGCTGGAAATGCCGTGCCCAGACCCTGCAATTGCCGAGAAATCTCGGCGTCACCCTCACTTCTGTGCGCGTAAGGCCCAATTTGCAGCCTCTCAAGGCTGCACTTGCATCCTAGCTGTAATACCCGGTAAAAATATACATATATTTTAAATTTTATTTGTTATACAATTTGTGTGAGAATAAATATTTATTTATTTCTACTAATAGTGAATATAGACTATTGCTTAGAATAGTATTGATAGATTTCTAAACATAGTTGAAATTATAGTAAGTGTCAAGGTAAAATTATGGTGTTTTTACGAATTAGGTTAATTACTCAATTAAAGCCCAATATGAAAGTCTATTAGAGTTTTATAGATTATTTAGTGGGTTTAATCTATTGTATGAAGTGCATTAAATAACATTATAATGGAATTAATGTCACAAAAATTCGTAGGTTTTGATAAATTCGCAGGATTAAAAACTGTTTTACTAAAATGATCATATCTAGAGTTTTAGAGCTCCGATTGAGGTGATTCCAGTGGTGTTGGAAAGATAATTCAAAGATCTATAAATTTTGTAGAAATAGTTATATCATAATTCGGAATTTTTCTAGGTGAAAACTGAGCCTAAAGTTACGAAATAAAGGGCTTACTTTTAAAATTTAAAAATTTAGATATTTGTTGATTTAATAATATTTTAGCATTTTATTATATATTATTATTTTTAGTTAACCTAAACCTATCAGAATACGATATCTCATAATCTTTTTATCAAACCCTAAACTATCATAGTTTTATTTTTCCTCTCCAAACCAATTAGTCAAAGCCTCATTCTTCTTCATGTTTGCTCCTCTCAAACCTTCCACAATTCTTCTTATTTTCTACCTTCATTCTTAAAGTTTTGGATTTATAATCAAGGCTTGCGGGCTTGAGACATCGAATAGAAATATGTGAAGAGGTATGAAATATTTTCTTGCTCAATAATGCTAAATGTTATCTAGGGTTCGGATCTATTATATTTTTTCGTTTTCAGAAAAACAAGTTTCAGTAAAGTGATGATATATCTCTTGATATTGATCCGTTTTTAGAGATTTTTATATCGTTGGAAAGCTTATTCGATTTCTCATAAGTTTTATGAAGAAACTTTTTGTTAATTCGAAGTCATACTATGTCAAAAAGTTAGTTTTATTCAATATCATGTGATTCGTTTCTTGAATCTTGTTCTTGCAAAACTGTTTTGGTAAAATTGTAATATCTCTTTGAATATAATTCCAATTTCAAATATTTTGGTATCATTGGAAAGGGAATTTAATTTCCTAAAACTTTGATGAAGATGTTATCTTCTAGTTCTGAACCATTCAATGTCAAAAGTTTGTATTTTTGCTAAGTTGTGTAATTCGTTACTCCATATTCCTTCTCAGAAATAGTTTCAGTAAAACAATCATAACTCCCTCAGTTTTAAGCCATTTTTAATGATCTTTATATCATTGGAAAGATAATAAAATTTCCTATAATTTTTATGAAGACAACTTTCACTGAATTAGTATAGTCGTTGGTCAAAAATAGTGATCTTTCTGCTGTACTGTAAGAGTACGAATTTTAATGTTAGGGCCTTGAACCATGTGTTGTTATAGGTAGTAATGACGAGATAACAAGTCTTAAGCAGCGGGATTTGAGGATCTTGTCCTCAACAAGAAAATTCATTGAGGTGCTTGGAGTAGCAAGAAGGTGTTCTTAATAACTGAGGTAAGAAGAGTGGACATCTGTGCACAGGGTGTATGTTGAAACATACAACTGTATTATGGGTTTGTATTTACATGTTTTATTCTATGGTAGATTGTTGTTTTATGCTAATGTTATTAGTGTGTGATAGTGATAAGGCTTTTGACTGTTTGTGTGAGGATAGCACTTATTGGATAGGTTTTCTGCTGCTGGTGTGAGCATAGCACTGCAGGATATATTTTTGGCTGCTTGCATGGGTTTACTTGCATGTTATCCTTTCATGGGTGAGTACAACTTGTGAAAAGGGATTGCCCTATTGGATGCCGAGTGTGAGAACAGCACAAGGCAGGGCAAGTTACACTTCATGTCTGATCAACATGAGTGGGAGTAGATTATCGTATGTGAGGACAATGTGCGATAAAATACTATGTGTTATATGTGTGAGTATAGCATGCATTAAGATTACATTGTGATATGATGTTATATTTTATTTGAGAATAGTATGTGATATGATATGTTGGTATATGTATGCAAGTATGGTATGAATTGATTTGATGTTGTGATATTGTTATACTTATGACTATGTTATCTGGTTGGGGGGGTTATGTCCTACATAGCTCTTCTTACTGGGCGTTAGCTCACGGGTACTCTGTGTGCAGGTAAAGGCAAAACTATATAGTGAGGGTGGCGAGCTCGAGGCGTGAATTACATGTTAGGGGATTGTCACGATGTTTTGGTTTAAAAATATTTCATTTAAGATTATGATTCAAATAGTTTTTGTAAAGCTTTATATTTTAAGGTTATGAATAAATAAATGTTTTGTTTTAAAAATAATGAGATCTCATGCTTAGTTATTTTTCATTAAAGAAGTCTTTTATTGTCTTTATCTTAAATGGTTTTAAACGGACTAGCTAGTGTGACGTCTCGGGAAATCGGGGCGTTACACTAGCTGCCAGCCGCACCCAATTTCCAAATTTTGTGGGATTTTTTCCCAATTTCAAATTTTTCCGATTTTCTAAACCCAAAATTAAAATAAAATATTATTTTTAATATATTTGAACTTAAATGTCATTTTTTTAAATTAATAATATTTATTTTTTAATAGATTATTATTAATTTTATATTTCGAGGTTTAAATTTAAAAATTGATTATTTTAGTTTTTAAATTATGGTTAGATTTAAAAATTTGTTAATTTCTTTAATATTTATATATTATTTAATTATAAGATCAGATATTTTGATATTTGACATATTTTAAATTAAAAGATAACTTTATCTTTTTTATTTGAAATATTATATTAAAATTATCTTATATGATAAATTAAATAATTAATAAATTTGAAATTAACCTAGATATTTTTATAGATATTCTAACCATAATATTTTCAAATTCAAATATTTATTATTTTGTTAAATATTTAATTGTTTACAAATTATAAGTTTGAAAAATGATATTTTACTATTTTTATATCATTTTTATGTCAACTGTGGATATGAAGGAGTCATTTTATGTCACTTTCATATATGCTTTTAATGATGAAGAAGGAAGGAAGAAGTTATGGCAAGACCTTCAAGATCTATATACTTTGAAGCTATGGATAGCAATGGGGGATTTCAATGATATTTTGACAAAGGAAAGGAAGAGAGAATTGGCAAGCGAGTGAGGTACTCTACTTCTATAGAATTTATTGATGGTATTGCTCATTGTAGATTGGATGACATTAAACTCAGTGGGAGTTTCTACACATGGTGCAACAAGCAATTTGGAGATGACAAAATTTACTCCAAGATCGACCGTGCATTAGCTAATCAAGACTGGTCGGACGCACATCCTACTGCTGAAGTTGTTTTTATGAATGAGAGTATTTTTGACCATACTCCTGCAGTTCTGAACTTTCATAACAATGTTGTTTGTGGAAGGAAGCCTTTTAAGTATTTCTCTATGTGGGAATCGCATCCTAGATATGCTGAAATTATTCAGCAAATTTGGCAGCAACAATGCAATGGGACTCTGATGTTTCGGGTTGTTTCTAAGCTTAAGAGTATGAAAGTTGCTCTTAAGGCTTTGAATAATGATCATTTTGCTGATATTTGTGCTTAGGAAGCTCAAGCTAAAGCAAAGCTTGATGAATGTCAAACTTTACTTCAGCAGCAGCCCTTGAATGATATTTTACACCAGCAGGAAAAAGATCTCAGGACTCATTATGCTCTTATTTTCAAGAATTACTTGTCTTTTTTGCAGCAAAAAGCAAAGCTAAACTCGGCAAAGGTAGGTGATGAAAATTCAGCTCTTTTCCACACTAGTATCCGAGAGAGAAGGAGACACAATCAAGTAATTACTATTGTGAATGCCGAAGGAGTAAGGATTGAAGAGTCGAGGGCCAACATTGAAGCTTTTATTCGATATTATAATGAGTTACTTGGTAGCAGTATGCAAGGGAGGAAGTCGATTCAGCAGAGCATACTTAGAGAAGGGGAGTTTTTATCCCAGCAGCAAGCTGATTTTCTCTTGAGAGATTACACTCGAGAGGAAGTTAACGAGGCAATTTTCGCTATTCCTGGTAACAAAGCTCCAGGATCAAATGGTTTTGGCAGCTCCTTTTTTTGAGGAAATTGGAATATTAAAGGCACTGAAGTAGCTAAAGCAATCATCAGTTTACTTAAAATAGGGAAGCTTCTCAGAGAAATAAACAACACTATTCTAACACTTGTGCCTAAGTTGAAATGGCCTAATACAGTGAGAGACTACAGGCCTATTGCTTGTTGCAATGTGATATACAAGGCAGCCACCAAACTGATATGCTCGAGACTCAATTGCATATTACCTCACTTGGTAGCTGACAATCAGGGAGGTTTTGTTCAAGGGAGATTCATTGCACATAATATAATGATATGCCAGGATCTGGTTCGACATTATGGAAGGAAGTTGACAAAGTCTAGTTGTGTTATCAATCTTGATTTGCAAAAAGCTTATGACACAATTGAATGGAGCTTCATTGAAGAAATGTATGGATTGCATTTTCCTGATCAGTTCATTCAACTTGTGATGTTATGCATTCGAACTCCTAGATTTTCATTGATGATTAATGGATCTCTACATGGCTACTTTGAGGCAAAAAGAGGTCTGAGACAAGGCGATCCAATGTCCCCTTTGCTTTTTGTACTGGGTATGGAATATTTAACAAGGATCGTGAGGAAAATTGGACAGAAAACCGACTTCACTTTTCATCATAGATGCAAGGATTTGACTTTGAATCATCTCATGTTTGCGGATGATGTTTTGCTATTTTGCAATGGTGATTACAAGAGCATCATTTACTTGCTACAGGGCCTTAAACTGTTTTCTCAGACATCGGGGTTGCAACCTAATCCTTCCAAATCGACTATCAACTGTCATGGTATGACTCACTCAGAGATTCAAAGAATACTTGATGCTTCAGGTTTCCAAAGAGGTGAAGTGCCTTTCACTTATTTAGGGATTCCTATCAGCCCTAAAAGATTATCACCAAAGGAATGTTCCAGTTTTGTTGAAAAGATGACTCATAGAATCAGAGCTTGGAGTACTCGACACATTTCATTTGCGGGCAGAGCAGTTCTTGTGAACTCAGTTTTGTTAGCAATTCATACCTATTGGAGCCAGGTCCTGCTTCTTCCAAAGAAGGTCATTAAAGAGATAGAAAGTGTTTGCAAAGCCTTTTTATGGAAAGGACAACATATGATGACAGGAGCAGGGCAAATAGCTTGGGAAAGTGTATGTCAATCCAAAATAGCTGGTGGTATTGGTTTTAAAAAAGTTGCTGAATGGAACAAAGTGGCAATGTTCAAGTATGTTTGGGCAATTGCAACCAAAGAGGACAACTTGTGGGTTAAATGGATACATAGTGTATATATCAAGGGCAAGGATTGGTGGAGCTATGAGATACCTCAAACTGGAAGCTGGTATTGGAGAAAGATAGTAGCTCTAAAAGGTATGCTACTGAATTTAGTTGATCCTATTACCTTCACTCAAACGAAATATAAAGTAGTTGATGGCTACAAGTGGCTCTGTCCCACGGTATCTAGGGTCAATTGGAGTAAGGAAGTTTGGAATCGGTTAAACACTCCCAAACACAGTTTTGTTTTCTGGCTCGCTATTCAAAATAGGTTGAAGACCAGAGATCGTTTGCTCAGATTTCAAATTGCAACTCATCCCTCTTGTTTGCTCTGTTCGGGGAATACAGAATCTTGTGAGCTTCTATTTTTTCAATGCCCTTTCTCTAGTGAATGTCTAAAACAGGTCAAATGTTGGCTGGGATTGAAGACTCCAGCAACCAATTTAAATGAGCTGGTGCGAATCATAGAGAAGAGAACAACCTCTGCCTTCCGAAGACAGGTTTTTACTGCTGCCTGTACAGCTTTATTATACCATATTTGGAGAGCAAGGAACACAAGGCTTTGGCTATAGACAAAGGAAGAACCGAAGACCATTGTACAGATGACTAAAAATGTTTGTAAAACTAGAATACAAAGTATATGGCCTAAGGTTTCAATGGGGGATACAACATGGTTTAGTGAATTGTAACCAATGTAATCAAATAGAAGAAAAAAAACCAGACCTTGTTTTATAAAAGGTGCTAAATAGGATGTAAAAAGTCTATTGGAGTAATGAAAAACACTGCTGATTTCCCAAAAAAAAATTATAAATTTTATTTTAAATATTTAAATAAGTTAGATATTTTTGTAGAAATTTGAATAATGCTTAATTTGAGATATTTTGACATATAATTAGGATAATTATTCTTTATTTATTATTTTATTCTTAAAATAATAATTGCCTAACTATATCTATTTTAAAATTGGTTTATTTTATTATTTTAATTTTATTAAATTATAAGATTAGAAAATGATATTGAAGATATTTTTTTCAAATCATTTATCTTATTTGATATTTAATTTAATTTAATAAAAATAATTCAAATAAACCTAGATATTTTAAATTAGTTTTCATTTTTGAATTTTAAATTTTGAGATTTTTAAGGTTGTTTTTTTTAACAACCCTAAATTTTCAAAATTTAGTTAGTTAGTTTAAAATAATAATTTAATTATATTAATATCTTATTTCACATATGTTACATGGGCGTTGTTTGTTTAATTTTATTGTTTATCAAAAACTTTTTTTTAACAAACCTATTATTTATTTGATCTAAATTGCTATGATTAACTTGTTGACAGATCTAATGATCTAATTATAATCATAGTCCAAATGTCAATAGATCTTATAAATAATTTGTAACATGTAAATTTTGTACTTCTTTCATGTGTGTAAACCTAGTAACATGATAGGGCCCATCCAAATCAGTTGACCCGTGTGAGCCTATATGTTTGTTTTTGGGCTTAGATGCATATAGGAAGCCCATTTAAGTTTTAACTAAAGAAATGGACCAGGTTGCTAAAATAAAATTTCACATAAGTAATTTTATTTATGCCCAATTAGAATTGGGCTTATTCGATGAATAACAATTATTTATTTAATGGTTAAATTCCTCTCCTTTGGGCCTTGTATGAGAGTTAGGGGGCCAATAGTGGTGGGTACGACATACTGAACCCAGCCCTCCCTCACATGAACCACCCCAATTGTGAAGGCCCACTTGCCTTATTTAAATAATTGTATTAGGTTAATTATATTAGTCAAAACTAATTAAAATTGAATTAGCAACATAATTAACTTTTAAAATATATGGAATTTATTTTTTCATTAAATATTTTAAAGTTAATTTTAGAAAAACACTTAGTAATTAAAATATATTCTAGATAGTATTTTCTAGTGACCAGTTATATCTTTCTAATATTTAAATAGGAAAATATTTTAAGTTGAAAATTAATTATTTATTAATTAATTTTGGATCAACTTAATTAAAAATATTTTCCTAGTATTAAATTAGAATTAATAATTGAGTTTATTTTATACTTGATTATTTAATTCTTATATTTAATACATTTAATTAAATTAAGAATTAAATATTTAAGTTGATTTCATTCTTGATACTTAAATATTATTATTTTTCAGAATATTTTATTAGATAGAAAATTATTTTAAGTTGGAAATTTTAATTTCAGAACAACCTAAATTTGAATAATTTTCAAAATAAATTTTATTTTATTTTAATAATCATTTTTTTAAAAAAAAAAAATCGAAATTGCATTTTTTACTTTAATGCAGAAAATTTTGAATTTTTCTTGAAAAATAGATTAAAGTTAAAAATTATATATTTTAATTATAGACCAACTTAAATCAATATATTTTTCATTTAAATGATTAATTAAAATAAATGAACTAAAATATATTATAATTAGAAAACAAATTAATTATTCAATGAAAGTCTAGATAGTTATTGTCTGGTTGCTTGAAGTATTTTTTTAGTCATATTTAATTAAATAGAAAATTAATATTTAAGTTAATTTTATTCATGAAACTTAAATATTTGATAATTTTCTTAATATTTAATTAAATAGGAAAATTATATTTATGTTGAAAATTAATTTATTAATTAATTTTAGACCAACATAAATTAGAATAATTTTTTCAAGATTTATTTTATTTTATAGCATTTTCGAAAATTGTATTTATTTTAAATACATTATTTTTCAAATTTTGCATTATATATTTATAGAAAATTAAATTTGAGTTGAAATTTTTTTAATTAATTTTGGATCAACTTAATTTGAAAAATTTTCGTACTATTTATTGGAAAATTAATACTAAGGATGGAAAATAATTTATTTTTATTTTTCCAGATCTTCCTTAAGTATAATTTTATAAATATTAAATTAAAATTTATATGTAGAAAGTTATTCTAAATTGGTAATTTTAATTAAATAAATATATATTAAAATAAATAGATTAAAATAAGTATAAAAGAAAATACAACTCTTTAAAATAATGAGCTTTAGTTATTAGGATTGTTGACCGAGGTTTTCGGCAACCAATATAATAATAATATTTAAGAAAGTTGTAAGAAGTTAATGCAAGAGATTTTTACGTGGTTGGGGCATTAATGAGCCTTAGTCCACGAGTCTGTGTATTTATGAGAGTATTTATTACAGAGAATGTTCTTGGTGGTTTTTCTCTCTAGTTCTTATGAAACCCAGAATTCTCGACCCCTGCCTTAATGAGTTTGGGGGGTATTTATAGTGTTTTCGTGGGGTGATCCCCAGAACTGAGGTGCATCTCTTTCTGTAATAATCAGTAAATGCACACATTCCCAATGGATACATCATAGGAAATGCATGGTCTAATCCCTAGGCTTTTTAGGGGTTTAATGGATGTAATCCATTATCCTTTCTTGACTGATGTGATTTCTCATAAAGTAGCCGTCACTAGGCTTATTAATCATAGCGTAGTAGCTACAGAAGGGGGGTTACACCGTCAGACTTTAATACTTATGGCAGTTTCAATACGCTTTCTCCCATGCGGCATTAAATGCGAGGTGACTGTTCAGATAGGATTTGATACCTCCCGGAGATGCCTCATTGTAGTCTTGCTCTCCGAGAGTATATGAAACTTACATGCCTTCTCCGGGAGGCATGTTAAATGATGATCCTTTTGATTAATAAGACTTAATCAAATTATCTCAAAGTCTTGCTTCTTTAGTCCACGTGTCACAGTCCGGTTGGTCCACGTATTTTGGACAAAAACAGGGGCATCATTTACCCCCAAGCCTTGTTTGGTAAAAAGCAAACAAGGCTTCCTTAGATGCCTCCGGTTGCCTTATTATCTTCCTGGCACGTGCCCTGGGCGCGTGGGGATGCTTTTATGACCATCATTACTGCAGTTATTTGCTTTTTGCAGACAACGATTTGTTTCCTATCCATTTAATGATACGGCGCATTAAATGGGTGTTAGTCGAGTACTCAAACGTTTTCTACCACCTTGATCAAAGCTTGTCCCAACCGTTGGATCTATAGAATGCGAATCAATTGCTATTCTGACCGTACGATGATGGTCGATCACAGCTGTCTCACACCCATTTTGGCTTATAAAAGCCAGCCTTCTTCATTTCATTTAGTTACTTTCACTATTTCACCAAATTTTCTCAGAGCTTTCACAGAGAGAAAAGAGACTTCAGGCACCATAGATTATTTGCTTCTCTTTCTTCGCCGTTTCTGGTCATCCCTCTACCGGCGATCAACACCAACCCCCAGCCTTCAAACTTCATGTAAGTCCTCAGTACCCTTTACACTTGCTTACTGTTTGTTAATGTTACATGTTTACAGTTTCTGGGTTGAATGTTGAAATTCTGGGGATAATTTTGCCTGAGTTTTCTGTGTGACGCATTAAATTCGTCTTTTTGTGTCTTAATTGCTCTTTTTTACTACGTTTCTTTTGAGGAATCGCCTTTACCTTTCGTAATAACGCCTTTAGGGCTTAGAGTGGTTCGTGCTTTCACGGCTTTGCCCTTTTTTCCCTTTTTCCTTTTTGCAATGTCACTGCCTTTGGGATTTTTTGCACCCGATGCTTGCCAGGGAAAGCCTCTTAGGGTTTCCTTATTTGGCAAGCGTCTGGAGGGGGCCTCTTTCCAGCGTTTAGGGGACCTCCATTCCCTTTTTAAACATTAGGGTTTGGTTTGGGGCCTAACTGCTGGATTTTCTTAATTTTTTCAGAACCAAAATGTCTGCTTCTGCATCTAGTTCCAAGTCTTCCAAGAAGGGGGCCGTTCAACTAGCCACCCTAGAAGAGGTCATGAGGGGTCCCGTGGCTCAGGAGAATTTTAAGTCCCGTGCCAACGGTTGGGAGGCGGACGAGCTCCACTCCACATTGATTTGTGCCCATCAGCTCGAAAAGATCGTAACGGTGGTAGGCATCAAGCCATCCGCCTCGGGACCTTCCACCGGCTGCCTCGGGACGAGGAAACACCCAATCACAACTATGGGGGCTTCGGAGCCTGGAGCCAAACCTATCTGATGTACGGGGCTATGCTCCCTCTTCACGAGTACTTTGTAAATTTTTTAGTTTTTGTTGGCCTTGCGCCGTATCAACTGATTCCCCAAGCATACTGCCTGCTTTCAGGCTTATTCATTTTGTACACTGCCTAGAGCTGGGGTTCGCCCAGTCCAGCTGAAATCTTATATTTTTAAGAACTTGTATCCGTCACCAAGAAGGGAGACAAATTTAAAGATGGATTTTGTGGACTTCGGTCCCATCCTTTGAACGAGGGCCCGATCCCTTTCAACTACCAGAAGCATGTGAAGGAGTACCGCCAACGCTTCTTCTTTTCCTCCAGCTTCCAGGCCATGGACCGCCCGGAGCTTCTTACGGAGTGGGTTAGGATCCCTCCATACATGCGGACCGCGCCTACTCAAGTATTTCTCCAACGGGCTAAGACTTTCTCTACTTACGACAGGAAGGCCCTCAATGTTGGGGACTTAGTCACGATAGAGAACTGTCAAAAAGCCAAGCTGATATTCGAGAGTCAATCAGTGGATGACTTCAATCTTTCCAAGGTCATCTGCCCGAATGTAAGGACTCCAGCTGCGGAAAGGGCGCTCCGGGTGGACATAATCACCTCGGCGGAGGACCGATACCAGAAGTACCTCTTCAGGAGGGAACATGAGCTGGATTACATCAAGGCCCAGGCTGTGGCTGGGAGGACCCTTCCTCTGGAAGCTGCCCCGGAGCGGAGGCCCTCCAGGGCTAAGCCTTTGGTCCCAGTTCCCAACACTGGTGCTCCAGATGCCAGTACTTCAGATTCTGGTAAGTCTCCTTTAGTAATTCATCATGTCCCCTCTGTCCGAGAGTATACCCAATGTAGGCCCAAAGGGTTCGATGAGCGCCTTTGTAAGTTTAGAATGCCTTCCACCCGGTGGGGAAATCACGCCAAAGAATACTATTTTTCCCACTTGGGCCATTTCTTGGGTCGGTCCCGGATGGGCTCTGGACCTCCGGCGCCCATTCCCCTGGACCATTCAGCCCACTTGTCCTCCAGCTAGTTTCTCCCCTCAGACAGCTTTCTTGGGGATGACGAAGCCAACATTGTAGTTCAAGACTTTGCTAGGGCTGAATTAGAGAGTCAGGGTAGGATTAGTTTTATTGCTTTCTTGTTGCGTGCACGCCTTTCTCATGGTTATTCTAATACTTTGTTTATTTCTTTGTTGCAGCAGCCAAGCCAATGGAAGATCTTCCGGCTACCCTTGCTGAGGCCTATAGCCCTGACGCTTCTCTCCTTCCGGCCTCATCCCAACTGGTGACCCCCGAGAGGTCCTCGTCTAGTGTTCCTTTAGGCACGATAGTCCTGATAGACGAGGAGGGGGAAGTGGAAGAAGATGAGGGCGAGATTGCAGGCACCCTTGAGCGCAAGAAGAAGGGTAAAATGGTTGAGACCGAGCCTTCCAAGCAGCCCCGGAGGAAGGACACTCCGGCTGTTAGCAATGACTCCGACGGCATCGTGCTCACCCCAGTCCCCGTAGACGAGGAAAGGCAAATGCTCCGGATCGCCAAACATAAATACGCCTTGGACGAGTTCAGCCGGGGAAATGTTGAGGTGGAGGCCTTGAAGAAGATCGTGCGGGAGGAGCAACAGAACACCTTGCGCGAGGACGCCTTCAGGAATCCTTGGGACCTGAACATGGACCCTCTGACGGATTGGTTCAATCGCTTCGTCAGGCCTACTCTTGCTCCCTTCGCCTTGGAGATGACCAACCAGTTTGTCTCCCATCTGACTCAATTCCCAGCCAAGAGATACGCTGCTTGCGCCTCAGTGAACTCGGTTTACCAAGTTCAGGACATCAGCGCTGCTCTGGCTGCGGTGAGTTCTTGTGATTTATTCCCTACTTTTATATTTTGTCTTAAGGCATCTGATTTCATTCTTGTTTCTTTTTTCAGATTACTGTCGAGACCAGCCGCCTTTCCAAGACCCTGATTGATCACGGGTTCATCATGTCCAAATTTGGGGGCATGGAAGAGGCTGTGAAGATTTTTCGGGACTTGTCGGCTGAGAGGAGGGCATTCCGGGAGGAGGCCCAGCGAAGGGAGGCCCAAGCGGAGGCGAAGCACTGGGAGGAGGCCCAGCAGAGGGAGGCTCAGGCGGAGGCGAGGCACCGGGAGGAGGTGAAGGCGGAGGGTGAGGCTACAGCTAAGGCCAAGCGCGAGCTGCGGGAAGCCAGGGAGGCTATGGATGAAATGGCAGCTAAGTTAAAGTCCTTGGAGGAGCTGCATCAGGCGGACTTGCAGTCGACGGCCAACCTGACTGTGGAGGGGAAGGAGCTGAGGGATTTTAAGGACCAAGCCTTGAAAAAGGCCAAAAGAGATGAGCTCCTGACCCCAGTCTCCTGCAAGCACTGCATCAAGCGTTTTGACGATGGCGTCTACATGGCCTGGCAGTCGAATGGCCAGAGCATCAAGCTTGACTTTAATCCCAAACCTGAGGAAGCCCTCTTTCGCTTTCGGGAGAAGAAGAAAAGGCTTAACGCTTTGCTTGAAGAACGTCGGGGCCCTCGTCTTCCTCCCCGCATTGATTAGGCCGACCAGTTCAACCAGTTCACCACTATAATAATTTTTTTTCTTTACATTTACAGTCTCTTTTCCTTTCTTTCAGACAATTTAATTATTATCTTCTAAGGGGAGACAGTTTTTAAGGCCCGTCCCCAGGCCCTCAATATTTATTTAGGACATGCTTTTTGGTCAGGACATATCTTATGTTTACATTTAAATATATATATTTCGCTTAGATATATATTCTGCTTGATTTTTCTTTTACTTTTGGCCTGTTTTACATTTGTCCATGTGGTATGCCTTAGTACCCCCCTGAGTGGCATGAAAACATTGTTTTTAAGGCACTCAGTTTTATTCATAACTTTAGAGGCTGCATACACTTTTCGGTAAAAATTCTCTTAACAAAGCCTAAGTTTACATCTTTTGACTATTGGTAATACTTTCGGAGATGATCAGCGTTCCAGGCCCTAGGCACCATGGTTCCGTCCAATCTTTTTAGCTTGTAGGTCCCGGAGCCGATCTCATCCTCAATTTCATGTGGCCCTTCCCAATTTGGCCCAAGTACCCCCACTCCGGGTTCTTGAGTGGCTAGGAAGACTCTTCTTAAGACCATATCACCAATAGTGAATTTTCTACTTTTAACCTTAGAGTTAAAGTACTTAGTCACCTTCTTTTGATAAGCCGCCATTCGTATTTGAGACTCATCCCGGAGTTCCTCAATCTGATCCAATGCTTCTTGTAATAAAGCCTTGTTTGTTGTTGGATCGTAAGTTGTTCTCCTGTGGGATGGGAATAACGTTTCTACCGGGACCATTGCTTCACAACCGTAGGCCATTGAAAATGGCGAGTGGCCGGTCGTGGTTATTGGGGTTGTCCGGTAGGCCCATAACACTCTTGGAAATTCTTCAAGCCAATTGTTTTTGCAGGCCAGCAGCTTTTTCTTTAGGGTGACCTTTAGGATTTTGTTGACCACTTCTGCTTGTCCGTTTGTTTGTGGCCTTGCCACTACAGAGAAGCTTTTAACGACTCCGTGTTGGTTGCAAAAGTCGGTGAATTTTTCGCAGTCAAAGTGCTTTCCCATGTCAGAGACTATTTTGTGAAGCAAGCCGTATCAACATACTATGTTTTTGATAACAAAGTCTAATGCTTTTTTAGCAGTTATTCTTCACTGGCTCAGCCTCCGTCCATTTCGTGAAGTAGTCTGCTGCTACTATCGCATACTGTACTCCTCCCTTTCCTGTTGGCAGAGACCCAATAAGATCTATTCCCAAGACCGAAAAGGACCAGGGACTAGTCATTAGGGTAATTTCATTGGGAGGAGCTCTTGGTATGTTTGCGAACCTTTGGCACGAATCACATTTCTAGACGTAGTCTATGCAATCTTTTTTCATTGTCGGCCAGAAGTACCCTTGTCTCAATATTTTCTTTGAGAGACTTGGGCCTCCTGTATGATCTCCACAGAACCCCTCATGGACCTCTAGCATAATTTGCTTAGCTTCAGGGTCCGATACACACCTTAAATAAGGCATGCTGAGTCCCCTTCGATAGAGAATTTTGTCCATCATCACATAACGGTCACTTGATATTGTATCCTTCTGGATAGTGCCTTCTCTTGGGGCAACTCGCCTTTCGTTATGTATTTGATGATGGGGACCATCCAGCTGGGCTCTTGCTCAACTGTTGCTATGGTATTTTTGACTTTGATGCTTGGCTCTGCCAGGCGTTCCACAGGTACCACCCCAAATTTCTCAATTTCACTATCTGAAGCTAACTTAGCCAAACAATCTGCGTGGGCGTTCTTTTCCCTGGGGATTCTTTCTACTCTATACTCCGTGAACTCGTGGAGTAGTTCTCGGACTATTGCTACATATGCAGCCATCTTTTCTCCGCGCGTCTGATATTCTCCCGACACCTGGTTTACTACCAGTTGCGAATTGTTGTAGACTTCTACTCTTTTAGCCCCTACGGTTTTTGCCAATCTCAGCCCTGCTATCAGGGCTTCGTATTCGGCCTCATTGTTAGAAGCTGAGAATCCGAACCGTAGGGCTGCTTGGAGTCGAAATCCATTCGGGGATACCATCGCGACCCCTGCTCCGGACCCATTCTCATTGCAGGCACCATCCACAAATATCTTCCATGTCGGGACTGGCACTGTGGGTACGTTAGCGTTAGCTTTTGCTTCGTGGCACTCCGTGATGAAGTCTGCTAGCGCCTACCCTTTTATGGAAGTGTGTGGAATGTAGTGTAGGTCAAATTGGCTTAGCTTCATTTCCCATTTGAGAAGTCTTCTAGACGCCTCTAGCTTTTGTAGGACTTGCCGGAGCGGGTGATTGGTTAATACTTTGATTGGGTGAGCTTGAAAGTAAGGTCTTAGCTTTCTCGAGGCCATTAGGAGGCAAAAAACTAGTTTCTCGATCACCGGGTATCGCGTCTCCACTCCTATCATGCGCTTGCTGACATACTACACGGGATGCTGAGTTTTTTCCTCTTCCTGTACTAAGGCCGCACTAACTGCATTCTCAGAGACAACCAAGTATAGGAACAAGTCCTCTCCGATAACGGGTTTCGATAGGATTGGAGGTTTAGCCATGTGCTCTTTTAGTTTTTTGAATGCCTCCTCACACTCGTCGGACCATTAAAATTTCTTGCATTTCTTCAAGATGTTGAAGAAGGGAATGCACTTGTCTGTGGATCGGGAGATAAAACGGCTCAGGGCAGCAACTTTTCCGGTTAAGCTCTACACATCTTTGTGTTTCTTGGGGGAAGCCATGCTTATGAGAGCTTGAATTTTCTCTGGATTTGCCTCTATCCCTCGCTGGCTGACGATGAAGCCCAGAAACTTTCCCGATTTGACCCCAAAAATGCACTTCTTCGAGTTGAGTTTCATTCCGTATCTCCGGACCACTTCGAAGCATTCTTCTAGGTCATCTGCATGGCTTGCGCATGCCTTCGATTTGACCAGCATGTCGTCCACGTATACCTCCATATTTTGCCCCAGAAGGCCTTTAAACATCCGGTTCACCATTCTCTGATAAATTGCACCAGCATTCTTTAGTCCGAAAGGCATGACCAGGTAGCAGTATACCCCCTTATCGGTCCTGAAGCTAGTGCACTCTTTATCCCCGATGTGCATCTTGATCTGGTTGAAACCGGCGTATGCATCCATGAAGGACAATAGCTTGAATCCGGAGGTGGCGTCCACCATCTGGTCGATTCTTGGCAAAGGAAAACAGTCCTTTGGGCAGGCTTTGTTTAGATCGGTAAAATCTATACAAACTCGCCCTGTCCCGTTTGGTTTCGGTACCGGCACCGGATTGGTCAACCATTCTGGGTAATATACGTTCCAGATCATGCCACTGGTTAGCAATTTGTCCACTTCTTTCTCTAGGGCTTCTGCCTTTACCGAGTCAAGGGGGAATCTTTTCTGCTGAACCGGTGGCATGTCTGGGTTGACATTGAGGATGTGGGTTATGACGTGGGGGCTTATGTGGTCATGTCCTCTTGACACCACGCAAAAACATCTGTGGCAGCCCTTACTGTCTTTATTATTTCTTCTTTTTCCTCCAGTTCTAGGATTTTTCTTAGTCGGAGGACCTTGGTGGGGTCGAGGTCACACACTGACACTTCCTTGACGTCCTCCATGGGGTCTACAATTTTTTTGGATCCCACACGGGGATCCAACACATCTTCTTCTACCATTCCCGGCTCAATAATTCATGGACCATTAGGACGGGAAGGTGGGCAGCAACGTTGTAACACTGCCTGGCCTCTCCCTGGTTTCCTCTTATGGTTCCTATCCCAGCCTCCTGAGTAAGGAATTTCAAACACAAGTGCCTAATCGATGTGACTGCACCAAAATCCACCAGGGTCGTCTGATCGAGGATTGCATTGTAAGCTGTTGGGCAGTCCACCACCACAAATGTGAAGTATTTGAAAGTTCTTTGGGGTGTGTCCGGGCACAAGGTGACTGGCAGTCTCACTTTTCCCATTGGAATAAGTGTTGTTCCATTAAACCGCGTCGTCTGGTAACCGCTTGGTTAAAGATCCCAGTCCGTGAGGCCTATTGCTGTGAAGGCTTCTTTGAATAACAAATTCACAGAACTCCCGTTGTCGATTAGGATTTTGGCCACAATCTTGTTGGAAATGGGAGTCTCTATGACCAGGGGGTCATGATGAGGGAAGCGCACTGTCTTAGCGTCCTCTTCTGTGAACGTAATGGGCTGATCCATTAGCCGGGGCCTTTGAGCTGGGAGTTGAGTAACCTCCCAAACCTCACTGTGCTTTACGGCCCCTGTGTAACGCTTTCGTTCCTTTCGGGTAGTTCCTCCGATGTGGGGTCCTCCTGAGATCATGGCTACTCTTTCGTTGGGTCTCGGCGGTAGGCCAGGAATTTGCTGGCCTTCTCTGGGGGGAGCAACTGGGGCCAATGCTCCGGCTGCACCCCCTGGTGCTCCTTGGGGCAAAGGTCCTGCTGCCAGAACCGGATTGAGGTGAGGCAACCGGTTCTTGATCCATTCGTAAAGATGTCCCAATCGAATCAAGTTTTTGATCTCGTCCTTGAGGTTTTTGCATTCATTGGTGCTATGCCCAATGTCGTTGTGATACTCGCATCTTTTGTTGGGATCCCTCCGGGAGCTATCCCTGTACAGAGGAGGTGGTCTCCGGTAGTGCATGTTTTGCCTGGTAGAGAAATACACACGCTCTTGGGAGTCCGTTAGTTCTGTGTACTGGGTATATTGGGGAGTATACCCCCTTTTCTGTCGCTTATCATCCGTCCGATGGCTACCTTTTGAGGACCTCTTGCCCCGAGAGCCTTGAGAGGGACCTGCTAAGCTTGCGGTCGGAGCGGAGTGAGATGGGGCTTGTCCGCTTATCCTAGACGGGTTCCCAAAATGAGAAGACGCAGGGGCTAAGGCCTGACCCTAACTATATGCCGGGGTAGCGGAAAATTGTATGCCGCTCATCGGTGGAGCGGCGGCTGGTAAGATTCCTGGGAGCTTAGCTCCGGGTACATATTCCGCTATCCCGGTAGGGTGGTAGCCCCCGTAGGCCACTATCTGAGCCTCTTCTAGGTTGATGTATTTTTGGACTCTTTTCTGGAAATCTTGAAGGTTGGAGGCTCCTTCTTGCTGTAACTCATTCCAGAACGGAGTCCCTTTACGGATTCTTGCTTGAAGAAGGGCAAGCTGTTGTCCGTCATCAACTTTCTTGGTCTTTGAGGCTTCTTCCTTGAACCTCTTTATGTAATTCTTCAATGTTTCCGTAGGCAGTTGCTTGATGTTAGTCAAGGCGCTGACCTCTAGATTAACTTTCCTCGCAGCGACAAACTATCTCCGGAAGCTAGTTTGCAGCTTATTCCAGCAATCCACGGATCCTGGCTCCAGTTTCTTGAACCATTCTTCCGCGGACCCGCTTAAAGTAAGCGGGAAGCATAAACACTTGGCGTCATTGCTGACTCTCATGACTGTCATGACTCGGTTGAACCGTGACAGGTGATCGCTAGGGTCCGAGTTCCCGGTATAAGCTGCCATTTCGAGCATCTTGAAATTTTTGGGGAGCTCTGCTTCCAAGATGTGCCTTGCAGAAGGCTCCCAGTCTTCACATTCAGAGTCAGAGTCATAACCTTTTTGTCTTCGGGAGACTCAAGCAATGTCCTTTCGGAGTATGGCAAGCTCAGCCATGATTCCTTTGTTTAGTGTTCCTGTGGAGACTGTGGGCACATGATTCTTTTGGTCTAGGTGATCCCGGAGGTCACCGTGTTTCCCATTAATCTAATGTCTCAGATCGACGGGAGGGCATTTTTGGTCCCTTCTTCCTCTCCCTCCGGGTTCCCGGTGCATAGAAACGCTCTTTCGGTCCTCTCGATCCAGAGGGCCAAGACTCCCTTTTTGGAGTTTTCCCCTCTGCGGACCTTTCGCTTGTGGGAAATCTGAGCGGACCTTGCACGGATCCTACACCTTTTTCTTTTTCCCAGGAGTGGAGGTGGGGTTTTTCTGCTGGTTCCCTTCAGAGGGATACCTTATAGGGCTAGGTTCCCCAGATTTCTGCTTTTGGGCACTTGGCGAGGATTCTCCTAGTGTCTCTCCAAGTCCAACAGGGATGGCTTTATGATGCACGTGGATTCCTGCTGCCTCCATGGCTTTCTGCATGGTCAGCATCACCTCTTGCATCTTTCTATTTTGTTCTTTTTGGGCTGTGATTTCAGTTTCGTGATCAGCAGCCTTTTGTCTCAAGAGTACTAGCTCTGTATAACTGCCTTCGTCATAGGCGTTGTACTCATCGAAATTTCCTTCGTATTCGTCGTCGTGGGTTCCTTTTCCTTCCTCAGAGTCCACGTTCACTCTTGAGGCCACATCCTCATCGTCTGGGTCCTGAGCGTCTTGAGGAGGACGGGGTTGACGTGTGTTGCGAGGCTCCACCATTGTTGTTTTGTAATGTTACTGTCTACTTACAGACGCTTCCTTCAGCTCTCAATGAAAGTACCAAAATGTTGACCGAGGTTTTCGGCAACCAATATAATAATAATATTTAAGAAAGTTGTAAGAAGTTAATGCAAGAGATTTTTACGTGGTTGGGGCATTAATGAGCCTTAGTCCACGAGTCTGTGTATTTATGAGAGTATTTATTACAAAGAATGTTCTTGGTGGTTTTTCTCTCTAGTTCTTATGAAACCCAGAATTCTCGACCCCTGCCGTAATGAGTTTGGGGGGTATTTATAGTGTTTTCGTGGGGTGATCCCCAGAACTGAGGTACATGTCTTTCTGTAATATTCAGTAAAGGCACACATTCCCAATGGATACATCATAGGAAATGCACGGTCTAATCCCTAGGTTTTTTAGGGGTTTAATGGATGTAATCCATTATCCTTTCTTGACTGATGTGATTTCTCATAAAGTAGTCGTCACTAGGCTTATTAATCATAGCGTAGTAGCTACAGAAGGGGGGTTACGCCGTCAGACTTTAATACTTATGGCAGTTTCCATACGCTTTCTCCCATGCGACATTAAATGTGAGGTGACTGTTCAGATAGGATTTGATACCTCCCGGAGATGCCTCATTGTAGTCTTGCTCTCCGGGAGTATATGAAACCTACACGCCTTCTCCGGGAGGCATGTTAAATGCTGATCCTTTTGATTAAGAAGACTTAGTCGAATTATCTCAAAGTCTTGCTTCTTCAGTCCATGTGTCACAGTCCGGTTGGTCCACGTATTTTGGAAAAAAACAGGGGCAACAAGGATATTCGATCTCCATTGATGGTCCTACATGGTTAATATGTTTTTAATATATCCTCGAGACGCTAGACTTCGTGCCCCTAATGGATGGTTATTCGTTGAAGCATTTAACACCGTAACGATCTCTTATGATAAGCATTTTGTAAGTTTTCGTCTCTATTAGACTCTCCCCTACGGTGACTACTTAGAGATAAATTTACGAAATATGAAACAATGGTAGAAGCTCATAAAATAAGAATAACCTTGACTCTCGCCTACCGGGACAACGTTGGTTTCTTATTTTGATCGAATAAAAAGTTGCTAGAATGGTATCCATTTTAGATGAGCTGACAACTCTATTCAATGAATGATACTTTGACTCCCACCTACTGGGACACTGTATCAATTTGTTGGAAACCTTAGAAATTATTTAAGATATGATAGTGTTGTATTTTCACATGTCTGTGTTATTTGCTAAATGCTTAATAATTTCTGAATTGTGTGTGAATTTATATTGAAACATGTTGTTTTCTGTTATTAATTGTAGTTTAATTTCGAATCTTCATTGTTGGTCTAACTTGGCTTGTTGTTTTTAATGGGACAAATCCTAATGAATTGTCATCCATTAAACAAACATAATATTGTTAGATCTCGATAGATAAATATTCGTAAATGCAACATCTAGCTGTTCATCAATAGATGACACCTTAGACAAGTATTTACAATATGAAACAAGAAGATTATACAAATAAGAATAACTTTGACTCTCGCCTACTGGGACATCGTTGGATTCTTATTTTAAATCGAAATTATCCTTTACTTATTGGCTTATTCATTTTGAATTTGCTTACATAGTATATCATTGGATGAATGGTTTATAAATCATCTGCTTATAATGTCATTCTATTTTTTTTATGAAATTGAATGGCGCATATGATTCTATTCCCAACATTCTATCCCAAAATGATATAAATCCTCAATCTTAGAATCTTCTATTTGTATATGCTTACTTTAGGCAAATTAAACTTAGAGTTAGATTAGTAGTAGTGGTCCAAGAAAGCATACTCATGTATATTTGGTATAAATTTAAGTCTTTGACTTTAAATTTTAGATTCCAAATAGAAATTTTATATTTCTATTTCCATAATACAATACAGTTCAACTTTCACAAGTGTTTAATATCCATTTTCTATCAATGGATTCAAACTGTATGTTAAAGTATGGAATATGAGTTTAGTATTCTGTGACCAGGATCCCCTTGGACTATTCTAAGAACTCATCCATGTAACTAAACCTAAGTCATCAAAAGACACAACCACATTTTAGTATTTATGGAGGTACATTCTCTATAAAGAGTCAATATGCCTATATCCACTGAAAGTATAATCATCTCATTCGAAGATGGAGGTACATTCAGGGGTGGATATGAGTTTTTGTTATATTCTTAAGACGATCACTCTAGATTTTACCTTATGCACAAGAAATTTGAAATGTTTGAAAATTTCATGAATTTATAGCAATGGTGAAAATAATAAAGGAAACTGGTTGACGATCTTGCGAACTGATAGGGGTGGAGAAATATTAAGATATGCAGTTCAAAGATCATTAAGTTAATTTTTTGAATTATATCCAAACTTACCTCCACAGAAATTCGATTTGCATATTGATGATTAGTTACTAGTCGTTGCCTAATTCCTTCTAGGGATATACCCTAGTGATAGGAAAATTTCAGAATGATGGAATTGTTGTGTACTTAGTGTAAACCATTACTAGATTCATGGATGAACTAATCGTAATCTTAAGAAAAGCTAGAACTGTTAACTGTTGGGTTTTCTTCCCTAAATAAAACTCCATTTCAATGTACTCCATTTTATTCAACATCAGTAAAGAAACAGAAGTATTCTTCATTCATTTGTGTATGTTTTGGTTCATGTTATCAATTGCTTGTCTATTTGATTTATAAATTCATCTAAAACCCTTTTCACATACTTGATCCTCTTTATTGTGTTGTCAACACATTGGAAAGTAAACATGACTATGTGAATAAAGTTTCCTAGATTTATCAGACACAGGGTTTTACTGATATGATAATCAACAACAGAGTTTACTTGCATTTGGAGAAATGCTTTGCAGTTGGAAGTCTAATGTATGCAATGTTATGCACTAGACCTGACATCTGCTACGCAGTTGGAATCTATAGCTTCTATCTGGCGAATAGTAAGTAAAGGATGATCTCCTTCGAGCTTGACCAAACGAAAATAAATGGCGGAGTACTCATTTCACATAAGCTGAAATATCATTTATACGGGGTTAAGTGTTTTAAGGATAAAATACATTGTAGGGTGTAACGGTAATCTAATCCCTTTACACTGTAGATCATTCATATAGAGGATCATTGATCAAATTAGAATTATAACAATGGATAACTAATGATGTGTCTATATGTTGGAACATATAGAGCATTCTATATACTGAGAGTGCAATTCTAAGTTCTATGCGTGGATTCAACGAAGAATTAATAAGTCAGTGAATTTAGGTTATAAATTCTTGATCTGCTTGTTGGAAGCTCGGTTATATAGACCCATGGTCCCCCCACTAGTTGAGATAATATTGCTTGTAAGACTCATATAATTGGTTTTGATTAATCAATTATAATTCTCAAATTAGACTATGTCTATTTGTGAATTTTTCACTAAGTAAGGGCGAAATTGTAAAGATAGAGTTTTTAGGGCATATTTGTTAATTATGATACTTTGTATCGTTCAATTAATAAATATGATAAAATGACAATATTATTTAATAATTATTTATAGTTATTAAATAGTTAGAATTGGCATTTAAATGGTTGAATTTGAAAATTTGCGTTTTTGAGAAAATGAGATGCAGAAATGATAAAACTGTAAAATTACAAAAAGTGAGGCCCAAATCCACATTGCCTAAGCCGGCCACTTTTATAGGGTTTATCATCTGATATTTTCATATTTTAATGCCAAATAATTCAAACCTAACCCTAGTGGAATGCTATAAATAGATAGTGAAGGCTTCAGGAAATTTACACACTTAACTTTCTACTTATTCCTTCAGAGAAAAACCTGAGCCTTCTCTCTCTATACCTAGCCGCCACCTGTTGGGTTTTATGCCCTAAATAAAACTCTGTTTCAATGTAATCCAGATTATTCAATATCAATAAAGTAACAGAAGTATTTTTTTCACTCATTTGTGTATGTTTTGGTTCACTTAATCAATTGCTTGTCTATTTGATTTATAAATTCATCTGAAACCCTTTTCACATACTTGATCCTCTTTATTGTGTTGTCAACACATTGGAAAGTAAACATGACTATGTGAATAAAGTTTCCTAGATTTATCAGACACAGGGTTTTACTGATATGATAATCAACAACACAGTTTACTTGCATTTGGAGAAATGCTTTGCAGTTGGAAGTCTAATGTATGCAATGTTATGCACTAGACCTGACATCTGCTATGCAGTTGGAATCGTGAGCAGGTATCAGTCTAATCCAGGACAAGAACATTAGAATGCAGTTAAGTATATTCTGAAATACTTAAAGAGTACAAGGAATCTAGTATTAGTCTACAAGGGTGGTGCTTTAAATCCCATAGGCTATACTGATTCAGATTTCCAGGCATCTCTTGAAGACAGGAAATCTACATCTGGGATGGTGTTTACTCTTGGGGGTGGAGCAGTGGTTTGGAGAAGTGCTAAACAAACCGCGATATCGGACTCGACGATGGAAGCTGAATACATAGCTGCAGAAGAAGCTGCTAAAGAGCTTGTCTGGCTAAGAAAGTTCTTCGCCAGTATCAATGTCGTGCCTGGAATGAAAAAGCCTCTGGTCCTACTTTGTGATAATAATGGAGTAATAGCCAATAGTAAGGAACCTCGAAGCCACAAGAGAAGCAAACACATAGAAAGGAAGTATCACATCATCAGAGAATATGTGGCAAGAGGGGATGTACTAGTTGAGAAAGTGGACACAGAAGACAACCTAGCTGATCCATTCACCAAAGTCTTGGTCGTGACTGCATTTGAAAAGCACCATCAGAATTTAGGATTAATTGATATGTACTGATTAGTTTAATATTAGTGCAAGTGGGAGTTTGTTGGGTATTATGCCCTAAATAAAACTCCATTTCAATGTAATCCATTTTATTCAACATCAATAAAGAAACAGAAGTATTTTTCATTCATTTGTGTATGTTTTGGTTCATGTTATCAATTGCTTGTCTATTTGATTTATCAATTCATCTGAAACCCTTTTCACATACTTGATCCTGTTTATTGTGTTGTCAACACATTGGAAAGTAAACATGACTATGTGAATAAAGTATCCTAGATTTATCAGACATAGGGTTTTACTGATATGATAATCTACAACAGAGTTTACTTGCATTTGGAGAAATGCTATGTTCTTTCCAGAGCATTGGTTAAAGTAAAGCTCAGGTTGGATGCATGGAGTATGCATCGGAAGGGACCGATATTGAACTTTGACTTAGATTTATTAAACTTACCGTAATATCTATTCAAGTCAATATCGTCTAGTTGATCCTAGATCAAATGATCTTAATCCTGTTATGATTAGGCTCAATCTTAAGAGGTTATTCGTGTTCTTTGATTTTTTAGTTAAGCCTACTTTTGGGTCAGGGTGATACGTACATTTTGGGAACACGGTAGTGCAATTGAGTGGGAGCGCTAACATAAACATGGAATCTATAGCTTCTATCTGGCGAATAGTAAGTAAACGATGATCTCCTTCGAGCTTGACCAAACGAAAATAAATGGCGGAGTACTCATTTCACATAAGCTGAAATATCATTTATACGGGGTTAAGTGTTTTAAGGATAAAATACATTGTAGGGTGTAACGGTAATCTAATCCCTTTACACTGTAGATCATTCATATAGAGGATCATTGATCAAATTAGGATTATAACAATGGATAACTAATGATGTGTCTATATGGTGGAACATATAGAGCATTCTATATACTGAGAGTGCAATTCTAAGTTCTATGCGTGGATTCAACGAAGAATTAATAAGTCAGTGAATTTAGGTTATAAATTCTTGATCTGCTTGTTGGAAGCTCGGTTATATAGACCCATGGTGCCCCCACTAGTTGAGATAATATTGCTTGTAAGACTCATATAATTGGTTTTGATTAATCAATTATAATTCTCAAATTAGACTATGTCTATTTGTGAATTTTTCACTAAGTAAGGGCGAAATTGTAAAGATAGAGTTTTTAGGGCATATTTGTTAATTATGATACTTTGTATGGTTCAATTAATAAATATGATAAATGACAATATTATTTAATAATTATTTATAGTTATTAAATAGTTAGAATTGGCATTTAAATGGTTGAATTTGAAAATTTGCGTTTTTGAGAAAATGAGATGCAGAAATGATAAAACTGTAAAATTACAAAAAGTGAGGCCCAAATCCACATTGCCTAGGCCGGCCACTTTTATAGGGTTTATCATCTGATATTTTCATTATTTTAATGCCAAATAATTCAAACCTAACCCTAGTGGAATGCTATAAATAGATAGTGAAGGCTTCAGGAAATTTACACACTTAACTTTCTACTTATTCCTTCAGAGAAAAACCTGAGCCTTCTCTCTCTATACCTAGCCGCCACCTGTTGGGTTTTATGCCCTAAATAAAACTCCGTTTCAATGTAATCCAGATTATTCAATATCAATAAAGTAACAGAAGTATTTTTTCACTCATTTGTGTATGTTTTGGTTCACTTAATCAATTGCTTGTCTATTTGATTTATAAATTCATCCAAACCCCTTTTCACATACTTGATCATGTTTATTGTGTTGTCAACACAGTGGAAAGTAGACATGACTATGTGAATAAAGTATTCCTAGATTTATCAGAACACTAGGTTTTACTGATATGACAATCTACAACAGAGTTTACTAGCATTTGGAGAAATGTTATGTTCTTTCCAGAACATAGGTTAAAGTAAAGCTCAGGTTGGATGGATGGAGTATGCATTGGAATGTACCGATATTGAACTTTGAATTAGATTTTTGAAACTTACCGTGAATATCTATTCAATTCAATATCATAAGTTGATCCTAGATCACATGATCGAAATCCTGATATGGTTAGGCTCAATTTCAAGAGTATTATTCGTGTTCTTTGATTTGTTAGTTAAGCCTAATCTTTAGTCAGGGCAATACATACATTTTGGGAACACGGTAGTGCGATTGAGTGGGAGCGCTATCATAAATATGGAATCTATAGCTTCTATCTGGCGAATAGTAAGCAAAGGGTGTTTTCCTTCGAGCTTAACCAAACGAGATAAATGATTGAGTACTCATTTCACTTAGTTGAAATATCATTTATACAGGGTTAAGTGTTTTAAGGATAAAATACATTGTAGGGTGTTACGGTAATTTAGTCCCTTTACAGTGTAAATCATCCATATAGAGGATCATTGATCACATTAGGATTATAACAATGGATAACTAATGATGTGTCTATATGGTGGAACATATAGAGCATTCTATATACTGAGAGTGCAATTCTGAGTTCTATGTGTGGATTCAACGAAGAATTAATAAGTCAGTGAATTTAAGTGGTAAATTCTAGATCTGCTTATTGGAAGCTCGGATATATAGACCCATGGTCCCCTCACTAGTTGAGATAATATTACTTGTAAGACTCATTTAATTGATTTTAATTAATCAATTAAAAATTCTCAAGATAGACTTGTCTATTTGAGAATTTATCACTTATTAAGGGCAAAACAGTAAATAGAGATTTTGGAGGGCATATTTATTAATTAGGAAACTTTAATTAGTTTCATTATTAATAAAATAAATGACAATATATTATTTGATAATTAATTTTAATTATTAAATAATTAGATTTGACATTTATGTGGTTGAACAAAGGAATTGGCAGTTTTTGACAAAACAGGAAACTATCAGTGTAGGAAAAGGAAAGTTGGAAAAGTGGCAAGCCTTGTTTCCACAATGCCTAGGCCGGCCACTTAGCTTCCCTTTTCCCTTTGATTTTTTCAATATTAAATGTCAATTAATTCAATCATAGCCCTGGGTGGTCTTCTATAAATAGAAGGCAAAGGCTTCAGAGTTGAAGAGAACTGAACAACTGATACACAACATTATTCTGACAGAATTTTCTCTCTAAAAATTCTCTCTGAGCCGCCACCCTCTCTCTCTCTCTTCCTTCACTGTTTCGAAATCTATAAGTGCTAGAGTAGTGCCCACACACATCAAGTAATACCTCAATCATAGTGAGGAAGGCTGTGTAGAATTCAGAAACAACAAAGAAGGACTATCGGGCTCAGATCTTGATTATACTCTGCTACAGAAAGGAATCAAGGGTTAGAGATCTGAGTGGGAGGAGACATATATTCCGCTGCACCCAATGTAAGATTTCTGATACTCTTATGTGTTTAATTTTCTATCGTTTTAGAAGTTCATATTTAGGTTGTTAAATCAACATACTTGTGAGTAGATCTAAGTTCCTGGTAAAATAACTTCCAACAACTGACACCAGAGCCATGGTAATTGATTTGCTTGCAAGAAATTTGGACTTAAAACGATTTGCTTGTTTTTTGGATGGTATCATGTTGCTTTGAGTGTCATATTGATGTTTGATTGTTGTTTGTGAATTCTGGGAAAAATAGTTACTTTTCTGTCTCCGTAATTATTTTTGTTGGATAGTTTGGAAAATTCTAAGCAATTTACTTTTTTACAGAACTCGATTTCGATTTAATTTGAATTAGTTATGAATTTTTGAAAATTGGAAAAATCGGGGTGATGAGCACCTTCATCACGCGCGTGGAATGGCTGCAAGCAGCCTTCCTGCGCCGTGATTCCTCGGCGTGCACCCCAGAGACGCGCGCGGATGTGCATGCATGGCATGCCATCCGTACAGTTCATCATTTTTTCAATTTTTTTCGATTTTTCATGCTATTTCATGGAATTAAATTCCGATTTTTTGTGTAGTTTTGTATGTTGATTTTTGTTTTTCAAATTTCAAATCTAATCATCAGAAATAAATTAATTTTATTTTTTAAAATTAATTTTAGATATTAGTGTAATTTGATTTTGAAAATAGGAAAAATCAAGTTTTGCTTACCTCTTTTCTTATTTCCTTTAAAATTTGATTATTTTGTTTTTTTTAAGGTCAAATATTAATTTTTTTTGGTAACTTGACCTCAATTAAAATAAGATCAAAATAATCATGATAATTTTAGAAGAGAAAATAAGGTATTTTTGTTAACTTTTAAATTTTGTTATTTTTTTAATTAAATTAAATTGTAAAACAAGAAAAGGGTATGTATTTATCATTTTCTATTTTATTATTTCATTTATTAAATAACATGAGATTTAAAAGGAAAGTTAGCAATTTAATTTTGAAATGACATTTAGGTTACCCAAAACCTAATTTTTCAAAATGGTAGGTTTAATTTTAACTTTATTTTCGAAATACATGTTTAAAATTAAATAAATCCTACATCCAACTATCCAAATCTAACCTTGTTGCAGGAGTATGTCTTTTAGATTGTTTGTAAGTTTTCTAAAACCTATTATTGCTTGATTTAAATTGCCTTGGTTAACTTGATGATAGATCCTATGATCTAATTTTAACCAAATGTTCAATTGATGATAGATCAAGTAAATAATTTGTAACAGGTAATTTTTACAAACTTCTTTCATCTGTGTATGACCTAGCAACATGATAGGATCCATCCAAGTGTGTATGCCTGTGTGAGCCTACATGTTTAATTTCTGTTATAGATACATATAGGTTGTTGTTGCTAAATAAAATATCATAACTGATAGATTTTATTTAGGCTCATTTAGTAGTGAGCCTATTCAATTAATAACAGTTGTTCATTTTAAGGTTAAATTCCTCTCTTTTGGGCCTTGTGTGAGAGTTGGGAGCCTTAGAAGTGGGTACGACATACTGGACCCAGCCCCCCCTCACATGAACAACCCCAATTGTGAAGGCCCATTTGCCTGATTTGGAAAACTATGCTAGGTTAATTATATTAGTTTGACCTAATAAAAAATTGATTAGCAACATAATTAATTTCATTCTTCCTTGAAATTAATTTAAGAAAAACATAGTTTGAATAGTTATATTCTGGAAAACTATATCTATTTTTCTTGTTTTTAATTAAATATGGAATTATAACCATATAAATTCTTTTTGAATCTTAATTTTATAATTTCATTAAATATTCCTATTTAAGTTGAGATTTAGTTATATCTATCAAATCAACTTAGATTTGAATATTTTTGAATTTCCTATTATAAATTAAGTTGAGGAATTTTTGGAATTGGTTATTAAGATTCTTTAGATATTTTTTAAGTTGATATTTTATAAATATGGGAACTTAAAATGGAATATCTTCTAAATGAAGTGGTTACTACTTAATTGGTAATATTTAATTAAGTCATTGATTGAAGAATATTTAAGTTGGGTATTTAGATTCTTCTAAACAACTTAAATAAGATATTTTTCAAAATTATTCCATTTTGAAATTTAATTAAAGTTTTACTTTAATTTGTAATATTTCATTATTGAGATATGGAATATAAATGATTAAACAAAATACATTTTTTTTAAATAATGAGCTTTAATCAAGAGAAATTCGATCTCCATTGTTGGTTTTACATAGCTATTGTTTTAGTGAGTAATCCTCCCTAATGGAGGAACGTTCATTAGCAAGTTAGCACCGTTTAATCTCGAAAGATAAGTATTCTTATAAGTTTTTTTTTTATATGGTTTATGACCACCCTAATGGTGACGACTGTATAAGACTTACAAGAGTGCGAAACAATGGTAGAAGCTCATAAGATAGAATTGCCTTGACTCTCGCCTAAACGGGACAACACTGAATTCCAATCTTGATCGAATAAAAGGTTGCTAGAATGTTTGACATTTTAGATGAATTGACAACTCTATTCAATGGATGATGCTTTGACTCTCGCCTAAACGGGACACTCTATCAGTTCGTTGGAAACCTTGGAAAATAAACTATGTTAGATTTAGTATTTTTATAACATATGTGATTATTTGTTTTCTAAACCTGTGTATGAATTTATAGAACCAAAACCTTACTTCTGTTTATTGATATGTTGTAGTGCCAATATGAATAACCCTCATCCCAATCCACTCCTAGTTAGTATCTTTGCAAAAGAACTCGATAGTGTGAAAATGCATCCTGGTAGTTGCATTAACTCGCACCTATTGTTGATGAATCTGAAATTCCAAAAGGCAAATCTACTAGGAATTGATTTATCAAAGGAACAATGGGTAAGACTCATACTTTATAGTCTTCCCCAGGAGTATGACAGTTTTGTTCTATATTACTTATTGAACAATCCTCACTCCTCCGACATGGACAAACTCGAGACTGAGTTGAGGGCCCATGAGCGGAATCTGATTGCAATGGGACCTCCTGGTATTGCAAACTTTAATCAGAGGAAGAAGATTAAGCATGAGGGCTCTAACAAAGCTGCTTCTTCAAGTACAATTATCAGACATCATGTTCTATGTGCGAATTGTAATGGAAAGGGACATAAAGAAGAACAATGTCCCAGGCTTCTAGACAATTCAAACGAAGGTGATGCTTTTGTATTTGAATCATGTGTTTTAGAGAACAACAAATCCACCTGGATTGTTGATTCTGGATCTACTAACCATGTATGTTCTTCATTGCAGCTGCTTGAAACTTGGGAGAATCTTCACCTAGATGAGTTAAAGCTTAAAGTTGGAAATGGCGAGTTGGTATCAGTTAAAGCAAGAGGAACAGCCCGAATCAAGTTTAATTCTAAGAAGTTTTTACTTTTAGAGAATGTTTTATATATTCCTAATTTTAGTAGAAACTTGATTAGCGTTTCATGTTTACAAACACTTTATTATATATTGAATTTTTCGAGTTCAAATTGTTCAATTTCTCGTAATGGATTTCATATATGTGTTGCAAACATGGAACGAGGGCTTTATGTTTTAAGACCTGATACTCAAATCTCACTAAATACTGAACTTTTCAATATAGCTAAACCTAGAAGCCTTAAGAGAAAAGAGATTGATAATGATGATCAAACTTATCTATGGCATTTACGTTTAGGTCATATAGGTTTTGATAGACTCAATAGGCTAACCAAAGACGGTCCATTGAAAATTGTCGTCTTAGGAGAACTGCCAGTCTGCGAGTCTTGCCTAGAAGGAAAAATGACCAAACGTTCTTTCTCTGCGAAGGGAGAGCGTGCCAAAGAACCCCTAGGGTTAGTACATTCAGATGTTTGCGGACCGCTGAATGTAAAAGCCAGAGGAGGTTATGAGTATTTCGTCACTTTCATTGACGATTTCTCTAGATATAGTTTTCTTTACTTAATGCAAAAGAAATCTGAAACGTTTGACAAGTTTCAGGAATTTCATGCTTTGGCTCAAAACCAATTAGGTAAAACATTAAAGATCTTGCGAACTGATAGGGGTGGAGAATATATGGATATGCAGTTCAAAGATCATTTAACTGGACTTGGAATTGAATCCCAATATACTGCTCCAAGCACTCCACAGCAGAATGGAGTTGCAGAAAGAAGAAATCGCACTCTCTTAGAAATTGTTAGGTCTATGCTGAGTTATTCAACTCTGTCTACGTCCTTCTGGGGATATGCTATTCAAATGGCAAACGACATTTTAAATGTTGTTCCATCTAAAGCAGTCCCTAAGACACCCGTCGAACTATGGAATGGTCGTACACCTAGTTTACGCCATTATAGGATTTGGGGGTGCCCTGCTCACGTCTTAAGAAAGAAAGAAGGCAAACTGGAATCGCGAACTGAAGTTTGCATGTTTGTCGGAAATTCTAAAGAGACTAGGGGTGGACTATTCTATAGTCATAAGGATAACAAAGTGTTTGTTTCTACAAATGATACTTTCCTTGAAGATAACTATATGAAAGACAAGAAACCGAAAAGTGAAATTATATTAGAGGAAATGCTCACAGATACTGTTCCTTCAAATGTACCATCCTCTTCTACTCAAGAAGAGGAACATCCCACTCCCTCAGTTGTAGCAACTGAGAAAACTACTACCAAAGCTCCTGTTCAGAAGGTCACCGCTCCTCGTCGTAGTGGGAGGGTTTCTACAAAACCATCTCGTTATGGCTTGGATGGTGAAATCAATATGGTCGTTGGTGACGGTATTGATGACGACCCATTAACCTATAAACAAGCAATGGCAAGTCCGCAACGGAAGCGATGGTCAGTCGGTATGGATTCAGAAATGGATTCCATGAAAAAGAACAAAGTCTGGGAATATGTAGAACCACCTGATGATTTTCGTCCAATTGGATGTAAATGGGTCTACAAGAAGAAAAGAGGTGCTGGAGGCGAAGTTGAAACTTTCAAAGCTAGACTGGTCGCCAAGGGTTATACCCAAAAAGAAGGTGTGGACTATGAGGAAACTTTTAGTCCGGTTGCCATGCTCAAATCCATCCGAATTCTTCTCTCCGTAGCCGCCGCTTTAGATTATGAAATTTGGCAAATGGATGTCAAGACAGCCTTTCTTAATGGGCTTCTTGAAGAAATCATCTATATGGAGCAACCAAAAGGTTATGTTCTTCCTGGGCAGGAGAATAAAGTTTGCAAATTAAATAGGTCCATATATGGACTTAAGCAAGCTTCTCGCTCATGGAATAAAAGGTTTGATGAGATCATCAAAACCTACGGCTTTCATCAGAATGAAGATGAACCTTGTGTTTACCAACTCAAGGAAAACCAAGTAGTAGTATTCCTGGTCCTTTATGTTGATGACATTTTGATCATTGGCAACAATGTCAAGAAAATGACTCACATCAAGGAATGGCTTGACACTCAATTCGACATGAAAGACTTGGGTGAGGCAGCCTATGTTCTTGGTATTCAGATTGCCAGAAACCGAAAGAACAGATCCCTTGCTCTCTCTCAAACAGCTTACATTGACAAAGTTCTAGAGAGATTTTCCATGACCAATACCAATGGGGCAAACATGCCCTCTAGACATGGTATCTGTCTATCTAAGGAACAGTGTCCTACTGATCCTCAAGAGATAGAAGACATTGCAAAAATTCCTTATGCTTCTGCAGTTGGAAGTCTAATGTATCCTATGCTATGCACTAGACCTGACATCTGCTATGCAGTTGGAATCGTGAGCAGGTATCAGTCTAATCCAGGACAGGAACATTAGAATGCAGTTAAGTATATTCTGAAAAACTTAAAGAGTACAAGGAATCTAGTATAAGTCTACAAGGGTGGTGCTTTAAATCCCTTAGGCTATACAGACTCAGATTTCCAGGGATGTCCGTAAGACAGGAAATCTACATCTGGGATGGTGTTTACTCTTGGGGGTGGAGCAGTGGTTTGGAGAAGTGCTAAACAAACTGCGATTTCGGATTCTACCATGGAGGCAGAATACATAGCTGCGGCTGAAGCAGCTAAAGAGGTTGTCTGGCTTAGGAAGTTCTTCACCAGTCTCGGTGTAGTTCCTCGAATGGAAAGGCCTCTAGCCCTACTTAGTGATAACAATGGAGCTATAGCCAATAGTAAGGAACCTCAGAGCCACAAAAGAAGTAAGCATATAGAAAGAAAGTATCATATTATCAGAGAATTGCTATGTTCTTTCCAGAGCATTGGTTAAAGTAAAGCTCAGGTTGGATGCATGGAGTATGCATCGGAAGGGACCGATATTGAACTTTGACTTAGATTTATTAAACTTACCGTAATATCTATTCAAGTCAATATCGCCTAGTTGATCCTAGATCAAATGATCTTAATCCTGTTATGATTAGGCTCAATCTCAAGAGGTTATTCGTGTTCTTTGATTTTTTAGTTAAGCCTACTTTTGGGTCAGGGTGATACGTACATTTTGGGAACACGGTAGTGCAATTGAGTGGGAGCGCTACCATAAACATGGAATCTACAGCTTCTATCTGGCAAATAGTAAGTAAAGGATGATCTCCTTCGAGCTTGACCAAACGAAAATAAATGGCGGAGTACTCATTTCACATAAGCTGAAATTTCATTTATATGGGGTTAAGTGTTTTAAGGATAAAATACATTGTAGGGTGTAACGGTAATCTAATCCCTTTACACTGTAGATCATTCATATAGAGGATCATTGATCAAATTAGGATTATAACAATGGATAACTAATGATGTGTCTATATGGTGGAACATATAGAGCATTCTATATACTGAGAGTGCAATTCTAAGTTCTATGCGTTGATTCAACGAAGAATTAATAAGTCACTGAATTTACGTTATAAATTCTTGATCTGCTTGTTGGAAGCTCGGTTATATAGACCCATGGTCCCCCCACTAGTTGAGATAATATTGCTTGTAAGACTCATATAATTGGTTTTGATTAATCAATTATAATTCTCAAATTAGACTATGTCTATTTGTGAATTTTTCACTAAGTAAGGGCGAAATTGTAAAGATAGAGTTTTTAGGGCATATTTGTTAATTATGATACTTTGTATGGTTCAATTAATAAATATGATAAATGACAATATTATTTAATAATTATTTATAGTTATTAAATAGTTAGAATTGGCATTTAAATGGTTGAATTTGAAAATTTGCGTTTTTGAGAAAATGAGATGCAGAAATGATAAAACTGTAAAATTACAAAAAGTGAGGCCCAAATCCACATTGCCTAGGCGGGCCACTTTTATAGGGTTTATCATCTGATATTTTCATTATTTTAATGCCCAATAATTCAAACCTAACCCTAGTGGAATGCTATAAATAGATAGTGAAGGCTTCAGGAAATTTACACACATAACTTTCTACTTTTTCCTTCAGAGAAAAACCTGAGCCTTCTCTCTCTATACCTAGACGCCACCTGTTGGGTTTTATGCCCTAAATAAAACTCTGTTTCAATGTAATCCTGATTATTCAATATCAATAAAGTAACAGAAGTATTTTTTCACTCATTTGTGTATGTTTTGGTTCACTTAATCAATTGCTTGTCTATTTGATTTATAAATTCATCTGAAACCCTTTTCACATTCTTGATCCTCTTTATTGTGTTGTCAACACATTGGAAAGTAAACATGACTATGTGAATAAAGTTTCCTAGATTTATCAGACACAGGGTTTTACTGATATGATAATCAACAACAGAGTTTACTTGCATTTGGAGAAATGCTTTGCAGTTGGAAGTCTAATGTATGCAATGTTATGCACTAGACCTGACATCTGCTATGCAGTTGGAATCGTGAGCAGGTATCAGTCTAATCCAGGACAGGAACATTAGAATGCAGTTAAGTATATTCTGAAATACTTAAAGAGTACAAGGAATCTAGTATTAGTCTACAAGGGTGGTGCTTTAAATCCCATAGGCTATACTGATTCAGATTTCCAGGCATCTCTTGAAGACATGAAATCTACATCTGGGATGGTATTTACTCTTGGGGGTGGAGCAGTGGTTTGGAGAAGTACTAAAAAAACCGCGATATCGGACTCGACGATGGAAGCTGAATACATAGCTGCAGCAGAAGCTGCTAAAGAGCTTGTCTGGCTAAGAAAGTTCTTCGCCAGTATCAATGTCGTGCCTTGAATGAAAAAGCCTCTGGTCCTACTTTGTGATAATAATGGAGCAATAGCCAATAGTAAGGAACCTCGAAGCCACAAGAGAAGCAAACACATAGAAAGGAAGTATCACATCATCAGAGAATATGTGGCAAGAGGGGATGTACTAGTTGTGAAAGTGGACACAGAAGACAACCTAGCTGATCCATTCACCAATGTCTTGGTCGTGACTGCATTTGAAAAGCACCATCAGAATTTAGGATTAATTGATATGTACTGATTAGTTTTATATTAGTGCAAGTAGGAGTTTGTTGGGTATTATGCCCTAAATAAAACTCCATTTCAATGTAATCCATTTTATTCAACATCAATAAAGAAACAGAAGTATTTCTCATTCATTTGTGTATGTTTTGGTTCATGTTATCAATTGCTTGTCTATTTGATTTATAAATTCATCTGAAACCCTTTTCACATACTTGATCCTGTTTATTGTGTTGTCAACACATTGGAAAGTAAACATGACTATGTGAATAAAGTATCCTAGATTTATCAGACACAGGGTTTTACTGATATGATAATCTACAACAGAGTTTACTTGCATTTGGAGAAATGCTATGTTCTTTCCAGAGTATTGGTTAAAGTAAAGCCCAGGTTGGATGCATGGAGTATGCATCGGAAGGGACCGATATTGAACTTTGACTTAGATTTATTAAACTTGCCGTAATATCTATTCAAGTCAATATCGCCTAGTTGATCCTAGATCAAATGATCTTAATCCTGTTATGATTAGGCTCAATCTCAAGAGGTTATTCGTGTTCTTTGATTTTTAGTTAAGCCTACTTTTGGCTCAGGGTGATACGTACATTTTGGGAACACGGTAGTGCAATTGAGTGGGAGCGCTAACATAAACATGGAATCTATAGCTTCTATCTGGCGAATAGTAAGTAAAGGATGATCTCCTTCGAGCTTGACCAAACGAAAATAAATGGCGGAGTACTCATTTCACATAAGCTGAAATATCATTTATACGGGGTTAAGTGTTTTAAGGATAAAATACATTGTAGGGTGTAACGGTAATCTAATCCCTTTACACTATAGATCATTCATATAGAGGATCATTGATCAAATTAGGATTATAACAATGGATAACTAATGATGTGTCTATATGGTGGAACATATAGAGCATTCTATATACTGAGAGTGCAATTCTAAGTTCTATGCGTTGATTCAACGAAGAATTAATAAGTCACTGAATTTAGGTTATAAATTCTTGATCTGCTTGTTGGAAGCTCGGTTATATAGACCCATGGTCCCCCCACTAGTTGAGATAATATTGCTTGTAAGACTCATATAATTGGTTTTGATTAATCAATTATAATTCTCAAATTAGACTATGTCTATTTGTGAATTTTTCACTAAGTAAGGGTGAAATTGTAAAGATAGAGTTTTTAGGGCATATTTGTTAATTATGATACTTTGTATGGTTCAATTAATAAATATGATAAATGACAATATTATTTAATAATTATTTATAGTTATTAAATAGTTAGAATTGGCATTTAAATGGTTGAATTTGAAAATTTGCGTTTTTGAGAAAATGAGATGCAGAAATGATAAAACTGTAAAATTACAAAAAGTGAGGCCCAAATCCACATTGCCTAGGCCGGCCACTTTTATAGGGTTTATCATCTGATATTTTCATTATTTTAATGCCAAATAATTCAAACCTAACCCTAGTGGAATGCTATAAATAGATAGTGAAGGCTTCAGGAAATTTACACACTTAACTTGCAACTTTTTCCTTCAGAGAAAAACCTGAGCCTTCTCTCTCTATACCTAGCCGCCACCTGTTGGGTTTTATGCCCTAAATAAAACTCTGTTTCAATGTAATCCAGATTATTCAATATCAATAAAGTAACAGAAGTATTTTTTCACTCATTTGTGTATGTTTTGGTTCACTTAATCAATTGCTTGTCTATTTGATTTATAAATTCATCTGAAACCCTTTTCACATACTTGATCCTCTTTATTGTGTTGTCAACACATTGGAAAGTAAACATGACTATGTGAATAAAGTTTCCTAGATTTATCAGACACAGGGTTTTACTGATATGATAATCAACAACAGAGTTTACTTGCATTTGGAGAAATGCTTTGCAGTTGGAAGTCTAATGTATGCAATGTTATGGAGTAGACCTGACATCTGCTATGCAGTTGGAATCGTGAGCAGGTATCAGTCTAATCCAGGACAGGAACATTAGAATGCAGTTAAGTATATTCTGAAATACTTAAAGAGTACAAGGAATCTAGTATTAGTCTACAAGGGTGGTGCTTTAAATCCCATAGGCTATACTGATTCAGATTTCCAGGCATCTCTTGAAGACAGGAAATCTACATCTGGGATGGTGTTTACTCTTGGGGGTGGAGCAGTGGTTTGGAGAAGTCCTAAACAAACCGCGATATCGGACTCGACGATGGAAGCTGAATACATAGCTGCAGCAGAAGCTGCTAAAGAGCTTGTCTGGCTAAGAAAGTTCTTCGCCAGTATCAATGTCGTGCCTTGAATGAAAAAGCCTCTGGTCCTACTTTGTGATAATAATGGAGCAATAGCCAATAGTAAGGAACCTCGAAGCCACAAGAAAAGCAAACACATAGAAAGGAAGTATCACATCATCAGAGAATATGTGGCAAGAGGGGATGTACTAGTTGTGAAAGTGGACACAGAAGACAACCTAGCTGATCCATTCACCAATGTCTTGGTCGTGACTGCATTTGAAAAGCACCATCAGAATTTAGGATTAATTGATATGTACTGATTAGTTTTATATTAGTGCAAGTAGGAGTTTGTTGGGTATTATGCCCTAAATAAAACTCCATTTCAATGTAATCCATTTTATTCAACATCAATAAAGAAACAGAAGTATTTCTCATTCATTTGTGTATGTTTTGGTTCATGTTATCAATTGCTTGTCTATTTGATTTATAAATTCATCTGAAACCCTTTTCACATACTTGATCCTGTTTATTGTGTTGTCAACACATTGGAAAGTAAACATGACTATGTGAATAAAGTATCCTAGATTTATCAGACACAGGGTTTTACTGATATGATAATCTACAACAGAGTTTACTTGCATTTGGAGAAATGCTATGTTCTTTCCAGAGCATTGGTTAAAGTAAAGCTCAGGTTGGATGCATGGAGTATGCATCGGAAGGGACCGATATTGAACTTTGACTTAGATTTATTAAACTTACCGTAATATCTATTCAAGTCAATATCGCCTACTTGATCCTAGATCAAATGATCTTAATCCTGTTATGATTAGGCTCAATCTCAAGAGGTTATTCGTGTTCTTTGATTTTTAGTTAAGCCTACTTTTGGGTCAGGGTGATACGTACATTTTGGGAACACGGTAGTGCAATTGAGTGGGAGCGCTAACATAAACATGGAATCTATAGCTTCTATCTGGCGAATAGTAAGTAAAGGATGATCTCCTTCGACCTTGACCAAACGAAAATAAATGGCGGAGTACTCATTTCACATAAGCTGAAATATCATTTATACGGGGTTAAGTGTTTTAAGGATAAAATACATTGTAGGGTGTAACGGTAATCTAATCCCTTTACATTGTAGATCATTCATATAGAGGATCATTGATCAAATTAGGATTATAACAATGGATAACTAATGATGTGTCTATATGGTGGAACATATAGAGCATTCTATATACTGAGAGTGCAATTCTAAGTTCTATGCGTTGATTCAACGAAGAATTAATAAGTCAGTGAATTTAGGTTATAAATTCTTGATCTGCTTGTTGGAAGCTCGATTATATAGACCCATGGTCCCCCCACTAGTTGAGATAATATTGCTTGTAAGACTCATATAATTGGTTTTGATTAATCAATTATAATTCTCAAATTAGACTATGTCTATTTGTGAATTTTTCATTAAGTAAGGGCGAAATTGTAAAGATAGAGTTTTTAGGGCATATTTGTTAATTATGATACTTTGTATGGTTCAATTAATAAATATGATAAATGACAATATTATTTAATAATTATTTATAGTTATTAAATAGTTAGAATTGGCATTTAAATGGTTGAATTTGAAAATTTGCGTTTTTGAGAAAATGAGATGCAGAAATGATAAAACTGTAAAATTACAAAAAGTGAGGCCCAAATCCACATTGACTAGGCCGGCCACTTTTATAGGGTTTACCATCTGATATTTTCATTATTTTAATGCCAAATAATTCAAACCTAACCCTAGTGGAATGCTATAAATAGATAGTGAAGGCTTCAGGAAATTTACACACTTAACTTTCTACTTTTTCCTTCAGAGAAAAACCTGAGCCTTCTCTCTCTATACCTAGCCGCCACCTGTTGGGTTTTATGCCCTAAATAAAACTCTGTTTCAATGTAATCCAGATTATTCAATCTCAATAAAGTAACAGAAGTATTTTTTCACTCATTTGTGTATGTTTTGGTTCACTTAATCAATTGCTTGTCTATTTGATTTATAAATTCATCTGAAACCCTTTTCACATACTTGATCCTCTTTATTGTGTTGTCAACACATTGGAAAGTAAACATGACTATGTGAATAAAGTTTCCTAGATTTATCAGACACAGGGTTTTACTGATATGATAATCAACAACAGAGTTTACTTGCATTTGGAGAAATGCTTTGCAGTTGGAAGTCTAATGTATGCAATGTTATGCACTAGGCTCAATTTCAAGAGTATTATTCGTGTTCTTTGATTTGTTAGTTGAGCCTAATCTTTAGTCAGGGCAATACATACATTTTGGGAACACGGTAGTGCGATTGAGTGGGAGCGCTATCATAAATATGGAATCTATAGCTTCTATCTCGCGAATAGTAAGCAAAGGGTGATTTCCTTCGAGCTTAACCAAACGAGATAAATGATTGAGTACTCATTTCACTTAGTTGAAATATCATTTATACAGGGTTAAGTGTTTTAAGGATAAAGTACATTGTAGGGTGTTACGGTAATTTAGTCCCTTTACAGTGTAAATCATCCATATAGAGGATCATTGATCACATTAGGATTATAATAATGGATAACTAATGATGTGTCTATATGGTGGAACATATAGAGCATTCTATATACTGAGAGTGCAATTCTGAGTTCTATGTGTGGATTCAACGAAGAATTAATAAGTCAGTGAATTTAAGTGGTAAATTCTAGATCTGCTTATTGGAAGCTCGGATATATAGACCCATGGTCCCCTCACTAGTTGAGATAATATTACTTGTAAGACTCATTTAATTGATTTTAATTAATCAATTAAAAATTCTCAAGATAGACTTGTCTATTTGAGAATTTATCACTTATTCAGGGTAAAACAGTAAATAGAGATTTTGGAGGGCATATTTATTAATTAGGAAACTTTAATTAGTTTCATTAATATAAAATAAATGACAATATATTATTTGATAATTAATTTGAATTATTAAATAATTAGATTTGACATTTATGTGGTTGAACAAAGGAATTGGCAGTTTTTGACGAAACAGGAAACTATCAGTGTAGGAAAAGGAAAGTTAGAAAAGTGGCAAGCCTTGTTTCCACAATGCCTAGGCCGGCCACTTAGCTTCCCTTTTCCCTTTGATTTTTTCAATATTAAATGTTAATTAATTCAATCATAGCCCTGGGTGGTCTTCTATAAATAGAAGGCAAAGGCTTCAGAGTTGAAGAGAACTGAACAACTGATACACAACATTATTCTGACAGAATTTTCTCTCTAAAAATTCTCTCTGAGCCGCCACCCTCTCTCTCTCTCTTCCTTCACTGTTTCGAAATCTATAAGTGCTAGAGTATTGCCCACACACATCAAGTAATACCTCAATCATAGTGAGGAAGGCTGTGTAGAATTCAGAAACAACAAAGAAGGACTATCGGGCTCAGATCTTGATTATACTCTGCTACAGAAAGGAATCAAGGGTTAGAGATCTGAGTGGGAGGAGACATATATTCCGCTGCACCCAATGTAAGATTTCTGATACTCTTATGTGTTTAATTTTCTATCGTTTTAGAAGTTCATATTTGGGTTGTTAAATCAACATACTTGTGAGTAGATCTAAGTTCCTGGTAAAATAACTTCCAACACCACCTTCTTCTCTCTCTTCTTCATTATAAATTTTGAACCACTTAGTGTTAGAGTAGTGCCCACACACAGCAAGTGATACCTCAATCATAGTGAGGAAGATCGTGAAGAAAGACATTCAACAAGAAGGAGTTTCAGCACTAAAGAAGGAGAGAAAGAGATCCAGGTTCAGATCTTGATAATACTCTGCGACAGAAAGGATACAAGGGTTAGAGATTTGAACGGAAGGAGACATAATATTCCGCTGCACCCAATGTAAGGTTTCTCATACTTTATATGTGTTTATTTCATAATCGTTTTAGAAGTTCATATTTATGGTGTTAATCAACATACTTGTGAGTAGATCTAAGATCCTGGTAAAATAATCTCCAACATTAACTAAGGTTTTCATGTTTGTTAGCTATTGTAAGTGATTAGGGGTGGACCATCCCATAGTTATTACATAAGAAAGTGTTTGTTTCAACAAATACTATTTTTCTAAGAAAATGACTAAGTTTGAAAATAAAGTAGCAAATAAAGGAGATATTTTTCTTGATTCCAAAAGTGTTCTATCATCTTATTCGAAATAAGATGATCCCACTACCTATGTTCTTTTTGACACAACCAAAGAGGACAATACCATTTAGATTCTTAGACAAAAGTCACGGTACTTGGTCGTAGTGGGAGGGTTTCAAGGAGCTCACTCTGTTATGACTTGGAAGACACTTGTGATGAAAATCCATTGCTAGTTTAAACAAGTAATGGATTGTCAGAATAAGAAACTAAGAAGAAAGCCAAGAGAATTATGGTTAGAACCATTCATATTGAACAAGCAAAAAGTTTTCTATTACAAGGACAATAAAGGAAATTTATGTTAGTAAGTCTATTCAATAGACTTAACAAAACTTCATGTTCCTAGTATTATAGGTTTGAGTTTATCTAAACCTATGGCTTGTGGTATACCTGGTTAATTACTTACTCTAGCGCAAGCAACTTACTTCAGTAAGATGCTGGAGCATTTTTCTAATGGCAATATATAGAAGCTTCTCGACTTCTAGACATAGATTTTATTTATCTAAAGAAAAGTCTCAACTATTCCAGAAAAGATAAAGCCATGAAGGAATTTCTTGAATCAACAGTGAGAGGTCTCAGATATGCTTTAGTATGTCTTGGACTAGGCACCTGCTGTTGACTGGGAGTAATGAGTAGGTATCAGATTAATCCAAGAAAGGAACATTGGAAGGCAATCAAGTAAATCTTAAGATTAAGAAGAGAAAATATACGTTAGTCGATAAGGGTGTATTTAATACTCTTAGACTACACCACATCAAATTACTAGACTTGCCTTAGTGCTAGAAAGTCTTCTAATGAGATGGTGATTACTCTGGGGTGGAGTAGTGATTTTAGAGAAGTGTAAAAACCTATCTGAAGTCTCTAAATCTACCAGAGAGACTGAATGTTAAAGTTGCAGGAAAGATGCTTATTCAGTCTAAGGAAAGTTCTATACATTTTTGGCATTGTTCCAACATTTATTAACTACTAGTGTTACTTCCTGATTAATGCAAAAGTAGTTACCAAAAAGTATAGAATCCAGTATCCCTAAAGGAGTAGACATATAGAGAGGAATTTCACAATATCAAGAATTTTGTGATTAAGGAAATGTAATGGTGGAGAAAAGGTTGTATTCAATACAATCTGTCAGATCCTATTACGAAGAGTATACTACAAATCACACTTGATTTGGATATCAAGGTGTTGAGATTATTTGAAATGCACTTTTTGTTTTATATTAGTGCAAGTGGGAGTTTGTTGGGTTTTGTGCCCTAAATAAAACCCATTTCAATATAATCGGATTAACTAATTAATAAAGATCAGAAATCACATTTTATGTTGCATGATTCACATGATTTATTTCATGATTATATTTAATGTATAAATTCTATTACGTCAAGAACATATGTATTTGTTCATGATTATAGTGTTGTCAGCACAGTGGAATATAATCATGATTATATGTTCAAAAGTTTAATTCCTTGATTGGTCAGTTCACTGGATTTAGACTGGCATGATAATCAGCGATAGGTATTGTTACACCTTGGATAAATGTTATGTCCTTTCCAGGGCATTGGCAAAGTTTACCAGTATCAGATATATGGAGTATACATTGGAAGGGACCGATATTGAACTTTGATTAGATATGATAAATTTACCGTAATATCTATTCAATTCAATATCACCTAGTTGATCCTAGATCAAATGATCTTAATCCTGACATAGTTAGGTTCAATCTCAGAGTGTTATTCATGTTCTTTGATTTGTTAGTTAAGCCTACTTTTTGGTCAGGGTGATACGTACATTTTGGGAACATGATAGTGCAATTGAGTGGGAGCGCTAATCATAGATATGGAATCTATAGCTTCTATAGGTATTTAGAAGTGAAACGATGATTTCCTTCGAGCTTGGCTGAATAGAGATAAATGATTGAAATCTCATTTTAGTGATTATATTATTTCACTAAAATATCATTTATAGGTGGCAAGTGTTTTAAGGATAAAATACATTGAAAGGGTGTAACGGTAATTTTATCCCTATGCAATGTAGATCATCTATAGAGGATCATTGATTATTGGGATTATAACAATTGATAATTAATAGCTTATCTATATCGTAGAACATATAGAGCGTTCTATGTAACTAATAGTGCAATTCCAAGTTCTATGAGTGGATGCAATGAGGAATTAATAAGTTAGTGAATTTACTTTGTAAATTCTAGTTCGGCTTATTGGAAGCTTGGTTATATAGGCGCATGGTCTCCATACTAGTTGAGACAAACTGCTTGTAAGACTCAGTTAATTGATTTTAGTTTATCAATTATAATTCTAAAATTAGACTATGTCTAGTTTGTGAATTTTTCACTATGTTATGGCTTGATTGTGAAGAAATAGTATTTTTGGGTTTACTTGTTAATTAAGAGATTTTATGGAGTCTAATTAATAAATATTATAAATGACAATTTTATTTGATAATTATTTTAATTATTAAATAAATAGTTTTGGCATTTATAGATTTGAATTGGAAAATATGGTATTATTGAAAAGAAGATAAGTGGTTGAAATAAAGTGGCAAAATTGTAACTAGAGATTGGTCCACTATCTTGTACGGCCAAGGTTGAATTTTTGCCCAATATTTTATTCTTTTTTAATCCATATAATTCAACCCTAACCCTATTGAAGAATAGTATAAAAGGAAGGCTATGGTCTCATTATCCAACTAATGCCTCCAAAGCTAAAAACCTAGATGAGACCTCTTCCTTCTTCTTTCTTCTTGAATTCGAAACACTAAGCCTTTCTTCACACTAAATAATTTCAACCTTGAGTGATAGAGTGAGTGCCCACACACGTGGACCAGTGCGACTGCGACGCGTGGATTTGATGTTGGAATTATTTTACCAGGATCTTAGATCTACTCACAAGTATGTTGATTAACATCCTAAATATGAACTTCTAAAACGATTATAAGTAAACACATATAAAATATGAGAAACCTTACATTGGGTGCAATGGAATAATATGTCTCCTTTCACTCAGATCTCTAACCCTTGTATCCTTTCTGTCGCAGAGTATTATCAAGATGTGAGCTTGAATGTCCTTCTTTAATGAATCTGGATTCTTCACGATCTTCCACACTATGATTGATGTACCACTTGCTGTGTGTGGGCACTACTCTATCACTCTATACGGTGGAGTGTTGGGAATGGTCTTTCGATTTCAGTGATTGGTGAACCTTGGTTGCCGGATCCATTGAACCCTTATGTTGTTTCAAGTCACCCAGCTCTTGCTACAGCCACGGTTGCAAACTTGTTTTCTTTGGAAAATGGGGGTTGGGATAATGATATCATTGAAGACCCCTTTGAAGTTAGAGATCAACTTTTAATTAAATGTATTCCCCTACAGGCGCCCACGGCTACAGATCAAATATCCTGGGCTAAGGAAGTGTCGGGTATTTATTCGGTGAAGAGTGCGTATGGTCTTCTGCAGCAAGATAAGGGATTCTGGTATGATGATCAAACCTCCCTGTTTTGGAATAAGCTTTGGAGCTTGAAAGTTCCCCCGAAGATAGCTAATTTGTTGTGGCGTGCTTGTTCCGAATGCCTTCCTACTTTAGTTCACTTGCGAATTAAAAAAGTGGTGAGCTGTGTTTTATGTCCTCTTTACCAAGCTGAGGAAGAAACAACCTTACACTGCCTTGTCACTTGCAATATGGTTCAACAGTGTTGGAACCGTGTTGGAATTGGTACAAATGTTGCACCAGGTTCTTCGTTTCTGCAGTGGTGCACCAGCAGTTTTCTGCGGTCAGATGGTGAGCAGAAATGTATTTTGGCAGCTGTTTGTTGGGCAATATGGGGTGCCCGAAACAATCTTGTATGGCAGGGAAAAGTTTTTAATCCTAGTAATGTAGTTGTGTTTGCAACAAAGTACCTTGAGCAATGGAGGAATGCTAGAAAATCAAATTTGGATTCATCATGGTCTGAACTTCAGATTGGTGATGGGAATGAGCATTGGACACCCCCAACCGAAACTAGTCTCAAGGTTAATGTAGATGCGGCTTTATTTAATGGAGGAAATTCTTACGGTATAGGATTGGTGGCCCGAAATCATGACGGTGTGCTTATTGAAGCCAGAACTGTACTCTCTCACGGTGCAGTTGATCCCCCCCCCCTTGCCGAAGCCATAGGTCTCAAGGAGGCCCTTAGTTGGATCAAAGACATGCATTGGCAAAATGTTTCTTTGGAGTCTGATTGCCTTGTGGCGATCCAGGCTATTCGTAGCTCTTTAAAAATGCATTCTTTGTTTGGTTTAGTTATTCAGGAATTTAAGTCTGCTTAACAATATTGGTGTTATTTCTGTTGTTTTTGTGAAACGATCTGCTAACGTAGTGGCCCATAACTTTGCTAAGGCTGCTATGTTATTTCCTGATCGTCGTTTCAGTTTGGAGGATGTTCCAACTGATTTGCTACCTTGTTTGGTAGCTGAAGTTATTGGTTAATAAAGCAATTTTATTATTCAAAAAAAAAAGATCCAAATAATAATTACGTTTCAAAATTATTTTATTATGTTTAACTTTTTTTATAATTTAGAATAATTAAATTATAACACCATAGTTATATAGACTCTATTAATTTGTCACGTTGAAAAAATTATATATACGTTTTCATGAAACAATTAGAGTTTATTATGGCTTTAGTTTGGACAATATAGAGTGAATAAAATACAAATAAAAAACAAAATGTGAAAACAACATTAAGAGAAATAATTGTGACTAATAAAAGCATATAAATTACATTTGACTAATAATAATTACGTTTCAAAATTATTTTATTATGTTTAACTTTTTTTATAATTTAGAATAATTAAATTATAACACCATAATTATATAGACTCTATTAATTTGTTACGTTAAAAAAATTATATATACATTTTATGAAACAATTAGAGTTTATTATGGCTTTAGTTTGGATAATATAGAGTGAATAAAATACAAATAAAAAACAAAATGTGAAAACAACATTAAGATTAATAATTGTGACTAATAAAAGCATATAAATTACATTTGACTAATAAATTATAAAAACGGAAATATATAATAAAACATTGATTCTATTAAAAAAAAATTGATTACCTATTATATCACATTGTACCCTTTATAGTTTTTTTTCCCACACTTTTTAAATATAAATGCTTTTTATAACTAAAAATAATAATGACAAAATATTTCGGTTACAATTATCTAACTTTTATATTCAATCACAACTTTTTAACTTTTTTTTTTCTTAAATAATTAATAAATATAAATAAATTTTTCAGTAAAAATCTATTACTCTTTTTTAATCTGTGTGCTCTTAATTTTTCAGATTAACTTAAATTTTGTGTCATGTTTTCAATTATTTTTCTCTATTAGTCTACATCAACATTGATATACTTTAATAATACTCATGTATAAATGAAAATCGTTAGAAGCAAAAAACTTGCTGAAGAGACTATAAACTTTTGAGATAAATACTAACAAAGATTATTTGATATCTAATAATTAAAAGTTTAATGAGTTATATATGTTTGCAACTGATATTAATTTATATATATATGCACTTTTCAATTACTTAGCAATATAATAAATTGTAATTGAATACACAAAATAAAAAAATACAATTATAGCTCATACAATAAAATACACATTCAAATCATTAATAGAGTAAAAGTGCAGTTAGGAGAAATAGACATGGGGACAAGTGTGAAGTGCATCACTTTGATATGAGAGAGTCTCTTTTCTTTGGTAATTAGGAAGCCTTCAGTTTCGTGACAAAGAAAAACTAATAAAATAATTGCATTAAGAAAATAAATATTAATTGTTACCACAAAAAAAAGAAAATAAATATTATTATTATTATTATTTATTAAGATATAGAAAATAAATATATTACTTTATGCAATTAATAATACCTTTACTTTGTCTTTAAACCCTATTTGTCTCTTCCTTTCTCTGCCCAATAAGTTCACCAGAAGCAAAGGGATGGTTTTTTTTTTTTGAATAAAGCAAAGGGAGGGTTTTATTTTGTCAACTTCAACGGTTTTATTTTGTCAGCTTCAACCATAATCAAATGGACTATTTTATTTTGAAATTAAATGTAAACTTTATCATTTATTTAATTTAATGTATGTTTATCAGTTTTTTTTTCCTCTAGGAGAATTCTAATAGTCATCCAATTTAATTTCAGAATTAGCAATTTAATACCACTAGATGAGTTTGTATATTTAAAGAATGTTTTGTTTCATTATTTTCACTCAACATTTTCTTCTTATATTGTGTTATCTCTTAAGCATTCTTTGAAGTTTATACCATGGAGTATTCTTTTCTTGAAGACTTGAAAAATGACAATGAAAGTTGGATCATAAGGATTAAACTTTGTAAGATGTGGGAGTCTACTAACACTAAGAAGGATGATGAATTAATTAGTCTGGACATGATTTTCATTGATGAGAAGGTATGTACGAATTTATTCCTCCAATTATTTATTTAATTTATTTTATATTATTTTATAATTAACGTAATAAGTTTATTCGATACAGAAAAATATTATGCATGCAACAATTCGAAAATTATTTGTTTCAAAGTTTAAGCATCTTTTGAGTGAGGGTTCTCTCTATACTGTAAAGAATTTCAAGGTGGTTGAAAGTACAGGCGAGTATAGGCCTGTTTTAAATGCCTACAAGATTATTTTTCTAAAAACAACTTCAATCATGAAATTAGAAGAAGGAAGCATCAAGATTCCAACTAACGGATTTCAATTCGTATCTCATAATTTGATTGATTCACGTATCAGTAACAATACAATTCTCTCGGGTATTTATATAAAATTTAGTGTTCAAATGTGATGTATAATTGAAAATTTTCAATTTTCAAATTTTAACATCTTAATATTATTACTTTTTTTCTCAAAATATTAGATATTATCGGATGTTTATGTGGTGTGGGAGACAGTGAGATTATTGGCGCAGGTTGGAAAAAAAGAGACTTGAAAATCATAACAGATTAGTAAGTTTAATTGAACCACAACTATATCAATTTTTTGTTGCTAGAGTACATTACTTATAGAAATAATATTTATATTTTATCTTGGTTCAACTATGTTAATGCAATTTTACCTTTCTATTTTACAGTTCAATCACATCAAAAATTACACTATGGGGTAAGATGGCAGAGATGTTTGATACAAATATGTATAAAAAAGATGAGGGTCCTATTATTGTGATAGTAACTTCTACCACAATAAAAAAATTTCAAGGTGATTATAAATGTTGATCTTAATATTACAATGCTATTTCGTTTACTATGTCTTTTTAATATAATTTAGATGGTTTCACAATTACCATAAATAGGTGAAATCAGTTTTTCTTCAACAAGTGCTACAAAATTATACATAAATCTAGAAATAGATTATGTAGCATCTTTAATTGAACGATTTTCAACCGTCGTCAATGGGGTGCAATATATTGAAAGCTCTAATGTGTATAAGGTTTCTCTTGAGGAAGAGATGTTCGTCAACCGAATGAACATTAAAGAACTGTTAGAGGCTGACTGAGATGATGGAATGCAGGTGACTTTTCTTCCTTTTCTTTTTCTCTTTACTATTATTGTTGTATTATTTCTCATTAGTGCTACATTATGTAAATTAAATTAAAAATATTAAAAAAAAAATTGATTGTAGGAATACAAAGTTACTATAAAGGCAAAGATTTTTAGAATTGATACCACTTTTGGTTGGCATTATATGTCCTGCAAAACATGTTTGAGAAAGTGGAAAATGACAGCAAAACTGAGAAGATCTTCGTGGCTAAAAATCAAGGATCGCCATCTAATGCTAAGTCCGTAAATAAGATGTTCAAAAGCCTTTATAAGAGTAAAAAGAAGCAGCTTTCGGAGAATGCAGAGGCAGAGATTCCAGCGGCGCCGGTGAATTCAGAGGAGGGTGATGACGATTATCAATCAGATCATTTTGCCAATGATCCTATCTACGATAATATACCAGGATATGAAGCTAGGTCCTCCCTTCTCCTGGTATCATATTCATAATCATCTCATGCAACTCATGGACCATTTCATTTTTTGGCGTTAGTATTGCTCTTTCTTTCAAATATGTCGGGTCACTATAATTATGCAATAGTGAAGGGTAGATAGCTTCGACTATAGAATTCATGGGATGATTAGATGGTCTTCTGTAGATGTCTGAAGGAATTTTGATAAATTCCCTATCAATGTCATGATATAATGAACCATCCCCAATTTGCAACAACCATTTATCAAAAGAAGCTATTTTAGCAACCTCATCCTCATTGACATTTCCATTATAAAGCCTCATATTTTGCTTCAGCTCATATATTTTAAAAAATGGCCATAGGTATGATGAATTAAGAGATGCATCAACAATGTCAGCTCTTGTACCCTTTGGAACAACTGGCAATATTTGCCGAAAATCTCCGCCGCATATTATTGTAAGTCCTCCAAAAGGTTTGGTAGTGCTATTCTCATACCTTGTTCTTAGAATATCTCTTAAGGTCTTATCTAAAGCCTTAAAGCAATACTTATTTGCCATTGGTGCTTCATCCCAAATGATCAAAGAAGTCTGCATCAAGAGTTCAGCTAGTAGGGTGCCATGTCGAATTTCACATGTTGACTCAGTTGTAACCTCCAAGGGAATATGAAACCGTGAATGAGCGGTCCTGCCATTAGGCAATAATAAGGCTGTTATGCCTGAAGTTGCAACAGACAAGACTATCTTTGATTCTGATCTGAGCTTTGCAATTACTGTATTCCATAAAAATGTTTTTCCTGTACCACCATGTCCACTGATGAAAAATAATTTTCCTTCTTCATTCTCTACAGAATTCAGTATTGCTTCATAAGATATTTTTTGTGAAGGATTTAGAAGAGCAAATGATTTGTCATGGAGGATTTTCAATTGTTTTGTGTCATAATCCAATTCTTCATTGACCAATCTATTACATGTTTCTCTCATCAAAGATGAATTAGGCTGGGGCATTCCATCTATGTCTTTCAGACTTTTTCCCATTTTTTGCATGATACATTCAATTTCAAACAATGTGTATGCTTCAACTTGTTGATCATTTAGCTGAAGATCCTTCATCTTGAATCTTTTTCTTTGTAATGCAGTAATGTCTTCTGACAATATGGTGTAGTTTGATTTCCAAAGTTTTGTGACATCAGAAACCTGACAATTAATGAGGATTGTTACAAAAAGATGCCTTAATTTATTTCCAGTGGCCCAAAGTGCAGCTTCAGTCAAGCAGTCGATCCATTCTTTATCATCATCTAATAATCCGAGAGCATAACATGCACCTTTGAAAGTAGAATATGTGACTCCATTCACTGTTCTGATACTTTCGTAAGAAGTGCATCCTTTCACAAAATTTAGCATCATTCTCATGTAGAAGCGTTCTCCTGTTGAAGGGTGTGCAAAGTATATTCTTCCAATTGCAATACCTTGTTTTCTTCTTGTCCATATTTTATCTTTCGAATTCCAAACCCAACAGGTAGGGAAATCAGAATAAGTTAGCTCCCGAGCATCCTCGTTATTCTTGTTTGTCTTTAACAATTCAGTAAACTTTGTTTTGTCTACTCCAGGTGTGCCAAGAACATTTTCAGGGCACTTATCTTCTCCGAATATCACTGTATGCTCTCCAGGTAAATGGAATGGCAATCTTTCAACTAATGGCTTTCGATAATGTATGTCGAATTGGAAGATTCTCCAGCAAGCTTCAGTTGCTGAGATGTATCTGCAATCAAGATATGTTTTAATCTCGTCTATCCCTTCGGTGTTGTCGATTGATTCCACTGTTGCAGTTGTTCTATCAGACCCTTTATGGACATACTTAAAAAGATATTTTATGGATCTTGAGTAATTGCAAAGCTCAACATTAATATGTGCATCGAATTTGACTATTAAATTTCTATGGTAAGGGACAACGTAACGATTATCTAATAAGATATTCTTTTTCTCAACACGAATACCTGTAAAAAAAAACTTGTTTTTTTAATAAATTGATGAAATTAAGTATATTGTTATAAATTTTGTAATTATAATATTTAAGTACCTGTATCTCTTCTTTTATAGATTGGAAAGCTATCTGTGTCGATTGTAGTTTTATCATTGAATTTTTTTAGAAAATGTTTCGTGCACTTGTCTTTCATCATACATGGAGACTTTGTATTGAGCTTTCCACATGGTCCATGAATCATAAATTTTTTTACTGCATTATAGCCATCAGGGTCAACATTGATGTTTGGAATTTCTGCACTTATTATTTTATCAATATGTGCTGCTGAAGGATTTTTCACGGTTGGGTGCAAGAAAAGTAGTATGTGAGCATGAGGCAAACCTCTTTTTTGAAACTCAATTGTGTAGATACCTGTGACAACATGTAACAAAATTCATTGTTTAGTGATTTTGTTAAAAGTTTTTAGATAAGTGTTCTTATATACATATTTTATCAAAATGGTGGACATGATAACAAAGAGAACTTACATGCAATTATTTTTCCAAATGGTTGTTCTCGTTTGAGGTCTTGCATTAGCTGGTATAACTTTATATGAAAGACTCTGCATATGATATCAACTCGATTCTCATCATCTTTTTGTCCAATTAAATTGAGCATGTCTTGTATTTCTGGCCATTTTGGGTTGCAAGTGAAAGTCAAGAACAAATCAGGATATCCAGCCCATTTACAAATGGCCATGGCATCTTGATAATTTTGTGCTCTATATCGTGGTCCCCATGTATGTGATGAAGGAAGAATAATTGATTTCCCAACTTTTGTACAATCTGAATCACCTCGATGAATCGCGTCCATTAAACCAGAGTAAAGGTGAGTTCTTAGTTTATTTTGGTACTTTCGTACATAGTGAAATCTTTCCTCTTCAATTGCCATGTAAGAATCAACTATATATTGTTGCAACAGTCTCCCTGCTCGAAGTAGAGTGTGCCCCTCGTTTAATCTTTGTTGGAACCTGAAGGAATAATATTGCAACATTGTCAACTGTTTTGTTTCAGGAGTTATTTCTGTTACACCTCTGAAAGGTATTCGAAGTCTGTATCCATCTTCACCATAAGGGTGTATCAATGGGTATGTCATGGACATGAAGCTTGGATGTAAATCTGTTATTCTTTTAAGTCCATTAGTTCGGTGCTCTACAATGACATCGCGTTCGTAGTTTGCTTCAATCACCCACTATTAACCCTGCTACTTCAGAAATTGTTGGCATATTGTATTGACGACCATCGCTAGCTCTATTTTGTAGAAGTCGTAAGCGTAATGTGGCTTCTGGTTGTTCTTTGTATTTATCCCTCACTATTCTAGAAGATTTGACCAAAGTATTGTGTTGGTCTAACATTTTAGATAACTCGACAACTATTTCGTTGTCAATTTCTGTCTTTTTTTCTGGGTTTAGCAACGTGTTTATTCTATTATCAATCTCATTTTCCGTGTCATATATATAGAACTGAGCAAATTGTGGACGTTTCCCATCTTCTGGCTATAACGAACCAATGTGGTGATAATTTTGACCGCTCATTCGAAAAATATAAGGACCTTTTGATTGATTAATTGATCCGTCAATTCGGCCTCCCATTGATGTGAATGCAAACATGGAGTTGTATACCCTTATATTTTTGCGGAATTTAATGCCTTTTTGTCCAGAGTTCTCTCCTAGGAGATATTTAAGTAATGGGGGTGGTTCTGTCAATAATGGTATTTGTACGCGTCCTTTCATACAACAAAATGAGAATTTGGGATTCCGAGTATTTTGTAATTTTTTGGTTCGTTCCTCATACCATAGAATGGCGGCTAAAGGATTCCACGCTGTATTCCAATTAGCTGTTAAATTTTGTTAAAGTGAATATTGTAATTTTATAAAATTATTATGCTACCATGGTTTTCTTGATTTTGGATATTTTGAAGGACTTGGTTGTCAATTCCATCATTTGCGTCATCATCATTATATGGATTAATAACTATTTAGTAAATATTAAAATAGTTAGATAAGGGTGAAATAATAACTTATTATCAAGTGTGTAGATATATAATTTTTGGGAAGAATTACCTTTTTGTGAGTTGGCATTTAATGGACAATTTACGGACGTATGTGTGTCTTCATTGAGAGAGGGGCACACTCTTGTTACTTCTCCATGTTTTGCTGGACAATTATTATTTTAAAAAAATAAAGCAGGTTAGTAGTCGAAAATTTAGAAAGATGAATATTAACTAACAATACCAATTTTTTTATATGAATATACCGATCTGAAGTCGACGTTTTTTGGTCGTTGGTTGTCTGTGTCTATTATCCACTCCTTGATTCTGTTGCAGAAGATTGAAAACTTAAGTATAGTACAAAAATGTTGTTATTTCATAATAAAAGTTAATTATTTTGATTGATATATAATATGAATAACAATTTTAATATCAATGATGTCATTACCTTTTGATTGAAGTAATTAAATGTGATATGAAATTTTGTCTAACTTCATAGATTTTGTGAAATAGATCACAATTTCTAACATCAAAGTAATTCTTTTTCTTAAATCATATTTGTATCGATTGTAGGTAGTAGTCACTTTTCGCTTGAATCTTGCATACTTGCATATCTTCTTTTGGAGAACACTAAGTTATCGGTTATTGTTGGAGATAGGACCCTTAAGGAATATTTCTTGACTTGCAATTTTATTTTTCTATCTTGTAGAGAATGACAGCAATATGCACGTATTACACATCTAATGATTTTCGTGGCAATTCCATTAATTATTAATTTTTATTTTATTGTTGGGATTTCCAAGGGTTTCAGCAAAACTGAGAAGATCTTCGTGGCTAAAAATCAAGACCAAGAACAAAATCAAAATCGAAATCCAATATCAAAGAAACCAAGCCGAGCAACCCGCCCGAACCCGAACTAGTGAACCCGCAAAAAAAATTTTTTAAAAAAGTTTCGGGCGGGTTGGGTTCAACCCGGTACCCTTCGGGTGGGTTGGCGGGTTGAGATTTTAGGGGTACCGGGTTTCGGGTTGAACCCGCGAACCCGCCCGCCAACCCGGTTTATAAATATATTATATATATTAATTCTTTTATTACTCTTTTTATATATATATATAATATGGACTTTAGATTTTTATGGACTATGGATATTGGATATGGATGTATTTTGAAATATTTTAGTTTTCACTTTTATCATGATTCAAGAACATGAATATGAAGTTTGATTTGAATCTTTGATAAATAGGTTGTTTGTTTGTTGGTTGGATTGATTATGTATTTTTTTCTTCAATAATAGATACTATGAACAAATTGTTATATTATATATGCTTAATTTAATAAAAAAAAAAATAAAAAAAATAATTATTTGAATAAAAAATTAATTTTTTTTAAAGAGTTGACCGAGTTGATTGAGTTGACCGGGTCAACCCGCCAACCCGCTAAACCCGACCAACCCCAACCCGCCAACCCGTGACCCGCCAACCCGCCAACCCGCCAACCCATGCCCTATTCGGGTTCGGGTTCGGTTTCAATTTTTTGAACCCGAAACCCGTGAACCCGAAACCCGCCAACCCGAAACCCGGTAAACCCGCCCGATGTTCAGCCCTAGATGGTATGATTTCCCTCATCATGGAGTCAAGGGAAATGTTGCAGGGGTCATTGTTGGAGAGTATGATCTAAGCCGCCGTGTATTTATGGTGTTATATCGCATGTAAATTTCTCCTCCATAATGTGATTTTTCATTATTTCATTAGTGTCTTTTTTCTTAATCATGGGAATTCTTTCTTTTGCAGATCATCCAATAGGGATCCAAGGGCTCGTGCTGCTGACAGCCTCAGTGTAAATGACCATGGAGGTGGGCTCTATTTCGCCCTGTAATTTGTTTTCAGCCTTTTATTTGAAATAATAATTTATGTCGGGAGGTTGGTCCTATATCTTCTTTTCTCACAATTTCAATATAGCTACTTATGGATGGGATTTTTGAGGGTTAACGGATGTTGAATTTGATCATTCTAAGCACATAGAAGGGGGCATAAGCAAAATTAGTATGAAAGAGTTGAGGGCCAATTTTTAAGCACCAGGAGTTTTGGAGCTTGTTCTCTTGATGTGTATAGTAAAAGAATTAAATTTATATCAACCGATATTCCAACCTACATGTATTGCAGATTATTTTTAACGAAATAGTTACATTATATTAAGCAATAATTTTACTTTAAATTATTTCTTTTAACCACTGATACTTTGAATTACTCTTCTTTATTTAGAACAATATCCATGATCAATAATAAGTAGGAGATATGGTAGCTGGTATTTTCTTTTCAGATAGTTTGAAATTCTAGTTTTCTTACACATTTGTTCACTAACTTTGTTTGTAGTTCTTTTGCAGGAAAAGAAGTTGCTTGACTTGCCTATGTTGTTAGATATATGCGCACTATATGGTCATGAAAATGAAGAGTTGACCAGGGTTTTGGTAAGTAGATGTCATAGATGGTTGCGTGCTTTTTGTCTTAGTAGTTTCATAAGCTGATCCATTTCCCTCCCTTTTTTTATTATTATTTTTGGCTGGAAGAGTTGTAGATTGGCTGTGTTGAGGGGTTGAGAGTAGGATTAGAAAGGACCTGCCTATACCTATGAAGAGTAAAGTGTGTGACACAGAATTCTGATGAAAGTCAACATAAAGAGAGAATTTTTTTTTTGAAATGTTTGATCTTTCTTTTTATGTAGTTAAGTAGCAGTCATACTTGCACCTTTGGCTAATTGGTCATTTAACTGCACTATTGAATAGATAGTTATGTTTATAAGATTTGTTCAAAATGCAACATAGTATCTACACACTTAAGTAATTTGCACATTCATATATTACAATTTTTTTTTCTTACTCATCAAACCAATACATTACATGCTTTTGTGTGGTACTCGCTGTTTTGGCTAATTAATCATTTAAGTTTTAAACTAATATTCTTACTCTTTCTTGTACTAATCTCCTTCCTCTTTAGGTGAGGAATGCTTTAAATGCCCAACCTATTATTCATGAAAATTTGGCTTCAGTAGTGTCACAGTTTCTGAGCATTACTCACACAATGCATCAACGTTGCAGCACATCCCTGGAGGTATTTTAGTGATGTTTAAGTTTCTATAACAAGTATTATAATTGAGAGTAAGGTTCATATTCTTGTTTTGATAGAACATGCTCATTTGGTTTGGTTGTTTTTTATATGGTACATAGCTTTATATACATATCAAATCCCCTTAACTTCTCTTTAGTACCTATTCACTCTTTTTCATTTGAAATAATATAATAATATGACACAATGTACAGGTTTTGTTCTCTTCGGGCAGTCATGGAGACCCTGGATCTAGTCGTCTTCATGTTGATATGCAGGAGGTGAGTTGCTTTCTGTACCTGGCTTAGTTTAATATGTCTGTTTAAATGCAGTGCTTTCAGTCTTTTAATTTTTATAAATATTAAATAGGTAATGGATTTCATCAATGATGCGATTGTATAAATGGACGCATTTGTTGGTGCATACAAACCGGCGTCTTTATTCTTTTCAAACCCTGTTGAAATAAGCTATGCAATGAAGTAAATTATGCATTATCCAGTTGTGTTACTGCTGCTATTTCTGGATGGAGTGTCACACGATGAGCGAGTGGAATTTATTATGAAGAAAAAGATGTATCTCTGTGTGTGTACAAAGAGAGGAATTGATAGTACTTGTGTAACGACCGCTCTAGTAATGTGGATTAGTAAAGGCAATTAGCACTAATTTTTATTATTTTATTATTATTTGTGAATAAATTTTAATGTGGACCCCAATATTTAGAAATAAATATTAGAGTTATAATTTCTCAATTTCGGAGATTTTATTAAACTCTAGGAGTATTATTTAGCTTATATGTGAAATATGTTAATTTTGTAATTTTTTGCTTGGCGACAACGGAAAATGCGATGGATGGCTAGATTGATCACATGGGTAAGTTTAGAACCCTATTCTATAGTGGGAAATATTTTAGAGAAAATAGATTATCGGGATTGAGCGGGGTTATGGATTTTGACCATTTTACCCCTAGCTTTAGAAATACCCTAGTTTTAAGTCTAAAGGGCATTTTAGACATTTTGTTTAATGGTGGATAGGTGGCTGCCATGAGTGAGTGACACCTAGCATATTACTTTTCAGCAAGAAATAATTGGGAACCCTTTTCTTTTGAGAAATTAAGAGATAGAGAAGAAAAATTGGAAAAATTGAATTATCTCTTGAACTCTCTCTCTCTTGCTTTCGGCTGGGACAAACCAAGGACCAAACCAGAATTTTCTTCTCTTTTCATTGGGATTTAGCAAGGAATCAAGGAGGATTTAACCAAGGTAACCTTAGTTGCTCTCTAGTTATGTTTTTTTCTCAAGTTTTGCTTAGTTTCAAGAGATGATTTGTTAGGTTAGTGGCTGTTAGGTTTTGAAATGATTTGGGTTTAGTTGTTATGCTCTATATTGATTGATTTAAGGTTCTAGCTGCTGGTTTTGATGCTTGATTATGATTCTAAGCAAGCTTTGAGCTTTAATGGCATAATTTGATTTGTTGGTTTGTTCTGTGATTTATTGGTTAGAAATGGATGTTTATGCATTGTATAGGTATACTGGAGAGTTTGGTAAGGTTTGGGATTGAATTGAATTAAGGGGGATGATTTTTGGGTTCCCGGCGAGAAGCCGAGATTCGGTTCACGGGAGACCGGTACCAAGGTCGGCCGGTTGGTGACCTGTATCCGGATTAGGTTGGGAGCCGATGCACTTTGTTGGGGAATTTCCAGAACCCTAGTTTTGGCCAATTTTGAGATATTTAGGGTATTGCCATGAGGTTTATAGATAGGGAAACTTTTAGTTTCAAGTTTAAGTCCCGGAAAGTGATTTAGCGAGTCACTCATCTGTATTACTATTATTGTGATTAGGACATCCATCTAGCACGTGAATTCCGTTCAGGTCGGCCAGCACACTTGAATTCGGAAAACAGGTAAGAACTGTGTATAATATATGATGTGATTATCTGAATGTGTGTATATGTGTTTATATATGCATGCTTTAATTATGTTAAGCACTACCAACACTTGTATGAATAAGTTATAGAGTGCATTGGTATAGTGATTATTGTGATTGTGAGTACGATACAGTGATACCAACACAAGCATGGGAAAATGCTAAGGTGTGTGGTACATCACTCAGTGTTACTCAGTAATCGGGATAAACCCTACCAACACTCGTACAGTGAGGTACGATGTGTATGTGGTATAGTGGTTGTACCCTGGTATTGAACGTTCATTCTCATCTGTTAAGCTCTGTGGATAGGTGTATGGGCGCCTATTCACAGGTCGGAATTTATATGGTATGTTATATGCATTTCTTACTGAGTCTGTTGACTCACAGTTTCTGCTTCCATGTGTAGGTAAAGGAAAGGCGAAGGCTGAACAAGAATGAACCTGAGCTCGGGTGAGATTGTACATGTCAAGCGGCGCGACCTGGAGTGTTCGGTCTCGGGACATCTGGGAGTTGTATTTTGAAAGTCGCTGTGCGACCTGAAAATTATGTATTTTGAAATGTAAAGTTTAAACAATAAATTTTACAAAGTTTGAAATCGGGATCCCGGAATTTGTAAATATTATATTATATTACAAAGTTTAATAATTAAAGCAAAACTTTTAATTTAACACGTTTTTCAAGAAATTTCTTTGATTAGCAAAGATTGCACAATAATTGAAAAAGCACTGTAGCGTGCCTTAGCATTAGGGCGTTACAATTTTGGTATCAGAGCCGCCAGGTTTGTCTACCGAAGCTTGCTATGACATGTACAATCTTCATCAGAGAAAGCTCGGTTCACGGATCAGTAAGCCCGTACTTGTTTAGTATTTTAAATAAATGTGAATGTGAAAGCATGATAGGAAGCATATTAGATTTTAAGTAATTATTTATAAAAAAAAAAAAGTGTGTTGCCTTTTAAGTCTTTAAAGAGCGGTGTTAAGTTTTGATCGCTGTCTAACCTGCTTGGCTTATGGATTCGCAGGCTAAGTCCTATTAAATGGACGCCCCGCAAAATACAAGAAGTCAGGGTGGCATGGTTGAGACCGGAGGCGGTCAGGGGAATCCTCAAAATCCTCGTGGTCGCGACCGTGGCCGTGGCAGAGCTCAGGGTGGTCGCCCTGTAAATCCACCTCAAGCTCCTCCTGATTGGGAGCAAAGATTTGCTGAGATGCAAGATAGAATCCGCCAGCAAGATGAAGAGATCCAAAGGTTGAGGCAGCAGGGTCCTCCTGCCGTGCCTCCTCAAGTGGTTTAGGCTGTTGCAGTTCCTGCGGTGCCAGCAGAACAACCTGTTGTTGGCAACCGTATGGAGCCGTTGTATGAAAGATTCCGGATACAGGCACCTCCAGTATTTCTGGGAGGCCCTGATGTGATGAAGGCCGAGCAGTGGCTTTCAGTGATTGAACGCATCCTTAATTTTATGGGAGTGGTTGGAAATGACCGGGTGATCTGCGCCACTTTCCAGTTTCAGGAAGATGCTCTCGTGTGGTGGGAGTTGATAACCCTCACTCGGGACGTCACGCTGATGACCTGGGAAGAATTTAAGGAGTTATTTAACTCCAAGTATTACAACGAAGCAGTCCGCAGTGCAAAGCGGAAAGAGTTCACTGATTTAGTTTAGACTGAGGGAATGTCAGTCACTGAATACACGACGAAGTTTGATCGGTTGGCTAAGTTGGCAGCAGGAATTGTGCCCACTGACTTCAGTAAGAAAGAAAAATACTTAGCGGGTTTGAGTGAAAAGATCCGGCATGATCTGGTTATTACTACTGCCGAAGCAACCACGTATGCGGAGATGGTTGAGAAGGCTTTGAGAGCCGAGGGTGCAGTGAAATTTCTTCAGGAGCCCCGGGTGACTCCGAGTGTTGGTGGAACCCCCACTGTTCCTACTCCTGTTTATGGTAGGGATAGTGGTGACTCCACCACTGAGCAGAAAAGAAAAGTTTTTCCAGCTTCTGGTGGCTCGGGGCAAAGCAAGCGGTTCTGTGGGAACCAAGGCAGAGGAGGACGCCGTGGTTACTCTTATCCTGAGTGTCCAAGGTGCAAGAAACATCATCCGGGAGAATGTAACCGGAAGACATGCTTCCTGTGTGGCATGGTGGGGCATTTCAAGAAAGATTGCCCCCAGGCAAAGAAAGAGGAGCCGAAAGCTGAGGTGAAACCGGTTCCTGCTCGTGTGTTTGCCATTACCCAAGCTGATGCTGCAGCCAGTCCTTCTGTCGTGACAGGTCAGCTTCCCGTCAACAACTTGTTATTTACAGTATTATTTGACTCGGGAGCTACACGTTCATATGTGGCTACAAGAGTGATTGACCTTTTGGGTAGGCCTTGTGATATTTTAGAAAGAGGGTTTGGAACCCTAATGCCTAGCGGGGAATTGGTTATCTCTAATAGGCGCATTAGGTCTATGCCGATTAGGATCGAAGATAGGGAATTGAGTACTGACCTCATAGAATTGAAATTAACTGAGTTTGATATTATACTGGGAATGGATTTTCTATCCAAGTATTCGGCCAGTATAGATTGTAGGCGTAAAATGGTGACTTTTCAGCTGGAAGGTGAAGATCTATTTGTTTATGTTGGATCAGTTCAGGGGTCTCGGATCCCGGTTATTTCTGTGCTGAGGGCTAGGGATTTACTATGCAATGGTTGTGTAGGATTTCTAGCAGTGGTATTTGACTCCAGCAGACCTGAAACATTTGGGCCTGAGGTAGTCCGGGTGGTGAAAGATTTTCTTGATGTGTTTCCCGAGGAGTTGCCGCGATTGCCGCCACAGCGAGAGATTGACTTTGTAATTGATTTGGCACCTGGAGTCGAACCTGTTTCTAAAGCTCCATATAGGATGGCTCCAGCGGAACTCAAGGAGCTTAAGTTACAACTTCAGGGGATGCTTGACATTGGGTTTATTCGACCCAGTGTATCGCCCTGGGGAGCTCCGGTTCTTTTTGTGAAAAAGAAAGATGGTTCCCTCAGAATGTGTATTGATTATCGGGAACTAAACAAGCTGACGATTAAGAACAAGTACCCGTTGCCCAGGATCGATGATCTGTTCGATCAGCTTCAGGGAAAGACAGTGTTTTCGAAGATTGATTTACGGTCGGGTTATCATCAACTCAGAATTCGGGAGGAGGACATACCGAAGACTGCTTTTAGAACCAAATATGGGCACTATGAGTTTCTGGTAATGTCGTTCGGATTGACTAATGCTCCTGCGGCCTTTATGGATCTTATGAATAGGGTATTCAAGGATTTCCTCGATAACTGCGTTATAGTGTTTATCGATGACATTCTTGTATACTCTCAGTCAGAAGAGGAGCACGAGCATCATCTTCGAATGGTGTTACAGCGACTTAGGGATCACAAGCTGTATGCTAAGTTCAAAAAATGCGAATTCTTGTTGTCCGAGGTGTCCTTTCTGGGTCATATTGTTGGGAAGAATGGAATTATGGTCGATCCAAACAAGGTAGAATCAGTGAAGAATTGGCCGAGGCCCAAGTCTGTGACGGAAGTTCGAAGTTTTCTCGGGTTAGCAGGGTATTATCGACGTTTCGTCGAAGGATTTTCTAAACTTTCTATGCCCCTAACCGAATTGACCAAGAAAAATCAGAGATTTGTGTGGTCAGATAAGTGTGAGTCAAGCTTTCAAGAGTTGAAGCAACGTTTGATAACAGCTCCGGTGTTAGCTTTGCCATCAGATCAAGAGAAATTCGTTGTTTATTGTGATGCATCCAGACAGGGTCTGAAATGTGTTCTGATGTAAGCTGACAGAGTCATAGCCTATGCCTCTCGTCAACTGAAGGATTATGAGCAGCATTACCCAACTCATGATTTAGAGCTCGCTGCTGTGGTTTTTGCTTTAAAGATTTGGCGACATTATCTTTACGGTGAAAAGTGTGAGATTTATACTGATCATAAGAGTCTTAAATACTTTTTCACCCAGAAAGATCTGAATATGAGGCAGAGAAGGTGGTTGGAGTTAGTTAAAGACTACGATTGTGAAATACTGTATCACCCCGGGAAAGCCAATGTTGTGGCTGATGCTCTAAGCAGAAAAGGTCCCGGTCAAGTGTGTACAACGGTTATGATAGCCCCTCAACTAGCCTCGGAAATGGTTAGTGCAGGAATTGAGTTCGTGGTCGGGAAGTTACATAATTTAACACTCCAATCTGATCTGTTGGAGAGAATCAGAAAGGCACAACTGGAAGATCCCGAGCTAGTTAAAGTTCGAGACGAAGTAGTGGCTGGTCGGCCTAGAGGCTTTTCAGTCTCGAGCAGTGGAATGTTGTTATATAAAGCTCGAGTTTGTGTTCCTAGTGTTAATGAGCTTAAGAAAGAGATACTTGATGAAGCTCACACCACGCCTTATTCGTTGCATCCGGGAACCACCAAGATATATCAGGTTTTGAAACCCTACTTCTGGTGGTATGGGATGAAAAGAGATGTGGTGGACTATGTGTCCAAGTGTTTAACCTGCCAGCAGATTAAGGCTGAACATCAGAGGCCGACAGGGTTATTGCAACCTTTAGTCCTTCCAGAATGGAAGTTGGAGGACATCGCAATGGACTTTATAACTGGTTTACCTAGAACTACATGGATGTATGATTCTGTATGGGTCATCGTGGACAGATTCACAAAATCGGCTCACATTCTACCAGTGAAAGTTACCTATTCAGTGGATCAGTATGCTGAATTGTATGTGAAGGAGATAGTTCGTCTCCACGGAGCCCCTAAATCTATTGTGTCAGATAGGGATCCAAAGTTCACATCGAAATTTTGGGTGAGTCTTCAGAAGGCTATGGGTACCAAGTTAAAGTTTAGTACAGCCTTTCACCCTCAGACTGATGGTCAGTCAGAAAGAACTATCCAGATCTTGGAAGACTTGCTGCGAGCCTGTGTCATGGACTTTGAGGGTTCATGGAGTAAGTACTTGCCTTTAATTGAATTCTCCTACAACAACAGCTACCAAAGTACAATAGGGATGGCTCCCTATGAGATGTTATATGGTAGAAAATGTCATTCTCCTATTCATTGGGACGAGACAGGAGAAAGGAAGTACCTGGGTCCAGAGTTAGTGCAGAGGACCAATGAAGCTATTGATAAGATCAAGGCTCGGATGCTTGCTTCTCAAAGCAGGCAGAAAAGTTATGCTGATCCGAAGCGCAGAGATGTTACATTTCAGGCAGGGGAACATGTTTTCCTGCGGGTTTCACCAATGAAGGGTATTAGGCGCTTCGGGAAGAAGGGTAAGTTAAGCCCTAGGTTCATTGGGCCATTTCAGATACTCGAGAAGGTCGGGCAGGTAGCGTATCGGCTAGCCTTACCACCAGCTTTATCAGCTGTTCATGACGTATTTCACATCTCTATGTTAAGGAAATACGTGTCAGACCCGACTCATGTCTTGAGTTATGAAGCCCTTGAACTACAACAAGACTTATCCTATGAAGAGCAACCTGTTCAGATTTTGGATAGGAAGGAAAAAGTTCTTCGCAACAAGACTATTGCACTAGTTAAGGTGCTCTGGAGGAACAGTAAGGTGGAAGAAGCCACCTGGGAATTGGAGTCAGATATGAGGACTCAACATCCAGAGCTATTCAGGTTAGATTTTGGGGACGAAATCCTATTAACGGGGGGATAATTGTAATGACCGCTCTAGTAATGTGGATTAGTAAAGGCAATTAGCACTAATTTTTATTATTTTATTATTATTTGTGAATAAATTTTAATGTGGACCCCAATATTTAGAAATAAATATTAGAGTTATAATTTCTCAATTTCGGAGATTTTATTAAACTCTAGGAGTATTATTTAGCTTATATGTGAAATATGTTAATTTTGTAATTTTTTGCTTGGCGACAACGGAAAATGCGATGGATGGCTAGATTGATCACATGGGTAAGTTTAGAACCCTATTCTATAGTGGGAAATATTTTAGAGAAAATAGATTATCGGGATTGAGCGGGGTTATGGATTTTGACCATTTTACCCCTAGCTTTAGAAATACCCTAGTTTTAAGTCTAAAGGGCATTTTAGACATTTTGTTTAATGGTGGATAGGTGGCTGCCATGAGTGAGTGACACCTAGCATATTACTTTTCAGCAAGAAATAATTGGGAACCCTTTTCTTTTGAGAAATTAAGAGATAGAGAAGAAAAATTGGAAAAATTGAATTATCTCTTGAACTCTCTCTCTCTTGCTTTCGGCTGGGACAAACCAAGGACCAAACCAGAATTTTCTTCTCTTTTCATTGGGATTTAGCAAGGAATCAAGGAGGATTTAACCAAGGTAACCTTAATTGCTCTCTAGTTATGTTTTTTTCTCAAGTTTTGCTTAGTTTCAAGAGGTGATTTGTTAGGTTAGTGGCTGTTAGGTTTAGAAATGATTTGGGTTTAGTTGTTATGCTCTATATTGATTGATTTAAGGTTCTAGCTGCTTGTTTTGATGCTTGATTATGATTCTAAGCAAGCTTTGAGCTTTAATGGCATAATTTGATTTGTTGGTTTGTTCTGTGATTTATTGGTTGGAAATGGATGTTTATGCATTGTATAGGTATACTGGAGAGTTTGGTAAGGTTTGGGATTGAATTGAATTAAGGGGGATGATTTTTGGGTTCCCAGCAGCAGAACCGGAATTCCGGTTCTGGGAGACCAGTACCAACCGGTCGACCGGTTGGTGACCCAGAACCGGATTGCCGGTTGGGAACCGGTCTGCCTGTTGGGGGAATTTCCAGAACCCTAGTTTTGGCCAATTTTGAGATATTTAGGGTATTGCCATGAGGTTTATAGATAGGGAAACTTTTAGTTTCAAGTTTAAGTCCCGGAAAGTGATTTAGCGAGTCACTCATCTGTATTACTATTATTGTGATTAGGACATCCATCTAGCACGTGAATTCCGTTCAGGTCGGCCAGCACACTTGAATTCGGAAAACAGGTAAGAACTGTGTATAATATATGATGTGATTATCTGAATGTGTGTATATGTGTTTATATATGCATGCTTGAATTATGTTAAGCACTACCAACACTTGTATGAATAAGTTATAGAGTGCATTGGTATAGTGATTATTGTGATTGTAAGTACGATACAGTGATACCAACACAAGCATGGGAAAATGCTAAGGTGTGTGGTACATCACTCAGTGTTACTCAGTAATCGGGATAAACCCTACCAACACTCGTACAGTGAGGTACGATGTGTATGTGGTATAGTGGTTGTACCCTGGTATTGAACGTTCATTCTCATATGTTAAGCTCTGTGGATAGGTGTATGGGCGCCTATTCACAGGTCGGAATTTATATAGTATGTTATATGCATTTCTTACTGAGTCTGTTGACTCACAGTTTCTGCTTCCATGTGTAGGTAAAGGAAAGGCGAAGGCTGAACAAGAATGAACCTGAGCTCGGGTGAGATTGTACATGTCAAGCGGCGCGACCTGGAGTGTTCGGTCTCGGGACATCTGGGAGTTGTATTTTGAAAGTCGATGTGCGACCTGAAAATTATGTATTTTGAAATGTAAAGTTTAAACAGTAAATTTTACAAAGTTTGAAATCGGGATCCCGGAATTTGTAAATATTATATTATATTACAAAGTTTAATAATTAAAGTAAAAGTTTTAATTTAACACGTTTTTCAAGAAATGTTTTTGATTAGCAAAGATTGCAGAATAATTGAAAAAGCACTGTAGCGTGCCTTAGCATTAGGGCGTTACAACTTGTAACGTTTTGATATGAACTGAGCTAGCCGATGAATAAATGTAATAGGACAGTAGCGAAACAGAGAAATAGTAAGGACTAAATGTAGACAATATGTAAAACTTGTGTATGCTACGGCAGCAAGAGAATTGCAGAGACAGTTGTAAATCTTTTTACTCATTTTATTCATTCATACTATATATATAAACATAAAAGTTAAACAAAAACTAATTTTACACATAAAAAAAACACAAAAAATAAACCCACATATGTCAACCTACGTACTCAACTTAAAAAAACTCACTTTCCACTATAAATATAATATATATTTCACTAAACACTGAGAATAGATCATATACCTCTCCTTCTACTTTATATTGTTACCAATATTAATATGTTTAATTTCAACTTTTAGAATAGATCTAATTTATTTTTTATAATAGAGTATAATTGTTAGTGTATTAATTTATATTTTTTATAAATTGTGTATACAGTCAGCAAATATGAGAAGATCTTCTTTTTTCTGATGTACGGAGAACTCTAAGTATGAGGAGATCTTCTTTTTCTGATGTACAGAGAACTCAAAGCATGAGATATACACCGATATCACCAAATCATCTTCATCATCACTTTGAGTTTAACGATGTACAAAGACCAAGAGAACAAAAGAAAAAAATTAGGAACGCTTAAAGAAATTAAAGGAGCCGTAAATAAGATGTTCAAAAGCCTTTTTAAGAGTAAAAAAAAGCAGCTTTCGGAGAATGCAGAGGCGGAGATTCCAGCAGCGCCGGTGAATTCAGAGGCGGGTGATGACGATTATCAATCCGATCATTTTGCTAATGATCCTATCTACGATAATATACCAGGATATGAAGAAGAAGAGAGTTTTGAATTTATTACACCTAGGAATCTTGACAACGAAAATGATAACCAAAACAGGATCATTTTAATTATCATTTTCGTTGTCAAGATTCCTAGGAGTAATAAATTCAAAACTATCTTCTTCTTCATATCTTGGTATATTATCGTAGATAGGATCATTAGCAAAATGATCTGATTGATAATCGTCATCACCCGCCTCTGAATTCACCGGCGCCGCTGGAATCTCCGCCTCTGCATTCTCGGAAAGCTGCTTCTTTTTACTCTTAAAAAGGCTTTTGAACATCTTTTTTACGACTCCTTTAATTTCTTTAAGCGCTCCTAATTTTTTATTTTGTTCTTTTGGTCTTTGTACATCATTAAACTCAAAGTGATGATGAAGATGATTTAGTGATATCGATGTATATCTCATGCTTTGAATTCTCTGTACATCAGAAAAAAAAGATCTCCTCATACTTAGAGTTCTCCGTACATCAGAAAAAGAAAATCTTCTCATATTTGCTGATATGTATACACAATTTATAAAAAAATATAAATTAATATACTAACAATTATACTCTATTATAAAAAATAAATTAGATCTATTTTAAAAGTTGTCATTAAACATATCAATATTGGTAACAATATACAGTAGGAGGAGAGGTATATGATCTATTCTCAGTATTTAATGAAATATATATTATATTTATAGTGGAAAGTGAGTTTTTTTAAGTTGAGTACTACGTTGATTATATGGGTTTATTTTCTGTGTTTTTTTTATGTGTAAAATTAGTTTTTGTTTAATTTTTATGTTTACATATATATATATATATATATAGTATGAATGAACAAAATGAGTCAAAAGATTTACCCTTGTTGTCGCTTGGTGTACTCTGCGAGAGTGGTCGGGGAGTTTCCTTCAATCGTGGTCGTCGACAGCGATTAGGGCTTAGACTTAGGCTTCAACTGTAAATATTTGAAATTAAAAGAAAAATTGAGATAAAGAGAAAATAGAGAAAGAGAGAGTCTTACTGCTCGCGGTTAGGGCAACGGCAAAGGCAGAGACTTAAGATCTTTGGGGTTTGAATGTCTTGACGAGAGATGAGAGTTTGTGTTGATCTGTATTGGCACTGGTTTTGGATGATATTCTTGGGCTTCTAAACTATGTATATATACTAGTTGTTGTTCTTGTCCTTTTCATTTCTACTACTTTCATAAATGTTACTTTTTTATATATATGTATATATATATATGAGTGACTATTCAATGGTTATATTTTTATTGTAATTATATGGTTACATTTTTTTTTTACCTGTAATAGAAGATTACCAATAGGTAAAAATTTCATTTTTAGAATTAATTAATTATAATTAACTATTTTTTAAGTAATTAAAGAAATATTTAAGAAGACATTTCTTGGCAATTAAAATTTATAAATAATTTTTTTTATTTATATATAAATCTCTTAGCTTAATTATTTTAACAATTAAGTTATATAATTATAGTATTTACAATTTTTTTTACAAAAATTAAAATTATTTTTATATAAATTAAAATTTTGTCCTTATAATGAATTTTTTTACAAGAACACACCCTGCTTCTTTTTTGCAGGATGTGTCCTTATAAATTAAAAAACATGATGATATTATATTGACACTTAATTAAAACTTAATTAATCTTTAAAGTCTTGATTTTAATTTTTTTAATTATAAATTCTAATTAACTAAAGTCTTACTCGCATTTATCCTCTTTCATTCACTCTCCACCACACTTACATCGAAAATATTTGACAACAAAAACATAGAACCTATAGCAAATTTGTCCGAAGATGAAGATAATTTTTTTCATTTCATGAGTTTTGTGAAAAAGAAATGCGAAGAAGATGTCTCTGACATGAGTAACAGTGGAATTGAGCATGACATTGAAGATGTTAACCATGAATGGATTGATCCTGATGTAGTTGTTTAGAGTGATTTTTTAAATCTTTTACAGATTGATAAAAATTTAGAAGACTATATAAGTCCATCCACACCTGTAGATTAGGATGTGTTAGACAAATTTCTTTCCTTTTATGGATAACTTTAAGCAAACAATTATTTTAGCATTGCATTTGGGAGACAAACCTTTTGGGTAGCTGGGACAAGGAATATTGGAACTTTAACCTTTTTGCCCTGTACATAATGAAATACCATTCAAATTGAGCCCGAATCTTTAATCAAAATTACATTGAACGACACTCATAAATGAAAACTAGTTCTAGAAAGAAAGTGCTAACAGCAGCAATAACATTTAAAATTGACTCCCATTCCTATGGCACATTATCTTGCAATCATAAATTGTACTCAAGCTGGATCGATAAAAAAAATATACTTTTCAAGCACACATAGTTGATGATGAAACAAGTCTAAACAAGAATAAGATAACAAATATAGTAAGAACCCAGATGAAGTACAATATTGACAATACAAGAGAGGATATTATTAACATACACTGAAATACAAGAAGTATAATAAAGTGTAATCATTTTAAATTAATATTATAAGTATAATAAAATTTTAATTATCAAATTATATGTGTATAATTTTCAATTATTAAGAGTTTTGTTATAAAAATTAAAATAATTTAAGTGTAAAAAAAAAAATTGCTAAAAGATCCATATTTAATAATAAATTGCAAAAGATTAATTAATAATTATACTTAATTTAATTTTAAAATATAATTAATCTTAATTAAAGTTTTAAAAGGAAATAAATTAACAGGTTAATATCAGGTTACAAGTCATTTTTTATTTTTTTTATTTAATTTCCAAATTAATCACAACCATTTAATAGTGATGGCTAAAAAAAATGTAACCACGATGGTTACATTAAAAATGTAACCATTAGAACCTCCTCCATATATATATATATATCAGAACCTCCAACCTGAAAAAAAAAAAACCACCAATAAATAATCAGAAATCAACATATCCAAACTATCACAAATTCACAATACTTAGCTTCAGAGATTATAACTCAAGAAATGCACCCAATCTTGTTCTTTTTCATAATAGATCAATGAATAAAAACAATTCAACTCATATATCTGTTTTAGCGTCAGTTTGTAATTCAAAAAGTGTACTCAATTTTCCAGAATAGATTAATAAAACCAACCCATATATCTATCACAGAATCATTTTAGCCTAAAATAAACTCATTTTCATTTTTCACATTAATATTAGAAACATGTACAATTTGCATTAACAAGTACCAAAACCAAAATTGAACCAAATTACTAAAAACCCATAAACCCTACTCAGCCAACATTCAACAAAAGAAAAAACTTTCCTACATTTTCTCCCTATCCAAACAGAACACAACCCAATTCACTGAAAAAATCATAAAACAAAATAGGAAAGAAACATAATATACAAACCTCAAGGGTCTCGGCACCAGACTCATCTAATGTTTCTGGAGGGGGTTCCAACACTTCAGGAGCAGCATAAACCCTAGTTGAGGACTGTGAAGGTTTTACAGTTCTGAGCTTAGCGGAGGAGTTAGCAAAGTGTAAAGAAAAAGGAGAAAGCTTTGGTTTAAATGAAGAAGAAGAGGAAGTAGAGAGAGAAAGAGAAGGGATTAAGGTTGCAGATACTGAAGAAACCGCCATTGAAATCTTGGTTTCAAGCTTTTTAGCTCTGAAATCGAAGAGAGACTATTCTCTTCTCTTCTTCCTCTGCTATGATGAGCTCTGTAGAATTATCCATATATTTATTTATTTATTTATTTTATTTTTCTACAAAAATAAAAATTGTATTGGGCTGGACCATTGTTTGAGAAGATAGGCCCATTGGGCCTATTTTTAATGGGCCAAGTAGAGAAATCGAGAAGTTCAAGTTTTTAAGGAAAATTTAGACAAATATCTAAAATCACACTTTTATTTATATTTTTACGGATTTATTTTCGGAGTATATTGAAAAATACCTCTTTTATTTATCAATTAACCAAATCTACATTTAATTTTATATTTAATTGAAACATACCTCTTTTTATATGTAATGTACCCAAAATATCCTGATATAATTGAGGTGATAGGGGTAAAATCCTGTTTAAAAAAAGAGGTAAAAATGATAAGTTTTAAAAAAGAGAGTAAGAATAAAAGAAGACAGTATAAAAAAGGTATAGAGACTAATTTTCTCTCTCTTTTTTCTTTACTTTTGTACGAATTTGTAATTTTTTAGAGGGAAAATAACATTATTTTCATGTTGTTACAACGTTATATTATATTTCCACAACGTAATTAAGAACAACCTAAAAACAATAATCTGTAGAAAAAAAGTCCTTAAAAATGTAAAAAAATCAGAATTCCGTAAAAAAATGTTTTTTTTTTTTTTTGAGTTTCTAAAATAATCTCAAGTTTTTATTACTTTCATAATGGATTATGGAACAAAGTGTTTTTTTTTGGTAAAATTAAAAAAGCTACTTATGAAAGGGATCATTTTTAGGCCCAAACAAAATTTTGTTATACATCACTTATAACCAATTATATTAAGAGAATAAATGTGAGAAAATTAATATGTATATCTCTACTTGTGCAAAGCAAACAAAACAAAAAGTTGGAGTAATTATTAAGTGAATATCAACAATTACATAATCCCCACTTGATCATATTATGGTATATTTTTTTTAGAGCTCTAAATTCTCACTGCTATAGTAACACCAACAAGCTTGAGATGAATTAAAATAGGGCTAATTTTGTATTTAATATATTTTTTTTAATTATTTTGTATTTAACATTAATACTTTAATTACTCTGTACAAACATGTAAACATACACTAAATGGAGGCAGTTGACCTCACTTGTTATATGTATTTACAATTTAGTCCATTTTATGTAAATTTTTACATTCATACCCCAGCTTTTTTTTATTATAATTTTCTTCATTTATGTTTTTCTAAATATTTATATACTTTCATTTTCAAAGGTAATTTAGTGGACTTGGCATAATAAGTAATGGGAATCAATAGTAAGGTAATCATTCCCTTACATTTGTTTACTTGCATTATTAAAATTAGGAAAGGGAGAAATTGATTAAATAAGAGAGAAAAGAAAGGGAGAACTTCCCCCACCAATTTTGTAAGGAATGCCATTAAGGGTAATGAATTTTATTATTTTTATTTTATTTTTAATATTAAATATATAATGACAATTTTGTCCTTTAAAATATGTCTTGCAAAATAACTACCATATAATATAAATTAACTCAAAAGGGCAATTTAGTCAATTTAAGGATTCCGATTACGTTTCCTAATAAAGTAAACAAGATAAATCACAACTATTCCATTTCTAAAAAAATTTAGTAAACAACATATTACAAATATTGATTCCGATTATTTTTTATTTATTCCGTTACATTTCTCCATTAATTTATTCCGATTCTGATTACTGTATAGTAAACGTGCTATTAGTGGTTGTTTGTTATGGTTGTGCTTAGTTCCTCACAATAGAATCCTAACCCGTTATATAGTAACAAAGCTAATTGGAATATAATACCTAATATCATCACTTTATCTTAATTTGATGGCTATAAATTTTTTTTAAAAAAAAAATGGCTTAATTAAGAAATTGATGTCATGTCAAACAAATGAGTTTGCTTCAAAAGGCACTACACTACCCTAAACTATGTTTCTTTAATTCATAACTATAGGTCATGAAAGTGAAATTTTGGAATATAAATTATCATATATAGATATGTATATATTTTGAAAAGAAAAAAACAAATATTATTGGATTAAACTAACTCATGCAAAGAAACTGAATTTCACCTTTTTCTTTTTTAACAAACCACTTCTCCCATGATCTTATTTAAAAAAAAAAAATGATTTTTTTTTAATTCCCTCCACCAATTTTAACTATAATTTTTTCTCATTTATAAACTTTTACTTCGTAATTAAATAAAAATATTTATATTTAATATATTAATATGGAACCTCTACCTATGTTAGTGTAACTCCTTGTTTGTAATAATTAAAGATTGAAGCATTTTAATTTGGTTGATTGCTCTCTTTATCTTCCAAGTTTTAGTCATAAAAAACTCAATTGTAAAATATGTATACACTACTCCACTTAAATATGTATTGAGAAAATTTTAAAATGTATTTCTTAAAAGTAATTTACTGATACACCCTTATCTATTTTGGTATTCGAAAAACTTTTTTAGACCAATTTTTTTTTATAGTCGTGTATATTACAGTTAATACATTATGTAAAATTTTGAAAAATGTTAAAAAGTTTAGCACATTGAAAATAAGATTCAAACTGTTTGTTACACACGTGTGAAATAAACTGTATGAACATTGCTTTGTATACTGTAAATTATTTCGAATTTCTCAAAATTTCACAAGATGTCTTAAACAACTATAATGTACACAACTATGAAAACAAGTAAAAAGAATTCATTGTAAAAACACCCTATGTATTATTATAGCTCTTTTATTCATTATTTACATCAAAAATCACAAATTTCAACTATTTCTTTTTTTTTTTAAAATAAGCGTAGTTATATATAAGGGAAACTAGACCTCTCGGTCATTACACAAAATGTTCTCCGGTAAAGAGTCGATCGGAATAGCTCCGTACATCTTGTTGTTAAAAGCCCAATAAGCCACATTATGGGCCATAAAATTACACGACCTACTAATATTAGAGAAATTACAACCAATGAAAAAAGGAGAAGACTTAGTGCAAAAAGAGACATAGTTCTCTAGAGCCCAATGGGACGCCTTCCCATTAAGAGCGTTGATCACTATCCTCGAGTCACTCTCCACTATTATAAACTTCTGTTGGAGCTCTATCGCAACGGACATCGCCAAGCAGCAGGCCGCAGCTTCTCCACAGAGAGCATCACTAAACCCCAACCAAGACGTGTGAACACTCATCACCCTTCCCAGGTGATTCCTTGCAACAACAGCTAAACACATACTCTCTAAACCCACACGAACATCACAATTAAATTTGATCCACTCCAGAGGTGGTGGGATCCAGCTATCCCTCACCAACGGCAAAGGACTCGGCAAAATGGTAGTATGAATCTCTGCAAAAGAAGAACAAATAATGTCAATGCATTTCAGAATATCCGGAGGGATGTTGTTGTGAACCGCATCATTACGCATCCTCCAGATATTGTCAACAACAATAGACGCATAGAGGAAGACATCCTCAGCCCTAACACCTCTATTACTAAGGCTCCAGATGAACTTCACCCAATCCCAGACTCGGATACCCGAATTACACACAGGAAAAATACCCCAAGGAGACGAACGCCACAAGTGCATCGCCACATCACAAGTTAGAAAGAGATGCTCCATGGTTTCCTCCCCCCTCCACAGAGAGGACACTTTGAATCATCAATCGAAAATCTCTTGCTAATGACTGCTCGAACCGGAAGGGCATTAGAGAGGATACACCACCAAAGAATCTTTTGGCGCTCCAAAATTTTACTATTCCAGAGTTTATTCCACAGAGAAGGAGCAACATCACGGAAGGGGGCTCTCTCCAAAGCTTGGACAATATAAGCTGATTTGGAAGAGAATTGCCCATTACTCTCCAAAGTCCATAACCAACTATCCTTGCCACTACCTGGAGGACATCCATCCTTAAGAATAGCTGAAATGGTCTCGTGGTCGAAGAGATTATTCAGCTTTCCCATATCCCACCCACCCCCGGGTGTCAAGAGATCAGCAACAAAATTGTTATCCTGCACCACCCCTTCTTTTGGTTTCGGAACGAAACCTTTCAAGTGAGGGATCCAAGGATCCCTCCAGATACTAGTATCTCTTCCATCTGCCACCCTTTTACACGCTCCTTTCCGAAGGATTGTGCTTGCTTTAACTACATTCTTCCAAAACCAGGAGTCAGAATCTTTATAACTGCAGTTGAGGAACTCTCTCCCCCTCATGTACTTGGCCTTCAGAATCTTAGAGCATAACGATTGCTTTCCTGATAATAAGTTCCAACCCCACTTCGCCAAAAAGGCAAGATTCATTTCCCTCGTTTTTCGAAAGCCCAGTCCTCCCAACGATTTGGGAAGGCAAAGTTTGTCCCAGGCTCTAAGATGAAGGCCATGGTTTCCTTTCTCAAAACCCCACCAGAAGTCACGAATTAGACCATCAATTCGATTCACAAGGCGATTAGACAATTTGGTCGTTTGCATGGCATAGATAGGCATGGACAAGCCCACCGATTTAATAAGAGTAGCTCGGCCGGCTTTTGATAAAGTTTTGGCCTTCCAGCCTTGTAACTTTGACGTAAGATTGTCAAGGATGAAGTTAAAATCAGCATCTTTTTGTCTAGATCTGAAAAGGGGTAATCCCAAATACTTAGTAACCCCTTCCGGAGAATCTAGACCCAGAGCTTCTTTAATTCCTTTCCTCATGCCATCAGGGGTATTCTTGCTAAAGAATATGGAAGTCTTAAGCTTATTGACCTTCTGCCCAGACCACTCGCAAAACTTCTCAAGACAATTCCAAAAACCTTTGGCCTCAATTAAGTTGGCACGACCAACTAGAATTAGGTCATCCGCAAAGAAGACATGGGATAGCACCGGGCCCCCTCTACTTAATTTGATACCATGGATACTTCCTTTTCCTAACTCATCCTCCAAAAGTCTGGACAACACTTCCGCAGCACAGATGAACAGGTAGGGAGATAGCGGGTCCCCTTGACGAAGGCCACAAGAAGGAAGAATCTTACCAACAGGGCCACCGTTGAGGCATATATTGAGGGAGGAAGTGGTAATACATTGAGAAACCCAACTACAGAATTGTTGAGGGAAACCGAATTCCCGCAGAACTTGATCAATAAATTTCCAGCTCACTCTATCGTAAGCTTTAACAAGGTCAATCTTGATCGCAAAAAAACCTTCTTTACCTTTCTTCCTATTGAAGGAATGAATAATTTCTTGCACCATAACATTGTTATCCTGGATATTCCTTCCTGGAACAAACGCAGCTTGAGTAGGGCAAATTAGAGAAGGGAGAATAGGTTTTAATCTATTTGCAATAATCTTTGATATAACCTTATACAGCACATTGCAGAGAGAGATAGGTCTGAAATGGTTTGGTTTCTTCGGGTTTTGCATTTTAGGGATGAGAACAACATTCGTCGAATTAACCCCCTTGTGCATTCGACCATTGACAAAAAAATCTTCAACAGCATCGCAGAAGTCATCTCCAACGGACTCCCAGTAGTGTTTGAAAAAAAGCACTGACATTCCATCAGGGTCAGGAGCCTTGTGGTTACTCATGGCAAACAAAGTTCTTCTAATCTCTTCACGGGAAGGGCAACAAACAACGTCAGCTTGATTCTCGATAGAAATCTTCTCTCGAAATAGATGACCACAGTCCATCAGGCGATTACTATCAGAGCCAGAAAAAATGCTATTGAAAAAGTCCAGGAATTCATGTCCTATCAGCGTTCGGTCATTAATCCACTCATTGTTTTTATTCAGAATGCAGTCAATGGCATTTCTTCTTCCTTTGATCGCAGCAGAAAGGAAGAAAAATTTAGAGCATTTATCACCATCCTTAAGCCACGAGATCCTAGCCCTTTGCTTCCAATAAATCGCTTTTTTGGCTCGGGCTTCATTCAATCTTCGTCTAACTTCAATCTCTGAGTTCCAGTCTCTGGAACCAGCTGGAAGTTGTTGCATTTGGTCCAGATTTTGTTCTAGCTCTCGAATGACCCCGTCGATTTTACCAAATTGGGATCTATTCCATTGAAGGAGGGCTACCCGAGTAGCGCCAATCTTTTTAAAAACTCGAGCAAGGGCCCAAGGATGGTCCAATGAATCCCAGGCCTTGGCAACAATAAGGTTGCTTCTGCAATCCCGCGTCCAATTTTCCTCAAATTTGAAACATCTGGAGAATTTAGGAGCAATTCCCCCCGTGTCCAGACATAAAGGTCTGTGGTCAGAAGTACTCGTCTGAACAGACCACAACGCGGTTTTTGGAAACAGCTGAAGCCACGCTCCATTCACAATACCTTTATCCAGGGCAGATTTCACATGATTTTTTCCAGACCGATGATTATCCCAGGTCATCATATCTCCTTGAATATGCATATTTATTAGGCCACGAGACTCCACTAGTTGAGAGATGAAAGGGATGAAAGGGTCACGTCCCAAAGATCCTTCCCGCTCCGAGGGATTGAGAACAAAATTAGTATCCCCAAAAATCAACCAAGGACCACCAAATCTATCCCCTAGGGCCATAATCTCTGACCAGAAGTGTTTTTTAGCATGATTATACGGCGGACCATACACACACGAGAGGAGCCACGGGTGGGAAGGGGGGTCCGAATAGACAAGCCCCGAAATATGGTTACGAGAGCAAGAAATACATTCAAAACAAAATCCAGACTTCCAAGCTAAAATAATACCTCCCGCAATACCAACAGGCGGTACAAAAACATTAAAATAAAAATGAGATGCTTTTAGAATACGTACCAGCGGATTAGCATCCACCTTGAGCTCAGTCAAAAAAACAAAGTCAGGAGAGCGCGATCTGAGCAGGGACTTCAGTTCGCGAACTGTAGAGGTCTGCCCCAACCCTCTACAGTTCCAGGCTACACCTCTCATGGCTCCTGTGGAGGAGATATGACATTCTCCTCCACAGGGTTAACCGATTGCACGGAAAGACTGGAACCAGATTCTTCAATTACAAAAGAGCCAATCAGATGGCTCCTCCTTACTCCATTATTACAGCTTGGAGAGCTCGACCCCTCAATAGGTTCTTTAGAAATATCATCAAAGTCCGCCTTCGACCCAAGGTCCCTCTCACAAATGTCCCAGGGAAAGTCTCTAACAACATCCGGGTGACGTCTAACGATTTTGTTAGGACGGGTGCAGAGTGAAGCGGAGCCCTCAAATTTCCTCTTCTTGAAAGGAGTGGTACGCTCATTAGTTTCTGACGATGGCTTTACTCCAATATCACCGCCAATTTTCTTAATTTCATACAAATCCAGCTTCCCAAAATGTTTAAGATCAAAAAGTAACTCTTCTTGGGCTTTAAGAAAATGAGAAAAAGCTCTCTCCTCATCATCTTTGTTCACGGCACCCAAATTTCAACTATTTCATATTTTACTACTATGGTTTATTTCATTTCTCCTATGTTAGATAAAATAACCATATTATTATTGCACAAACATAATACAATAATATATATATTTATATATATATATATATAATTAACCACTTTTATTTGGTAGCTTTGAAAGTTGTAATAACATCCATAAGTTGTTTTAACTTCTCTCCTACTTCTGCCCACCATTTTAACCATGTAATATTTTATTAAAATTCTTATACAAAAAAAAAATAACTGAAAAAAAAAATCACACAAAATAATAATATTATACAACTATTTATATACTAGAAAAGCCCACACTTCTGCTTCACCTAGACTTTACACACAGATGCTAAGCCCATTAACAATTGATCACCAACAACATGGGCTAACACAGCAAAGAACTATCCAATCAACCCAAGTTTTAATAAAACCATTAAAATTTAATGTAAGCCCAAATAAAAGTCTAACAGTTCCTCCACAGATAGCTGGTGATTATCCAAACATGCCAAAGTTTTATAGACCTATTATGAATAAAGTAAATTTTAATCACATAACACATAGAAAGTTGAATCATAAACATGGAAATCTACAAATAAAAATTCATATGAAAATAGAAAAAAATAATTAAATAAACTAAGAAAGAAATACTAAATCTTTTAAAGAAGAAAGTCATTTGAAAAAGATTTCTTTATCTTAATAGAAATACTGAAATTTAATTAAATAAACTAAAAAAGAACTACTGAAAAGATTTAATCATAAACGTGTATAGCATTTCATTAGAATTTTTTTTTGAAAAGGAATTTCATTAGAGCATCTCCAACGACACACCAAATTTAGTGTTGCACTATCACCAAATTTAGTGTCAAAAAATATTTTTACTCCAACCACAACACCAAAAATTACACTAAAAAAATATTTCTTATTATTATATTAATTTTTTAATAAAATAAAAAAAATTAATAATATATTAATTAACAAAAATTACAACAATTATTATATTTAATTAATAATTTAAATAAATTTACTAATTAAATTAAAGATAATAATACGGTAAAATTGGCGAAATTCTATAAACTAAAATATCATATTGCAATAATATAAATATTAACTAGAGAATAAACATTATATTCGAAAAAAATTAAATCAAATTAAATCAAACCAATAATTACAAAAAAAAAATATTATAATATGCTTTTATAATGCATCCCTCTAAATAAAAGAGTCACGTGAGAGAAAGTTTGAATTTTATTTTCGGTGTGTTAAATTTTTCTAAATTTTTTAAAATTTTCAAAAATGACTTAAATAACTTTAATGTACACGACCATAAAAAAAACTAAAAAAGTCTCTCGAATGCTAAAACAGGTTGGAGTATATCAGTGCGCCACTTTTAAAGAACTGCATTGTTTTCGACGTGTTAAATTTTTCTAAATTTTTCAAAATTTTTTAAAATTTCTTAAATAATTATAATATACACGACTATATAAAAAATATACTAAAAAAATTTGTCGGGTACCGAAACAAATAGGAATAAATTTACACATCACTTTAAAAATATATATTGTAAAATTTTTTAAAAAATAATTCTTAATTTTATAAATATAATAATATAAATATATATATATAAATATTAATTAAATTATATATAATATATATGCAGTGTGTACAGTGCACGGCATATATACTGTTAGGTTTTATGCCCTAAATAAAACTCCATTTCAATGTAATCTATTTTATTCAACATCAATAAAGAAACAGAAGTATTTTTCATTCATTTGTGTATGTTTTGGTTCACTTTATCAATTGCTTGTCTATTTGATTTATAAATTAATCTTAAACCCTTTTCACATACTTGATCATGTTTATTGTGTTGTCATCACATTGGAAAGTAAACATGACTATGTGAATAAAGTTTCCTAGATTTATCAGACACAGGATTTTACTGATATGATAATCTACAACAAGAGTTTACTTGTATTTGGAGAAATACTATGTTCTTTCCAGAACATTGGTTAAAGTAAAGCTCAGGTTGGATGCATGGAGTATGCATCGGAAGGGACCGATATTGAACTTCGACTTAGATTTAATTAAACTTACCGTAAAATCTATTCAAGTCAATATCGCCAAGTTGATCCTAGATCAAATGTTCTTAATCCTGTTATGATTAGGCTCAATCTTGAAAGGCTATTCGTGTTCTTTGATTTGTTAGTTAAGTCTACTTTTAGGTCAGGGTGATACGTACATTTTGGGAACACGGTAGTGCAATTGAGTGGGAGCGCTAGCATAAACATGGAATCTATAGCTTCTATCTGGCGAATAGTAAGCAAAGGATGATCTCATTCGAGCTTGACCAAACGAACATAAATGGTGGAGTACTCATTTCACATAAGCTGAAATATCATTTATACAGGGTCAAGTGTTTTAAGGATAAAATACATAGTAGGGTGTTACGGTAATCTAATCCCTTTACAGTGTAGATCATTCATATAGAGGATCATTGATCAAATTAGGATTATAACAATGGATAACTAATGATGTGTCTATATGGTGGAACATATAGAGCATTCTATATACTGAGAGTGCAATTCTAAGTTCTATGCGTGGATTCAACGAAGAATTAATAAGTTAGTGAATTTTAGTGTTAAATTCTTGATCTACTTATTGGAAGCTCGGTTATATAGACCCATGGTCCACGCACTAGTTGAGATAATATTGTTTGTAAGACTCATGTAATTGGTTTTGATTAATCAATTATAATTCACAAATTAGACTATGTCTATTTGTGAAGTTTTCACTAAGTAAGGGCGAAATTGTAAAGAAAGAGTAAATAGGGGCATATTTGTTAATTATGATACTTAGTATGGTTCAATTAATAAATATGATAAATGACAATATTATTTAATAATTATTTATAGTTATTAAATAGTTAGAATTGGCATTTAAATGGTTGAATTAGGAAATTGGCATTTTTGAAAAAATCAGATACAAAAGTGTTAAAATTGCAAAATTGCAAAAAGCAAGGCCCAATCCACTAAGCCATGGCCGGCCACCTTTGTAGGCTTTTTAAGATGATATTTTCATTATTTTAATGCCAAATAATTTAAACCTAACCCTAGTGGAATGCTATAAATAGATAGTGAAGGCTTCAAGAAAATTACACTTTCTGAATCAGAAAAACGTGAGCCTTCTCTCTCTTCCTTGGCCGCCACTCTCTCTCTCTCTCTTCTTCCTTCATATTTCGAAATTACCTTAGTGATTAGAGTAGTGCCCACACACAGCAAGCAATACCTCAATCATAGTGAGGAAGATCGTGAAGAAAGATCATCAGCAGAGGAGTTTCAGCATCAAGGATTCAGAGAAAGAGATCCAGGTTCAGATCTTGATAATACTCTGCTACAGAAAGGATACAAGGGTTAGAGATCTGAACGGAAGGAGTCATTTAATTCCGCTACACCCAATGTAAGGTTTCTTAAACTTTATATGTGTTTAATTTATCGTTTTAGAAAGTTCTTATTTAGGATGTTAATAAACATACTTGTGAGTAGATCTAAGATCCTGGTAAAATAAATTTCAAGAACTGGTATCAGAGCCATGGTAATTGATTTACTTGCAAGAAATTTGGACTTTAAAATGATTGTTTGTTTGTTTTTGGATGGTATCATGTTGTATTGAGTGTTATTTGATGATTGATTGGTGTTTGTGAATTTTCGTTAAAAATAATTGAATATCTGTTTCTGGAATTATTTTTATTGGATAGTATGGAAAAAATTAAGCAAGTTACTTTTTTACAGAACTCAATTTCGATTTAATTTGAATTAGTTATGATTTTTTGAAGATTCGAAAAAATCGGAGTTGTGCTGAAATTTTCCTGCGATCGCGAAAACTGTCCGTACAGCTCACAATTTTTTCGTTTTTTTTTTCGTTTTTTCATGCTTTTTCATGGAATTAACTTCCGATTTTTTGTGTAGTTCTGTATTTATACTATTACTATTCCTAATTCAATTCTAATTATCATTTTGAATTAATTTAATATTTTTTAAATTTAATTCAAGATATTATTGTAATTTGAATTTGAAAATAGTTAGTATCTATCTTTTTTGCTTAATAATCTATCTTATTTTAAAATTTGATTATATCTTATCTTATTTTTAAATTTAAGGTTAGATTTAAAATTTTTTAAATTAATTTTTTTTTAATAATTTGACCTTATTTAAATTTAAAATAAGATAACTATAATCATGTAATTTTTAAATGATATAAGATATTTTGCTAATTTTTTAAATTTAGTTATTTTATTTATTTAAATTACATTTAAAATTTGGAAAAGATATTCATTTATCTTTTCTAATTTTTTATTTAATTTTTATTTATAAAATAACATTTAAATTTTAAAAGTAGTTAGCAAATTTTTGAAATGATATTTAGGTTGGTTGAAACCTAATTTTTCAAAATTGTAGATTTAATTTTACATTTAAATATTTAATTAAATTTCGAATTTTTTTTTATTTTTCAAATTTTTTTTAAAATTTTCGAATTTTTTTTTATTTAATTAATTATTTTGGAAATTAATTATTTAATTTAAAATTAAATAAATCCTACATCCAACTATCCAACTAACCTTGTTGCAGGAGTATGTGTTTTAGCTTGTGTGTAAGTTTTCAAAACCTATTATTACTTGATTGCAAATAGCCATGGTTACTTTTTACCAGATCTAATGATCTGATTGCTCCCTTGGTCAAGTTAATAATTTGTAATAGGTATATTTACAATCTTTTTTCATCTGTGTATGACCTAGCAACATGATAGGACACATCCAAAATGTGTCTGTGTGAGCCTATGTGTTTAATTTTATTATAGATGCATATAGGTTGTTGTTGCTAAAATAAATTATCATAGTTCTTGATAGAATTTATTTAGGCCCATTTAGTTTTTGGGCCTATTCAATTAATAACAGTTGTTCTTATTAAGGTTAAATTCCTCTCTTTTGGGCCTTGTGTGAGAGTTGGGAGCCATAGAAGTGGGTACGACATACTGAACCCAGCACCCCCTCACATGAACCACCCCAATTGTGAAGGCCCATTTGCCTGATTTGAATGACTGTACTAGGTTAATTACATTAGTTTAACCTAATTAAAATTGATTAGCAACATAATTAATTTCATTTATTTTGAAATTAATTTAGAAAATCATAGTTTAAAGAATTTTATATTCTAAGCTAAACTATATGTATTTTCTTGTATTTAATTAAATATAGAATTATAACCATCTAAATTCTTTCTGAAGCTTAATTTAAATTTTTCATTAAATATTCCTATTTAAGTTGATATTTAGTTATTTACAACTAACCAACTTAAATCTGAATATCTTTTGGATTTAAAATTTCAAAATTAAGTTGAGCAATTTTAGGCATTGGTTATTAAGATTCTTTAGATATTTTTTAAGTTAATATCTTTTCGAATATTAACTTAAAATGGAATATTTTAGATATTTTTTAGGTTAATATCTTTTCGAATATTAACTTAAAATAGAATATCTTCAAAATTAAGTGGTTACAACTTAATTTTATATTTAATTAAATTTGATTTGAAAGATATTTAAGTTGATTCTTTTAGATTCTTCTAAAACAACTTAAACAAGATATTTTCAAATTTGTTCCATTTAAATATTCGAATTTATTTTTCGAATTTAATTAATAATTGAAAATTAATTAAAGTTGATTTTTTTTATTTAAACCAACTTTGATTTGTAATTTTTCATTATTATATTATGGAACTTGTTCGATATTTATTTGAATTTATTTTTCAAATTTAATAATAATTGAAAATTAATTAAAGTTGATTTTTTATTTAAACCAACTTTAGTTTGTAATTTTTCATTATTATAATATCGAATAATATGATTATAGAAAATACATATATTTTTTTTAAATAATGAGCTTTTAATCAAAAGATATTCGATCTCCATTGTTGGTCTTGCAATAGTTAAATTTTTTCAATATAACCTCGAGACGCTAGACTTCGTCCCCCTATGGATGGTTATTCGTTGAACACTTTTAACACCGTAAGATTTCATTTGATAAGTGTTTTGTGAGTTTTCGTCTCTATTTAGACTCTCCCCTACGGTGACTACTTAGAGATAAACTCATAAAACATGAAACAATGGTGGAAGCTCATAAATTGAGAATAACCTTGACTCTCGCCTACCGGGACAACGTTGGATTCTCATTTTGATCGAATAAAAGGTTGCTAAAATGTTTAATTTTAGATGAGCTGACAACTCTATTCAACTAATGTTATCTTTGACTCTCGCCTACCGGGACACTGTATTTCATTATGTTGGAAACCTTGGAAAATAAACTATGTTAGATTTAGTATTTCTATAACATATGTCATTACTTGTTATTTTCTGAACTTGTGTATGAATTTTGAACCAAAACCTTACTTCTATTTTATTGATGTGTTGTAGTGTCTATAATCCTCTTCCCATTCCACTCCTAGTTAGTATCTTAGCAATTGAACTTGAAGTTATAAACTCCTTGTCAGAGTAATACTTCACATATTCTCAAGATGGACTTTAAATTCCAGAAAGCAGGTAAGCTGGGAATTGTTCACTCTGAAGAGCAAATAGTTCATAACTCCATAAATCCTACTACTTCAAGCTTAGTTGAGAAGATAAGAGAAAGTGATTCCACTTCCTCAAGTTATACTTCACAACAAAATGAACCAGCAAGAACAACAATTAACAAACGAATAAGCAGTAATGCTTTAGTCTTCGAATCATGTGTGTTAGAGAATGATAAATCCATTTGGATTCTTGATTCTGGGTCTACAAACCATGTAAGTTGTTCATTGCAATTGCTTGAGAATTGGAATTATTTGAAATTCGAAGAGTTGAAACTTAAAGTTGGTAATGGCGAAATGGTTTCGGTTAGAGCTAGAGGAAAAGCCAAACTCAAGTTTCAAAACAGAATTTTGGAATTAGACAATGTCTTATACATTCCAAATTTCAGTAGAAACTTGGTTTCTGTTTCATGCTTACAATTGCAACAATACAAATTAGATTTTTCGAGTTCTGGTTCTACCATTTCTCGAAATGACATTAAGATTTGTGTTGCATCCATGGAACAGGGGCTTTATGTTCTTAGACCAGAAACACCATTTGCCTTACATAACAAACTTTTTAAAGTAGCTAAACATAGAAACCACAAAAAGCAAAAGATCGTTGATGATAATGAAACATATCTATGGCATTTACGTTTAGGTCATATAGGCTTTGATAGACTTAATAGGCTAACCAAAGACGGTCCATTGAAAAATATCGTCTTAGGTGAATTGCCAGTATGCGAGTCCTGCCTGGAAGGAAAAATGACTAAACGTTCTTTCTCTGCAAAGGGAGAACGTGCCAAACAACCCCTAGGGTTAGTACATTCCGATGTCTGCGGACCTTTGAATGTCAAAGCCCGAGGTGGTTATGAGTACTTTGTCACTTTCATTGATGATTACTCTAGATATGGACATCTTTACCTTATGCATAAGAAATCTGAAACATTCGCAAAGTTTCAGGAATTTCACGCATTGGCTCAAAACCAATTAGGTAAAACATTAAAGATCTTGCGAACTGATAGGGGTGGAGAATATATGGATATGCAGTTCAAAGATCATTTAATTGAACTTGGAATTGAATCCCAGTTAACCGCCCCTAGCACTCCACAGCAAAATGGAGTTGCAGAAAGACAGAATCGCACGCTTTTGGAAATGGTTAGGTCCATGCTTAGTTTTTCAACTCTACCTACGTCCTTCTGGGGATATGCAATTCAGATGGCAACCGACATTTTAAATTTTGTTCCATCTAAATCAATCCCTAAGACACCTTTAGAACTATGGATTGGTCGTACACCTAGTTTACGCCATTACAGAATCTGTGGGTGCCCTGCTCATGTCTTAAGAAAGAAAGACGGCAAACTTGAGTCACGAAGAAGTTTGCATGTTTGTCGGTAATTCTAAAGAGACTAAGGGTGGACTATTTTATAGTCGCAAGGATGATAAAGTGTTTGTTTCAACAAATGTCACTTTCCTTGAAGATGACTATATTAAGAATTTCAAATCACAAAGTAAAGTAGTGTTGGAGGAAATGCTTTCAGATATAAGTCCTTCCAATGTTCCGTTCTCTTCCACACGTGAAGAGGACAATCCCACTCCCTCAGTTGAACCAACTGAGAAATCTACTACTAAAGTTTCTGTTCAGAAGATCACCGTACCTCGTCCTAGTGGGAGGGTTTCAACAAAACCTGCTCGTTATGGCTTGGATGGTGAAATCAATATGGTCGTAGGTGACGGTATTGAAGACGATCCATTAACCTATAAACAGGCAATGGCTAGTTCGCAACGGAAACGATGGTCAGCCGGCATGGATTCAGAAATGGATTCCATGAAAAAGAACAAAGTCTGGGAATATGTAGACGCACCTGAAGACTATCATCCGATAGGATGCAAGTGGGTTTACAAGAAGAAAAGAGGAGCTAGAGGCGAAGTCGAAACTTTTAAAGCTAGACTTGTAGCCAAGGGTTATACCCAAAGAGAAGGCGTGGACTATGAGGAAACTTTTAGTCCTGTTGCCATGCTCAAATCCATCCGAATTCTTCTCTCCATAGCTGCTGCTTTCGACTATGAAATCTGGCAAATGGATGTCAGGACTGCCTTCCTTAATGGGGTACTTGAAGAAACCATCTATATGGAGCAACCAGAAGGTTATGTTCTTCCTGGGCAGGAAAAGAAGGTTTGCAAATTAAATAGTCTATCTATGGACTTAAGCAAGCTTCTCGCTCATGAAACAAAAGGTTTGATGAAATCATCAAGACCTACGGTTTTCTTCAGAATGAAGATGAACCTTGTGTTTACCAACTCAAGGAAGACCAAATAGTAGTATTCCTGGTCCTTTATGTGATGACATTTTGATCATTGGAAACAATGTCAAGAAAATGACTCACATCAAGGAGTGGCTTAACACTCGATTCGATATGAAAGATTTGGGTGAAGCAGCCTATGTTCTTGGTATTCAGATTATCAAAAATCGGAAGAACAGATCTCTTGCTCTCTCTCAAACAACCTACATAGACAAAGTCTTAGGGAGATTCTCCATGAAAAACACCAATGGGGCAAACATGCCTTCTAGATATGGTATTCGTCTATCTAAGGAACAGTCTCCGACTGATCCTCAAGAGATAGAGGACATGGCGAAAATTCCCTATGCCTCTGCAGTTGGAAGTCTAATGTATGCAATGTTATGCACTAGACCTGACATCTGTTATGCTGTTGAAATCGTGAGCAGGTATCAGTCTAATCCAGGACAAGAACATTGGAATGCAGTTAAGTATATTCTGAAATACTTAAAGAGTACAAGAAATCTTGTGTTAGTCTACAAGGGTGGTGCTTTAAATCCCATAGGCTACACTGATTCACATTTCCAGGCAAGTCTTGAAGACAGGAAATCTACATCTAGGATGGTGTTTACTCTTGGGGGTGGAGCAGTGATTTGGAGAAGTGCTAAACAAACCGCTATATCGGACTCAACTATGGAAGCTGAATACATAGCAGCAGCCGAAGCTGCTAAAGAACTTGTTTGGCTAAGAAAGTTCTTGTTGGGTTTTATGCCCTAAATAAAACTCATTTCAATGTAATCAGATTTACTTATTAATATAGATCAGAAATAACATTTAATGTTGCATGGTTCACATGATTTATTTCATGATTATATGTATATAATGTATAAATTCATCTGAAACCCTTTTCACATACTTGATCCTGTTTATTGTGCTATCAACACATTGGAAAGTAAACATGACTATCTGAATAAAGTTTCCTAGATTTATCAGACATAGGGTTTTACTGATATGATAATCTACAACAGAGTTTACTTGCATTTGGAGAAGTGCTATGTTCTTTCCAGAGCATTGGTTAAAGTAAAGCTCAGGTTGGATGCATGGAGTATGCATCAGAAGGGACCGATATTGAACTTTGACTTAGATTTATTAAACTTACCGTAATATCTATTCAAGTCAATATCGCCTAGTTGATCCTAGATCAAATGTTCTTAATCCTATTATGATTAGGCTCAATCTTAAAAGGCTATTTGTGTTCTTTGATTTGTTAGTTAAGCCTACTTTTAGGTCAGGGTGATACGTACATTTTGGGAACACGGTAGTGCAATTGAGTGGGAGCGCTAGCATAAACATGGAATCTATAGCTTCTATCTGGCGAATAGTAAGCAAAGGATGATCTCCTTCGAGCTTGAACAAACGAACATAAATGGTGGAGTACTCATTTCACATAAGCTGAAATATCATTTATACGGGGTCAAGTGTTTTAAGGAATAAATACATTGTAGGGTGTAACGGTAATTTAATCCCTTTACAGTGTAGATCATTCATATAGAGGATCATTGATCACATTAGGATTATAACAATGGATAACTAATGATGTGTCTATATGGTGGAACATATAGAGCATTCTATATACTGAGAGTGCAATTCTAAGTTCTATGCGTGGATTCAACGAAGAATTAATAAGTTAGTGAATTTTAGTGCTAAATTCTTGATCTACTTATTGGAAGCTCGGTTATATAGACCCATGGTCCCCGCACTAGTTGAGATAATATTGCTTGTAAGACTCATATAATTGGTTTTGAATAATCAATTATAATTCTCAAATTAGACTATGTCTATTTGTGAATTTTTCACTAAGTAAGGGCGAAATTGTAAAGAAAGAGTTATTAGGGGCATATTTGTTAATTATGATACTTTGTATGGTTCAATTAATAAATATGATAAATGACAATATTATTTAATAATTATTTATAGTTATTAAATAGTTAGAATTGGCATTTAAATGGTTGAATTAGAAAATTGGCGTTTTTGAGAAAATCAGATGCAGAAAAGATAAAACTGCAAAATTGCAAAAAGTGAGGCCCAAATCCACTATGTAGGGCCGGCCACTTTTGTCGGGTTTTTCCCTCTGATATTTTCATTATTTTAATGCCAAATAATTTAAACCTAACCCTAGTGGAATGCTATAAATAGATAGTGAAGGCTTCAGGAAAATTACACTTTTCTTCTGACACTTCTGATTCAGAAAAACCTGAGCCTTCTCTCTATCTATCTTTGGTCGAACCCACTCTCTCTCTCTTCCTCTTGAATTTCGAAATCCTTAGTGTATGAGTAGTGCCCACACACAGCAAGTGATACCTCAATCATAGTGAGGAAGATCGTGAAGAAAGACTTTCAGGAAGAAGGAGTTTCAGCATCAAAGATTCGAGAAAGAGATCCAGGTTCAGATATTGATAATGCTCTGCTACAGAAAGGAATCAAGGGCTAGATATCTGAACGGAAGGAGTCATTATATTCCGCTGCACCCAATGTAAGGTTTCCTAAACTTTATATGTGTTTATTTCATCGTTTTAGAATGTTCATATTTAGGGTGTTAATCAACATACTTGTGAGTAGATCTAAGATCCTGGTAAAATAAATTCCAACAGTTCTTCACCAGCATAGGTGTTGTTCCTGGAATGGAAAAGCCTCTGGTTTTACTTTGTGATAACAATGGAGCAATAGCAACCAGTAAAGAACCTCGAAGCCACAAGAGAAGCAAACACATTGAAAGGAAGTATCACATTATCAGAGAATACGTGGCAAGAGGGGATGTACTAGTTGAGAAAGTTGACACAGAGGACAACCTAGCTGATCCATTTACCAAAGTCCTGGCCGTGACAGCCTTTGAAAAGCACCGTCAGAATTTAGGATTAATTGATATGTACTAATTAGTTTTATATTAGTGCAAGTGGGAGTTTGTTAGGTTTTATGCCCTAAATAAAACTCCATTTCAATGTAATCTATTTTATTCAACATCAATAAAGAAACAGAAGTATTTTTCATTCATTTGTGTATGTTTTGGTTCACTTTATCAATTGCTTGTATATTTGATTTATAAATTCATCTTAAACCTTTTTCACATACTTGATCATGTTTATTGTGTTGTCATCACATTGGAAAGTAAACATGACTATGTGAATACAATTTCTTAGATTTATTAGACACATGGTTTTACTGATATGATAATCTACAACAAGAGTTTACTTGTATTTGGAGAAATACTATGTTCTTTCCAGAACATTGGTTGAAGTAAAGTTCAGGTTGGATGCATGGAGTATGCATCGGAAAGGACCGATATTGAACTTTGACTTAGATTTAATTAAACTTACCGTAAAATCTATTCAAGTTAATATCGCCAAGTTGATCCTAGATCAAATGTTCTTAATCCTGTTATGATTAGGCTCAATCTTGAAAGGCTATTCGTGTTCTTGTTGGGTTTTATGCCCTAAATAAAACTCATTTTATATAATCAGATTTACTTATTAATAAAGATCAGAAATAACATTTTATATTGCATGGTTCACATGATTTATTTCATGATTATATGTATATAATGTATGAATTCTTTTTAAGTCCAGAACATATAAGTTGGTTAAAGATTATAGTGTTGTCAGCACAGTAGAATATAATCTTAATTATATGTTCAAAAGTTTATTCCCTGATTTGTTAGAACATTGGATTTAGACTGACATGGTATAATCAGCGATAGGTATTCTTACACCTTGGAAAAGTGTTATGTCCTTTCCAGGACATTGGCAAAGTTTACCATTATCGGATGTATGGAGTATACATCGGAAGGGACCGATATTGAACTTTGATTAGATATATTAAAACTTACCGTAATATCTATTCAATTCAATATCACCTGTTAATCCTAGATCAAATGATCTCAATCCTGATATGGTTAGGCTCAATCTCAAGAGTGTTATTCGTGTTCTTTGATTTGTTAAGTTAAGCCTACTTTTGGGTTAGGGTGATACTTACATTTTGGGAACACGGTAATGCAATTGAGTGGGAGCGCTAACATAAACATGGAATCTATAGCTTCTATTTGGCAAATAGAAGTAAAGGATGATTTCCTTCGAGCTTAACCAAACGAAGATAAATGGTGGAGATCTCATTTCACTTAGTTGAAATATCATTTATACAGGGTTAAGTGTTTTAAGGATAAAATACATTGTAGGGTGTTACGGTAATTTAATCCCTTTACAGTGTAAATCATCTATATAGAGGATCATTGATCACATTAGGGTTATAACAATGGATAACTAATGACGTGTCTATATCGTGGAACATATAGAGCGTTCTATATGACTGAGAGTGCAATTTCAAGTTCTAAGTGTGGATTCAATGAGGAATGAATAAGTTAGGGAATTTACTTGGTAAATTCGGTTCGACTTATTGGAAGCTCGGTTATATAGACCCATGGTCCCCATACTAGTTGAGACCATACTGCTTGTAAGACTCAGTTAATTGATTTTAATTAATCAATTATAATTCTAAAAGTTAGACTATGTCTACTTTATGAATTCTCACAGTTTAAGGATGAAATTGTAAAGAAAAGGGTTTCTAGGTTTAATTATTAATTGAGAGACTTTGTATGTCTAATTAATAATTATTTTAAATGACAATATTATTTAATAATCTATTTTAGTTATTAAATAATTAGTTTTGGCATTTAAATGATTAGAATTGGAAAAATGGCATTTTTGGAGAAATAGAAATAAAATTGAGGAAACTGCAAAATACAAGTGAGGCCCATTTCACCCTATGGCCGGCCACATGGTTTGAGTTTCCCAATTATTATTTTCAATTTTTAATTGCCATGTAATTGCTAATCAAAGCCTAGCAATAATAGCAAAGTGGTGGATCACACTAAATAAGGCAGTTAATCAATTACACAGTAAAAGAGGAAACTGTTTATTTGGAAAGTTGTGCTCTCCCTTCTCCCTATATAAAGCAACCTTTGTTCTCTTCTCTTGTAAGCTTAAACCCACGAAATTCAAGAGAGAAAAAAGAGAGAAAATTTCGAAATCCTTGTGAGATGAGTAGTGCCCACACACATCAAGTGGTATCTCAATCATAGTATGTAAGACTATGGAATTTCTGCATCAAAGAAGGAGAAAAGAAGATCCAGGTTCAGATCTTGGTGATGCTCTGCTACAGAAAGGAATCAAGGGCTAGAGATCTGAACGGAAGGAGTCATATTATTCCGCTGCACCCACTGTAAGGTTTTCTAACTTTATATGTGTTTATTTTCATTGTTTTAGAATTCATATTAGGTTGTTAATCCAACATACTTGTTAGTAAATCTAGATCCTGGTAAAATAATTTCCAACAGTTCTTTGATTTGTTAGTTAAGCCTACTTTTAGGTCAGGGTGATACGTATATTTTGGGAACACGGTAGTGCAATTGAGTGGGAGCGCTAGCATAAACATAGAATCTATAGCTTCTATCTGGCGAATAGTAAGCAAAGGATGATCTCATTCGAGCTTGACCAAACGAACATAAATGGTGGAGTACTCATTTCACATAAGCTGAAATATCATTTATACGGGGTCAAGTGTTTTAAGGATAAAATACATAGTAGGGTGTTACGGTAATCTAATCCCTTTACAGTGTAGATCATTCATATAGAGGATCATTGATCAAATTAGGATTATAACAATGGATAACTAATGATGTGTCTATATGGTGGAACATATAGAGCATTCTATATACTGAGAGTGCAATTCTAAGTTCTATGCGTGGATTCAACGAAGAATTAATGAGTTAATGAATTTTAGTGCTAAATTCTTGATCTACTTATTGGAAGCTCGGTTATATAGACCCATGGTCCCCGCACTAGTTGAGATAATATTGTTTGTAAAACTCATGTAATTGGTTTTGATTAATCAATTATAATACACAAATTAGACTTTGTCTATTTGTGAAATTTTCACTAAGTAAGGGCGAAATTGTAAAGAAAGAGTAAATAGGGGCATATTTGTTAATCATGATACTTAGTATGGTTCAATTAATATATATGATAAATGACAATATTATTTAATAATTATTTATAGTTATTAAATAGTTAGAATTGGCATTTAAATGGTTGAATTAGGAAATTGGCATTTTTGAGAAAATCAGATACAAAAGTGTTAAAATTGCAAAATTACAAAAAGCAAGGCCCAATCCACTAAGCCATGGCCGGCCACCTTTGTAGGCTTTTTAAGCTGATATTTTCATTATTTTAATGCCAAATAATTTAAACCTAACCCTAGTGGAATGCTATAAATAGATAGTGAAGGCTTTAGGAAAATTACACTTTCTGAATCAGAAAAACGTGAGCCTTCTCTCTCTTCCTTGGCCGCCACTCTCTCTCTCTCTTCTTCCTTCATATTTCGAAATTACCATAGTGATTAAAGTAGTGCCCACACACAGCAAGCAATACCTCAATCATAGTGAGGAAGATCGTGAAGAAAGATCATCAGCAAAGGAGTTTCAGCATCAAGGATTCAGAGAAAGAGATCCAGGTTCAGATCTTGATAATACTCTGCTACAGAAAGGATACAAGGGTTAGAGATCTGAACGGAAGGAGTCATTTAATTCCGCTGCACCCAATGTAAGGTTTCTTAAACTTTATATGTGTTTAATTTATCGTTTTAGAAAGTTCTTATTTAGGATGTTAATAAATATACTTGTGAGTAGATCTAAGATCCTGGTAAAATAAATTCCAACATATACCGCACTGTAGACAAAACTTTAAAATGTTGCGTGAAATGCAGCTTCCTTGGACCATATTCACGGTATATATGAAAATATACCGTCTCCTTGCACATGCTCTTAGAAATTATTAAGAGTGCTTTTTATATATTCCTCTGAGATCTAGATATTTTCCAGGCATGGTCTTCCAACTTAATTTTATTTTCGAATTTGTTTCCTAATTAAAAGAAGAGATGAGCAGTGAAATTAAAAAATATGATTAATGTAGGAGTAGTATATCTTATATATCACACCAATAATATGATTAATGCCATTTTACCTTTCCATTTTACAGTTCGATCACATCAAAAATTACACTATGGGGTAAGATGGCAGAGATGTTTGACAGCAATATGCAATACAGATCTTCTTTATGTATAGACCAGCCGAAGTAATTTCACTAACTCTTCCCTTGTTGATGCTTTCCTTTATATTATATACTAGGTAACATTACCGCGCTTTGCGCGGTTTTATAATATAATAAATTAATATATTTAGTTTTAATATTTTTGTAAAATATTTATATATATATTAATTTGAGAAAGAAATTTATACATTATTTAATTTTATTTTTCACTAATGGTATATTATAACTACTGAATCCATAAAAAAAGAGTAGATATAAAAAATTTTGAACCAACTTTATTTCTTAATTAGATCTAGATGTTATATATTCTTATACTATATTAATATAAGGTAAGTCTGCTTTAATTAGTGTTTCCGTAAATTTTATATTCGTCTTCGTTTTGCGCGGTATTTATAATAAATAATAAATTTTTTAAAAAAATTATGAATTTAATTTATTTTATAATTAATATTGTATTTAATTATTTTCCACTTAATTAAAAAAGATAAATAGTTTTTTTTTCTTCCTTTCCAAACAATAAGAAACCCTATAAACATTAGTATTCAAAGTAATAATTTTTTTTTTCTCTTGATAATGATTTTTACACCATTTTCTTATTTTAATACATATGTGAAGTAACCTAACAAACTAAATAATTAAATGTAATAGTGTAGAATTAATATTTGAATTGTAATACACATATAAATATTTGAATTTAATAAACACAAAAATATAATTTGTGAACTGTTTCTTGGCTAACAATGTACATTATAATATTATTTTATTAATGTTATAAATAATTAAAATTCAAACTAAATATAATATATCTATATATAAATTTTGAATTAATTAGAAAATATATAATAATTAAGTATTATTACAACAAATATCTAGAAAAATAAAAATATCTAAAGTTTGAATGTCTCTCATCCATCATAAAGAAAAATAACAAATAATTAATAAAAATATTAAAATAAAATTAATGAATGAATATCAATATATTTTTTCATTTCGAGAAGAATACTTATATAAAATTCTTAATTAATGACAAAAATATATAGACATATGGACTTGGCTCAAGTCCTAAATCTTATGCCCTTCCACTGACATTATTGGATCACTAAGGCCAACTTTTGTCTATGCTTGACGGGTGGATCTTGTCGTGAAACTCACTTTCGCTTTTTACTTGAGGATCAATCTTTATCTAGCAAAAAGAAATTGCATACACATATATCAACATTTCTTTTAGTGTCGAAGGATTGCATAAATTAATAGCCCTATAAAAAATTGAAGAATTATAAATGAAAAAAAAAAAACTTCATTATCTTTGAGATATCTAATTGATAAAAAAAAATCACCTTTTAAAAGTTGTATATTGGATCAACTTTTGAGAAATTCAAGGAGCTCAAGCATTTAGAAAAATATAGTTTGCATAATATTTTAATTCTTTTTCTTTTGTACATAGAAAACTTTGGTATAGAGAGAAAATAAAATGAATTTTGGTGGAAAGAAAGATAGGTTAGTGGTGATACTATTATCGTTTGGTGAGATTTATAGACAATAGTTAAAAACGTTACAACAGGAATCACATCACTATAAATTACAATGGAACTCTTCATACCTCTTTGTCATGAAAATTTATAAATGTAGTACTGCTCTCCTTCTAACGACAATGTAACCATTAAAAAAAGAAATGATGAGGAGAAGAAGATATAGGTAATGGAATTTTTTAAAAGTTTATTTGGCTTTGATTCAAAAGATTGGATTTAGCTATTTACACCAAATTACAAAGATAATTGAACTGAAAAGATCTTGCGGTTGAATCGACACGGGAAGATATATAATCTATATGTATATATATGTGTGTGTGATTTTAGAGAAGAATACTTTTCCATGTACGTGACTCGAGTTGATTGAGTGGCAGGGAGATTGACAGTCCTTTCCTGCGCCGAGAGATAGATTGAAGAGAGATGCAGGCGATATAGGAAATATATAAGAAAAAAGAAGAGAGAAAAATAATTTTTTTTTTTAATTTTATTTTATGAAAGAGAGAAAAATTAATTAGAGTTTTTATTTTACTTTAACTGCCAAATTAATAACAATTGAACAAATTAGAAAAAAAAAAACTAAAAGAGAGAGAGAGAGAGTCTGTAGAGAGTGAAGAATTAAATTATGAGATGAAAGGGTTTGAAATTTGTAATAAATAAGAAGCTAAATAAATGGTGTAAATTATTAATTTTTCCTAACTTAATGTAAATTATTAACCCATTATACATTATATGTTAAAGATGCTTGAACTTTTTCTCTATATTAACTAATGAATACATATAAGCGGTTACTATATATTTATGAACATTCAATATTATATTAAAAGATACAGTAATGTAGTTTAAATAATTTTATGAATAGATAGTAAGAGATTAAGTGTCTCCTCATCTTCTAAATAACATTATTAAGTAAGTGAAACAGTTAATTAAATTTAAAAATAGAATAAAAAAACCATAAAAATAGATAAATCTTAAAAAAATTCATAAAATAGAAAAATAACAATATTAAAATAATAGAATGCCATGTCACATACCCCAACAACACAATTATATAGATATAACAGTAATGTAGTTTAAATAATTTTATGAATAGATAGTAAGAGATTAAGTGTCTCCTCATCTTCTAAATAACATTAATAAGTAAGTGAAACATCTAATTAAATTTAAAAATAGAATAAAAAAATCATAAAAATAGATAAATCTTAAAAAATCCATAAAATAGAAAAATGACAATATTAAAATAATAGAATGCCATATCACATACCCCGACAATACAATTATATAAATATATAGATAATATAAATATATAGATAGATAGATATTGATAGTTTGTTAGAGGTTGTGAATGTAGTAAATCAAATGTGCTTATTATTTTGCTTTAAATGGCTCTTAATGTGCTTATTAGTAGCTTTGTATAGGTAATACAAATTCAGGATCTATTCTTAAATACCATTAGTTTATTAAATATTTTCCTGTACGATTATCATTCCCATTTACCTTGATTTTTCATTTCAGAATTACAAGAAGGAACCTATGGACTAGCTTAAGTTGCTCAATTGTTGTGAACAGATATCTTCTTGTATTCCAAATTTCTTGTACCTTAATATTAGTTAACTTTCTTTTAATTATGTCCAGCTAAAAGCAATAGGGCTCCCAACAATATGTTTCCCGTCTGACCATTCGAGACGAGCAAAGCTGGTTGTACCTGACGGCAATGAAGGGGCAGTGAATGTCACAGTGTATGTTTTCTTCTCATATTCCTCACTAAAGCTCAGTAATTCTGGCTGAACCAAGATTTTAATTGATGAAATATATGAAGATACTTTGACCTTATATGTTGCTGGCGCACCAACATTTGTCAGAGTTCTTGTGTATCTTGCACTGCTTGAAACACTAGAACTACTACCAAGTGCTGTTTGAAAAGGAACTGCAAAAGATGGGTAGTTAAAATCTCCAAGGTTGTACTTTTTGGTTACATCACAAGTGTAGTCTTTGTTGGTGACAATCTTAATCTCAGTTGCACTGTAATTTAAAGCACAGAGGAAGCTTATGTAGTCGTCAATAGTAGCATCATAAACAAGACCGGGGTCAAGAGCTGCCACTGGGTCTACATGGCCTGATCCATAGTCAAATGGTGTTGATGGATTTCCGGTAGCAACATCTATTATAGTTTTACCATTATTATACATTGAATAGGCAGTAGTCATAAGAGCTGATTTCACAGCTGCAGGACTCCATTCTGGGTACTCAGCCTTGAGGAGGGCAACCAGTCCACTCACATGAGGGCAAGACATGGATGTACCTGAAATGATGTTGAAGCTTACACGCCTCTTGTCATTGTCTAATCCAGTTGGTGCAGCTGCGCCAGTCCACCCAGCAAGTATGTTTACCCCCGGTGCTATCAAGTCTGGTTTAAGTATTTCTGGAGTGATTGGATTTGGTCCTCTAGAACTGAAAGCTGCAACTACTGGTGAGGGTTGAACTCCCAATTGTGTCGCTCCTTTGGAGATTGTGGCTGTTGGATTAGCCTCAGAACTAAGATAAGCCTTTATCAAATCACCATTTTTTTGGCCAACAGCTGCTGTGGGAAGGAGATGTGCATCAGCCACAAGTTCCTCACCATAAGATTCTGTATTAGACAAGATCATCCCAACGCCACCTGCATCTTTGACTACTTGACCCTTTTGAGCCCTTGAGTTTCCCCCTCGATCACACAACACAATTTTTCCTGAGACCTTTTCAGTAACCAAACTGCTAGGCAAGCATAGATTACCATTTGTGGAATTACTTGCCTTTTGAGCATAAACAATTGGAAGTACCTCATCAGACAAAGGTTGGCCCCCATATAGTGAAACACCTTTGTATTTCTGTCCATTACCAAGGCTAACATAAACTGGGAAATCACGATCTAATGTTCCTGCACCCACAGTGATCATCCAAGGTGCAACATTGGATAAGCTCCCCGAACTTGGTCCAGAATTTCCAGCTGAGAGGGACACCACAATTCCATTAGCCATTGCAGCAAAAGCACCAATTGCTACTGTATCTTTGGTGTAATCATTTAAACTTCCGCCGATAGACAATGACAAAACATTGACACCATCTTTAATAGCCTGCTCTATACCTGCTAATATATCCGTACCAAAACATCCACCAACCCAGCACACCTTATACGTGGCTACCCGGGCTGTCGCAGCCATACCTCGTGCTGTGCCAGAAGCAAAACCAAATAGGCTAGCCTCTGAAACAGATGAGCCAGCTGCGGTGGTTGTGGTATGAGTTCCATGGCCTTCGTCATCTCTTGGTGATCTTGATTCTGTTTTGTTGTCAACCGGTCCAAATGCTCTTTCGTACCCTTCCGCGAAAAATCTCGCACCAATAAGTTTTCGGTTACAACTTGAAGAATTGAAGTTGTTGCCCACTTGGCACTCCCCTTTCCATCTAGTTGGGGGCTTCCCAAGCCCGGTGTCATCGAAGCTTTTGCTTTCAGGCCACACACCTGTGTCCAAAACTCCTATCACCACCTCGCTAACTTTGTCTGAGGTTGGAAAGATAGATTCGCTGTTTCCAAGCCCAAGAAACTCAGGTGTTCGAGTCGTATGAAGCTCATACTGGATTTCAGGTAGGATAGAGAGAACCCCTGGTTTCTTTTCAAGCTGCTGGGCTTCTTCTTCCGTCAGCCTTGTGGAAAAGCCGTTAATTACTTTGTCATAGGTGTAAAACATTTGAGCCGAATGAGAAACCGATTTTAAAGATGACTCGTACCATTTGAGATGGTCATCAGAACTTGCAGGCTTATGAGACTTATCCATATGAACAATGTAAGTCTTCTTCACTTGTTTGTGTTGTGTATCGGCTGCTGCTACACATAAACGGAAGGCAGTGCTCAGAAGCACGGCTATTTGCAAAAGGTGAATTAGTAACTCCATACTATTATGAGGTTTTCTCATTTTTCAGTTTCTGTTCTTCTCTCGGCAAAATTTTACTTTTTCTTTATGGTTTTTTCTCAGGAGTCAGGAATACAGTTTCTTTGGTTCTCAATTGGCTTGGCATGGAAAAATAACTTTGAATCTTCCTAGCTATATAGGTCTCGACTCCACTCAAATGCTGATAAGATGTGTTATGGTGGGGCAATTAAATCAATAATACGACGCTATTTATATTATCATTATTATTACGATTCCTAATTTATTAGACCCAATTATATGATTACATATAATTTACTTTCCATATTCTCTTTCTGGTATAGGGTGTGAAAGGGATGTGGATCACTTTCAGAGGTAGCAAGTTAGAAGAAGCATAACTAAGTGGGGTCAAGTAGAGTTCTTACTTCGCTACAAAAATTATGACTCACGGTCTGTCAAGTTTAATTATTCTACCTTAACTATAATGTTGATCCACGTCAGAACTCAAACACTCATCTACAAATTAAAAGGTCAGAACCCTTAAAGTTCTTATTTTATGTTCCCTTTAGATGTAATTCTCGATTTCCCATTTCATAAAAAATTCACCTCTGCATTTGCATTGCCATGATTGGATAAGTCATTGGAGTTTTGTATAGCAACCCACTTTTATTATTATGTTCTTATCTTTAGATCTTCTGTTACATACTTATATAATGACAACATCCACAATGTTATTGGTTAATGATTCACCCCCGCACATTTTGGTGGTCCATTATCGAAGAATCGATTTTAGATATGTCACTATTGGACCTAAATGGGTGGGCACAATTTTGCCGACTGCATTAGTTGTTGATTTTAGTATCTTTATCATCTATAATAATAATTTGTCTGCCACTTCCAAATCCAGTGCCAAATTATTTAAGTACAATGTCATATAAGCTAAATTATCTTTGTTAATGTGCGATTGTTCGACTAAGATTCGTATCAGTTATTGGCGTGATTCACTTTTATCAATTTAATCAAAATGTGTAAAGAAAGATTCTGCAAAAAGAACAGATGTGTAAAGAAAGAGGGCAATACCATGCGTTTGACAATGTACAATTGAAGTATACTAAGTGAAGTAACAATAAATGTGCAAGCAAAACACAAACGAATCAATTTATGACCGCTAAATAATAGAGTAGAAGGAAAAATATGTTTTGGAGTCTCCGTATGCTTTTATTTTTTGTCGTTCATGACGTAAATGCTGAAGATTAATAAATATTTTTTTTGTTTAGCCTATATTTTGACATTTAGTACCTGTCTTTTATTTAAATACAAATTAGGTATCTTATGTTTTTAATAATGCTTAAGTGGTAATTTGTATTTTAAAATCATACCTATTTAGTATTTTAAATTCAATTTTTTTTGATAAATTTTTATCAATACAGTTAAACTGTCAAAAAATTTTATAATTTCTAAATTCAAATTTAATTATTTTATTACATATAACTGAGATCTGGTTAAATTAATAAAATTTTATTGATTAAATTTTATTTTAGAGTGCCAAATATGTATAATTTTAAAATATGAGGTACCAATTAAGTATTATTGAAAACACAAGGTACTAAATATGTTTTTCATGAAAACACAAAGTACTAAATAAGTATATTCCCGTTTGATTTTGGTGAGAAAAGAAAAAGTAAGAAAAAATGTATAAAAAAATGAAAAATAATAAATAATAAATTTTTTTAATGTTGTTGCTCACACTTTAGTTAAATGCTAGAAAACAACTTGCGCTTCGCGTAGAGGTGTTTAAAATATTTATTTCCAATAGTTTGGATTTTTATCTCAATCGTTTATTAATTTTATTTTATATTTATTGTTATTATTAATAAATAAAATATTGTAAAAATAAAAATGATAAAATAAAAATCTGAATTTGAAATTTTAAAATATCTAATTTAGTGATAATATTTAAAATTAGGTACAAATCTATCCTTAGAATATGTATTACAAAATATAATAGATCAATAATTTAAATTCAAGCCTAGATTAGGTATTTATAAACTATTTAGAAATTTTTAATTAATATTTTATTATGAAATTTAAATTATATATCATACATATTTTTAAGGAATATTTATTCAATTTAATTACTATATTTAAAGTCGTTGTTATTACTATTTCTCATTTATATTTTATATATAGTCTCTACTACATTTAAGTTAATTTAATTAGGATTTTTTTCCCCCAAATTTTGACATGTACCAAATCATGCCCTCTGAACTTTTAAAGTCGTTAAAAATTTCCCCTAAACTATTGAGATTGTTGAATTTAAGCATTTTTGTCAAATTTTAGTAAAAAAAAGTCTAACATAGATAAAAGTTCAGGGGGCATGATTTATTACATGTCAAAGTTCGAGAAGCATGATTTGGTAGATATCAAAGTCTGGGGAGCATGATTTAGTATATAAATAATCACTGAAATAGTAGAATTGAATGAAATTAGACAAAAGTCCTTAAATCTAATAATCTCAATAATTCAGAGGAAGTTTTTAACGGCCAGAAAAATTTAGGGGCATAATTTGGTACATGCATGTCAAAGTTCGGGAGAAAAAAAAAATCATAATTAACCTTTAAGTTATTGTCATAATCTTATCTCATTTATAATAGTCACTACATTTAAAATTGTTATCAATTCATAATGTATTGTAATAGTGTCATTATTTACAATAATTATATCTCATTTTACATTTGAAACTAATATATCTCCATAATGCATTGCAATTGCATAGTTATTATTTACAATAATAATATTTATAATAAATTAATTAATATTATTATTAAATTTAGATATTTTGTTAATTAATTGTTGTTATTAATATAAAACTATGCTATATAATTTATGTAAAGTAAGTCAACATAATAAAAAAAATATTAAAAATAGAAAAATGAGTTAAAAGTTTTTTTAAAAAATAAAAATAAAAGAGAAAGGAGGAGAAAATGGAAAAATAAAATAATATAGATACATAAATTCTTTATTAAAATTTAATTAACACGATATTTTTATCAAAATTAAATACCTAATAATTTAAAATTTAAATCTATATCAATATTATAGTTAGTAGCTATAATTACAAAAATAATTAGTAAAATAAGGATGCCACATATAATTTTTAAATTACTAATATACATAAAAAAAACAAAAAGTGAGAATGAACATCGACCAAAAAAAAATAGAGAAACAAAATCAATTGAAAAAAAAACGTTAAAAAAATTATAATAAATAAATAAAATGATTTCTAAAAAGTAATAAAATAATAAAAGATTTAAACAATAATTAAAAATGACCTTTTTAGAAAAAAAAAAGATTTGAAAAATAATTAATTAATAGTTTAATAATAACTTTTTATTTTCAACGAACTTTTTTTTTTTTTTTTGACAAAGTGATTAAAATCACTCATGAATTTACGACGCCCACGTCCGCCACCGGCGCTGGAACCTCCTCGAACCAGGATAGCTCATCGTCTAACCGCAGAGCATGCTTTGCCAAGCCATGGGTCGCTAAATTCTCAGAGCGGGCCACATGGGACAAAACTGCCCCCGGAAATTTAGACAATAAAGCTATAACATCTTCAAACAACGCTCCTAACTTGTTGAAATACACCTCCCCATTGGTGATAGCCGTCACCAAAGCTAACGAATATGAATAAACTGAAAACAAATCAAAAAACCAAAAATTTTTATTAGAAAATAATCAATCCGATCAAAAACTCAAAACTCAAAAATTGAAAAACTAAATCCCCATATAAAATACTATAACTAGCCAAAGGGAGACCCTTTGGCTAGTAGCAACTTAACTCTTGTATTTTACTTCATCATTATCTTAGGATTACTATCCCTTACTACGACCCTAAAACCTAAAGATTTTGATATGTAATCTAGTAATAACAAAATCCTGCAATGCTCCCATCCATAGAATATCAAAAATTTACTTTGAAAATTATCGCAATAACAAAGTAAGCAACGAATAATGTACTTCAATAACCTTTATTATCAATGATTAGTGTAATTCAATACAAAGAAACAAAATAACCTTGATTATTAAGCATTAATGACCCATTAATTCCATAATCTTTCCCTAAATAAACAAAATCAACCATATTAATTCATTATTAATGTCCCCATTTTTAAAATATTACAAATTCCTTTATTGTACTTATCCCAAAAAAGTAATTTTTATACATATTTATTTATGGTAAAACTTTATTATAATCAAATCAATCTATATTGAATTGAAATTACTTAAAATAATCCAATTTAATTATTATGACATAATTATTCTTATTTTAATTTCCAATAGAAAATTTGTAAAACTTCCAAAAATTGTATCCTTTTAAGTTAACATAAAAACATAGATTACAAACCAAATTCCATAAAATTTGACTTCTCAAATATATCTGAATACAATAAATTCGCATTTGACAATTAGTATTCCCACCTCCTTTTAATACATAATCTTCGTATTTATTATTCTTTAAATTACTTGATTAATTTTAAATAATAATATTAGAATCTGAAAACTAAATTCCACCACTTTCCCTTTTTGCTAATAATTCCTAAAAATATGAACCAACCATAGCTAAAAGCTATTATCGTTTAAACTTAATCCTCCTTAAACCTTATTTCACTTGGAAATATTTTTAAAATATCATTTTAAAATTTTCTTTACATCATACTTTAGCTTAAATAACCCTTATATTCCAACTAGTAAAATTTGTCTAGTGCATAACTTGTTTATTTTGCAATTTTATTGTGTGAACATTTTATTATATTTTCAATACAAGAAGCCGTGAAAATTTTAAACAAACTACCCTAAATAATTAGGGGCCAGCCATATAATAGGCGCTATAGCCTTGTAAGGCGCCAAAGCCATAAAAATGGCGCAAATATAGAACAAAACAATAACAAAAAGATTACAATATATCCCATTATAACAAATTAACTTTACAGAAATAAGAAATTTTCGGACAACAAATTCTTTGAAAAAACTTCATAGTTTTCTCCGTACTCTTTCCTCTTACAACTATCAAAACAAGATTATACAAGAAAAATAATAAAAATAAAAACAGAATATACAAAATTTAAAATGCAAAAGAAAAAATTGATGGTAGATCTTATAAGAAAACAACACCATATAAAACTTTAAAGATTTTCTTCATATATTTTGACATTGATTAGAACAGAACAAACCTACACGATTTCATTGATGAAAAAAATGACAGAAAAACTAAAGAGAACTTAACTCTAATCTTATTAAAGAGAGAACAAGATAAAAGAATGTCAGAATGAACCTTACCTCCGGTGCTGAGAAGAAGATATCTGTCACCAATTTTTATCTAATGGTAACGTGTAAAAATTCTTCTAGACTGATTAGAAAATGTTTTGATTTCTGATGATTATAGATACTTTTGGGTCAGGCATGTGATAACGCATATAGAGAGAAGACCAAGAATTTTGCAGCTTTGGATTTATAAGCTACAACATTTGAAAATCTTACCAGCTTTGCTATTTGACAAAAGATAAAACACTATAATCAAACAGTAACTTATTTCGAAAGCAATATATTAAATTATATATTATATAATAATGATAACAAAATAAAGTTTATTGACAATCATATAATTAAACAACTCAAAATTAGGGAAAATCAATCTCAAAATAATCAAAATTAAATACCTGTTTGGACCTTGGAGGATTACCCAAATTGCTGAAACAGAAGCAAATACTAAATCCTTGCTAATGATTTCAAACAATGATTCAAAACTTGGAGGACATTCATGAGAGGGAGGGCGTAGCGATCGTGGTTGAGGGGAGAAACAGAGAAGAGGGAAATGGAGAGAAGAGGTGGTGGAGATCGACGCCGGCGATGAGCGAGAGAGAGTGAATCGTTGATGAGAGCTACGGTGATCTAGTCCTCGCAGTCGCTGCTGAGAAGAAAGAGAGACATCTTCCGTTGCCGAGAAAGAGACGCACCGGAGAGGAAAGGCTGCGATGTTCAACGAACATTTAGTTATTTACTAATTACAAATTGTAGATATTTACTACTTTAAAAATATATTGCATTAAATAAATTAATTAAAGTAAAAAAATAAAATCCTAACAAAAAAGTAAAAAAAACAAACCCTTATAAATTATTATTGTGTTGATGTCGAGGATAAAATTGTGAAACCATCATAAAAATTAGCATTTAAAGTAAAGATTTGTGAATATTGAAATAACAAATAATTGTGTGCTTCTACCATGATCATAATCATATATTGATCAAGAAATATTTAAGTGATATAATAAATGTCAATTTTTGATATATAAGTATACTTTTGTATATACTTAGGGCCAGTTTAGCACAGCTGTGCTGTGGGAAAAAGCAGCTGTAGCTGTGCTGTGAGAAAAAGCAGCTGTAGCAGAACTGTGGAAAAAAGCTGAGCTGAGTGTTTGGTAAATTATAATTTTTAAAGTGCTGCGACTTGTTAAGATTCTATTATAATAACGATAATATTTTAATCTAATTCATTATAATCACAAATATATAAAAAAAAATCTATATTATATAAAATTTTTATTTTTTATATATTTTTAATTATTTTTTTTCTATAGTATAAATTTATATGCATTTGATAAAAATAATATTTAATATTTTTAAATTATATTTTTATCACTTGTAAAAGATAAAATTGTAGTTTATAAGAAACATAAATTGATATTGTTTGTTAATAATAAAAATATAAATATAAAATATTTTTTAAAATAAAATAAAAAATTAGAAATTTAAATATTAATTATTTTTAAATATTTTTTCATTTAAAAAATATTTTTATTTTTTATAATATATAATAAATAATTAAATAAATTTTTAGTAAAAATAATTTATTATAAAGTCTTTTAATCAAAACAGTTTTTTCTAAAAGTTGGGTTGTGTCAGCTTTAGCTTTTAGCTGTATCTTTTCCATAAATTCTTCAATAAGCTGTTTTTTAACTGTTTACCAAACACCTTTTTGTCACAGCTTTTTTAAAAAGCAGCTTTTAGCTTTTCCAAAAGCTGTACCAAACGGGCCCTTAGTTAGTTGATGTATACATATACACGTTGTCTACAGTTTCAAGACTTAAAATTGATGACTCACACTTTAATTTTAACTTTTTATTAAACTGTAATTAGTTAGGATTAGTTATATGCTTTGTATTTAGTCTGACAATTCTGTTAATACAAGTTGGTAATCTGTTATTAACTAACTAATTGGTTAGTTAGTCTTGACCAACTTGATTCTTGTAAACTAGTGCTATAAAAGCACTTTACTCTGTAATCATTAATTAATTAATCTGAGAAATACAATCTCTCTTTCTCTCTCGGTTTCTCTCATGGTATCAGAAGACACATCTCAAACTTCATCCATGGCTAGACCAGCTACCAGATCGCAAGATGGCATCCTTCCATCAAATTCTGAGCATCACCAGTCAGAGACCTTGCCTGAAGACATCTCCGCTTCGATTCCTCCTCCTTCCGCTACCCCTCGTCGATCAACCAGGCCTCGATCGCAACTTGGTCCAGAGTTCTCTGTTCCTTCCCCTGTTGCACCAGATCATTCTTCCAGATCCACTCAAGATCGTGGCACTGTCGACGATGTTTCAAGCCCCTACTTCCTCAGCTCCGGCGACCATCCTGGTCTTGTCTTGGTGTCCTCCATCCTCAATGGTACTAATTACCAATCATGGAAAAGAGGCATAACAATGGCACTTGCTGCAAAAAACAAGACAACCTTCATTGATGGTTCCCTGCCTCGGCCAGCTGCTGGTAATATCCTTAACTCTTGGACTCGTTGCAATAACATGATTATGTCTTGGCTTGTTAATTCTGTCTCTGCTGAAATCTCTCAAAGCATAATGTACTTTGATCTTGCTACGGATATGTGGCAAGATCTTGCTGAAAGATTCAATGAGGCAAATGGTCATCGCATCTTTCAATTGCAAACCCAATTAACTCGTTTACATCAAGGTGATCAGTCCGTCACCTCCTATTTCACTAAATTGAAATCCCTATGGGATGAATTGAAGGAGTTTCAACCTAACACAACATGTACTTGTGGAGCTATGAAGGCATTTCTTGACCATTATAACCAAAACCAGGTCCTTCAATTTTTGACTGGTTTAAATGAGTCATTTGCCTCGGTTAGGGCTCAGATTCTCCTTAATGAGCCTATTCCCAACCTTTCAAGGGTCTTCTCCATGATAGTTCAAGAAGAACGTCAAAGAACCTTAGGCACATCTGATGTATCCTCCTTTGCATCATCGGTTAAACCATCACACCCTACCAATCCCCCAAAAAACAACAAACCAAGACCCTCTTGTTCCAACTGTGGAAAACTAGGTCATTTGGTCGAAAAGTGCTATTTCTTGCATGGTTTTCCACCTGGTTATGGAGACAAAAAAAGGCAAGAGAAAGGGAAGGCAGCTGGTAATCAAGCCACTGCCAATCTTCACTCTGAAGATACCAACAACACCTCGGTTTCAGTTGATCTGTCCACTCAGTGTCAGCAACTAATTTCTCTCCTGAGTCAACAACTTCATTAGCATGCTCCTCGAACAGATCCTAATGTTCCTATAGCAGCTTCAAACATGGCTGGTAACCATTCTTTTACCTTGTCTAATTCTTGGATAATAGATAGTGGTGCAACTCACCACATGTGCTTCAACAAAAATCTATTTCACTCTTTTTCACATCAACACTTTCCTAAATCGGTTACATTACCTAATAATCACAATACACCAGTCCTTGGCATTGGTACTATTAAAATCAACTCTGCTATAACATTACATAATGTTCTTTATGTACAACAGTTCCATATTAACTTTTTTTTTTCTGTCATTGCTTACATTGATAACACCACTAATCTAGTTCTTTTTCAACTTGAAATTTGTGTTATTCAACAGCACTCTCAGAATCGGGTGATTGGGATAGCTAAAAGGCATGACAAACTCTTTCCACTGCCACATGAGGCTGCTGTCATGGCCAATACAAGTCAATCTCCTCCTTTTTTTCTTTACAAAATAATGTAGATCAATGGCATAATCGCCTTGGTCACCCTTCAATGTACATTTCCAATGTTCTTAATAAAAAGATTGACTCTTTCTTTTCTCCAAATTCAAATCAGCATTGCTCAATTTGTCATTTGGCTAAACAAAAATGACTTCCATTTATATCCAATAACAGCTTTTCAAAAAATATCTTTGATTTAATCCACACGGATATATGGGGTCCTTTTCACATTATTAGTGTTGAAGGTTATAGGTATTTTCTTACCATTGTTGATGATAAATCACGATTTACATGGAGATATATGCTAAAAAGCAAAGCTGATGCCCCTACTGTTCTAATAAACTTTTATAATCTGATTTGCACTCAGTTTTCCACTCCAATCAAAGCAATTCGATCGGACAATGCCAAAGAATTAAACTTGGCATCTTTTTTTGCCTCTAAAGGCATTATCCACTATCACTCTTGTGTGGAAAGACCACAACAAAACTCAGTGGTAGAAAGGAAACACCAACATATATTAAACATAGCTCGGGCTCTATGTTTTCAATCCAATCTACCCCTAGTTTATTGGTCCTACATCATTCAAACAGCAACCTATTTACTCAATAGGACACCATCAGCTCTATTCAAAGGATTAACATCTTATGAAATTCTATACAATAAACCACCTCAATATGATCATTTGAGGACATTTGGATGCTTGGCCTATGGATCCACACTTGTCTGCAAGAGACACAAATTCACTCCTCGAAGCCGTGCTTCCATTTTAATTGGCTATCCATATGGCATGAAAGCCTATACTCTCTTAGACATAGAAACTAACATTATTTACCACTCTAGAGATGTTACCTTTCATGAGAATATATTTCTTTTTTTTTTCTCAGAAACCAAATACTGATGTTGAGCTATGCTTCCCTCATACTGTGATACCTTCCCATCACACCATTCATACTACTGCCTCCACAGAACAACAACCAGAAACAGTGTCCACTGTCATTCAACCAGCTGCTCTCAATGAACAGACTAAACAAATGCCTCCCACGGCTACAACAGACTTCAACAGAGCTGTTAACTGCACTCCCTCTACTGCAGAATCCCAACAGAATACACAGGCACATATACATTCTAATCCTGCTCCTACTGTGCCCATAAAACAGACCAAACATGGTCGAATAACAAAAAAACCATCTCATCTTGATGCATATGTATGCCACACTTCCACTGCCCACCCTATTGAACCTTTTTTTTCCTACATAAAACTTCATCCTCAATTTCGTGCAGCTGTGCTAGCAGCCTATTCAGAAATTGAACCTCAAAATTATGCTAAGGCTTCTCAATTTATTCATTGGCTCAAAGCCATGGATACCGAGTCTGAAGCTCTGGAAAGAAATAAAACTTGGATAATAACCAAGTTACCACCAGGCCAAAAGGCTATCGGATGCAAATGGGTATACAAAGTTAAATATACGAAAGAAGGAGTCGTTGATAGATTCAAAGCACATGGCTAGTAGCCAAAGGCTATAACCAAAGACAAGGAATTGACTATTCCCAAACCTTTGCACCCGTTACAAAATTCAACACTTTCAAAGCTCCCCCAAACTCTGTTTGTCTCTTAAAAAAGATCATTTATGGCTTGAAACAAGCCTCTCGACAATGGTATTCTAAGCTTAGTACCACCCTTCTCGAAGATTGTTTTCATCAATCGTTATCGGACAACTCTCTTTTTATTAAAAAAACCAGCACCATGCTTCTAATTGTCCTCATCTATGTCGATGACATCATTGTGGCTAGTAACAATGACAATGCCATAACTCATTTCAAAGTCTTCTTGGATAACAAATTGAAACTTAAAGACATCGGCCCTCTTCAGTTTTCCTTGGACTCGAAGTTGCTCGGACAAAACAAGGCACATCCGTTTCTCAATGCCCTTTCACTCTTCAGCTACTGAAGGACACATGGTATTTAGGGGCTAAATCGACTTCCTCTCCAATGGAGTATAATCTCAAACTAAGCAAAGATAAAGGGGCCCTCTTATCTGACCCCACCACATATCGCATCCTTATTGGTAAATTGATTTACCTCACAATCACTAGGCCGGATATCACATATGCAATTAATCATCTTAGTCAATTTCTGCAACAACCACGAGTTCCTCACCTTACTGCCACAAACAGGATCTTGCAATACTTAAAGAGCACTCCTGGCCAAGGCCTTTTCTTTCCTGCAAACTTTTTCCCAAACATCTCAGCATATGCTGAAACAAGTTTATCGGCTACTAATGTTCAGCTTTCATTCTTTGCCGATGCTGATTGGGGCAGTTGCCAAGACACCAGGCGCTCCATCTCCGGGTATTGTGTATTCCTTGGCCAATCCCTTGTCTCGTGGAAATCAAAAAAATAGCAAGTTGTCTCTTGGTCATCTGCTGAAGCCGAGTACGGTGCAATGGCAAATGCCACCTCTGAACTCACATGGATCCTTGCCCTCCTCAAAGACATTGGCATCTCTCCAAAAATTCTAGCGACACTATATTGTGACAACACTGCAGCATTGCACATCAGTGAGAACCCCGTCTACCATGAACGCATAAAACACGTGGAGATTGACTGCCACTTCATTCGAGAGAAAGTTCAGCAAGGATCCCTCAAGCTACTTCATGTCTCTTCTCAACAGAATCTCGCGGACATTTTCACCAAAGCATTACTACCCTCATCCTTCTCCAACATTGTATCCAAGTTAGGTGTAATTAACATCTACACTCCAACTTGAGGGGGGCTATTAAACTGTAATTAGTTAGGATTAGTTATATGCTTTGTATTTAGTCTGACAATTCTGTTAATACAAGTTGGTAATATGTTATTAACTAACTAATTGGTTAGTTAGTCTTGACCAACTTGATTCTTGTAAACCAATGCTATAAAAGCACTTTACTCTGTAATCATTAATTAATTAATCTGAGAAATACAATCTCTCTTTCTCTCTCGGTTTCTCTCACTTTTTAAAGAGTATATACATTAATGTCTATAGTTTAAATTTCTACATAAAAATTTAAGGTCTCATAATATATGATATAGTCTAAAAATAAAATATGATTTATAAAAAATCTCTCAAAATTTAATAGTCAATATATAAACTAACCTTATTTTTTACGAAATAACAACAACAACCATTTTACTATATTCGCAACTTCCACAAAATAATAATAATAGCCGCTGTACTGTGAAATAACTTGAAAAAAGATTATAAATTGATGAACATAAGTACACCAGCGCAAAGAGCGATAATAATATATAGTCTTTCCAAATTCTTACTATTTGATGTCCACCCATGCAAATAAAAATACTTTTTGCGGTGAGTATATTTTACCGCAAATAATTTTACTGCATTCTTATAGTGACAACTTACAATGATTTTTGAAATAATTTTGTTACATTCTTGTTGTGATAACTAACATTAATCTTCGAGTAGTCAATTGGCACTCCAAAACTATATAATTACATATTATTTACATACAAACTGACATTCAATTTTCACCCTTCAAAACAAAAACCGTAATTTTTTTTGAGGGAAAAAATACTTGTTATTATAAACTTAACAAAGAGATTCATTTACAATAATAGAGTAAATAGGTGGAGGGATATTCTCCAACCATAAACAAGTCTCATCCACCCCTATTTCATGTTTAGCCAACCCGTGAGCGGCCATGTTGGCATCACGTTTGACATGAGAAACCACAATATTAGGAAAAAAAGGACAAAACACTAACAACATCTACAATTAAATCAGAAAAAGATGAAATTGAATTGAAGGGAGCTTGTAATGCATTTGATACTAAGAGTGCATCAGTTTCCACCTAATGAATTGGCAGTTATTGCTGAAGAGCCATGTTTAGGCCAAAAAAATAGTGCCTTTGCTTCCATTTCATGGGATAATAAATCACCCCTCATCGGCATCGAAAGTGCAGCCACTACTTCACCATATTCATTCCGAATAAGCGTGGCTATACCAGTAGTGTTGGTGGAGGCTTGAACAGCTGAATCGACATTCAATTTGAAGCGACCAGCAGCAGGAGGTTGCCAGCGATGGATATGTGCAGCAGAGGTAGGTGGATTTTGAAGAGCAGCAGCAGCAAAATGACTATTTTTGACAACTAGAATAGGCTACTAGTGTTTGGGGTTTGCAGCACGAAAATTTTGCAGCATATTCACTCCAAAAGAGGCAGTAACTTCAGCTGGTTTGGCATGTTGTCCATGAACTACCTTATTTCTTTCCGTCCAAATAGACCACAATGTGAAAAAGATTTGTTCCATTTCTATTGTAGAGTGAACGGTTGAAAGAAAAATTAAGTAGTCACCTTTCCTCATAGAGGAACTAGCTTGCCAATAAAATTGGATATTCAATGATCTCCAAACTCTCTTAGCATATTTGCATTCGAAAAGGGTGTGGCCAATGTTTCCCAAGCATGTCTGCAGATGGAACATGTTGAATTCGTGATCACTTTCCTTCGAACAAGGGCAGTGGCAACTGGTAAAGAATCATGGACAACTCGCCACGCAAAGATCTTAACTTTTGGTGGAGTTGGAGTGACCAGAATAATTTACACCAAGAGGCTGCTGATGTGGAGCTTGAACTGTGAGTGGTTTCTTCAATTAAGGCAGCCAAGTGATATCCCACATCTAACTGATCTTCCCCCATCTATCTTCCATCTCAATCCTTCAATTGAAAGTTCTCTCCCGCAATGAATACCTTGCCAAGTCAAGGAAGGGGAATGACCGACATTAGCTTCAAGGAAAGAGTTGTGCGAGAAATATCTGCATTTCAGCAGCTTTCCAAGTAGAGAATTGGGTTTTTCCACAAGACGCCAAGCTTATCTTGCAAGGAGGGCTTGATTAAAGTGAATGAAAGAGCGAAAACCCATCCATGTTGGAATTTATTTTACCAGGATCTTAGATCTACTCACAAGTATGTTGATTTAACAACCTAAATATGAACTTCTAAAACGATAATTAAAACACATAAAAAGTTAAGAAACCTTACAGTGATGGCAGTGGAATAATGTGTCTCCTTCCACTCAGATCTCTAACACTTGATTCCTGTCTGTCGCAGAGTATAATCAAGATCTGAGCCCGAATGTCCTTCAGATGGATGTGATCCTTCACAGTCTTCCAATCTATGATTGAGGTACTGTTTGCTGTGTGTGGGCACTTCTCTCTCACAAAGGATTTCGAATTCTCTCTCTCTTTTCTCTCTTGATTTCGTGTATGAATGATGCATGAAGAAGAGAGGAGGGCTGCTATATATAGGGAAAAGGGAAGCTCAACTTTCCAAAATAAACAGTTTCCTCTTTTACTGAGTAATTGATTAACTACCTTATTTGGTGTGGTCCACCACTTTCCATTTATAAATAGCTGCTAGGTTTAGGTTAGCAATTACTTGGCAATTAAAAAATTGAAAATAATAATTGGGAAACACACAATAGTGGCCGGCCATAGGGTGTGACTTGGGCCTCACTTAGGTTTTGCAGTTTCCACAATTTTATTTCTATTTTCCCAAAAATGCCATTTTTCCAATTCTAACCATTTAAATGCCAAAACTAATTATTTAATAACTAAAATAGATTATTAAATAATATTGTCATTTAATATAATTATTAATTAGACATACAAAGTCTCTTAATTAATAAATAAACCTAGAAACCCTTTTCTTTACAATTTCATCCTTACTTAGTGAGAATTCTCAAATTAGACATAGTCTAACTTTTAGAATTATAATTGATTAATCATAAATCAATTATAGAGTCTTACAAACAGTATGGTCTCAACTAGAATGGGGACCATGGATCTATATTGCTGAGCTTCCAATAAGTTGAACCGAATTTACCAAGTAAATCCCTAACTTATTAACTCCTTGCTGAATCCACTTTTAGAACTTGGAATTGCACTCTCAAACTTATATAGAGCATATTATATGTTCCACGATATAGATATGTTATCTCATTTAACCATTGTTATAATCTTAATGTGATTAAAGATCCTCTATATAGATGATTTACATCGAGATGGGATAAATTTACCGTTTCCACCCCTCAATGTATTTTGCCCCTTAAAACACTTAGTTACCTGTAAATGATATTTTAGTGATCTAATATATATAGTCACTGAAACAAGAGCTCATCCATTTACTTCTATTTAACTAAGCTCGAAGGGAATCATCACTTGACTTCTATACACCAGTAGAAGCTATAGATTCCATATTTATGTTCAGCGCTCCCACTCAGTTATGCTATCATGTTCCCAAAATATACGTATCACCCTGGCCCAAAAGTAGGCTTAACTAATAAATCAAAGAACATGAATAGCACTCCTGATATTTAGCCTAAGCATATCAGGATTTTGATTCTTTTAATCTAAGATCAACTTCTGATATTGACATGGAAAGATACAACGGTAAGTTTATAATATCTTTGACCAAGTTCAATATCAGTCCAGTCTAATGTATACTCCATACATTCGAAACTAGTATATTTTACCAATGTCCTGGAAAGAACATAACACTTACTCCAAGTATAAGTATACTTCATCGCTGATTATCACATCAGTGTAAATCTAAAACACTGATGAACTGGGACTTAGTCTTTTGAATCATATTATCACAATCACATTCCATTGTGTTGGCAATACTGTAATTGTGAATGAATATATGTTCTGGACTTAACTGATTTTGTGCATATATTAAATATGTATATTAAACCACAAGCATGTAAAATACATGTAAACATAATCACTTCAAAACTCTTAAATTGATAACTATCAGATTGTAATGGGTTTTATTTAGGGCACAAAACCCAACAATCCCTCATTCCCCTTTCTTCTTGCAAAGTAAGTTCCATGATTGCCAATGTATTTTGGAGCCATTTTCATTCATTCCCCACTAAAAATTAGACATCATTGATTCAAGTTGCTTACAAAAATAGTTAGGAAGGAGAAAATAGCTCATCGCATATGTTGGGATTGATTGAACCATAGTTTTGAGGAGAACTTCTTTACCACCAGCTGAAAAGATTTTTTCACTCCATGTATGCATAAGCTTCCAAATTTTTTCCTTGATATTGCTAAAGAGTTTCTTCTTATATCTTCCCGAGTATGATGGGAGTCCCAGATATTTCTCATGACATTCGCTGATAGTCATTGATAAGTGTCTATGGAAGAAGATTTGAGCTGCTAAGGTCGTGTTGGGGGAGAAGGACATGACAGATTTGTCATAGTTTAGAACTTGTCCCGAGGCCCTATGGTAAGTGTCCAGAACTCTTTTGATAGCAAGACATGAGCTTTCATCTGCTTGACAAAAAAGGAAGCTATCATTGGCAAAAAGAAGGTGAGAAATTGGAGGAGCCCGTCTTGTAAGCTTGAAGTCGTGCAGCTGTCCAACATTTTGTTCATGTAGTAGGAGCCTCGATAATCCTTCAGAACAAATCAAAAACAAGTATGGTGAAAGAGGACAGCCTTGTCTTAAGCCTCTAGAAGGAATTAAATGGCCAGTTAGTTCACCATTAATGAGGAAGGAGAAGCTAATCATTGAAATACAGGTCATTATGAGAGAAATTCAATGTGAAGCGAAACCCATCTTCCTCTTAACTTCTTTCATAAATCTCCATTCTACTGTATCGAAAGCTTTGCTCATGTCAAGTTTTATGGTTGCAATGCCTTGACGACTCGAGACTTTATTTTTAATAGCATGAACCAACTCAAAGGCTACCAAAATGTTGTCAGTAATTAACCGGTTAGGCAAGAAAGAACTTTGTGTCTCAGAAATTACCATTGGAAGGACCTCCTTGAACCTTGCAACAAGCATTTTTGTGACAAGCTTGGAGATAACGTTGCACAAGCTAATAAGTCAAAAATCTTTCATTTGTTGAGGCTTCTTAATTTTGGGGATGAGGGTGATGATAGTACGATTGAGACTAGTAGGGTCAGCCCCCTCATTGAGAATATTAAGAACAGCCTTTGAAACAAGATCACCAACTGTAGACCAATTCTGTTGACAAAACATAGCTGACATTCCATCGATACCCGGACTTTTTTTTGATCCCATTGATTTTAAGTCAGCTTCAACTTCGGTCACAGACTCACAGTGAACGGCTTGGTGAGATTTTGGTTGTGTTCATCCAGGACCATGGCTGGGATACAATCCAAAGTAAAGGCAAGGGCAAGATCATCAACATCCGATGCTTTAAAGATGTCTTCAAAATAATTGTGAACTACAGCATCACTCTCCCCTTTAGAGAACACCCTTTGACCCGCATTATTGAGTAGGAACTTGATCCTATTATTGGACTTACGAGCATTGGATTTGGCATGAAAGAATTTCGTGTTACGATCCCCACAAGCTAACCATTCAACCTTTGAACGCTGCTGCCAATATATTTCTTCTTGTTCAAGAAGATCTTCAAGAATAGATGCAACTTGTTGTGTTTCATTTATTTGCAAAGGGGTTCGGGTATCAATATTATTAAGTTTCTCTACTGTAGCTTGATAATTCTTGATCTGTTTCTTCATTTTTCCATACTTTGCAGAGTGCCAAGCTTGTAAGGAATCAACACATGATTGAATATTGTGTGAGACAGTAGAGATAGGGTCGGTATCAGTTGAATTCAACCATTTGGATGCAATGATGTCGCTACTTTTAGGATCGGACAGCTAAATCTTTTTTCAAACCAAAACCTATTTCTTCTTTTTTTAATTGTTGGTAGTTGATTCCAGCGTGTTAATGGTGGTTGTGATGACTCTATGATCCGATTGATAGAAGTACAAATGGTGGATTTGAGGCATTGGAAAACAGCCCTCCCAATGATTATTAACAAAGCACCAATCCAAGCGTTCCTTGATGATTTTGACATTTTTCTGACACTTGATCCAAGTGAAATGATCTCCTTCATAAGGTGTTTCAAAAAGTCGGCAACCATCCAAAGTGTTTCTAAAAGCTTCCATATGGGTTTCATTGCGAAGAGCACCCCTAAATTTGTCATTTATAGAGAGTATTTTGTTGAAGTCACCAATGACTGACCATGGATTAAGAGAAGCCACATCAGCAACTCTTCTAAGTAAAGTCCAAGAGGTTGGTCTACTAGCCACATCCGAAGCACCATAAAAGCATGTTAAATGAAAAGAATTACTCCCATCAAAAGTCAAATTACAATCAAAAAAGGAGGGGCCATAATTGAGAAGAGCAATGTCAACATCATCCTTCCATAAGATCATAAGACCACCACTAAGACCTGATTTAGGAGATTCTAAACCATTATTGTAATGCAGTGAGCGTCGTACACGAGAAACAGAATTAACAGAGAGTTTGGTTTCCATGAGAAACAAAACTTGGGGAGATTGTTGTTGAACAAGCAATCAAAGTTGTCTGAACGCACCTGGGTTCCCCAAGCCCCGTGCATTACAGCTAAGGATTTTCATGATGAATTGCGGGGTTGCCCAGCAACCACCGCACTTGAGTCATGGGAGAAGCTAGAATCTTCAAAGTCAGAAACTAGCGACTCAACATCATCATCCCTTGACAAATGAGAAGATGAAGAGCCTTGGACATTGCGACACCTTTTTAGCATTTTCCTCATGGATAAGGACTCACTAGGCCTCTTAGATGTGGAATTTGGTGGCTGATTTTCTTTGTCCACAATCATAATAGCAGTAGTATAAGTGGGAGTGGATGGTATGGGAAAATTGGTTTAAGTAGAGGCCATGTGATGATTGCAATGGATAGATGGGATGGCTGGAGGGTAGGTGGCATATGTATGAGATGAGAGAGCAAGAATATATATGTGGGATAGATCAGTGACAGGTTGTTTGAGATTGGAGGTGATAGCAGAGGGAAGGGGTGAATCAGGTGTGTGAGTGGAAGACAAATTTGTATTTGTTACAATAGTTGACACATAGTGAGAGGTTTATGATAATGACAAAGAGGAAAGAGGAAGGTTATTGGTGGAATTTTTACTGATATGAGAACATGTAGTATAGGTGTTGGTAGTGACTATTTGTTGATGAGAATGGCTGGGAACAAAGGCCGATTGTATAGTGGGATGTTGGGAGTGTTCAGAGTTGGAAATAGTGTTAAGTTTCAAAGGCATTTGTGACTTAGGATCGGGTTGAGAGTGAGTAGAGTTGCTGCTATTAGAAGGGGCAATAAAAACAGTGTTACTGCTGTTAGAGGGACTGTCAAATGGAAAAAATGATGGAGCGCAGATATGGGCTGATTGCGAGTTGGGGATGATTGAACAATGAGGTTAAGGCGGCTGTGGAGAAGTGGCAGGCCTAGTGAAATTACGAATGGAATGTTGCTGGTTGGAACATTCACCATAAAAAATAGTCGATGGTTGAGGTTGGCTTCGAGAGGGAAGGGCAGGTATTGAGGCAGTGAGTGTAGTACGGGCCAATCGAGTTAATAATGGCCAAGCATACCTTTGGGAAAATCTGCCCAATAGTGATCATAATTATTTGTGGGAAGCTTCACACCATTCATCCGAGGCCCATATTGAAAGTCATCATCATTTCCATTGTCCATGTGCTCCATAAAAGCAATACAACGCTTAAAGGGGTGTCCTAAGCATCCACACACGAAGCAAAATTCAGGGAGTCTTTCATAGCGGAAATTATCCAGAACTCATCTTTAATCTTAGGAAGTCAGATCATTTGGCCACGTAATAGTGGCTTTGAAACACAGAGTTTGACCCAGATGTGAAGGAAAGGGCCCCATCCTTCGTTCGTAGAGTCATCATAGACTTCCATGAACTCCCCAATGATGTTACCAAGTGCTTCAGCTAGCACTTTAGTCTTGCTCAAGAATGGCATTCGGTATATTTGCACGAAAAACAGAGTGAACACCAAATTTTCCTTTGAGACATTTTGTAGAACATCTGGCGCGAAAAGTATAATGAGATGATTTTGAAAATGCCAGGGTTCTTTATTCAAAACATGACGTTGATCTCCTTCACAACCAAACTTCACATGAAACAAGCCTTCTTCACCTTTGTAATGTTAATTTCACACTGGGAATCTTCCACGCCAATGACCGGACATTTGATCAATAAAGTTCGGTTTGTAAATGTGTTGTGTGGCCAAGACACGAGCAAGGAGGGTGTAGGAGTTTGTTTCCAATGGTGCGGGGTCATACTCAGGAATTGTGAAAATTGATTTCTCCTCATCAGTGAGGGAGAGTTTAGCATTCAAGTCGTTTAAGAGGGGATCCATAGGAAAACAGAGAAGACAGAGAGCAACAACTAACGAAGTAGACAACGGAAGCAGGTGGTGGCGAAAATGAGACACGGGTAGGAGTGTGGGAGGGAACGGTTTACAGGGAAAGATTTAAAAAAGAGGAAGACAACAATGGCACTTAGAGAGAAAAGGTAGTTAAAATACAATAACTGATACAGACCCAATAGGGCACAAATTTATGATGGTACAAAAACCGTAGTTTATATATGTATGTTTATATATACAAATGTGTTTACATGATTCTACTTACAAAAAATGAGAAAAGAAAATATATACTGTTCACAATACAATAAAAGAAAACAACATGATAGAAAAACTTTTATTTCTTAAGTGATGAAATGCATATTAGGATTACCCTTATATATAGATTTAGATTAATAAAATTTATTTGAATACGTGGGGACCTGGTAGCATATTTATTTATGTAATTTAGTTAGAGATATTTTATTTTAAAAATACTTAAAGCTATGGTTTTGAATCATATGATAGATAGATAGATTTTTTCTTATTTTGATTTTTTTCAAAAATAAAAAGTAATATATAGAATTAGAGTGATAGTCATATATCCTATTATTAATTAATAATAAATAAATGTTTTGTTATAAAATAATATAAAGTAGATGAGAAGAAAGATGAAGAGAGAAAGGGAAAGTGAATGGGAATTTCTCAGTTGTTTATTCTAATGGGGTGAACCCCTATTTATACAGATACAAGAGTCAAATATTAAGAAACTAAGAAAAAGAAAAACTAAGAAAATGATGAATATTGATTACAATTAATGATAATAAATAAAAGATTTGGACATCCACATAATTATTAATATTTATAACACTCCTCCTTGGATGTCCATAATAACTGCCTTATTAAAAATCTTGCTGAAAACTTGATCAAAAGAAAAAGAGTATAGTGTAAACTAACTCCCCCTCATTTAGGCATTCGTGGAGATCTTCTAATCGACGAATTTCGATCTTGTCTGCCGTCTTCTCAAATGTTGATGTTGGTAATAACTTTTTTGCGAATAAGTTTGCAAGATTGACACTTGATTGAATTTGTTGAACACCAATATGCATTTTCTTGAAATGTGTAAAGAAGAATTTGGTAAAATGTGTTCTAATTCTATCTCCTTCAATGTACTCTCCTTTTAGTTGAACGATGCAAGCAGTATTATCTTCATAGAGAACTGTTTATGTTGATACTTCTTTATAGAGTGCAATCCATATGTTTCCTGAATATGCTATGTCAATGATCTCACTCCTACACATTCTCTACTTGCTTCATAAAATGCAAGTATGTTAATATGATTTAAAGTTGCCTCTTTAAAAACTTTGTCAGAAAAATTCAGTGGGCCAAAATCTGAGCTAAGGAAAAAGAGTACAATATATATTTCATATTCATAACTATTTGCAAGTTGCCTCGTTAAAAACCTTTCCAGGAAAATCCAGTGGAACAAAACCTGAGCTAAGGGAAAAAGAGTGCAACATGAATATGTCTCCCCCTTATGCACATATGATCCATAATTCTTTTGGTGATAATATATCTCATAAGATTATTGTCATCACTTTTAAAATATAGCCATATACTACCTATGATCATATATTTTCTATAACTCTTCCAGAGTATGTGTGGACTTCTAAATTATAGATGAGGGGTTCGTGGAACATTAATCTTTATCCAACTAATTGTAATATTCTTGTGTGTATAAAATTTTGTTCATACTAAAATTTAACATTTCAAGTAGATATGAACTTAACACATTAATGATAATATAAATTTCATTTGTGACAAGATGGTAGTCCAAGACAATACTTTTGTTCATTCTTGTTGTATGATCTTAATTTCCATATCAAATGATTATATATCTATAATTCTTGATACATATGAAGTACTTCGGGACTTCAATACTAATGAGCAAACTTTATACATTTAATATTTCTCAATATACAAAAGAAACAAAAGTTTGCTCTTCAATTAATCAAAAACTCTTTAAGAGTCTATCACAACGTATAATTTACGAATTTATACTGCATAGACAACCATACGTATTTTTTCAAATAATAATTTACTTACAGGTCTTTATTTCATACAAAGATCTTTGTCATATAGTGCACGCGATTTTGAATTTATATCACTTAAGACATGTATTCAATTCTTCTTGAATTTTTAGATAAGGCTTATTTCAAATTCTCACTATATTAGGAGCTCCAAATAAATAACATTTTGTTGCAACATTCACGTGACGCTTATAAATCCTCATAAAATATATTCCAGGCTATAATCAAATCATGACTATATTTCTCAATATTTAAGCCTTATTTTAATCAATCTCATGTCTATGCAAACTTTGTACAACAATTCATTATGTACAAATACATATAAGCAAATTTCTCATCAGAAATATTTATTTGCACACCCTACAGGTCTTACCTCACTTTATGCGAGTAAACTTGCCTGGACTGTGTCATAATATTTTGGCCAAAAACAAAATGTATGTCGATGATTCTCGACAAATCTAATACCATGATCCTTGCTATCTCATGTTAGTTTATTGTATATGTACTACATTCAATATTTATTGTCGACAAAAATTTTATTATATGATAATTTCCTCCCATATTGACATAACTTATAGAGATCTCTTTAAATTACATATTTTTCAAATATGTTTATCATTTATAGGTACCTATATAGAATCACTTCAAGGATTCAATTATGATCAAATGTGTTATGTCTAACTTCTCTTTGGAGTCTCTTCTAGAGTACCGTTTTCATCACGGTTATTATTTTTAAATCATCAATACTTTATAATATTAAGGTATCTCCATGAGTACCTCTAGATTTAACAACTTCAGGATAAATCAAATGAATATTTATTAATAATTTCTACATTGTTCATTTACGCTTCAGACGTTTTCAACTTATTCTATCTCAACTTTGAATAATATTGATTTGCAGTTGGTATATATCATTTTGAACTATATCGTTCTTATACTTTGTGCAAGGATCATTTTTCAAAAATTATCATCGATCCCAACTGCTTCTCTTCCCCTGATCGAGAGAATTTTTAAAAATTGTGATATCTAATAATATTAATACACCTGTAGGGATTTCAATATATCATAATGAATCAATATTTATTTAAACTCATATATACTATATGACATTGAACTTCAAGTTCAATAAACTTCAGTTTCAAGTTCAATACTTATGAACTTAATTCATTTCTAAGAATGAGTCATACGCGTATAATTAGAAATACATAAATTTACACATTTTGTAAATGCATGATCATATAATCTTATCACATCGATAAGAAAATATGCAATAAAAATCTAACAATGGCTCAAGATTGTTAAAAAAATATAATTTAAATATTTTCTATGTGTAAATATATGCACATTCTTCTTTTGAGCCTTATAAATTAACAATGAGAAGAATCTTCTGGTTCTTCAACAAAATTTAGTCAAATCCTTTGACAATTTATTGCATATGATTGATCATGTCAAAATAATTCAATTCATGAACTTCAGGTTCACTATAATTTGTATTTCAATGAAGCTTTCATAAGGTAATGTAAAATCACTACAACATAATCATTACAAGTTTCATTTTTATATACACGAATAATATAATTATATTATTCTCCAAAACATATACACTCTTCAGGAGTCACTATTATGTTTATCAAATTTTATATTTCTTCAGGAATCACTATCATCAATTCAATGATGTGTATAATTTAAAAGATACATGAAAACTTCATCATGTTTTTGTAATGGTCAAATAGATATAACCATAACATATCATTCATTTTTCCTGATATCTTTTCAACAAGTCGTCTAATTTATTAATAGACTATTCATCATCCTAATTATCATGACTTGATATATTATATATTTAAATGTACAACCAGTACATATAATAAGTTATTTCTTATCACTTTCATAACTAGATAAAAGTTATACATCTAGGTACATACAAATATATTTTACTACTCCAAGTAGCAATTGTCTGTAAGGTGTAACACCCTAACTAACATAGGCGTATTACGTGATTTTTAAACATGCTGTGCAGCTCGTTGCTAATCAACGAGGTTTATGGAAAACGTGATTAATTAAAATTTTTTGCTTTTTAATTAAACTTATAAAATAATATTACAAAAGACTCGGGATCCCGATTACAAAATCATTTACAAAAAGTTTCAACTGTTTATACAAAATAATGTCGCCTAGCGACCAGTTACAAAATCAGCCTCGCTGTCCCGATGATCGTACGCTCCAGGCCTAACCGCCCCGACATGTACAATCTTCACAAGCTCGCTCACGGTCCATCAGCTTTAGCCTTGCCTTTACCTACACATAAACGTAGAACTGTGAGTCGACAGACTCAGTAAGAAAAGCATAATAATACTCATACATAAATCCCGGTCATGATCAGACGCCCATACCCCTGATCATAACCCTAACTGCCGTGTCCAACACGATACTGAGTCCCGCTACTGCCGTGTCCAACACGGTACTGAGCCACTACTGCCATGTCCAACATGGTACTGAGTTCTGAACGTTCATAGGGACGGTACTATTGACACGTACCAGCCTGATCGGTCGAACCAGTCATACTCCGGCTACTGGTCATACTCCAGCTTGTACCGACGTGTTACTATATCCTCCTGATCGGTCGAACCGGTCATACTCCGGCTGCTGGTCATACTCCAGCCTGTACCGACGGGATATGTCAATAGTACGGAACCACCAACCAAGTGTCAGCCTGATCGGTCGAACCGGTCATACTCGAGCTTTGGTCATACTCCACTCGTACCGACGTGACAGGGTTGGATGGTTCGAAGCCAACATACATAACTAATGTAATCTAACAGGCTTCCTACATGCACGCTAAACATGTATTCTACATATGCATACTGTTATACTAATCTTACCTGGATTCCGAATTCAGGTGTGCCAGTCAACCTGACTGGAACTTTAGCTGAGCGGCGGATTACAGGCTCCTAAACCATAAAAATCACAACACTATAAGTGACACGCTAAATCACTTCCCGGGGACTAAAACTAGGAACTAAAAGTTTCCCTATCGATAAAAAGCATGGCAATACCCCCTAAAACATAAAAATGAGGAAAACACGGGTTTCTGAAATTTCCCCAACCGGCAGACCGGTTGCCCAACCGGAATTCCGGTTCTGGGAATTTTCGAAGCCCATCCGGAATTCCGGATGCACAACCGGAATTCCGGTTCCTCGCAGACAGAATTTCAAAAATTCATATCTCAACCAATTCAACTCCAAATTGATTCAAACCTTCCAGACCTACTCCATATATCCCAAATAACATTTCTAAAGCATCAAACCTACCCAGAATGCACAGAAATGAAAAACACCATTGGAGCTCAAGCTTTGAGTTCTAAACTCAAACTTGAGCAAATCTAAACAACATGCAATCAAACCAGCTTAATTCTACTTAATCAAGCTTAACTAAGCCTCTGAAAACAATTAAAAACAATAACAACAACACAGCAACAGATTCACAACATTTTCTTCCAAAAATCACATTTTTGAGCTAGAACTTCCAAACTTGAAACAAAGTAATTTTCATGCATATACAAGCTCTAAACTACTTAAAATAGCAAGATTAAACCACAGAAATTAACCTCAATTCACAGCAGCAAGAACACATTAAAATCAAGCATGCATCATCACCTTTTCACACATTTTCTAAAGAAAAACAAAAGGAAAAGAGTTAGAAACTTACCAAGGTTGAAGAACACTTAGAATGAAAGAAAATAGCTTGAAATCAGAATTTTCCAGCCCTAAAACCACCCTTCAGCCGAGAGAGAAAGAGAGGAAAAGAGAGAGAGAGAGTTTTTTGCAATTTTTCTATTTTCTAAATTTTGAAAGAAAAATGAATAAAAAGAAAGCTTTAACCATTAATCTATTTCAGCCAAATAACAAATAAATAACATTTATTTTCAAATAATAAAGTCACTAAAAGACAAAACATTAATGGGGTAAAAAGACCATTTTGCCCCTCCACCTTAAAACCACATAAATCATACTAAAGGGGTATTTTTGGGAAATTCTAAATTCCCGGCCATTCCCGACATTCCCAATGTCTAATAAACCGTCCCAAACTACTAACATACTAAGTTGTGATTTCTACTGAGCCAAACGCCGGGTTCCAAAATACCGGGCACCGGAAATGCAAAATATGAAAACTACTACATGACATAAAAATGCATTTCTGAATTCCATAAATAACAGTATAATAAATTATTTAAATAGCTATAAATAATTTTCATAAATAATCATAATTAACTGCTAATTTCCAAATTAAACTAAGCGGGCTTTACAACTGTCCCCCCTTAAAAGGATTTCGTCCCCGAAATCTAACCTGAATAACTCTGGATATTGAGCTCTCATATCTGACTCTAGCTCCCAGGTGGCTTCCTCCACCTTGCTGTTTCTCCAGAGAACTTTGACCAATGCTATGGTCTTATTCCGAAGGACTTTATCCTTTCTATCCAGGATCTGCACTGGCTGTTCCTCATAAGTCATGTCTGGCTGTAGCTCAAGGCTCTCATAACTGAGTATATGAGAGGGATCTGAAACGTATTTTCTCAACATCGAGACATGGAATACGTTGTGAACTGCTGATAAGGCTGGAGGCAATGCTAACCGATATGCCACTTGACCTATCTTCTCGAGAATCTCGAAAGGTCCTGTAAATCTAGGGCATAACTTGCCTCTTTTCCCGAAACGTTTAATCCCCTTCATCGGGGATACCCGTAAAAACACATGGTCCCCTACTTGGAACTCAACATCTCTGCGTTTCGGATCTGCGTAACTCTTCTGTCTGCTCTGTGAGGCAAGCATTCTAGCTTTTATCTTCTCTATCGCCTCATTGGTCTGTTGCACTGACTCTGGACCTAAGTATTTTCTCTCCCCTGTCTCATCCCAATGGATGGGAGATCTACATTTCCTACCGTATAACAGTTCATAGGGAGCCATCCCTATCGTACTCTGGTAACTGTTGTTGTAAGAAAATTCTATCAACGGTAGATACTTATTCCATGAGCCTTCAAAATCCATAACACAGGCTCGCAACATGTCCTCCAATATCTGAATTGTCCTTTCGAACTGACCATCTGTCTGAGGATGGAATGCTGTACTAAATTTCAGCCTTGTACCCATTGCCCGTTGCAAACTTTGCCAAAATTTGGAGGTGAACTTCTGATCCCTGTCCGAAACTATAGACTTCGGTACCCCGTGAAGTCTCACTATCTCTTTGACATACAACTCTGCCAACTGATCCACTGTAAATGTTGTTCTAACCGGCAGAAAATGAGCAGATTTCGTAAATCGATCCACCACTACCCAGATGGAATCAAACAAACCTGTGGTCCTAGGTAACCCGACCACAAAATCCATCGTAATATCTTCCCATTTCCATTCTGGTAGGGTTAGAGGCTGCAACAACCCTGCTGGTCTCTGATGTTCAGCCTTAATCTGCTGACAAGTGAGGCATCTCGATACGAATTCTACCAAATTCTTCTTCATACCGCTCCACCAGAAGTACGGTTTCAAGTCTTGGTACATCTTAGTGGTGCCGGGATGCAGAGAATACGGGGTAGAATGAGCCTCCTCGAAGATCTCATTCCTAAGTTCCACACTATTCGGAACACAAACCCTGGCTTTATACAAAAGCATCCCACTGTCTGACACTGAAAAATCCTTGGCTTGACCAGCCAATACCTCATCTCTGATCTTTACTAAATCTGGATCCGTCATCTGAGCGACTTTTATTCTTTCCAACAGATCAGATTGCAGCGTTAAGTTGTGAAGCTGACCTACCACAAACTCAATGCTGGATCTAACCATATCCTCTGCTAGCTGAGGTGAGATCCGAACCATACTAGCTACTTGCCCGGGACCCTTTCTGCTCAGGGCATCGGCCACTACATTGGCTTTTCCGGGGTGATAGAGGATCTCACAGTCGTAATCTTTCACTAATTCCAACCAACGCCTTTGTCTCATATTCAAATCCTTCTGAGTAAAGAAATATTTGAGACTTTTATGGTCGGTATAGATTTCACACTTTTCCCCGTAAAGGTAATGCCGCCAAATCTTCAATGCGAAAACCACTGCGGCCAACTCTAGATCATGAGTCGGGTATCGCTGTTCATAATCCTTTAACTGACGGGAGGCATAAGCGATAACCCGATCGGCTTGCATCAATACACACCCCAAACCCTGTTTGGATGCGTCACAATAAACTACGAACTTCTCCTTGTCTGAAGGCAAAGCTAGTACTGGTGCGGTAATCAACCTCCGCTTTAGCTCCTGAAAACTAGCTTCGCACTTGTCTAACCAAATAAATCGCTGATTCTTCTTTGTAAGCTCGGTTAGGGGCATTGAAATTTTAGAGAACCCTTCAACGAACCTACGGTAGTACCCAGCTAAACCTAAGAAGCTTCTGATCTCTGTCACTGTCTTCGGTCTCGGCCAATCCCTGACGGATTCGATCTTCCCGGGATCCACCTTGATCCCATCTTTGCTCACAATGTGCCCTAGGAAAGACACTTGAGATAGCCAGAACTCACATTTCTTGAACTTGGCATAAAGCTTATGTTCTCGAAGCCGTTGCAGTACCATCTGAAGATGTAACTCATGCTCCTCTTCTGATTGAGAGTACACGAGGATGTCGTCGATAAACACAATCACACAGATATCGAGGAAATCCTTGAATACTCTATTCATCAGGTCCATGAATGCTGCAGGAGCATTGGTTAGTCCAAATGACATAACCAGAAATTCGTAATGTCCATACCTAGTGCGGAAAGCCGTCTTCGGAATGTCCTCCTCTCGGATTCTCAACTGATGATAACCCGAACTGAGATCAATCTTCGAAAAGACCGTCTTCCCCTGAAGCTGATCGAACAAATCATCGATCCTAGGTAATGGATATTTATTCTTCACCGTCAGCTTGTTTAATTCCCTGTAGTCGATGCACATCCTCATAGATCCATCCTTCTTCTTGACGAATAAAACCGGGGCTCCCCAGGGTGACACACTGGGCCGAATGAACCCTATGTCAAGCAACCCTTGGAGCTGAATCTTTAATTCCTTAAGTTCAGCTGGAGCCATTCTATACGGAGCTTTGGAAACCGGTTCCACCCCTGGTGCCAAGTCTATCACGAAGTCAATCTCCCGCTGAGGTGGTAACCCTGGAAGTTCTTCGGGAAAAACATCCAAAAATTCCCGAACCACCTTGATGTCCTCTGGCCGAATGGTATCTGGCCGAGTGGTGTCCACCACCACGGCCAGAAACCCTAAACAATCGCCGTGCAACAATTCTCTAGCTGACATAGCCGAGATCACCGGGATCCGAGATCCCTGAACTGAACCAACAAACACAAATGGTTCTTCACTTTCCGGTTGGAAGATCACCATCTTCCTTTTACAATCAATGCTCGCCGAATATTTAGATAGGAAATCCATTCCTAAAATAATATCGAATTCGACTAAACTCATCTCTATCAGATCAGCACTTAACTCTCTACCATCTATCCTGATCGGCATAGACCTAATCCACCTATTGGAGATAACCAATTCTCCGCCAGGTAAAAGGGTTCCAAACCCTGATTCATATCTATCATACGGTCTACCCAATTTACTAAAGACTCTGGCCGCCACATAAGAGTGTGTAGCCCCAGAATCAAACAGCACTGAATATAGCGAGTTATTAATAGAAAGCTGACCTGTGACAACTGATGGGCTGGCATCTGCATCAGCCTGAGTGATAGCGAATACCCCAGGCCGGAGTGGGTATCTGGAGCTCTCGGTGCCTACCGATCGAGCGGGGACAGTCCCTCTTGAAGTGTCCGGGCATGCCACAGTGAAAGCATCCCTGACCTTTGCACTCACCCCGATGGTGCCTCTTGCAGCTAGGGCACTCGGGATAGGAGAATCGGGTCTCAGTACCACCAGGACGACTCCCTCTGTTCTGGTTCCCCCGGAACCTCTTGTTCTGACTCGAGCCACCGGAAGCAGTGGGTGCTCTCTTCCTCTGATCAATGGCCGAACCACTACTCCCCCTGCTAAAGCCTGATGCAGGAGGGGTAGGAGCCCCGCCACTCACCGGAGTACTAGCTGACTCCGACATGCACTCAACTGCGCCCTCAGCTCGCAGTGCCTTCTCCACCATCTGAGCATAGGTGGTGCTGTCGTCTGTGGTAATCATCAAGTCATGCTTGATCTTGGCATTCAACCCGTCCAGATACTTCTCCTTCTTGCTGAAGTCGGTCGGCACAATTCCCGAGGCTAACCTCGCCAACCGATCAAACTGAGTAGTATACTCAGTGACGCTCATATTCTCCCGCTGGGTCAGGTGAGCGAACTCTTTCCTCTTGGCGCTTCTGACCGCCTCATTATAGTACTTTGCGTTGAAGAGTTCCTGGAACCTTTCCCAGGTCATGGTGGTGACGTCATGGATCTGAGACACCATGTCCCACCAGACCAGAGCGTCCTCCTGGAACTGGAAAGTGGCACACACCACTCTGTCGTTACCGGTGACACCCATGAAGTTCAGAATCTTGGTAATCACCGTCAGCCACTGCTGAGCTTTCATCACGTCCGGACCTCCCAGGAAAACCGGAGGTGCTTGCTTCCGGAACCGCTCGTACAGAGGTTCCAATCTATGGGCCGCCACCACTATCTCGGCCTGGGCAGCAGGGGCAGGTGCCACTGGAACTACGAGCACTGGAACTACAGGAGCACCCTGCTGTCTCAACCTCTGAATCTCGAGGTCTTGCTCTTCAATCCGGGCTTGCATTTCTGCAAACCGTAACTCCCAATTCTGGGCTCCCTGATCGGCTGGGGGAGCCTGGGCAGCCTGTGGCGGGTTCTCATCACCCCGACCACGAGCCCTGCCTCGGGGACCTCTACCTCGGCCCCTAACAGGCGGGGGAAACTGAGCTCCCTGACCTTGATTCGACCCCACTGAGTTGCCCTGACTCCTGGTAGTCCGCCTGGCGTCCATCTGATTAGAACCGCCTGCGAAACCAAGAGTTGGCATATCAGGTCGTATTCAAGGAGAGCTTACTAATGCCGCTTAATTTGGAAATTAAAAACGAAACATGCGCCTATTCTACTATCAGGCTACTAACATGCTTCCTAACAGGCTTTTCTTTTTCATAACTGAATAAAATAAACTACTAAAGCAATAAAGGCTTACTGAACCGTGAAACGAGCTAACTGCTGATGATGATTGTACATGTCGTGACGATCTTCGGAAGACAACCTGGCGGCTCTGATACAAAATTGTAACACCCTAACTAACATAGGCGTATTACGTGATTTTTAAACATGTTGTGCAGCTCGTTGCTAATCAACGAGGTTTATGGAAAACGTGATTAATTAAAATTTTTTGCTTTTTAATTAAACTTATAAAATAATATTACAAAAGACTCGGGATCCCGATTACAAAATCATTTACAAAAAGTTTCAACTGTTTATACAAAATAATGTCGCCTAGCGACCAGTTACAAAATCAGCCTCGCTGTCCCGATGATCGTACGCTCCAGGCCTAACCGCCCCGACATGTACAATCTTCACAAGCTCGCTCACGGTCCATCAACTTTAGCCTTGCCTTTACCTACACATAAACGTAGAACTGTGAGTCGACAGACTCAGTAAGAAAAGCATAATAATACTCATACATAAATCCCGGTCATGATCAGACGCCCATACCCCTGATCATAACCCTAACTGTCGTGTCCAACACGATACTGAGTCCCGCTACTGCCGTGTCCAACACGGTACTGAGCCACTACTGCCATGTCCAACATGGTACTGAGTTCTGAACGTTCATAGGGACGGTACTATTGACACGTAACAGCCTGATCGGTCGAACCGGTCATACTCCGGCTGTTGGTCATACTCCAGCCTGTACCGACGTGTTACTATATCCTCCTGATCGGTCGAACCGGTCATACTCCGGCTGCTGGTCATACTCCAGCCTGTACTGACGGGATATGTCAATAGTACGGAACCAAAAAACCAAGTGTCAGCCTGATCGGTCGAACCGGTCATACTCCGGCTGCTGGTCATACTCCAGCCTGTACCGACGTGACAGGGTTGGATGGTTCGAAGCCAACATACATAACTAATGTAATCTAACAGGCTTCCTACATGCACGCTAAACATGTATTCTACATATGCATACTGTTATACTAATCTTACCTGGATTCCGAATTCAGGTGTGCCGGTCAACCTGACTGGAACTTTAGCTGAGCGGCGGATTACAGGCTCCTAAACCATAAAAATCACAACACTATAAGTGACACGCTAAATCACTTCCCGGGGACTAAAACTAGGAACTAAAAGTTTCCCTATCGATAAAAAACATGGCAATACCCCCTAAAACATAAAAATGAGGAAAACACGGGTTTCTGAAATTTCCCCAACCGGCAGACCGGTTGCCCAACCGGAATTCCGGTTCTGGGAATTTTCGAAGCCCATCCGGAATTCCGGATGCACAACCGGAATTCCGGTTCCTCGCAGACAGAATTTCAAAAATTCATATCTCAACCAATTCAACTCCAAATTGATTCAAACCTTCCAGACCTACTCCATATATCCCAAATAACATTTCTAAAGCATCAAACCTACCCAGAATGCACAGAAATGAAAAACACCATTGGAGCTCAAGCTTTGAGTTCTAAACTCAAACTTGAGCAAATCTAAACAACATGCAATCAAACCAGCTTAATTCTACTTAATCAAGCTTAACTAAGCCTCTGAAAACAATTAAAAACAATAACAACAACACAGCAACAGATTCACAACATTTTCTTCCAAAAATCACATTTTTGAGCTAGAACTTCCAAACTTGAAACAAAGTAATTTTCATGCATATACAAGCTCTAAACTACTTAAAATAGCAAGATTAAACCACAGAAATTAACCTCAATTCACAGCAGCAAGAACACATTAAAATCAAGCATGCATCATCACCTTTTCACACATTTTCTAAAGAAAAACAAAAGGAAAAGAGTTAGAAACTTACCAAGGTTGAAGAACACTTAGAATGAAAGAAAATAGCTTGAAATCAGAATTTTCCAGCCCTAAAACCACCCTTCAGCCGAGAGAGAAAGAGAGGAAAAGAGAGAGAGAGAGAGAGAGAGAGAGAGAGAGAGAGAGAGAGAGAGAGAGAGAGAGAGAGAGAGAGAGAGAGAGAGAGAGAGAGAGAGAGAGAGAGTTTTTTGCAATTTTTCTATTTTCTAAATTTTGAAAGAAAAATGAATAAAAAGAAAGCTTTAACCATTAATCTATTTCAGCCAAATAACAAATAAATAACATTTATTTTCAAATAATAAAGTCACTAAAAGACAAAACACTAATGGGGCAAAAAGACCATTTTGCCCCTCCACCTTAAAATCACATAAATCATACTAAAGGGGTATTTTTGGGAAATTCTAAATTCCCGGCCATTCCCGACATTCCCAATGTCTAATAAACCGTCCCAAACTACTAACATACTAAGTTGTGATTTCTACTGAGCCAAACGCCGGGTTCCAAAATACCGGGCACCGGAAATGCAAAATATGAAAACTACTACATGACATAAAAATGCATTTCTGAATTCCATAAATAACAGTATAATAAATTATTTAAATAGCTATAAATAATTTTCATAAATAATCATAATTAACTGCTAATTTCCAAATTAAACTAAGCGGGCTTTACATAAGGCTTCTTCAGGAAGCTTTTCAAATAATCATTTTGTGATTCTTTATCACTTTGATTATATTGGATCACTAACAAATATTAGTAAATTATGTATCCACTTCTGGGAATATGCAAACTTAATTAAGTAGTAACTATATATATGCATATCTTGTACCACAATATATATTTTATTGATTTCAAGAAATAATAAAATATGTATATATTAATTTGCTTCTGAAATTACCAATATATGTGAAATCTATATTCTTTAAAATAGAATTTTATGTCTATTCATTCTCTTTAGGGAATGATATTTAAATATTCTAAATGTACAATAAATTTGTACAATTCACATTCTATTCAATAATAAAATATACTTTTATCCTGATTATAAGTGTGTCCGTACTACAGGTACGCGACTACTATTATTCAATTCCACACATGATATATAGATTTCATGCACCTCTTGATTGTGTGTAGTATCTCATCTTTTGGTTGTTTCCACTTTCTTCTGCAAATATTTGAGTAGTAAATAATGTCATCGATTATTTAAAATTATTCATTCACTTCAGGGAATGACGTGGAACAAGTAGAACATTATTATGAATTTCTTAAAAAATTTTTACTTGTTCATCCATAAAAATATAAGAAATTATTCAGCAATTTCTTTTACAATATTTCAAAGAATATATGAATACAATTTTTTGCATAATCTCCAAGATGTATGCAAAACTTGATCTTTAATAGCTGTCACATGCACTAATTTCTAATATTGCAAGTAATAACAATGTATAATAACATCACTAATACGAACAATCTTTAAAAGTAAATGACTTCAATTTGTATCATTCCATGCATGGAATGATGAACAATAAATACATGCCTCATGTATTTAAATAACATTAGTTATGCTCATTGTTATTCTTATACTTTGATGTTTCAATGCAATTTTCCTAACATTCTTTTTTTTTTTTGTATTCAAAACCCTCTATAAAATTTCATCAATAATAATTATTCTTTAGTTGTATTCATATAAATACAATCATATTTTTTTACAAATATAAAACATTTACTTCAGGAAATGTTTGTCGAAATCTATATTGATATTAGATTATTTTTCATTGTCCTCAAAGGATAGAAGAGCATATACATAAATATGTATTCATCTCTTTCATCATATATCTGTCAACTATATGATGAATATTACGTTTGCATAATCTTCAGGATGTATGCAAAATTTACTGAGGATGTATAATCATCAGGATATATGCAATATTTTATCGAGGATAATTAATCTTCAGGATATATGTATAATTTATACAAATTTTTTTTACTATATCATATACACACATATATTGTAAATGTTATAAATGAGAAGAACATAATATATATTTATATATGAAATCAATAATAAACATATAAAAATATATACATACATATATATAATATAGATATATAGATAAAAAGAAATTAAGAAAACAAAAGATTCTTGAAATTGTTTCAGTCAGATAAGTATATATATATAGTTAGTGTATCGTGACCTTGAAACAATTCAAGAACTTTAACAAAATACTTACATTGGGGCTGGGGTAGAGACTCATGCTTGAAGCTTGGGCAGAGACTCGTGCTAATAACGTGTTATATAATAATATTAAGTAGATGAGAATAAAGAAGAAGAAGATGAAGAGAGAAAGGGAAATTGAATGGGAATTTCTCAGTTGTTTATTCCAATGGAGTGAACCCCTATTTATACAAATACAAGAGTCAAATATTAAGAAACTAAAAAAAATGGAAACTAAGAAAAGGAGGAATGTTGATTACAATTAATGGTAATAAATAAAGATTTGGACATCCACATAATTAAAATATGTTATAAATATTAATTAATAAAAGATTACAATTAATATTTATAACATGTTTAAGTTAAAACTATAGTTTTGAATCTTATCATAGATAGATTTTTATTATATTTTAATTTTTTTTTTAAAAACGTGATATATAGATTTAGAGTGATATTGTGATCTATCATTAATTAATTAATAATAAATAAATATTTATAAACCTAATAAAACATTAAAAAAATAAGAAAATGAAACAGAGAACAAATAGTGTTTTTTAGAATGAGAAAAAATAATTAACTTTAATAAAAAATTAGAAAAAATGAGAAAAAAGAAAAGTACTTTCAATCGTTTTTAGATTGTCATGTCATCGCATCATATATTTTATTTATATATATATAGATAGATGCTTTAATTGAGTCTTATAATAATGTATTGTGGTCGGATTATGTAAATTGTATTCGGTCTCATTTAGTAGCAAATGTTACCGTTTAATAAATTCTCACTCTTTTTTTTTTTTGGAGTTGTATTCATTATTTTTGGTGTTAGTGGTTGAGATATTTCTCCTCAAATAATAATAATAATAACAAATACTTATATTTGGTATGGAAAGAAAAAGTATATAGAAAAACACTTAATTTAATACAATTTTCCATATCAAATATGAAAAATTAATTTTTTAATTAATTTATTTTTACATTCTTTTCCCAAACGTATTTCTTATTTTTTCTTATTTCACCAAAATCTAACTGTCAAAGTCTAGCACTTGCCATAGATCAACGCTATATTGGTTTGTATAGTATACTAATTGTGTTGTGTTTTATTGTATTCTATGATATTATATTGGGTTGTAGTATATTGTATAGCTAGGGAATTAAGCCGCGCTTCGCGCAGATTTAACCCTAGTTTTGTATTTTTTTTTACTAATTTAATTGTAATATAAAAAAATGTAATATTTTGATGTGGGTATTATAAATAATGAAAAAAATATTGAAATTAGAAATATTATTAACTATTGTGAAAATTATATTAAGTTTGCAAAATTATAAAAATTAAAAAAAAAAAATTAGATGTCTTTACAATAAAATAAATTTAAAAAGAAGTTTATTGAACGGGGCGTGTAAACAAAAATTGAATGCCTTCCCACAAACATAAATATAGGATAAGAGTTGCAAAAGGGACCACACAATATTTCTGCTTTTGAAAACTAAAAATAAGAATTATATAAAAATGTTAGTGTTTGAATTTTTTTTTGATATAAATATGTACATAAAAAGATTATGTTGAACAAATTATGGTGATAGGAATTGTGCACCTTAAATTGTAATTTTGAATGGAAGTTCATGATTCATGAAACTACTTTTTTCAACGATGATATTTTTTTTTGTGTTACTGTTTTTCCTGTTGATTAAGCAAATAGATAATTAAAATGATAAGTAGAGTATGAAGTCGAGTTTGCCTTTGTAATGAAAATAAAAGTGTGAAATTGTGATACCTTTTTTTTGCGGGATGATGAGAGAGTATTTTGAAATACTTCTTTGTACACAATATTCTTGATGAATGTTGGGTCTTCCACCTCAGCATTTATTATAATCAATCCTTCTCTTGTAGTGACTCGAGACACTGCAACGTATAATTGGCCATGAGATATAATCTGACTTGTTTTAGCGATTGTCCTTGACTTTTATTGATAGTCATGGCAAAGCATGGTGCTAACGGAAGTTGTCTTCTATTAAGCTTGAATGGCCACTTCGATTCATTCGAGGACATGATTATTCTTGGAGCTGTTACATTTTGACCAATGTTTGTTCCTCAGATGATATCACCTCTAATTGACCATTTACCAAGGCGAGTGACAATCAATATTGTGCCATTGCATAAACCTTCTATTTGATTTAGATTTTTGAGGAGCATTCCTGGAGCACCTTCATTTAGGTTTATGTCATGATTTGGGATGCCATTAAATTTCAAACTATGCAATAACTCAATTGGATACAAAAGATCCTCTTCATTTGTGTTTATGCTTGCTTTGCATATACTGTTTGAGCTTAAATAAATCCTCCCTTCTTCTGGTATCATATTCATAATCATCTCATTCAACTCATGGACCACTTCATTTTTTGGATTTAGTATTGCTCTTTCTTTCAAATAGGTTGAGTCACTATAATTATGCAATAGTGAAGGGTAGATAGCTTCGAGAATAGAATTCATGGGATCATTAGATGGGTTTTTATAAATTTTAAATGGATTTTTAATAAGTTCTTTATCAATGTCATCATATAATGAACCATCCCCAATCTGCAACAACCATTTTTCGAAATAGGCTATTTTAGCAACCTCATATTCATCGACACTTCCATTATAGAGCCTCATATTTTGATTCAACTCATATATTTTAAAAAATGGCCATAGGTAGGAAGAATTAAGAGATGCGTCAGCAATATCTGCTCTTGTACCCTTTGGCACAACTGGAAATATTTGCCGAAAATCTCCTCCGCATACTATTGTAAGTCCTCCAAAAGGTTTGGTAGTGCTATTCTCATACCTTGTTCTTAGAATATCTCTTAAGGACTTATCTAAAGCTTCAAAGCAGTACTTATTTGCCATGGGTGCTTCATCCCAAATGATCAATGAAGTCTTCATCAGGAGTTCAGATAGTAGGGTGTCATGTCGAATTTCACAAGTTGACTCAGCTGAAACCTCCAAGGGAATATGAAACCTTGAATGAGTGGTCCTGCCATTAGGCAATAACAAAGCTGCTATGCCTGAAGTTGCAACTGGCAAGACTATTTTCGATTCTGATCTAAGTTTTGTAATAAGTGTATTCCATAGAAATGTTTTTCCTGTACCACCGTGTCCACAGATGAAAAATAAATGACCTTCATTCTCTACAGATTGTAGTATTGCTTCATAAGCTGATTTTTGGGAAGGATTTAGAACAGAAAATGATTTGTCATGGAGGATTTTTCATTTTCTCAATCATAAGCCAACTCTTCATTTACCAATCTATTACCCGATTCTCTCATCAAAGACGAATTAGGCAGGGGCAGTCCATCTATGTCTTTCAAACTTTTTCCCATCTTTTGCATGATACTTTCAATTTCAAACAATGTGTATGCTTCAACTTGTATATCATTTAGTTGAAGATCCTTAATTCTAAATCTTTTTCTTTGTAATGTAACAATGTCTTCTGACAATGTAGTGTAGTTTGATTGCCAAAGTTTTCTCGCATCAGAAACCTGACAATGAATGAGGATTGTTACAAAAAGATGCCTTAATTCATTTCCAGTAGTCCAAATTGCAGCTTCAGTTAAGCAGTCAATCCATTCTTTATCATCATCTAATAATCCCAAAGCATAACATGCACCCTTGAAAGTTGAATATGTCACTCCATTCACCGTTCTAATACTTTCAAAAGAAGTGCATCCTTTAACAAAATTTAATAGCATCCTCATGTAGAAGCCTTCTCTTGTTGAAGGGTGTGCAAAGTATATTCTTCCAATTGCAACTCCATGTTTTCTTCTTGTCCATATTTTATATTTTGAATTGCAAACCCAAAATGTAGGGAAATCAGAATAAGCTAGCTCTCATGCATCCTCGTTATTTTTGTTTTATCTACTCCAAGTGTGGCCAAGACATCTTCGGTGCACTTATCTTCTCCAAATATTACTGTATGCTCTCCAGGTAAATGGAACGGTAATCTTTCAACTAATGGCTTTCGATAATGTATGTCGAATTGCAAGATTCTCCAGCAAGCTTCAGTTGCCGAGATGTATTTGCAGTCAAGATATGTTTTAGTCTCGCCTATCTCTTCGGTGGTGTCGATAGATTCCACTGTTGCAGATGTTCTGTCATACTCTTTATGGACATACTTGAAAAGATATTTGATGGACCTTGAGTAATTGTAAAGCTCGACATTAATATGTGCATCGAATTGTACTATTAAGTTTCTATGATAAGGGACCGCGTAACGATTATCTAATAAGACATGTTTCTTTTCAACATGAACACCTGTATAAAAGAATTTGAATTTTTTAAATGAATTGATGAAAATAAGTATAGTATTTCCAAAGAGTAATAATATTATAGCTTATCTCATGAATTTTTTAAAATTACTATTGTTAAAATGTTATATAATTAACTAAATGTGAATTCTAAATTTTGTAATTATAATTTTGAGTACTTGTATTTCTCCTTTTGTAGATTGGAAAGCCATTTATGTCAATTGTAGTTTGATCATTGAATTTTTTGGGGCAATATTTCGTGCACTTATCATTCATCATACATGGAGAATTTGCATTGAGCTTTCCACATGGTCCATGAATCATAAACTTTTTTACTGCATTATAGCCATCAGGGTCGACATTGATGTCTGGGATTTTTGCACTTATTATTTTGTCAATATGGGCTGCTGAAGGATTTTTCATTGTTAGATCGAAGAAAAGTAGTATGTGTGCATGAGGTAAACCTCTTTTTTGGAACTCAATTGTGTAGACACCTGTGACAATTTGTAAAAAAAAAATAACATTTTAGTGATTATGTTGAAAGTTGTAAAATAAATATTGTGTATAATAAATTTATTTTGGGTGGATATGATAACTAAGAAAACTAATGGCCATTGCATCTTAATAATTTTGTGCTCTATATCGTGGTTCCCCTGTATGTGATAAAGGCAAGATAATTGTTTTTCCGACTTTTGTACAGTCTGAATCACCTCGATTAATAGCATCCATTAAACCAAAGTAAAGGTGAGTTCTTAATTTATTTTGGTACTTTCGTACATAGTGAAATCTTTCTTCTTCAATTGACATGTAAGAATCAACTATGTATTGTTGCAATAGTTTACCCGCTCGAAGTAGGGTGTGTCCCTCATTTAATCTTTGTTGGAACCTAAATGAATAGTATTGCAACATTGTCAATTGTTTCCTTTTGAAAGTTGTTTTTGTTACAGCTCTGAAAGGTACGTGAAGCCTGTATCCATCTTCACCTTAAGGGTGTATCAATGGATATGTCATAGACATGAAGCTTGGGTGTAAATCTGTTAGTCTTTGAAGTCCATTAGTTCGATGCTCTACAATAACATCACGTTCATAGTTAGCTTCAGTGAAATCCCCCACTATTAACCCTGCTACTTCAGAAACTGTTGGCATATTGTATTGACGACCATCGGTAGTCCTGCTTTGTAGGAGCCGTAAACGGAATGTAGATTCTGGTTGTTCTTTCTATCTATCCCTTACCATTCTAAATGATTTGACCAAATTATTATTTTGGTCTAACATTTTAGGTAATTCAACAACTATTTCATGATCAATTTCTGTCTTCCTTTCATGGTTCAACATTGTGTTTATTCTATTTCCGATCTCATTGTCAGTATCATATATATAAAGCTGAGCAAATTGCGGTCTTCTCTCATCTTCTGGCAATAATGAACCAAAGTTATGATAATTTTGGCATTCATCCAAAAAAGATAAGGGCCTTTTGATTGATTGATTGACCTATCAATTCGGCCTCCCATTGATGTGAATGCAAACATCGAGTTGTAAATCCTTATGTTTTTCCTGAATTTGACTCATTTTTGGCCAGAGTCGTCTTGAAGGAGATATTTGAGAAAAGGGAGTGCTTCTTTCAACAATGGTATTTGTAAACATCCTTCAATACAACATAATGAGCATTTGGGATTTCGGATCTTTTGAAATTTCTTAGTTCGTTATTCATACCATAGAATGGCATCACAATATTTGCATGTGTGAGTAGGAGGTCCAAAATTCCATGTTGTTGTCCAATTATCTGTTTAAAGAAAAAATAAAATATTGTTCGAAATAAAATATTGAATAAATGTAAATATTGTTAGAAATAAATAAAAATACTACATATTTTCTAACCCTACGTAAAGATCGGGTTGCAAAATTTTATGTGCAACCTGCCTAATTTAAAAATAAAAAAAAATTACGGGACCAACGGGTTGGTCGGTTTTGTCGGGTTAACCCGACCTAACCGACCTAAGTTTTTTCATTTTTTTTTTTTAAACATAGATACATACGAGAGAGACAGAGGGTGAGAGGCATAGATAGATACGAGAGAGGGTGAAAGGCTGAGATGAAATGAGAGACAAGAGTGACAGTGAGACGAGAAAGGTGTCAGGTCATTCATTTATTTTAGATTTTGTTTTTTTTTTAATATATACATATATATTATTATATTTATGTTATAATAAAAGTAATCAATGGATCTTTTCAAAAAAAGAACCATACCTACTATAATAATATTAATTCTAATGGGTTATTATCTCAAGGAAAAAAACGATTTACTATTATTATATCATATTTTTGTATATATATTAATCAGTATATATAAATTATATACTTTTTTGACATTTTTAAGTTAAATCGGTTTCATTGGGCGTGTTGAATATATTTTTAACCCGCACAATTAACTGATTGGGCGGTTTAGAATTTTATCGGGTTATTTCAGTTTATATTTTTTATTGGCTTTTCGGTTTGGTTTGGGTGATTTACGAAAATTTCTATACAGCCCTATAGGAGATAATGACAATTAGGGTGCCATGTGAAATTCTTTGGGCATTTCTTTATATATATATTGATATATTGATTATTGATATTTATTATATATTTTAGTATTATTATATAATTTATCACATTTTCACTGTATTATTATATTTAATTTATAAATGACTTAGTATTGTTATTGTAAAAACTGATAAAATAAAATAGTATTTGAAGTCATATTAAATTCCAATTAAAACATTCATAAAGTGAAAATAGTACCATTACATAACCATGTAATGTAAAAACCCACAAAGAGAAATCGCCTAAGGCCCAACAACCAAACAAAAAATAAACACGCATAAGAAAATGAAAAACCAAAATCACACTTAAATCACACAAATGAAAATGGCCTACAGGTCCAACCACCTCAACTCTCCAACAATAAACACTAATTAACTAATTATTTTCATCTTCAACATTATCATCGACTTCTTCATCCTCATCATTAAGAATGAGGAGTTTTCTCTTTCTACTTTCACCAGCACTAATAACATTTATGTTGTCCACATCTTCATCTTCCAAATTACAATCCTGTCATATATTGATTATAAAGGAAAATATTATTATCTAAACTAATTTTTCTTTTAAATTTAATAATAACAATTAATAGAATTTATTCTATCTTAATTTTTCCTACAAAATAATTAGCATTAGAATTTTCTAAATTACATAACAGTTAACCAATTTATCAAGTATTTCTTCTTAATTCAAAATTTTTATTTTCAATGATAACGTTAATTTTTCTATTTTCGATTCATGTGCTTGCTCTAATATATCATTTGGCTCAAAAATCTTAGACACGGTGAAATTTTCATATTCATCTCTCAAATTATAATCATCCAACCTTAATTTGTAGACAAAATTCTTTCCACACAGTGCTTGAATCACTACCAGAACATCATTATTATTTGTAGGTAATAGCTTCTTCACTGATGTGTCAAGTAATTTTTCAGCTATAACATTGAATAAGACAAAAGTTGTTTCCCCACTTTTATCCCTTACTTTTATATGAATTTTTTTACCTACATTGACCAATAAAATTAGAGTAAATCTATTCAATAACATAATCTTATTTTTTTTTAAAAGAAAAATCATTAAATTATTTTCCTTACATCATAAGAGGATAGTCACATTTTTTTTTACAATGGCTACAATAATAAACACCATCTTTGTAATCAACCTTTCTCCAACATGTCTTGCAGGACACATAACACCATCCAAATATCTATTCCAATAATCTTTGCCTTTATAGTAACTTTGTATTCCTACATTCAAATATTTTCAATTACTTTTACTAATTATATAATACAACAATAGTTAAGAGAAGATAAAATGAATAGAAATTAAAATTACCTTCAATTTATCATCCCATTCAATCTCTAGAAGTTCTTTAATGCTCATTCAATTGATGAACATCTCTTCCTCAAGTGATACCTTATTCACATTAGAGCTTTCAATATTTTGCACCCCATTAACGACAGTTGAAAATTGTTCAATTAAAGATGCTACATAATCTATTTCTAGATTTATGTATAATTGGGTAGCACTTGTTGAAAAAAAACTGTTTTCACCTATTTATAGTAATTGTGAAATCATGTAAATTATATTTGAAAGACATAGTAAAAATAATTTTGATGTAATATTGAGATGAACATATAGTAATCACCTTGAAATTATTTAATTGTCGTAGAAGTTACTATCACAATAAAAGGGCCCTCATCTTTTTGGTACACATTCGTATCAAACATCTCTGCCAACTTACCCCACAAAGTAATTTTTGAAGTGACTGAGCTGTAAAAACAAGCAAAATACAAAAATATATTAATACTAAAGCAAATTATGAAACACTTTTAAAATAATTTATAATAACCAAAAATGATATAGACTATGAAAGTTTAATTAAACTTAATAATCTGTTATAACTTTTAGGTCTCTTTTTTTCCAATCTCCACTAACAATTTCAAGGTCTCCCACACCACATAAACATCTAACAATATCTAACAATAACAACTAAAAATAACATACAAATATCTGAATATGAAGACTTAAAAAATTAAATCACACACCACATAGAAAAATTAAAATTCATATAAATACCTGAAAGGATTGTGTGGCCATTAACACATGAATCAATCAAATTTTGAGATATGAATTGAAATCCATGAGTCGAATTCTTAATGCTTCCTTCTTCTAACTTCATCACTAAAGTATTACGATGAAAAATAATTTTGTACGCAGTTGAAACAGACCTATACTCCTATGTACTTGCAATAACCTTGAAATTCTTCACACTATATAAAGAACCCTCACTCAAAAGATTCTTAAACTTGGAGACAAAAATCTTCCGGGTTGTAGCATGCATAACATTTTCCTGTAACGAATAAACTTGTTACATTACGAATAAAACAATATAATATAAAATAAATAAATAATTTGATCAAACTATTTATATATACCTTCTCATCAATAAAAATCATGTCTATACTAATTAATTCATCATTCTTTTTGGTGTTAGTAGACTCCCACATTCTACAATTGTAACCCTTATCATCCAACTATCATTGTCGTCGTTGTTCAATTCTTGAAGAAAAGAATACTCCATAATACAAATTGTAAAGTATACTTTACAAATAATAGTGGAAGAAGGGATATGGTAAATAGAAAACAAACAAAACACTCTTTAAATAGAAGACCATCTAGTAAAAATAAATTATTAATTATGTATCAAATTATAAAACTGTTAGGATTCTTTTTTTTAAAATAAACATTACATAATTCATAATTACACACAATAAAACTATAATAATTATTCATAATCATAAATTAAATCAAAAGATTGATGAAATTCCTCTTGCAATATATAATATATATATTATAATATATATATGTACTATATATATTATAATATATATACATATATTATAATATATACATGTACTATATATATATTATATATAGTTAGTAAAAAAATTTTAATGAACAAAAAATAAATAAGTGAAGGAAAAACAGGTGAAATAGTAATTATAAATTATTATATTATAATAATAATAATAGCAAATGAAATATACCATTAATGTATATTTAATAATAGAAAATATGCATATTTATTACTAATGCTTACATATTTATTGCAGACTAATCAATGTGTATATAATAATAGAGAATGTGTATATATAATTGTTTATTACTAATGCTTACAAATTTGATTATGAATTTAAGATTTTTTTTCTCTGAATTATGAATCTAAACTAAATGTGTGCTAATTGAAATAGTTAATATTTTAGCCATTAAAAGAGTCAAAGTGGTAATTAAAAAATTATCATATTATAATAATGACAATAAATAACAAATGAAAAGTAACGACATTTAGCAATAATTATGTCAGTTATTCTTTTGTTTTCTTTTTACTTTTGACTTCTCATTAATAAAATTTATCAATAATAGTTAATAGACCATGAGTATTAAAAGCCATTAATTATTATCATATTAAAGAAAAATTTATTATTATTAAATCTATTATTAATATTAATATTTATTTAAAAAATACATTTATTATTATCATATATTAAAGGAAAAATTTATTATTATTATTCTTATTATTATTAATAATATTATAAAAAATTTATTATTAATATTAATTTTATATATATAAAAATATTATTATTATATATATTACTTAATTATTAAAAAAATATATTATTATTATTATAATAAAGTTTATAGATTATTAATAATAATTAATATTAGTATTTATACTTCTGCCTCTAAATTTTGTACTTATATCAATATTAATATTTATACTTCAGTTATATATACAATTATTTATTTTGTATTTATAATTCCGTCTTTATTTCTGCACATATATTTATACTAATATTTATATACATATTATTTATTTTTTGTTATATTTTAAATTCAGTCTTTATTTACGCATGTATATGGTAGGCACCTCCTCCTTATTTTTTCTGTTATTTTAATTTTTGTGATACATGATGTAGGATTCGCTGGGAACAAAATTCTAAAAATTATTTAGTTAAAAGAAAGTTATTGTGGGTTGAAACTAAGATTGAAAATTCCTACATCATAAAACCAAATCAATTGAATGTGGAAGAAAAAACTCTCATTGATCATGTTTCTCCCATTTTTGCTAATCCTTCATCATGCATTATTTTTCTGAAACAAATGCTACACATTTTGAGCCGGAACCTTCCATAATTCAATTTTTGCCATCTTTTTAAGGGTTAGATATAGAAGATCGATACATGTATGTGAATAATTTTTTTTGGAAATTTGCCCTACTTTTAGATTTTTATTTTTTTTTTTTCATAAATCTGTTAGGCTTAGACTTTTTCCATTCTCATTAAAAGATAAGTCTAAAGCCTAGTTAAATTCACTCCTAGCCCGATCTATTTCTACTTGTGATGAATTAGTTAATAAATTTTTGGCCAAAATTTTTTCCATGTCTAAAACAGATAATATTAGGAGAAAAAAATGGAGATCAGTAAAATACTTTTATAATGGATCATCTCCCTCAAACCGACAAATGGTACAATCAATGCACACTGAAATTTTTTTGCAATTTAAAGGGGAAGAGGCTTGGAAGTCTCTTGAGAATCATTCTGCAAATTCTCAAAAGTGGACAGGGCCAGCCCTGAGCATAGGCGGGCTAGGCTTGTGCCTAGGGCCCACCTAGCTCAGGGGCCCAAAAAAAATTTGTCCCCTTTTAAAATTATACATATTTTTTTTATCAATTTTGAAAAATACCATATTTTTTTTTTCTAAATGAGGGCTCAAAAATATTTTTCTCCCTATGGCCCACTAAATTTAAGGGCCGACCCTTGTTGAGTTTTGTGCCCTAAATAAAACCCATTACAATCTAATTAGTTATCAATTTAGAATTTTGAAGTGATTTATGATTACATGTATGTTACATGTTTATGGTTTAATATATATATATACTTGATATATGCACAAAATCAGTTAAATCCAGAACATATAGTTATTCACAATTACAGTATTGTCAATATAGTGGAATGTGATTGTGATTATATGATTCAAAAGATTTAGTCCCTGTTCATCAGTGTTTTGAATTTACACTGATGTGATAATCAGCGATGAAGTATACTTACACTTGGAGTAAGTGTTATGTTCTTTCCAGAACATTGGCAAAGTATACTAGTTTCGAATGTATGGAGTATACATTGGACTGGACCGATATTGAACTTGGTCAAAGATATTGTAAACTTACCGTTGTATCTTTCCAAGTCAATATCAGAAGTTGATCTTAGATTGAGAGAATCTAAATCCTAATATGCTTAGGCTCAATCTCAGGAGTGCTATTCATGTTCTTTGATTTATTATTTAAGCCTACTTTTGGGTCAGGGTGATACGTATATTTTGGGAACATGATAGCATAACTGAGTGGGAGTGCTGAACATAAATATGGAAATCTATAGCTTCTACTGGTGTATAGAAGTAAAGTGATTATTCCCTTCGAGCTTAGTTAAATAGAAGTAAATGGATGAACTCTTGTTTCAGTGACTACATATTAGATCACTAAAACATCATTTACAGGTAACTAAGTGTTCAAAGGGGCAAAATACATTGAGGGGTGTAAACGGTAAATTGGTCCCATCTCGATGTAAATCATCTATATAGAGGATCTAATCACATTAAGATTATAACTATGGTTAAATGAGATAGCATATTGATATCGTGAAACATATAATATGCTCTATATAAGTCTGAGAGTGCAATTCCAAGTTCTAAGAGTGAATTCAACAAGGAATTAATAAGTTAGAGATTTACTTGGTAAATCGGTTCAACTTATTGGAAGCTCAGCATATAGATCCATGGTCCCCATTCTAGTTGAGACTATACTGTTTGTAAGACTCTATAATTGATTTATGATTAATCAATTATAATTCTAAAAGTTAGACTATGTCTAATTTGTGAATTCTCACAGTTTAAGGATAAAATTGTAAATAAAAGGGTTTCTAGGTTTAATTATTAATTGAGAGACTTTGCATGTCTAATTAATAATTATTTTAAATGACAATATTATTTAATAATCTATTTTAGTTATTAAATAATTAGTTTTGGCATTTAAATGATTAGAATTGGAAAAATAGTATTTTTGGAGAAATAGAAATAAAATTGAGGAAACTGCAAAATCCAAGTGAGGCCCATACACACCATGGCCGGCCACCCTTTGCATGTTTCCCAATTATTATTTTCAATTTTAATTGCCATGTAATTACTAATTAAAGCCTAGCAAAAATAGGAAAGTGGTGGATCCCACTAAATAAGGCAGTTAATCAATTACACAGTAAAAGAGAAAACTGCTTATTTGGAAAGTTGTGCTCTCCCTTCTTCCTATTAATAGCCGCCCCTCTGCAAAATCCAAGTGAGGCCCATACACACCATGGCCGGCCACCCTTTGCATGTTTCCCAATTATTATTTTCAATTTTAATTGCCATGTAATTGCTAATTAAAGCCTAGCAAAAATAGGAAAGTGGTGGATCACACTAAATAAGGCAGTTAATCAATTACACAGTAAAAGAGAAAACTGCTTATTTGGAAAGTTGTGCTCTCCATTCTTCCTATTAATAGCCGCCCCTCTCTTCTCTTGATGCATGTCTTTGTTTTGCATTGCTATACACGAATTCAAGAGAGAAAATAAGAGAGAATTTCGAAAATCCTAGTGAGAGAGAAGTGCCCACACACATCACTCAGTACCTCAATCATAGTTTGGAAGACTGTGAAGGATCACATACAACTGAATGACATTCGGGCTCAGATCTTGATTATACTCTGCTACAGACAGGAATCAAGGGTTAGAGATCTGAGTGGAAGGAGACACTTAATTCCGCTGCCATCACTGTAAGTTATTCTTAACTTTTATGTGTTTTGTTCATCGTTTTAGAAGTTCTATTTTATTTTGTTAAATCAACATACTTGTGAGTAGATCTAAGTTCCTGGTAAAATATTGCAACGCCCTAATGCTAAGGCATGCTACAGTGCTTTTTCAATTATTGTGCAATCTTTGCTAATCAAAGAAATTTCTCGAAAAAAACGTGTCAAATTAAAACTTTTGCATTAAACACTAAACTTTGTAATGTAATAAAGTATTTACAAATTCCGGGATCCCGTTTTCAAACTTTGTAAAATTTACTTTTCAAACTATACATTTCAAAATACATAATTTTCAGGTCGCACAGCGACTTTCAAAATACAACTCCCAGATGTCCCGAGACCGAACACTCCAGGTCGCGCTGCTTGACATGTACAATCTCACCCGAGCTCAGGTTCATTCTTGTTCAGCCTTCGCCTTTCCTTTACCTACACATGGAAGCAGAAACTGTGAGTCAACGGACTCAGTAAGAAATGCATATAACATACCATATATCTGACTTATAAGTAGGCGCCCATACACCTATTTACAGATCTTAACAGATGAGTATGAACGTTCAACACCAGGATACAACCACTATACCACATACACATCGTACCTCACTATACGAGTGTTGGTAGGGTTTACCCCGAACACTGAGTAACCCTGAGTGATGTACCACACACCTTAGCATTTTCCCGTGCCCGTGTTGGTATCACTGTGTTATACTCACAACGACAGTAATCACTATACCAATGCACTCTATAACTTATTCATACAAGTGTTGGTAGTGCATAACATAATTCAAGCATGCATATACAAACACATATACACACATTCAGATAATCACATCATACATTATACACAGTTCTTACCTGTTTTCCGAATTCAAGTGTGCTGGCCGACCTGAACGGAAATCTCGTGCTAGATGGATGCCCTAATCACAATAATTGTAACACAGATGAGTGACTCGCTAAATCACTTTCCGGGACTTAAACTTGAAACTAAAAGTTTCCCTATCGATAAACCTCATGGCAATACCCTAAATATCCCAAAATTGGGCAAAACTAGGGTTCTGAAAATTCCCCGACGGTGCGGACGGTTCCCAATCGGAAATCCGGTTCTGGGTCACCATTCGGTCGACCGGTTGGTACAGGTCCCCCAGAACCGGAATTCCGGTTCTGTGCTGGGAACCCGAAAAATCTCCCCTTGAACTCAAAATTCAACCAAACTTAACCAAACTTTCCAGGGTACCTATACAATGCATAAACAACCATTTCTAACCAGAATTTCACAGAACAAACCATCAATACTCAACTTGCCATTAAAGACCAAAGCTTTAAACTCTAAACTCAAAATTGGATAAAACCATCAACACTAAATAAAACCAGCTGCAAGAAGTTAAAATCAACTCAACAAGCCCCTAAAATTCGAACCCTAGGCAATTCAAACCTTAACAGCCCCTACTTAACAATTTCATATATTCAAACCAAAGAAAAAGCTTAAAATCACATCTTTAAAGGTTCTAGGGCTTACCTTAGATGAAACCTCCTTGAATCTTAGCTTAATCCCAGAAAAACAAGATGAAAACTTTGATCTTTGCCCTTGCTTAGCCCCAGCCGAAAGAGAGAGAGAGAGTTCAAGAAACAACTCAATTTCCCTTTTTTTTTTTTTTAATTTTTCTTTTCTTCAAAGTAATCCCTCATTTCCCAATCAATAATTAAATTAACTAGGTGTCATCACCCATGGCTGCCACCTACTCCCACCAAGGAAAAGACTAAAATACCCTTTAGACTTAAAACTAGGGTATTTCCAAAGCTAGGGGTAAAATGGTCAATTCCATAACCCCGCTCAATCCCGATAATTAATTTTTTTCTAAAATATTTCCCACTATGAAATAAGGTTCTAAACTTACCCATGTGATCAATCTAGCCATCTATCGCATTTTCCGTTGTTGCCGAGCAAAAATTACAAAAATAACATATTACACATATAAACTAAATAATACCCCTAGAGTTTAATAAAATCTTCGAAATCTTCGAAATTATAACTCTAATATTTATTTCTAAATATTGGGGTCCAAAATTAAATAAATTCACAAATAATTATAAAATAATAAACATTAGTGCTAATTGCCTTTACTAATAAAAAATTACTAGAGCGGTCATTACAATTATCCCCCCGTTAATAGGATTTCGTCCTCGAAATCTAACCTGAATAGCTCTGGATGTTGAGTTCTCATATCCGACTCCAATTCCCAGGTGGCTTCTTCCACCTTACTGTTCCTCCAGAGCACCTTAACCAGTGCAATAGTCTTGTTCCGAAGAACTTTTTCCTTTCTATCCAAAATCTGAACAGGTTGCTCTTCATAGGATAAGTCTGGTTGTAGTTCAAGGGCTTCATAACTCAAGACATGAGTCGGGTCTGACACGTATTTCCTTAACATAGAAATGTGAAATACGTCATGAACAGCCGATAATGCTGGTGGTAAGGCTAGCCGATATGCTACCTGCCCGACCTTCTCGAGTATCTGAAATTGCCCAATGAACCTAGGGCTTAACTTACCCTTCTTCCCGAAGCGTCTAATACCCTTCATTGGTGAAACCCGCAGGAAAACATGTTCCCCTGCCTGAAATGTAACATCTCTGCGCTTCGGATCAGCATAACTTTTCTGCCTGCTTTGAGAAGCGAGCATCCGAGCCTTGATCTTATCAATAGCTTCATTGGTCCTCTGCACTAACTCTGGACCCAAGTACTTCCTTTCTCCCGTCTCGTCCCAATGAATAGGAGAACGACCTTTTCTACCATATAACATCTCATAGGGAGCCATCCCTATTGTACTCTGGTAGCTATTGTTGTAGGAGAATTCAATTAAAGGCAAGTACTTACTCCATGAACCCTCAAAGTCCATGACACAGGCTCGCAGTAAGTCTTCTAAAATCTGAATAGTTCTTTCTGACTGACCATCAGTCTGAGGGTGAAAGGCTGTGCTAAACTTTAACTTGGTACCCATAGCCTTCTGAAGACTCACCCAAAACTTCGATGTAAACTTTGGATCCCTATCTGACACAATAGATTTAGGGGCTCCATGGAGACGAACTATCTCCTTCACATACAATTCAGCGTAATGATCCACTGAATATGTAACTTTCACTGGTAGAAAGTGAGTTGACTTTGTGAATCTGTCCACGATGACCCATACTGAATCATACATCCCCGTAGTTCTAGGCAAACCAGTTATGAAATCCATTGCAATGTCCTCCCACTTCCATTCTGGAAGGACTAAAGGTTGCAGTAACCCTGCTGGCCTCTGATGTTCAGCTTTAATCTGCTGGCAGGTTAAACACTTGGACACGTAGTCCACCACATCTCTTTTCATCCCATACCACCAGAAAAAAGGTTTTAAATCCTGATACATTTTGGTGGTTCCCGGATGTAATGAATAAGGTGTGGTATGAGCTTCATCTAGTATTTCTTTCTTAAGCTCATCAACATTAGGAACACAAACTCGAGCTTTATATAACAACATTCCACTGTTTGAGACTAAAAAGCCTCTAGGCCGACCAGCCATTACTTCGTCTCGAACCTTAACTAGCCCGGGATCTTCCAGCTGTGCCTTTCTAATTTTCTCCAACAGATAAGACTGAAGTGTTAAATTATGTAATTTCCCGACCACAAACTCAATCCCTGCACTAACCATTTCCGAGGCTAGTTGAGGGGCTATCATAACTGTGGCACAAATTTGCCCGGGACCTTTTCTGCTTAAAGCATCGGGCACAACATTGGCTTTCCCGGGGTGATACAGTATTTCACAATCATAGTCTTTAACCAACTCCAACCACTTTCTCTGCCTCATATTCAGATCTTTCTGGGTGAAAAAGTATGTAAGACTCTTATGATTTGTATAAATTTCACACTTTTCACCGTAAAGATAATGTCGCCATATCTTTAAAGCAAAAACCACAGCAGCGAGCTCTAAATCATGAGTTGCGTAACGCTGCTCATAATCTTTCAATTGACGAAAGGCATAGGCTATGACTCTGTCAGCTTGCATCAGAACACATCCCAGACCCTGTCTGGACGCATCACAATAAACCACAAATTTCTCTTGATCTGATGGCAAAGCTAACACCAGAGCTGTTATCAAACGTTGCTTCAACTCTTGAAAGCTTGTCTCACACTTATTTGACCACACAAATCTCTGATTTTTCTTGGTCAATTCAGTTAGGGGCATAGAAAGTTTAGAAAATCCTTCGACAAAACGCCGATAATACCCTGCTAATCTGAGAAAACTTCGAACTTCTGTCACAGACTTGGGCCTCGGCCAGTTCTTCACTGATTCTATCTTATTTGGATCAACCATAATTCCATTCTCTCCAACAATATGACCCAGAAAGGATACTTCAGACAACCAGAATTCGCACTTTTTGAACTTGGCATACAACTTGTGATCCCTAAGTCGCTGTAATACCATTCGAAGATGATGCTCGTGCTCCTCTTCTGACTGAGAGTATACAAGAATGTCATCGATAAACACTATAACGCAGTTATCGAGGAAATCCTTGAATACCCTATTCATAAGATCCATAAAGGCCGCATTAGCATTGGTCAATCCGAATGACATTACCAGAAACTCATAGTGCCCATATCTTGTTCTAAAAGCAGTCTTAGGTATGTCCTCCTCCCGAATTCTGAGTTGATGATAACCAGACCGTAAATCAATCTTCCAAAACACTGTCTTTCCCTGAAGCTGATCGAAGAAATCGTCGATTCTGGGCAACGGGTACTTGTTCTTAATCGTTAGCTTGTTTAGTTCCCGATAATCAATACACATTCTGAGGGAACCATCTTTCTTTTACACAAAGAGAACCGGAGCTCCCCAGGGCGATACACTGGGTCGAATAAACCCAATGTCAAGCATTCCCTGAAGCTGCAACTTAAGCTCCTTGAGTTCTGGTGGAGCCATCCTATATGGAGCCTTAGAAGCAGGTTCGACTCCAGGTGCCAAATCAATTACAAAGTCAATCTCTCGCTGTGGCGGCAATCCCGGCAACTCCTCGGGAAACACATCAAGAAAATCTTTTACCACCCTGACTTCCCCAGGCCCAAATGTTTCAGGTCTGCTGGAGTCAAATACCACTGCTAGAAATCCTACACAACCATTGGATAGTAAATCTCTAGCCTTCAGTACAGAAATAACCGGGATCCGAGACCCCTGAACTGACCCAACATAAACAAATGGATCTTCACCTTCCGGTTGAAAAGTCACCATTTTTCGCCTACAATCTATACTGGCCGAATACTTGGATAGAAAATCCATTCCCAGTATAATGTCAAACTCAGTTAATTTCAATTCTATGAGGTCAGTACTCAATTCCCTATCTTCGATCCTAATTGGCATAGACCTAATGCGCCTATTAGAGATAACCAATTCCCCGCTAGGCATTAGGGTTCCAAACCCTCTTTCTAAAATATTGCAAGGCCTACCCAAAAGATCAATTACTCTTGTAGCCACATATGAGCGTGTAGCTCCCGAGTCAAATAATACGGTAAACTATAAGTTGTTGACGGGAAGCTGACCTGTCACAACAGAAGGACTGGCTGCAGCATCAGCTTGGGTGATGGGAAACACTCGAGCAGGAACCGGTTTCACTTATGCTTTCGGCTCCTCTTTCTTCGCCTAGGGGCAATCTTTCTTGAAATGCCCCACCATGCCACACAGGAAGCATGTCTTCCAGTTACATTCTCCCGGATGATGTTTCTTGCACCGTGGACACTCAGGGTAAGAATAACCCTGGCGCCCACCTCTGCCTTGGTTCCCACAAAACCGCTTACTTTGCCCCGAACCACCAGAACCCGGAAATTTTTTTCTTTTCTGCTCGATGGTGGTGTCACCACCATCCCTACCATAAACAGGAGTAGGAACAGTGGGGGTTCCACCAACACTCGGAGTCACCCGGGGCTCCTGAAGGAATTTCACTGCACCCTCGGCTCTCAAAGCCTTTTCAACCATCTCCGCATACGTAGTTGCCTCAGTGGTAGTAATAACCAAATCATGTCTAATCTTTGCACTCAAACCCGCCAAGTATTTTTCTTTCTTACTGAAGTCGGTTGGCACAATTCCCGCTACCAACTTTGCCAAACGGTCAAACTTGGTCGTATACTCTGTAACCGACATTCCCTCAGTTTGAACTAGATCAGTGAACTCTTTCCGCTTTGCAATGCGGACTGCTTCATTGTAATACTTGGAGTTAAACAACTCCTTGAATTCTTCCCAGGTCATCAGCGTGACGTCTCGAGTGAGGGTTATCAACTCCCACCACACGAGAGCGTCTTCCTGAAACTGAAAAGTGGCGCAGGTCACCCGGTAATTTCCAACCACTCCCATAAAATTGAGGATGCGTTCAATCACTGAAAGCCACTGCTCGGCCTTCATCACATCAGGACCTCCCAGAAACACTGGAGGTGCTTGTTTCCGGAATCTTTCGTACAACGGCTCCATACTAAGCACAAGAATAAAGTTGTTCTGCTGGCACCGCAGGAACTGCAACGGCGTGAACCACTTGAGGAGGCACAGCAGGAGGACCCTGCTGCCTCAATCTTTGGATCTCTTCATCTTGTTGGCAGATTCTATCTTGCATCTCCGCAAATCTTTGCTCCCAATCAGGAGGAGCTTGAGGTGGATTTACAGGGCGACCACCCTGAGCTCTGCCACGGCCACGACCGCGACCACGAGGATTTTGAGGATTCCTCTGACCGCCTCCGGTCTCAACCATGCCACCCTGACTTCTTGTATTTCGTGGGGCGTCCATTTAATAGGACTTAGCCTGCGAATCCATAAGCCAGGCAGGTTAGACAGCGATCAAAACTTAACACCGCTCTTAATAACTTAAAGGCAACACACTTTACAATAATTAATTAAAATCTAATATGCTTCCAAACATGCTTTCACATTCACATTTATTTAAAGTACTAAACAAGTACGGGCTTACTGAACCGTGAACCGAGCTTTCTCTGATGAAGATTGTACATACCTTAGCAAGCTTCGGTAGACAAACCTGGCGGCTTTGATACCAAAATTGTAACGCCCTAATGTTAAGGCACGGTACAGTGCTTTTTCAATTATTGTGCAATCTTTGCTAATCAAAGAAATTTCTCGAAAAAACGTGTCAAATTAAAACTTTTGCATTAAACACTAAACTTTGTAATGTAATAAAGTATTTACAAATTCCGGGATCCCGTTTTCAAACTTTGTAAAATTTACTTTTAAAACTATACATTTCAAAATTTATAATTTTCAGGTCGCACAGCGACTTTCAAAATACAACTCCCAAATGTCCCGAGACCGAACACTCCAGGTCGCGCTGCTTGACATGTACAATCTCACCCGAGCTCAGGTTCATTCTTGTTCAGCCTTCGCCTTTCCTTTACCTACACATGGAAGCAAAAACTGTGAGTCAAAGAACTCAGTAAGAAATGCATATAACATACCATATAATTTCTGACCTGTAAGTAAGCGCCCATACATCTATTTACAGAGCTTAACAGATGAGTATGAACGTTCAACACCAGGATACAACCACTATACCACATACACATCGTACCTCACTATACGAGTGTTGGTAGGGTTTACCCCGAACACTGAGTAACACTGAGTGATGTACCACACACCTTAGCATTTTCCCGTGCCCGTGTTGGTATCACTGTGTTATACTCACAACGACAGTAATCACTATACCAATGCACTCTATAACTTATTCATACAAGTGTTGGTAGTGCATAACATAATTCAAGCATGCATATACAAACACATATACACACATTCAGATAATCACATCATACATTATACACAGTTCTTACCTGTTTTCCGAACTCAAGTGTGCTGGCCGACCTGAACGGAAATCTCGTGCTAGATGGATGCCCTAATCACAATAATTGTAACACAGATGAGTGACTTGCTAAATCACTTTCCGGGACTTAAACTTGAAACTAAAAGTTTCCCTATCGATAAACCTCATGGAAATACCCTAAATATCTCAAAATTGGGCAAAACTAGGGTTCTGAAAATTCCCCCAACAGGCAGACCGGTTCCCAATCGGAAATCCGGTTCTGGGTCACCATTCGGTCGACCGGTTGGTACAGGTCCCCAGAACCGGAATTCCGGTTCGTGGCCGGGAACCCGAAAAATCTCCCCTTGAACTCAAAATTCAACCAAACTTAACCAAACTTTCCAGGGTACCTATACAATGCATAAACAACCATTTCTAACCAGAATTTCACAGAACAAACCATCAATACTCAACTTTCCATTAAAGACCAAAGCTTTAAACTCTAAACTTAAAATTGCATAAAACCATCAACACTAAATAAAACCAGCTGCAAGAAGTTAAAATCAACTCAACAAGCCCCTAAAATTCGAACCCTAGGCAATTCAAACCTTAACAGCCCCTACTTAACAATTTCATATATTCAAACCAAAGAAAAAGCTTAAAATCACATCTTTAAAGGTTCTAGGGCTTACCTTAGATGAAACCTCCTTGAATCTTAGCTTAATCCCAGAAAAACAAGATGAAAACTTTGATCTTTGCCCTTGCTTAGCCCCAGCCGAAAGAGAGAGAGAGAGAGAGTTCAAGAAACAACTCAATTTCCCTTTTTTTTTTTTAATTTTTCTTTTCTTCAAAGTAATCCCTCATTTCCCAATCAATAATTAAATTAACTAGGTGTCATCACCCATGGCTGCCACCTACTCCCACCAAGGAAAAGACTAAAATACCCTTTAGACTTAAAACTAGGGTATTTCCAAAGCTAGGGGTAAAATGGTCAATTCCATAACCCCGCTCAATCCCGATAATTAATTTTTTTCTAAAATATTTTCCACTATGAAATAAGGTTCTAAACTTACCCATGTGATCAATCTAGCCATCCATCGCATTTTCCGTTGTTGCCGAGCAAAAATTATAAAAATAACATATTACACATATAAACTAAATAATACCCCTAGAGTTTAATAAAATTTTCAAAATTGAGAAATTATAACTCTAATATTTATTTCTAAATATTCGGGTCCAGAATTAAATAAATTCACAAATAATAATAAAATCATAAAATAATAAACATTAGTGCTAATTGCCTTTACTAATCAAAAATTACTAGAGCGGTCATTACAAATATAATTGATTTGCTTGCAAGAAATTTGGACTTAAAACGATTTGATTGTGATTCGGATGGTTTCATGGTGTGTCATATTGATGTTTGATTGATGTTTGTGAATTCTGGGAAAAATAATTGATTATCTGTATCTGGAATTATTTTTACTGGATAGTTTGGAAAATTCTAAGTAATTTAATTTTTTACAGAACTCGATTTCGATTTAATTTGAATTAGTTATGAATTTTTGAAAATCGTGAAAAATCGGGGTGGTGATCACCCTACCCACGCGCGCGGAAGGGCTGCTTGCAAACTCCCAGCGCCGAGGTTTCTCGGTTGTTACCCTTCATCATGCGCGCGGACAGCATGCTTTGGATGCTGTCCGTACCACTTGCCATTTTTTTTTTCATTTTTTTCGATTTTTCATGCTTTTTCATGGAATTAACTTCTGATTTTTTGTGTAGTTTTGTATTTTAATTTTTGTTTTTCAAATTTCAAATCTAATTATCAGAAATAAATTAATTTTATTTTAAAATTAATTTTAGATATTAGTGTAATTTGAATTTGAAAATAGGTTAAAATCAAGTATTGCTTACCTCTTTTCTTATTTCTTTTAAATTTTTGATTATTTTATCTTATTTTTAAATATAAGGTCAGAAATTATTTTTTTTATTAATTTTTTTTTTTTGGTAAATTGACCTTATTTAGAATAAGATTACTATAATCATGGTATTTTAAAAGGGGAAATAAGATTATTTTTGTTAACTTTTTAAATTTTGTTATTTTTACCTAAATTAGATTGTAAAATCTGAAAAGGGTATGTATTTACCATTTTCTATTTTATTGAATATTTAATTTATTAAATAGCATGAAATTTAAAAAGGAAAGTTAGCAAATTTATTTTGAAATGATATTTAGGTTACTCAAAACCTAATTTTTCAAAATTGTAGGTTTAATTTTAAATAATATTTTATTTTATTTATTCTTTAAAACCGATTTTTTTAAAAAAAAAATTTCGAAATAAAGTTTAATATTTTTAAAATTAAATAAATCCTACTTCCAACTATCCAAATCTAACTTTTTGCAGGAGTATGTATTTTAGATTGTTTGTAAGTTTTCTAAAACCTATTATTGCTTGATCTAAATTGTCAGGGTTAACTTATTGACAGATCCAATGATCTGATTTTAACTCATGGTTCAATTGAAGATAGAGCAAGTGAATAATTTGTAACAGGTATATTTTTACATTCTTCTTTCATTTGTGTATGACCTAGTAACATGATAAATAAAATATCACATCTTGATAGATTTTATTTAGGCTCATTTAGTTAATGGGCCTATTCAATTAATAACAGTTGTTTATTTTAAGGTTAAATTCCTCTCTTTTGAGCCTTGTGTGAGAGTTGGGAGCCTTAGAAGTGGGTACGACATACTGATTTGGATAACTGTGCTAGGTTAATTAAACTAGTTTGAACTAATAAAATTGAATAGCAACATAATTAATTTCTTCGAAATTAATTTAAGAAAAATATAGTTTAATGAATTTTATTTCTAGATAAACTATTTGTATTTTTCTTCTGTTTAATTAAATAAAGAATTTTAACTAACTAGATTCTTTCTGAAACTTACTTTTATTATTTCATTAAATATTCCTATTTAAGTTATGAATTAATTATTACTAATTTTCCCTTTTAACTTGAATTTGAATATCTTTTGAATTTAATATTAAGTTGAGGAATTCTAGGAAATAGTTATTGAAGATTCTTAAAAGATTATTTTTTAAGTTGGTTTTAAACTTAAAAGGGAATATCTTTAAATTAGGTAATTACCACCTAATTTTTATATTTAATTAAATTTTGTTTGGAAAATTTTAAGTTGTAAATTATAGATTCTTTCTATAATAACTTAAATCAGATATTTTCCAAATCTTGAAAAGATACTTAGTTGAATTGAGATATTTTCTAGATAGTTATTTCTATACTAATTATTATTTCTAATATAGGAAAATATCATTGATTGTGAAATTAATTGTTTAATAATTAATTTTGGTACAATTCAATTAAGGATATTTTTCCTTGTATTAAATTGGAAATTAATAATTAAGCCTTCTCTACACTTAATTATTTATTTCCTGAATTTAATACATTTAATTAAGTTGAAAATTAAATATCTAAGTTGATTCTCATAATGATACTCAGATATTGTTATTTTCATGATATTTAATTAAATAGAAAATTATTTTAAGTTGGATATTTTCATAACAACTTAAATTTGAATAATTTTCAAAATATATTTTATTTATTTTATTAATCATTTTTCAAAATTGCATTTAATTATGCAAGATGATTTTGAATTTATCTTGAAAGATAGATTAAAGTTGTAAATTAATTATTTTAATTAATTTTGAATCAACTTAAATCAATGATCTTTTCATTTAATGATTAATAAAGGAACTAAAATATATTATTAGAAATTGGATTAATTAGTCAAGAAAATCTAGATAGATAATATTTTTGCTTGAAGTATTTTTTCTAAGTAAAGTTTGATTTATTTTAATGTATTTCGAAAATTGTATATTTTTGAAAATACAATATATATATATTGTAGAAAATTTTAATTTGAGTTGCAAATTAATTTAAATTAATACAACTTAAATTAAGTAATTTTCTTAATATTTATTGGAAAATTAATACTAAGATGGAAATAATTCATTTTATTTTCTTAACCATCTAAGTTTAATTTTACAAATATTAAATTAAATTTTATTTAGAGTTTTATTCTAAATTTAAAATTTAATAAATATATATAGATTTAGAATAAATAAATAATAGAAGAAAATACATTTTAAATAATGAGCTTTATTATTAAGATATTCGATCTCCATTGTTGGTTTTACATAGCTATTGTTTTAGTGAGTAATCCTCCCTAATGGAGGAACGTTCATTAGCAAGTTAGCGCCGTTTAATCTCGAAAGATAAGTATATTTATAAGTTATTTATATTAGTATTGATCACCCTAATGGTGGTTACCGTATAAGACTTACAAACGTATGAAACAATGGTGGAAGCTCATGAAATAGGAATGACCTTGACTCTCGCCTAAACGGGACAACGTCAGATTCTCTTTTCGATCGAATAAAAGGTTGCTAGAATGTTTGTCATTTTAGATGAGCTGACAACTCTATTCAATGGATGATAGTTTTGACTCTCGCCTAAACGGGACACTGATATCAGTTTGTTGAAAACCTTGGAAATTATTTAGGATTGCATTTTTTCGTATTTTCTCTAGTCATTCCTACTTGCTATGTGCTAATAATTTCTGAATAAGATTTTGTGTTAAACCATAATTGATATCTATTTATTATCTTCTAGTATCCTGAATTACAATGTCGAATCCCATGTTGTCACTGTTAACTGAAAATAGGCTAAATGGATCTAACTTCCCAAAGTGGAGAGAGAACATTAACATTGCTCTCATAGGTGAAAGTGCCTCGTTTGTGTTGAGGCGAGCGGGTCCCCTGAGCAGCCAGGTGACAATGCAACCAAAACTGTGAAAGAGAAGTTCGAGCGTTGGCAAAATGCTAACAATAAAGCTCGATACTTCATGCTTTCCAGCATGGTTGACACCTTGAAAACAAGGTTTTCTAACACTGTCACAGCTGCAGAAATCATGACGCAGTTAACTGAGCTATTCGGTATGGCATCTATTCAGTCTCACTTTGACGCGACTAAGAAGTTCATTAACGCACGGATGGAACCCCATCAGAATCTGTGTGATCACCTTCTCTAGATGGCTAGTTATTTCCAGGAAGCCCAGAATCATGGTGCTGAAATGGATCAGACTACTCAAGTGAGTCTCATCTTGAATAGTCTGACTCCAAATTTTCTGCCCTATACATCAAATTATGTCATGAATAAGAAGGAACAAGACTTTCATACTTTAGTCAATGACCTTCAGACATATGAAAATTTGATTGGAGGTCCCAAGAAAAGAGGGAATAAACCTCAGAATTCTGGAAATAGTAATAAGACGAGTAATCCTGAGGCACATGTTGCTTCTACTTCCAAATCCAATCATAAGAAGAAGTGGAAAAATGCCAAAAAGCGAGCTCAAGCTGCGAAAGCAGCTAAGAACAAAAAGGCTGGAGCTTCTGGTGATACACCAAAAGGAAAATGTTTCTACTGCAATGAGAAAGGCCATTGGAAATCCCAATGTCCTAAGCTTCTTGCAAAGAAACAAGGTATTTCTTTATAAACTGATGTGTTTTAGTGAATTATTATCCTTTTGGATTATTAATTCTGGACTACTAACCTTGTTTATTATTCTTCTTATAGCTCAAGCTTCTTAAACTCGGATGCTGTCTTAGCGACTTGGATTAGAAAGCTGGATGGTGGATGGAGGTCGTCTATGATAAAGAAGAAGCTCACTTAATTTTTTTTTGAATTAATTGTTTAGTTTTCAAACAATTTGGATTTCAAGTTTTGGGATTTTATTCCCTGTTTGGTTCTCATAATATTGCAAACAATTTTTTTTTGCTTTATAATAAAGTTTCTTTTTCAAATAAACTGCAATCTATGAGTTGAGCTTCAGTACTTTATCTTATAAATCTATTACCAATTGTTATATTTATTATGTTTGTATGTGTATGTGTTTTTATTATTGATACAAATTCTATAGTTATTTAAACTCCTTACAGGGTTATTGCTACATAAATACTAGAAATTATTTCTATGTTTATGAATAATTGTTATTTCTAAAACAATTATTGAGAATTTGTTTAATAAAAAGATCTTTTGATCTGATAGGGGTGGAGAAAAGTTAAGAATAATATGCAGTTCAACGATCTTTTATATCTAATGAACTCTGGATTATATTCAACTTCACAGAATCTCTATCACACTTAGGGATTTACAACCTTTAGGGGTGGATCATAATCTCTATAAACTTAGGGGTGGACTTTATTCCACAGTACCCTTTGTAAGACATAACTTAAGCATGGAAATAATATAATAAATTAGCTATTATCAGAATAAATCCTTGATCTTGATCATATGTTCCAGTTTAGATTTACTGCTGTAATAGTTATTGATACCATTAAAGTTCTTTGATAATGTATCACATTACCTTAGTTGAGTGAGAGAATATTAAAATTCTTTACCCATCTTCGTTTGGTTGATATTTGTGATAGGAACTTAAGAACATCTCTGATAAAACAAATCTAACCATTCACATGGATAGAAATAACTTATCAGAATTATGAGAATAAGATAGAAGAATTCTTGCATAGTCTATTCGAATGACTTGAGCCAAGATTTCTAATCCTCATAACATTTTATGGTATCTTGATTTGATTGCTTAATCTCTGGCAAGTATTTTACACTTCAAATACTAGACTGCTATGTTGTTGACCTAGTCTTAGAGAAACTTACAGTTTCAGACTAAGATAATAAGTCACAATGAGATGTTCCCAGAAACAATAGTAAAAGGTTAAAAGTTTCTAACCAGACATCTGCTAGTGAGTGGGAGCCATCTGAGATGTAATCAAATAGGGAACATTAGGCGACAATCAAGAAAGATTTATGAAAGTGACCTATATGTTAGATATTAAGGAACTATGCATTAGTGATCCCAATATCCACACCGACTCATAAAGAATTTTGAGATGGTGGTTACTCTAGGGGTGGAGGAATCATTGTAGAAGAGTGTAAAAACCCATCTATAATAATTCAAGCTTCATCAGAAAAGATATAACTTTGTAAATTCGAAATTACGAGAAAGTTATTTTACTGAAAAAAATTCTACACTGCATTATCTCAATTCCAAATTTTAAAATTTGAGAGATATGCCTTCTGTTTGTTCAGATGTACTTAATGGGCAGTAAGGATTTCAGTATCCCTTGATGAGTAAAGCATATAGTTAAGGATGTTTCATAGGTTTTATGAACTTGGTTCCAGAAATATGGGTAGATTCAAATATACTACACTTGATCAGAGGATCGAGGCAAAAGATTGATTGTAATGCACAACTTCTTTTATGTTAGTGCAAGTGGGAGTTTGTTGAGTTTTGTGCCCTAAATAAAACCCATTACAATCTGATTAGTTATCAATTTAGAATTTTGAAGTGATTTATGATTACATGTATGTTACATGTTTATGGTTTAATATATATATACCTGATATATGCACAAAATCAGTTAAATCCAGAACATATAGTTATTCACAATTACAGTATTGTCAATACAGTGGAATGTGATTGTGATTATATGATTCAAAAGATTTGGTCCCTGTTCATCAGTGTTTTGGATTTACACTGATGTGATAATCAGCGATGAAGTATACTTACACTTGGAGGAAGTGTTATGTTCTTTCCAGAACATTGGCAAAGTATACTAGTTTCGAATGTATGGAGTATACATTGGACTGGACCGATATTGAACTTGGTCAAAGATATTGTAAACTTACTGTTGTATCTTTCCAAGTCAATATCAGAAGTTGATCTTAGATTGAGAGAATCTAAATCCTGATATGCTTAGGCTCAATCTCAGGAGTGCTATTCATGTTCTTTGATTTATTAGTTAAGCCTACTTTTGGGTCAGGGTGATACGTATATTTTGGGAACATGATAGCATAACTGAGTGGGAGTGCTGAACATAAACATGGAAATCTATAGCTTCTACTGGTGTATAGAAGTAAAGTGATGATTCCCTTCGAGCTTAGTTAAATAGAAGCAAATGGATGAGCTCTTGTTTCAGTGACTATATATTAGATCACTAAAACATCATTTACAGGTAACTATGTAAAGACCGCTTAGTTTAGTTTGGAAATTAGCAGTTAATCATGTTTAATTATGAAAATTATTTATAGCTATTTAAATAATTATTTATACTGTTATTATTGAATTTTGCATTTCCGGTGCCTGGTAACATGGAACTCGGTGTTTGGCTCAGTAAAATCACAACTTAGTATGTTAGTAGATTGGGACGGTTTATTAGACATTGGGAATGTCGGGAGTGGCCGGGAAGTTAGAATTTCCCAAAAATACTCCTTTAGTGTTATTTATGTGATTTTAGTGTGAAGGGGCAAAATGGTCATTTTGCCCCATTGTTAGTTTGTCTTTTTGTGGCTTAATATTTGGAAAATATATGTTTAATTATGCTTTGTTTTGGCTGAAGTAAAAAGGGGTTAAGTGGCATTTCATTTCTTTTTTTCAAAACTTAAAAAAAAAAAATTACAAAAAACTCTCAAAAGCTCTCTCTTTTCCTCTCTTTCTCTCTCGACTGGTATGGTGCTTTAGGGCTGAGATTTCTTTGATTTTCAAGCTCTCTTCCTTTCAATCTTAGTGTTCTTCAAGTGTTTGGTAAGATCTTTATACCTTGTTCTTTTAATTTCTTGAATTTTAAGGAAAAAGATGATGTATGCATGCTTGAATTGGTGGTTGTTGTGGCTGTGATTTTGTTGTGATTTACAGTGGATTAATCTTGTTGTTTTAAGTAGATTAGAGTTAGTGTAATGCATGATAATTGCTTTGATTTCAAGCTTTGAAGTTTTTAGCTCAAAACTATAGTTTTCAAAGAGAAATGGTTAAAATCTGTTGCTGTGATTTTGTTGATGTTTGTAGTAGTTTTCAGAGGCTATTTTATGCATGTTTAAGTAGGTTTGGACTGGTTTGATTGCATGTTGGTAGTGTTTGATCAAGTTTGAGTTTAAAACTCAAAGCTTGATGCTTTAATGGTGATTTTTGATTCTGTGAGTTCTGGGTGGTTTTGTTGCTTTAGAACTGTTATTTGGGTCCTATAGAACAGGTCTGGAAGGTTTGAGGTTGTTTGGATTTGTTTTGGTTGAGTTATGATTTTTTGAAATTCTACCTGCGAGGAACCAGAATTCCGGTTGTGCATCCGGAATTTCGGATGGGGTTTTGAAAATTTCCAGAACCGGAATTTCGGTTGGACAACAGGTCTGCCGGCTGGGCAATTTTCAGAAACCCTAGTTTTCCTCGTTTTTATGTTATTCGGGGTATTGCCATGCTTTTTATCGATAGGAAAACTTTTAGTTCCTAGTTTAAGTCCCCGGGAAGTGATTTAGCGTATCACTTATAGTGTTGTGATTTTTATGGTTTAGGAGCATGTAATCCACCGCGCAGATAGTTCCAGTTAGGTTGACCGGCACACCTGAATTCGGAATTGAGGTAAGATTAGTATAACAGTATGCATATATAGATTACATGTTTAGCGTGCATGTAGGAAGCCTGTTAGATTACATTAGATATGTATGTTGACTTCGAACCATCCGACTGTGTCACATCGGTATAGGCTGGAGTATGACCAGCAGCTGGAGTATGACCAGTATGACCGAGTATAGGCTGACACTGTATCACATCGGCACAGGCTAGAGTATGACTAGCAGCTGGAGTATGACCAGTGTGCCGAGTATAGGCTGATACTTAGGTTGGTGGTTCCGTACTATTTGACGTATCACATCGGTACAGGCTAGAGTATGACTAGCAGCTGGAGTATGACCAGTTCGACCGAGTATAGGCTGATACTGTAACACGTCGGTACAGGCTGGAGTATGACCAGCAGCTGGAGTATGACCAGTTCGACCGATTAGGCTGTTACTTGTCAATAGTACCGTCCCTATGAACGTTCAGGACTCAGTATCGTGTTGGACACGGCAGTTAGGGTTATGGTCAGGGGTATGGGCGTCTGATCATGACCGGGATTTATGTATGAGTATTATTATGCTTTTCTTACTGAGTCTGTCGACACACAGTGCTATGTTTATGTGTAGGTAAGGGCAAGGCTAGAGCTGATGGACCGTGAGCGAGCCGGTGAAGATTGTACATGTCGGGGCGGTTAGGCCTGGAGCGTACGATCATCGGGACAGCGAGGCTATTTTTGTAATTAGTCGCTAGGCGACAAGTATTTTGTATAGACAGTAAACTTTTGTAAATGGTTTTGTAATCGGGATCCCGAGTATTTTGTATAAATATTTTACAAGTTTAATTAAAAAGCAAAAATTTTAATTAATCACGTTTTCCATAAACCTCGTTGATTAGCAACGAGCTGCACAGTATGTTTAAAAATCACGTAATATGCCTATGCTAGTTAGGGTGTTACAAACTAAGTGTTCAAAGGGGCAAAATACATTGAGGGGTGTAAACGGTAAATTGGTCCCATCTCGATGTAAATCATCTATATAGAGGATCTCTTAATCACATAAGATTATAACAATGGTTAATGAGATAGCATATTGATATCGTGAAACATATAATATGCTCTATATAAGTCTGAGAGTGCAATTCCAAGTTCTAAGAGTGGATTCAACAAGGAATTAATAAGTTAGGGATTTACTTGGTAAATCGGTTCAACTTATTGGAAGCTCAGCATATAGATCCATGGTCCCCATTCTAGTTGAGACTATACTGTTTGTAAGACTCTATAATTGATTTATGATTAATCAATTATAATTCTAAAAGTTAGACTATGTCTAATTTGTGAATTCTCACAGTTTAAGAATGAAATTGTAAATAAAAGGGTTTCTAGGTTTAATTATTAATTGAGAGACTTTGCATGTATAATTATTAATTATTTTAAATGACAATATTATTTAATAATCTATTTTAGTTATTAAATAATTAGTTTTGTCATTTAAATGATTAGAATTGGAAAAATGGTATTTTTGGAGAAATAGAAATAAAATTGAGGAAACTGCAAAATCCAAGTGAGGCCCATACACACCATGGCCGACCACCCTTTGCATGTTTCCCAATTATTATTTTCTATTTTAATTGCCATGTAATTGCTAATCAAAGCCTAGCAAAAATAGGAAAGTGGTGGATCAGACTAAATAAGGCAGTAATCAATTACACAGTAAAAGAGGAAACTGCTTATTTGGAAAGTTGTGCTCTCCCTTCTTCCTATTTATAGCCGCCCCTCTCTTTTCTTGATGAATGTCTTTGTTTTGCATTGCTATACACGAATTCAAGAGAGAAAATAAGAGAGAATTTCGAAAATCCTAGTGAGAGAGAAGTGCCCACACACATCACTCAGTACCTCAATCATAGTTTGGAAGACTGTGAAGGATCACATCCAACTGAAGGACATTCGGGCTCAGATCTTGATTATACTCTGCTACAGACAGGAATTAAGGGTTAGAGATCTGAGTGGAAGGAGACACTTAATTCCGCTGCCATCACTGTAAGTTATTCTTAACTTTTATGTGTTTTGTTCATCGTTTTAGAAGTTCAATTTTAGGTTGTTAAATCAACATACTTGTGAGTAGATCTAAGTTCCTAGTAAAATATAATTCCAACAGCCCTGACAGTAGAATTTTAAATATCCTAGATCGAAAGCTTCCAACACACCTAAGAGAGGTAGAATTTACAATGTCAAAGATGATGTGGATATGAAAACTTCATTTAAAAATCTAACTAGGAGAGTTGAAGCTATGTCATTAAGTCAGTCCATGAATACTTCTATACATAGGAATAAAGTTTGTTCCTTATGCTATAGTTCAAGTCATAGTGCCTAGTCATGTCCATCATTACCTATATACCAAGATTCATTCTCTAAAGAAGTAAACACTCTTCAAACTTATGAGAAATCATCTGATAGCCCATATTCTCAATCCTACAATCCAAATAGGAGTAATTATCCAAATTTTTCATCGAGACAGAACCAGGCTCCAATGAACCAAGGGCACCTGTACAACACGCCCAATCAGAGTCATGCCCAACCTAATATGCCATATCCTCAACAACAAAGAAAACTATCGTTAGAGGATACCCTACAATAGTTCATGCAAACCACCCAACAAGCTTTACACACAACTTCTCAATTCCTGTTAAAGCTTTAAACTCAAATGGGTCAGCTTGCTACTGCCATAGCTGAAAGGGAAAACTTTCCAGACAACCCATTCCCAATCCAAAGAGTCAGTACGAGGTAAGTAAATCTAGACCTACTAAAGAAGCTAAATCAATTTCTATCCTGAGGTCGGGAAAAATTATTAAAAAACCTAATTACGTACCTCAACCTGATACTGAAATGAACAAAGACTCATTGAAAGAAAATGAAAAGAGTCAGTCTGAAAGTTCATATTCCAAAGACTCGGTTGAACAATCAAGTCAAACTTTGTCGTTCATTCCAAAAGTTCCATTCCCACAAATATTGATCCCGATCAAAAGAGGTAGTCAGTATGGTGACATCTTAAAGGTATCCAAGAAAGTAAGTATACATATCTCTTTCTTAGATGGCATTAAGCAAATACTTGCGTACTCTAAATTCGTGAAAGATTTGTGTACTGTAAAAAGAAACACCAATATTCTGAAAATGCATTTTTAACGGAACAAGTCATCTCTATAATTCAATATAAAAGTCTTGTTAAACACAAAGATCTAGGGTGTCCCACAATTCCATGTATTATTGGTGATCATGTGATTAATAAAGCTTTACTTGATTTAGGAGCTAGTTTTTATTTGTTGCCTTATTTTGTTTATAAGCAACTTGGTCTAAGGAAACTGAAGCAAACATCTATGACACTTCAGTTAGCTGATCGTTCCTTGAAAATTCCTAGAGGTGTCATAGAAGATATTTTGATAAAGGTAGATAAATTTTATTTTTCTGTTGATTTCATTGTTCTTGATACTCATTTTGTTGAAGACATAAGTTCTCAAATTCCCATCATTTGGGTAGACCATTTTTAGCCACATCAAATGCAATCATCGACTATCGTAATGGTGTTCTTAAATTATTATTTAGAAATATGACTATTGAGTTGAATATTTTTAATGTTGTTAATAAATTTGTTGAATGTGAGGATGTATATGAGGTAAGTTTTATTTAATTCCGTCACACATGATTTCATGCTGAATAAATATAGTTCTTTTGAAAATTGTCCAGGTCATTTTGGTATGAATTTTGAAAATTCTTTTGATAGTGTAAATTCATTGTTAGAGTCTACACCATTAATAAACACGAAAGAGTGGAACACTAAAGTTGAATCAATTGAACCTTTTCTCTAGTTAGAATCACAGTCACTCCTTGAACCACCAAAGTTAGATCTAAAGGTTTTACCCAAAGATCTAAAATATGCATTCCTAGGAGAGTCAGAAACTGTAATATCCTGATAAGCCTAATAGCAAATAATTAGGGTTTATTATAGGTTAATCAGGTAATAAGTGGGATTATGATCTTACTAATCTAGTTCAACATAAATTTTAAATTCGCTATATATAAGTGAGTAAATAAGTGTAATTTATAAACTACAGAGATTTATATAGCATGTGTGAATGTAATATGAGTTATATGTGAAATAAAAATAATTTTCAGGTTCAGTGAACCTAGATACCCGATTGGAGGCCAAAAATATCACAATAGTTTTAGTTAAAAATATTGATGGAATTATTGGGATAAGTTGATTTTAGAAATACTGGGATATTTTAAAGTACTCGAAGTTGGCTAAATATCCTAAAAGTAAAGATTTCTTAGTGGCTAAAAAATAATAAGAAAACTATTAATATTAAAGTTTTTATTAATATTATATTATATTATATTATATTATTATTATTATTATTATTATTATTATTATTATTATTATTATTATTACAACACTATTTTTATATACATATATATAAAACTTATCGTTTCAAAATAAAACTTTATTATATATATATATATATTATAAGTTATATCACTAAACATAAATGAAAACAAAACGAACGAACCCTTATTTTCCCCTTTCGACGAAACCCTCTCCTTTTTATATTTATTTTCTTCGATATTCAATCCAAAATCTAGCGATCTAAGCTCCAGTAGTAGTGGGATAGCGAATTCTCAGAGCGGGAAATCGAGTTTAGAATTTTTTAAAGCTTAGGTCTGAGCTTTGATGGTGTTTTCCGTTTAAGGACTCTATAATTTTTGTTATTTAAGGATTACTGTATATATGATATATATGTGTCCTGTGAAGTTTGGAATGATTTGGATAGGTTTTGGGGGTGTTTCGGTGAGTGCGAAATTTGACATTTTTGCCGAAAAACGGTCTGCCGTTTTGTCAACATGGCCTGCCGTTTATGGAAATTCCAGTGAGATCTAGAATTGTATTTTTGTCATAACTTTTCACTCGGGTGTCTATTTTGGACGTTCTATATACCGTTTCGAAGCATGCAACGAGCTCTACCATACGCTGTATGTTGTAGAGACAAAATATAAGTTTTATTTTAGTGTATTTATACCGCGGGGTTTGGTAGAAAATCCTAAATTATCTTATGTGAACATTAAGCAGTGTTTTAGGATAAACACATATTGGTTTACCGTTGTTGTGACATAAGGCCGAGATCATCGGAGATAGTTCTTCGCTTGGGTTGGCCGAAATGTATGAACCTGGATTAAAGGTAAGAAAAGTATATTGTACTACATAGTATGTTGTATTGTAATACAATTAATATTGTTATATAATGAAAAGATTGATTGGTTAAGCAATGATAATGTGATGATACTATGGATATAATATATGGGCTCACTTGATTAGGTGATGCGATATACTTGGAGAAGTACCGAGCGTAGGTACCGCGTCAGTGACATATGATGAGTACTGAGCGTAGGTACGGGCTCACCTGATTAGGTGATACAATTTTCCTGGCAATATTTTGGGCGTAGGTACGAGCGTCAGTTACATATGATGAATACTGAGCATAGGTATGGGCTCACCTGATTAGGTGATGCGATTCTCTTAGGAACGTGTAGATACGACGTCTGTGATATAAAAATTGCCAAGTTATGGCATAGAATGAAACTGTTGTAGGGTGTCCTCCTAGCGATGTGTAGATACGGGCATCAGTGATATATGATAAGTATCAAGCATAGGTACGAGCTCGTCTAATTAGGCGATGTGATATATTTATGCCAGGTTGTAGCACGGGCTCACCTAATTAGGCGATACAATTATATGATATATGTGTGTAAATTTTTGGCACAGGCTCACCTAATTAGGTGATGTAGTTATGTGTTAAATGGTACCAAGCTATCGCATGAGCTTACTTGATTAGGCAATGCAATACAGGATTATCAGATTAAAGCATCGACTTGTTTAATTAGGCAATGTGATATAATGAAGATGGTTACTTTATGAAGTAACATATATATGATTTATATTTTTAATGAATATGATTCCTATTAGTGGTATAATGATTTTGTATTACCAAATATCTGTATGCTGATACTTATTCATGGCAGATGCGAGTAGTGATTTGGATTTCATCTTAAGAACAATGCATAATGGTTTGATTCCGATTGTGTATAAATGATAATATTTGAATAGTAAATTATATGATTATTATTATTGCTTTTCTTGCTGAGTCCTTGTCACTCACGGGTGCTTTGTGGTACAGGTAAGGGCAAGGAAAAGTTAGAGTTGCCATGAGGTGATTACCTTCTCCAGCAATGTACATATTGGCCCCACTGCCCTGTGTGTCGAGTTGTCAGGAGTTATTTTAGACTGGCTGTCTCTACTGTATTTTGAATTTCTATTGTCTATAGTCTTACGGGTAAATCTTTTTATAACATGGATCCCGGGAACACAGTTTTACTGCTATTATAATGTCCATATTCAGTCTTTTATTTTAGTCAAGTTTTTAATATTCTCATAATTTTTAATAATCAATTAATGTAGTAGTATTTATCCAGTTTATAAAATTACATGTGGTGTCCTTATGGAATAGGGCGTTATAGAAACCTTCCCTATTATCATCGCATCTGCGTTAGACAAAGAACAAGAAGAAAAATTGGTACAATTTTTTAAGAGTCACAAAGAAGCCATAGGGTGAACCATGGCTGACATCAAAGGAATTAGTCCTTCAATGTGAAAGAAGGTTAAATCTAAACATGAAAGAGGTAGTTAGAGATGAGATACTTAAATCATTAGATGTAGGTATTATATACCCAATTTTTGATAGTTCATGGGTCAGGCCTGTTGGAATTTATTTTACCAGGATCTTAGATCTACTCACAAGTATGTTGTTTAAACACCCTAAATATGAACTTTCTAAAACGATAAATTAAACACATATAAAGTTAAGAAAACCTTACATTGATGCAGCGGAATTAATGTCTCCTTCCACTCAGATCTCTAACCCTTGTATCCTTTCTGTAGCATAGTATAATCAAGATCTGAGCCCGAATGTCCTTCTTCTTCAAGTTTGATCCTTCACAGTCTTCCAATCTATGATTGAGTTACTACTTGCTGTGTGTGGGCACTTACTCTAGCACTAGGGTTCGAAATTGATGAAGGGAAAAGAGAAGAGGGATTTCGGCCAGGTATAGAAAGTGGGGAAGGCTCAGTTTTTCTGAAGAGAGAAATTTCTGTCAGATTACTAATGAAAGCATGTGATTTGACTGAGCCATCACTTTCTATTTATAGGCAACTACTACGTTTAGGTTCGGAATTATTTGGCATTAAAATAATGAAAAAATCAATTTGAAACTCCTCATTAAGTGGCCGGCTAAGGTGTAGCAGTGGGCCCCACTTAATTTTGTAGTTTTATCAAATTTTATCTCTATTTTCTCAAAAACGCTAATTTTCTAATTCTAACCTTTTAAATGCCAAAACTAATTATTTAATAACTAAAATAGATTATTAAATAATATTGTCATTTAATTTAATTATTAATTAGACATATAAAGTCCATTAATAAATAAATAAACCTAGAATCTCTTTTCTTTACAATTTCACCCCTGCTTAGTGAAAATTCATAAAATTAGACATAGTCTAACTTTAGAATTATAATTGATCAATCACGAATCAATTAATGAGTCTTACAAGCAGAATGTTCTCAACTAGAATGGGGACCATGGATCTATATGCTGAGCTTCCAATAAGTGAACCAAATTTACCAAGTAAATTCCTACTTATTAATTCTTCGTTGAATCCACTCTTAGAACTTAGAATTGCACTCTCAGACTTATATAGAGCATATTATATGTTTCACGATATCAATATGCTATCTCATTTGACCATTGTTATAATCTTATTGTGATTTAAAGATCCTCTATATAGATGATCTACATCGAGATGGGATTTCTTTACCGTTCTCACCCCTCAATGTATTTTGCCCCTTAAAACACTTAGCTACCTGTAAATGGTGTTTAGTGATCTAATGATTAGTCAGTTAAACAAGAGTTCATCCATTTACTTCTATTTGCTAAGCTCGAAGGGAATCGTCACTTTACTTCTATACACCAGTAGAAGCTATAGATTCCATATTTATGTTCAGCACTCCCACTCAATCATACTATCATGTTCCCAAAATATACGTATCACCCTGACCTAAAAGTAGGCTTAACTAATAAATCAAAGAACATGAATAGCACTCCTGAGTTGAGCCTAAGCATATCAGGATTTAGATTCTTTTAATCTTAAGATCAACTACTGATATTGACTTGGAAAGATATATATAACGGTAAGTTTGTAATATCTTAACTTAGTTGCAATATCGGTCCAGTCCAATGTATACTCCATACATTCGAAACTAGTATACTTTACTAATGTCCTGGAAAGAACATAACACTTACTCCAAGTGTAAGTATACATCATCGCTGATTATCACATTAGTGTAAATCCAATAACACTGATGAAACAGGGACCGAGTCTTTTGATACATATGATCACAATCACATTCCAATGTGTTGACGATACTATAATTGTGAATAAACATATGATCTGGATTTAACTGATTCTGTGTATAATAGTAATAAACATATTAAACCATTAGCATGTAAAATTCATGCAAACATCAATCACTTCAAATTTCTTATATTGATAACTAATCAGATTGTAAAGAGTTTTATTTAGGGCATAAAACCCAACAAACTCCCACTTGCACTAATATAAAACAAACTGTGCAAATAGGTCAATCTGATGTCTTGATCTTCAGATCAAGTGTAGTATATTTGAATCCACACAAACTTCTGGAAACTAGTTCATAAATACTCTTATGAAACATCCTTTACTATATGCTTTACTCATCAAGGGATACTGAAATCTTTACTGTTTTAAAGTACATCTGAATAAGCAGAAGACATATCTCTCATATTTTTAAATATGTAATTGTGATAGTACAGTGTAGACATATCTCTCATATCTTTACTGTTTCTGGTATTTTCAAATGGACAAAGTTATAATTCTTCTCTGGTAGAGCTTGAATCATTATAGAATAATTCCTCCACCCCCAAAGTAAACACCATCTCATAGAAATCTCGAAATGAGTTGGTGAGACACAAGGACAACTGATACACAATTCCTTAATATCTAACATATAGATCACTTTCATAAATCTTTCTTGAATATCTTCTAATGTTCCCTATTTGATTACATCTCAGATAGCTCCCACTCAATAGCAGATGTCTGGTTAAATAATACTTTTAACCTCTGATTGTTTAGAGAGTTACCTAGTTGTGACTTTTTTATTAGTCTAAAACTTTAAGTTAAGACTAAGTCATCAACATAGCAGATTAGTATTTGAAGTGAAAAATACATGCCAGAGATAAAGTAATCAAAATTAAGATACTATCAAATTTTATGAGGATTAAGAATTCTACGTTCAAGTCATTCGAATGGACTGAACTAGAGTTCTTTATCTTATTCTCATAATTCTGATAAGCTATTCCTATCCATGTGAATGGTTAGATTTGCTTTTCAGTAGTGTTCTTAAGTACCTATCACAAGTGTCAACCTGATGAAGATGGGTATAGAATTTTAAAATTCTCCCACTCAATTAAGGTAGTGTGAAACTTTAACAAAGAACTTTCAAAAGTATCAAACTTTTACTTACAACAGTAAAATCGAAATGGAACATACAATCAAGATCAAGAATTTATATTGATAATAGCTGACTCATTATATTACTTCCATGTTTAAAGAAGATATGTGTTACATAGGGAATTGTGGAATAAACTCCACCCCTAAGAATATACATATAGGGTACTTGTGGAAAACCTCCACCCCTAAGTATATAGAGATTATGATCTACCCCTAAAGGTTGTAAGATCATGATTCTCCTAGTGTGATAGAGTTTATGTGGAGTTGAATACTATCCAGAGTTCATTAGATATAAAAGATCGTTGAACTGCATAGTTTTCTTAACTTTTCTCCACCCCTATCAGATCAAAAGATCCTTTTATTAAAAAAATTCTTAATAATTGTATTAGAATTAACAATTATTAATAAACATAGAATTAATTTCTAGTGTTTATTTAATATAACTCTATGAAGAGTTGTAAATATTATAGAATTTGCATCAATAATAAAAAAAACACTTACACATATAAACATATAAATATAACGTGGTAATAATTGATGAAGATAAAATAAATGAAGCTCATTTTCATAAATTGCAATTGTGAATTTCGAAAATTAAAGAATACTTTATTAATAATAATTAAAAAAAAAATGTATTGCAACAATATGAGAAAAACAGGGATAAATATCCGTAACTAAATTTTGAAATCCAAATTGTCTTTAAACTAAAACAATTAATTCAAAAAATAAATTGAAGAGCTTCATCTTCATTTGGACGATTTTACCCTTTGATCCAGCTTTCTGATCCAACTCATCTGAGTTCAAGTAGCTTGGCCTATAAGAAGAAGAAAACAAATAAACAAATTTAGTCCAGAATCATAAATCCAATTGGATAATAATTCACTAAAACTCTTAAAGTTTATAAATAGAAATACCTGGTTTCTTTGCAAGAAGTTTAGGACATTGGGGTTTCCAATGACCTTTTTCATTGCAGTAGAAACACTTTCCTTTAAGTGTAGCATCACCAGAAGGAACAGCCTTTTTATTTTTCCTGGCTTTTGTTCGCTTCTTGGTGTTCTTCCACTTCTTCTTCGATTTGGGCTTTGAAGCAGAGGCAACATTTGCTTCAGGTTTCATCGTCCCATTACCACTCCCAGGATTATGAGGTTTACTCCCTTTCTTCTTGGGTCCTCCAATCAAATTTTCATAAGTTTGAAGGTCATTGACTAATTCATGAAAGTCAATTTCCTTCTTATTAATGACATAATTTGATGTGTATGGTAGAAATGCTGGAGTCAGGCTATTCAAGATAAGACTTACTTGAGTAGCACTGTCCATTTCAGCACCATGATCCTGGGCTTCTTGGAAATAACTTGACATTAGGAGAACATGGTCACGCACATTTTGATGAGGTTCCATCCGTGCATTAATGTACTTCTTAGTCGCGTCAACGCGTGACTGAAGTGATGCCTTACCGAATAGCTCATTTAACTTTGTCATAACTTCAGCAACCTTCTCGATTTTAGAAAACCGAGTTTTGAGGGTGTCAACCATGCTAGAAAGCATAAAATATAGAGCTTTGTCATTTGCTTTCTGCCAACGCTCATACTTTTCTTTCACAGCTTTGGAAGCATTGTCCCCAGGCACTTCAGGTGACAACTCAGTTAAAACAAACAAGGCACTTTCTCCTATGAGAGCAATATTAATGTTCTCATTCCACTTATTAAAGTTAGATCCATTCGGCTTGTTTTCAGTCAACAGTGATAACATGGGATTCATTTTGATAATACAGGATACTACAAAATAATAGAAATCAACAAATAGAAATTAATGATGGTTTAACACAAAATCAATTCAGAAATTATAAGCACATAGCAAGTAGGAATGATATGAGAAAATACTTAAAAAAAAATTCAATCCTAAATAATTTCCAAGGTTTTTCAATAAACTGATAACAGTGTCCCGTTTAGGCGAGAGTCAAAGCTATCATCTATTGAATAGAGTTGTCAGCTCATCTAAAATGTTAAACATTCTAGCAACCTTTTATTCGATCAAGATTGGAATCCAGCGTTGTCCCGTTTAGGCGAGAGTCAAGGCTATTCTATCTTATGAGCTACTACCATTGTTTCGCAATTTGCAAGTCAAATATGGTCGCCACCATTAGGGTGGTCCATACCATATAAAACACTTACCAACTACTTATCTTTCGAGATTAAACGGTGCGAAATTGCTAATGAACGTTCCTCCATTAGGGAGGATTACTCACTAAAACAAACGCGGTGTAAAACCCACAATGGAGATCGAATATCTTAATAATAATAAAGCTCATTCTTTAAAATGTATTTTCTTTATTATTCTAATAAATAAATTCTCAATCAATTCATAATTAAGAATTAAAATTTAAAAATATGAATTTAATATAATATTTATAAAATTATACTTAGACGGTGATTGAAATAAAATTAATTATTTCCATCTTAGTAATAATCTTAAATATAAATATTAAGGAAATTAATTTAAGTTGAATTAAATTAGATTAATTAGCAACTTAAAAATTTCCTTGAGAATATATTTATTGAGTTCGAAAATTTAAAGTATAAAAACTATACAATTTTCGAAAAATAATAAAAATAGAAAAGAAATGCTTCAAGCAAAAAATATCACCTATCTAGATTTGCTTTTGACTAATTAATTCAATTTCTAATAATATATATATTTTAATTTTCTTTTATTTTAAAATTAATCAATTAAATGAAAAAAAATCATTGATTTAAGTTGGCCCAAGAATTAATTAAAATAAATAATTAATTTACAACTCAATCTATTTTTCAAGATAAATTCGAAAAATATTGCATAAATAAAATGCAATTTTCGAAATTGATTAATAAAATAAAGAAAAATATATATTTTTTGAAAATTATTTGAATTTAAGTTGAAAAATTAAATTTCAACCTAAAAATAATTTTCTATTTAATTAAGTGTCATGAAAAATAAATATTTAAGTATCATGATGAAAATCAACATAGATATTTAAAATTTTCAAGTTAATTAAATGTATTAAATTCAAGAAATAATAATTAAGTGTAGGGAAGGCTTAATTATTAATTTCTAGTTTAATACTAGGAAAAATATACTTTAATAAAATTTGTACCAAAATTAATTATTTAAATAATTAATTTCACAAAGTATAATATTTTCCTATTTAAATATTACGAATAATAAGTAGTCTAGAAATTACTATCTAGAAAATATCTTATTTGCCAAAGTATCTTTTCAACAAAAATTTGAAAAATATCTAATTTAAGTTATATAGAAAAAATCTAAAACTTAAATAATTTCATATTTAGATTTAATTAAATATCAAAAATTAAGTTATAACCACTTAATTTGAAGATATCTTTTTAAGTTAATATTCGAAAAGATATTAACCTAAAAAATATCTAAAATATTCCATTTTAAGTTAATATTCGAAAAGACATTAACTTAAAAAATATCTTAAGAATTTTTAATAACTAATGCCTAGGATTCCTCAACTTGATTTAAAATTTAAATAAAATATTCAAATTTAAGTTAGATAAGAAAAATCAGTTGATACAACTTATTTATAACTTAAATAGGAATATTTAATTAAATAAGCTCCAGAAAGAATCTAGTTAGTTAAAATTCTATATTTAATTAAATACAAGAAAAATACAAATAGTTTGTCTAGAAATAATATCTAAAACTAAAAGTGTTTTTCTTAAAATTAACTTTAAAATATTAAAATGAAAATAGATTTTCACATATTTTAAAAGTTAATTATGTTGCTAATTCAATTTTATTAGGTCAAACTAATATAATTAACCTAGTACAGTTATTCAAATCAGGCAAATGGGCCTTCACAATTGGGGTAGTTCATGTGAGGGGGTGCTGGGTTTAGTATGTCGTACCCACTTCTATCGCTCCCAACTCTCACACAAGGCCCAAAAGAGAGGAATTTAACCTTAAAATGAATAACTGTTATTAATTGAATAGGTCCACGAACTAAATGGACCTAAATAAAATCTATCATGGTGTGACATTTTATTTAGCAACAACCTATATGCATCTATATAATAAAATAAACACATAGGCTCACACAGGTACACACTTGGATGGATCCTATCATGTTGCTAGGTCATACACAGATGAAAGAAGATTGTAAAATTTACCTGTTACAAATTATTAACTTGACCAAGGGAGCCATCAGATCAATAGATCTGGCAAAAAGTACCATGGCTATTTGCAATCAAGTAATAATAGGTTTTGAAAACTTACAAACAAGCTAAAACCACATACTCCTGCAACAAGGTTAGCTGGATAGTTGGAAGTAGGATTTATTTAATTTTAAATAAATAAATTTTGAAAATTAAAGTAATTAAATAAATAAATAAAATAAATATTTTATTTTGAAAAATAAAATAAATAATAATATTAATTTATTTTTCGAAAAATAAAAAATAAAATTAAAATTTAATTTTTGAAAATAAAAAAAAATTATTTAAATTTCGAAATTATAAAAAAATACTTAAAATTAAACCCACAATTTTGAAAAATTAGGTTTCAACCACCCTAAATATCATTTCAAAATTTACTAACTACTTTTAAAAATTAAATGTTAGTTTATAAATAAAAATTAGAAAAGATAAATTAAATATCTATTTTCAGATTTTAAATTTAATTTAAATAAATAAAATAACAAAATTTAAAAGTTAGCAAAATATCTTACATTTATTTAAAATTACATGATTATAGTTATCTTATTTTAAATTTAAATAAGGTCAAAATGTTTAAAAAAAATTAATTTAAAAAATTAAATATCTGACCTTAAATTTAAAAATAAGATAAGATATAATCAAATTTAAAAATAAGATAAATAATTAAGCAAAATGATAGATATTTACTAATTTCAAATTCAAATTACACTAATATCATGAATTAAATAAAAAAATATTAAATTAATTCATTATGATAATTAGACTTGAATTAGGATAGTAAATCTGTATATACAAAACTACACAAAAAATCGGAAGTTAATTCCATGAAAAAACATGAAAAAACGAAGAAAAACGAAAAATTTGGGAGCTGTACGGACAGTTTTCGCGCGCGCATGAGAATTTCAGCACAACTCCGTTTTTTTTTTCGAATCTTCAAAAAATCATAACTAATTCAAATTAAATCAAAATTGAGTTCTGTAAAAAAGTAACTTGCTTAAATTTTTCCATACTATCCAATAAAAATAATTTCAGAAACAGATATTCAATTATTTTTTATGAAAATTCACAAACACCAATCAATCATCAAATAACACTCAATACAACATGATACCATCCAAAAACAAACAAACAATCGTTTTAAAGTCCAAATTTCATGCAAGTAAATCAATTACCATGGCTTTGAGGCCAGTTGTTGGAATTTATTTTACCAGGATCTTAGATCTACTCATAAGTATGTTGTTTAAACACCCTAAATATGAACTTTCTAAAACGATAGATTAAACACATATAAAGTTAAGAAAACCTTACATTGATGCAGCGGAATTAATGTCTCCTTCCACTCAGATCTCTAACCCTTGTATCCTTTCTGTAGCAGAGTATAATCAAGATCTGAGCCCGAATGTCCTTCTTCTTCAAGTTTGATCCTTCACAGTCTTCCAATCTATGATTGAGTTACTACTTGCTGTGTGTGGGCACTTACTCTAGCACTAGGGTTCGAAATTGATGAAGGGAAAAGAGAAGAGGGATTTCGGCCAGGTATAGAAAGTGGGGAAGACTCAGTTTTTCTGAAGAGAGAAATTTCTGTCAGATTACTAATGAAAGCATGTGATTTGACTGAGCCATCACTTTCTATTTATAGGGAACTACTAGGTTTAGGTTAGGAATTATTTGGCATTAAAATAATGAAAAAATCAATTTGAAACTCCTCATTAAGTGGTCGGCCAAGGTGTAGTAGTGGGCCCCACTTGATTTTGCAGTTTTATCAAATTTTATCTCTATTTTCTCAAAAACGCCAATTTTCCAATTCTAACCTTTTAAATACCAAAACTAATTATTTAATAACTAAAATAGATTATTAAATAATATTGTCATTTAATTTAATTATTAATTAGACATAAAAAGTCCATTAATAAATAAATAAACCTAGAATCTCTTTTCTTTACAATTTCACCCCTGCTTAGTGAAAATTCATAAAATTAGATATATTCTAACTTTAGAATTATAATTGATCAATCACGAATCAATTAATGAGTCTTACAAGCAGAATCTTCTCAACTAGAATGGGGACCATGGATCTATATGTTGAGCTTCCAATAAGTGAACCAAATTTACCAAGTAAATTCCTACTTATTAATTCTTCGTTGAATCCACTCTTAGAACTTAGAATTGCACTCTCAGACTTATATAGAGCATATTATATGTTTCACAATATCAATATGCTATCTCATTTAACCATTGTTATAATCTTATTGTGATTTAAAGATCCTCTATATAGATGATCTACATCGAGATGGGATTTCTTTACCGTTCTCACCCCTCAATGTATTTTGCCCCTTAAAACACTTAGCTACCTATAAATGGTGTTTAGTGATATAATGATTAGTCAGTTAAACAAGAGCTCATCCATTTACTTCTATTTTCTAAGCTCAAAGGGAATCGTCACTTTACTTCTATACACCAGTAGAAGCTATAGATTCCATATTTATGTTCAGCACTCCCACTCAATCATACTATCATGTTCCCAAAATATACGTATCACCCTGACCTAAAAGTAGGCTTAACTAATAAATCAAAGAACATGAATAGCACTCCTGAGTTGAGCCTAAGCATATCAAGATTTAGATTCTTTAAATCTTAAGATCAACTACTGATATTGACTTGGAAAGATATATATAACGGTAAGTTTGTAATATCTTAACTTAGTTGCAATATCGGTCCAGTCTAATGTATACTCCATACCTTCGAAACTAGTATACTTTACTAATGTCCTGGAAAGAACATAACACTTATTCCAAGTGTAATTATACATCATCGTTGATTATCACATTAGTGTAAATCCAATAACACTGATGAAACAGGGACCAAGTCTTTTGATACATATGATCACAATCACATTCCACTGTGTTGATGATACTGTAATTGTGAATAAACATATGATCTGGATTTAACTGATTCTGTGTATAATAGTAATAAACATATTAAACCATTAGCATGTAAAATTCATGCAAACATCAATCACTTCAAATTTCTTATATTGATAACTAATCAGATTGTAAAGAGTTTTATTTAGGGCATAAAACCCAATAAGGTCGATCTATGTTGTTCCTAAGAAGTATGGAATTACTGTAGTTAAGAATGCAAATGATGAATTAATTCCCACTAAAATCCAAACTGGATGAAGAGTGTGCATTGACTACAGAAAACTTAATAGCCTCACTAGAAAACACCATTTTCCGTTACCCTTCATTGACCAAATGCTTGAAAGATTAGCTAATTACGAGTACTACTGTTTTCTTGATGGTTATTCAGGATACAACCAAATCCCGATAGCACCTGAGGATCAAGCAAAGACCACTTTTACATGTCCATATGGAACTTTTGCTTATCGACGCAGGTCTTTTAGCTTATGCAATGCGACGTTTCAAAGGTGTATGATTGTAATTTTTTCTGATATGGTTGAATATTTTTTGGAAATCTTTATGGATGATTTTTCGATTTATGGATCTTCTTTTGATGAATGTTTACACCATCTGTCTCTTGTCTTGATTCGGTGTAAAGAAAAAAATTTAGTGCTAAATTGGGAAAAATGTCATTTTATGGTAAAACGTGGAATTGTCTTAGGACATGTGATTTCATCTGTGGGAATCAAAGTTGACAAAACTAAAGTTGATCTTATTTCAAAACTCCCACCACCTAAGACTATGTAATATCCTCTTTCTTGAAGGGTAATTAATTTTCTCTATACTTTTATTAGTTTATTTTATTTGCCAATAGGGATAATTTATCATTTTGAATATTAATTAGTTTAGTGAAGTATGAGATTTTTTTTCTTTTTAGTGACAATAGAATTTCTTTTACTTTTTTTTTATTTTGAGGGTGTGTATAATGCTAGATAAATAATTAAATTATTGGAGATAATTTAATATTTACTTATTTGTGAATATTATTATAAGTGTAATAATAATAATAATAATAATAATAATAATAATAATAATAATAATAATAATAATAATAATATGTGTAAATATATTATAGCATATTTTTTAGTTTATTATTATTATTATTACTAATATTATTATTATTATTATCAGCTAGTATAGAGTATATAAAGTATGTATATATATTACTTTTTTTTAAAAAAAATAAGTTGTTGATCTAGGAATATATTAGGGCTAGGACTATATATAAGATGTTTATATGATCGTTTAGGGTTTAGAAACGGTGGTGAGATACTAAGAGAGAGAGAGAGGTTGTCGGTCGAACGAAACTGAGTGGTTAGAAAGTGAGATTTCGGGTTTGTTGAGTTTGAGAGTTTTTGGACTGCTCTATATTATCTATTTGAGTTTTATTTCATCCAAGAGGAGTTTTAGATGCAATTGGAAGGTCTGTAACCGCACCATTCGATAGACACCATTGTTTACGTTTAAAAATACCGTTCTTGAAACAGACCCGGATTTGAACGCGTTTAAGTTGTTTCGAAAATCAAAGGAGGTTGTGTTTAAGTTTATGGGACCCCAAAGATCAGTTTTTACATGAAGAATCAGAGCTTGAAGGTCTGAAATAAAATTTGCCATTTATGACTCCATTAACAACGGTACACCAGAGTTGGAGAAGACAACTCCGATTTGATGCATTGAGGTTGTGATCTTGGGTAGTGCTTGATTGCTTTGAGGTCCTAAGCACTGTGGAAAGCTTCCCCAATCGAAAAGACGCATCAAGAGCAATTGGGGACAAAGTTACACTTTGTCGGCGACGGAACCGACATGAACACCGGCGATCGTGTTCTCGGTAGTTCTGAGGTGTTTTTCTCACATATTTTTATAGATTTCAATTCCTTATTTTATTCTAAAGTGTTTGGTAAAGTTTGATACTTTTCTAAATTTATTTGGAATTATTGTGAATTATTTAGTTTATTTTTAAGTTAATTATGAAAAATACTTAGGTTACTCAGAAAAATCTAAGTTTATTTATATGATTAGTTATGAGATATATACTGTAACAAAATTGATAGATTTAAATTTCAGTCAATTTTGTATTTTTTATGAATTATTTGTGTTATTTCTTAATTCAATTATAAAAAATACCTAGTTTGCTCAAAACATTCAACGTAAATTATTTGTCGCTTGGTATTGACTATAAACTGTGTTAGAATAATTAAAATTAGTTTTTGATTATTTTTATATTTTTCATGAATTTATTTATTTAATACTTAAAATAATTATAAAAAATAGTTTAGTGATTCTAAAATAGTAAAATATATTTTTGTAATGTTATTTATTATCTATGATATGAAAAAAAGGATTATATAATTTAATAGTTGCTATAGTATTTATTATAATTATTTATGACTAATTAACTATTTAATTGGGTTTTAAATAGAATAAATAGTAAAAATTGTGTTCAATCTTTGGGGAACCTTCAATGTAATGCTAAAGTATAATTATAGTGTCTGGAATTAATTTGAGACAATATTGAGATTTTTGCTATTTTTGAGTAATTATTTAGGATTTTATTTATTTTTAACATATAAATTTTTACATAATCACGGTAGTATTTCACACATATTTCTATGCAGATTGGATATATTTTATGATCTATATAATTGGTTAAAGAACATGATATCTTCTGAATTTGGTAAATAATTACCTAATGGCATATTTAATTAATAAATATATAATATTTTAGTAATTTTTCACGTTTATTTTACGTTAAAAATGTTCATATGGGTACAGAAAATTTGCTTGTGGGAATCAAAATAATAAATTATTATGAATAGTGTGGCATTCAAGTGAAATTGGCTTATGTATTACACATTTTTACGTAAGTTTCTGTATGAGTACCGAGATTCATACTTGAATGTATTTTGAGTGTATTGTTGTGTTAATTCTCAACAAGAAAATTCAGTGAGGTGCTTGGAGTAGCAAGAAGGTGTTCTTAACAACTGAGGTAAGAAGAGTGGACATCTGTACACAGGGTATATGTTGAAAGATACAACTTTATTGTGGGTTTAATGTTCATGTGCTTATGAGATTTTATATTATGAATTGTTATTATGTGATAGTGATGAAGGCTTTTGACTGTTTGTGTGAGTATATCACTTATAGAATAGATTTTCTGCTGCTTGTGTGAGCATATTATTACAAATATTATTATCATTATTTCTAATATTATTATTATTATTATCATTATTATTATTATTAGTATTATTATTATCAATTAGTATAGAATGTGGTATGTATATATATATATTTTGTTTTTTAAAGTTTTAAATTGTTGATCTAGGGTTATATTAGGGTTAGAACTATATATAAGACGTTTATATGATTGTTTAGGGTTTATAAACGGTGGTGAGATACTAAGAGAGAGAGAGAGAGAGAGAGAGAGAGAGAGAGAGAGAGAGAGAGAGAGAGAGAGAGAGAGAGAGAGAGAGAGAGAGAGAGAGAGAGAGAGAGAGAGAGAGAGAGAGAGAGAGCGAGAGAGAGAGAGAGAGAGAGAGAGAGAGAGAGAGAGAGAGAGAGAGAGAGGTTGTGGGTCGAACGAAACCGAATGGTGAGAAAGTGAGATTTTGGGTTTGTTGAGTTTAAGAATTTCTGGGCTGCTCTAGATTATTTCTTTGAGTTTTATTTCATCCAAGAGGAGTTTTAAATGTGATTAGAAGGTCTGTAATCACACCTTTCGAAAATACCGGTCTTGAAACGAACCCAGATTTAAACACGTTTAAGTTGTTTCTGAGATTAAAGAAGGTTGTATTTAAGTTTGTGGGACCCCAAAGATCAGTTTTAACTTGAAGAATCGGAGCTTTAAGGTCTGAAATAAAATTTGCCATTTTTGAGTCCATTAACAACGGTACACCGGAGTTGGAGAAGACGATTTCGATCTGATGGATTGGGGTTGTTATCCTGTGTAGTTCTTGATTGTTTTGATGTCTGAAGCAGTGTGGAAAGCTTCCCCAATCGAAAAGACGCGTCAAGAGCAATCGGGGACAAGGTTACACTTTGTCGGCGACGGAACTGATGTGCACGCCGGCGACCACGTTCTTTCTCACATATTTTTATAGATTTCGATTCCTTATTTTATTCTAAGGTGTTTAGTAAGGTTTGATAATTTTCTGAAATTATTTTGAATTATTATGAATTATTTAGTTTATTTCTTAAATTAATTATAAAAAATACTTAAGTTATTCAAAAAAATCTAAGTTTATTTTATATGATTATTTATGAGATATATACTGTTACAAAATTTATAGATTTCAATTTCAGTCCATTGTGTATTTTTTATGAATTTTTTATGCTATTTTTTAATTTAATTATAAAAAGTACTTAGGTTGCTCAAAAAATTCAAAGTAAATAATTTTTGGCTTGGTACGGACTATAAACTATGTTAGAATGGTTGAATTTTGTTTTTGATCATTTTTGTATTTTTCATGAATTTATTTATTCAATACATAAAATAATTATGAAAAATAGTTAAGTAATTCTAAAATAGTAAAATATATTTTTGTAATGCTATTTACTATCTATGATACAAAAAAAAAGGTTTTATAATTTAATAGTTGCTATAGTATTTATTATAATTATTTGTAATTAATTAATTATTTAATTGGGTTTTAAATAGAATAAATAGTAAAAATTGCGTTCACTGTTTGGGAAACCTTTAATATAATGCTAATATAAAATTATAGTGTTTGAAATTAATTTAAGACTATGTGGAGAGGTTTTCCTATTTTTGGTCAATTATTTAGAATTTTATTCATTTTTAACATATAAATTTATACATAATCATGGATGGTATTTCACACATATTTCGAAGCACATTGAATATATTTTATGATCTGTATAAATAGTTAAAGAATATGATATATTCTGAATTTGGTAAATAATTACCTAATGGCATATTTAGTTAATAAATATATAATATTTTAGTAATTTTTCACACAAAAAGTATTTGTATGAATTCATGTTTTACCTTTAAAATATTCATGTGGATACATGCAATGTGTTTGTGTGAATCAAAATAATAAATGATTAATAATGGTGTGGCATGCAAGTGAAATTGGCTTATGTGTTACGTATTTTTACATAAATTTTTGTATGATTACCGAGATTCATACTTGAATGTATTTTGAGTGTATTGTTATGTTAATGAATGTTTAGGATCTTGTTCTCAACAAAAAAATTCAGTGAGGTGCTTGGAGTAGCAAGAAGGTGTTCTTAACAACTGAGGTAAGAAGAGTAGACATTTGTGCACAGGGTATATGTTGAAACATACGACTTTATTGTGGGTTTGATGTTCATGTGCTTATGAGATTTCATATTATGAATTTATATTATGTTAGTATTGTTAGTATGTGATAGTGATAAAGGCTTTTGACTTTTTGTGTGAGAATAGCACTTATAGGATAGGTTTTCTGCTGCTTCTGTGAGCATTGCACGGGCAGGATATATATTTGGCTACTTGTATGGGTTTACTTGCAGGTTATCCTATCATGGGTGAGTGCAACTTGTGATAAGGGATTGTCCTATTGGATGTCGAGTGTGAGAACAGCACAAGGCAAGGCAGGTTACACTTCATGTGTGATTAACATGAGTGAGAGTAAATTATCGTATGTGAGAACAATGTGCAATAAAATACTGTGTGTTATGTGTGTGAGTATAGCATGCATTAAGATTACACTATGATATGAAGTTATATTATATGTGAGAATAATATGTGATATGATATGTTGTTATATGTATGCAAGCATGGTCTGAATTGATTTGATATTGTGATATTGATATACTTATGGTTATGTTATCTAGTTGGGGGGTTATGTCCTACATAGCTCTTCTTACTAGGCGTTAGCTCACGGGTACTCTGTGTGCAAGTAAAGGCAAAACTAAACAGTGAGGATGGCAAGCTCGAGGCTATTACATGTTAGGAGATTGTCACGATGTTTTGATTTAAAAATATTTTGTTAAAGATTATGACTCGATTACTTTTGTCAAAGTTAATGTTTAAAAATTTATAAATGAATCAAGTGTTTTTGTTTTAAAATAATGAGATCTCATGCTTTGGTTATTTTCCATAAATTGGTTTATTATCTTTATTATAAATGTTTTAAATGGACTTGCAAGTGTGACGTCTCAAGAAATCGGGGTGTTACACATCGGATTGGGCCGATATTGACATTAAATAAGATATTATAAACTTACTATTATATCTCTCTAAGTCAATATCACTTAGTTGATCTTAGGTCAATATATCTTAATCTTGAGATGGTTAGGTTTGGCTTAAAATGTATTATATGTGTTCTTTGACTTGTTCATTAAAGATGACCTATTGGATCGGCCCAATACTTACATCTTGAGAACATGGTAGTACAATTCAGTGGGAGCGCTAATCATAGATATAAAATCTATAGCTTCGATAACTTTTAGAAGTGAAACGATGATTTCCTTCGCGCTTATCTTATAGCGATAAATGATTGAGGCCTCATTTTAGTAATTATATTAGTTTACTGAAATATCATTTACAACTAGCTAAGTGTTTAAGGATAAAATACATTGAAGGGTAGAATGGTAAATTTATCCCTACTCGATGTAAATCATCTATAGAGGATCTTTGACTATTTGGATTGAAATAATGAATAATTCAAATTGCATCTATTTTTTTTTTTTTGATAATAGAGCATTCTATGTAATTAAGAGTTCAATTCCAAATCTATAGTGGAGTCAGGAAGAATTAATAAGTTAGGAAATTTACTTGGTAAATTTTGGATTTACTTATTGGAAGCTTGATTACATAGGGCCATGGTCCCCACACTAACTGGGATGATATTGTTTTGTAGTCTCAATTAATTGATTTTAATTAATCAATGGGAATTCTAAATAAGATTATGTCTTGTTTGTGAATTTTCACCAATGAAGGGCTAAATTGAGAAAAAAAAGAGAATTCAAGGTTTATTTATTAATTAAGAGACCTTAGAAAGTCTAATTAATAAATATATTTAAATAATAATTATATTTAATAATTATTAAATAGATAGAATTAATATTTAATAACTAATACGGGTGAGCAACAGTCGGTTTAATAGGTTTTCAACACAAAAAAAAAAAACAAAAACAGAATTCAATTTTTGGTTTTCATGGTTATAATCCAAAAACCAACCGACCATTATATAAATGTAAAAAAACAAACCATTTTAATTCACGGTTTGGTCTGTTTAAACTGACCAAACCGAGCTTCATTTTTTTAAAAAAAAAAACAAGTCTTTAAATTTGCTATAATTATTTGGAAACTAAAAAAACTAGAGTATTGTATCAAATATCATATAATTTAAGAATAAAAACTTTCTTAGTTAAATAAATGATGTGAAATAAACTTTTTTAAATTTGCTCAAATTATTTGTGCTACTAGTATGGTGATGAGTGATATTAAAAAACTCGTATTATTTTATGACTGTGTGTATATAATACGTAAATACATCAAATTATAATAAAATAAATCAATGGAGATTACGACTTTAAATAAAAAGATGAGAAGTAAAGCTAGTTTAATAAAATTGTATATTAAATATGTACAAAAATAATTATATTATATATGTATAGTGTACAATATATATGTTTGGTGGGTTCTCAGTTTAATCGGTCGATTTACCATTAACACTAAAACTGATCGTGCAAAGGCAGTTTTAACCAAAGGCAATTTTTTTTATTTTTGGTTTTTTTGGTGTTTGGACGGTTGATGTACTCAGTTTGGTTGGTTTCTTGGATTTTTTGCTCACCCCTAATAACTAAAGCCGAAAAATGGCATTATTGATGAAAGACAAGTTTGTTTCATTAAGGAAACAAAATAATGGCAAAATTCTAACTCATTAGCTTCATTAAGGGGTTCGGCCGTGAGGAGGAATCTAAGCCATTGAATCTTTCTAATCAGCCCATTTAGCTCTAACCCTAAACCTAATGAATTCTTATAAATAGAACATTAAGGCTTTTGATTCAAGAGAAGACTCTAGACTCTCTCTTGACAAACTGAATGAAAGACAAACCTATTATTTTTTATTATAATTTTCAAATTTTGCTTGAGATTTCTTCATAGAATTTCGTGGTCTATGTTGATTGAGAGTATGCCCACTCATGTCAAAGCAATACCTAACATAGTGTGGAAGACTGTGTCTAACCAAAGTGAAGGGAGAATATCCAGGTTTAGATCTTAATAATGCTCTGCTATAGTCAGGAATCAAGGGCTAAAGCTCTGAATGAAAGGAGTCATTATGATTTTGCTGCCATCAAAGTAAGCATTTATCGATCTCTTATGTATTTATTTCATTGTTTTAGGAAATTCATATTTAGGATGTTAGATTATAGAATTATAATCAACATACATGTCAGTAAATCTAAATCCTGGTAAAATAAGTTCCAACAGTTCATCGTTCCAATATATTGGTACTAGAACTAGTTTCATGTTCTCATCATACCGACCAAGTTTGTATGCTTCAGAGTCTGTAACTTCTATTACTTGATATGTTCCTTCTCAGTTAGTTTTGAGCACACCAGTTGTGTTGTCTTTTGTATTTGAGAACGCTCTTCTGAGGACCATATCTCTCACAAAAAAATTTCCTTGCTCTCACTTGTTTGTTGAAGTACCGAGCTACCTTTTGTTGGTGGGCCACTAGCTTTAGGTTCGCTGAAGCTCTTTTTTCTTTGATTTCATTAAGTGATTTTATCAGGAGGGCATGCTTAGTCTCCTAGTCGTAAGTTAATCTTCTGTGAGATGGGGGTTCTAGTTCTACGGGTAGAATTACCTCATAACCATAGGCCATGGAAAAAGGTGTCTGCCCGATTGTCGTTCGTTCAGTTGTTCTGTGCTACCACAATACCTATGGTAATTCCTCCGGCCAATTCCCCTCAGCTTCCTTGAGCTATTTTTTCATGGTGTCATTGAGTGTCTTGTTGAGTGCCTCAACTTGCCCATTTGTTTGGGGGTGTACCACTGCTGAGAAACTCTTGATGATTCCATGTGTCATATAGAAATATGTGAACATCTGCTATCGAATTGTTTCCCATTGTTTGAGATAATTTTATGTGGAAGTTCGTACCGGCATATGATGTTTTTCACTACGAAATCCAACACTTTCTTGGACATTATTGTTTCTAGAGTTTCAGCTTCTGTCCACTTGGTGAAGTAATCTACCGTTACAACTGTGTATTGTACTCCACCTTTGCTTTTAGGCAACTATCCGATCAACTTTATTCCCCATATAGCAAAGGCCCATGGACTTTGCATCTATGTTAACTCATTTAATGGTGCTCGGGGGATCTTGGAAAATCTTTTGCATTTGTCACACTTTTTAACATGGACCTTTTAATCTTCAATCATGGTAGGCCAGAAATACTCTTGCCTTAATATTTTCTTAGATAGACAATGCCCCCAGCATGATTACCGCAAAATCCTTCATTACCTCAAACAGGAGTTGTGTAGCCTCTTCATTCGTTACACACCTTAACAGTGGCATGGAGAAATCTCTTCTATACATTACACCTTCTACTGTGATGTACCGTGTCACTTTTCTCATCATTTTCTGAGCCTCATTCTTGTTGCTCGGATGTTCTCTAGTGTTAAGATAGGCTGCTATGGGAGTGATCTAGTTTGGTGTAGTGTCTATCATTTCGATTTCCTTCGTGCAGGTGATACTGGGTTCTTTCAAAAATTGAATTGGAACTAGGTTAGCCTTATCTGTCACTATGTTGCTTGCAAGTCGTGCTAGGGCATGAACAATTGCATTTTCTTCTCTTAGAATTTGCTTGAGTGTACAACCCTTGAATTGTGCGAGCAGGTCATGGATCTTACTAAGATAAGCCACCATTTTTCCCCACGAGCCATGTATTCCCTTGAGACGTGATTTACTGCCAATTGTGAGTCACTGCAGACTTCAATGTATTCAGCACGTACCTCCCGAGCGAGCTTTAGTCCAGAAATGAGTGCTTCATATTCTACTTTTCTATTGGAGGCTTTGAACCCAATTTAATTGCTCCATCCATAGGTTGCCCCTAGGTGTAATGAGAGCGATTCCTGCACCAGAGAGTTGATCGATGGATGATCTGTCTACGTGTAACTTCCAGATAAGTTTGTCTTTTACATTTTGTTCTTGTGGGGATGCCTATTCTGGTCCTTTTTCTGGCTCAGGGTTATCTTTTGAACAATTTGATTCTATTCCCGTGCATTCAGCCACAAAATCTGATAAAGCTTGTCCTTTTACAATTGTGTAGGGTAGAAAAGTTATTTCGCACTGACCCAACTCTATGGCCCATTTGAGTAGCCATCCATAAGCATCAGGCTTTTGTAAAACTTGGCGTAAAGGTTAGTTGGTGTACACTTGAACAGGATGAACCTGGAAATAGGCCCTTAACTTTCTAGTGGCTACGATAAGACAGTAAGTTAGTTTTTCAATTAGGGGGTACTGATTCTCTGCCTCAACTAGTCTTTTGCTAATTTAATAAACTGGATGTTGGATATTATTGTTCGGTTTTGTGCCCTAAATAAAACACATTTCAATATAATCAGATTTACTTATTAATAAAGATCACAAATAACATTTTATGTTGCATGGTTCACATGATTTATTTCATGATTATATATATAATGTATGAATTCTATTTAAGTCCAGAACATATGAATTTGTTAATGATTATAGTGTTGTCAGCACAGTGGAATATAATCTTAATTATATGTTCGAAAGTTTATTCCCTGATTTGTCAGAACACTGGATTTAGACTAACATGGTATAATCAGCGATAGGTATTCTTACACCTTGGAAAAGTGTTATGTTCTTTCCAGGACATTGGCAAAGTTTACCAGTATCGGATGTATGTAGTATACATCGGAAGGGACCGATATTGAAGTTTGATTAGATATATTAAAATTCACCGTAATATCTATTCAATTCAATACCACATGTTGATCCTAGATCAAATGATCTTAATCCTGATATGATTAGGTTCGATCTCAAGAGTACTATACATGTTCTTTGATTTGTTAGTTAAGCCTACTTTTGGGTCAGGGTGATACGTACATTTTGGGAACATGATAGTATAATTGAGTGGGAGCGCTAACATAAATATGGAATCTATAACTTCTATAGGAATTTAGAAGTGAAACGATGATATACTTCGAGCTTGGCTAAATAGAGATAAATGGTGGAGATCTCATTTCACTTCGCTGAAATATCATTTATACGGAGCTAACTGTTTTAAGGATAAAATACATTGAAGGTGTAACGGTAATTTAGTGGCTATTCAATGTAGAACATCTATTAGAGGGTCATTGATCAAATTAGGGTTATAACAATGGATAACTAATGACGTGTCTATATCATGGAACATATAGAGCGTTCTATATGACTGGGAGTGCAATTCCAAGTTCTAAGTGTGGATTCAATAAGGAATTAATATGTTAGGGAATTTACTTGGTAAATTCGGTTCGACTTATTGGAAGCTCGGTTATATAGACCCATGGTCCCCATACTAGTTGAGACCATACTGCTTGTAAGACTCAGTTAATTGATTTTGATTAATCAATTATAATTCTAAAGTTAGACTATGTCTACTTTATGAATTTTCACTAAGCAAGGGCGAAATTGTAAAGAAAAGAGATTCTATGTTTATTTATTAGTTAAGGGACTTTATATGTCTAAATTAATAAATATATTAAATGGCAATATTATTTAATAATTATTTTTTAGTTATTAAATAATTAGAATTAGCATTTAAATGGTTAAATTGGAAAATTGGCATTTTTGAGAAAATGAGAATGAAAAATAACAAAATAGGAAAGTTGCAAAGTGAGGCCCAATTTCCTTATATGGACCGCCCACTTTGCATAGGCTCTTACCATTTTATTTTTCCATTATTTTAATGCCACACAATTCTAACCTAAACCTAGAGGGCATTCTATAAATAGAAAGTAGTGGCTTCACGAACAACACACAATTGCATCTCATTCTTTTCAGAGAGAATTCCTGAGCCGCCTCTTTCCTCTCTCTTTTCTTCTCTTCGAAATTTTGAAATTCCATTGAGTGATAGAGTAGTGCCCACACACATCAAGTGTTACCTCAATCATAGTATGTAAGACTGTAGAAAATCAGCATCAAAGAAGGAGAGAAAGCGATCCAGATTCAGATCTTGATAATGATCTGCTACATAAAGGAATCAAGGGCTAGAGATCTGAATAGAAGGAGTCATTATATTCCGCTGCACCCAATGTAAGGTTTTCTTAAACTCTTATGTGTTTATTTCATTGTTTTAGAATTCATATTAGGATGTTAATGAAACATACTTGGTAGTAAATCTAGATCCTGGTAAAATATTTCCAACAACTGGCACCAGAGCCATGGTAATGATTTACTTTCATGAAATATGAATTAAAACGATGTTTTGTGTTGATTTGGATGGTTTCATGTTGGTTTATGTGCTTATGTGATGAATGTATGTGTTGTACGAATTTTTTCCATGAAAAATATTTTTTCTATTTTTGAAAATATTTTATTTGGATTCCTTGTGAAAAATTAAGCAATTTTTGTTTTTACGGAACTTGATTCTGATAAAAATTGGTGAAGTTATGAATTTTGGAAAAATCGGGATTCAATGGTGTCGAGGGTGGTGCTCATGCGCACCAGACATTCGGACCAGCCCCCCTTGCGCGCGTGTGTGACGAGCCTCACGCTTGTGTGCACCCTGCACATCCGCCCGTGGAGATGCTACACTTGCCGAGAAAACTCATCGTCAGACCCTGCTAAGCCCTCCCTCCGCGCGCGTATGGGGCTGCTAGTAGCGTCCTGGGCTGCTGCATGCAGCCTTTCCTGGGCAGCCACCCCAAATTGCGATTATTTGTGAGTTTTTCCCTAAAAATCCAATTTTTTATGGGATTGTTTCCCAAAATTTAATTTTCCCAATTTTAGATTTTTCCAATTTGAAATATTTCCAATTTTAAATATTTCCAATTTGAAATATTTCCTTTTTTTTTTAAATATTTCCAATTTGGAATATTTCGAATTTTAAATATTTCCTATTATGGTCGGATTTAAAATTTGTTAACTTCTTTAATATTTATACATTATTTAATTATAAGATTAGAAATTTTGATATTTAACATATTTTAAATTAAAAGATAATTTGTCTTTTTATTTAAAATATTATATTAAAATTATCTCATATGACAAATTAAATAATTAATAAATTTGAAATTAACATAGATATTTTTATAAATATACTTACAATAATATTTTCAAATTCAAAAGTTTGTTATTTTGTTAAATATTTAATTATTTATAAATTATAAGTTTAAAAATGATAATTTTCTATATATATATATCATTTTTTTCTTATTGGAAATTTATAAATCATATCTTAAATATTTAAATAACTTAGATATTTTTGTAGAAATTTGAATATTGCTTAATTTGAGATATTTTGACATATAATTATGGTAATTATTATTTATTTATTATTTTATTTCTAAAATAATAATTATCTAACCAAATCTATTTTAAAATTGGTTTATTTTATTAAATTATAAGATTTGAAAGTGATATTGAAGATTCTTTCTTTCAAATCATTGGTCTAATTTGATATTTAATTTAATTTGATTCAAATAAACCTAGATATTTTAAAATTAGTTTCTTTATTTTTGAGATTTTAAGGTTTGTTTTAACAACCCTAAATTATCAAAAATTTATTTGGTTAGTTTAAGAATAATAATTTAATTATATTAATATCTTATTTCACATCTGTTACATGGACAATGTTTGTTTAATTTTATATTATTTATTCCAAATTTTTTAACAAACCTATTATTTATTTGATCTAAATTGCTATGATTAACTTGTTGACAGATCCAATGATCTGATTTTAATCATAGTCTAATTGTCAATAGATCTTATAAATAATTTGTAACAGGTAAATTTTGTACTTCTTTCATCTGTGTAAACCTAGTAACATGATAGGGCCCATCCAAATCATTTGACCTGTGTGAGCCTATATATTTGCTATTGGGCTTAGATGCATATAGGAAGCCCATTTAAGTTTTACTAAGTAAATGGACTAGGTTGCTAAAATAAAATTTGACATAAGTAATTTTATTTAGGCCCAATTAGATTTGGGCTTTTTTCAATGAATAACAATTGTTTATTTAAAGGTTAGATTCCTCTCTTTTGGGCCTTGTGTGAGAGTTGGGGGCCAATAGAAGTGGGTACAACATACCGAACCCAGCTCCCCCTCACATGAACTACCCCTATTGTGAATGCCCATTTTCCTTATTTAAATAATTGTTTTAGGTTAATTATATTAGTCTAACCTAATTAAAATTGAATTAGCAACATAATTAACTTTTAAAATATATGGAATTTTTTTTTTCATTTAATATTTTAAAGTTAATTTTAGAAAAACACTTAGTTAATGATATATATTCTAAATAGTTATTTCTAGTACTAATTATTATTTCTAATATTAAAATAGGAAAATATCAATGATTGTGAAATTGATTGTTTAATAATTAATTTTGGTACATTCTAAGTTTAGTATATTTTCCTAGTATTAAACTAGAATTAATAATTAAGTTTCTCCTATACTTAATTATTTATTTCCTGAATTTAATACATTTAATTAAATTGAAAATTTCAATATCTAAGTTGATTTTCATCATGATACTTAAATATTGTTATTTTCATGTTATTTAATTAAAGTTGAAAATTATTTTAAGTTTGGAATCTTATTTCAGAATAACTTAAATCTGAATAATTTTCAAAATATATTTTATTTTATTTTATTAATCTTTTTCCCACAATTTCGAAATTGCATTTCTTTAATGTAGAAATTTCGAATTTTATTTGAAAAATAGATTAAAGTTGAAAATTATTTATTTTAATTTTGGACCAATTTAAATCAATGATTTTTCATTTAATGATTAATTAAAATAAATGAACTAAAATATATCATTATTAGAAATTGAATTAATTAGTAAATGAAAGTCTAGATAGTTATTATCTGTTTTGCTTGAAGTATTTTTCTAGTGTATTTAATTAAATAGAAAATTAATATTTAAGTTGATTCTTAATGATGATACTTAAATATTTGAAATTTTTAATTAAATAGGAAAATTATATTTTTGTTGTAAATTAATTTTAATTAATTTTGGGCCAACATAAAATTAAGATAATTTTTTCAGGATTTATTTTCATTTTATTTTAAAGCATTTTCGAAAGTAGTATTCTTATACACTTCATTTTTCGAAATGCAATATATATTTATAGAAAATTAAATTTGAGTTGTATATTAATTTAAATTAATTTTGAAACAACTTAAATTGAATAATTTTCTAAATATTTATTGGAAATTATTACTAAGATGGAAATAATTCACGTTATTATCACATCCATCTAAGTATAATTTATAAATATTACATCAAAATTTATATTTAGAATTTTTCATTCTAAATTGGAAATTTTAATTAAATAAATATATATTAAAATAAATTGAATAAAATAAATACTAGAAGAAAATACACCTTCATTAAATAATGAGCTTTATAATCAGGACATTCGATCTCCATTGTTGGTTTTACATAGCTATTGTTTTAGTGAGTAATCCTCCTTAATGGAGGAATGTTCATTAGCAAGTTAGCACCGTTTAATCTTGAAAGATAAGTATTTTTGTAAGTTTTTTATATAGTATTGATCACCCTAATTGTGGCGACTGTATAAGACTTGCAACAGTATGAAACAATGGTGGAAGCTCATAAGATAGAATAGCCTTGACTCTCGCCTAAACGGGACAACGCTGGATTCCAATCTTGATCGAATAAAAGGTTGCTAGAATGTTTATCATTTTAGATGAGCTGACAAATCTATTCAATAGATGGTAGCTTTGACTCTCGCCTAAACGGGACACTGATATCAGTTTGTTGAAGACCTTAGGATTGTATGTTTTAGTATTTTCACTTGTCATTCCTACTTGCTATGTGATTAATAATTTCTGAATTGTGTATGAATTTGTATTGAACCATGTTATTTTCTATTATTAAATTGTGGTTTAATTTCGAATCTTCATTGTTGGTCTAACTTGGTTTGTTGTTCTAATGAATAAATCCCTAATGGATTTTCACCATTAGACTAACATAATAGTGTTAGATCTCGAAAGATAAATATTGTAAATGCGACATCTAGTTTTTCATCAATTGATGACACCTTAGACTAGTATTTACAATATGAAACAAGAAGATTGTATAAATAAGATTACTTTGACTCTCGCTAATCGGAGCATCGTTGGATTCTTATTTAAATACGAAATTATTCTAATTCCTCTTAGCTTATTGATTTCGAATTAGCTCTATAACATATCATTGGATGAATGGTCTATAAATCATTTCATGTCATTTTATATTTTTTCTTAAGATATTAAATGACGCATATGATTATATTCTCGAAATTCTATCCCAAAATGATATAAATCCTCAATCTTAGAAATCTCCTACTTGTATGGGCAAATTAACATAGAGTTAAATTAGTAGTGGTGGTCCAAGAAAGAATTACTCATTATACAGTTACACTTTCACAAGTGTTTAATAACCATTTTCTATCAATGGATTCAAACTCTATGAGTTTAGTATTCTGTGACCAGAATCCACTTGCACTATTCTAAGAACTCTTTGATGTAACTAAACCTAAGTCATCAAAAGATACAACCACATATTCTAAATCTATGGCATTTGTATCTTGTTCATTGTGGTTTTGACAAGATCATTCTCTGCAAAGAGTTAATATGTCTATATCCACCGAAAGTATAATCATCTCATTTGTAGATGGATGTACATTCAGGGGTGGATATGAGCTTTCGTTGTATTCTTAAAACGATCACTCTAGATTTTACCTTATGCAAAAGAAATTTGAAATGTTTGAAAAATTTCATGAATTTCTAGCAATGGTGAAAACAATTAAGGTAAGTGGTTAAAGATCTTGCGAACTGATAGGGGTGGAGAAATAGTTAGTAGATATGCAGTTCAAAGATCATTAAATTGATTTTGAATTATATCCAAACTTACCTCCCAACAAATTCGATTTGCATATTGATGATTAGTTACTAGTCGTTGCCTAAATCCTTCTATGGTAATACAATTTCAGAATGATGCAATGATTGTATACTTAATGTAAATCATTACTAGATTCATGGATGACCTAATCGAAATCTTAAGAAAAGCTTGAACTTTTAACCTTGGTTTGCATGTTTGTTAGCTATTCTAAGTGATTAGGGGTGGAACATCCCATAGTCAATAGATAAGAAAGTGTTTGTTTAAACAAATACTACTTTTCTAAGAGAATGACTAAGTCTGAAAATAAAGTAGCAAATAAAGAAGATATTTTCCAAAAGTGTTCTATCATCTTATTCTACATATGATGATCCCACTGCCTTTGTTGTCTCGACACAACCAAAGAGGTCAATACCATGTAGTTTTCTTAGACATAATTCACGGTACCTTGTCGTAGTGGGAGGGTTTCAAGGAACTCACTCTTCTTATGACTTAGAAGATACTAGTGATTAAAATCCATTGTGAGTTTGAACAAGTAATGGATTGTCAAGATAAGAAACTAAGAAGAAAGCCAAGAGAACTATGATTTAATCCATTCACATGGAGTAACCTAAAGTTTTCTATTACAAGGACATAAAAGGAAATTTTCATTAATAAGTCTATTCAATGGACTTAACAAAAGTTCCTGTTCCTAGTATTATAGGTTTCAGGTTATCTAAACCTATGGCTTGTCGTATACCTGGTAATTACTTACTCTAATGCAAGCAACTTACTTTAGTAAGATGCTGAAGCATTTTCTTTCTAATGGGAACCTATAGAAGCTTCTCGACTTCTAGGCATAGATATTAATTATCTAAGGAAAAGTCTCAACTATTCCAGAAAAGATAAAGCCATGAAAGAATTTCTTAAATCAACAGTGAGAGGTCTCAAATATGCTTTAGTATGCCTTAGACCAGACACCTACTGTTGAGTGGGAGTAATGAGTAGGTATCAGATTAATCCAGGAGAAGAATATTGGAAGACAATCAAGTAAATCTTAAGATTAAGGAGAGGAACTATATGTTAGTCAATAAGGGTGTGTTTAAAACTCTTAGACTACACCACATCAGATTTCGAGACTTGCCTTTGTGCTAGAAAGTATACTAATAAGATGGTGATTACTCTAGGGGTGGAGTAGTGATTTTGGAGAAGTGTAAAAACCTATCTAAAGTCTCTTAGTCTACCAGAGAGGGACTGAATGTTAAAGTTGCAGGAAAGGTACTTATTCAGTCCAAGGAAAGTTCTATACATTGTGGCACCGTTCCAACTTGTCTTAACTACTAGTGTTATTTCCTGAATAACCAAAAGTAGTTGCCAAAAGTATAGAATCCAGTATCCAAAAAGAGTAGACATATAGAGATGAATTTCACAATATCAAGAATTTTGTGATTAAGGAATAGTAATGGTGGAGAAAAGGTTGTTGTTAATTCAACCTGACAGATCCTATTACGAGGAGTTTACTACTACTACACTTGATTTGTATATCAAGGTGTTAATGATTATTTGAAATGCATATTTTGTTTTATATTAGTGCAAGTGGGAGTTTGTTGGGTTTTGTGCCCTAAATAAAACCCATTTCAATATAATCAGATTTACTTATTAATAAAGATCAGAAATAACATTTTATGTTGCATGGTTCACATGATTTATTTCATGATTATATATATAATGTATGAATTCTATTTAAGTCCAGAACATATGAATTTGTTAATGATTATAGTGTTGTGAGCGCAGTGGAATATAATCTTAATTATATGTTCGAAAGTTTATTCCCTGATTTGTCAGAACACTGGATTTAGACTGACATGGTATAATCAGCGATAGGTATTCTTACACCTTGGAAAAGTGTTATGTTCTTTCCAGGACATTGGTAAAGTTTACCAGTATCGGATGTATAGAGTATACATCGAAAGGGACCGATATTGAACTTTGATTAGATATATTAAAATTTACCGTAATATCTATTCAATTCAATATCACATGTTGATCCTGGATCAAATGATCTTAATCCTGATATGATTAGGTTCAATCTCAAGAGTACTATACATGTTCTTTGATTTGTTAGTTAAGCCTACTTTTGGGTCAGGGTGATACGTACATTTTGGGAACATGATAGTATAATTGAGTGGGAGCGCCAACATAAATATGGAATCTATAACTTCTATAGGAATTTAGAAGTGAAACGATGATATCCTTTGAGCTTGGTCAAATAGAGATAAATGGTGGAGATCTCATTTCACTTCGCTGAAATATCATTAATACGTAGCTAAGTGTTTTAAGGATAAAATACATTGAAGGTGTAACGGTAATTTAGTGCCTATTCAATGTAGATCATTTATTAGAGGGTCATTTATCAAATTAGGGTTATAACAATGGATAAGTAATGACATGTCTATATCATGGAACATATAGAGCGTTCTATATGACTGAGAGTGCAATTCCAAGTTCTAAGTGTGGATTCAATAAGGAATTAATAAGTTAGGGAATTTACTTGGTAATTTCACTTATTTGAAGCTCAGTTATATAGACCCATGGTCCCCATACTAGTTGAGACCATACTGCTTGTAAGACTCAGTTAATTGATTTTGATTAATAAATTATAATTCTAAAGTTAGACTATGTCTACTTTATGAATTTTCACTAAGCAAGGGCGAAATTGTAAAGAAAAGAGATTCTAGGTTTATTTATTAATTGAGGGACTTTATATGTCTAAATTAGTAAGTATATTAAATGGAAATATTATTTAATAATTATTTTTTAGTTATTAAATAATTAAAATTGGCATTTAAATGGTTACATTGGAAAATTGGCATTTTTGAGAAAATGGGAATGAAAAATAACAAAATGGGAAAGTTGCAAAGTGAGGCCCAATTTCCTTATATGGGCCCCCCACTATGCATAGGCTTTTAGCATTTTATTTTTCCATTATTTTAATGCCACACAATTCTAACCTAAACCTAGAGGGCATTCTATAAATAGAAAGTAATGGCTTCTGTTATAGTGAGATTTCTCTCACCTAGAAACTCGAGACCAGACTCCTGTATAGAGGACACGTGTACTCAGATTTTCAATGAAAATTGAGTCGTCCATGGGAGATTCCTCGAAGTTTTAAACCTCCCTCAAGATAGAATCAGCGAGATACAGCGAGCATGACCAAAGTCTGATCGCATGATTATAACTCGTATTATGTGAGACAAGAGAATAACTCGCATATATCGAACTATGTGCGAGTATCCTCTCCATGTTCTTGTATAAACGTGGAGACTGACTTTCTATAAATGCGAGTTTGTCCCAAGAACCCCGCAGCTTTGATAAGCCAATATAGACTCGCATGTCTAGGTTCTGTCAGCTCGTCATGCGATGTCCACAAGGCGACTATCTAAGAACGCAGACATCTTAAACGTAATTAAATGATAGGCCTGCGAGTTTAACATCAGAATATGAATAGTCAACTCGCATATTCGGAGGACGCATACGTTGATGAACTTAGTAACTGCCGTTCATTTATTGATGTTAACGTTGTTTAATTTAATATTTGTAATTCAATGTGTAAAAACGGATTGACAATGAATGCAATCCTTGTATAACTAATTGGGCACTTGCTTTGTATATAAAGGGGTGATCCACCGTGAAATGACACTTACGAAACTCTTGCTACAGTGGACTAAGCAGACCGTGATCTGACTGAACCACTATAATCCTCTGTCTTATTGTTATTTCCAGTTTTCTTTTAAGCATTTCTCATTCCCAGTTTGAGTACTTGCCACTCTAGGTTGAATACTCGCAGTTGTTCTTCATATAGTTCCTCTGGTTATTAATAATATCATATACATTCACTACTAGAAAAACAAGTTTTAGTGACCCACATTGAGTAACTCTAAAACTGTTTAGTGACACTTCACCGCGCGTCACTAATGAGGGTGACTGGAAAGATAGTTTTTAGTGACACTTCACGCGTGTCACTTAACCCTTTTACAATCAATCACTGCGCATCACTATAGGCATTTAGAGTTAGGTTTTGTCAGACTGAAAAAATAATAACAACACACAAAAAGTGTCACTATATCTTTTTTTTCTTTTTTTTTATTCTTTATTATTATTTTTAAAGATATAGTGACACACAAAAAGTGCCACTATAGTAAATATTTTTCTAAAAATATAATATTGATTTTCTCAAAATAATATTTATAATTTTATTTTGAAAAAAAATTAATAATTTTTTTTAATTAGGAAAGCAATATAATATTCTTATATTCTTTTAATTATTCTAAACCAAAAATAATATACTATTTATTACAAATATCATATTTTAATCACACACTTTTTCTAAGCTATATCTAAAAACCTATATTATTGATTCAAAAAAACAAAATCTGAAATAATACTTTGTTTTATAGCTTAAATGCTATATTCATACATGGATATAATACAACATTTGAAATAAAAAAATTAAAATTAGTCATAACAGTGAGTATCATGAACTCAAATTTTAACCCAAATTAATAACAAGAATAACACACATCAAGAACATAAATATAATATAGACCTAGTAACAAAAAATATTTTAAAAAATTCAGATACACAAGAATGCCGATACACATGAATTCTTGCACCAAGAACGTCATCGGCCATGATTCCCAACTCAAAACGTCATCAACCACGAACCAAAACACCATAAAATTTGCGGTCCACAACGAGTATCAAACTCCATCAACCACGAACTCAAACGATGAACATCGAGATCCTGCACAAATGAGAGAGAGGGAGAGAGAGAGAGAGAAACTGAGAAATGAATGAGAAAAGAGATCGACCTTAGGTTTAGGGGTTGAGACTTGAATCTTCAGCCGTTGGTGTCTTAGGGCAACGCGGAGACACCGTGCGACCCAAAAATGGCGAGATCCACCTTTGACCCAAAAACGAAAAATCGTCTAGTGACGCATTAGAGACGTTTAGCAATCTTGGTTGGGAAGTCGTGCCAAGGTTCACCGGGGCTGAGAAGTGCTTCCGCCGTCAGCCAATATTAGAGAGGACAAGGGAGAAACACCCAATACTTTGAAAAATTAATGAAATGAAAAAACCTAGAAAGGAGGCAGCTGCTTTGTTTTGGTTTTTTATTTTTTTTAAGAGGAAGGAGGCGGCTGTAGTGTTTGGAGAAGAAGATTTAATTTTAGGGTTAAGTATATATTGTAGGGTTTTAGAAAGATAAAAGGATATGCATAATTAATGAAAAAAAAATATGCATAATAAAAGAATATGCATAATTAAGTATATATTTTATATACTAGGTAGGAGTTACGTGCCGAGGCACGTAAATGTTAGTTTTAGGTAAAGTTTACTTTTTTTTTCCTTCTTATTTAGATTGTATGTGAAGGTATGATTATACGAATGATTTGTTTTAGCAAATTAATATTTGTGCTATTATAATTGGTTGGTAAAATATAATTAGGTATATATAAATCATAATAAAATGATACTTATTATTTACTTCTAGAAAATTGGGTATATGAAATACTTGCATACAATACTCCATGTAAATCCGTAGATAACAAGTCAATAGAAAGTGAAAGAAGCTCGGCACCAAGAAAAGTCTTAACACTAAATAAAATAAAATCACTGTAAAAAAAAATGGCAACTTCTGCCTAATCTTCCATTCGTTCAACTGCTTGAATGGTGAACTGATTGTACTTTGAACTCATTGTTCGGTTTGCATCTACGTACAACTGAATTCTCCATTTTTTGGCTGATAATTGCCTTGTAGTTTTTTGGAAAAACAACTTATGTTTCTGAAGAAAAAAAATGATTAGTTATACGTTTTAATGTATTTCTATGTACGAAAATGTATAAATTTTACATATTTATTTTTTTATAGTTACCTCGTCCGAATATGATCTTAATTGAACTGCAGTACATGAGAATATGTTTTCTGCAACATCACCGAACATCACAGCATCTAGCAACTCTGTACCATCGTCGAGTTGTACATATGTCCTTGCACTAATAATTTATACAGAATATGTAACGGTTAGTATGAATATGCAAGAAGTTCAAATATTAATTTAGTTATAATGTGCTTACCGTGGTGTAGGAAGACATCTTTTTCCGCATTTTGGATTTTCACAATCTGTTTCTTCGTTGTCGTTGTAGAACATAAGTTTCTTATTACAAAAATCACACGACATGTAATAAAAATCTTGGTTGATATTTTTTAATATGATTTCAGCTTCAATCCAATAATATGCTTTCTGCAAACAAAAAAAAAAAAAACTACATATGTAATAGAATTCAATATTATATTAAGTACAAAAAAATTAATGATTTTTAATTAATTTTTTGTGTATATTAATTACAAAATAAATCAATGATTTTTAATTAATTCAATATTATTAAGCTCTTAAAACACCTAAAACAAATAAATAACTATACTAATTATACAGTCTGAATTGATTAGTAATAAAAACAAAAATCAAGATAGTAATTAGTAATTAATAAGCAATATATATTATACATTTAAAAGTATTAAGTAGTACTATATATTTTCTTTTTACCTGAGTTGGTTTTAATTGCTTTACCAAATCGGTAACTTCGTTGTTCTTAACATATTCTCGTTTTGCAGCAGATGAATTTGGAGAATACTGAGATGTAGGTGCTTGAATAGTAATATTATTTATGTCTGCTTTGTTATTTTAAGCCCTTGACATTGTAATTTGAATGTTAGCTTACTTATTAAAGTAATAAACAATCAATATTATTTAATCAAAAAATGATATTTAATGAAGGTAAATCAATTTGTTTAAGAGTCGTACCATTGATGAAGAGTAGTTGCTTCGTAATTATCAGGATCGATTTCGATTGTACTTGATTCACGGCTTGACAACGACAGTCCTGTAGGAAAATAATATTTTCAGCATATTTAAATGTACGCAATTGATAGAAATATATACGGTGGTAGTTAGTATATAAGTACCTCTCTTAGTTTGAACAATCATCTTTGTTCCCATTATTATCGGGTTGTTTCCAGTAACTTCAGACAATTTTTCACTAATATCTTGTACCAAAGCACCCCACAGAGTTAAACATATCGGGTGGAAGCTACAACTGTAATTGAAAATAGTAATGGTAATTATTAGTTTTGCTATGTATCATAATTTTAAATCCATATGAAATTATTATGAGTGCTCCAATGAAGATTATCATTATATATTTGTATGTTATATTATATATACCTGTCATCGATTAGATAAATTTCTTGTATGGTTCGCTGTCCATACACTGTGTTCACCACTTTTGTTGGGTTTATTTTGACAGCTACTCCTATGATATCTAAAAATTGAATGTGATGTTAGTTAAAACTTCGTAAATCATTTGTCATGTTGGTATATCGTTGGGATCCGAAGTTACCTTGTGGTGTGTTGGAGTATTTGTTAGATGACAAGTTCTTAAACGAAACGAACTCATGGACTGGCTTAGAAATTTGTTTGTCTTCTTCTTGGACTTCAACAACTTGTGTTTTTGAGTTCAGCGTCCAGCTAAAATGGTAATTTGTGCCATTTTTAAGGTATCTGGCAGGGGTTCTGTTGACACGGGCATCACTGATGTGGTAGGTGTGTAACTCATGCAAAGTGTCCTCCAAAGCTTCAATATCTTCTGCGAAAATTACTGCATCTACTCTCGTCCCCTGTGTGAAGTTTATCAATATAAGACATGCAATTAGATTTTGTATTAGATAACTATTTAAATTAAAACTTGTCTAGCAATGTGCAACTAATATTATTGAAAAAAAGAGGAACAAATTTACCTTTGGATCAGATAAATAGAGCTTCTGATATCGGACTGGTGAACTCATGCTTGTTCGCGGTAGAAATTTTTGTAGAACTGTCATTTTTATTTTCCATCCAACTGTGGTTGGAGTGATGTAATCAACTGATTGGTGTAGAGTCGGCATCTGAAATGCACATTTAATAATTATATTTCGTTAATTGTTAATTAAATAATATTAAAAATTATTGTGTATAAGTAGCATTTCAAATGTAATAAATTATTAATGCAATATAATGTTAATATGGTAGCAATTATAATTCATATAAAAAAAAGTACTTAGATTGATATGCATGAGTTTAGGATAGATAATTACTCGGTCACTTTGCAAGTTGTTTGAAGAGATTAACTTAAACAAGATAATGCTAATAACTCTGTGTACACAATGTTTTTAGTCGAGTTCTTATCTTGTTGCGAAGTTGACACAGGTCGGATCAGGACTCTAACTGTTGATGATGTCTTTGCTCGTGATATTGCTACATATAACTGACCGTGTGAAAAAACAGGTTGTGGTAAATAGATCCCAACGTAATCCAATGTTTGTCCCCGGGACTTATTTATAGTCATTGCGAAACTCAATCTGATTGGGAATTGTGTTCGTTTGAATGGAAAACCACTATTTTCATCCACATTTGGCAGGAATGGTATCCTTGGAATGAACACTCTTTTTCCGATATGGTGTCCCACGGCAATTTCAGCATCTATGACATTTTGGTCGAATGCCCGACATATTAAACGTGTTCCATTGCATAAACCTTCAGAAGGATTAATGTTTCTAAGCAGCATTATGGGACAATTTTTTTTGAGTTTTAATTCATGTGGGGGTAATCCATTCGGAGTTAGAGTGTTTAAGAAGTCCTCCATTACCGATTGCTCAGTATTATCTACCGTCTCATCCCTACTATAGTATAGGTGGACTTCTCTTGGGAATCGTCCAATTAACAACGAATTTATTTCATCGACAAAGCTGTTCTTTGGTGTTAGTATTGCACGGTTCATCATGGTAGACACATTTTCTAGATATTGCTGAATGTTGTGGAAAACGTCTTCTATCAAGATATTTAAGGGACTGTTGTCGTCATCATACGGTACAAGAATTTCATGTGGTATTTTTATTATGTCATTGATTGTGTTTGGTGGCGTGCCGTTGCCCACCGACAACACGTAGTCCGAAAACAACGGATCCAGCCTGGCTCGCATGTTTTGAATTAGTCGAAATTTAGTCAAAGTAGGCCACAGGTATGAATATACCAAGGTGGAATTTATCTGCTCCTGTCTCGTTCCTTTTTGTACCACAGGTAACACCTGGCGAAAATCTCCTCCAAAAACAATTACCTTTCCACCAAATGGTAAGGTTGTATCGTTAATGTCCTGTAGCATTTTATCTAACGCTTCTATGTGCTGTTTTCAGGTCATTAGGGCCTCATCCCATATAATTAATTTTGCTGCACAAAGTAGTTTGGCCAGTGCACTCTGTTTGCTTACACAGCATGTGCTTTTTCCATCGGCATCGAGGGGAAGCTTGAAACGTGAGTGAGTTGTACGACCTCCCGGAAGAATAGATGCTGCCACACCTGATGAAGCAGTTGCGAGTGCTACGGCACCATTAGATCGTACGACTGCAAGTAACGCCTTGTATAGGTATGTTTTACCTGTCCCACCGGGCCCGTCCACGAAGAATGCATTGCTTTTTTTTGATGAAATACTATCCATTACTGCATTGTACACTTGTTGTTGCTCAGTATTAAGTCTTTCTGACGCTGTAACATCTTCCTCTGGAATTTCTACATTCAATTCATCGTTAATTTCTCTGGATTGAAATTCGTCATTATCAAAGATGATGTCTTCGTCAAGCAGTTGGTATGAATTAATGTCTTTTCCCATAGACTCAATTGTCGAAGATATCGACCGCAATACTTGATATCTTACGTTTTGTGTATCATTTTCTGTTTTTTTGATATCGAGTGACATTTGTTCCTCAAAATGTTCCCAAAGTTCTTTTGGATTGTTCGGATTACAGTAGACTAATATTGTTGCAAACAATCGCCTCAAACTGGAAGGCATTTGATAAAGGGATGCTTCGTGTAAACAGTCTTCTAAGCAACTATCTCTCTGTAGCAATCCATGCATTGTTGCTGCATCACGATATGTTGGCGCCAATACGCCATGTACTGTCCTGATATCTTCGAAAGATAACGGGCCTTTTATGTGATTTAGCAGTATCCGCAAAAAATATCTTTCGCCTTCTAATGGGTTTGCTGTTACAATACGTCCTATTACTGTCTTTTTTTTTCGTGGAGTCCACCTTCTGTTTTGATTGTTCCAAACATAGTATTCAGGAATTTGTCGGTACAGTAACATCCTTGCATTTTCATCTACTTTATTTAATTCAAAGAATTCTGTTAACATAGATTTTTTGTAATGTTCCGAATTAGCAATGTTTGACAGGTCAGAATTTCCTTGGAATGTAACCGTATGCTGATTCTTGAGATGTAAATGCAAGTTATATACTGCTGGGGACATCTCATTTACAATAAATCCGTATATTCTCCACATTGCTTCGGGGGCAGCAATCCATCGAGCTGTCTGGAACTGATGTATTTCATCAACTTGTTGGTTGTTTGTTTCGGAGACCAAGTTGAATGCAACACGATCATGGCCTTTGTAAATGTATTTATAGAGATACTTTACCGCCTTCACTGTAGAGCAAATTTCTACATTAATGTGGCAGTCAAATGTGGCAAGGAGATATGGGTTGTAGGGAACAACCCAACGATTGTCTAATGTTGCCCCTCTGACCTTTACGGTCACACCATTATTTGAACGCCTATAAATAGGGAAACAGTCATTTCCGACAGACGTAAATGGAGCATATTTTTTTGGAAAATTATTTTTGCAACGTGGATTCTCCCCCTTCATGCAAACATTTGTTTTGTTCAAATCCCCACAAGGTCCATGCATCATGTGTTTTACAACCGCCTTGTGCAAGTGGATGTTAGAGTTTTTATCTGGAATCTCTGCTGACACGATCTCATCGAAGGATTCAGGAGCATGGACTTTCCAATCCCTTTTCAATATAATTAAAAAGTGTGCATGTGGAAGACCTCTTTTTTGGTGCTCAATAACGTAAACATATGCTGCGACCTTGCCGAATATCTCTTTCTTGAATAACCTGTCCTTTAATTCCTCTAGTTTTGCATGGAAAACTCGTGCAACCAGATCAGGTCTATTGTGGCTCTCCTCGTGTTGACATAATTCATTTGTGATTTCCTTCCAGTTTGGATTGCATGTCATCGTTAGAAAAATATCAGGTTTACCATAGCGTTGTACCAATGCCATTGCCTCCATGTATCTCTTCCTCATGTCTCTTGGTCCTCCTATGAAAGATGAAGGGAGTATGATTCGCTTCCCAACATTAGAAGCGTCTCGTTCTCGCAACGTAATTGTGTCAACTATACCTTGATATAATTCTGTGCGTATGTGCATTTGCTGGCCTCTGTAATAATCCAATCTTGAAGTCTCCATCTTGACATACATGTCTACTGCATATTGTTGTAATAGCCGACCAGAGAGTAGCAAAATCGATCTTTCATCTTCCCGTATTTGGAACTTGAAGCAGTAATATTCACGACACGAAACCTTTGGTTCTTTCGTTTCTTGGATTGATACTGCATCAATTTGAATTGAAGGGAGTATAATAATATAGTTAGATGTGAACATTAAGTGATTTGTACCTATTTATTTAAATATATATATATTTATACATATTCAAGGATTGTTTACCTGCTTCTTCTGCTGCTAATAATTCTTCTACATTTGATGATCGTCGAGGGTTTGTTGTTTGAGTTTGTTCGACGGATCTTGATTGGGTTTCTCCAACCCTTTCAATCCCTTTATGCCAACCATTATCACCGTACGGAAATAACAATGGATATTGCAGTGAGTCGTAACACCCGTAGTAATATTGAACTTTAAATTGTCTACCGGAATGGTTATATACAAAGATATCACGCATTCCAATTTGGTTCTCGTTGTCATTTTCAACCCATATTGCCGCTACTTGTGAGGAAGTAGGGGCATTGAATACACGTTGATCTAGGCCAGCGTCACTCCTAACATGTATTATTTGTCTTTCCAAATCTGGCATATCACCAAGTGAACGAAAGAAAATAGAGTACGGATTGATGCGAAGAATATGGATGAGTTGACTTGTATTTATTGGGAGCATTCTGTATTGTGAATCTAATAGTCGATTATCTAACTCATGTTCCGTGTCATAGAAATATAATTGGAGATTAGAAGGACGACCATCAGAAGGAAGTAAATCTGTGATGTTGTGGTAGATTTGTCCCTGTGCTCTAAAAGTGTATATTCCATTGTTTCTTTGGCAGAGATTGTGATCATATTTAACACCCAAAGATGTGAATGCAAATTGGTTGTTATAAGTTCGAATATATGTCCGAAAATGTGCAGAATAACTTGTGTTGGAGGTTAATAATGCAAAAAGTTCATTTGGAACTTCATTTGTGGCCAGATAGATCTTTCCATCTGCACAACAGAATCCATTTGTTTCATGGATAAATCTCTTTGCTTTACAATGTATGCATATGGGGACCGACGGAAGTGAAAATGCTTCAGATGGCACATTTAGCAAATCTCGAAATCGAGTGACCTTATTTTGCGATTGACCTATCATGATGAATGGTTTAATTAGGTTAAAGTAGCATACTGATATTTTGTTATTATGAATGTATACTAATATGAAACAAATATTGTGATGTTGGAATAACACTTACTTCTAGAAGTTGTTGACATAATTGTGTGGCTCATTGAGTTCTCGAGATCAACTGAATGTATCTGTGTGGAATTTGTATTAGGTGGACTGTTGAGAAAAAACCGAAGGTAAGATCAATTAGAAAAAAGAAGGCGGTTTTCTGTATATACCTGATCAAATCTCCCATTATTTTCGGAAGATGAATTTTGGTAGAGACTATTTTTACCACTGCATCCATTTGAAGAATCCAGAACTTGATAAGAAGATCTCTTGTCAGTAGAGCTTAAGTTGGTATGATGATCGCATTGTCTCTTTGATACTCTGTCACCATGTCTATCTTGTCGATCATTGTTAATATTATCAGCATGATAACACGAATGTTGCGTACTTGTAGATGCCGCATGATCATCAGTACATGGGGGTAAATTGTTACGATTCAAATAACTTGAATTAGTCGTATCAATTTGATAGTTTTTCAATACTTTTTGTTTAGCATATCTCTCTCGTTGTTTTCTACGTATTTCTTCCTTCTGCTCTTCTGGCAATTCTCTATATGAGATTCTTTTAGAAGCTCAGTTGTTTTGATCTTCAAAAAACCAAATCGCAATACATAAATGTTTTATGAAATTTGTGGTTTAATATTATGTAGATTTGAATTTAAATTTTTAAGTATGCTATCTGTACAATCTTACCATCTCCATGTTGTCTATCATTGTTAATATTATCAGCATGATAATACGAATGTTGTGTACTTGTAGATGCCGCATGATCATCAGTACATAAAGGTAAATTGTTACGATTCAAATAACTTGAATTAGTCGTATCAATTTGGTAGTTTTTCAATGCTTTTTGTTTAGCATATCTCTCTCGTTGTTTCCTACGTATTTCTTCCTTCTTATCTTCTGGCAGTTCTCTATATGAGATTCTTTTAGAAGCTCGTGTGTTTTGATCTTCAAAAAATCAAATCGCAATACATAAATGTTTTAAGAAATTTGTTGTTTAATATTATGTAGATTTGAATTTAAATTTTGTAAGTATGGTATACCATCTGTCATTATGTCAATCAAGGAAATGTAGGTTTCAGACGTCAAATATCATTCTACATCAATAAAATATTAAGGTCAGTATAATAATTATGATGCTCTATTAACTTTAAAGTATATATCTTTTGGTCTTTTCATTTTTTCCAAGCGTTTTCCATTGTATATATCACAATAAATACATTAATAAATATAAATTAATATGAGTAAAACAATACCTGATATTCAAATGGAGAGTACGACACAAATAATCTAAAACGGCGATAAGAAACAGCAACCTACAAAGAAGAACGACAATGTAAATAAAATAGGACAATACTGTTCCATCAAGAAGACACTGACACATCCAAACTTCAGTTTATATATATATAAAGATATATACATAGATTATATGATAACTTAACATCAAATAAAAAAGTAATATAGGGAATGCAAATTAATGGTTTCATAATGTTATGTCTTAGACAACACACTTTCCATTGTAAAAAAAAATGTTATAGGATGACTTTCAAGAATCTCAACCAGCAAAAAAACAAATATTATATATGCAGAAGCACCAGTATACTAAATTTCATAATTTATTAAAAAAAAAACCAAAAAAATGCATGACTATAAATCTATAAATTAAATACGAAAAAAATGTACCAATAAATTTAAACAATCAAAATATCTTATGAATATGTATAGGAACAATGTATAATACTGCTTCTTTAGAATTTTTTTTTTTTAATTTCCTTCCAATTATTATTTTAAAAACGAAAAATGACAGCAACCTACAAAGAAGAACGACAATGTAAATAAAATAGGACAATACTGTTCCATCAAGAAGACACTGACACATCCAAACTTCAGTTTATATATATATAAAGATATATACATAGATTATATGATAACTTAACATCAAATAAAAAAGTAATACAGGGAATGCAAATTGATGGTTTCATAATGTTATGTCTTAGAAATATGTTTTACTTTTAGGAATCTCATCTCATTATCTGTGTTTATTTATTCACTTTTATACATATATATTCTTATATTGTATATACAACAAAATGAATTAGTCCGAAAATGATCTTTCTTTCCAATTAAACATACTCACAGCTTGACGCATGCACTTACGTCATACACATTTAACAACTCCTCAAGCGCCCCCTTTTTTTTTTGTTCGCCTAATACCCCCAATTCCAAAAGAAAAAATGAAAAGAAAAGAAAAGTTTGGCATAGATTTTAAAGTAAACTTAAGTGATCAGTTGCACAAAAACAAATTAATACCCAAAACTAAAACTTAGAATTCATATTTATATTTTTGGATTGTACTCATTGAAGAAAACTTATTAATTCATTTGATTTATTAATAATGCAACAGACATTCTATATTATTAAGATTTTAAATTGAACAAACATAATATACTATACCAATAACTTGTGTAGACAATTTTAGAAACAGAGTATATTCTATTCTCTTTTATTGTATTATTGTATTTTAATTTTAATCATTATTAATATTTGGTAGAGAACAGCTTTTATCAAAAGAAAAAAAAAAGTAGAGAATACTGAATATTTGAAAGAAGAAAACATAAAACTTACATTATTTTCCATGGAGACGTGGCATGTCATCGTTGACAATCAAATTTAATTTAACAAAACTAAATTTATTAAATATGTTAATTCAACAACCAAATATATGACCACAACGAAGAAACTATAAAGCTATATAAAATACACAAATAAGAAAGAAAATACTATTTTTTGTTGGATTTTTAGTAAACAAAACAAGTTGTGGTTTTTTTTAATTATTATTTTTAAAATAAGATTTATTATGATGATGAATAACATTTTTCATTTTTCTCTTTGGTCCGGCGTTACAGCAAGGCTTAACGTACCATTTAATTAATTATCAAAATCCATATATATGATAATATGAACTTTTGTTTGATCAAAGTATATAATTAAGGTGACTCTAGTTGAATCGTCCTATGAAGAAAACTTACAATACAATACAAAGTGTAGAATATTATTTACAATAAATAAATTAAGTCTTTTCTTAATTTTATTGCATTTTATTCTGGAGTTGACATGGTCCTAGCTAGCTAGTACTATATATGAGTTATTATTATAAAAAATATATAGATTTTTTAAACAAATAGAAAAATATATTTCTTATTTTATCGTAATTCATGGATAATTTTGCTTATAATAAGTGTCCAAGGTTTTATAACAAACTTTATTTGCAAATCCATTATTAAAAAGAAAAAAAGAACAAAAATCCTATCACTGATATTATACGAGTAAAAAAAGAACAAAAATCCATTATTATAAATTGTTTACTCATATTATACGAGTAAAAAGACGATAAGGTGTTGAGAAGTAAAAAGACAATGAAGACAGAGTACTCTTACCAGTACCAGTAGGAAGACAATGAGAAGAACTTGAAGTTGTCGAGGCCACAGAGCGAGTAAATTGGAGTGGAGGCTTCAGGATTGACCTTGATTGAGAAAGAAGAGGAGAAGACAATGATAAAGAAAGAGAGTTTTAGTGTTAGTTAATTAAATCTAAACATTATAAATATGAAAGTGAGATTATTAAAAATTGCATTACAGTGAGATGGAATTGAGACCTGAGAGCAAATCTATGGAGAGAGGAGAAGAAGGGAATACTTTTGAATCTGGACAGACACTAAGCACTCAATTAACCTAATATCACATCCCCAAGTTCAAATTCAAAAAATTAACAATTTTATATACGAATTAAGAAATTAAAGGTGGACAACAATAATTAAAACTGCTTCCTTATTTCATGATGATATTTATGAGCATAACTAAAAATATTCAGTTTCTTAAAAAAAAAATAAAAAAAATAACAATAATTTGAATAACATTCAAATAACTTTTAATATACACGTATATTACTTTAATTCAAATTCATATTTAAACAAAAAAAAATAACAGAAAATAACAATAAATACGTATATTTATTTAATATACATGTATAATTGTCTGATTAGTAGAATCATGCCCTGTTGGGTCTTTTGCAACCTATAAATATAATAGGTATATACATATATTAGAATAGATTTGGTAACATATAAAGTAGATCATATCATATCAAAACAAGTTATTCATTTTCAAGAATGAATGATATCAAAACAACTACATTACCATTGAGGCATTAACTCAAACAGAGAGACCAAAAGAAAAAGAAAAGAAAATTAACAAATGCAATTTTATATGAAACAAAATATATAAATAGAAGATAAATGCTTATCCTCTGTAATAAAGCCTAGTCAGAACAAGAAGATTTTTATTACTGAAGAGGCAGTAAGGTACCGAGAATAAGTTCAACATCATCAACAAATCCCATCTTCAACATTTCATCAGCTTCATCTAGAACACGAAACTTCAAAGAGGTCAAATCAAGATTTTTTCTCTCCAGGTGATCCTGCGCCCCAAAAAAAAATACTTGTCATCTTACTTATTCAGAAGTACAGAGTTTCATCCGATGACAGAAAAGTCACATACTACATATCATAATTCCAGGACGAAGATAAGAAACAAAAAGGTACCTTTACACGGCCAGGCGTTCCAATAACTATATCAACTCCTCTTCTAAGCTGAAGTTCTTGAGAACGGAAAGCTGATCCTCCATATATACTGCATGCAGTCAACCCCACAGCGCCACCATAAATTTCAAAGTCAAAATGTACCTAAAATCAAGCAAGAAAAGGCAATAAGTGATGGTTAAAAAGTGGCACTAAGATAAAATAGAAAATGAGTATTTCAAGAACAGGTCCCATGGACTGCACTGCACCTGCACAGCCAGCTCTAAAACTCACCCATCTGCAGATGAACTGCTGAGATGAATCGGAGAGTCTTCGATTTCAATTCCTTAAGCTCGAGCATGCCTTGCCAGAATTCCAATTTAGGGATACCTTTGACCGTTTGCCATTATGATTAGTAAGATGGGTCGTAAGAACTGAGAATAATAAGCCAGCATGATGCAACAACATCTACGAACAGTCCATTAGACTTAACATATATGTGCTTAGTTACAATAAACAAAATCCAGTGGCCCCACATATTCCCTTACTCCTGAGTATGTAACATTTGCAAAAATATTGCTTCACGTGTTCCATTGTACCAAAACAAAAAAAAAAGGAAAAGAAAAAGGAAAAAATAGGGAACTATCAGGATGAAGAAATATTGCAGTCAACATAGTATAGTCAATAGAGTCAAAGTCAAAGTCCAATTTCAAGTCTTAACTAACTACTGTAAGAAATTAGAATTAGAGGATTGACACCAATTTAACACCTAAAAGGGAATTGAGTGCGCGCATATTACACCACTTTCCAGTCTCGTACTAAATATCTCAATAATCTCATAACCCAATTCACACAAAAGATATGAAGGTCAACATTATTGTGTTTGGAATAATTGATCACAAAACTACGACAAAGTTATGGAAGAATTAACAAATCAAATGAAGTACATTTTAAAAGAAAAGAAAAACATTTGTAATTGTAATAATTAATTTTGCCAGGATAGAAGCAATACACATGGAGTTGACTCGATACCTAAACCAAGTGAAAGCCATAGTAATTACAAGCAAAATTTCACATCTACACTTCTCCACATTCACTGGAGCCTGGATTTCCAAAGGTGAAAAATAACCATCACAGTGAATTTCCATTGCTTTTTTAATTAAAAAAGAGAGAAAGGGTCGCATAAATTGAAATAAGGCAAACTTCTTCAAGACCCGTGATCATTCCTGATACACTCCGAATCCCCAAATGCAAAACCAAGAAGTAAAAATGAAAATTAGTATCTTAACTCCCCAAATAAACCTTTTAATCAGACCTAATCTCCATTACCAAACCGGCGCATAACACTACTAAAACCAACTCTCAATTTAGTCAATTCCTCCCAATAGCCACAAGTAAAACCCTAAACCTCGCCGAAATTCAAACTCAAACAGACAGAGCACCAAACCAAAAATCACTTACACAGTTCAAGCAAAGAGGGAGAAAAAAAAAACAAAACAAAACATCAGATAAAACTGCCAAAAAAAAAGTGTACTTATGCGCATCGATCACAAAGGTCAGCTAACTCTCCGCTGCGGAGGCGCCATCCCTTTCTGGGGCGCTCCGGTTTCAATTCCTTACACTCAGAATTGTAGCAGACCTTAGGAGCCGGCGACGAAGACGAAGCAGTCGACATCGAAGGTTTGACCAAACATAAAATTCTTGTGAAGAAGGGAATACTTTTGAATCTGGACAGACACTAAGCACTCAATTAACCTAATATCACATCCCCAAGTTCAAATTCAAAAAATTAACAATTTTATATACGAATTAAGAAATTATTATAAAATATTGAAGTGGGGAGAGGTAAATTGAGTGCGTACCATAGAAAGGAAGAACATTATTGATGATGAAATTCTCAATGTAGAGAAGAGATCGGCCAGAAGCGGTGTGGTCGGCATAGACAATGGTTCGTTTTCCAAAAGGAGACTTATATTCCACTTCGTAATTGCCACCAATTATTTGTGAACGAAGCCATGCTAATCTCACCTCTGCCGATTCAGATTTCGGTACACCCATCTCCAGCGTCCGGAAGGACTCAAAACGATTATTACAAAGACCACCATCATTAATATGGAACAAAACCTGGGCAGTCGCCATTACAGCTTGGGGCCTGAAATTATTATAATTACAGTATTAGAAAAAATCAAAAGCATAACCTAGTTAAGGAAAATAGAAGAGAAAAAGAGCATACAATATCAGCAAAATGCCGCTTTCTTGAATGAGATCGCAGCCATAGATTCTAAGAGTAGTTTCGGTGGGTTCATCTATATTATCTTTTCTGGATGGAGAATTCTGGAGTTGATCGTGCGTGAGATAGAAGGTATCGATCGCAGTATAAATCATCTTCAGCTCCACAGTCTAAACCCTAATAATCGATCAACACAATACGGATCTGTATTTGAGATTTGAGGAATAGGAAGAACAAAATTAAAAGGCGTGTTTTTTATTTAGGGAATAGGTGTTATATACAGTATAACCTCGAATACTCTTTTTTTTTTTGTAGAAAAATTAAGCTCAAAATATCAAAAACAGCATGAAAAAATTGGTAGAAAGTAGATAAAAGGAATAGAGATTTATAAAAGAAATCGCTCAGTTCAGCGGGATTATCGACACGCAAAGTCCTCTGTAAAGAGAAGCCTGCATCCCGGATTTCAAAATTTAAAGAAAGCAACAAAAATAATACAAATTTGACAGAACCCAAACCTTGAAGACGACGAATTGAGAATTGAACCCCATAGTAGGGTTTCATCTCAACTCAATCGTTAGCATAAAACTTATTAGGGTTTCTTCACAGGGGAAAAAGGCAAGATATTGAAATGAAATTTAAAAAGGCATCAAAATAATCAGGTGATTGCATTTTATCAGAATAAATAATCAAACAATGTAGGCAATACATGAATGATATAACATCACCGGCCTGAAATCAAATGAAGCATAAATAGGGAAATAGGGTAAAAGAAAGACCTGGCTAAGAAACGATTGAGATGAATTTTTTTTTTTTTATATTTTTATAAGAAAAAAGTTAACGGCGTTAAAAGAACCCGTTTAAAAAAAATAAAAATTATTTTTTTGGCGTTAAAAAAAATAAAAGAATCGTTAAACCAAGAATTCCTGTTAAACCAAGAATTGCCGTTAGATAGGCACTTTTAATATATAAAGATATATATTGTTATTAATGAAAAAAGCTACGATCTGCCAGCTTTTTTCAAAAAAAAAAAAAATTATGGTGACCCTTCATTTACTTATTAAAAATTTGTTTATATTTATTTAATTAAAAAAAGAAATTTACAGCTAAAAATTAAAAAAGTAAACAAATAAGCGTGTCTTTTGAATATTTTTATTTTTTATTTTTTTAATTAAAAATACATATAGTGACACGCCTGACGTGTGGGGATATGCTTTTTCAATCCCTCCAAGAGTGACTCTAAAAGTCAAATATTTTTAATAAAAAAAATTGTAAAATTATGGGAATTATTTTTTAGTGACGCTTCATATTTTTAGTGACACACATTACATGAGACTAACACTGAAAATTTAGAGTCTACTTATGTGTGTCACTTAAAATCACTTATAACTCTTTAGTGACACACACTTTTGTGTGAGTCACTAAATAGTGTCACTAAAAGGTAAAGTTGTAGTAGTAATTTGGTGTTGCGAAATTTTCTCGACAACATTTGGCGCCATCTGTGGGAATCGAGAATTAAAATTTTATTCATTTCAAGTAAGAATACCATCATGGCTGGAAACCAAACAAACGGAGGTGCTAACAACGGGTCCATCAACATTGGAATGATGAACGTACCGTTATCTGGAGCTAGAACACCGCCTGTGGACGTCGTTAATGGCGGAGTAGGGAGAAGTAACATCAGACCTCTCAATATATTCCCTAAAATAGCTGGTCCTCAAGTCGGGGAAACGTCCACACCACCAGCAACCATGCACTTTCCACCTGTCACTCCGGTGGTGGTATCTGAGGGAATCATCCAGCTCACCACCGATCAATATACTGCGATCCAGGATCAACTGCGTGCACTACAGGCTGAAGTGGATGGACAAAACTGGGCCCGACGCCCCCCTCGAGCCCCTACTACTGGCAGAGACAACCCTCAGGTAACGAACTCTAGACGTCGTAATAACCGTGTTCGCAGGGAACGAAGAGCCAACCTTGAGGGTCTAGACCTGGACCAGCCAACCTCGAGAGACCAATCTATGAGATATCCTAACCAAGGAACACAAGCTGATGAAGATCCTGAGCGACGGAATCCTCACAGCCGACCATCGAGAGACAATGACGCAGAATCTGCCTCTTCATCTTCGCATGGTCGTTCACCAAGCAGATACACAAGGTCCGGCTCTGTAGAGACGCAGCAGGGAGGACACTATCAAGTACATCGAGGTGATCTACGTGATCACCTCAACGCAGTTTTTAGAGCGCGCTCTCGCACCCCCCATAACGAGGAAACACCCCGTGATCCCCTTGTGGGCGATCAAGGTGTAAATACTCACACTAACCCGCCTAGCGCACCGATAGTGACTACTGAGGTCACTATCCCAGCAAACCTCGCCGCAGTAGTCGTGACTCCTGCAGTCGCCACAGTCCCGACTCTTGTGGCTGGAGGAATCGATCAAAGCATGCTTCTGCAACTTTGAAAATGCTCGAGCAGCAGAGAAAGCCCATATATAAGTTGCATGGGACCTCTCCTTTTAGTACGGAAGTGCGACAAGCTCAACTTCGCAAGGGATTTTGACTATCCGAATCCCTAAAATATAAAGGTACCTCTAATCCCATAGATTACCTTGAAAAATTTAATACTATAATGGAAACGGATCAGGTACCACAGCTTGCAAAATGCCGCATTCTCGCGGCAACGCTCGAGGAAAACACCCACGATTGGTTTACCCAATTGCCTGAGGCCTCGATATCGACATGGGAAACCTTTGTCGACTTATTCCTCACGCACTTTCAGGCCACGATGACCTATAGGCCTCCTTATACAACTCTGGCCAACATCAAACAAGAACCGGGTGAGTCTTCACAAGACTATTTTAAACGGTTTAATGCGGAAGTAACAAAAGTCGAGAAGGCTCCCGAGTCTTTTCTTGTTTGTATGTTGATAACAGGTATTTTGTCGAGAACTGATTTCTGGAAGGAGTTACAAGATCGAAGGTCAGAATCGCTAGTCGAATTCTTCGCTATGGCCGAACCCCATAAGAGAATTGAGAATTCTCTGGAAGAGTTGGAGAAGGGCAAGGATAAGCGTAAATCACCAGTACCGCAATCAAGATCTTGCAGTCCCCGAGGGAAGAATTCCAGAGGCCGAAGCCCGAGAAGACGCAGCCCACGGAGACAGCAAAGTCCAAAGTTGGCCAAATCTCCTCTCAAGAAGGAGTCCTCGCCGAAGAGGAAGGGTGGACCGCGTTTTGTTAACTATACCGAACTCGCGGTGCCCCGAGACCACATCTATGCAATTTAAGAAAGGAACGGAGTCTTCAAGAAGCCGCCGCCCATTAGGGGAAACCGCGACAGAAGAGACCCCAAAAAGTTCTGTAAGTACCATAAAGATATTGGTCATACCACTTTAGAATGTTGGGTCTTGCAGGATGAAATCGAGGAGCTGATTCGGAGAGGAAAATTTGACAAGTATAAGAAGAACGAGGAAGGTCATCCCCGAGCGGATGACAAAGAAGAAAATCAAAACGCGAGTGGTTTGAGAACACCTCATGATATATTAACAATCATTGGAGGGCCCCATATCGCAGGAGACTCCCGCAAGTCTCAAGAGCGCTATGCCAAAGAAGCTAAGGAGAAGCCGCTCACCAATGTAAACAATATCAGTGAGCGGCCAGAGACATTGTTTCAAAAAGAATGCGACGACATCACCTTCATAGAGAGTGATGCGAGATGGGTCCATCACCCACATTCCGACGCATTAGTTATCATCGCCAATATTGGCAGAGATAATGTCCACCGTATACTCGTGGACAATGGAAGTTCAGTGAATCTCTTGAATTTCCAAGCTTTCAAACAAATGGGGTTGCAAGAGAAGGACCTGCAACCCGTGACGTCGAGCATATATGGTTTTACCTGCGACATCATCGCATTGAAAGGGATGATCAAACTCCCGATCACCTTGGGAACCGCCCTAGTAACAGCCAAATCAATGGCTGATTTCGCAGTAATCGACCAGTATTTGGCATACAATGCTGTGATTGGTCGACCAATCTTGACGGAGATGAAGATCATAACCTCGATCTATCATCTCATAATGAAGTTCCCTACTCCCGCCAGAGTAGGCTCTGTGCGAGGAGTCCAGTCAGACTCACGAGAATGCTACAATGCAGCAGTCAAGCTCGCGGAGAAAAGTCGATAAATGTTATCTATTTATTGGAGGCACCACCTCCTCGCCAGGAGGTCCTCATAATCAAAGAGGTACAACACATGGATGGACCAGATCTGGATCCAAGGATCCTTGATCATGCCGCAGTAGCCCAAGCCGCGGAAGACACCATTGAGGTACCTATAGATCCTATAGATAATAGCAAAGTTTTGAAAATTGGTTCTAAATTGACTTTTCAGCAGCGAGAACAACTAACGACTTTTCTAAAACAAAATCTTGATGTTTTTGTTGGAAGTTATTTTACCAGGAACTTAGATCTACTCACAAGTATGTTGATTTAACAACCTAAATATGAACTTCTAAAACGATGGAAAATTAAACACATAAAAGTATTAGAAATCTTACATTGGGTGCAGCGGAATATATGTCTCCTCCCACTCAGATCTCTAACCCTTGATTCCTTTCTGTCGCAGAGTATAATCAAGATCTGAGCCCGATAGTCCTTCTTTGTTGTTTCTGAGTTCTACACAGCCTTCCTCACTATGATTGAGGTATTACTTGATGTGTGTGGGCACTACTCTATCACTCATAGATTTCGAAACAGAGAAGGTATAGAGAGAGAGAGAGAGGGTGGCGGCTCAGAGAGTTTTTGAGTGAGAAAATTCTGTCAGAATAATGTGTGTTCAAAAATTGAAGCCTTTGCCTTCTATTTATAGAAGACCACCTAGGGCTATGGTTGAATTAATTGCCTTTAAAAAATTGAAAAATCTATGTGAAAAAGGAAGCATAGTGGCCGGCCTAGGCATTGTGGAAATAAGGCTTGCCACTTTTCCAACTTTCCTTTTCGTACATTGATAGTTTCCTGTTTTGTCAAAAACTGCCAATTCCTTTGTTCAACCACATAAATGTCAAATCTAATTATTTAATAATTAAAATTAATTATCAAATAATATATTGTCATTTATTTATTAATAATAAAACTAAATAAAGTTTCCTAATTAATAAATATGCCCTTCAAAATCTCTATTTACTGTTTTACCCTTAATAAGTGATAAATTCTCAAATAGACACAGTCTAACTTGAGAATTATAATTGATTAATTAAAATCAATTAAATGAGTCTTACAAGTAATATTATCTCAACTAGTGGGGGGACCATGGGTCTATATATCCGAGCTTCCAATAAGCAGATCTAGAATTTACTACTTAAATTCACTGACTTATTAATTCTTCGTTGAATCTACGCATAGAACTTAGAATTGCACTCTCAGTATATAGAATGCTCTATATGTTCCACCATATAGACACATCATTAGTTATCCATTGTTATAATCCTAATGTGATCAATGATCCTCTATATGGATATTTACACTGTAAAGGGACTTAATTACCGTAACACCCTACAATGTATTTTATCCTTAAAACACTTAACCCTGTATAAATGATATTTAAGCTAAGTGAAATGAGTACTTCACCATTTATCTCGTTTGGTTAAGCTCGAAGGAAATCACCCTTTGCTTACTATTCGCCAGATAGAAGCTAGATTCCATATTTATGTTAGCGCTCCCACTCAATCGCACTACCGTGTTCCCAAAATGTACGTATCACCCTCACCCAAAAGTAGGCTTAACTAACAAATCAAAGAACACGAATAACACTCTTGAGATTGAGCCTAACCATATCAGGATTTCGATCATGTGATCTAGGATCAACTTAGTGATATTGAATTGAATAGATATTACGGTAAGTTTTATAAATCTATTTCAAAGTTCAATATCGGTCCATTCCAATGCATACTCCATGCATCCAACCTGAGCTTTACTTTAACCAATGTTCTAGAAAGAACATAGCATTTCTCCAAATGCAAGTAAACTCTGTTGTAGATTGTCATATCAGTAAAACCCAGTGTTCTGATAAATCTAGGAATCCTTTATTCACATAGTCATGTTTACTTTCCACTGTGTTGACAGCACAATAATCATGATCAAGTATGTGAAAGGGGTTTGGATGAATTTATAAATCAAACAGACAAACAATTGATTAAGTGAACCAAAACATACACAAATGAATGAAAAATACTTCTGTTACTTTATTGATATTGAATAATCTGGATTACATTGAAATAGAGTTTTATTTAGGGCATAAAACCCAACAGTTTTTGCTTGGAAACATTCAGATATGGTTGGAATATCTCCGCAGGTCATGTGTCATCACTTAAACATTGACCCCAAGGTGCGAGGTGTCTGACAGAAGCGCCGTAAAATGGACCCCGCGAGGTACCAAGCGCTAAAAGAAGAAGTCGACCGCCTCCTAGCCTGCAGCTTTATACAGGAGTCGTTTTACCCCAACTGGTTAGCGAATCCCGTACTCGTGCCCAAGCCTAACGGCTCATGGCGCACGTGCGTTGACTTTACAGATTTAAATAAAGCCTGTCCCAAAGACAGTTTCCCACTTCCTAGCATTGACCAACTTGTTGATGCCACTGCAGGTCATGAACTTCTGAGCTTCATGGACGCATACTCGGGATATAATCAAATCCCGATGTATGAGCCCGACCAGGAACATACCTCGTTCATTACTGATCGAGGATTATACTGTTATAAAGTAATGCCTTTTGGTTTTATAAACGCAGGTGCGACTTATCAAAGACTTGTAAACATGATGTTCGCAGATCTTATTGGGAACACCATGGAAGTATATGTTGATGATATGCTCGTAAAATCTCAGCATGCAAAGGATCATATCTTCCATTTACGGGCAATGTTCGATATATTGCGTCGATATAAGATGCGTTGAAACCCTCTAAAGTGCGTCTTTGGAGTTGGCTCCGGGAAATTCCTTGGATTCATGGTTAATCAACGAGGAATAGAAGCCAACCCCGCGAAGATCAAGGCGTTAGTGGAAATGCCATCACCAACTAAGCCAAAAGAGGTCCAAAGCCTCATAGGTAAAGTCGCTGCTCTAAATCGCTTTATATCGCGATCTTCTGATAAGTGCAGAGAGTTTTTTCAGATTTTAAAAGGCAATAAGAAGTTCCAATGGACCGAAGAATGCGAGGAGGCTTTTCAAGCCTTAAAGACGCATTTGGGGCAACCCCTAATCTTATCAAAGCCCATGACCAGCGAAGTCCTATCCATCTACTTAGCAGTGTCAGAATATGCGATTAGTTCGGTACTAATATGCGAAGACCAAGGACAACAATACCCGGTGTATTATGTCAGTAAACGATTACTGGATGCTGAGACCCGCTATCCCCAAATGGAAAAATTGGCATTCGCTCTGGTAATATCGTCAAGAAAATTGCGACCTTATTTCCAAGCCCACAGTATCGAAGTCTTAACAAACTATCCTTTAAGGCAAGTCTTAGCAAAACCAGAGACGTCGGGGAGGTTGTTGAAATGGGCAATGGAGTTAAGCCAATTCGACATCAAGTATAAACCCAGAACTGCGATCAAGGGGCAAGCCTTGGCAGATTTTATCCTTGAGTTCCCCAGCACCGAAGTGGCACTCATAGATGACAAGGTCGACACTGCTATAACCAATGGAGAGGCATGGATGTTGTACGTTGACGGAGCCTCAAATAGCGAAGGCTCTGGTGGCAGGATCTTATTAATCAGTCCCAGCAATTTTAAGGTACACGCTGCTTTACGTTTTGAATTTTCTGCATCTAATAATGAAGCCGAGTATGAGGCTTTAATCGCAGGGTTGAAGCTCGCTCTCGAGATGAAAATCGAGTATCTACAGGCTTTTAGCGATTCCCAAATTGTGGTGTACCAGGTGAATGGAGAATATCTGGCCAGAGGCGGGAGGTTGGTTAAGTACTTAGCCATTGTATGCGAGCTGATGCAGAAATTCAAGAAAGTAATCGTGTCACGAATACCACGTGCTCGAAATTCACACGCAGACGCACTGGCCCGTTTGGCCTCAACCAGAGAAGCCGAATTGCTCGACGTAATTCCGGTAGATGTATTGGCTCACCCAACGATAAATCAAGAAGTGATCATGGAAATAGATACCACTGAAGAAGTCACCTGGATGACTCTAATAGTCGCATACCTGGAAAAGGGCGTATTACCTGATGACAAGGTGAAAGCAAGAAAGTTGCGACAACGAGCTGCCCAATATGTCATGTACGATGGAAGGTTATATCGCAGAAGTTTTAGTCAGCCGCTACTCAAGTGTATCGACGGGGAAGATTGCGATTATATACTACGTGAGGTACATGGGGGAATTTGTGGCAATCATACAGGAGGTAACTCCCTTGCTTTAAAAATCATGCGACAAGGGTACTACTGGTCAACCTTGCGGCAAGATGCTTTCGCCTTTGCAAAGAAATGCGACAAGTGTCAGCGAATAGCCACATATACCCATCAACCTCCGAGCAACCTACATTCCATCACAAGTCCTTGGCCTTTCGCGGTATGGGGGATCGACTTAATAGGCGAACTACCTAAAGGAAAAGGCGGTGTCAAATATGCGGTAGTCGCAGTAGACTATTTTACAAAATGGGCCGAAGCCAAAGCACTCGCAACCATTACGACGACTAAGTTGCGCGAGTTTGTCTACAACTCCATAATTTGTCGATTCGGTATCGCTTACAAGCTCATCTCAGACAATGGAAAGCAGTTCGATTGTAAAGAGATGCGACAATTATGTGACGATCTTGGAATTAAGAAAGCATTCTCTGCAGTTGCTTACCCACAAAGCAACGGACAGACTGAAGCTGTCAACAAAATAATAAAGCACACAATCAAAGGGAAACTCGAAGAACGTAAAGGGACCTGGCTAGATGAGCTTTCACAAGTTCTATGGTCTTACAACACAACTCCTCGATCCACGACTGGTGAAACTCCCTTCTCGCTTTCCTATGGGTGCAAGGCCATGGTACCGGTCGAGATTGGGGCAGGTTCCCTACGAAGAGATGTTTTCAATATTTCACAAAATGAGGAAAAACAGTCGCTCTACCTTGATCTTCTGGAAGAAAAGCGCGATCAGGCGTGCTTGAAAAATGCGGCTTATCAGCGGCAAACCGCTAGATATTTCAATTCCAAGATCAAGGTAAAAGTCCTGCGAACAGGAGACTTGGTCCTTCGAAGAGTAATGCCGAATACCATGAACCCAGCGCATGGGGTCTTCGGGGATAACTGGGAGGGACCATATCTCATTGCAAAAAAGATTGGTGACGCTACATACCGACTAGCAGAACTCGATGGTACTGCGATTCCATGGGCTTGGAATGGCGAAAGCCTAAAATTCTATTATCAATAGTACTCCCATTGTCCAATTTGTATTCGCCTTGTATTTATACTTAGTCATTTTTTTTATAAAAAATCCTAAGTATAGGGGGTATATACGATGATGTACTATTGATTGTATAAAGGAAATGCTTCAAGTTTAAAATCTTTCAAGTTTTATGAAATTTTCTACTTATTACACCAAGTTGTAATTAAAGTCAAAATATTATAGATAAAATAAACGCGAGTACCCGTGTACTGCGAAAATACAGAAAACAGAAATCCGCGCGAGGATATAAAGTAGTTCAGAATAAACGAAAATATAAATTGGTCTAAGTACAAGGTGCGAGTACCCCTGTACCGCATAAACAAAAAAAAAACAGAAAGAGCTTAATACGAGCAAATATTAGAGGAAAAGTCAAGCATTGGGAGCAGCAGGAACAGATCCATCCGCGACTTTGCTGACAACCTCATTCTCGACTTCTTCCTCCTCCGCAACCTCAGCCTCCTCGAGAAGATTCCCCCCACCACCTTGAGTTGGCGTGGGCTGTTGGGTTTTATGCCCTAAATAAAACTCATTTCAATATAATCAGATTTGCTTATAGATCAGAAATAACATTTAATGTTGCATGGTTCACATGATTTATTTCATGATTATATGTACATAATGTATAAATTCATCTGAAACCCTTTTCACATACTTGATCCTGTTTATTGTGCCGCCAACACATTGGAAAGTAAACATGACTATGTGAATAAAGTTTCCTAGATTTATCAGACACAGGGTTTTACTGATATGATAATCTACAATAAGAGTTTACTTGTATTTGGAGAAATACTATGTTCTTTCCAGAACATTGGTTAAAGTAAAGCTCAGGTTGGATGCATGGAGTATGCATCGGAAGGGATCGATATTGAACTTTGACTTAGATTTATTAAATTTACCGTAATATCTATTCAAGTCAATATCGCCTAGTTGATCCTAGATCAAATGATCTTAATCCTGTTATGATTAGGCTCAATCTCGAAAGGCTATTCGTGTTCTTTGATTTGTTAGTTAAGCCTACTTTTAGGTCAGGGTGATACATACATTTTGGGAACACGGTAGTGCAATTGAGTGGGAGCGCTATCATAAACATGGAATCTATAGCTTCTATCTGGCGAATAGTAAGCAAAGGATGATCTCCTTCGAGCTTGACCAAACGAACATAAATGGTGGAGTACTCATTTCACATAAGCTGAAATATCATTTATACGGGGTCAAGTGTTTTAAGGAATAAATACATTGTAGGGTGTAACGGTAATTTAATCCCTTTACAGTGTAGATCATTCATATAGAGGATCAGTGATCACATTAGGATTATAACAATGGATAACTAATGATGTATCTATATGGTGGAACATATAGAGCATTCTATATACTGAGAGTGCAATTCTAAGTTCTATGCGTGGATTCAACGAAGAATTAATAAGTTAGTGAATTTTAGTGCTAAATTCTTGATCTACTTATTGGAAGTTCGGTTATATAGACCCATGGTCCCCCCACTAGTTGAGATAATATTGCTTGTAAGACTCATGTAATTGGTTTTGATTAATCAATTATAATTCTCAAATTAGACTATGTCTATTTGTGAATTTTTCACTAAGTAAGGGCGAAATTGTAAAGAAAGAGTTTTTGGGGCATATTTGTTAATTATGATACTTTGTATGATTCAATTAATAAATATGATAAATGACAATATTATTTAATAATTATTTATAGTTATTAAATAGTTAGAATTGGCATTTAAATGGTTGAATTTTAAAATTGGCGTTTTTGAGAAAATCAGATGCAGAAAAGATAAAACTGCAAAATTACAAAAAGTAAGGCCCAAATCCACTTGTATAGGGCTGGCCACTTTTGTAGGAAATTTAAACTGATATTTTCATTATTTTAATGCCAAATAATTCAAACCTTACCCTAGTGGAATGCTATAAATAGATAGTGAAGGCTTCAGGAAATTTACACTTAAATTTCTACACTTCTGATTCAGAAAAAACTGAGCCTTCTCTCTCCCTATCTTTGGCTGACCCTTCTCTTTCTCCTTCCCTCTTCAATTTCGAAATCCTTAGTGTATGAGTAGTGCCCACACACAGCAAGTGATACCTCAATCATAGTGAGGAAGATCGTGAAGAAAGATCATCAGCAAAGGAGATTCAGCATCAAGGATTCAGAGAAAGAGATCCAGGTTCAGATATTGATAATGCTCTGCTACAGAAAGGAATCAAGGGCTAGATATCTGAACGGAAGGAGTCATATTATTCCGCTGCACCCAATGTAAGGTTTCCTAAACTTTATATGTGTTTATTTCATCGTTTTAGAAAGTTCATATTTAGGGTGTTAATAAACATACTTGTGAGTAGATCTAAGATCCTGGTAAAATAATTTCCAACAACTGGCCTCAGAGCCATGGTAATTGATTTACTTGCAAGAAATTTGGACTTTAAAACGATTGTTTGTATGTTCTTTGGATGGTATCATGTTGTATTGAGTGTTATTTGATGATTGATTGATGTTTGTGAAATTTTCGTGAAACATAATTGCGATTTTATCTCTGGAATTATTTTTATTGGATAGTATGAAAAAAATTAAGCAAGTTAGCCTTTTACAGAACTTAATTTGGATTTTATTTGAATTAGTTATGATTTTTTGAAGATTTGAAAAAATCGGGGATGTGCTGATATTTTCCTGCGATCGCAAACCTGTCCGTACAGTTTCGAATTTTTTTGTTTTTCTTCGATTTTTCATGCTTTGTCATGGAATTAACTTCCAATTTTTTGTATAGTTTTGTATTTATACTATTACTATTCCTAATTCAATTCTAATTATCATTTTGAATTAATTTAATATTTTTTAAATTTAATTCAAGATATTAGTGTAATTTGAATTTGAATAGAATTAGTATCTATCTTCTTGCTTAAAAATCTATCTTATTTTTAAATTTGATTATATCTTTTTTTTTTTTTTTTAAATTTAAGGTCAGATTTTATAAGATATTTATAAAATCTTTTAAGATATTTTTTAAAATATCTTATCTTTAAGATATTTTTAATTATATCTTATCTTTTAAGATTTTTTTTAAATCTTTTTAGATATTTTGACCTTATTTAAATTTAAAATAAGATATTTATAATAATGTAATTTTAAATAGATGTAAGATATTTTGCTAATTTTTAAAATTTTGTTATTTTATTTATTTAAATTACATTTAAAATTTGAAAAAGATATTTATTTATCTTTTCTAATTTTTTATTTAATTTTTATTTATAAAATAACATTTAAAATTTAAAAGTAGTTAGCAAATTTTTGAAATGATATTTAGGTTGGTTGAAACCTAATTTTTCAAAAATTGTAGGTTTAATTTTAAATTAAATTTTTTTTTAAAATTTCGAATTTTTCAAATTTTTTTTTAAATTTTTCGAATTTTTTTTTATTTAATTAAATATTTTTCGAAATTAAATATTTTATTTAAAATTAAATAAATCCTACTTCCAACTATCCAGCTAACCTTGTTGTAGGAGTATGTGTTTTAACTTGTTTGTAAGTTTTAAAAACCTATTATTACTTGATTGCAAATAGCCATGGTTACTTTTTGCCAGATCTAATGATCTGATGGCTCCCTTGGTCAAGTTAATAATTTGTAACAATGATATTTACAATCTTCTTTCATCTGTGTATGACCTAGCAACATCATAGGACCCATCCAAAGTGTGCCTGTATGAGCCTATGTGTTTAATTTGATTATAGATACATATAGGTTGTTGTTGCTAAAATAAATTATCATAGTTCTTGATAGAATTTATTTAGGCCCATTTAGTTATTGGGCTTATTCAATTAATAACAGTAGTTCTTATTAAGGTTAAATTCCTCTCTTTTGGGCCTTGTGTGAGAGTTGGGAGCCATAGAAGTGGGTACGACATACTGAACCCAGCACCCCCTCACACAAACTACCCCAATTGTGAAGGCCAATTTGCCTAATTTGAACAACTGTACTAGGTTAATTACACTAGTTTAACCTAATAAAATTGATTAGCAACATAATTAATTTCATTTATTTTTAAATTAATTTAAGAAAATTATAGTTTAAAGAATTTTTTATTCTAAGCTAAACTATATGTATTTTCTTGTATTTAATTAAATATAGAATTATAACCATCTAGATTCTTTCTGGAACTTAATTTAAATTTTTCATTAAATATTCTTATTTAAGTTGATATTTAGTTATCTACAACTAACCAACTTAAATCTGAATATCTTTTGAATTTCAAATTTCAAAATTAAGTTGAGGAATTTTAGGCATTGGTTATTAATATTCTTTAGATATTTTTTAAGTTAATATCTTTTCGAATATTAACTTAAAATGGAATATTTTTGAATTAAGTGGTTACAACTTAATTTTTGATATTTAATTAAATTTAAATTTGAAAATATTTAAGTTCTAGATTTTTTCTAGTACAACTTAAATTAGATATTTTTTCAAATTTTGTGGAAAAGATACTTAGTCAAATAAGATATTTTCTAGATAGTTATTTCTAGACTACTTATTATTTCTAATATTAAATAGGAAAATATTATACATTGTGAAATTAATTATTTAAATAATTAATTTTGGTACAATTTATTTTAAGTATATTTTTCCTAGTATTAAACTAGAGATTAATAATTAAGCCTTCTCTACACTTAATTATTTATTTCTTGAATTTAATACATTTAATTAATTTGAAAAATTAAATATCTAAGTTGATTTTCATCATGATACTTAAATATTTCTTTTTCATGACATTTAATTAAATAGAAAATTATTTTTAGTTGAAATTTATTTTTTTTTCAACTAAATTTAAATAATTTTCAAATATATATTTTTTTCTTTATTTTATTAATCAATTTTCGAAATTGCATTTCTTAAATGCTAGAATTTCGAATTTTATCTTGAAAAATAGATTAAGTTGTAAATTAATTATTTATTTTAATTAATTCTTGGATCAACTTAAATCAATGATTTTTTCATTTATTGATTAATGTAAAATAAATTGAATTAAAGTATATTATTAGAAATTGAATTAATTAGTCAAAGGAAAATCTAGATAGATGATATTTTTTCTTGAAGTATTTTTCTAGTGTATTTAATTAAATAGAAAATTAATATTTAAGTTGATTTTCATCATCATACTTAAATATTTGAAATTTTTCTTATATATTTAATTAAATAGGAAAATTATATTTTTTTGTTGTAAATTAATTTTATTAAATAATTTTGGGCCAACATTAAATTAGAATAATTTTTCCAGGATTTAATTTTTATTTTAACATGCATTTTTGAAAATTGTATCCTTGAATACTTTAATTTTTCGAAATGCAATATATATTTATAGAAAATTAAATTTGAGTTTTAAATTAATTTAAATTAATTTTGTAACAACTTAAATATTTTTTCTAAATATTTATTGGAAATTATTACTAAGATGGAAATAATTAATGTTATTTTCATATCCATCTAAGTAAAATTTATAAATATTAAATTAAAATTTATATTTAGAATTCTTTCATTCTAAATTGGAAATTTTAATTAAATAAATATATATTTAAAATAAATAGAATAAATAGAGAGAATCAAAGAAAATACAACTCACTTTAAATAATGAGCTTGATTATTATTAAGATATTCGATCTCCATTGTGGGTTTTACACCGCGTTTGTTTTAGTGAGTAATCCTCCCTAATGGAGGAACGTTCATTAGCAATTTCGCACCGTTTAACCTCGCATGATAAGTAGTTTGTAAGTGTTTTGTATGGTATGGATCACCCTAATGGTGGCGACCATACTTGACTTGCAAATTATGAAACGATGGTGGAAGCTCATAAGATAGAATTGCCTTGACTCTCGCCTAAACGGGACAACGCTGAATTCCAATCTTGATCGAATAAAAGGTTGCTAGAATGGTTATCATTTTAGATGAGCTGACAACTCTATTCAATGGATGATGCTTTGACTCTCGCCTAAACGGGACATTGTATCAGTTTGTTGAAAAACCTTAGAAATTATTTAGGATTGTATGTTTTAGTATTTTCACTTGTCATTCCTACCTGCTATATGCTTATAATTTCTGAATTGTGTATGAATTTATATTGAACCATGTTATTTTCTGTTATTAAGTTGTAGTTTAATTTCGAATCTTCATTGTTGGTCTAACATGTTTGTTTTTCTAATGAGATAAATCCCTAATGGATTTTCACCATTAGACATACATAATAGTGTTAGATCTCGAAAGATAAATATTGTATATGCGACATCTAGCTGTTCATCAATTGATGACACCTTAGACTAGTATTTTTACGATATGAAACAAGAAGATTGTATAAATAAGATTACTTTGACTTTCGCTAATCGAAGCATCGTTGGATTCTTATTTTAAATGAAATTATCCTAATTCCTCTTAGCTTATTCATTTCGAATTAGCTTCAAAACATATCATTGGATGAATGGTCTATAAATCATTTCATGTCATTATATTTTCTCTTAAGAAATTAAATGACGCATATGATTATAATCCCGAAGTTCTATTCCCAATTGATATAAATCCTCAATCTTAGAAATCTCCTACTTGTATGGGCAAATCTGACTTAGAGTTTGTATTAGTAGTGGTGGTCCAAGAAAGAATTACTCATTATATTTGGTTGAATTTAAGTCTTAGACTTTAATTTTAGAATCCAAACAGAAATTTTCTTATATTTCTAATTCCAGAATACAATACAGTTACACTTTCTCAAGTGTTTAATATCCATCTTCTATTATTGGATTAAATCTGTATGGAATATGAGTTAGGTATTCTGTGACCAGGATCCACTTGCAGTATTCTAAGAACTCTTTGATGTAACTAAACCTATGTCATCATAGACACTACCACATTTTTCTTAATCTATGGCATTTGTATCTTGTTCATAGTGGATTTGACAAGATCAATCTCTGCAAAGAGTTAATATGCCTATATCCACTGAAAGTAGTTCATCTCATTCGCAGATGGATGTACATTCAGGGGTGGATATGAGTTTTTCGTTGTATTCTTAACACGATCACTCTAGATTATACCTTTTAGCAAAGAAATTTGAAATGTTTGAAAAATTTCATTAATTTCTAGCAATGGTTAAAACCATTAAGGTAAGTGGTTAAAGATCTTGCGAACTGATAGGGATGGAGAAATAGTTAGTAGATATGCAGTTCAAAGATCATTAAATTGATTTTTGAATTATATCCAAACTTACCTCCCCAGAAATTTCGAGTTGCATATTGATGATTAGTTACTAGTCGTTGCCTAATTCCTTCTATGGTAATACAATTTCAGAATGATGTAATGATTGTATACTTAATGTAAATCATTACTAGATTCATGGATGACCTAATCAAAATCTTAAGAAAAGCTAGAACTGTTAACCATGGTTTGTTAGCTATTCTAAGTGATTAGGGGTGGACCATCCCATTGTCAATAGATAAGAAAGTGTTTGTTCAAACAAATACTACTTTTCTAAGAAAATGACTAAGTCTGAAAAACAAGTAGCAAATAAAGGAGATATTTAATTCTTGATTCCAAAAGTGTTCTATCATCATATATAACATATGATGATCCCACTGCCTTTGTTGTCTTGTCACAACCGAAGAGATCAATACCATTTAGTTTTCTTCGACATAATTCACGGTACCTTGTCGTAGTGGGAGAGTTTCTAGGAACTCACCTTCTTATGACTTGGGAGACACTAGTGATTTAAATCCATTGTGAGTTTAAACAAGTAATGGATTGTCAAGATAAGAAACTAAGAAGAAAGCCAATAGAACTATGGTTTAATCCATTCACATGGAATAACCTAAAGTTTTCTATTACAAGGACATAAAAGGAAATTTTAGTTAATAAGTCTATTCTATAGACTTAACAAAACTTCCTGTTCCTAGTATTATAGGTTTGAGTTTATCTAAACCTATGACTTTTGGTATACCTGGTAATTACTTACTCTAATGCAAGCAACTTACTTTAGTAAGATGCTGAAGCATTTTCTTTCTAAAGGCAATCTATAAAAGCTTCACAACTTCTTAGGTATAGATTTTATTTATCTAAGGAAAAGTCTTAACTATTCCAGAAAAGATAAAGCCATGAAAGAATTTCTTTTATCAATAGTGAGAGGTCTTAGATATGCTTTTGTATGCCTTAGACCAGACACCTGCTGTTGAGTGGGAGTAATGAGTAGGTATCATATTAATCCAGGAGAAGAACATTGGAAGACAATCAAGTAAATCTTAAGATAAAGAAGAGGAACTATATGTTAGTCTATAAGGGTGTGTTTAAAACTCTTAGACTACACCATATCAGATTTCGAAATTTGCCTTTGTGCTAGTAAATCTTTCTGATAAGATGGTGATTACTCTGGGGGTGGAATAGTGATTTTGGAGAAGTGTAAAAACCTATCTGAAGTCTCTAGGTCTACTAGAGAGGGACTGAATGTTAAGGTTGCAGGAAAGGTACTTATTCAGTCTAAGGAAAGTTCTATACATTTTTGGCATCATTCCAAATTGCCTTAAACTACTAGTGTTAATTTCCTGATTAACCAAAAGTAGTTGCCAAAGATATAGAATCCAGTATCCCAAGAGAGTAAACATATAGAGAGGAATTTCACATTATCAATGATTTTGTGATTAAGGAAGAGTAATAGTGGAGAAAAGGTTGTGGTTAATTCAACCTTTCAGATCCTATTACGAGGAGTTTACTACTACTACACTTGATTTGCATATCAAGGTGTTGAGATTATTTGAAACGCACTTTTTGTTTTATATTAGTGCAAGTGGGAGTTTGTTGGGTTTTATGCCCTAAATAAAACTCATTTCAATATAATCAGATTTGCTTATAGATCAGAAATAACATTTAATGTTGCATGGTTCACATGATTTATTTCATGATTATATGTACATAATGTATAAATTCATCTGAAACCCTTTTCACATACTTGATCCTGTTTATTGTGTCGTCAACACATTGGAAAGTAAACATGACTATGTGAATAAAGTTTCCTAGATTTATCAGACACGGGGTTTTACTGATATGATAATCTACAACAAGAGTTTACTTGTATTTGGAGAAATACTATGTTCTTTCCAGAACATTGGTTAAAGTAAAGCTCAGGTTGGATGCATGGAGTATGCATCGGAAGGGACCGATATTGAACTTTGACTTAGATTTATTAAATTTACCGTAATATCTATTCAAGTCAATATCGCCTAGTTGATCCTAGATCAAATGATCTTAATCCTGTTATGATTAGGCTCAATCTCGAAAGGCTATTCGTGTTCTTTGATTTGTTAGTTAAGCCTACTTTTAGGTCAGGGTGATACGTACATTTTGGGAACACGGTAGTGCAATTGAGTGGGAGCGCTATCATAAACATGGAATCTATAGCTTCTATCTGGCGAATAGTAAGCAAAGGATGATCTCCTTCGAGCTTGACCAAACGAACATAAATGGTGGAGTACTCATTTCACATAAGCTGAAATATCATTTATACGGGGTCAAGTGTTTTAAGGAATAAATACATTGTAGGGTGTAACGGTAATTTAATCCCTTTACAGTGTAGATCATTCATATAGAGGATCAGTGATCACATTAGGATTATAACAATGGATAACTAATGATGTATCTATATGGTGGAACATATAGAGCATTCTATATACTGAGAGTGCAATTCTAAGTTCTATGCGTGGATTCAACGAAGAATTAATAAGTTAGTGAATTTTAGTGCTAAATTCTTGATCTACTTATTGGAAGTTCGGTTATATAGACCCATGGTCCCCCCACTAGTTGAGATAATATTACTTGTAAGACTCATGTAATTGGTTTTGATTAATCAATTATAATTCTCAAATTAGACTATGTCTATTTGTGAATTTTTCACTAAGTAAGGGCGAAATTGTAAAGAAAGAGTTTTAGGGGCATATTTATTAATTATGATACTTTGTATGGTTCAATTAATAAATATGATAAATGACAATATTATTTAATAATTATTTATAGTTATTAAATAGTTAGAATTGGCATTTAAATGGTTGAATTTGAAAATTGGCGTTTTTGAGAAAATCAGATGCAGAAAAGATAAAACTGCAAAATTGCAAAAAGTAAGGCCCAAATCCACTTGTATAGGGCTGGCCACTTTTGTAGGAAATTTAAACTGATATTTTCATTATTTTAATGCCAAATAATTCAAACCTTACCCTAGTGGAATGCTATAAATAGATAGTGAAGGCTTCAGGAAATTTACACTTAAATTTCTACACTTCTGATTCAGAAAAAACTGAGCCTTCTCTCTCCCTATCTTTGGCTGACCCTTCTCTTTCTCCTTCCCTCTTCAATTTCGAAATCCTTAGTGTATGAGTAGTGCCCACACACAGCAAGTGATACCACAATCATAGTGAGGAAGATCGTGAAGAAAGATCATCAGCAAAGGAGATTCAGCATCAAGGATTCAGAGAAAGAGATCCAGGTTCAGATATTGATAATGCTCTGCTACAGAAAGGAATCAAGGGCTAGATATCTGAACGGAAGGATTCATATTATTCCGCTGCACCCAATGTAAGGTTTCCTAAACTTTATATGTGTTTATTTCATCGTTTTAGAAAGTTCATATTTAGGGTGTTAATAAACATACTTGTGAGTAGATCTAAGATCCTGGTAAAATAATTTCCAACATGGGCGACATGGCACGAAAAGCCTCGCCCATTTCAGCGGATTCTGCTCCAAGGATTGAAAAGTCGAAGTCTGGAATCTTGGAGAGATTGGTGTAGATGTAGTCCGAGATCGCCTGGTCATACTGAGCAAGATGCGATATGTCTTCTTGAAGCTGAGCGATATGTCTCTTCGCGAGTTCAACCTCCTTGGACCCGGTAGCAAAAGCCCTCGAGAACATAGCCATACACTGCGAGGCTAACTCTACGGAGCGAGGCAGTAGCTCCTCAGCAGGAGTCCTGTCAATCTTCGACTGGAACTCGTCGCTGACAAATTTCTCCTGAAGAGACAATACGCGGCGAGCTCGAACCGCTGGGTCAATCACGACTTTCTTCCCTTTCTCTTGAATGCCCTTAGCTGGCCTCTTGGAAGAATCTACGACAGGAGTAACCACCACATCGCTTTTCCTCTTTTGAGGAGCGACAGGGGAAGTTGCCGCTGTTCCAGATTTCAGCTTGCGGTTAAGAGTAGGTGCGGACTTCAAGAAAGTCATTTCTGCAATTACAGCAACAAATAAGGATTAATACTAATAAGGGTGAAATTCTAACGCCCTAGTTTATGTATGCGATAAACTACCTGATGATGGTCGAGAAGTTTGCTTGGAAAGACGTTTATCAATTCGCTCTTGTTGCTTTTCAGAAGGTTCCTTGTATACCGGCTCTCTCCAGAGACTCGCGTTCTCAGGGATCAGTTTGTGTTCTCGAAGCTTGACAGTCATACACAATAATCGCCAGTCGCGATCTTGTACAGGAGGCTCCTGAGAACTTCAGCTGTCTCTCTGCGAGTCGCGTCGAGTGCAGGGCGAGCTGGTCTATATGCGAAAACAAAAAAGAGCGAGTTAGCTTAGAATCTCAAAGTAACTCAAAAAATGACTAAGTCAGGAAGCATGCGACATACTAGGTCGACGGTTAAAGTCAGTCCTAATCCCCGGGACTTTGAATATATAAAACCACTTCGATTTCCAATCTCCCATATTAGAAACCATGCCTTCTACCCCGTTAATCTCAGAAGTGACCCACTTGCTGAAGCAATAGAAACCATTGTGAAGGCCTACGCTTTTTATGTCATAGAAGTAACTAAACTCTTCTACTGTGGGAGCCCTATGTACATACTCCATGTACATCGCATAAAAAGCAAGGGCTGTGCGATAACTGTTGGGGGTTAGTTGGAAAGGAGACACATCATAACGTTTGAGGATGGCCGCGATAAAGGGATGAAAAGGGACCGATACCCCACATCGAAGAATGGGTATTGAGACTACCACATCCTCTGTGGGAATAATCGCCGGATTGGTAAAGGAAAGGTGCACCCTCTGAGTAGGTTTAGGTCGCAATGAAGCGAGTCGCAGTAGGTTCAACCTTGTAAAAGTAGTAAGGTCCGATTTGGTGACCCTCAAGACCAAGTCCTCGCATTAGAAGGGCTCGTTCAGCTGAGTGTTGTCCACCGAATCAGTCCCACTCCCTTCTGCCTCTTCTTCTTCCTCGCCTGACTCTCGAGCTGGGGCCGCCCAATCGTCATCCATCTCCTCGACCTCGACGTCAGGGGCATGCTTGGAATGGACGAGATAATCGCGTGCTGACACCGTAGACTGGCTGTCTCGAATCTCAATGGCCCCTGGTTCAGCGAGCTCCTGCACCATTCTTTTGATGTCTGCGGAGACATCAGACCTAATTCTATACCTCCAGTAGGCGCGATCTCCTCTTCTGAGATCGAGGTTGGGATAAAGCTATCTTCCCTTTGGTCCTCGTCACCATCAAACGCATCGCCTCCCGAGCCAAGCAGCTGACTATCCGACAGGTCGCTCATCTGAAAGATAGAAGATCTTTTCAGCGTGGTGAATGTGTGTAAAACAAAATAAGTGATCTCACCAGCATATCAACTATAAAAATCGCCTTGGGAGGATGGTTTGAATTCTCGCGAATACTAACCACCCCACCAATGGGCGAGTAGATAGGTGTGCGAATAGAAAAACGTCCCAAAAAATGGTTGGGGGTGTCCCAGTGACCACAGCGACATGCGTCTTTCGGCATGGCCCTGAAGTGACGAGGAGACACCCACCATTTCAAGGAGTCTAACTAAAATCACAACCTGCGAAGATGTCATGCATCTTTAGCTAAGCGATATTCCTCCAAAAACGGCTGGGAGAAACTCAGTGACTCAAGGGACATGCTTTCTCAGGCATGACCCTGAAGTTACTAAGGTACTCCCATCGTTTTGAGGATATCTACCAGCCAAAGAATACGCTTATTAGAACATTAGCACATGTCGCAAATGGCTGGGTGTATCTCAGTATCTCAAGGAACATATAACCAACCGCATATATGAACATTAGAATACTGTGATACACCCACCATTTGAAAGACCAGACCAATGTTACCACAACAAAAATTTACAGAAATGCGAAAATCCTAAAGTTCAGAGTAAGTCTCTTTGAAGCTAGGAAGAACAGACATGCGAGTATTCGAGGTGTTCGCCCGAATACCCCGGTGTATTCAAAATATGAAGTAACGTCTGTTCAAGCATTTTTTCTACAATACACGGTTATGCCAATTTTAGGTCATTTTTTCTTAAATTACCTAGTTTCTTGCCTAAAAAACGTAGCCTCATACGTATTCCCTACAAACATATATTCCTAAACCCCCTCATAAATGTTAAAACCCATAAATTAGTGTTTTTTCTCAAACAGAAAACAAAATGCAGTGAGCTTTAAAAACTAACCTTTAGTTCTGATAATCTGTTCCAACGATGGCTCTCGACAGCACTGGAGATTGAGAAAAATCCCACAAAGAAGGGACGAAAATCTGGGCAATTTATGGAAGTCTTTGATGGAGTCTCTGAAAGAGAGGGAACAAGGAAGTTAAGGGAGTTAAGGAAAATGAGGGAAAATGGGGGATTTTGATTCGAATCAAAGGGTTTAAATACCCAAATCCCACATTAATTGGGATCACGACACGTGGCAACCGGAATGCCTAAAGTCGCCCAATCCAACGACCAACAATGGCCACGCCTACACGAAAACCGAAGAGTTCTGTGACGTGGCACCATAAATGCAATAAAAAGTAATAATTACAGCCGTCATTTTTCGAAACCCTCGAAGGGACAACCAAAGGTCACCTCCTCGTGACAACCTTTCACCTGTCTCTCGAGTATAGTTTCCCTTGTGACCGCACCTGTCACACCGCGAAACTAGAGGCATGTGTTATAGTGAGATTTCTCTCACCTAAAAACTCGAGACCAGACTCTTATGTAGAGGACACATGTACTTAGATTTCCAATGAAATCTGAGTCGTCCATGGGAGATTCCTCGAAGTTTTAAACCTCGCTCAAGATAGAATCAGCGAGATACAGCGAGCATGACCAAAGTCTGATCGCATGATTATAACTCGTATTATGTGAGACAAGAGAATAACTCGCATATATCGAACTATGTGCGAGTATCCTCTCCATGTTCTTGTATAAACATGGAGACCGACTTTCTATAAATGTGAGTTGGTCCCAAGAACCCCGCAGCTTTGATAAGCCAATATAGACTCGCATGTCTAGGTTCTGTTAGCTCGTCATGCGATGTCCACAAAGGCGACTATCTAAGAACGCAGACATCTTAAACGTAATTAAATGATAGGCCTGCGAGTTTAACATCAGAATATGAATAGTCAACTCGCATATTCAGAGGACGCATACGTTGATGAACTTAGTAACTGCCGTTCATTTATTGATGTTAACGTTGTTTAATTTAATTATTGTAATTCAATGTGTAAAAACGGATTGACAATGAATGCAATCCTTGTATAACTAATTGGACACCTGCTTTGTATATAAAGGGGTGATCCACTGTGAAATGGCACCTACGAAACTCTTGCTACAGTGGACTAAGCAGACCGTGATCTGACTGAACTACTATAATCCTCTGTCTTATTGTTATTTCCAGTTTTCTTTTAAGCATTTCTCATTCCCAGTTTGAGTACTCGCCACTCTAGGTGTTGGAATTTATTTTACCAGGATCTTAGATCTACTCACAAGTATGTTTATTAACATCCTAAATATGAACTTTCTAAAACGATAAATTAAACACATATAAAGTTTAAGAAACCTTACATTGGGTGCAGCGGAATATAATGACTCCTTCCGTTCAGATATCTAGCCCTTGATTCCTTTGCAGCAGGAGCATTATCAATATCGAACACGGATCTCTTTCTCTGAATCTTTGATGCTGAAACTCCTTTGCTGATGATCTTTCTTCACGATCTTCCTCACTATGATTGAGGTATCACTTGATGTGTGTGGGCACTACTGTAATCACTAAGGATTTCGAAATTCTCAAGAGGGAAGAGAAGAAGTGACATGAAAGATAGGGAGAGAGAAGGCTCGGAGTTTTTCTCTCGAAGGAAAAATAGAAAATTTAAGTGTAAATTTCCTGAAGCCTTCACTATCTATTTATAGCATTCCACTAGGGTTAGGTTTGAATTATTTGGCATTAAAATAATGAAAAAATCAGTTTAAATTTCCTACAAAAGTGGCTGGCCCTACACTTAGTGGATTGGGCCTTGCTTTTTGCAATTTTGCAATTTTAACACCTTTTGTATCTGATTTTCTCAAAAATACCAATTTCCTAATTCAACCATTTAAATGCCAATTCTAACTATTTAATAACTATAAATAATTATTAAATAATATTGTCATTTATCATATTTATTAATTGAACCATACAAAGTATCATAATTAACAAATATGCCCTTATAAACTCTTTCTTTACAATTTCGCCTTACTTAGTGAAAAATTCACAAATAGACATAGTCTAATTTGAGAATTATAATTGATTAATCAAAACCACCATTACATGAGTCTTACAAGCAATATTATCTCAACTAGTGGGGGGACCATGGGTCTATATAACCGAGCTTCCAATAAGTAGATCAAGAATTTAACTAAAATTCACTAACTTATTAATTCTTTGTTGAATCCACGCATAGAACTTAGAATTGCACTCTCAGTATATAGAATGCTCTATATGTTCCACCATATAGACACATCATTAGTTATCCATTGTTATAATCCTAATGTGATCAATGATCCTCATATGAATGATCTACACGTAAAGGGATTAAATTACCGTTACACCTACAATGTATTTATTCCTTAAAACACTTGACTGTATAAATGATATTTCGACTAATGTGAAATGAGTACTCCACCATTTATGTTCGTTTGGTCAAGCTCGAAGGAGATCATCCTTTGCTTACTATTCGCCAGGATAGAAGCTATAGATTCCATGTTTATGATAGCGCTCCCACTCAATTGCACTACCAGTGTTCCCAAAATGTACGTATCACCACGACCTAAAAGTAGGCTTAACTAACAAATCAAAGAACACGAATAGCCTTTCAAGATTGAGCCTAATCATATCGGGATTAAGATCATTTGATCTAGGATCAACTAGGCGATATTGACTTGAATAGATATTACGCGTAAGTTTAATAAATCTAAGTCAAAGTTCAATATCGGTCCTTCCGATGCATACTCCATGCATCCAACTTTGAGCTTTACTTTAACCAATGCTCGGAAAGAACATAGTATTTCTCCAAATACAAGTAAACTCTTGTTGTAGATTATCATATCGGTAAGAACCCTATGTCCGATAAATCTAGGAAACTTTATTCACATAGTCATGTTTACTTTCCAATGTGTTGACGACACAATAAACGGGATCAAGTATGTGAAAAGGATTTCGATGAATTTATACATTATGTACATATAATCATGAAATAAATCATGTGAACCATGCAACATTAAATGTTATTTCGATCTATATTAATAAGTAAATCGATTATATTGAAATGAGTTTTATTTAGGGCATAAAACCCAACAAACTCCCACTTGCACTAATATAAAACAAAAAATGCGTTTCAAATAATCTCGGCACACTGATATACAAATCAAGTGTAGTAGTAGTAAACTCCTCGTAATAGGATACGAAAGGTTGAATTAACCACAACCTTTTCTCCACTTTATTACTCTTCCTTTAATCACAAAATCATTGATAATGTGAAATTCCTCTCATATGTTTACTCTCTTGGGATGTTTGGATTCTATACCTTTGGCAACTACTTTTGGTTAATCAGGAAATTAACACTAGTAGTTTAAGGCAATTTGGAATGGTGCCAAAGATGTATAGAACTTTCCTTAGACTCGAATAAGTACCTTTCCGCAATTTAACATTCGGTCCTCTCTGGTAGACTAGAGACTTCAGATAGGTTTTTACACTTCTCCAAAATCACTATTCCACCCCCAGAGTAATCACCATCTTATCGAAAGATTTACTAGCACATAGGCAAATTTCGAAATACATTATGGTGTAGTCTAAGAGTTTTAAACACACCCTTATAGACTAACATATAGTTCCTCTTCTTTATCTTAGGATTTACTTGATTGTCTTCCAATGTTCTTCTCCCGGATTAATCGATACCTACTCATTACTCCCACTCAACAGTGTAAGTCACAAGGCATACAAAAGCATATCTAAGACCTCTCACTCTGATGTAAGAAATTCTTTCATGGCTTTATCTTTTACGGAATAGTTAAGACTTTTCCTTAGATAAATAAAATCTATACCTGAAGTTGTGAAGCTTCTATAGATTGCCATTAGAAAGAAAATGTGACATCTTACTAAAGTAAATTTCTTGCATTAGAGTAAGTAATTACCGAGTATACCACAAGCCATAGGTTTAGATAAACTCAAACTGTAATACTAGGAACAGGAAGTTTTGTTAAGTCCATTGAATAGACTTATAAACGAAAATTTCCTTTTATGTCCTTGTAATAGAAAACTTTAGGTTACTCCATGTGAATGGATTAAACCACAGTTCTATTGGCTTTCTTCTTAGTTTCTTATCTTGACAATCCATTACTTGTTTAAACTCACAATGGATTTTAATCACTAGTGTCTCCCAAGTCATAAGAAGGTGAGTTCCTAGAAACTCTCCCACTACGACAAGGTACTGTGAATTATGTCGAAGAAAAACTAAATGGTATTAACCTCTTTGGTTGTGACAAGACAACAGAGGCAGTGGGATCATCATTTATTATATAAGATGATAGAACACTTTTGGAATCAAGAATTAAATATCTCCTTTATTTGCTACTTGTTTTTCAGACTTAGTCATTTTCTTAGAAAAGTAGTATTTGTTTGAACAAACACTTTCTTATCTATTGACAATGGGATGGTCCACCCCTAATCACTTAGAATAGCTAACAAACCATGCTTAACAGTTCTAGCTTTTCTTAAGATTTTGATTAGGTCATCCATGAATCTAGTAATGATTTACATTAAGTATACAACCATTACATCATTCTGAAATTGTATTACCATAGAAGGATTTAGGCAACGACTAGTAACTAATCATCAACATGCAACTCGAAATTTACGGGAGGTAAGTTTGGATATAATTCAAAAATCAAATTAATGATCTTCAACCGCATATCAACTAACTATTTCTCCACCCCTATCGTTCATAGATCTTTAACCACTTACCTTAATGGTTTTAACCATTGCTAGAAATTAATGAAATTTTTCAAACATTTCAAATTTCTTGCTATAAGGTATAATCTAGAGTTATCGTTTTAAGAATACAACGAAAAACTCATATCCACCCCTGAATGTACATCCATCTACGAATGAAATGAACTACTTTCAGTGGATATAGGCATATTAACTCTTTGCAGAGATTGATCTTGTCAAATCCACTATGAACAAGATACAAATGCCATAGATTAAAAAAAATGGTAGTGTTTATTGATGACATAGGTTTAGTTACATGAAAGAGTTCTTAGAATACTTCAAGTGGATCCTGGTCACAGAATACCTAACTCATATTCCATACAGTTTTAATCCATTAATAAAAGATGGATATTAAACACTTGAGAAAGTGTAACTGTATTGTATTATGGAATTAGAAATTTAAGAAAATTTCTATTTGGAATCTAAAATTAAAGTCAAAGACTTAAATTTATACCAAATATAATGAGTAATTCTATCTTGGACCAGCACTACTAATATAACTCTAAGTCTGATTTGCCCATACAAGTAGGAGATTTCTAAGATTGAGGATTTATATCAATTGGGAATAGAATTTCGGGATTATAATCATAAGCGTCATTTAATTTCTTAAGAGAAAATATAGAATGACATGAAATGATTTATAGACCATTCATCCAATGATATGTTTTGAAGCTAATTCAAAATGAATAAGCTAAGAGGAATTAGGATAATTTCGTTTATAAATAAGAATCCAACGATGCTTCGATTAGCGAAAGTCAAAGTAATCTTATTTATACAATCTTCTTGTTTCATATCGTAAAAATACTAGTCTAAGGTGTCATCAATTGATGAACAGCTAGATGTCGCATATACAATATTTATCTTTCGAGATCTAACACTATTATGAATGTCTAATGGTGAAAATCCACTAGGGATTTATCTCATTAGATAAACAAGCCAAGTTAGACCAACAATGAAGATTCGAAATTAAACTACAACTTAATAACAGAAAATAACATGGTTCAATATAAATTCATACACAATTCAGAAATTATAAACATATAGCAAGTAGGAATGACAAGTGAAAATACTAAAACTTACAATCCTAAATAATTTCCAAGGTTTTTCAACAAGCGATACGATGTCCCGTTTAGGCGAGAGTCAAAGCATCATCCATTGAATAGAGTTGTCGACTCATCTAAAATGTTAAACATTCTAAGCAACCTTTTATTCGATCAAGATTGAATTCGGCGTTGTCCGTTTAGGCAAGAGTCAAGGCAATTCTATCTTATGAGCTTCCACCATTGTTTCATAATTTGAAGTCAAGTATGGTCGCCACCATTAGTGGTGATCCATACCATACAAAACACTTACAAACTACTTATCATGCGAGGTTAAACGGTGCGAAATTGCTAATGAACGTTCCTCCATTAGGGAGGATTACTCACTAAAACAAACGGTGTAAAACCCACAATGGAGATCGAATGTCTACATAATAAAGCTCATTATTTGAAAAGAGTTGTATTTTCTATTGATTCTCCTTATTTATTCTATTTATTTTAAATATATATTTATTTAATTAAAATTTCCAATTTAGAATGAAAAATTCTAAATATAAATTTTAATTTAATATTTATAAATTTTACTTAGATGGATATGAAAATAATATGAATTATTTCCATCTTAGTAATAATTTCCAATAAATATTTAGAAAAAATATTTAAGTTGTTACAAAATTAATTTAAATTAATTTACAACTCAAATTTAATTTTCTATAAATATATATTGCATTTCGAAAAATTAAAGTATATAAGAATACAATTTTCGAAAAATGCATATTAAAATAAAAAATAAATCCTGGAAAAATTATTCTAATTTAATGTTGGCCCAAAATTAATTAATAAAATTAATTTACAACAAAAAATATAATTTTCCTATTTAATTAAATATATAAGAAAAATTACAAATATTTAAGTATGATGATGAAAATCAACTTAAATATTAATTTTCTATTTAATTAAATACACTAGAAAAATACTTCAAGCAAAAATATCACCTATCTAGATTTTCCTTTGACTAATTAATTCTATTTCTAATAATATACTTTAATTCAATTTATTTTAAATTAATCAATAAATGAAAAAATCATTGATTTAAGTTGATCCAAGAATTAATTAAAATAATTAATTTACAACTTAATCTATTTTTTAAGATAAAATTCGAAATTCTAGCATTTAAGAAATGCAATTTCGAAAATTGATTAATAAAATAAAGAAAAAATATATTTTGAAAATTATTTAAATTTAGTTGAAAAAATAAATTTCAACTAAAAATAATTTTCTATTTAATTAAATGTCATGAAAAAGAAATATTTAAGTATCATGATGAAAATCAACTTAGATATTTAATTTTCAAATTAATTAAATGTATTAAATTCAAGAAATAAATAATTAAGTGTAGAGAAGGCTTAATTATTAATCTCTAGTTTAATACTAGGAAAAAATATACTTAAAATAAATTGTACCAAAATTAATTATATAAATAATTAATTTCACAATTTATAATATTTTCCTATTTAATATTAGAAATAATTAGTCTAGAAATAACTATCTAGAAAATATCTTATTTAACTAAGTATCTTTTCCACAAAATTTGAAAAAAAATATCTAATTTAAGTTGTACTAGAAAAAATCTAGAACTTAAATATTTTCAAATTTAAATTTAATTAAATATCAAAAATTAAGTTGTAACCACTTAATTTGAAAAATATTCCATTTTAAGTTAATATTTGAAAAGATATTAACTTAAAAAATATCTAAAGAATCTTAATAACCAATGCCTAAAATTCCTCAACTTAATTTTGAAATTTTGAATTCAAAAGATATTGATTTAAGTTGGTTAGTTGAAGATAACTAAATATCAACTTAAATAGGAATATTTAATGAAAAATTTAAATTAAAGTTCCAGGAAAGAATCTAGATGGTTATAATTCTATATTTAATTAAATACAAGAAAATACATATAGTTTAGCTTAGAATATAAAATTCCTTAAACTATATTTTTCTTAAATTAATTTCAAAATAAATGAAATTAATTATGTTGCTAATCAATTTTATTAGGTTAAACTAGTTTAATTAACCTAGTACAGTCATTCAAATCAGGCAAATGGGCCTTCACAATTGGGGTGGTTTTGTGTGAGAAGTGCGGGTTCGGTATGTCGTACCCACTTCTATGGCTCCCAACTCTCACACAGCCCAAAAGAGAGAATTTAACCTTAATAAGAACAAGCTGTTATTAATTGAATAAGCCCAAAACTAAATGGGCCTAAAATAAAATCTATCAATGACCATGACATTTTATTTAGCAACATTAACCTAGACGCATCTATAATAAAATTAAACACATAGGCTCACACAGGCACACTTTGGATGGGTCCTATCATGTTACTAGTCATACACGAGATGAAAGAAGATTGTAAAATTTACACATTACAAATTATTAACTTGACAGGAGCCATCGGATCATTGATTCGGCAAAAAGTAACCATGGCTACATTTGCAATCAAGTAATAATAGGTTTTAAAAAACTTACAAAACAAGTTAAAACACATACTCTGCAAGGGTTATACTGGATAGTTGGATGTAGGATTTATTTAATTTTAAATAAATATTTAATTTCGAAATTAATTAATTAAATAAATAAAAAAATTAAAAAAAATTTCGAAAATTTTTAAAAAAATTTAAAAAAATTCGAAATTTAAAAAATTAAAATTAAACCTACAATTTTTGAAAAATTAGAGTTTCAACCAACCTAAATATCATTTCAAAATTTGCTAACTTCTTTTAAATTTTAAATGTTATTTTATAAATAAAAATTAAATAAAAATTAGAAAAGATAAATAAATATCTTTTTCAAATTTTTAAATATAATTTAAATAAATAAAATAACAAAATTTAAAAAAATTAAGAAAAAATATCTTATATCTATTTAAAATTACATGATTATAAATATCTCATTTTAAATTTAAATATGGTGAAAAATATCTAAAAAGATTTAATTAAAAAATCTTAAAAGATAAGATATTTTTAAAATATCTTAAAAGATATTATAAATATTCTTTAAAAGATAAAGATATTTTTAAATATCTTAAAAAGATATTATAAATATCTTAAAAGATATTATAAATATCTTAAAATATTCGAATAAATTTAAAAAAATATAATCAAATTTAAAAATAAGATAGATTTTTAAGCAAAAAGATAAATACTAATTCTATTCAAATTCAAATTACACTAATATCTTGAATTAAATTAAAAAAAATTTAAATTAATTCAAAATGATAATTAAATTGAATTAGGAATAGTAATAAGATATATACAAAACCATACAAAAAATTGGAAGTTAATTCCATTAAAAAGTATGAAAAATTAAAGAAAATTGAAAAAATTCGAAACTGTACGGACAGTTCTGCGATCGCGGAAATTATCAACACAGATTTTGTCAAATCTTCAAAAATCATAACTAATTCAAATAAAATCCAAATTGAGTTCGTAAAAGGCTAACTTGCTTAATTTTTTTCATACTATCCAATAAAAATAATGCCAGAACCGAAATAACAATTATTTTTCACGAAAATTTCACAATCATCAATCAATCATCAAATAACACTCAATACAACATGATACCATCCAAAGAACATACAAACAATCGTTTTAAAGTCCAAATTTCTTGCAAGTAAATCAATTACCATGGCTGCGAGGCCGGTTGTTGGAATTTATTTTACCGGGATCTTAGATCTACTCACAAGTATGTTTATTAACATCCTAAATATGAACTTTCTAAAACGATAAATTAAACACATATACAGTTTAAGAAACCTTACATTGGGTGCACGGAATATAATGACTCCTTCCGTTCGGATATCTAGCCCTTGATTCCTTTACGCGTAGCAGCATTATCAATATACGAACACGGATCTCTTTCTCTGAATCTTTGATGCTGAAACTCCTTTGCTGATGATCTTTCTTCACGATCTTCCTCACTATGATTGAGGTATCACTTGATGTGTGTGGGCACTACTCTAATCACTAAGGATTTCGAAATTCTCAAGAGGGAAGAGAAGAAGTGATACTAAAGATAGGGAGAGAGAAGGCTCGGGTTTTTCTCGAAGGAAAAATAGAAAATTTAAGTGTAAATTTCTGAAGCCTTCACTATCTATTTATAGCATTCCACTAGGGTTAGGTTTGAATTATTTGGCATTAAAATAATGAAAAAATCAGTTTAAATTTCCTACAAAAGTGGCTGGCCCTACACTTAGTGGATTGGGCCTTGCTTTTTGCAATTTTGCAATTTTAACACCTTTTGTATCGATTTTCTCAAAAATACCAATTTCCCTAATTCAACCATTTAAATGTCAATTCTAACTATTTAATAACTATAAATAATTATTAAATAATATTGTCATTTATCATATTTATTAATTGAACCATACAAAGTATCATAATTAACAAATATGCCCCTATAAACTCTTTCTTTACAATTTCGCCCTTACTTAGTGAAAAATTCACAAATAGACATAGTACGAATTTGAGAATTATAATTGATTAATCAAAACCAATTACATGAGTCTTACAAGCAATATTATCTCAACTAGTGGGGGGACCATGGGTCTATATAACCGAGCTTCCAATAAGTAGATCAAGAATTTAGCACTAAAATTCACTAACTTATTAATTCTTCGTTGAATCCACGCATAGAACTTAGAATTGCACTCTCAGTATATAGAATGCTCTATATGTTCCACCATATAGACACATCATTAGTTATCCATTGTTATAATCCTAATGTGATCAATGATCCTCTATATGAATGAACTACAATGTATTTATTCCTTAAAACACTTGACCCCGTATAAATGATATTTCAGCTAATGTGAAATGAGTACTCCACCATTTATGTTCGTTTGGTCAAGCTCGAAGGAGATCATCCTTTGCTTACTATTCGCCAGATAGAAGCTATAGATTCCATGTTTATGATAGCGCTCCCACTCAATTGCACTACCGTGTTCCCAAAATGTACGTATCACCCTGACCTAAAAGTAGGCTTAACTAACAAATCAAAGAACACGAATAGCCTTTCAAGATTGAGCCTAATCATATCAGGATTAAGATCATTTGATCTAGGATCAACTAGGCGATATTGACTTGAATAGATATTACGGTAAGTTTAATAAATCTAAGTCAAAGTTCAATATCGGTCCCTTCCGATGCATACTCCATGCATCCAACCTGAGCTTTACTTTAACCAATGCTCTGGAAAGAACATAGTATTTCTCCAAATACAAGTAAACTCTTGTTGTAGATTATCATATCAGTAAAACCCTATGTCTGATAAATCTAGGAAACTTTATTCACATAGTCATGTTTACTTTCCAATGTGTTGACGACACAATAAACAGGATCAAGTATGTGAAAAGGATTTCAGATGAATTTATACATTATGTACATATAATCATGAAATAAATCATGTGAACCATGCAACATTAAATGTTATTTCTGATCTATATTAATAAGTAAATCTGATTATATTGAAATGAGTTTTATTTAGGGCATAAAACCCAACACTAGGTTGAGTACTCGCAGTTGTTCTTCATATAGTTTCCTCTGGTTATTAATAATATCGTATACATTTGGTGTTGCGAAATTTGCTCGACAACAGCTTCAGGAAACAACACACAATTGCATCTCATTCTTTTCAGAGAGAATTCTTGAGCCGCTACTTTCCTCTCTCTTTTCTTCTCTTCAAAATTTCGAAATTCCCTTGAGTGATAGAGTAGTGCCCACACACATCAAGTGGTACATCAATCATAATATGTAAGACTGTGGAAAATCAGCATCAAAGAAGGAGAGAAAGAGATCCAGATTCAGATCTTGATAATGCTCTGCTACAGAAAGGAATCAAGGGCTAGAGATCCTTGGGAGAATGCCACAAAATTCACTGCTTTTTCAGTCCTAATAGAAGACATAGAAACAATTTATGCAACTACCCAGTCTATGGTACCATATAAGAAACACTGTCCCATGAAAAGGACATGTGCAAATGGGACACAACCAAGTTCTGTCATTTTCATGTAGACTACGACCATGACATAAATGAGTAAAACAATTTGAAGCGAGAAGTTGAATTCCTCATCAGAAAAAACAACATGCACTTACAAAAATACGTCAAGGCTATCCAAGAACAAAGGGTCGCTCAAACACACACTAACTAGAGCCAGTTAATACCTGTTGGGTTTTGTGCCCTAAATAAAACCCATTTCAATATAATCAGATTTACTTATTAATAAAGATCAGAAATAATATTTTATGTTGCATGGTTCACATGATTTATTTCATAATTATATATATAATGTATGAATTCTATTTAAGTCCAGAACATATGAGTTTGTTAATGATTATAGTGTTGTCAGCACAGTGGAATATAATCTTAATTATATGTTCGAAAGTTTATTCCCTGGTTTGTCAGTTCACTTGATTTAGACTGACATGATAATCTGCGATAGGTATTCTTACACCTTGGATAAGTGTTATGTCCTTTTCAGGGCATTGGCAAAGTTTACCAGTATCGGATGTATGGAGTATACATCGGAAGGCACCGATATTGAACTTTGATTAGATATATTAAAGTTTACCATAATATCTATTCATAACAATATCACCCGTTGATCTTAGATCAAATGATCTTAATCCTGATATGATTAGGTTCGATCTAGAGAGTAGTATACATGTTCTTTGATTTGTTAGTTAAGCCTACTTTTGGGTCAGGGTGATACGTTCATTTTGGGAACATGATAGTATAATTGAGTGGGAGCGCTAACATAAATATGGAATCTATAACTTCTATACGAATTTAGAAGTGAAATGATGATATCCTTCGAGCCTTGCTAAATAGAGATAAATGGTGGAGATCTCATTTCACTTCGCTGAAATATCATTTATACGGAGCTAAGTATTTTAAGGATAAAATAGATTGAAGGTGTAACGGTAACTTAGTGCCTATTCAATGTAGATCATCTATTAGAGGGTCATTGATCAAATTGGGATTATAACAATGGATAACTAATAGCGTATCTATATCGTGGAACATATAGAGCGTTCTATATGACTGAGAGTGCAATTCCAAGTTCTAAGTGTGGATTCAATAAGGAATTAATAAGTTAGGGAATTTACTTGGTAAATTCGGTTAGACTTATTGGAAGCTCAGTTAATATAGGCCCATGGTCCCCATACTAGTTGAGACCACAGTGCTTGTAAGACTCAGTTAATTGATTTTGTTTAATCAATTATAATTCTAAAGTTCGACTATGTCTATTTTATGAATTTTCACTAAGCAAGGGCGAAATTGTAAAGAAAAGAGATTCTAGGTTTTATTTATTAATTAAGGGACTTTATATGTCCAATTAATAAATATATTAAATGACAATATTATTTAATAATTATTTTTTAGTTATTAAATAATTAGAATTGGCATTTAAATGGTTAAATTGGAAAATTGGCATTTTTGAAAAAATGGGATTGAAAAATAACAAAATGGGAAAGTTGCAAAGTGAGGCCAAATTTCCTTATATGGCCGGCCACTGTGCAAGCCTTCTACCATTTATTTTTCCATTATTTTAATGCCATACAATTCTAACCTAAACCTAGATGGCATTCTATAAATAGAAAGTGTTGGCTTCAGGAAACTATGACTTGCACATTATTTCTTTCAGAGAAAGCCATAGCCGTCCCTCTCTCTCTCTTTTCCTCTCTTCAATTTCGAAATAGCCTTGAGTGATAGAGTAGTGCCCACACACATCAAGAGGTATCTCAACCATAGTGTGTAAGACTGTGAAGAATCCAAGCATCAAAGAAGGAGAGAAAGAGATCCAGGTTCAGATCTTGATAATGTTCTGCTACAGAAAGGAATCAAGGGCTAGAGATCTGAATGGAAGGAGTCATTATATTCCGCTGCACCCAATGTAAGGTTTTCTTAAACTCTTATGTGTTTATTTCATTGTTTTAGAATTCATATTGGGATGTTAATGAAACATACTTGGTAGTAAATCTAGATTCTGGTAAAATAGTTCCAACAATTATTCTCTTCTCTTATCAGCACAACACTTACAGCGTATTTAGTAACTGCTAGGTATATACCTAATTCTTCTTTGTTCAAAGGTTTTAAGAGTATAGGAGGCCTTGCGAGTTGCTTTCTTAGTTTTTGAAAGCATTTTCACATTCCTCTATCCATTCAAACTTCTTGTTACCTCGAAGGATGTTGAAGAAGGGAAGAAACTTGTCTGTTGATTTTGAAACGAAAATAATAAGTGCAGGTATCTGACCAGTTAGGCTTTGTACTTCCTTCACTTTTGTTGGCGACTTCATATCTAGGAGGGCTTAAATTTTCTCTGGATTAGCTTCTATTCCTCGAGCATTAACAATGAATCCAAGAAACTTACCCGAGCTAACCACAAAGGAACACTTTAAAGGATTGAGTTTCATATTATATTTTCTGATGACTTAAAAGCATTCATCCAGATCCTTTATGTGCCCGTAGCCTTCTTGGATTGGATGAGCACGTCATCCACATATACTTCCATATTTTTCCAATTTGATCTTTGAACATCTTGTTAACTAACCTTTGGTAGGTAGCTCCCGCATTTTTTAGACCAAACAACATGACTTTATAGCAGTATAGACAAATATTTGTTCAGAAACTTGTGTGTTCTTGGTCAAGTGGATGCATTCTTATCTGGTTGTACCCTGAATAAGTGTCCATAAATCTTAAGATTTCATGTTCGGTTGTTGCGTCCACGAGTTGATTCATTCTTGGGAGTGGGAGACACTCCTTAGGACATGTCTTATTGAGGTCAGTGAAGTTGATACAGACTCGCCATTTATTGTTTGGCTTGGGCACTAGTATGGGGTTAGCCACCCAAGCCGGGTACAAAGCTTCGATGATAAATTTTTTTGTGTGGAGCCTTTCTACTTCTTTTTTTAGTACTTGTGCACGCTCTTTGTCCAACAACCTCCTTTTTGCTGGACGAGAAAAAAGTTTGGATCAATATTTAGGGCATGAGACATGACAAATTTGTTTTCCCAAGTTAGGGATCCATGTCTTCATCCCCACCTTAGGCAAATTCCTATTGGGCAATGCTTCTTCCCTTCTCTGAACTCTGGCTAGAAGTACGTTCCTTTTTTACCTTATATAGGGCAAGGTTGTAGTATTGAGTGTAATCCTTTGATTTTCCTTTAGACACCCCACTCCACTTTTAGTTAGGAACTTAATGCATAGGTGAAAGATTGATGTGAGAACTCTTAAGTCGTATAGGACTGGTCAGCTAACATGATGTTAAAAGTTGAAGGGACATCAATCACTAAGAACTGTGTCATTATTATTGTGCTCATCGGACCTTGTCCTACTGTAAGTGGTAGGTGAATTTATCCAAGTGGTGCTACACTTTGGTCGAAGAATCCGTAGACCAGTTGAGTGCAAGGAACCAAATATTTAAGTTGCCCATTTTCTCATATGTTGTTTTGAATAGAATATTTGAGGAAGCCCCATCATCCACCATAGTCCGAGCCACCATTTTTTTTCTTGATCTGCACCTCAACAACCAAAGGGTCATTGTATGGAAAAAGGACATGGCTAGAATTGGCTTCAGTGAACGTTATGACTTGTTCTCTAACACGTGGCAATTTTAGGTTTTCTATCCTCCATGGCTAGGACTGCATCATTTTATTCATATTGTAAGGTTTGGGCATACTTTTCTCTAGCTTTGCCCGAGTCTCTAGCAGGATGGGGGCCCCCAATGATAACCTAAAAAATACTTGTCCATTGGTGGAGGTATTATTGGAAATATTTTACCAGGATCTAGATTTACTACCAAGTATGTTTTATTAACATCCTAATATGAATTCTAAAACAATGAAATAAACACATAAGAGTTTAAGAAAACCTTACATTGGGTGCAGCGGAATATAATGACTCCTTCAATTCAGATCTCTAGCCCTTGATTCCTTTCTGTAGCAGAACATAATCAAGATCTGAACCTGGATCTCTTTCTCTCCTTCTTTGATGCTTGGATTTTTCATAGTCTTACACACTATGGTTGAGATACCACTTGATATGTGTGGGTACTACTCTATCACTCAAGGTTATTTCAAAATTGAAGAGAGGAAAAGAGAGAGAGAGGGGCGGCTATGGCTTTCTCTAAAAGAAACAATGTGCAAGTCATAGTTTCCTGAAGCCAACACTTTCTATTTATAGAATGTCATCTAGGTTTAGGTTAGAATTGTATGGCATTAAAATAATGGAAAAATAAATCGTAAAAGGCTTGCATAGTGGCCGGCCATATAAGGAAATTGGGCCTCACTTTGCAACTTTTCCATTTTGTTATTTTTCAATCTCATTTTCTCAAAAATGCCAATTTTCCAATTTAACCATTTAAATGCCAATTCTAATTATTTAATAACTAAAAATAATTATTAAATAATATTGTCATTTAATATATTTATTAATTGGACATATAAAGTCCCTTAATTAATAAGTGAAACCTAAAATCTCTTTTCTTTACAATTTCGCCCTTGCTTAGTGAAAATTCATAAACTAGACATAGTCTAACTTTAGAATTATAATTGATTAAACAAAATCAATTAACTGAGTCTTACAAGCAGTATGGTCTCAACTAGTATGGGGACCATGGGCCTATATTAACTGAGCTTCCAATAAGTCGAACCGAATTTACCAAGTAAATTCCCTAACTTATTAATTCCTTATTGAATCCACACTTAGAACATGGAATTGCCCTCTCAGTCATATAGAACGCTCTATATGTTCCACGATATAGATACGTTATTAGTTATCCATTGTTATAATCCTAATTTGATCAATGACCATCTAATAGATGATCTACATTGAATAGGCACTAAGTTACCGTTACACCTTCAATGTATTTTATCCTTAAAATACTTAGCTTCGTATAAATGTTATTTCAGCGAAGTGAAATGAGATCTCCACCATTTATCTCTGTTTAGCCAAGCTCGAAGGATATCATCGTTCACTTCTAAATTCCTATAGAAGTTATAGATTCCATATTTATGTTAGCACTCCCACTCAATTATACTATCATGTTCCCAAAATGTACGTATCACCCTGACCCAAAAGTAGGCTTAACTAACAAATCAAAGAACATGTATAGTACTCTTGAGATCGAACCTAATCATATCAGGATTAAGATCATTTGATCTAGGATCAACGGGTGATATTGAATTGAATAGATATTACGGTAAATGTTAATGTATCTAATCAAAGTTCAATATCGGTCCCTTCTGATGTATACTCCATACATCCGATACTGGTAAACTTTGCCAATGCCCTGGAAAGGACATAACACTTATCCAAGGTGTAAGCATACCTATTTGCTGATTATCATGTTAGTCTAAATCCAGTGATCTGACAAATCAGGGAATAAACTTTCGAACATATAATTAAGATTATATTCCACTGTGCTGACAACACTATAATCATTAACAAATTCATATGTTCTGGACTTAAATAGAATTCATACATTATATATATAATCATGAAATAAATCATGTGAACCATGCAACATAAAATGTTATCTCTGATCTTTTTTAATAAGTAAATCTGATTATATTGAAATGGGTTTTATTTAGGGCACAAAACCCAACAAACTCCCACTTGCACTAATATAAAATAAAATGTGCATTTGAAATAATCTCAACACCTTGATATACAAATCAAGTGTAGTAGTAGTATACTCCTCGTAATAGGATCTGACAGGCTGAATTAACCACAACCTTTTCTCCATCATTACTCTTCCTTAATAACAAAATCCTTGATATTGCGAAATTCCTCTCTATATGTCTACTCTCTTGGGATACTGGATTCTATAATTTTGGCAACTACTTTTTGGTTAATCAGGAAATAACACTAGTAGTTAAGACAAGTTGGAACGGCGCCACAAATGTATAGAACTTTCCTTAGACTTAATAAGTACCTTTCCTGCAACTTTAACATTCAGTCTCTCTCTGGTAGACTAAGAGACTTCAGATAGGTTTTTACAGTTCTCCAAAATCACTACTCCACCCCCAGAGTAATCACCATCTTATCAGTAGACTTTCTAGCACAAAGGCAAGTCTCGAAATCTAATGTGATGTAGTCTAAGAGTTTTAAACACACCCTTATCCACTAACATATAGTTCCTCTTCTTAATCTTAAGATTTACTTGATTGTATTCCAATGTTCTTCTCCTGGATTAATCTGATACCTACTCATTACTCCCACTCAACAACAGGTGTCTGGTCTATGGCATACTAAAGCATATCTGAGACCTCTCACTGTTGATTTAAGAAATTCTTTCATGGCTTTATCTTTTCTGGAATAGTTGAGACTTTTGCTTAGATAAATAAAATCTATGTCTAAGAAGTCGAGAAGCTTCTATAGATTGCCATTAAAAAGAAAATGCTCCAGCATCTTACTAAAGTAAGTTGCTTGCATTAGAGTAAGTAATTGCCAGGTATACCATAAGCCATAGGTTTAGATAAACTCAAACCTATAATACTAGCAACAGGAAGTTTTGTTAAGTCCATTGAATAGACTTATTAATAAAAATTTCCTTTTATGTCCTTGTAATAGAAAATTTTAGGTTACTCCATGTGAATGGATCAAACCATAGTTCTATTGGCTTTTCTTCTTAGTTTCTTATCTTGACAATCCATTACTTGTTTAAACTCACAATGGATTTTAATCACTAGTGTCTTCTAAGTCATAAGAATGTGAGTTCCTAGAAACCCTCCCACTACGACAAGGTACCGTGAATTATGTCTAAGAAAACTAAATGGTATTGACCTCTTTGGTTGTGTCAAGACAACAGAGGCAGGGGGATCATCATATGTCAAATAAGATGATAGAACACTTTTGGAATCAAGAAAAAATATCTCCTTTATTTGCTACTTTATTTTCAGACTTAGTCATTTTCTTAGAAAAGTAGTATTTGTTTAAACAAACACTTTCTTATCTATTAACTATGGGATGTTCCACCCCTAATCACTTAGAATAGCTAACAAACATGCAAACCATGACTAACAGTTCTAGCTTTTCTTAAGATTTCGATTAGGTCATCCATGAATCTAGTAATGATTAACATTAAGTATACAACCATTACATCATTCTGAAATTATATTACTGTTAGGTTATTTTTAGTATTAATTTTAGATTAAGTTTAGTATATTTTTATCTGAGTTTTAATCGTGTTTGGAGCATTTTTACGCTTGTTATCTTTTATTTGTGCAGATTTAAAATAGAAGAAGATTAGAAAAATATCAGAGAAAATGATGGGAAAAAGATAAAAATATCATGATATTTAAAATAGAGAAAATTGTGCAAGAAAATAAAGCTGAAAATTAAAGCCTGAATTCGACGGTGTTTTGATTAGATTTTGGAAAAAGTTAAAACATTAAAGTTCTAGATCTCTTTTTAATCTTTCCGGAACATCTTGAAATGTCCAATTCCGAGCAATATTGAGACAGTTATGGCCAAAATACTATCAGTCGACGCAGTAGAAAAAAATATCTCGTTTGAGGTTTCCCAAAAATTTAAATTCGAGTGGGAATTTAAATATTGCGTTTTTTTTTTCATATTTTTAGGCCTTCAATGCCTATATAAAGGGAAGAAGGGAGTTGATTTCATCAAGCAATTTTAGAGAGAAAAACAGAGAGAATACAGATGCAAAGTGGAGAGATCAACTGCAATATTGGAGGCATTCTTCAGAGGGTTTTCAGCATTCTTCTCTTCTCTATTTTCATCTCTTTTCTTAAAGTTAATATGTGTAATTGTGCTCATAAACATGAGTAGCTAAATATTTAATTAGGGTTAGATGGAGATTGTTTAACATTGTTTTATGGTTTTAATATGATTTATTTTCCCCCTAATTTCTATATATTCTATTTTATTTGTGCTTAACTACTTTTAATTGCCTGATCACCAATTATCTGTCTATGATTTTGATGCGAGATCTGAGAAGTGAGTGTCAAATATGCTATACTAAAGTAGAACTGAATTTCGATACAGGACGAGAGTACCTATATGGTTTAGATAGATTATAGGATTTTTATGCTTAATACATGTTGCATGTTAAATTTATCATGAGAGTAGAAAGTTTGCATGTAATTGAGATTTATATATCTGAGAAGACTATAAATTACCTTAGTAAACCTGCTATTGCATAGAGATTAAAATTAGGAAAATAATCATATTAGGCCATATTCAATAGAAACAATTGAAATCGAAGCCCTAGTTTTTATTAACTATCAATTTTCTTGAATAATTGCTTCTTACTAGTTTCTTATTTTTAATTCTTTCTTTATTTTTATTTAACCAAATAGAAGTAAAAATTTAATTTTAACGTACATAACTACACTCCCTGTGGGATCGACCTCACTCCTCGTGGGTTTTACTACTTGAAACGATACGTACACTTGCGTGTGCAAAATATCGCACAAGTTTTTGGCGCCGTTGTCAGGGATTGTTAGTTAATATTATTAAAAATTAAATTTTGTTCTAATTTGGTTTTTCTTCTTAGTTTTAGTATTAATTTTGTTATTTCAAATTTTTATCTTTTTAGTACTAATTTAGTTTTATTTTTTTAATTTTACTAATGTTTTACTTATGAGTTTGACCTGCAAGATAAATCTAGATGCTATATCTTGAGGATTTTGCCCAACAACACAATGAGTCGTTCTATTCTGCTTGGAGGAGATTGAAAGAGCTTGGAGAGAGATGTTATCCCACTTTCTCAAGTGGATGTTTTACGTGGCTCTTCTATAATGGACTTAATGATGAAACAAGAAGTTGGGTTGATTATGGAGCAGAGGCAACTGGAGCACCTCTATTAATGAGAGGCTATGATGTAATAAATCTGTTGAATAATATGGCAGATTTTGATTACGACTGGCATTGGGATCCATCACTTCAGGGTTGGAGTCACCAATACCCACCTTATTGCCCAAATTCATCTCAACAAACTGAAAAAGAGGAGCAACTACTAGCACTTATGCAATCACTTCCAGGAGAGATTAATCGCTTAACAGACATGGTGAGATCCTTATGTGATAATTCAGTGGCTCATGATTCAGAATGTAATAACTCCAATAATGAAAGTTATGAGAGTTATTGCTACAATGAAGAAGGGTCATTAGTTGAATACAAGGAAGATAATGAGCCTACAATTGAAGATCAAGATCCTTATGAAGAAGAACTCATTGAATATGAAATCACAAGCAAGGATATGGATAGCCAAGTGGAGAGTGAGCAACAAGAAGAAAGGTTGTTAGATGAAAGTGTAGATTTTGTGATATTGGAGGATGAGGAGGCACATGACATCATTGATTCGACTTCATCAATGATATTGACAAATAAACCACCACTGAATCCATATATTTCATCAACACCATATTATTTCCTCTACGAGCTACAAAAGGCTTCTCCCCAAGCTCATCATCCAAAGTCTTATGTTGTTGGTGCTGATTTTAGTTCAAACTCATCGCTTGCCAAGCTTGAAGGCAAGTATAATAACAATTTTCAAGTTGTCTTGCATGACGCTAATTACGGGCGTCAACCGCTTGTTGATGTGGCGCTCAGGTAAGTTTCCTTTCCTTTTTCTTTAATGTCACATTGGGGACAATGTGTCACTTTAGTTTGGGGGGTGACTTAATTTTTATTTTTATTTTGAGTTTTTATTTTATTTTATTTTGAGTTTTATGTCTTTTAATTTTTAGTTTTTAGTTTTTATTGTTTTGAGTCAATTTTCTTAATATGAGTCAATCTGAAAGTAGGTAGATAGCATGATTTGAAAAGTTTATTTATTTTTTTCGAAAAATCCGTGTGCTTGGTGATGTTATACTCTTGACTAATTTTAATTTTTGCTTTAAAAGAACATGGAATCATGTTAGGTAATTTTCTAGTAATTGAATTGGTTTATGTATGCTAATTTGACTTGTGGAAAATTGTTTGGAAAATTCTAGAACTTGCTTGCTTGCTATTTGAGGCGAAATAATAAATTATGCATGACTAGGAAAGTGATTTAGGCATTTTTTTTGGATCGATTGTGCCTTTCAAGCCATCCCTGTAAGTTTATCCGCGTTACCCTTTTTGAGCCTTAACTTATTTTTTTCTACACATATTGAGCCTAAAAAGATAAACCCATAAATATCCAAAATTTCAAACCTAATCATACCATAAGTAGATCTTGAGTTTGGGGGAATTTGGATGGGAAGTTTGTTGTATGTGTGTGGAAAAGGTGTGAAAATTGAGAGAATATATATATAAAAAAAATTGATTGGCAACAACTTGAAAAAAAAAAGAAAAAAGAAAATCTGACAATCAGTGTCAAATCTAGAAAAAACGATAAACATAAAATTGTTGCAATCTTGTTGAAAAAAAAAATAATAATATCTCTCAATTAATTAGAAAAAGGGGTATTGGGATTGTAAAGACCTCTTAGTTTAATTTGGAAATTAGCAGTTAATCACGTTTAATTATGAAATTATTTATAGCTATTTAAATAATTATTTATACTGTTATTATTGAATTCAAAGATGCATTTTTATGTCATGTAGTAGTTTTCATAATTTTGCATTTCCGGTGCACTGTATTTTGGAACTCGGTGTTTGGCTCAGTAAAAATCACAACTTAGTATGTTAGTAGTTTGGGACGGTTTATTAGACATTGGGAATGTCGGGAATGGCCGGGAATTTAGAATTTCCCAAAAATACCCCTTTAGTGTTATTTATGTTATTTTAGTGTGGAGGGGCAAAATGGTCTTTTTGCCCCAATGATATTTTGTCCTTTAGTGGGCTTTATTTAATTAAATTAAGTGTTATTTGATATTAATTGTTGGCTGAAATGAATATATTGATTTCCTTTCTTTTATTTTTCAAAGTGTCAAAAGTTAGAAAGTTAGAAAATTTAAAAGAAAAACAAGCTTTTTCCTCTCAACCTCTCTCTCTTGTTCGGCCTCTTTGAAGCAGCAAGAATCTGGATTTTTCCTTTGATTTTCAAGCCCTTTCCCTTTCAATCTAAGTATTCCTCAAGCTTTGGTAAGGTTCCTAACCTCTTCCTTTTGTATTTTATGAAGAAAATGTTTAAAAGATGATTGTTGCATGTGAATTGTTGTGATACTTGTTGCTGTGTTTTATTGTTGTTTTCAAAGGATTAATCTTGTTATTTTAAGTAGTTTAGAGTTAGTGAATGCATGATGGTTGCTTGGATTCAAGCTTTGAAGTTTTTAGCTCAAGAACATGAATTTTTAAAGAAATGTGTTAAATCTGTTAATTGCTTGCTGTAGTTAGTTACTTTCATTTTCAGAGGTTTAATTATGCATGATTATGTACGTTTCATCTAGTTTGATTGCATGTTAGTTGATTCTAACCAAGTTTGAGTTTTGAAACTCAAAGCTTGGGCTTTAATGGTGTTTTTCATTTCTGTGTATTCTGGGTGAATTTAATGCTTTAGAAATGTTATTTGGGTTATATGGAGTAGGTCTGGAAGGTTTGAGGTGATTTGGGTTGGATTTGTTTGAGTAGTGAATTTTTGAAAAATTCCTGCGAGGAACCGGAATTCCGGTTGTGCAACCGAAATTCCGGATGAGGGTCCAGGAATTCTCAGAACCGGAATTCCGGTTGCAGAACCGGTCTACCGGTTGGGGAATTTTCAGAAACCCTAGTTTTCCTCGTTTTTATGTTTTTTGGGGTATTGCCATGCTTTTTATCGATAGCGAAACTTTTAGTTCCTAGTTTAAGTCCCCGGGAAGTGATTTAGCGTATCACTTATAGTGTTGTGATTTTTATGGTTTAGGAGCCTGTAATCCGCCGCGCAGATAGTTCCAGTCAGGTTGACCGGCACACCTGAATTCGAAATCCAGGTAAGATTAGTATAACAGTATGCATATGTAGATTACATGTTTAGCGTGCATGTAGGAAGCCTGTTAGATTACATTAGATATGTAAGTTGGCTTCGAACCATCCAATTGTGTCACGTCGGTACAGGCTGGAGTATGACCAGCAGCCGGAGTATGACCGGTTCGACCGATTAGGCTGACACTGTATCACGTCGGTACAGGCTGGAGTATGACCAGCAGTCGGAGTATGACCGGTTCGACCGATCAGGCAGATACTTAGGTTGGTGGTTCCGTACTATTTGACGTATCACGTCGGTACAGGCTGGAGTATGACCAGCAGCCGGAGTATGACCGGTTCGACCGATCAGGCTGATACTGTAAAACGTCGGTACAGGCTGGAGTATGACCAGCAACCGGAGTATGACCGGTTCGACCGATCAGGCTGTTACTTGTCAATAGTACCGTCCCTATGAACGTTCAGAACTCAGTACCGTGGTTGACACGGCAGTTAGGGGGACTCAGTATCGTGTTGGACACGGCAGTTAGGGTTATGATTAGGGGTACGGGCGTCTGATCATGATTGGGTTTTATGTGTGGATATTATTATGCTTTTCTTACTGACTCTGTCGACTCACAGTGCTATGTTTATGTGTAGGTAAAGGCAAGGCTAGAGCTGATGGACCGTGAACGAGCCTATGAAGATTGTACATGTCGAGGCGGTTAGGCCTGGAGTGTACGATCCTCGGGACAGCAAGGCTATTTTTGTAACTAGTCGCTAGGCGACAATTATTTTGTATAAACAGTTAACTTTTGTAAATGATTTTGTAATCGGGATCCCGAGTCTTTTGTATAAATATTTTACAAGTTTAATTAAAAAGCAAAAATTTTAATTAATCACGTTTTCCATAAACCTCGTTGATTAGCAACGAGCTGCACAGCATGTTTAAAAATCACGTAATACGCCTATGTTAGTTAGGGTGTTACAATTTGGTATCAGAGCCGCCAGGTCATGATCCGAAGATCGTCACGACATGTACAATCATCATCAGCAGTTAGCTCGTTTCACGGTTCAGTAAGCCTTTATTGCTTTAGTAGTTTATTTATTTACTTTATGAATAAGAAAAGCTTGTTAGGAAGCATGTTAGTAGCCTGATAGTAGAATAGGCGCATGTTTCGTTTTTAATTTCCAAATTAAGCAGCATTAGTAAGCTCTCCTTGAATACGACCTGATATGCCAACTCTTGGTTTCGCAGGCGGTTCCGACTAGATGGACGCCAGGCGGACTACCAGGAGCCAGGGCAATTCAGTGGGGTCGAATCAAGGTCAGGGAGCTCAGTTTCCCCCGCCAGCTAGGGGCCGAGGTAGAGGTCCCCGGGGCAGGGCTCGTGGTCGGGGTGATGAGAACCCGCCACAGGCTGCCCAGGCTCCCCAAGCCGATCAGGGAGCCCAGAATTGGGAAGTCAGGTTTGCTGAAATGCAAGCCCGGATAGAGGAACAAGATTTAGAGATTCAGAGATTGAGGCAGCAGGGGGCTCCTGCAGTGCCCATGCCAGTAGTTCCAGTGGCACCCGCCCCTGCTGCTCAGGCCGAAATAGTTGTGGCGGCCAACAGATTGGAACCTTTGTATGAACGGTTCCGGAAGCAAGCACCTCCGGTCTTTCTGGCAGGTCCAGATGTGATGAAGGCCGAACAGTGGCTGACGGTGATCACCAAAATTCTGAATTTTATGGGTGTCACCGGTAATGACAGAGTGGTGTGTGCCACTTTCCAGTTTCAGGAAGACGCTCTTGTCTGGTGGGACATGGTGTCTCAGATTCACGACGTCACCACTATGACCTGGGAAAGGTTCCAGGAACTCTTCAACGCCAAGTATTATAATGAGGCGGTCAGAAGCGCCAAAAGGAAAGAGTTCGCCCACCTGACCCAGCGAGATAATATGAGTGTGACCGAGTATACTACTCAGTTTGACCGGTTGGCGAGGTTAGCCTCGGGAATTGTGCCAACCGACTTCAGCAAGAAAGAGAAGTACCTGGACGGGTTAAATGCGAAGATTAAACATGATTTGATGATCACCACTGACGACAAGACCACCTATGCTGAGATGGTGGAGAAGGCACTGCGAGCTGAGGGCGCAGTTGGGTGTATGTCGGAGTCAGCTAGTACTCCGGCGAGTGGCGGGGCTCCTACCCCTCCTGCATCAGGCTTTAGCAGGGGGAGTAGTGGTTCGGCCATGGATCAGAGGAAGAGAGCATCCACTGCATCCGGTGGCTCGAGTCAGAACAAGAGGTTCCGGGGAACCAGAATAGAGGTAGTCGTTCCAGTGGTACTGAGACCCGATTCTCCTATCCCGAGTGCCCTAGCTGCAAAAGGCACCATCGGGGTGAGTGCAAAGGTCAGGGATGCTTTCACTGTGGCATGCCCGGACACTTCAAGAGGGACTGTCCCCAGCTCCGCTCAGAGGCACCGAGAGCTCCGGCGATACCCACTCCAGCCAGGGTGTTCGCCATCACTCAGGCTGATGCAGATGCCAGCCCATCAGTTGTAACAGGTCAGCTTTCTGTTAATAACTCGCTTTACTCAGTGCTGTTTGATTCTGGGGCTACACATTCTTATGTGGCAGCCAGAGTCTTTAGTAAATTGGATAGACCGTACGATAGTTATGAATCAGGGTTTAGAACCCTATTACCTGGCGGAGAATTGGTTATCTCCAACAGGTGGACTAGGTCTATGTCGATCAGGATAGATGGTAGAGAGTTAAGTGCTGACTTGATAGAGATTAGTTTAGTGGAATTCGATATTATTTTAGGAATGGATTTCCTGTCTAAATATTCAGCGAGTATTGATTGCAAAAGGAAGATGGTGATCTTCCAACCGGAAAGTGAAGAACCATTTGTGTTTGTTGGTTCAGTTCAGGGATCTCGGATCCCGGTGATCTCGGCCATGTCAGCTAGAGAATTGTTACATGGCGGATGCTTAGGGTTTCTGGCCGTGGTGGTGGACACCACTCGGCCAGATACCATTCGGCCAGAGGACATCAAGGTGGTTCGGGAATTTTTGGATGTTTTTCCCGAAGAACTTCCAGGGTTACCACCTCAGCGGGAGATTGACTTCGTGATAGATTTGGCACCAGGGGTGGAACCGGTTTCCAAAGCCCCATATAGAATGGCTCCAGCTGAACTTAAGGAGTTAAAGATTCAGCTCTAAGGGTTGCTTGACATAGGGTTTATTCGGCCTAGTGTGTCACCCTGGGGAGCCCCGGTTTTATTCGTCAAGAAGAAAGATGGATCTATGAGGATGTGCATCGACTACAGGGAATTGAACAAGCTGACAGTGAAGAATAAATATCCATTACCTAGGATCGATGATTTGTTCGATCAGCTTCTGGGAAAGACGGTCTTTTCTAAGATTGATCTCCGTTCGGGTTATCATCAGTTGAGAATCCGAGAGGAGGACATTCCGAAAATGGCTTTCCGCACTAGGTATGGACATTATGAATTCCTGGTTATGTCGTTCGGACTAACCAATGCTCCTGCAACATTCATGGATTTGATGAATAGAGTATTCAAGGATTTCCTCGATATCTGTGTGATTGTGTTTATCGACGACATCCTCGTGTACTCTCAATCAGAAGAGGAGCATGAATTACATCTTCAGATGGTACTACAACGGCTTCGGGAACACAAGCTTTATGCCAAGTTCAAGAAATGCGAATTTTGGCTATCTCAGGTATCTTTCTTAGGGCACATTGTGAGCAAAGATGGGATCAAGGTAGATCCCGGGAAGATCGAATCCGTCAGGGATTGGCCGAGACCGAAGACAGTGACAGAGATCAGAAGCTTCTTGGGTTTAGCTGGGTACTACCGTAGGTTCGTGGAAGGGTTCTCTAAAATTTCAATGCCCCTAACCGAACTTACAAAGAAGAATCAGCGATTTATTTGGTCAGACAAGTGCGAAGCTAGTTTTCAGGAGCTGAAGCAGAGGTTGATTACCGCTCCAGTGCTAGCTTTGCCTTCAGACAGCGAGAAGTTTGTAGTTTATTGTGACGCATCCAAATAGGGTTTGGGGTGTGTGTTGATGCAAGCCGATCGGGTCATCGCTTATGCCTCTCGTCAGTTAAAGGATTACGAACAGCGATACCCGACTCATGATCTAGAATTGGCCGCGGTGGTTTTTGCATTGAAGATTTGGCGGCATTACCTTTACGGAGAAAGGTGTGAAATCTATACCGACCATAAAAGTCTCAAGTATTTCTTTACTCAGAAGGATTTGAATATGAGACAAAGGCGTTGGTTGGAATTAGTGAAAGATTACGACTGTGAGATTCTTTATCACCTGGGGAAGGCCAATGTAGTGGCCGATGCCTTGAGCAGAAAGGGTCTCGGGCAAGTAACTAGCATGGTTCAGATCTCACCTCAGCTAGCAGAGGATATGGTTAGATCCAGCATTGAGTTTGTGGTAGGTCAGCTTCACAACTTAACGCTGTAATCTGATCTGTTGGAAAGAATAAAAGTCGCTCAGATGACGGATCCAGAGTTAGTGAAGATCAGAGATGAGGTGTTGGCTGGTCAAGAAAAGGATTTTTCAGTGTCAGACAGCGGGATGCTTCTGTATAAAGCTAGGGTTTGTGTTCCGAATAGTGTGGAACTCAGGAATGAGATCTTTGAGGAGGCTCATTCTACCCTGTATTCTCTGCATCCCGGCACCACTAAGATGTACCAAGATCTTAAACCGTACTTCTGGTGGAGCGGTATGAAGAAGAATTTGGTAGAATTCGTATCGAGATGCCTCACCTGTCAGCAGATCAAGGCTGAACATCAGAGACCAGCAGGGTTGTTGCAGCCTCTAACCTTACCGGAATGGAAGTGGGAAGATATCACGATGGATTTTGTGGTCGGGTTACCTAGGACCACGGGTTTGTTTGATTCCATCTGGGTAGTGGTGGATCGATTCACAAAATCTGCTCATTTTCTGCCGGTTAGAACAGCATTTACAGTGGATCAGTTGGCAGAATTGTATGTCAGAGAGATAGTAAGACTTCACGGGGTACCGAAGTCTATAGTTTCGGATAGGGATCCGAAGTTCACCTCCAAATTTTGGCAAAGTTTGCAACGAGCAATGGGTACAAAGCTGAAATTCAGTACAGCATTCCATCCTCAGACAGATGGTCAGTCTGAAAGGACAATTCAGATATTGGAGGACATGTTGCGAGCCTGTGTTATGGATTTTGAACGCTCATGGAATAAATATCTACCGTTGATAGAATTTTCTTACAACAACAGTTATCAGAGTACGATAGGGATGGCTCCCTATGAACTGTTATACGGTAGGAAATGTAGGTCTCCCATCCACTGGGATGAGACAGGGGAGAGGAAATATCTAGGTCCAGAGTCAGTGCAGCGGACCAATGAGGCAATAGAGAAGATAAAAGCTAGAATGCTTGCCTCACAGAGTAGACAGAAAAGTTATGCAGATCCGAAACGCAGAGATGTTGAGTTCCAAGTAGGGGACCATGTGTTTTTACGGGTATCTCCGATGAAGGGGATCAAACGTTTCGGGAAAAGAGGCAAGTTATGCCCTAGATTTACAGGACCTTTCGAGATTCTCGAGAAGATAGGTCAAGTGGCATAACGGTTAGCGTTGCCTCCAGCTTTATCAGCGGTTCACAACGTATTCCATGTCTCGATGTTGAGAAAATACGTTTCAGATCCCTCTCATATTCTCAGTTATGAGAGCCTAGAACTGCAGCCAGATATGACATACGAAGAACAGCCAGTGCAGATCCTGGATAGAAAGGATAAAGTCCTTCGGAATAAGACCATAGCATTGGTCAAGGTTCTCTGGAGAAACAGCAAGGTGGAGGAAGCCACCTGGGAGCTAGAGTCAGATATGAGAGCTCAATATCCGGAGTTATTCAGGTTAGATTTCGGGGACAAAATCCTTTTAAGGGGGGAATAGTTGTAAAGACCGCTTAGTTTAATTTGGAAATAGCAGTTAATCACGTTTAATTATGAAATTATTTATAGCTATTTAAATAATTATTTATACTGTTATTATTGAATTCAGAGATGCATTTTTATGTCATGTAGTAGTTTTCATAATTTTGCAATTCCGGTGCCCGGTATTTCGGAACTCGGTGTTTGGCTCAGTAAAAATCACAACTTAGTATGTTAGTAGTTTGGGACGGTTTATTAGACATTGGGAATGTCAGGAATGGCCGGGAATTTAGAATTTCCCAAAAATACCCCTTTAGTGTTATTTATGTTATTTTAGTGTGGAGGGGCAAAATGGTCTTTTTGCCCCAATGATATTTTGTCCTTTAGTGGGCTTTATTTAATTGAATTAAGTGTTATTTGATATTAATTGTTGGCTGAAATGAATATATTGATTTCCTTTCTTTTATTTTTCAAAGTGTCAAAAGTTAGAAAGTTAGAAAATTTAAAAGAAAAACAAGCTTTTTCCTCTCAACCTCTCTCTCTTGTTCGACCTCTTTGAAGCAGCAAGAATCTGGATTTTTCCTTTGATTTTCAAGCCCTTTCCCTTTCAATCTAAGTATTCCTCAAGCTTTGGTAAGGTTCCTAACCTCTTCCTTTTGTATTTTATGAAGAAAATGTTTAAAAGATGATTGTTGCATGTGAATTGTTGTGATACTTGCTACTGTGTTTTATTGTTGTTTTCAAAGGATTAATCTTGTTATTTTAAGTAGTTTAGAGTTAGTGAATGCATGATTGTTGCTTGGATTCAAGCTTTGAAGTTTTTAGCTCAAGAACATGAATTTTTAAAGAAATGTGTTAAATCTGTTAATTGCTTGCTGTAGTTAGTTACTTTCATTTTCAGAGGTTTATTTATGCATGATTATGTAGGTTTAATCTAGTTTGATTGCATGTTAGTTGATTCTAACCAAGTTTGAGTTTTGAAACTCAAAGCTTGGGCTTTAATGGTGTTTTTCATTTCTGTGTATTCTGGGTGAATTTAATGCTTTAGAAATGTTATTTGGGTTATATGGAATAGGTCTGGAAGGTTTGAGGTGATTTGGGTTGGATTTGTTTGTGTAGTGAATTTTTGAAAAATTCCTGCGAGGAACCGGAATTCTGGTTGTGCAACCGAAATTCCGGATGAGGGTCCAGGAATTCTCAGAACCGGAATTCCGGTTGCAGAACCGGTCTACCGGTTGGGGAATTTTCAGAAACCCTAGTTTTCCTCGTTTTTATGTTTTTTGGGGTATTGCCATGCTTTTTATCGATAGGGAAACTTTTAGTTCCTAGTTTAAGTCCCCAGGAAGTGATTTAGCGTATCACTTATAGTGTTGTGATTTTTATGGTTTAGGAGCCTGTAATCCGCCGCGCAGATAGTTCCAGTCAGGTTGACCGGCACACCTGAATTCGGAATCCAGGTAAGATTAGTATAACAGTATGCATATGTAGATTACATGTTTAGCGTGCATGTAGGAAGCCTGTTAGATTACATTAGATATGTAAGTTGGCTTCGAACCATACAACTGTGTCACGTCGGTACAGGCTGGAGTATGACCAGCAGCCGGAGTATGACCGGTTCGACCGATTAGGCTGACACTGTATCACGTCGGTACAGGCTGGAGTATGACCAGCAGCCGGAGTATGACCGGTTCGACCGATCAGGCTGATACTTAGGTTGGTGGTTCCGTACTATTTGACGTATCACGTCGGTACAGGCTGGAGTATGACCAGCAGCCGGAGTATGACCGGTTCGACCGATCAGGCTGATACTGTAACACGTCGGTACAGGCTGGAGTATGACCAGCAGCCGGAGTATGACCGGTTCGACCGATCAGGCTGTTACTTGTCAATAGTACCGTCCCTACGAACGTTCAGAACTCAGTACCGTGTTGGACACGGCAGTAAGGGGGACTCAGTATCGTGTTGGACACGGCAGTTAGGGTTATGATTAGGGGTATGGGCGTCTGATCATGACTGGGTTTTATGTATGGATAATATTATGCTTTTCTTACTGAGTCTGTCGACTCACAGTGCTATGTTTATGTGTAGGTAAAGGCAAGGCTAGAGCTGATGGACCGTGAACGAGCCTATGAAGATTGTACATGTCGGGGCGGTTAGGCCTGGAGCGTACGATCCTCGGGACAGCAATGCTATTTTTGTAACTAGTCGCTAGGTGACAATTATTTTATATAAACAGTTAACTTTTGTAAATGATTTTGTAATCGGGATCCCGAGTCTTTTGTATAAATATTTTACAAGTTTAATTAAAAAGCAAAAATTTTAATTAATCACGTTTTCCATAAACCTCGTTGATTAGCAACGAGCTGCACAGCATGTTTAAAAATCACGTAATACGCCTATGTTAGTTAGGGTGTTACAGGGATTGTGTGAAAAATATTTTGGGTGACTTGATTGGAGAAGCTTATGGTATATTAAAGTCTAAATGACCATTTCAACTACCTTTACCCTAAGCCTAACATTACAAGCCTAGAAAGACCTTTTGATTCTTAGTTGAGCATTAATTTATATTAGTGGAGAATAGTAAGTATTGCAAGCATATGGAATTTTGAGTTAGTGGATTGATGATTGTAATTGGCATGCATAAAGTGGTTTAATTGTTAGTTAATTGCATTATATGGTTTTATGAGCTAAATGAAAATAAATTAAAATCTGTCAAGGGTGTAATTGAACTGAAATTCTGGATTATATGCATATGTGAATTTTTTTTCATAATCATGTTATTGAAGCTATTTGAAAATTACTCATGTTTTGGATATTGACTTGTTTAATGTTTGTTTAGTGTTTTACTCGAGGACGAGTAAAAGCTTAGTTTGGGGGAATTTGTTAGGTTATTTTTAGTATTAATTTTAGATTAAGTTTAGTATATTTTTATTTGAGTTTTAATCGTGTTTGGAGCATTTTTACGCTTGTTATCTTTTATTTGTGCAGATTTAAAATAGAAGAAGATTAGAAAAATATCAGAGAAAATGATGCGAAAAAGATAAAAATATCATGATATTTAAAATAGAGAAAATTGTGCAAGAAAATAAAGCTGAAACTTCAAGCCTGAATTCGACGGTGTTCTGATTAGATTTTGGAAAAAGTCAAAACATGAAAGTTCTAGATCTCTCTTTTATCTTTCCGGAACATCTTGAATCGTCCAATTCCGAGTAATATTGAGAGAGTTATACCCAAAATACTATCAGTCAACGCAGCAGAAAAAAAAATATCTCGTTTGAGGTTTCCTAAAAATTTAAATTCGAGTGGGAATTTAAATATTACGTTTTTTTCCATATTTTTAGGCCTTCAATGCCTATATAAAGGGAAGAAGGGAGTTGATTTCATCAAGCAATTTTAGAGAGAAAAACAGAGAGAATACAGATGCAAAGTGGACAGATCAACTGCAATATTGGAGGCATTCTTCAGAGTGTTTTCAGCATTCTTCTCTTCTCTATTTTCATCTCTTTTCTTAAAGTTAATATGTGTAATTGTGCTCATAAACATGAGTAGCTAAACATTTAATTAGGGTTAGATGGAGATTGTTTAACATTGTTTTATGGTTTTAATATGATTTATTTTCCCCCTAATTTCTATGTATTCTATTTTATTTGTGCTTAACTACTTTTAATTGCCTGATCACCAATTATCTGTCTATGATTTTGATGCGAGATCTGAGAAGTGAGTGTCAAATATGCTATAGTAAAATAGAACTGAATTTCGATACAGGACGAGAGTACCTATATGGTTTAGATAGCTTAGAGGGTTGTTATGCTTAATGCTTGTTGCATGTTAAATTTATCACGAGAGTAGAAAGTTTGCATGTAATTGAGATTTATATATCTGAGAAGACTATAAATTACCTTAGTAAACCTGCTATTGCATAGAGATTAAAATTAGGAAAATAATCATATTAGACCATATTCAATAGAAACAATTGAAATCGAAGCCCTAGTTTTTATTAACTATCAATTTTCTTGACTAATTGCTTCTTACTAGTTTCTTATTTTTAATTCTTTCTTTATTTTTATTTAACCAAATAGAAGTAAAAATTTAATTTTAACGTACTTAACTACACTCCCTGTGGGATCGACCTCACTCCTCGTGGGTTTTACTACTTGAAACGATACGTACACTTGCGTGTGCAAAATATCGCAACAATTACCATAGAAGGATTTAGGCAATGACTAGTGACTAATCATCAATATGCAACTCGAATTTCTAGAGAGGTAAGTTTGGATATTATTCAAAAAAAAATAAATTTAATGATCTTTGAACTGCATATCTACTAACTATTTCTCCACCCTTATCAGTTCGCAAGATCTTTAACCACTTACCTTAATGGTTTTCACCATTGATAAAAATTCATGAAATTTTTCAAATATTTCAAATTTCTTTTTGCATAAGGAAAAATCTAGAGTGATCGCTTTAAGAATATAACGAAAAACTCATATCCACCCCTGAATGTACATCCATCTGCGAATGAGATGAACTTATTTTCAGTGGATATAGGCATATTAACTCTTTGCAGAGATTGATCTTGTCAAAACCACTATGAACAAGATACAAATGCCATAGATTAAAAAAAATATGTGGTTGTATCTTTTTATGACGTAGTTTTAGTTACATCAAAGAGTTCTTAGAATAGTGCAAGTGGATTCTGGTCACAGAATACTAAACTCATATTCCATACTAACATACAGTTTGAATCCATTGATAGAAAATGGTTATTAAACACCTGTGAAATTGTAACTGTATAATGAGTAATTCTTTCTTGGACCACCACTACTAATTTAACTTAATGATTGATTTGCCCATACAAGTAGGAGATTTTTAAGATATAGGATTTATATAATTTTGGGATAGAATTTCGGGAATATAATCATATGCGTCATTTAATTTCTTAGGAGAAAATATAGAATGACATGAAATGATTTATAGACCATTCATCCAATGATATGTTATTGAGCTAATTCGAAATGAATAAGCTAAGAGGAATTAGGATAATTTCGTATTTAAATAAAAATCCAACGTTGCTTCGATTAGCGAGAGTCAAAGTAATCTTATTTATACAATCTTCTTGTTTCATATTGGAAATACTAGTCTAAGGTGTCATCAATTGATGAACAGCTAGATGTTGCATTTACAATATTTATCTTTCGAGATCTAACATTATTATGTTTGTCTAATGTTGACAATCCATTAGGGATTTGTCTCATTAGAACAACAAACCAAGTTAGACCAACAATGAAGATTCGAAATTAAACTACAATTTAATAACAGAAAATAACATGGTTCAATATAAATTCATACACAATTCAGAAATTATTAAACATATAGCAAGTAGGAATGACAAGTGAAAATACTAAAACATACAATCCTAAATAATTTCCAAAGTCTTCAACAAACTGATATCAGTGTCCCGTTTAGGCGAGAGTCAGTGATACGATCCATTGAATAGAGTTCTCAGCTCATCTAAAATGATAAACATTCTAGCAACCTTTTATTCGATCAAGATTGGAATCCAGCGTTGTCCCGTTTAGGCGAGAGTCAAGGCTATTCTATCTTATGAGCTTCCACCATTGTTTCATACTCTTGCAAGTCTTATACAGTCGCCACTATTAGGGTGATCATTACTATATAAAAAACTTACAAGAATACTTATCTTTCGAGATTAAACGGTGCTAACTTGCTAATGAACGTTCCTCCATTAGGGAGGATTACTTACTAAAACAATAGCTATGTAAAACCAACAATGGAGATCGAATATCCTAATAATAAAGCTCATTATTTAAAGTGTATTTTCTTCTAATATTTATTTTAATCAATTTATTTTAAATATATATTTATTTAATTAAAATTTCCAATTTAGAATGAAAAATTCTAAATATAAATTTTAATTTAATATTTATAAATTATACTTAGATGGATATGAAAATAACATGAATTATTTCCATCTTAGTAATAATTTCCAATAAATATTTAGAAAAATATTCAATTTAAGTTGTTTCAAAATTAATTTAAATTAATTTACAACTCAACTTAATTTTCTATAAATATATATTGCATTTTAAAACAAAAAAAAAAGAAGTATATAAGAATACTACTTTCGAAAAATGCTTTAAAATAAAATAAAAATAAATCCTGAAAAAATTATTCTAATTTTATGTTGGCCCAAAATTAATAAAAATTAATTTACAACAAAAATATAATTTTTCTATTTAATTAAATATTGAAGAAAAATTTCAAATATTTAAGTATCATGATTAAGAATCAACTTAAATATTAATTTTCTATTTAATTAAATATCACTAGAAAAATACTTCAAGCAAAACAGATAATATCTATCTAGATTTTCTTTGACTAATTAATTCAATTTCTAATTATAATATATTTTAGTTCATTTATTTTAATTAATCAATAAATGAAAAAATCATTGATTTAAGTTGGTCCAAAATTAAAAAATATAATTTTCAACTTTAATCTATTTTTCAAATAAAATTCAAAATTTCTGCATTAAAGAAATGCAATTTCAAAATTGTGGGAAAAAGATTAATAAAATAAAATAAAATATATTTGCAAAATTATTCAAAATTAAGCTGTTATGAAATTTTAAAGAAAAATTTCTAACTTAAAATAATTTTCAACTTTTAATTAAATATCATGAAAATAACAATATTTAAGTATCATGATGAAAATCAACTTAGATATTAAAATTTTTAATTTAATTAAATGTATTAAATTCAAGAAATAAATAATTAAGTATAGAGAAAACTTAATTATTAATTCTAGTTTAATACTAGGAAAATATACTAAACTTAGATTGTACCAAAATTAATTATTAAACAATTAATTTCACAATCAATGATATTTTCCTATTTAATATTAGAAATAATAACTGGTATAGAAATAACTATCTAGAATATATATCATTAACTAAGTATTTTTCTAAAATTAACTTTAAAATATTAAAATGAAAAATAAATTTCATATATTTTAGAAGTTAATTATGTTGCTAATTCAATTTTAATTAGGTTAGACTAATATAATTAACCTAATACAATTATTTAAATAAGGCAAATGGGCCTTCACAATTGGAGTAGTTCATGTGAGGGAGAGCTGGGTTCAGTATGTCGTACCCACTTCTATTGGCCCCAAACTCCCACACAAGGCCCAAAAGAGAGGAATTTAACCTTTAAATAAATAATTGTTATTCATTGAATAAGCCCAAATCTAATTGGGCCTAAATAAAATTACTTATGTCAAATTTTATTTTAGCAACCTAGTCCATTTACATAGTAAAAACTTAAATGGGCTTCCTATATGCATCTAAGCCCAATAGCAAACATATAGGCTCCCACAAGTCAAATGATTTGGATGGGCACTATCACGTTACTAGGTTTACACATATGAAAGAAGTACAAAATATACCTATTACAAATTATTCATAAGATCTATTGACAATTGGACTATGATTAAAATTAGATCATTGGATCTGTCAATAAGTTAATCATAGCAATTTAGATCAAATAAATAATAGGTTTGTTAAAAAAAGTTTTGAATAAACAATATAAAATTAAACAAACATGGTCCATGTAACAAATGTAAAATAAGATATTAATATAATTAAATTATTATTCTTAAACTAACCAATTAAATTTTGAAAATTTAGGAGTGTTAAAACAAACCTTAAAAATCTCAAAAAAAAAAGAAACTAATTTTAAAATATCTAGGTTTATTTGAATTAAAATAAATTAAATATCAAATAAGATCAATGATTTGAAAGAAAGAATCTTCAATATCACTTTCAAATCTTATAATTTAATTAAAAGAAACCAATTTTAAAATAGATATGGTTAGATAGTTATTATTTTAGGAATAAAATAATAAATAAATAATAATTACTATAATTATATGTCAAAATATCTCAAATTAAGCAATATTTAAATTTCTACAAAAATATCTAAGTAATTTAAATATTTAAGATATGATTTATAAATTTCCAATAAGTAAAAAAAATGATATAAATAGTAAGATACAATTTTTAAAACTTATAATTTATAAATAATTAAATATTTAACAAAATAACAAACTTTTGAATTTGAAAATATTATGGTAAGTGTATCTATAAAAATATCTATGTTAATTTTAAATTTATTAATTATTTAATTTGTCATATAAGATAATTTTAATATAATATTTTAAATAAAAAGACAAAGTTATCTTTTAATTTAAAATATGTTAAATATCAAAATATCTAATCTTATAATTAAATAATATATAAATATTAAAGAAATTAACAAATTTTTAAAATCTGACCATAATTGGAAATATTTAAAATTAGAAAAATCGAATTTTTGGGAAACATTCCCATAAAAAACCGGATTTTTGGGGAAAAACCCACAAAAATCACAACTTAGGTGCTGGCTGCCCAGGAGGCTGCGCCTGCAGCCTAGGAGAGGCTGTTAGGAGCCTCAGCGCGCACTGAAGGAGGGAGCCCAGCCGAGGTTTCTCGGCGGATGCAGCCTCCTGGAAGGAAACTTGTAGGGTCCTCGTGGGCATGAGGCTCGGCATTAGACAATGCCTGTCCAAGGCACACGCGCGCGCATGGCTTCCTAGTCCGAAGCCTGGTGTGCGTGCGATTGAGGCATGTGCACTCAATTTTTCCAAAATTCATAACTTTCTCAATTTTTATCGAAATCGAGTTTCGTAAAAAACAAAATTGCTTAATTTTTCACAAGGAATCCAAATAAAATATTTTCAGAAACAGAAAAAATATTTTTTATGGAAAAAGGTTCTGTACAACACAAATATTCATCAACTAACACATAAACCACATGAGACTATCCAAATCAACACAAAACATCGTTTTAATTCATATTTCATGAAAGTAAATCATTACCATGGCTCTGGTGCCAGTTGTTGGAAATATTTTACCAGGATCTAGATTTACTACCAAGTATGTTTTATTAACATCCGAATATGAATTCTAAAACAATGAAATAAACACATAAGAGTTTAAGAAAACCTTACATTGGGTGCAGCGGAATATAATGACTCCTTCCATTCAGATCTCTAGCCCTTGATTCCTTTCTGTAGCAGAACATTATCAAGATCTGAACCTGGATCTCTTTCTCTCCTTCTTTGATGCTTGGATTCTTCACAGTCTTACACACTATGGTTGAGATACCTCTTGATGTGTGTGGGCACTACTCTATCACTCAAGGCTATTTCGAAATTGAAGAGAGGAAAAGAGAGAGAGAGAGGGACGGCTATGGCTTTCTCTGAAAGAAATAATGTGCAAGTCATAGTTTCCTGAAGCCAACACTTTCTATTTATAGAATGCCATCTAGGTTTAGGTTAGAATTGTATGGCATTAAAATAATGGAAAAATAAATGGTAGAAGGCTTGCACAGTGGCCGGCCATATAAGGAAATTTGGCCTCACTTTGCAACTTTCCCATTTTGTTATTTTTCAATCCCATTTTTTCAAAAATGCCAATTTTCCAATTTAACCATTTAAATGCCAATTCTAATTATTTAATAACTAAAAAATAATTATTAAATAATATTGTCATTTAATATATTTATTAATTGGACATATAAAGTCCCTTAATTAATAAATAAAACCTAGAATCTCTTTTCTTTACAATTTCGCCCTTGCTTAGTGAAAATTCATAAAATAGACATAGTCGAACTTTAGAATTATAATTGATTAAACAAAATCAATTAACTGAGTCTTACAAGCAGTGTGGTCTCAACTAGTATGGGGACCATGGGCCTATATTAACTGAGCTTCCAATAAGTCTAACCGAATTTACCAAGTAAATTCCCTAACTTATTAATTCCTTATTGAATCCACACTTAGAACTTGGAATTGCACTCTCAGTCATATAGAACGCTCTATATGTTCCACGATATAGATACGCTATTAGTTATCCATTGTTATAATCCCAATTTGATCAATGACCCTCTAATAGATGATCTACATTGAATAGGCACTAAGTTACCGTTACACCTTCAATCTATTTTATCCTTAAAACACTTAGCTCCGTATAAATGATATTTCAGCGAAGTGAAATGAGATCTCCACCATTTATCTCTATTTAGCAAGGCTCGAAGGATATCATCATTTCACTTCTAAATTCGTATAGAAGTTATAGATTCCATATTTATGTTAGCGCTCCCACTCAATTATACTATCATGTTCCCAAAATGAACGTATCACCCTGACCCAAAAGTAGGCTTAACTAACAAATCAAAGAACATGTATACTACTCTCTAGATCGAACCTAATCATATCAGGATTAAGATCATTTGATCTAAGATCAACGGGTGATATTGAATTGAATAGATATTACGGTAAACTTTAATATATCTAATCAAAGTTCAATATCGGTGCCTTCCGATGTATACTCCATACATCCGATACTGGTAAACTTTGCCAATGCCCTGAAAAGGACATAACACTTATCCAAGGTGTAAGAATACCTATCGCGGATTATCATGTCAGTCTAAATCCAGTGAACTGACAAACCAGGGAATAAACTTTCGAACATATAATTAAGATTATATTCCACTGTGCTGACAACACTATAATCATTAACAAACTCATATGTTCTGGACTTAAATAGAATTCATACATTATATATATAATTATGAAATAAATCATGTGAACCATGCAACATAAAATATTATTTCTGATCTTTATTAATAAGTAAATCTGATTATATTGAAATGGGTTTTATTTAGGGCACAAAACCCAACAGGTATTAACTGGCTCTAGTTAGTGTCTGTTTGAGCGACCCTTTGTTCTTGGATAGCCTTGACGTATTTTTGTAAGTGCATGTTGTTTTTTCTGATGAGGAATTCAACTTCTCGCTTCAAATTGTTTTACTCATTTATGTCATGGTCGTAGTCTACATGAAAATGACAGAACTTGGTTGTGTCCCATTTGCACATGTCCTTTTCATGGGACAGTGTTTCTTATATGGTACCATAGACTGGGTAGTTGCATAAATTGTTTCTATGTCTTCTATTAGGACTGAAAAAGCAGTGAATTTTGTGGCATTCTCCCAAGGATGTTGTTTGGAGTTATTGTTGAACTTGCTTTTCTTCCCATTACCCTATCTATTGCCATTGTTTGATCTCTTTCCACTTTGATTCGAACTGCTAGGATACTGTGAATTATGGATAGATGCAGCGGCTGCAGTGGTGTGTTGCTAATTTTTCTTTTGTCCAACTGCATCTACACACCATACAACCTCTTCGAGTTTAATTAATCCATCTGCTCAGTCTAAAAGTTCTACCATTGATCCCATAGTTAATCTTTTAATTTCCTTCCATAGTTTTCCTAGAGGCTCAATACCTCTCAGTATTGTGGCCAACCTTCCTTCCTCAGTGAGCCCCTTAACTTTGGTTGCTTCAGCCATGAACCTGCTAATGTAAGCTCTTAGAGGTTTTCCTAGCATTTGTTTTACTTGTAATGTCCCCCTCTTCAAGCCTCCATTGTGTAACACCCTAACTATCTTAGGCGTATTACGTGATTTTTAAACGTACTGTGCAGCTCGTTGCTAATCAACGAGGTTTATGGAAAAACGTGATTAATTAAAATTTTGCTTTTTCATTAAACTTATAAACCATTTTACAAAAGTCTCGGGATCCCGATTTATAAAAATATTTACAAAAGTTTTAACTGACTAACTATTACATCAAAAAGAAAGTCGTCTAACGACAGTTACAAAAATCTCAGCCTTGCTGTCCCGAGGATCGTACGCTCCAGGCCTAACCGCCCCGACATGTACAATCTCATAAGCTCGCTCACGGTCCATCAGCTACAGCCTTGCCTTTACCTACACATGAACATAAACTGTGAGTCGACAGACTCAGTAAGAAAAGCATAATAATATCATACATAACTAACTGCCGTGTCCAACACGATACTGAGTCCCGCTACTGCCATGTCCAACATGGTACTGAGCTACTACTGCCATGTCCAACATGGTACTGAGTTTTGAACGTTCAGGGGACGGTACTATTGACAAGTATCCTCCTGATCGGTCGAACCGGTCATACTCCGGCTGCTGGTCATACTCCAGCCTGTACCGACGGGATAGGTCAATAGCACTGAACCACCAACCAAGTGTCAGCCTGATCGGTCGAACCGGTCATACTCCGGCTGCTGGTCATACTCCGGCTGTACCGACGTGACGGGGTTGGATGGTTCGAAGCCTAAATACATATCTAATGTAATCTAGCGGGCTTCCTACATGCACGCTAAACATGTAATCTACATATGCATACCGTTATACTAATCTTACCCGGATTCGATTTCGTGTGTCCTGGTCCAACTCGGCGGGCCCGAAGCTGAACGGCGGATTACTGGCTCCTAAACCATAAAAATCACAACACTATAAGTGACACGCCAAATCACTTCCCGGGGACTAAATTGGAACTAAAAGTTTCCCTATCGATAAAAAGCATGGCAATACCCCTAAAAACCTAAAAACGAGGAAAACTAGGGTTCGGAAAAATTCCCCAACCGGCAGACCGGTTGCCCAACCGGAATTCCGGTTCTGGGAATTTCTGAACCCCCATCCGGAATTCCGGATGCACAACCGGAATTCCGGTTCCTCGCAGGCAGCAACCATAAAATTTCATAACTCGACCAATTTAACCCCAATTGGTCCCAAACACTACTACAAATAACACATTTAGTAACACTTTTTTTTAACTTAAGAAAATTATAAGGCAACACTTATATAAGTGTTGCCTCCTAGAGTGTTGCTAAATATATATATCTATAGCAACACTTTAAAAAGTGTTGGCTTATATTACTATTTAATTGTTATATGTTACCCTATTGCAACACTTTGACAAAAAATGTTGTATAATATGACTTCTTAAAAGTAACATTCAGTTAATAAGTGTCACTATAGACTATTGTATTTTATAATGTTTTCAAAAATAAAAATCTAATATGGTCACTAAATTTTTTTTAATTTATATTTATTTATTTATTTATTGGTAGATTATTTATTTATTTATGAAAAAAATCATTATTTATAAAAGAAATTATAAGAGAATTCAGAGATAACACAAATATACACGATATTGAATATCAAATTTATTATAAAAATTGTCATATTACACCATCTAATTTTTAATAATTTACATTACAATAATAATACAGTATCTAAGTTTTAATAATTTAAATACAACATCTAACTTCCATAATCTTATAAGTTTTAACTCCATAGCTCTACACATTTCAAAATAATACTCCATAGGTCTTTTTCTTCGTCATCTTCATCTTCTTTGGTGCTTTTGATTCAACCATGAATGCTTGTGTACTGTAATACGACATAAAACATTAATTTATTAGTATTAAACAAAAGCATTAATAAATTTTTAAATATATATCTATGGGATCACATTATATTCTAATTTGATTGAGATTTCAAATAAAAGTTTATCATCATTAATCATATATTTGTGTGCTAGATACAGTGGTATCATTTTTTTAGCTACTATTAATACATGTGATCCATATTAATAATCATGAACATAACATTATTAAGAACTTACAGATCACTCATTGCCAGTAATGAGCACATTTGATGCAGAGATTTTGAGGGACTTTCTAAAATATACGCAAGAGGATTTGCGATAAAGAATCTGACCAGCATATACTATAAGTAAATAATTTCAATAATACCTGTAACAAAATTAGAAAACAGACTTAGACAAAAAAAAAAAAGTAAATAAGGCACCACAAACTTCTTTTTTCTCAATGTTGCAGTTAATTAATAATTATATTCAACTCTCTTTCGCACCATTTTTTGTCTGTTTTGATTTACTGTTTCATAGTTTATCTCTATTTAATTAGAATCATTAAAAAAACTGAAATTATGAGATTCAATTATAAGCATAATAAAAGTCTACAGGACCCTTGCACATAAATTGACCTATAAATCCTAAGAAAAGAATAAAAAAAAATGAGAATTGTCAAGTGATTTTATGTGTATAAAAAAAAATTCAAAGCTTCACAACCAAAGCTAGAAACCAAGTTCAGTAATTTTAATAGTGAGACAGAGAGATGGAGTGCATAGGAAGAAGAGAGTTATATCCCACCTCTCACTATCAAATATCGTGGGGTAATTATAAATAATTATTATTATTATTTAACTTTTATAATTTTCATATATATATAGTAACACTTTTGTATAGAACGTTATTTTTTTTACTTCGTTTCAAGAAATAGTAATACTTTTTTAGAAGTGTTACTGTAGATTATTTTTAATTTATTACTAAAATAATATTTCCAAAAGTAATGGTATTTTAGCAACACTTCTTTCTCAAGTGTTTCTTATTAAAAATTTACATAAAATAATAACATTTTTTTCTCAAGTGTTACTAAATGAGTGTTGCCAAATATTATTTTTGTAGTAGTGAAACTTTCCAGACCTGTTCTAAACACCCTAAAGAACAAATCCAAGGCATCAAACCTACCCAGAAACCACAGATACAAAATTTGCCATTGGAGCTCAAGCTTTGAGTTCCAAACTCAAGCTTGAGCAAACCACCTAAACAAGCATGCAAACCAACTTAATTCTACATAACTAAACATAATATCACCTCTGCAAACTAACAGAAACAACAGCAACATCACAGAACATATTCACAACATTTTCCTTCAAAAATCATATTTTTTTTGCATAGAAAACTCAAAGCTTGAACAACCTAACTAACATGCTTTCAAACAACTCAATTATCATCAATTAAACATGTTTTAATCCACATAAAATAACCACAGAAAGCAGCAGCAACAACATCCAAAACAACATGCATTTACTCATCTTTTTATCAAAAATCCAAGAAAACATAGAAGGATAAGTTCAAGGATCTTACCTACAATTGAATCACACTTAAAATGGTAGAAAAAGGATTGAATTGAAGAGAAAATCCCCCAGCCCTAGCAGCTCACACCAAGCCGAAATAGAGAGAGAGAAAGAGAGAAAAATTCTCTTTGATTTCAAGATTTTTTTCTAATTTTTACTAAGTGTGAAAAACAAATGAAATAAAGGTCATATAATACCATTTTATTCAGCCAACAATTAACAAATAAAAATAAACATTTAACATTTAATTTTTCAAATAAAAAGCTCACATAAGACAAAACACTAATGGGGCAAAAAGACCATTTTGCCCCTCCACCATAAAACCATGAAAATCATACTAAAGGGGTATTTTTGGGACATTCAAAATTCCCGGCCAATCCCGACATTCCCAATGTCTAAAACCCGTCCCCAAAATACTAACATACTAAGTTGTGATTTCTACTGAGCCAAACGCCGAGTTCCAAAATACCGGACACCGGAAATGCGAAATATAAAGCTACTGATGACATAATCATGCATATCTGAATTCCATAAATAACAGTAATAAATTATTTAAATAGCTATAAATAATTCCATGATTAAACATAAACAACTGCTAATTTCCAAATTAACTAAGCGGGCTTTACAACTATTCCCCCCTTAAAAGGATTTCGTCCCCGAAATCTAACCTGAATAACTCTGGATATTGAGCTCTCATATCTGACTCTAGCTCCCAGGTGGCTTCTTCCACCTTACTGTTTCTCCAGAGAACCTTGACCAATGCTATGGTCTTATTCCGAAGGACTTTATCCTTTCTATCCAGGATCTGCACTGGCTGTTCCTCATATGACATGTCTGGCTGAAGCTGAAGGCTCTCATAACTGAGTATATGAGAGGGGTCTGAAACGTATTTTCTCAACATTGAGACATGGAATACGTTGTGCACTGCTGATAAGGCTGGAGGCAATGCTAACCGATATGCCACTTGACCTATCTTCTCGAGAATCTCGAAAGGTCCTGTAAATCTAGGGCATAACTTGCCTCTTTTCCCGAAACGTTTAATCCCCTTCATCGGAGATACTCGTAAAAACACATGGTCCCCTACTCGGAACTCAACATCTCTACGTTTCGGATGCGTAACTCTTTTGTCCGCTTCCGTGAGGCAAGCATTCTAGCTTTTATCTTCTCTATCGCCTCATTGGTCCGCCGTACCGACTCGGGACCTAAATACTTCCTCTCCCTGTCTCATCCCGAGTGGATAGGGGATGCACTTCCTACCGTACAACGGTTCATAGGGAGCCATCCTATCGTACTGCGATAGCGTTGTTGTAAGAGAACTCTATCAACGGTAGATATTTACACCATGAACCCTCAAAGTCCATAACACAGGCTCTCAACATATCCTCCAATATCTGAATTGTCCTTTCGGACTGACCATCTGTCTGAGGATGAAATGCTGTACTAAATTTCAGCTTTGTACCCATTGCCCGTTGCAAACTTTGCCAAAATTTGGAGGTGAATTTCGGATCCCTGTCCGAAACTATCGACTTCGGTACCCCGTGAAGTCTCACTATCTCCCTGACATATAACTCTGCCAACCGATCCACTTTGTAAATGTTGTTCTAACCGGCGAGAAAGTGAGCAGATTTCGTAAATCGATCCACCACTACCCGAGATGGAATCATACATACCCGTGGTCTAGGTAACCCGACCACAAAATCCATCGTAATATCCTCCCATTTCCATTCTGGTAGGGTTAGAGGCTGCAACAACCCTGCTGGTCTCTGATGTTCAGCCTTGATCTGCTGACAAGTGAGGCATCTCGATACAAATTTTACCAAATTCTTCTTCATTCCGCTCCACCAAAAGTACGGTTTCAAATCTTGGTACATCTTGGTGGTGCCGGGATGCAGAGAATATGGAGTAGAATGAGCCTCCTCAAAGATCTCGTTCCTCAATTCCACCTTTGTTCGGAACACAAACTACGGCTTTATACAAAAGCATTCCACTATACGACATCGAAAAGTCTTTGGCTTGACCGGCCAATACCTCATCTCGGATCTTCACTAACTCCGGATCCGTCATACCGAGCGACCTTTATTCTTTCCAACGGATCGGATTGCGGCGTTAAGTTGTGAAGGCGACCTACCACAAACTCAATGCGGATCTAACCATATCCTGCGCTGGGCGGGGTGAGATGCGAACCATGCTAGCTACCTCGCTGCACGGGACCCTTTCTACTCAGGGCATCAGCCACTACATTGGCTTTTCCGGGATGATAGAGGATCTCGCAATCGTAGTCCTTCACTAATTCCAACCAACGCCTTTGTCTCATGTTCAAATCTTTCTGAGTAAAGAAATACTTGAGACTCTTATGGTCGGTGTAGATCTCGCACTTCTCCCCATACAGGTAATGCCGCCAAATCTTCAGCGCAAAAACCACTGCGGCCAATTCTAAATCATGAGTCGGGTATCGCTGTTCATAATCCTTTAGCGACGGGAGGCATAAGCGATAACCCGTCGGCTTGCATCAATACGCACCCCAAACCCCGTTTGGATGCGTCGCGATGAGACTACGAACTTCTCCTTGTCCGAAGGCAAAGCTAGTGCGGGTGCGGTAATCAATCTGCGCTTCGGCTCACGAAAACTAGCTTCGCATTTATCCGACCGGATAAATCGGCGATTCTTCTTTGTAAGCTCGGTTAGGGGCATTGAAATTTTGGAGAACCCCTCCACGAACCTACGGTAGTACCCGGCTAATCCCGAAGCTTCGATCTCTGTCACTGTCTTCGGTCTCGGCCAATCCCTGACGGATTCGATCTTCCCGGGATCCACCTTGATCCCGTCTTCACCCACAATGTGCCCTAGGAAGGACACCTGAGACAACCAGAACTCACATTTCTTGAACTTGGCGTAGAGCTTATGTTCTCGAAGTCGTTGCAGTACCATCTGAAGATGTAACTCATGCTCCTCTTCTGATTGAGAGTACACGAGGATGTCGTCGATAAACACAATCACACAGATATCGAGGAAATCCTTGAATACTCTATTCATCAGGTCCATGAATGCTGCAGGAGCATTGGTTAGTCCGAATGACATAACTAGGAACTCGTAGTGTCCATACCTAGTGCGGAAAGCCGTCTTCGGAATGTCCTCCTCTCGGATTCTCAACTGATGATAACCCGAACGGAGATCAATCTTAGAAAAGACCGTCTTTCCCTGAAGCTGATCGAACAAGTCATCGATTCTAGGTAATGGATATTTATTCTTCACCGTCAGCTTGTTCAACTCTCTGTAGTCGATGCACATCCTCATAGATCCATCCTTCTTCTTGACGAACAAAACCGGGGCTCCCCAGGGTGACACGCTGGGCCGAATGAACCCTATGTCAAGCAACCCTTGGAGCTGAATTTTTAATTCCTTAAGTTCAGCTGGAGCCATCCTATACGGGGCTTTGGAAACCGGATCCACCCCTGGTGCCAAGTCAATCACAAAATCGATCTCCGTGAGGTGGTAACCCCGGAAGTTCTTCGGGAAAAACGTCCAAAAATTCCCGAACCACTCGATGTCCTCTCGGCCGAAATGGTGTACGGCCGAGTGGTGTCCACCACCACGGCCGTAAACCCTAAGCACCCACCGTGCAATAATTCTCTCGGCCGACATAGCCGAGATCACCGGGATCCGAGATCCCTGAACCGAACCCACAACTCCCAACGGTTCTTCACTTTCCGGTTGGAAGACCACCATCTTCCTCTTACAGTCAATGCTCGTCGAATATTTAGATAGGAAATCCATTCCTAAAATAATATCGAATTCGACTAAGCTCATCTCTATCAGATCAGCGCTTAACTCTCTACCATCTATCCTGATCGGCATAGACCTAATCCACCTATTGGAGATAACCAATTCTCCGCGGGTAACGGGGTTCCAAACCCCGATTCATATCTATCAAAGGGTCTACCCAACTTACTAAAGACTCGGCCGCCACATAAGAGTGTGTAGCCCCGAGAATCAAACGGACCGAATAAAGCGAGTTGTTAATAAAAATCGACTGTAACAGGCGATGGGCCGGCATCCGCATCGGCTCGCGTGATAGCGAACACCCCAGGCCGGAGTGGGTATCGGCTGGAGCTCTCGGTGCCTGCGGCGGGCCCAGGGACATTCCCTCTTGAAGTGTCCGGGCATGCCACAATGAAAGCATCCCCGACCCTTGCACTCACCCCGATGGTGCCTCTTGCGGTAGGGCACTCGGGATAGGAGAATCGGGTCTCATTACCACCGGGACGACTCCTGCCGTTCGGTTCCCCGGGAACCTCTTGTTCGACTCGAGCCGCCGGAAGCGATGGGTGCCCTCTTCCTCCGATCAATGGCCGAACCACTACTCCCCCGCTATAGCTCGATGCGGGGAGGGGTAGGAGCCCCGCCACCAACCGGAGTACTGACTGAATCTGACATGCACCCCACTGCGCCCTCAGCTCGCAGTGCCTTCTCCACCATCTGAGCATAGGTGGTGCTGTCGTCCGTGGTAATCATCAGGTCATGCCTGATCTTGGGATTCAACCCGTCCAGATACTTCTCCTTCCTGCTGAAGTCGGTCGGCACAATTCCCGAGGCTAACCTCGCCAACCGGTCAAACTGAGTAGTATACTCAGTGACACTCATGTTCTCCCGCTGGGTTAGGTGAACGAACTCTTTCCTCTTGGCGCTTCTGACCGCCTCATTGTAGTATTTCGCGTTGAAGAGTTCTTGGAACCTTTCCCAAGTCATGGCGGTGACGTCATGGATCTGAGACACCATGTCCCACCATACCAGGGCGTCCTCCTGGAACTGAAATGTGGCGCACACCACTCTGTCATTACCGGTGACACCCATGAAATTCAGAATTCGGTAATCACCGTCGGCCAGCGCTCGGCTTTCGATACATCCGGACCTCCCAGGAATACCGGAGGTGCTTGCTTCCGGAACCGCTCATACAATGGTTCCAATCTATGGGCCGCCACCACTATCTCGGCCTGGGCAGCAGGGGCAGGTGCCACTGGAACTACGGGCACTGGAACTGCAGGAGCACCCTGCTGTCTCAACCTCTGAATCTCGAGGTCTTGTTCTTCGATCCGGGCTTGCATCTCCGCAAACCGTAACTCCCAGTTCGGGGCTCCCTGATCGGCTGGGGGAGCCTGGGCAGCCTGTGGCGGGTTTTCATCACTCCGGCCACGAGCCCTGCCTCGGGGACCTCTGCCTCGGCCCCTAGCGGTGGGGGCGAGCTCCCGCCCCCGATTCGACCCTACGGAGTTGCCCTGACTCCTGGTAGTCCGCCTGGCGTCCATCTAGTTAGAACCGCCTGCGAAACCAAGAGTTGGCATATCAGGTCGTATTCAAGGCGAGCTTACTAATGCCGCTTAATTTGGAAATTAGAAATGAAACATGCGCCTATTCTACTATCAGGCTACTAACATGCTTCCTAACAGGCTTTTCTTTTTCATAACTGAATAAAATAAACTACTAAAGCAATAAAGGCTTACTGAACCGTGAACCGAGCTAACTGCTGATGATGATTGTACATGTCGTGACGATCTTCGGAAGACAACCTGGCGGCTCTGATACCAAATTGTAACACCCTAACTATCTTAGGCGTATTACGTGATTTTTAAACGTACTGTGCAGCTCGTTGCTAATCAACGAGGTTTATGGAAAAACGTGATTAATTAAAATTTTGCTTTTTCATTAAACTTATAAACCATTTTACAAAAGTCTCGGGATCCCGATTTATAAAAATATTTACAAAAGTTTTAACTGACTAACTATTACATCAAAAAGAAAGTCGTCTAACGATAGTTACAAAAATCTCAGCCTTGCTGTCCCGAGGATCGTACGCTCCAGGCCTAACCGCCCCGACATGTACAATCTCATAAGCTCGCTCACGGTCCATCAGCAACTGCCTTGCCTTTACCTACACATGAACATAAACTGTGAGTCGACAGACTCAGTAAGAAAAGCATAATAATATCATACATAACTAACTGCCGTGTCCAACACGATACTGAGTCCCGCTACTGCCATGTCCAACATGGTACTGAGCTACTACTGCCATGTCCAACATGGTACTGAGTTTTGAACGTTCAGGGGACGGTACTATTGACAAGTATCCTCCTGATCGGTCGAACCGGTCATACTCCGCCTTGGTCATACTCCAGCTGTACCGACGGGATAGGTCAATAGCACCGAACCACCAACCAAGTTGTCGGCTGATCGGTCGAGCCGGTCATACTCCGTTCTTGGTCATACTCCAGCCTGTACCGACGTGACAGGGTTGGATGGTTCGAAGCCTAAATACATATCTAATGTAATCTAGCAGGCTTCCTACATGCACGCTAAACATGTAATCTACATATGCATACTGTTATACTAATCTTACCTGGATTCCGATTTCAGGTGTGCCGGTCAACCTGACTGGAACTGAAGCTGAACGGCGGATTACTGGCTCCTAAACCATAAAAATCACAACACTATAAGTGACACGCCAAATCACTTCCCGGGGACTAAAACTTGGAACTAAAAGTTTCCCTATCGATAAAAAGCATGGCAATACCCCTAAAAAGCTAAAAACGAGGAAAACTAGGGTTCGGAAAAATTCCCCAACCGGCAGACCGGTTGCCCAACCGGAATTCCGGTTCTGGGAATTTCTGAACCCCCATCCGGAATTCCGGATGCACAACCGGAATTCCGGTTCCTCGCAGGCAGCAACCATAAAATTTCATAACTCGACCAATTTAACCCCAATTGGTCCCAAACTTTCCAGACCTGTTCTAAACACCCTAAAGAACAAATCCAAGGCATCAAACCTACCCAGAAACCACAGATACAAAATTTGCCATTGGAGCTCAAGCTTTGAGTTCCAAACTCAAGCTTGAGCAAACCACCTAAACAAGCATGCAAACCAACTTAATTCTACATAACTAAGCATAATATCACCTCTGCAAACTAACAGAAACAACATCAACATCACAGAACATATTCACAACATTTTCCTTCAAAAATCATATTTTTTTTGCATAGAAAACTCAAAGCTTGAACAACCTAACTAACATGCTTTCAAACAACTCAATTATCATCAATTAAACATGCTTTAATCCACATAAAATAACCACGTAAAGCGAAAGAACAACATCCAAAACAACATGCATTTACTCATCTTTTTATCAAAAATCCAAGAAAACATAGAAGGATAAGTTCAAGGATCTTACCTACAATTGAATCACACTTAAAATGGTAGAAAAAGGATTGAATTGAAGAGAAAATCCCCCAGCCCTAGCAGCTCACACCAAGCCGAAATAGAGAGAGAGAAAGAGAGAAAAATTCTCTTTGATTTCAAGATTTTTTTCTAATTTTTACTAAGTGTGAAAAACAAATGAAATAAAGGTCATATAATACCATTTTATTCAGCCAACAATTAACAAATAAAAATAAACATTTAACATTTAATTTTTCAAATAAAAAGCTCACATAAGACAAAACACTAATGGGGTAAAAAGACCATTTTGCCCCTCCACCATAAAACCATGAAAATCATACTAAAGGGGTATTTTTGGGACATTCAAAATTCCCGGCCAATCCCGACATTCCCAATGTCTAAAACCCGTCCCCAAAATACTAACATACTAAGTTGTGATTTCTACTGAGCCAAACGCCGAGTTCCAAAATACCGGACACCGGAAATGCGAAATATAAAGCTACTGATGACATAATCATGCATATCTGAATTCCATAAATAACAGTAATAAATTATTTAAATAGCTATAAATAATTCCATGATTAAACATAAACAACTGCTAATTTCCAAATTAACTAAGCGGGCTTTACAACTATTCCCCCCTTAAAAGGATTTCGTCCCCGAAATCTAACCTGAATAACTCTGGATATTGAGCTCTCATATCTGACTCTAGCTCCCAGGTGGCTTCTTCCACCTTACTGTTTCTCCAGAGAACCTTGACCAATGCTATGGTCTTATTCCGAAGGACTTTATCCTTTCTATCCAGGATCTGCACTGGCTGTTCCTCATATGACATGTACCGGCCGAAGCTGAAGGCTCTCATAACTGAGTATATGAGAGGGGTCTGAAACGTATTTTCTCAACATTGAGACATGGAATACGTTGTGCACTGCTGATAAGGCTGGAGGCAATGCTAACCGATATGCCACTTGACCTATCTTCTCGAGAATCTCGAAAGGTCCTGTAAATCTAGGGCATAACTTGCCTCTTTTCCCGAAACGTTTAATCCCCTTCATCGGAGATACTCGTAAAAACACATGGTCCCCTACTCGGAACTCAACATCTCTACGTTTCGGATCTGCGTAACTCTTTTGTCTGCTCTGTGAGGCAAGCATTCTAGCTTTTATCTTCTCTATCGCCTCATTGGTCCGCTGTACTGACTCAGGACCTAAATACTTCCTCTCCCCTGTCTCATCCCAGTGGATAGGGGATCTGCACTTCCTACCGTACAACAGTTCATAGGGAGCCATCCCTATCGTACTCTGATAACTGTTGTTGTAAGAGAACTCTATCAACGGTAGATATTTACACCATGAACCCTCAAAGTCCATAACACAGGCTCTCAACATATCCTCCAATATCTGAATTGTCCTTTCGGACTGACCATCTGTCTGAGGATGAAATGCTGTACTAAATTTCAGCTTTGTACCCATTGCCCGTTGCAAACTTTGCCAAAATTTGGAGGTGAATTTCGGATCCCTGTCCGAAACTATCGACTTCGGTACCCCGTGAAGTCTCACTATCTCCCTGACATATAACTCTGCCAACTGATCCACTGTAAATGTTGTTCTAACCGGCAGAAAGTGAGCAGATTTCGTAAATCGATCCACAACTACCCAGATGGAATCATACATACCCGTGGTCCTAGGTAACCCGACCACAAAATCCATCGTAATATCCTCCCATTTCCATTCTGGTAGGGTTAGAGGCTGCAACAACCCTGCTGGTCTCTGATGTTCAGCCTTGATCTGCTGACAAGTGAGGCATCTCGATACAAATTTTACCAAATTCTTCTTCATTCCGCTCCACCAAAAGTACGGTTTCAAATCTTGGTACATCTTGGTGGTGCCGGGATGCAGAGAATATGGAGTAGAATGAGCCTCCTCAAAGATCTCGTTCCTCAATTCCACACTGTTCGGAACACAAACTCTGGCTTTATACAAAAGCATTCCACTATCTGACATCGAAAAGTCTTTGGCTTGACCAGCCAATACCTCATCTCGGATCTTCACTAACTCCGGATCTGTCATCTGAGCGACCTTTATTCTTTCCAACAGATCAGATTGCAGCGTTAAGTTGTGAAGCTGACCTACCACAAACTCAATGCTGGATCTAACCATATCCTCTGCTAGCTGGGGTGAGATCTGAACCATGCTAGCTACCTGCCCGGGACCCTTTCTACTCAGGGCATCAGCCACTACATTGGCTTTTCCGGGATGATAAAGCTACTGATGACATAATCATGCATATCTGAATTCCATAAATAACAGTAATAAATTATTTAAATAGCTATAAATAATTCCATGATTAAACATAAACAACTGCTAATTTCCAAATTAACTAAGCGGGCTTTACACATTGGGTCCTTACACCCACAGAATCATGGCTCTTAGACACGAGTACGTCACTCTGGGTGCTTCTTGGAATGACGACTGACCCTACAAACCAATAGAAGTGTTTCCAACTTGCTTTGTCCTCACTCAGCACGCTTCATGGGAAAACTTCCTAGGAGGTCACTCATCCTGAAATTACCCCAGGTCAAGCACGCTAAACTGTGGAGTTCTTTCGTTATGGGCTACCGAAAAACTAGATCCACCTTGTTGATATAGGTAGTACCAATGAATCCATTTAAGCCCTCTTCAACTGGGTAGTCCCATACCTACACAGTCTCAGAATCATCCCACTTGACCTTCCCTAGGCAATGTGGGATTGCAAAGCTTACCTAGTATATTCCCTTACGGGACTACTGACTGTCACAATCACCCCCTTAAGGGGTCTGACGTTCTTGTCGACCGCACTTCTGGCTAGGTCAAGGCTCTGATACTATTTGTAACGCCCTAATATTTTGCCTTATTTTACAAAATACTAATTTTGATGCATTACTTAAAAAGATTCAAAGCTTTTTGGAAATAAACAGTGGGTTTTACAATAAATATGCAAAAATGTGAATGATCATTCATATCAATAACAAAATAAGTAGTTGAGTGCATTTTTTTTTAAAAAAAATAAATTCGTAACATCCCACTGAGCTCAGATTACTTTACTATAAAAAAAATAAAACAAGGCTCCACCGGCGTTCTAGACCGTTTGCTCGTCCATAGCCCCTTGCAGTATACATACCAGATCTGACCCTGCTCATCAAACTTACATTCAATGTTCCCTGCCTATTGCCTGTAGGGGGAAAGTAAGGGGGTGAGCTAAAAGCCCAATAAGGAAATGCTTAACATATAATAGCATTCAATACACTACACATATCTTGAAATTCACAATAATACAATTCTTTACAACATTTATGTATCCAGTTTAGCAATATTATATACCTTAGCTCATAACTGTAATTTAAATAACTCTAGATATGGAAAGTTATATCATATACCATATATTTATGCTAAACGAAACCATTACATATATGTAAAGATCACAACCCTCACACCATATTCATAGCACAATCATAGCAATAACATATAATAATTATTTCAATCAAATCATGTCTTTACCATAATGTGACGTATCGTAGCCACTACATATACAACCTGGGCCTAACTTAGCCCTACAATAACCTGGACACATTTAGTCCTACCATTGCTATGGAATAAGGTATCTCTACATGTATCATACCTTACCATAACAATGACATACACGAATCAGACAAATGTAGAGTAAGGTATATCTACATTCAACGGCCTTATCCCATATCATAGCCCACCATAACAATTTCATACACGACTCAGAAAAATGCAGGGTAGGGTATCTCTACATTCGACGGCCTTACCCTGTATCATACCCCACCATGGTCCCTCACATTACCTGAGACGTTAGCATACAACTTACAACATACAGCGTACAATATATGAATACAACATACAATATATACAAGTCAAAACAACCATTATCTACATAACAGTTCACAAACTCATATTGTGTCCATACCGCACATTCTAAGTACCATATACATATTCATAATAACAAATCATAAATTATATTCCAATACATAAAGAGTTTAAATTTATGCAGATAAATATATACAAAACTATCTAATATCCTTACCTCAAATCTCGTTGTTTAAGGCTTGTTATCTCATCACTACTACCTATAATAAGACATGGGTCAAGGCCCTAACATAAAAATTCGTACTCTTCCAGTACAGCAGAAAGAACACTATTTTTGACCAACAACTACACGAATTTAGTGAACATTATCTTCATAAAAATTATAGGAAATTCAATTATCTTTCTAATGATACAAAGATAATTAAAAATGGATTAAAACTGAGGGAGTTATGATTTTCTTACTGAAACTATTTTTGAGAAGGAATATGGAGTAACGAATTACATGACTTAGCAAAAATACAAACTTTTGGCATTAAAAGGTTCACAACTAGAAGATAATATCTTCATGAAAGTTTTAGGAAATTAAATTTCCTTTCCAATGATATTTTTTATTTGAAATTGGAATTATATTCAAAGAGATACTGTAATTTTACCAAAACAATTTTGCTGGAACAAGATTTAAGAAACGAATCACATGATACAGGAAAAAACTAACATTTGACATAGTATGACTTCAAATTAACAAAAGGTTTCTTCACAAAACTTATGAGAAATAGAATAAGCTTTAAAACCATACATAGATCATTAAAATTGGATGAGAATTGAGAGAGTTCTTGTATTTTAAGTGAACGTAGTTTTTCTAGGAATATGAAAAAAAAAAATGAATTACAATAACATCAGAAAGATAATAATTTTTGACATAGAATGTCACCAAATTGGTAAATAGTTTCTTCATAAAAATTGTAGATCATTGAATAAGCTTTCCAACGATATAAAATTGCTGGAAACAGACTAATATCGAGAGAGATATCATAACTTTACTGAAACGTATTTTTCTGAAAACGAAAAATATTAGAAATCTGAACCCTAGATAACATTTAACATTATTGAGCAAAAAAATATTTCATACCTCTTCAGAAATTTCAATGTGATGTCTCAAGCCCACAAGCCTTGATTAAAAATTCAAAAGTTTAAGAATGAAGGTAGAAAAATAAGAAGTATTGAAGGGTTGAGAAGAGCAACCATGAAGAAGAATGAGTCTTTGACTAATTGGTTTGCAGAGGAAAAATAAAACTATAATAGTTTAGGATTTGATAAAAATATAGATTATGAGATATTCTATTGTAATAGGTTTATCTTAACTAATAATAATAACATGCTAAAATATTATTAAATCAACAAATATCTAATTTTTAAATTTTAAAAATAAGCCCCCTACCTCGTAACTTTAGACTCAGTTTTGACCTAGGAAACTTCTGAATTAGGATATAACTATTTCTACAAAATTTCTAGATTTTTGAATTATTTTTCCAACGCTACTAGAACCCCCTCTATCTGAGCTCTAAAACTCTAGATATGATCGTTTTAGTAAAATAGTTTTTAATCCTAAGAATTTATCCAAACCTACGAATTGTGTAACATTAATTCTATAATAATGTTATTTGATATCACTAATACAATTAATTAAGGAATAATAACATAAGGCACCATTTTTTGTAAAATAATTACATTTTCGCGTTCAAAGAATATATTTTTTTTTATATTTTTACGGTTTTTCAAAAAATAACACGAAAACAACATAAAATCAACAAGAAAACTACATAAAAGTAACATGAAAATAACAACAAAAAATAACATACAGATAACAAAAAATCAACAAGATTACAACATAAAAAAACTGTATTTTCTGTAAATAAAATAAAAAAAATCGTAAAAATTCCGTGAAATCGTATTTTTGTAATTTTTTTGTTGTTTTTATATTTTTGTGAAATAATCCCCTTAATTAAACCCACTAAATATATTATAAAACCCTAATGGACCTTCATATTGGGCTTTAATTAAACGATTCCCTACCTTGTAAAAAACCATAATATTTTACTTTTGTAGTTAATACAACTTTAACTCTCTCTAGAAAATTGGTACAACTACTCTAAGCAATAATCTCAACTCACTAACAACACAAATAAATGAGATAATTATCCTCGCACAATTTTTTTTTTTTTGATGAATCAGAATGTTTATTGCACAAAACACATTTTTACAACCTATAAGAACCAAACAAGGCCTTAAAATAATCTACACAACTTTGTATTTACAAATTTTGAAACCAAGCTAGATCTTTTTGCTTTACTTTTTTTGGTAAAACATACAATGTTCTATTCTGTACTGCCCATTTCACTTGCTTAACTAAATCAGCTGGGAGATGACTAGTTGCATTCCACAATAAGTCATTTTTAGCTCTCCAAATTACATAAGCCAAGGCAGCTACAGCTGCCATCTTTACACCCTTGCAGAATTTGGAGTCTTTGGACTTTCGGATACACTTCAGCAGCCCAAGCAAAGAATTGGCCTACACCCTCCAATTCAGCCAAGCTTTCAACATCTTTAGGCACTCAAGAGCAATGTCACACTTAAAAAATAAGTGTTCGACATTTTTAGGTGACCTGCTGCAGAGAGTACAATCGGGTGAGTCAATGATATTGAAATTGTAAAGTCTTTCTCGAGTTTTCAACCGGTTTTGCACAACCAACCACATCAAGAAGCTATGAAAAATTAAATACTATTTTAATCTAGATATTACATTCTACCATCCTTAAAAGAAATTTCGTCCTCGAAATTTAACTTACCAACACTTGGGGTGTTGAGTCTTCATGTCTTTCACCACTTACCGCATTACCTCCTTATTTACTATATGGACCCAACAAACATGTATTTAACCTATGTCTGTCGGTCAATCCACAACACATATAATAGAAACAACTTAATTAAGTATCATAATTTCTTTATACATTACTTAAATACCAAAACGTACTCTATCATAATAACTTACATATACATACTTACATAAGTTTTGCAATAGCATGCTCGTAATATTATAAAAGATTTTCTTCTCTTATGACCATGCTTACATGCCATTAAGAGTGAAACTATTTATTCTTCTATGAGCATCCTTACATGCGATTAAGAGTAAAACTATTTATTCTCTAAATGAACATCCTTACATGTCACTTGAGAACACAGTATACAATACAAAATAACAAACACGAAGAGTAGGGTAGAAGACCTTATGCAAACTTCTCTTTAATCATTCCCATTCTTTAGTTGAATGTTATTACGTATAAAAATCTTACTTCTCTACTTGATTTTCTACTGTAAGGCTACAATGTCATTCTTTCAATTTCATAGATGTTACTCACTCATCGATAGACACTTGTTCTATGACACTTTGAAATAAATATGTAAGCTCTTTAAAAGGTCTTCTACATATAAATATTTAATGATCCATTTCGACCGTCTTTTTGTCTAACATTCACTTCTTGATATCCTTTATCCATGTATTCATTGTACTTGTCACGCCTTCCCATTTTCTTAGGTAATCGAAGTTGGTTTCTTTTGTAGTCTCTTTCTTGTACTACTCTGTTGTATTTTCTTTGCTAATCTCTCCTATGGTGCTTGGTCTTCTATTACTCATTTCAATCAAATCGACTTGATTATGAGGTTAGCTAGTTTTCCACACTGTAACGTCCCCGCTTCAAGCCTCCATTGGGCCCTTACACCCACGGACTAATGGCTCTTATACACGAGTTCATCACTCTGGCTGCTTCATGGACTAATGACTGACCCTACAGACCAACACGAGTGTTTTCAGTGTGCTTTGTCCTCACTCACACACATCCTGGGAAAACTTCCCAGGAGGTCACCCATCCTGAAATTGCTCCAAGCCAAGCACGCTTAACTGTGGAGTTCTTTCGAGATGGGCTACCGAAAAACAAGATGCACCTTGTTGATATAGGTAGTACCAATCAATCCATTTAAGCCCTCTTCAACTGTGTAGTCCCATACCTACACAGTCTCAGAATCATCCCACTTGACCTGCGGTGTGGGATTGCACAGCTTACCCGGTATTTCCCCTTACGGATCACGAGACTACTGACTGTCACAATCACCCCCCCTTACGGGGTCCGACGTCCTCGTCGACCACACTTCCGGCTGGGTCAAGGCTCTGATACCATTTGTAACGTCCCCGCTTCAAGCCTCCATTGGGCCCTTACACCCACGGACTAATGGCTCTTATACACGAGTTCATCACTCTGGCTGCTTCATGGACTAATGACTGACCCTACAGACCAACACGAGTGTTTTCAGTGTGCTTTGTCCTCACTCACACACATCCTGGGAAAACTTCCCAGGAGGTCACCCATCCTGAAATTGCTCCAAGCCAAGCACGCTTAACTGTGGAGTTCTTTCGAGATGGGCTACCGAAAAACAAGATGCACCTTGTTGATATAGGTAGTACCAATCAATCCATTTAAGCCCTCTTCAACTGTGTAGTCCCATACCTACACAGTCTCAGAATCATCCCACTTGACCTTCCCCAGGCGGTGTGGGATTGCACAGCTTACCCGGTATTTCCCCTTACGGATCACGAGACTACTGACTGTCACAATCCAAGACTCTGGCTTCTAAACTCCAACATCAATCTTTTTTTTTTTTTGCGTGACTCTACCTCTAGATTGGTCTGGTCACCATGCCCTAAAGCATAGTTTCATTTCCTCCTCTGTTATGGTTGGTCAACAATTTTAGACTTTTTATGCTACTTAGTGGAAGGAGTCTTCTTTGGTTTTTTGATGGCAATCCCTTTGCCTTTGTCTTTACGAACACCTGATGTTCTAGGTGTTGGGTTTTGTGCCCTAAATAAAACCCTTTACAATCTGATTAGTTATCAATATATGAAATTTGAAGTGACTTATGTATGCATGAATTTTACATGCTTATGGTTTAATATGTTTAATATATTTTATGCACAAAATCTGTTAAGTCCAGATCATATATTTATTCACAATTACAGTATTGTCAACACAGTGGAATGTGATTGTGATTATATGATTCAAAAGACTAAGTCTTTGTTTCATCAGTGTTTTGGATTTACACTAATGTGATAATCAGCGATGATGTGTACTTACACTTGGAGTAAGTGTTATGTTCTTTCCAGGACATTGGTAAAGTATACTAGTTTCGAATGTATGGAGTATACATTGGACTTGACCGATATTGAACTTAGTTAAGATATTATAAACTTACCGTTGTATCTTTCCAAGTCAATATCAGTAGTTGATCTTAAGATTAAAAGAATCTAAATCCTGATATGCTTAGGCTCAACTCAGGAGTGCTATTCATGTTCTTTAATTTATTAGTTAAGCCTACTTTTGGGTCAGGGTGATACGTATATTTTGGGAACATGATAGTATGATTGAGTGGGAGCGCTGAACATAAATATGGAATCTATAGCTTCTACTAGTGTATAGAAGTCAAATGATGATTCCCTTCGAGCTTAGCTAAATAGAAGTAAATGGATGAGCTCTTGTTTCAGTGACTAAATCATAGATCACTAAAACATCATTTACAAGTAGCTAAGTGTTTTAAGCGGCCAAATACGTTGGGGGGTGAAAACGGTAAAATTATCCCATCTCGATGTAAATCATCTATATAGAGGATCTTTGATCACATTAAGATTATAACAATAGTTAAATGAGATAGCATATCTATATCGTGAAACATATAATATGCTCTATATAAGTCTGAGAGTGCAATTCTAAGTTCTAAGAGTGGATTCAACGAGGAATTAATAAGTAGGGATTTACTTAGTAAATTCGATTCACTTATTGGAAGCTCAGCATATAGATCCATGGTCCCCATTCTAGTTGAGACCATACTTCTTGTAAGACTCAATAATTGATTTGTAATTAATCAATTATAATTCTAAAATTAGACTATGTCTAATTTGTGAATTTTCACTAAGCACAGGTGAAATTGTAAAGAAAAGAGATTCTAGGTTTATTTATTAATTAAGAGACTCTATATGTCTAATTAATAATTATATTAAATGACAATATTATTTAATAATCTATTTTAGTTATTAAATAATTAGTTTTGGCATTTAAATGGTTAGAATTGGAAAATTGGCATTTTTGAGAAAATAGAAATAAAAATTGTGAAAACTGCAAAATCCAAGTGAGGCCCATTAACACCTATGACCAGCCACTTGGTGAGTTTTTTCTAATTAATATTTTTATTATTTTAATGCCAAATAATTACTAACCTAAACCTAGTAGTTGCCTATAAATAGAAAGTGATGGCTCAGTCAAATAACAAGTCTTTCAAGCTTTTTGTCAGAAAATCAAAGAATGCCTTTTTCAGAAAAACTGAGCCTTCCACTTCTCTCTCTATAGCCGACCATACCTCTCTCTCTTTTCCTCTTCACAATTTTCGACCCCCTAGTGATTGAGTAGTGCCCACACACAGCAAGTGGTACCTCAATCATAGATTGGAAGACTGTGAAGGATCACACACAAAGAGAAGGACATTCGGGCTCAGATCTTGATAATACTCTGCGACAAAAAGGATACAAGGGTTAGAGATCTGAGTGGAAGGAGACATTATTCCGCTGCCACCAATGTAAGGTTTTCTTAACTTTATATGTGTTTAATTATCGTTTTAGAAAGTTCATATTTAGGGTGTTAAACAACATACTTGTGAGTAGATCTAAGATCCTGGTAAAATAAATTCCAACACTAAGATCTTTTGGATTTGCTTTCTCAGGGGCATTAGTCATTGGAGAAGCTTGTGCGTTAGGGGCTATCTTAGTCAAAGCAGTCATCACGACCTCCATTATGGTCATCTTTGTGAGTAGTAACTCGTTGAATTCATCTTATCGAGTTAACCTACTTTCTGCCAGTTGAAGTTATATAGCCATGATGACCACGGAGTTTGATTCGTCAAGTTGGTTCATTCTCCAATGTCATCATTAGCAGCTTTGTCCTGAGGATCATCTTCATGCATATCCTTGGGTGCGTCCTAGGTGTTATCTTCAGTGTCCTCAGAATTATTTTCTCCAGATTTTGTATCTTCGATAATAGGATTGTCTCGATTTTGATCTTCATCTTGGTGACCTATATAACGGCTAGTCGCCTCATATGGATCATTGGAGTCCCCTGCTTTGGTGAAACGAAGACCAAAATTTGTTCGGGTGAGGACCAAGATTACTTAGACGTAATCTATAAGTGGTCTCACTGCTTCCTTCAGCTTTCAATGAAAACACCAAAATGTTTACTGAGATTTTTGGAAACGGAATACAAACGATAATAACTGAAGAAACAAATAATTAAAATTGAAGAGCAAGAGAAAAGACAAACAATTTTTTACGTGGTTGGGGTGTTAATTAGCCTTAGTCCACGAGTCAACGATATTCAATAGTTCTTAGCTTGAAAAATCCTTTAGGAATACAAAGAATATATGTTCTCAAGTTTTCCTGAGCAAAGTTTGCAAGAGAATTCAACCCTTAATCCATAGAATTCGACGGGTATTTATAGTAGTTTGAGAATTACATTTAGTTTTCTTTTTCCCTCTATTGGGGAGTTTACAGTGACTAACTCACTTGGGCTGCCTCGTGAAGTCCAGCCCACGAAGGAGAAGATTTGTTGACTAGGCAGATCAAATTTGCCTTGATTTGGTCTACACTGTGTGCTTTGATTGTGGAAAATTAACTGTGAATTAATTGCTTGATATTCATTTTAGGAACTTTCCCCATTAAATCTGTTACGATGCTTGGTCAAGATGTAGCATCTGTTATTTCTGTATTTGTGCGCAGGAATAAAAAAGGAAATCGGAAGAGTGTTTTGGGAATATGCTGTCTCGTCCCTCCAGTCTCATGGTACCGGACTTGCTTCTGGGAACAGTTTGCCAAGAGCGGAAGGTTTTATGGTCGCAAAGCTGGGATACGTTCCTGGAAGGACTTGTCCAAATGGGCTTGGCCCACTTTATCTTCGTTGAGGGACCCACTTATGGGATTTGGTTGTTGACCTGGATTTCACGTGTCTACTGTCGAAAACACGGATAACACTAACATTTAGAAAAGGGGACGGATTCTTGACCATACTAGCCTGGTCTAAATCCTGTTGAATCATCTCCAAAACACGCTTTAGCTCGAAAGCATCGATCCATGAAGGAGAGAGAGCCATTGTTAATCTTGGAGTAATTATGTAATAACGCGAAGTTGTACTTTTCGATTGAGATAGTCGTAGTGTAAAGAATTCAAAGTGGAAATACAAATTTGTTGTTGAGCCAATTTTAAGCAGCAACACTTAGTTTTTATACTATATGTAATATTTTTTTATGTTTTTTTCCTGTTAGCAACTAGTTTCTCAATATTTATGACTGCACGATAGTAATTGTTATTATTTATTTATTTATAATATAGGTGTATTTTTTTATTGTTTCTCAGTTGATTTTTTGTTTAGTTATTTCCTGTAACTAATTTTTGTATGTTAGTTATTTCTTGTCTTTATCTCTAAAAGACCATAGTATGCGCCAGAAGAACGTTAGGCAAACTACACTCAGAAGACCCAACGTAATGGACCGTCCAATCTGAGGCCACATGGTCAAACTATGGGCCACACGATAGACGAGCAAGTTTTGTTGACCTATTATCTTGGGGGAATGGTCAATATAATTTCTGTCCTCAAATAGATATACTGAAACAATCAACTGCTGGTAACTTCCGAACAAGAAGGCCACTAGGTGAGTCAGTCTTCAAAAGGTTAGGGCCCATACACAATTTAAGAGACACTCTAAATGTAGAAGAGAACAGGATGGACACTTAATCCCCCCTAATATTCAACCAATTAATGTTGATAACTATGTACCCGGTGAAGTTCTAAAAGTTCCATAGATTACACAAGCCGGTCAACAAGCAGGTCAAGTTAATCTAGCGGTGCAAGAAAAATTAGATCAACTTAAGAGCCTCGTGCAAAGCCTGACCTACCAAAAACTCATCGACCTAAAGCTTGATCGGACATGAGGTTCACAATTTTCATCACAAATCAATGCCCTTGATCTTCCGCACAAGTTCAAAATGCCCAAATGGAAAATATATACAAGCAAAGAAGAACCTTTGTCTCACATTAAGTACTTTGAAATGCATATTGTAATATCTCAGAAAATAATATGGTATTTAATTAGGCATATTTTATTAAATATATAATAATCCTAATAATGAAGTAAGATTATGATCTTACTTAGGTTAATTAGTGTGAAATTAATAAATAATTAAATAAAGCGTAATTTATTAATTATGGAGATTTTATTAGATTATATGGGTATCGTGGATACCATTTTTGAAATAAAATGTTATCGGGCTCGGCGACCGTGGGAGGTTGACAAAGTGGTCAAAATATCACGATAATAAGATATGGATCGATTTGAGATTAGGCCAGATTAGTTTAGAAGTTTAAGTTGTCAGTTTGGCGAATTAGTTAGAATTACCAAATTACCCCTAGGTGTGCTTTCGGTTTATGGGTTACTTAAAGGGCAAAATGGTCATTTGTGAGATTAATATTTGATTTCTTTATCTTATATGGTTTAGTTTAGTGGCTGAGTATTTAGTATTATTAGGTTAAGTATAAAAAAAAGAAAGAAGAAAAAAAATTAATAAAGGAAAATTAAAAGAAAATCATTATCTTCATCCTTCCTCTTTTGCTCTACCATTTGAAGCCCTAGGAAGCAGCTGCAACCAGGGGATTTCTTTTCCATTTTAGCTGGTTTTAAGCAAGGTTTATCAAGGTTAAGAGTGATTATACTAGAAGTAAGTTCTTAACACTCCTTTCTTTGGATTTCTTAAGATTAGATTAAGTTTTGGTTGGGGTTTTAGGATTTAGAGGTTGTGATGTTAAACTGAAATTAGATAATATTTTAAAGTTTGATTTAGGGTTTGTTAGAGCTTAGTTTGAGCGAATTTTATGGCTGTGGTGATGGAATTGGAAAATTGAGTTTATAACTCAATTTCTTGGTTCTAACATGGTGATTTGGATAAATTCATGAATTTTAGTGAATTGTTGATCTGAATGTATTGTATTTATGGTATTGAACTGTTTTGAAAGGGTACAACAGGTTTGGTGGAGCTTAGATTGCATGTCAGGGTGAAAAACCAGATTTCCCCATGGCTGCCCAGAAAACCAATTGACCGGTTTTACAAGCAACTGGCAAACAAGTCAACCGGTTTGCTAGCAGGGGTAAATCTTGAGTTTTCTCCCCTAGTCTGGTTTTGGTTCGGGGTGTTTTCGGAGTTTAAATCAGGGCATTTATAGTGATATTTGTGTTAGTTTGAATTAGTGGAAAATAGGGTTTGTCCAGTTATGGGAATTAGGGTTTATTCCCTAAAATTTGATTAAGGTATTTACCAAATTTTGTTGTCATGACATAAGATCGAGATCGTCAAGCCTTGTTTCCACTCAGGTCGGCCCGCACGACTGATTTCTGGACTGAGGTAAGAAAAGTGATATGCACCACTTACGGTTAAATGAATAGCGGTTATGCTTATTATAGTATCAATTATGATTGAGATCTTGTGTGTGTGTGTTTGTTATGCCTCGATTATGATCGAGGGTTAGAAATAGTCATTACCGTTATGAGTAATTACTCTTGATACTACCGATAGGTTTCTTACTTATCGCTCGCTGTATCGGGTAACGATAGTAACATACGTAGCTCGTGAATAACGAGTGGTAAGGGTGCTTTATGAAGCACCGATATTGTATGATTATAATGACGTGAAATTTTGTAAGCATGTTAGTATGTAATATGTTATAATTGCGTACATTTTTTTTTGTGTGATTTATTTGATTTTATATTGTTTATGGGATTAGTCATTTTTCTTGTTGAGTCTCTGTGACTCACGGGTGCTAAATAGTGTGCGTAAAGTGAAGAGCAAGATTGAGTAGCCATGAGTTTTAGGTCTCTGCAACAGTGTACCTATCAGTCGCGGTGCCACAGCCCAGTGAACATGATATCCCACTTTTAATGTATTTTGGAGTATAAACTTATTTGTAAAGTCACTTTTGGAACTGATGGTAAATATTTTCCAAACAAAGGGTCCCCGTAAATATTAATAGTGAACTTTTACAAAGAATGTGTTTGGTTGATTACAAATTTTTAATTATCCACACTTTTATTATATAATTAGAATAAAAAAATAATTTTATAAAAGCACACACGTGGCGTCCTTGTGGGACAGGGCGTTGCAACATGGTATTAGAGCAACCAAGGTTTAAAGATTCTAAAGACTGATTTGATAGGTACATTGGCTGCGAAGACTCGTTCGACTTATGGTTCAGTAAGTTTTAATTGCTAGTTTATTTGTTAATTACATGCTTATTTGAAATATGTTTGTTGTTAGAAAAGTACAGTAAAGGTTGATGTGGATGTGAGTAGCTAGAAATACTTATTAGTATTGTTATGAATTAGAGTATGTTAAACAATGGGATTATGGTCGCAAATGTATAGATCATGCACTTAAGGCGATCTGGAAGGGGTAACCGCGAGCTTGCTGGGCTCGGGGTTAACGGAGAGGGTGAGAATCCTCCACCACCACCGAATTGGGAAGAGCTATATGCCGCGATGCAGAAGACCATCCAGCAACAAAGTGATCAAATTCGAGAGTTGAGGGAGCAACGAGCTCAGGCTGTTCCAAATCTAAATCTTGATCCTCCGGCACCTTTGGTAGTGCCATAAGACATAGGGAATCGTCTGGAGCCATTTTACGAGTAGTTCAGGAAGCAAAACCCGCTAGTGTTTGAAGGGGTTGCTGATCCACTCAAGGCAGAATAATAAATGGGTATAATAACATCCATCTTTGATTTTATGCGGGTCGAGAGTAATGATCGGGTCAAATGTGCCATTTATATGCTGCGAGAGGGTGCCCGCATTTGGTACGAGATTGTGTCACAGGGTCATGACTTGAATAACATGACCTGGGATGCTTTATGGACATTATTCTTCGAGAAATATTATAATGAATCTATCTGAGCGGCTAAAGCGAAAGAGTTTATACGATTGACTCAGGGCAGTATGACGGTGACAAAATATGCTACCAAGTTCGATCGACGGGCAAAATTTGGTTCAGATGAAGTAGCTACTGAGGCCGCTAAAAAAGCAAAATTTATTCGGGGATTAGATGAACACATTACACGAGATGTGATTGTTGCTGCCAAACAACGTGGGTTTGTTCGAACTTATGCACAGATAGTTGAGTTGACCGTAGCTGCTGAGGGCGCAAAAGATCAGATACGAAAGAAAAATATTGCAAGAAGGGATTCATGGAAGTAGACGTCTGATGCTGGTTCTGGTAAGGGTAGTGACCCTGGTGATCGCAAGAAAAGGTCCAATGATCCATCAGCTACAGGCCCAAATAAGAGATTTCAAAGTAATCAAGGTTTCCATCGTGGTGGACACGAGAATCGGCAGACTTATCCCGAATGTCTAAGGTGAAAGAGGCACCATCAAGGTGAGTGTCAGCCTAGGGCCTGCTTTCAGTGTGGTGCAGTGGGTCACTTGAAAAGAAACTGCCCATAGTTGCTGCGACCAGAATAGAAGAATGATGATACACTTGTTCCTACTCGGGTGTTTTCCCTGACCTAGGCCGAGGTTGATGCTGGCCCCTCCACTGTGACAAGTCAGCTTTCTGTTGCTAGTACTTTATTGACCATTTTGATTGATTTGGTGCGACGCATTCCTATATTTCGAGTAGGGTAATTAAGAACTTGAATAGACCTAGTGATGTGCTTTCAAGAGGCTTAAGAAATTTACTGCCTATTGGAGAGCTGGTTATCTCCAACAGGTGGGTTCGATCCCTTCCAATGTTTGTGGAAGGAAGGGAGTTGTCAATTGATCTGATAGAGTTAAGTTTGGAAGATTTTGATGTTATACTAGGAATGGATTGGCTTACAAAGTACAATGCAACCATCGATTGTAAAAGAAAGATGGTAACCTTTCAAAGAGAGGGCGAGGACCCATTCGTATTTGTGGGTAAAGTGCAAGGATCGCAGATTCCCTTAATCTCAGTGCTGAAGGCAAGAGATTTATTATGTGAAGGGTGTATCGATTTCCTAGCAAGTGAAGTGGATACTACAAAGGAACCACTAGCAAAACCAGAACATGTTCTAGTGGTTCAAGAATTTCTTAATGTCTTTCCAGAGGAGCTACTAGGGTTACAACTGAAGCGGGAAATTGATTTTGAAATTGATCTAATACCAGTATCTCCATTAAAAACTTGAAGTTGAATTCGGCATGGTAGCAGATTGGCTTCCACTAGACCAATGGCTTGGAAGGCTCCTTTAAAAATGATGTTCTCAGAGCTTCCATTATCTACGAGGATTTTGGAAACTCTTTTATTTGCTATTTGAGCCTCTATTACCAAAGGGTCATTAATGGGAAGTGCACATGCTTGACTTCGTCTTCTGTAAAATTCATTCTCAAATTTATCATCCTTGCACGCTGGGCAAGTGATAGTACCAGGTGGCAAGCTTCACTTTAATTCAACTCACTCAAGTACTGCTTTTGTGCATTTCGAGTGCTTCCAGCAATATGAGGTCTACCAGAAATTGTTACTACATGACCATCTAAGATTGGCAATGCAGCTCTTGGAGGGTACGGATTTCCAAGACCAGGGGCTACAACTACTATTGTTGTTAGAGTGTTCTGTACCCACCTGAATGGCTTGTGCATTTGGCGCTTATATTCCAAGAATTTGTGGATGACCTATTCCCTGAGGAGGATTTATGGCTCCATCCTATCCTAGAATGAAAAGTTGTTCGTGTGCAACTGCCTGTCCTGGATATATGACTGGGATCCTTACCCAATTGGATAAGTGTTCGTTCCGTACCAATCCCTCAATTTCATATTTTAAATAGTCATATTCATTTGTGGTGTGACCGATATCACCATGATATTCTCATTTCTTGCTCGAATCTCTTCTTTGTTTTCTTCCTTTATACATTGACGGAGGCTTCCTGTAATGCACCATGTTACAGGTTTCCTTGTACACATTTTAAGGAGTATCTATTAGACTTGTGTACTCAGTGTATCTTGATTCTTGGGTCTTTCTTTTCTTCACAGACTCACTTTAATTTGGACCATTTGAACTCCTTTTGCTTCGTGAATGGGTTACATTAGACTCTAGAACTTCCACTTTTTGGTTCGTTTGTCTAGGAGCAGCACTAGATCCGGTTTGTGCAGCTCTAAACCCAAAAATACTAGCCTGAGCAGCTCTAAATATAGAAAAACTAGTCTGTGCAGTTGGCTGCACAGAAGTACTTAGTCCATATACCGTAGGAGTAGTAAAAGCAGTTGGTGGAGGGTAAATGGTTGGAGTTGTCATCTACAAAGGTTGGGCATTTATTATATAGGTGGTAGGTGCTGGGAGTACTCCATACGCTTGAGCGTAAGCATCTTCTAGATTTATGAATCCTTGAGCTCTTGTCAAGAACTCACTCAGTGTATTTGCTCTTTTGCATTGAAGATCTCCTCATAGCAAAGATACAGTTGTATGTCCTGACGTTGGGCCACCATTTTCATGTCATTAGTGACCTTAGTTTTAGCAGCCACAACCATCATGCATTGGATGGACTTCTCTAAGCTTTCTCCTTGTTGCTGCTTGACTTTGGTTAAGGAACTAGCTTCCAAGTTATAATCCTTGGCTGCTATAAACTGCTTTCTGAACATTTCTTGTAGGTCTCTCCAGTTGTGAATCGATCCCGGAGACAACCTCTTCCACTAGTCCTTCATGGACTTACTTAGTGTTAATGAAAAACATAAACATTCTGCATCGTCATTGGCCTTAGCAACTTCCATGATACGGTTGATTTGGACAAGTGGTCCCTGGGGTCTGTATGTCCTTCATACAGCTACATCTGTGGCATTCTGAAATGCTCCGATAGTGGTACATCAACGATTCTTTTCACACAAGGCTCCGTATTTTCTTCCTCAAAGTCTGACATGACACCACTTTGTTTTCTAGAAATCTTCTCAGTGATCTTCATCAACTCCTCAACTTTACGTTCCAAGTGTTGAGCCTTATCACTTGAAGATTCTTTTTTACAAACACGATCGTTGATGTGGTTTCTTATATTGTTCCCACGGGGCCTAGTTTTCTCTGCTTTGGTTCTTTCTTTCTTAGCGGTCAATCTTCTTTAAAGATCATTTGTGGAAAGACTTCCTCCACTATCATCTGATACTGGATGTACTTCATCAATATCCTCATCATGATTACTGGAATCATTAAGAGGATGCTTATCCATCCATGTGACAGTCAGTAGTCTCGTGATCCGTAAGGGGAAATACCGGGTAAGCTGTGCAATCCCACACCGCCTGGGGAAGGTCAAGTGGGATGATTCTGAGACTGTGTAGGTATGGGACTACACAGTTGAAGAGGGCTTAAATGGATTGATTGGTACTACCTATATCAACAAGGTGCATCTTGTTTTTCGGTAGCCCATCTCGAAAGAACTCCACAGTTAAGCGTGCTTGGCTTGGAGCAATTTCAGGATGGGTGACCTCCTGGGAAGTTTTCCCAGGATGTGTGTGAGTGAGGACAAAGCACACTGAAAACACTCGTGTTGGTCTGTAGGGTCAGTCATCAGTCCATGAAGCAGCCAGAGTGACGTACTCGTGTATAAGAGCCATTATTCTGTGGGTGTAAGGACCCAATGGAGGCTTGAAGCGGGGACGTTACAAATGGTATCAGAGCCTTGACCCAGCCGGAAGTGTGGTCGACGAGGACGTCGGACCCTGTAAGGGGGGGGTGATTGTGACAGTCAGTAGTCTCGTGATCCGTAAGGGGAAATACCGGGTAAGCTGTGCAATCCCACACCGCCTGGGGAAGGTCAAGTGGGATGATTCTGAGACTGTGTAGGTATGGGACTACACAGTTGAAGAGGGCTTAAATGGATTGATTGGTACTACCTATATCAACAAGGTGCATCTTGTTTTTCGGTAGCCCATCTCGAAAGAACTCCACAGTTAAGCGTGCTTGGCTTGGAGCAATTTCAGGATGGGTGACCTCCTGGGAAGTTTTCCCAGGATGTGTGTGAGTGAGGACAAAGCACACTGAAAACACTCGTGTTGGTCTGTAGGGTCAGTCATCAGTCCATGAAGCAGCCAGAGTGACGTACTCGTGTATAAGAGCCATTATTCTGTGGGTGTAAGGACCCAATGGAGGCTTGAAGCGGGGACGTTACACACACTAACTTTGTCTACTTTGGTATTACATCGATATAGTGGTGAAGTTTAAATCTGAAACACTAACATATATGTTCAATGATTGCTTCCTTTATTATACTAACCCTCTACGTATCACAGCACTTCATAATTAAAATACAACATATTTTTTTTCAACCATATTTATGTCTTGCATATGGTAGACCTCTTTAATTCACAAAACAAATCCTAACTTCTTAATTGCACTGTGAAGACCTCCAAAATCTAAAACCAACTTACATTCCAGTACAGACCATCTACTTTTAGTTAAGTAAGATCATACCATACATGTTCTAAAATATCGTAAGTACACTAGTAACCCTTTAAAACGAATTCAACCCTAACATGGGTTAGGTAGCCCAACTATTTATTTATCATTGACTCTTAACAATAGGTTAACCATCTAGTCTCATAATATTAATCAGTCAAGTTTCCGAGGTAAAGATACTATATACATAATTGGCAAAACATGCCAAACAGACCTTACTCTGTTCACTATTAGTATACCTTCTACACCCCACTTGTATCTGATTTGCTACTAGAGACTCACCTTTTATAATTATTTAGTCAGGGCTCTTTGACTCGTACTTCCTAAACTACATTTTAAAATAAGTCAACAATTCACTTAAGCATCTTCATTCCATATCTGAATGCAATCATGTTACCAATATATACCTCCCTTGTTCTTTTCTTCTAATTTTTCCACTGTCAATTGGATGAAACTTAATTGTGTGCAATAAGTTGGTTATTGTCAGCTTGAGAGAGTCCTTCCAAAGATCTCTGTTGCTGGCTTTTTAGATTGAGAAAAATATCTAATGTTTTTCTAAATTCTTTGCTCTTAACAATTTTAGCTTTTGACAAATCCATTGTCATTCTCTTCTCAGGAACTATAGGGCCTAGAGACACCATATGTTTTCATTAGGGCTGGACTCTGTGAGTTTTCCTCTTAGTTTCTCATTATGATGACACTCCAATATGCTTATACTATTGTCCATAATATAAGTCGTAATTGGATTGTATTATCCTTTGCTTACGTTGTGCCTTGAATTCCTTTATGTTGCATTAGTATTTTCTGACCCCAATACTTATCAAAAACTTGTATAGTCCTTGACATGCCATGAAATTCTTCAATATGTATTACTTTGGTCCTAATTGTGTCTCACTTTTCTCCTGTCTCTAAGTGAGGCTTTCCTAACCTTTTCTCGTTAAGCAATACTCCACACTGTTGTTGTTGTATCGGTGAGTATTTGGAATCTAGGGATGTCACCCTTGAATGTTAATTTCTCCTCTTCCTCAAGTTTTGAATTTACCATCTACTCTCTGTAGTTGTTTGTTGTACACCCACTACAAAGCTGCATCCACAATCTCTTAGTTGTGTAGTTGTGATCTATTTCGAGTAGTCACCCTCTTAGTTGTCTCTCATCGATGTTGTAACCATATTGTTAGTCGTGCCTAAACCTTTCTTTATCTTCATTCTTTGAAAAAAAAAATCGAAACCATGCACATTTTACTTTGTTGTCTCCTCCATAAGGTAGATGACCTATAGTTTGAAACTTTCAACTTCTCCTTTGGTAATCTATGATTTGTTGATGCTTTGCTTATCTCTTAGTATTCAAGATACCTTCATAAGCTATTACCTCCAACAATTTTAGCTGATAATTTTCTAACTTCTTATCTTGGATTCTATTCGGCACACTACTCTCTTTTACATGATAGCATTGTCCTCCTCGGACTAATTTCTATAACAGACTCATTACTAAATTCTTCACATACATAATTCTTTCCGTCTAACTTAGGAGTGTGTAACTTATAAAAATATCCATCAAGATAGTACTTTTTCCTTAGAGATCTATTCTTTCATCCTTCTTAATAATCGAGTTTTGTGAAATACCCTGTCCCAGTCTAGTATAGCATCAACTATCCTAAACCATTACCTACTTCTTATAGGTTGGGCTTCCTTTCATAACTAGATGTGGGGACTGTGTCTTCAACCATTTGTAGACAGGTGCAATTCTATGCGTCTTACTTAGTTGGCTATTGGTACATTTCATTATGTGCTTCGAGTTGCACTACTAGTGTTGGTGATCTATTGCGCTGAGCCTGTGAAAACTCTTCAAAAAATCGTCTTAGTCATGCTCGTATTCCTTCCAATGCCTCTATTAGATCGTTAGCCTTAACTAATATTGGGTTCTCTGGAACATCAACAATCTGTGGGTCAGCGGAACACACATCCTTAGCCCCCACCTCTATTTGTCGTTCCTTTCACATTAATTCTAAGTGATCTTCTAGTTGCATGTGTGAGCTCTTACAAGAAAGGTAGATTTAATAGAAACAAAAGAGTTTAATTCTAGGGAGAGAAGATTTCATGTACATATCTAAACTTAATGTTGTCAAGCTTAACTAGTAATATTATATATAAAACCTAAATTTATTCTAAATTTTCAAGAAAGGAACACTGTCCTTCCTAGTTTCAATTCAAGACGATAAAGAAATATAAAACCTATACCTCTTCTTTGTAAAAAGTGTAATCAATCATAAGTGATAAGATACTCTTAATATCTCTAAGCACCACTTCAGATGAGGCTCTAATTCTAGGAAACATCTTTTAACAAAAATATATGTATCACATATAAAACTATCAATATCAAATTGTGCATGGAATTCAGATGAGAAAGAAATCCATGAACTGAACTTTCTTAGAGGTGGCTTGAAATACCATTGCTGGGTGACCTTTGCTAATGTGGTTGGGAAAATTTTGCATCATACATTATCTCTTACCCCCTGTAAGTCTATTTGCATCTCAAAGTATTTCAAGTGAGATAAAGGATCCTCTTTTCCTATATACATCTTCCATACTGGTATTCCCAGTTTCTAGCATGCTTGAAGTGAATCCAGCCAGAGGGGAACTCACTCCAAAGCCCACCGTCAGTGGTTATGTATTAACTTATTTAGGGGTTGTCCCTGGTCGATCCTTGCGTTTCCAAGAGTCTACACGCTTGGATCTGTCACCATCGGGTCGACTAGATTAGTTTGAATTCCCCCATAAGTTACAACCATCTTGTATCCTGTCAAGACTTTAAGACAAAAAGCTTGTGTTTCTACTCTCAATGAAAGCACCAAATGTTGACTTCACTTGTAGCCAACGGCATTGAGTAAAAATAAAGTGATTAGTTATAATAAATAATAAAAAGTAAAAATAATAAATAAAGAGAACAGCAGAATTTCTAGAGGTTAAGTCCCGTGATGGCGGTAATAGCCCACTCCCTTTTAGGTTGTATTGACTTATGAGACAAAGAACAAAGTATTCTCTCTCTAAAGCTCTTACAATAGATCTATGAGTAATTCTCTCTTAGATCGCTATTTCTCTCTCGAGTGTTCTTTCTGAATCAATTTTGTCCCCTCAAATAGTGAGATTAAATCACTATTTATAGGGGCTCATTACATGAAGAATGATTTACCATAATCTATAATAAATAAAATAGAAAACTAGTTTATTTCTATAATTACAATGTAGATATTGGGAAATCTAGACTTATTGCCTTTACTCTTTGAATTTATCCCACAAATATAGGAATTATCTTCGCGACATGCAAGCTTGGAAGTAAGGATGTCCATCTCTAAAATTGTCAACTCACATTCCCTGCCTGGTGTATGCGAGTTAATCACACGATCGAGCTTGGTCGGATGTCCCTTGATGACTCTGTCTGAACATCCTGCTATGCATGGATAATATGGACCTTTGTATCAATCCTTGGGGGCTGCTAGGCGCGTAACCATCCACACAGGTTAGAAAGTCTAAGACATGTGTCATCCAGCTAAATGTCACGTCATAATGTAAAAAATAGGATAACAGTCCTTTCTAGGGCATTGGCAAATAGATGTATTAGTTAGCATCGGTCTGGACCGATATTGGGAGTGGAAAAGATATCATAAACTTACAATATTATATTTTCTAAGTTGATGTCACTTAGCTGATCTTAGGTCAATTGATCTCAATCCTAAGATAATTAAGTTCTAGATTAATTGTACTATATGAGTTCTTTAACTTATTCATTACAAGCTTACCTGTAGCTCTAGCCCATACTTACATCCTTGGAATTCGGTAGTGCAATTGTGTGGGAGTGTTAATCATACAAATAGAATCTATAGCTTCTATAACTATTTAGAAGTGAAGCGACGGTTTCCTTAGAGCTTGGCCTAACGACATAAATGGAAGAGCTCATATTTCGCTAATTACATTAGTTTTACTAAAATATCAATTATAAGTAGCTAAGTGTTTTAAGGATAAAATACATCGAAGGGTAAAACAATAAATTTGTCTTTTGAAGATGTAAACTGTCTATAGAGGATCATTGATTGTTTAGATTATAACAACAGATAATTCATAGTGTATCTGTATTTGGTATATAGAGCATTCTATGTAATCAAGAGTGTAATTCCAAATTTATAGTGGAGTTAAGAAGAATTAATAAGTTGAGAAATTTACTAAGTAAATTTTGGATTAGCTTATTAGGAGCTTGGTTACATAGACCCATAGTCCCCACACTATCTGGGATAATACTACCTTGTAGACTTAGTTAAATTGATTTATTAAGTTAATTGTAATTCAAAAATAAGATTATGCCTTATTTGAGAATTTTTACTGAAGTTTGGCATATTTGAGTATATGGAGATTAGGGTTTTGTTTGTTAATTAAGATACTTTAAGGATCTTATTAATAAATATTTAAACATAAATTTTGTTTGATAATTATTAATAATTGTCAAACAGATAAAATTAATGTTTAAATAAAGAGGGTTGAAAAAAATGGCATTTTGAAAAAGATAGCACTGTTTCATTTGAATGAAACAAAATGGCAAAAATCAAAGCCTTGACCCCAGGTGTAGAATTCGGCCAATTATATTTTTCTAAATCCCATTTGATCCTAAAGCTAACATAGAGAGAGCCAATAAATAGAACATGATGAGCATTGATTGAAAGAGAGAGTTGCATTAAGTGTTCTTCAGTATTCAAAAGAGAAAAAAATACTACAACCCTAGAAATTAGAATAGCTTCCTTTGCTCTATGAAAATTTTGTATCCACTCTCTCTTTCCCTTTCTCTTCTTAATATTGAATTCAGCCCAGTAGTGAGTGAGTGTTTGCTAACACAAATAAAGGTTGTACTCAAATCAGCATAGAAGATTGTGTAGAAAAAGTGTTTCGCTATTCAAAGGAGAATTGAGTTTCAATACTTGTTATTACTCTGCGATAGAAAGGAACAAGAGTTAGAGTATTGAACGGAAGGAGTCATATTGTTTCTGTTGCAATCAATGTAAAGTTTCTCGAACTCTTATGTGTTTAATTATCTTTCAACAGTTTTCATATTTAGGATGTTAAATTATAATATTTATAATCAACATACATGATTAGTAAATTAAGATTTTGGTAAAATAATTTCCAACAATTTACTCCATCCACAGATAGACCAAGATGAAGATGCCTTCGTTCAAATTTGAATTCTGAATTTATGTAATTTACTTTTTTTTTGTGCTTGTGAATTTGCAAGATGTCTGAGTTTTCCATCCTTCACTCTCTTAGTCTCGTGCTAAATCAATTTTTTAGAATATTCTGCACTACAATATAATCGTATTAAGTCGAGGAATCAAATGCATATGCCACCACACTTTTTGGGGGATAAGTTTCATATTATCCTTACCCTTGTTTATTTTATGGTGGGATAAACTATAAGTTGGGTGTTGTCCATGTCTGCATATTACTTACGATATAAAGTAAAATCATTCAGACATGCGTAGATCTTTTCATACTTCAATCCTATGAAATTTGAAGTTTTCTTTACTTCATATGTAGACTCCGGGAAACAACTGTCAAATGGCAAAATATCTTTAAAAATAGCTAAAAATTGAGTAAAACATTTATCGCTTACTCTTTTTTTGCTTTGATTTTTTAAAACTTTATCATTGTTTGTAGTCTTAGTTTTTTACAACCATCAAACGAGGGTTTATCAGGTATCACTTAGCAAATTATCGAATTTTTTCAGGATCATCAAGAAATTCCTCCTATGTTTCATCAAACAAGTCCATTGGATGATTATCAGAATCATTACCCTCAATATCATCTACCCTCACTTCCCTAATGGTTATGGATCATCAGTTAAATGTTTTTCATGACAATACCATGTAGTATAACTTCTATTGAAACCTCTACAATACACATGATCCTTAATCATCATAATATTTCCTTTTGATCCATTACAACAATCTACGGATGGACAAGAAATATATTAGAGATTTCTAGAATTCTTTAGGAGAAACTCTATAAAATCCTCGAATCCTACTTGAAATTGCAGTGTCTCTTTCTCCTCACGCATCCATGATATATTCATAACAAAAATTAACAAAAAAATCCTAATAAGAAATTTTAAGAGAAACTTAAATCAAATAATTTTATCCTAATTTCATCAAAATGTTGACAGCAAAACGGTATAATTGAATGTTCCATAAAAATTTAAAACTACTAATAACAACAAAAGACAATCTAAAATAAGATAAACCAGTCACAATAACATTCAGCAATTCAAAATTTCAAAACATAAAAATAAAATACTACAAAACTAAAAATTAATTTACAACTTAGTTACTAGTTCTAAAATTTGTAACTAACTAGTAAATATTTAGTGCTAAATTGTTAATTAGTGGCTCAATCTCAATGTGCCTTAAATTTAAAATAAGATACATTTTTTTAAGAAATAACCACTAATCTCAAACTCTTTGGATATTTTTTATGTATTTATTGATTGAGATGCATAACCCTAAGGTTTTGAAAAATGGTAGCAATAGAGGGAAGAGTTTCTTTCATATTACTAACTAGTAACTAATTAAAACTAGTTGCTAGTTATATAATTTGTAACTAACTAGTTTCTTACAACTAGTTACTAGTTATATAATTTATAACTAACTAGTAACTAATCTTACTCTAAATTACTGATTAGTAACTAATCATAGTATACTAAATTACTAACTAGTAACTAGTCATAATTCTATTAAAATTTTAGCAGCAAAACAGATATAAATGAACGTTCCCAAAAAATTTAAAACTATTAATAACAACAACACAATCCAAAATGAGATAAAATAATCACAACAACATTTAGCAATACAAATTTTTTCCACACATCCGACAGTAGTACATGTATTTGTTGAACCTACTTCACTACGGAAGATATTCAAACTCATCAAACATGCATATTATTCCAGTCATTCGACTACAGTACAATAAATCACAGAACCTACACCACTACAGATGAATATTAAGATATCCAAACTCCTCTAAGCATTCATAATTAACCTATAACAAATGTTAGTGAATGTATACCTCTTGCTAGCTAGAAATTAATTAACACCAAATAAGTCAGATCCTTGTAAATTGACCTCACAACCGACAATATAAAAAAATACTACAAAATCTGACAACATAAGAAAATACTACAAAATTAATAATTTAATTATTTAACTACTTGCTAGTTTTATAATTTATGAGTAATTAGTTAATTTATTATTAAAAAATTAAGTTAGTAATGTATTACTGACAAGTTACTAATGGTAACTAGCTAGTAAAATCAGTAACTAGTTAGTAATAAAAATATATGAATAGGAATAAAAATTAGTAACTAGTTAGTAGTTGTAACTAACTATTTACTAGCTAGTAAAATAATACATGAATAGGAATGAAAATAGAAAAAAGAAAAAATAGAATTAAATTTAATACGCACATAAAAATATAAATAAAAGAGTTAAATTTTTGTTCTCATCTTATATTTACATCTATTTTAAAAGAAAATACATGTACATATATAATAAATTTTATCTCCCTAACATAATTTTTAGAACTTAATTTGTAAAACTTTTTTTAGTACTCTCCTATCTCATTCTCGATCTCTTTTTTCATCTTTGACTCGCAATATTTAATATTTTAATATTAAAGAAAAATAATAATTTTGTAATAAAACTATTAGTGTAACACAAACACAATTACTGTTATCCTATTTTATGCACTATGATGTGGCAGTGAACTCGATGACATGTATCTTATAATTTCATACCTGGGCAAAAGGTTATACTCCTAATAGCCTCCAAAGATTGGTAGAAAGGTCCATGTTGAATGTGCATAGTAGGATATCCAAACAGAGTAACCAAGGGACATCTGACCAAAGCTCAATTGTGCGATCAACTCGCATGCACCAGACTGGATGTGCGATGTAAAGACCGCTTAGTTTAATTTGGAAATTAGCAGTTAATTATGTTTAATTATGAAAAATTATTTATAGATATTTAAATAATTATTTATACTGTTATTATTGAATTCTAAAATACATTTTATGTCATTTAGTGATTTTCATAATTTTGCATTTTCGGTGCCAGATAACATGGAACTCGGTGTTTGGCTCAGTAAAATTACAACGTAGTACGTTAGTATTTTGGGACGGTTTATTAGACATTGGGAATGTCTGGATTGGTCGGGAATTTAGAATTTCCCAAAATACCCCTTTAGTGTTCTTTATGTTATTTTAGTGTGAAGCATTTTGTCCCATTTATGTTTTGTCCTTTAGTGGACTTAGAAATTGGAAATTAAATGTTATTTGATTTTTATGTTGGCTGAAATAAGGTTTATTATTTGATTATTTACTCTCATTTCATTTAAAGTAAAAGTTAGAAAATTTAGAAAAAAGAAAAGCTCTCTCTCTTTCCCTCTTGTATTCGGCCCTCCTTGAGCAGCAAGAAGGTGGAATTCTTTTTGGTGATTCAAGCTCTTTTTAGCAAGTTTTTGTGATCTTTAATTGTTGGTAAGTTTCTTCATCTTGCTATTTGAGTTTCTTGAGATTTGTTTTTAAGAAAGTGGTTAGGTTGCATGCTAGTTTTTAATGTTCTTGCTGCTGTGTTTTGATGTTGATTTCAGAGGTTTATTTATGATTTAAAATGTTGATTCAAGCATGATAGGGTTGGTGATTACTTGGTTTTATCAAGATATGAAATTTTGGCTCAAAACTATGGTTTTCAAAGAGAAATTGTTGAAATCTGTTGCTGTTGTTTTGTTGATGTTTGTTGTAGTTTTCAGAGGTTATTTTATGCATGTTTAAGTAGGTTTGATCTGATTTGAATGCATGATAGTGTTGTTTAATCAAGTTTGAGTTTGGAACTCAAAGCTTGATGCTTTAATGGTGAATTTGGTTTGTTTGCATGAAGCTCGGTTTTTATGCTTTAGAATTGTTCCTTAGGGTCTAAATAGCAGGCCTGGAAGGTTTTGTTTGAATTGGATTGGATTTGAGCAAGTTATGAATTTTTGATTTTATTCTGCGAGGAACTGGAATTCCGGTTGTGCATCCAGAATTCCGGATGAGGGTTCAGGATTTCCCAGAACCGGAATTCCGGTTGTGCAACTCGTCTGCCGGTTGGGAAATTTTCAGGAACCCTATATTTTCTCGTTTTTATGTTATTTGGGGTATTGCCATGCTTTTTATCGATAGGGAAACTTTTAGTTTCTAGTTTAAGTCCCCGGGAAGTGATTTAGCGTATCACTTATTAGTGTTGTGATTGTTATGGTTTAGGAGCCTGTAAACCGCCGTGCAGTTTGTTCCAGTCAGGTTGACCGGCACACCTGAATTCGGAATTGAGGTAAGATTAGTATAACAGTATGCATATGTATTACATGTTTAGCATGCATGTTAGGAAGCCTGTTAGATTACATTAGATATGTATGTTGGCTTCGTACCATCCGACCATATCACATCGGTTAGGCTAGAGTACGACTAGCAATTGGAGTATCACCAGTATACCGAGGATAGGCTGATACTAGGGTTGGTGGTACAGTGCTATGTGACCGTATTACATCGGTTAGGCTAGAGTATGACTAGCAGCTGGAGTATGACCAGTGAACCGAGTATAGGCTGATAGTGTAACACATCGGTACGGGCTAGAGTGTGACTAGCAGCTGGAGTATGACCAGTGTACCGAGTATAGGCGATTACTTGTCAATAGTACCGTCTTATGAACGTTCGGGACTCAGTATCGTGTGGGACACGACAGTTAGGGTTATGGTCAGGAGTATGGGCGTCTAATCATAACCCGGGATTTATGTATGATTATGATTTATGCTTTTGTTTCTGAGTCTGTCGACTCACAGTGCTATGCTTATGTGTAGGTAAGGGCAAGGCCAAGGCCAAGGCCAAGGCTGAGGAACCGTGAGAGCGAGCCGCTGAAGATTGTACATGTCGGGGCGGTTAGGCCTGGAGCGTACGATCCTCGGGATAGCAGTGCTTTTTTGTAATTAGTCGCTAGGCGACAAGTATTTTGTATTAGACAGTAACTTTTGTAAAGCTTTTTGTAAATGGGATCCCACAGTATTTTGTATGAAATATTTTATAAGTTTAATTAAAAAAGCAAAAATTTTAATTAATCACGATTTCCATAAACCTCGTTGATTAGCAACGAGCTGCACAGTACGTTTAAAAATCACGTAATACGCCTATGCTAGTTAGGGTGTTACAATTTGGTATCAGAGCCTTGATCCAGCCGGAAGTGTGGTCGACGAGGACGTCGGACCCCGTAAGGGGGGTGATTGTGACAGTCAGTAGTCCCGTGATCCGTAAGGGGAAATACCGGGTAAGCTGTGCAATCCCACATCGCCTGGGGAAGGTCAAGTGGGACGATTCTGAGACTGTGTAGGTATGGGACTACACAGTTGAAGAGAGCTTAAATGGATTGATTGCTACTACCTATATCAACAAGGTGCATCTTGTTTTTTAGTAGCCCATCTCGAAAGAACTCCACAGTTAAGCGTGCTTGACCTGGGGCAATTTCAGGAAGGGTGACCTCCTGGGAAGTATTCCCAGGAAGCGTGTGAGTGATGACAAAGCACGCTGGAAACACTCGTGTTGGTCTGTAGAGTCAGTCGTCAGTCCATGAAGCAGCCAAAGTGACGTACTCGTGTATAAGAGTCATTCATTCCGTGGGTGTAAGGGCCCAATGGAGGCTTGAAACGGGGACGTTACAAATGGTATCAGAGCCGCCAGGTTGTCTTCCGAAGATCGTCACGACATGTACAATCATCATCAGCAGTTAGTTCGTTCTACGGTTCAATAAGCTTTTATTGCTTTAGTAGCTTATTTAATTATTATGAAATAAGAAAAGCCTGATAGGAAGCATGTTAGTAGCCTGATAGTAGAATAGGCGCATGTTTTGTTTTTAATTTCCAATTTAAGCGGCATTAGTAAGCTCTCTTTGATCATGACCTGATGTGCCAACTCTTGGTTTCGCAGGCTGTTCAGACTAGATGGACGCCAGGCGGAATACCAGGAGCCAGGGCAACTCAGTAGGGTCAAATCAGGGTCAGGGAGCCCAGTTTCCCCCGCATGCTAGGGGCCGTGGTAGAGGTCCCAGGGGCAGGGCTCGTGGACGGGGTGATGATAACCCGCCACAGGCTGCCCAAGCCGATCAGGAAGCCCAGAATTGGGAGACTAGGTTTGCTGAAATGCAAGCCAAGATAGAGGAGCAAGATCTTGAGATACAGAGGTTGAGGCAGCAGGGGGCTCCTGCAGTGCTTGTGCCAGAAGTTCCAGTGGCACCCGCCCCTGTTTCCCAGGCCGGGATAGTGGTAGCGGCAAACAAAATAGAACCCTTGTATGAAAGGTTCCGGAAGCAAGCAGCTCCAGTTTTTCTGGGAGGTCCGGATGTCATGAAAGTCGAGCAGTGGCTAACAGTGATAACCAAGATACTGAACTTTATGGGTGTCACCAGAAATGACAGGGTGGTGTGTGCCACCTTCCAGTTCCAAGAAGACGCTCTAGTCTGGTGGGACATGGTGTCACAGATTCATGATGTCACCACCATGACCTGGGAAAGGTTCCAGGAACTCTTCAACGCGAAGTATTATAATGAGGCCGTTAGAAGTGCCAAGAGGAAAGAGTTCACCCACCTGACCCAGCGGCAAAACATGAGCGTGATTGAGTATACCACCCAGTTTGATCGGTTGGCGAGGTGGGCCTCGGGGATTGTGCCAACCGATTTCAGCAAGAAGGAAAAGCATCTGGACGGATTAAATGTGAAGATCAAACATGACCTTATGATCACCACCGACGACAAGACCACCTATGCTGAGATGGTGGAGAAGGCACTGCGAGCTTAGGGCGCAGTTGGATGTATGTCGGAGTCGGCTAGGACTCCGGTGAGTGGCGGGACTCCTACCCCTCATGCATCAGGCTTTAGCAGGGGAGGTAGTGGTTCGGCCATGGACCAGAGGAGGAGAACATCCAGTGCATCCGGTGGCTCGGGGCAGAACAAAAGGTTCCGGGGGAACCAGAGTAGAGGCAGCCGTCAGGGTGGTGCAGAGACCCGATTTTCTTATCCTGAGTACCCTAGTTGTAAAAGGCACCATCAGCGTGAGTGCAGAGGTCAGGGATGCTTTCAGTGTGGTATGCCCGGACATTACAAGAGGGATTGTCCCCAGCTCAGACCAGAGGCACCTAGGGCTTCGGCGAGACCCACCCCAGCTAGGGTGTTCGCCATCACGCAGGCTGATGCAGATGCCAGCCCCTCAGTTGTAACAGGTCAGCTCTCAGTTAATAACTCATATTACTCAGTGCTATTTGATTCTGGGGCCACACATTCTTATGTGGCAGCCAGAATCTTTAGTAAATTGGATAGACCGTGTGATAGTTATGAATCAGAGTTTGGAACCCTATTACCTAGCGGAGAGTTAGTTATCTCCAAAAGGTGGATTAGGTCTATGCCGATCAGAATAGATGGTAGAGAGTTAAGTGCTGACTTGATAGAGATGAGCCTAGTAGAGTTCGATATTATTTTAGGAATGGATTTCCTATCTAAATACTCAGCTAGTATTGATTGCAAGAGGAAGATGGTGATCTTCCAACCGGAAAGTGAAGAGCCATTTGTGTTTGTTGGTTCAGTTCGGGGATCTCGAATCCCGGTGATTTCGGCCATGTCAGCTAAGGAATTACTACATGGCGGTTGTTTAGGGTTTCTGGCCGTGGTGATGGACACCACTCGGCCAGATACCATTCGGCCAGAGGACATAAAGTTGGTTCGGTTATTTCTAGATGTTTTTCCCGAAGAACTTTCAGGGTTACCACCTCAGCGGGAGATTGATTTCGTTATAGATTTGGCACCGGGAGTGGAACCGGTTTCCAAGGCTCCGTATACAATGGCTCCAGCTGAACTTAAGGAATTAAAGATTCAGCTTCAGGGGTTGCTTGACATAGGGTTTATTCGGCCTAATGTGTCACCCTGGGGAGCTCCGGTTTTGTTCGTCAAGAAGAAAGATGGAACTATGAGAATGTGCATCGATTATCGGGAGTTAAACAAGCTAACTGTGAAGAATAAATATCCACTACCTAGAATCGATGATCTGTTTGATCAACTTCAGGGGAAGACGGTCTTTTCCAAGATTGATCTCCGATCGGGTTATCATCAGTTGAAAATCTGAGAGGAGGACATTCTGAAGACGGCTTTCCGTACTAGGTATGGACATTACGAATTCTTGGTTATGTCGTTTGGACTAACCAATGCTCCTACAACATTTATGGATTTGATGAATAGGGTATTCAAGGATTTCCTCGACATCTGTGTTATCGTGTTTATTGACGACATCCTTGTGTACTCTCAGTCAGAAGAGGAGCATGAGTTACATCTTCAGATGGTTTTGCAGCGGCTTTGGGAACACAAGCTTTATGCCAAATTCAAGAAATGTGAATTTTGGCTATCTCAGGTGTCCTTCTTAGGGCACATTGTTAGAAAAGATGGGATCAAGGTGGATCCCGGGAAAATAGAATCCGTCAGGGATTGGCCGAGACCGAAGACAGTGACAGAAATTAGAAGCTTCTTGGGTTTAGCCGGGTATTATCGTAGGTTCGTGGAAGGGTTTTCTAAGATTTCAACACCCTTAACTGAACTTACAAAGAAGAATCAGCGGTTTGTCTAGTCAGATAAGTGCGAAGCTAGTTTTTAGGAGCTGAAACAGAGGTTGATTACCGCTCCAGTGCTAGCTTTGCCTTCAGACAATGAGAAATTTGTAGTTTATTGCGATGCATCCACACAGGGTCTGGGGTGTGTGCTGATGCAAGCCGATCGGGTTATCGCTTATGCCTCCCGACAGTTAAAGGATTATGAACAGCGATACCTGACTCATGATCTAAAGTTTGCCGCGGTGGTTTTTGCATTAAAGATCTGGCGACATTACCTTTACGGAGAAAGGTGTGAAATCTATACCGACCATAAAAGTCTCAAATTTTCTTTACTCAGAAAGATTTGCATATGAGACAGAGGCGTTGGTTAGAATTGGTGAAAGATTACGACTGTGAGATTCTCTATCACCCTGGCAAGGCCAATGTAGTGGCCGATGCCCTGAGCAGGAAGGGTCCCGGGCAGGTAGCTAGCCTGATTCAGATCTCACCTCAGTTAGCAGAAGACATGGTTAGATCCAGCATTGAGTTTGTGGTAGGTCAGCTTCACAACTTGACGCTGCAATCTGATCTGTTAGAAAGAATTAAAGCTGCTCAGATGATTGATCCAGAGTTAGTGAAAATCAGAGATGAGGTTTTGGCTGGTCAAGCCAAGGATTTTTCAGTGTCAGACAACAGGATGCTTCTATATAAAGCTAGGGTTTGTGTTCCGAGTATGTGGAACTCAGGAATGAGATCTTTGAAGAGGCTCATTCTACCCCTTATTCTCTGCATCCCGACACCACTAAGATGTACCAGGATCTTAAACCGTACTTTTGGTGGAGTGGTATGAAGAAGAATTTGGTAGAATTCGTATCGAGATGCCTCACCTGTCAGCAGATTAAGGCTGAACATCAAAGACCAGCAGGATTGTTGCAGCCTTTAACCCTACCTGAATGGAAGTGGGAGGATATCACGATGGATTTCGTGGTTGGATTACCTAGAACCACGGGTTTGTTCGATTCCATCTGGGTAGTGGTGGATCGATTCACAAAATCCGCTCATTTTCTGCCTGTTAGAACAACCTTTACAGTGGATCAGTTGGCAGAATTGTATGTTAGAGAGATTGTAAGACTTCACGGGGTACCGAAGTCGATAGTTTCGGATAGAGATCCGAAGTTTACCTCCAAGTTTTGGCAGATTTTGCAACGAGCAATGGGTACAAAACTGAAATTCAGTACATCATTCCATCCTCAGAAAGATGGTCAGTCCGAAAGGACAATTCAGATATTGGAGGACATGTTACGAGCCTGTGTTATGGATTTCGAAGGCTCTTGGAATAAATATCTACCGTTGATAGAATTTTCTTACAACAACAGTTCTCAGAGTACGATAGGGATGGCTCCCTATGAACTGTTATACGGTAGGAAGTGTAGATCTCCCATCCACTGGGATGAGACAGGGGAGAGGAAATACTTAGGTCCGGAGTCAGTGCAGCGGACCAATGAGGCAATAGAGAAAATAAAAGCTAGAATGCTTGCCTCACATTGTAGACAGAAAAGTTACGCAGATCCGAAACGCAGAGATGTTGAGTTCCGAGTAGGGGACCATGTGTTTTTACGGGTATCTCCAATGAAGGGGATCAAACGTTTCGGGAAAAGAGGCAAGTTATGCCCTAGATTTACAGGACCTTTCGAGATTCTCGAGAAGATAGGTCAAGTGGCATACCGGTTAGCATTGCCTCCAGCTTTATTAGCAGTTCACAACGTATTCTATGTCTCTATGTTGAGAAAATACGTTTCAGATCCCTCTCATATACTCAGTTATGAGAGCCTTGAACTGCAGCCAGATATGTCTTACGAAGAGCAGCCAGTGCAGATCCTGGATAGAAAGGATAAAGTCCTTCAGAATAAGACCATAGCATTGGTCAAAGTACTCTGGAGAAACAGCAAGGGGGAGGAAGCCACCTGGGAGCTAGAGTCAGATATGAGAGCTCAATATCCAGAGTTATTTAAGTTAGATTTCGGGGACGAAATCCTTTTAAGGGGGAATAGTTGTAAAGACCGCTTAGTTTAATTTGGAAATTAGCAGTTAATTATGTTTAATTATGGAAAATTATTTATAGATATTTAAATAATTACTTATACTGTTATACTGTTAGTGATTTTCATAATTTTGTATTTTCGGTGCCCGGTAACATGGAACTCGGTGTTTGGCTCAGTAAAATCACAACGTAGTATGTTAGTATTTTGGGACGGTTTATTAGACATTGGAAATGTCGGGATTGGTCGGGAATTTAGAATTTACCAAAATACCCCTTTAGAGTTCTTTATGTTATATATGTATGATTATGATTTATGGTTTTCTTACTGAGTCTGTCGACTCACAATGCTATGTTTATGTGTAGGTAAGGGCAAGGCCAAGGCTGAGGAACCGTGAGAGCGAGCCGGTGAAGATTGTACATGTCGGGGCGGTTAGGCCTGGAGCGTACGATCCTCGGGACATCAGTGCTTTTTTGTAATTAGTCGCTAGGCGACAAGTATTTTGTATTAGACAGTAACTTTTGTAAAGCTTTTTGTAAATGGGATCCCACAGTATTTTGTATGAAATATTTTATAAGTTTAATTAAAAAGCAAAAATTTTAATTAATCACGATTTCCATAAACCTCGTTGATTAGCAACGAGCTGTACAGTACGTTTGAAAATCACGTAATACGCCTATGCTAGTTAGGGTGTTACATGCGAGTTGGAAATTTCAGAGATAGGCATCGTTGCTTTTCCGACACGAAGATAATCCCTACATTCATCGGATTAAATTAGAGAATAAAGGCAATGAGCCTCAGTTTCCCATTCTTTGCATTGTAATTATGGAATTAACTTAGTTTCTTATTTTACTTATTATAGATTAAGGGAAACTATTCTTCCTGTAATAAACTCCTATATATAGTAGTTGAATCTCACTATTCAGGAGGGGAAAATTTGATTCAGAAAGAACACTAAAAAGAAAAAAGAGCGACCTAAGAGAGAGTTACTCAGATTTCCATTGTAAGAGCTATAGAGAGAGAGAATACTTCATTCTTTGTCTCTCAAGTCAATACAACAAAAAGAGGAGTAGGCTATTACCATTCTCACGGGGTCGAACCTCTACAAATTTCAGTGTTCTGTTTACTTATTGTTTTTGCTTTCTATTATTTATATTATATAATCGTTTTATCATGACTCACTGTCGTTGTAACACCTTAATAGTTTAGGCATTATCTCATTCTCGATCTCTCTTTTCATCTTTAACTCGCAATATTTAATATATTAATATTAAAGAAAAATAATAAATTTGTAAAAAAAAAACTATTAGTGTAACACAAACACAATTACTGTTATCCTATATGCACTATGACGTGGCAGTGAGCTGGATGACATGTATCTTATAGTTTCATACCTGGGCGGAAGGTTATACTCCTAACAGCCCCCAAAGATTGATAGAAAGGTCCATGTTGAATGTGCATAGTAGGATGTCCAAACAGAGTCACCAAGGGACATCCGACCAAAGCTCAATCGTGTGATCAACTCGCATATACCAGACAGGATGTGCGAGTTTGAAATTTCAGAGATAGGCATTGTTGCTTTTACGACACGAAGATAATCCCTACATTCATTGGATTAAATCATAGAATAAAGGCAATGAGCCTCAGTTTCCCATTCTTTGCATTGTAATTATGGAATTAACTTAGTTTCTTATTTTATTTATTATAGATTAAGGGAAACTATTCTTCATGTAATAAACTCCTATAAATAGTGGTTCAATCTCACTATTAAGGAGGCAAAATTTGATTTAGAAGGAACACTTATAAGAAGAAAGAGCGATCTAAGAGAGAGTTACTCAGAGTTCCATTGTAAGAGCTTTAGAGAGAGAATACTTCATTCTTTTTCTCTCAAGTCAATACAACAAAAAGCAGAGTAGGCTATTACCATTCTCACAGGGCCGAACCTCTTCAAATTTTAGTCTTCTCTTTACTTATTATTTTTTCTTTCTATTATTTATATTTAATAATCGTTTTATCCTAACTCACTATCGTTGTAACACCCTATTAGTTTAGGCGTGTTAACGTGATTTTTAACTTAATTGTGCAGCTCGTTGCTAATCAACGAGTTTATTGAAAATCGTGAATATTTAAAAACTTTATTTAATTATCAAAATAACCTACATATATTAAAGTGGGATCCCGTTTTACAAAATATTTACAAAAGTTTCATAGTGCATAGTACAAAAATTGTCGCCTAGCGACTAGACAAAATACACCGAGTTGTCCCAAAAACCATACGCTCCAGGCCTAATCGTCCCGGCATGTACAATCTTCATCTATTCGCTCTCACGACTACTCAACCTTTGCCTTGCCCTTACATACAGATGCAAACAATATCTGTGAGTCGACAGACTCAGTAAGAAAAGCATAATCAATAACATAACAATAACCCAGATTATAGTCAGGCACCCATACACCCAACCATAACCCAATCCTCGCGTCCAACACAATACTGAGTCTAGAACATTCGTACAACAATACTATCGACCATAATATCAGCCTATACTTAGTATGCTAGTCATACTCTAGCCACACTGATGTGATATCATCGATCAGTATCTGAGCCAAACTTACATCTATCAGTATCCAATATAACCCTATGTATACTGATATCGCTATCAATGTAATCTAACAGGCTTAACAAGCATGTACGCTAAACATGTAAACACATGTGCATATCATTATCTTACCTCATTTTCAGGTTCAGGTGTGTCGGTCAACCTGAGTGGAACAGCTGCTCGATGATTTATAGGGCCCTAATTCAAATTATTTGTAAAACTGGTGAGTGACACGCTAAATCACTTTTAGGCGACTAAAACTTGAAACTAAAAGTTTACCTATTGATGGATAACATGGCAATACTTTAAATATCGTAAAAACGGGAAAAACTAGGGTTCCCTAAAATACCCCAACCAAAATTCTGGTTCTGTGGGGTTTCTAGGCGACCAACGGGTCGATCGGTTCCTACAGGTCCCCCTGAACCGGTCGACCGGCTCAGTGCAGGAAACACCAAAAACTTCCCAAACCACTCAATTCGACCCAAAAGTTCATTCAAACTTGTAAACCTGCTATTTACACCATAATGAATATAAACCAAGCAATAAAACACCTCAACATATCTAGAATCATAAATTACCATTAGAGTGCAAAGCTTGAGTTCATAAAGCAAAACCTTGCTCAACCAACACAAACAGCATTAAAACCAACTCAAACCAACATAAATAACCCTAATTTAACCTCTGAATGCAAATTATAACAACCCTAAAAGCTACAGAACCATAACTCACAAAATCAAGCAAAAACCTTAACTTAACACTTAAGAAAACCAAGGGAAAAGGTGCTAAAGGGGTTACCTTCAACGGATTCACCAAGAACCAACTAAAATCCACAGAAACAAGCTGAAGAAACACCAATTGTTGCTGGTTCTTCAAGGAATTCAAGAGAGAGAGAGAGAGAGAGAGAGAGAGAGAGAGAGAGAGAGAGAGAGAGAGAGAGAGGGAGTGAAGAGAGAGAAGGCTATTTTCTTTCCAATTTTTTAATTTTAGGCTAAAAGGTATACACAAATGTATATCTAAATAAATTAAAAATTAAAGAATATATTTAGATTATAACACTTAAATAAAGTTCACTAAAAGACAAGGGATTAAATGGCCAAAAAGATCATTTTACCCCTCACAAAACCAAAAAGTTTCTAACTCACTTAGGGGTATTTTGGTCATTCTACTACTTCGAATAATTTCCGACATTTCCAATGTCTAACTAAGTTGCCCCACTACTACTAAAATACTAAAATATAATTCTAATGGCCAAACACCGCGTTCCGATGTTGCCAGGCACATAACATGAAAAAATATAAAATTCCATATATGGCATAAACAATACACCTTGAATTCAAATAAATCTCCATAAAATGATAAATCATAATTAATATTCTAGTTTCATAATTAAACCCTAATTATCTGCTAATTTCCAAAACAAAGCTAAGCAGTCTTTACAATTATCCCCCTGTTAAAAGGATTTCGTCTTCGAAATCTAACCTAAATAGCTCTGGCTATTGAGCCCTCATGTCGGACTCGAACTCCCAGGTGGCTTCGTCCACCTTACTGTTTCTCCATAGCACCTTGACCAAAACTATGGTCTTGTTCCAAAGAACTTTATCTTTCCTGTCTAAGATCTAAAATGGTTGTTCTTCGTATGATAGATCCGGTTGTAGCTCAAGATTCTCATAACTTAGCACATGAGTAGGATCTGAAACGTACTTCCATAACATAGAAACATGAACACATTGTGAACTGCTAAAAGTGGCAGAGGCAAGGCTAGATGATATGCTACCAGTCAAACCTTCTCAACAATCTCGAAAGGCCCTGTAAACCTAGGGCATAGCTTGCCCTTTCCCCGAAACATCCGATCCCCTTCATTGGAGACACCCGTAGGAACACATGATCTCCTACCTGAAACTTTACATTTCTGCGCTTCAGATCTGCATAACTCTTTCGCCTACTCTGAGAGGCAAGCATTCTGGCCTTAATCTTTTCTATGGCTTCATTAGTTCAATGCACTGATTCCAAACCTAGATATTTCTTTTTCTCTCGTTTCAACCTAGTGAATAGGAGATCTACACTTTCTGCCATACAACATCTCGTAAGGAGCCATCCCTATACTACTTTGGTAACTGTTGTTGTAAAAAAACTCTATCAGTTGAAGGTACTTGCTCTAGGAGCCCTCAAAATCCAACACACAGGCTTGCAACATGTCTTCCAATATCTGAATTGTCCTTTCAAATTGTTCATCAGTCTAAGGATGGAAAACTGTACTGAACTTCAGTTTGGTACCCATAGCCCTCTGAAGACTCTGCTAAAACTTCATAGTAAACTTCAAATCTCTATTCGATATAATGGACTTTGAAGCACCATGTAACCTCACTATCTCTTTCACGTATAAATCTGCATATTGATCCACTGTAAAGGTTATTTTTACCGATAGAAAATGTGCAGACTTTGTGAATCAGTCTACCATAACCCAAATTGAATTGTACAATCCCGTGGTTCTAGGTAACCTGACCACAAAGTCCATAGTGACATCCTCCCACTTCCACTCAAGAAGTGACAGTGGCTGCAATAACCCTGTCGGTCTCTGATGTTTAGCCATGACCTGTTGACAAGTTAAGCACCGGGATACAAATTCCACCACATCTTTCTTCATCCCGCACCACCAGTAGTAGGGTTTAAGATCTTGATACATCTTGGTAGTGCCAGGATGCAGTGAATATGGAGTGGTATGAGCTTCCTCGAGAATCTCACTCCTAAGTTCCGCACTACTTGGAACACAAATCCTAGTCTTATACAACAGGATTTGGTTATCTAACACCAAAAAACCTTTAGCTTGACCAGCTAAAACCTCTTCTCGGATCTTCACTAATTTTGGATCAGTTAACTAAGCAGCTTTCATTCATTCTAACAGATCAGATTACAACATCAAATTATGAAGTTTTCCTACAACAAACTCAATGCCTGATCTGACGATGTCATCTACTAACTATGGTGAAATCTTAGTCATACTAGTTACATGCCTGGGACCGTTCCTGCTCAGGGCATCAGCCACTACATTGGCCTTCCCAGGAAGATAAAGAATTTCACAGTCATAATCCTTAACCTACTCCAACCGATGTCTCTGCCTCATATTCAAATCTTTCTGGGTAAAGAAGCATTTGAGGCTCTTATGGTCGGTATAAATCTCACATTTCTCTCCGTAGAGACAATGCCCCAAAATCTTCAAAGCAAACACTACCGCGGCAAGTTCTAAATTATGAGTTGGGTATTGTTGTTCATATTCCTTTAACTGACAAGAGGCGTAGGCAATGACCCGATCGTCCTGCATCGGTACACACCCCAGACCCTGCCTAGATGCATTAGAGTAAACTACAAATTTCTCTTTATTAGATGGTAGGGCTAATACCAGAGTTGTAATTAATCTCTCTTTCAGCTCCTGAAAGCTTGCTTCACACTTATATGTCCACAAAAATAGTTGATTCTTTTTGGTGAGTTCGATTAAGGGCATTGAGATCTTAGAAAATCCCTCTACAAATTGACGGTAATAACCAGGCAAACCCAAGAAACTTCTAACTTCTATAACTGTCTTCGGTCTCAGCCAATCCCTAACAAATTCAATATTCCCTAGATCCACTTTGATTCCACCTTTACTGACAATGTGTCCTAGCAACCCACACTGGAAACATCCTTGCCCTCTACACTCACCCAGATGATACTTTTTACAACTGGGACACTACGGGTAAGTGTATCAAGTTTCAGAACCACCATGACGGTTGCCTCTGTTGGGTTTTATGCCCTAAATAAAACTAATTTTAATATAATCAGATTTACTTATTAATATAGATCAGAAATAACATTTAATGTTGCATGGTTCACATGATTTATTTCATGATTATATGTACATAATGTATGAATTCATCTGAAACCCTTTTCACATACTTGATCATGTTTATTGTGCTGTCAACACATTGGAAAGTAAACATGACTATGTGAATATAGATTCCTAGATTTATCAGACATAGGGTTTTACTGATATGATAATCTACAACAGAGTTTACTTGCATTTGGAGAAATGCTATGTTCTTTCCAGAGCATTGGTTAAAGTAAAGCTCAGGTTGGATGCATGGAGTATGCATCGGAAGGGACCGATATTGAACTTTGACTTAGATTTATTAAACTTAGCGTAATATCTATTAAAGTCAATATCGCCTAGTTGATCCTAGATCAAATGATCTTAATCCTATTATGATTAGGCTCAATCTCGAAACGCTATTCGTGTTCTTTGATTTGTTAGTTAAGCCTACTTTTAGGTCAGATATGAACTTTCTGTAGAAAGGAATAGCCTTGATATACAAATCAAAGAACACGAATAGCCTTTCAAGATTGAGCCTAATCATAACAGGATTAAGAACATTTGATCTAGGATCAACTAGGCGATATTGACTTGAATAGATATTACGGTAAGTTTAATAAATCCAAGTCAAAGTTCAATATCGGTCCCTTCCGATGCATACTCCATGCATCCAACCTGAGTTTTACTTTAACCAATGCTCTGGAAAGAACATAGCACTTCTCCAAATGCAAGTAAACTCTGTTGTAGATTATCATATCAGTAAAACCCTATGTCTGATAAATCTAGGAAACTTTATTCACATAGTCATGTTTACTTTCCAATGTGTTGACGGCACAATAAACAGGATCAAGTATGTGAAAAGGGTTTCAGATGAATTTATACATTATGTACATATAATCATGAAATAAATCATGTGAACCATGCAACATTAAATGTTATTTCTGATCTATATTAATAAGTAAATCTGATTATATTGAAATGAGTTTTATTTAGGGCATAAAACCCAACAAACTCCCACTTGCACTAATATAAAACAAAAAGTGCATTTCAAATAATCTCAACACCTTGATATACAAATCAAGTGTAGTAGTAGTAAACTCCTTGTAATAGGATCTGAAAGATTGAATTAAACAAAACCTTTTCTCCACCATTACTCTTCCTTTAATCACAAAATCATTGATAATGTGAAATTCCTCTCTATATGTCTTACTCTCTTGGGATACTGGATTCTATACCTTTGGCAACTACTTTTGGTTAATCAGGAAATTAACACTAGTAGTTTAAGGCAATTTGGAATGATGCCAAAGATGTATAGAACTTTCCTTAGACTGAATAAGTACCTTTCCTGCAGCTTTAACATTCAGTCTCTCTCTGGTAGACCTAGAGACTTCAGATAGGTTTTTACACTTCTCTAAAATCACTATTCCACCCCCAGAGTAACCACCATATAGTTCCTCTTATTAATCTTAGGATTTACTTGATTGTGTTCCAATGTTCTTCTCCTGGATTAATCTGATACCTACTCATTACTCCCACTCAACAGCAGGTGTCTGGTCTAAGGCATACAAAAGCATATCTAAGACCTCTCACTGTTGATATAAGAAATTCTTTCATGGCTTTATCTTTTCTGGAATAGTTAAGACTTTTCCTTAGATAAATAAAATCTATACCTAAGAAGTTGTGAAGCCTCTATAGATTGCCATTAGAAAGAAAATGCTTCAGCATCTTACTAAAGTAAGTTGCTTGCATTAGAGTAAGTAATTACCAGGTATACCACAAGCCATAGGTTTAGATAAACTCAAACCTATAATAATAGGAACAGGAAGTTTGTTAAGTCCATAGAATAGACTTATTAACAAAAATTTCCTTTTATGTCCTTGTAATAGAAAACTTTAGGTTATTCCATGTGAATGGATTAAACCATAGTTCTATTGGCTTTTCTTCTTAGTTTCTTATCTTGACAATCCATTACTTGTTTAAACTCACAATGGATTTTAATCACTAGTGTCTCCCAAGTCATAAGAAGGTGAGTTCCTAGAAACTCTCCCACTACGACGAGGTACCGTGAATTATGTCTAAGAAAACTAAATGGTATTGATCTCTTCGGTTGTGACAAGACAACAGAGGCAGTGGGATCATCATATATCAAATAAGATGATAGAACACTTTTGGAATCAAGAATTAAATATCTCCTTTATTTGCTACTTGTTTTCAGACTTAGTCATTATCTTAGAAAAGTAGTATTTGTTTGAACAAACACTTTCTTATCTATTGACAATGGGATGGTCCACCCCTAATCACTTAGAATAGCTAACAAACCATGGTTAACAGTTCTAGCTTTTCTTAAGATTTTGATTAGGTCATCCATGAATCTAGTAATGATTTACATTAAGTATACAACCATTACATCATTCTGAAATTGTATTACCATAGAAGGATTTAGGCAACGACTAGTAACTAATCATCAATATGCAACTCGAAATTTCTGGGGAGGTAAGTTTGGATATAATTCAAAAATCAATTTAGTGATCTTTGAACTGCATATCTACTAACTATTTCTCCACCCCTATCAGTTCGCAAGATCTTTAACCACTTACCTTAATGGTTTTAACCATTGCTAGAAATTAATGAAATTTTTCAAACATTTCAAATTTCTTTGCTAAAAGGTATAATCTAGAGTTATCGTTTTAAGAATACAACGAAAAACTCATATCCACCCCTGAATGTACATCCATCTGCGAATGAGATGAACTACTTTCAGTGGATATAGGCATATTAACTCTTTGCAGAGATTGATCTTGTCAAATCCACTATGAACAAGATCCAAATGTCATAGATTAAAAAAAATGTGGTAGTGTCTATTGATGACATAGGTTTAGTTACATCAAAGAGTTCTTAGAATACTGCAAGTGGATCCTGGTCACAAAATATGTAACGCCCTAAATAATTAGGCACGCTACCCAAAATTAATTATGAAACCCTAATCCCCTAACCGGGATTACTAATTAAAAAAAACAGCGCAGAATTTAAACTTTTATATTAAACAGACTGAAAATAAACTTGTAATATATTTAAACTTTTTCAAACATAGTTGGGATCCCAAAAATATTTACAAAATTATTACAAGCTCTTTCTTACTAGCCGACCTAAGCGGCAAAATAGAATACAAAAGTCAACACTATTAGACCCATAACCCGCTTGGTCTGAAGTGGCATGAACATGTACATTCTTCGCCCTGCTCCTAAAACTCATGGCTGATCAGCTAATGCCTTACCCTTTCCTGCACAGTAGAGCACCCGTGAGCCAAGCCCAGCAAGACAGTATAAATCATAACAAATATATTATGCTCATTCACATATGTCTGTATAGCACAGACCTGATCATTATTTCATCATGCCCATTTATGTCTACGTGGCGTAGACCTATGTGTTGCGCTCACACATCTAATTAAATCTACATGACGTAGACCCACGTGTTACTCTCACACGTCTAAATACATTAAGGCCTTAGAAGCGGTTCATCTCGGTTATGAGTACCGAGTCCAACCTGATTATGCCTTGAGCACATAATCCTTAAATCTCATTTCAATTAACATGGCATGGCATTTATACACATATATCACTAGGGTAATAACCCTAGGCTATTAGACCGTTCCTATTAGGGTAATAACCCTAATCCCGGTTACTTAAACATTCATGCATATCATTCTCAACATAAGCGCCACTGCGCATACTCTACGTGCTAATCACTGTCTTACCTGTTGTCCCGCAATAGTAGAGATTCCAAATCCCCGGGTGCTCCTGACCAGGTGCCGGTAATCCTAGTCACACACAATCCGGGATTTTCACAAATAGGGTTAACCCCTGATTTCACATTCATAAAATAAATTCATGGCATTTCAAATACAAATAATCACATAGAGCTTGAAAAGAGCTTTCCAACGGTATAAAGAACGTCCCAAACGGAGTCTCGAGTCAAAAGTTATGGCCAAAACAAAATTGAGAAAAACAGAATTTCTCACTGCCAGATCCAGTCGCGACGGCCGAAAATCCCGTCGCGACGACTGGGTTTAGAACACCCCAAAACTCCATTTTTAAGGTCTTAAACATGTTAATTTTCCATAACTTCGAACCTCAATCATACCATACCCAAAATTAACTTCTTACAGTTAAAAAACATCACAACAAACATCAATTCTAACATTAATCAACAACACCCAACCAAAGCTCCAAAGCTTGAGCAAAATCAACAAAATTCCATACCCAAAAGCTTGAATACCATGTCCAGACTCAAGCTTAGCAACAACAATAAACTTCAAAGCTTAAAACAGATTATAAACACCAATCAAAACCTAAAATACCATTAAATTTCTGCCCAAGCTCAACAACAAAGCATACAACCAATAGAAACCCAATTCCACAAGATTAACATCAAATTACTCAACATGCAACCCATCATCATCAACACCAAAATTATGCTTTTCAAACATAATATTTCAGCAACCAAAACTAGATAAAAATCATAAAAAGTTACCTCAATTCACAATAAAATAAGAGCAATTGGTCTTTCCTCCAAACTCAAGCCAAAAGAAAGCTTTTTCCCTCAACAATTTAAGCTTTAATTTGACAAATCAAGTTGAAAACATCAAAAGGGTAAGAGAGGGTGAGAGGGTTCGGGTGAGAGAGTGAACAAACCAGAAAATCAATCATTTTTCTTAAAAATCACTTTTAATCAAATATAATCCAAATATGGTCAAATGACCATTTTGCCCCTAGGGCTTATAAAACATACCTATTCACTTTCAAGGGCATAAATGCCATTTCACATTCAAATATTGCCAAATAAATTTCAGATTATCACATGTCAAATAAAATGCCAAATAATTAATTCAATTTACATTTCGGGCCCGAACCCAGTTCGGCCCGAAATTCCCGGGTGTGACTATACCGCGCCAACCTGTCAGAACACACCTGAAAAGACAACACAGGCATACTATATAATAATATAGTTCTATTAAGCACGTAATTAATTTAATCTCAACAATTTACCCTTCTCGGGTCATAATTACCAAAATGCCCCTGACTCACCAACGGGATCTTTAATATATTAAAATTCATATAAAATCACGTATAGTAAATTATATAATAATATAATTTCCTCAATTATACATAATTATCTAGTTAGGGTTTTGCTAATCCATTTCTTAATTCCGGGTATTACAATTACCCCCTCCTTATAGAAATTTCGTCCCGAAATTTACCTGAACAACTCCGGATATTTCTGCTGCATATCCGTCTCGAGTTCCCAGGTGTTGCCTCTTCTACTTTCTTTGTTCCCCCACAGTACTTTCACCAGTGCCACTGTCTTGCTTCTCAAGACTTTTTCTCTTCTATCAAGTATTTGCACTGGTTGTTCCTCGTATGACAAGTCCGGCTGAAGTTCCAATGCTTCATAACTCAGAACATGGGACGAGTCTGAGACATATTTCCGAAGCATTGAAACATGAAACACATTATGTACAGCTGCCAGCGCTGGGGGCATAGCCAACCTGTACGCTACTTGCCTTATCCTCTCAAGGATTTCAAAAGGTCCAATGAACCTCAGGCTAAGCTTTCCTTTCTTCCCAAAGCGTTTTATGCCTTTCATCGGAGATATTCGGAGAAATACCATGTCCCCGACTTGAAAATCAATATCTCGACGCTTTGGATCGGCATAACTCTTTTGCCTACTCTGAGCCGCGAGCATTCGCGCTCTAATCTTATCAACTGCCTCACTTGTTTTCTGAACAGCTTCGGGACCCAAGAACTTTCTTTCACCCACTTCATCCCAGTGAATGGGCGATCTACATTTTCTTCCATACAAAAGTTCATAAGGAGCCATCCCGATTGTTGCCTGATAGCTGTTATTGTAAGAAAACTCGATCAGGGGAAGGTAATTTACCCATCATCCTTCAAAGTCAAGCACGCATGCCCGTAGCATGTCTTCTAAAATCTGAATGGTCCTCTCGGATTGTCCATCCGTCTGAGGATGAAAAGCTGTGCTGAACTTTAACTGAGTTCCCATAGCTCGATGCAGACTTTCCCAGAATCTTGATGTAAACTTCGGATCTCTATCCGATACAATGGACTTTGGGACACCATGCAGACGAACAATTTCTCTGACATATAACTCAGCATACTGATCAATGGAGAAGTTCGTCCGAACAGGTAAAAAGTGAGCAGACTTTGTAAATCTGTCCACTATGACCCACACAGAGTCAAACTGTCCTGTGGTTCTAGGCATACCTACCACGAAATCCATAGTTATATCTTCCCATTTCCATTCTGGTATTTTCAGCGGTTGCAGCAACCCTGCAGGTCGCTGGTGTTCAGCCTTCACTTGCTGACACGTAAGGCACTTTGCAACATACTCAGCGATGTCATTCTTCATACTTGGCCACCAAAACATGGCTTTTAGGTCTTGGTACATCTTTGTCGACCCTGGATGAACTGAATAAGGAGTCATGTGAGACTCATCCATGATTTCTTTCTTGATGTTCTCATCCATAGGCACACAAATTCGATTCCCAAATCTCAACATTCCCGTTTCCTCCACTGAAAAATCACTAGCCTTCCCGGCCGAAACCCTAGCTCGGGTTTTTATCAGTTCTGAATCCTGCTTTTGTGCTTCTTTAATTCTCTCGAGAAGAGTGGATTGCAGGGTAATATTAGCCAATTGCCCCACAACCAACTCAATTTGAGCTCGAGTCATTTCATTTGCCAGTTGTTGATAGATTTGCTTCATAGAACTTAGCTGACTCTGACCTTTTCTACTCAGGGCATCAGCAACTACATTGGCTTTACCAGGGTGATAAAGAATCTCACAATCATAATCTTTCACCAGTTCTAGCCAACGCCTCTGTCTCATATTCAAATCTTTCTGGGTAAAGAAATACTTCAGACTTTTGTGATCAGTGTATATCTCACATTTCTCGCCATAAAGGTAATGCCGCCAAATCTTTAGCGCAAATACCACTGCTGCGAGATCTAAATCGTGAGTAGGGTACCTCTGCTCGTACTCCTTTAACTGCCGAGAAGCATAAGCTATTACCCTCCCAGCCTGCATAAGCACACAGCCGAGACCCTGTCTCGAGGCATCACAATATACCACAAACTTTTCCTTATCTGAAGGAAGAGTTAGTACAGGAGCGGTAATCAAGCGTTGCTTTAACTCCAGGAAACTTTTCTCACACCGATCAGTCCAAACAAACTTCTGGTTCTTTCGGGTCAGCTCCGTTAAGGGTACAGCAATCTTTGAAAAACCCTCAACGAACCGACGATAATAACCAGCCAAACCCAGAAAACTTCTGACCTCTGTAGCTGACTTCGGTGCTGGCCAATCCCGAACAGCTTCAATTTTGGCCGGATCCACCATGATCCCATCTTTATCCACTATGTGCCCCAAAAATGAGACACGGGATAACCAGAATTCACACTTTTTGAACTTAGCATAAAGCTTGTGATCCCGTAATCTTTGCAAAACCGCTCTGAGATGCAACTCATGATCTTTTTCTGTCTCAGAGTACACCAAAATGTCATCGATAAACACAATCACGAACCTATCCAGGTAATCCTTAAACACTCGGTTCATCAAATCCATGAATGTCGCCGGGGCATTAGTGAGTCCAAAAGACATCACAAGAAATTCATAGTGTCCATACCGAGTACGAAACGCAGTTTTTGGGATATCTTCCTCTCGAATTCTCAGCTGATGATAGCCTGAACGAAGATCGATCTTGGAAAAGACCGTCTTCCCCTTCAGTTGATCAAACAGATCATCAATTCGAGGTAAAGGATACTTGTTCTTAATGGTAAGCTTGTTCAACTCCCGGTAGTCAATACACATTCGCAGGGTTCCGTCTTTCTTCTTCACAAACAAAACCGGAGCACCCCAAGGTGAGTAGCTCGGTCTAATGAATCCCAGATTCAATAATTCTTGCAACTGTATCTTCAATTCCTTCAACTCAGCTGGAGCCATTCGGTACGGTGCCTTAGACACTGGATCCACTCCCGGAGCCAGTTCAATAACAAATTCAATTTCCCGAACAGGTGGCAATCCCGGCAAATCTTCTGGAAAGACATCAAGGAACTCACATACCAATCTCGTATGCTCAGGCCCTGATGTCACAGGTTGGCTAGTGTCCACTGTAGTAACTATGAACCCTAGACAACCTCTACCCATCAGGTCTTTAGCTTTCAACAACGATATTCTCGGTATGCGTGCCCCCTGAACTTTACCCACGAACACTGCTGGGTTAGCACTATCGGGCTCAAACACCACCATCTTCCGCTTACAATCAATCATTGCTCCATACTTAGACAGAAAATCCATTCCCAGGATTATGTCAAAATCAGATAATTGCAGTTCAATTAGATTGGCGGTCAATTCACAACCGTCAATCCAAAAAGACAAGGACCGAATCCACCTTGTGGATACTATCAGGTCTCCCGAGGGTAACAGGGTTCCAAACCCCGAAGCATAAATATCACATGGCTTATGTAAACTTTCTATCACTCTACTCGATACATATGAATGAGTAGCTCCCGAATCAAATAACACAGTATAAGCACAACCATTAATAGATAACTGACCTGTCACAACTGACGGACTAGCATCAGCATCTGCCTGAGTTATAGTGAAAAGTCGCCCCGGGTTCTGAGCAACATTCTTCTTAGGCTCTTCTTTCTTAGCTTGGGGACAATCCCTGATAAAGTGGCCCACCACGCCACACTGGAAACATGCCTTGGCTCGGCACTCACCAGGATGATGCTTCTTACATTTAGGACACTCAGGGTATGACCGGAATGAGGACCCGCGGCCTTGACGGCCACCTCTGTTTCCCCGAAACTTTCTATTTCCTCCTGAAGCTCCGAAAGCCTCAGCCTTCCGCTTGTGCTCAGGGTTGCTACTGTCGATCCCCTTACTGAAATTACCACCAGCAGGAGGGTTTGATGCCATGGCGGCATCCTTTACAGCCTGCTCTTTCATCACTTGCTGCTCGGCCTCTTCAGCAATTAAGGCCAAGTCTACCACTCTCTTATACAGAGTGTCATGGGATGTGGTAATTTTCAAGTCTCGACTGATTGTAGCATTCAGTCCTCGAACATACTTCTGTTTTCTGGTAAAATCGGTACGCACCAAATCACCAGCAAATTAGGATAATCGGTCAAATTCCAGAGTATATTCAGCCACCGACATCTTCCCTTGAGTCAACTTCACAAAGTCTTCCTGGTGTGAAGTCCGTACAGCCACATTATAAAACTTTTCTTCAAAAAGTTTCTTAAACTCATCCCATGTCATCACACTGATATCTCGAGTCTGATTCACTATCTCGCACCACACGCGGGCATGATCTTGAAACATAAAGGCCGCACAATTCACCCTCTCAGTTCCCGTCACCCCCATATTATCGAGGATACGGGTAACAGTGCTCATCCACTGATCGGCCTTAATAATATCAATGCCTCCCAGAAAAGCCTGAGGTTGTAGCTTCACAAACCGCTCGAACACAGAGTCCCGGTGCGGCATAATATACCCTTGGTTACCCACCACTGGCACAAGAGCTGGTGGTAACCCTTGATTAGCTGGGACAGCTTGTTGCCTCAAATGTTACAACTCTTCTTCTTGACGAAGTATGACACTCGGCATTTCATGAAACATCTGCTGCCAATCAGCAGGAGGATTAGCATTAACAGCCTCCGCATTATCCCCCGGATTTTGCGGAGGTGGAGGCGGTGCTGGTGGATCGGTTTGGGTAGCCCCGGGCTCTACTTGCTCGCCCTGTGGTCTGGATGATTGCGGAGGGTCCATTACTAGTACCCCTGAAATCAACAACCCCAGCGAGTTAAGCACCGATACCACACTTACGCACTTATTGCCTTAAACCCTAACTCATCTATTTACCTCATTCATATACACATAATAATTAACATTTATAACATGGCATCACATAACACATACATACTCTAGATGCTTGCATACTGCCTAAAATGGAAAGCGGTAAACAGATGATCACACATACAGTCAAGTATTTACTCTCAATACTTACTGCACCATGAGTCGAGCTTATCTCTGACGACGAATGTACATGTTCGACCGGTCTACAGGAAGTTTAAAAACCTTGGCGCTCTGATACAAAATTGTAACGCCCTAAATAATTAGGCACGCTACCCAAAAATTAATTATGAAACCCTAATCCCCTAACCAGGATTACTAATTAAAAAAAACAGCGCAGAATTTAAACTTTTATATTAAACAGACTGAAAATAAACTTGTAATATATTTAAACTTTTTCAAACATAGTTGGGATCCCAAAAATATTTACAAAATTATTACAAGCTCTTTCTTACTAGTCGACCTAAGCGGCAAAACAGAATACAAAAGTCAACACTGTTAGACCCATAACCCGCTTGGTCTGAAGTGGCATGAACATGTACATTCTTCGCCCTGCTCCTGAAACTCATGGCTGATCAGCTAATGCCTTACCCTTTCCTGCACAGTAGAGCACCCGTGAGCCAAGCCCAGCAAGACAGTATAAATCATAACAAATATATTATGCTCATTCACATATGTCTGTATAGCACAGACCTGATCATTATTTCATCATGCCCATTTATGTCTACGTGGCGTAGACCTATGTGTTGCGCTCACACATCTAATTAAATCTACATGACGTAGACCCACGTGTTACTCTCACACGTCTAAATACATTAAGGCCTTAGAAGCGGTTCATCTCGGTTATGAGTACCGAGTCCAACCTGATTATGCCTTGAGCACATAATCCTTAAATCTCATTTCAATTAACATGGCATGGCATTTATACACATATATCACTAGGGTAATAACCCTAGGCTATTAGACCGTTCCTATTAGGGTAATAACCCTAATCCCGGTTACTTAAACATTCATGCATATCATTCTCAACATAAGCGCCACTGCGCATACTCTACATGCTAATCACTGTCTTACATGTTGTCCCGCAATAGTAGAGATTCCAAATCCCTGGGTGCTCCTGACCAGGTGCCGATAATCCTAGTCACACACACTCCGGGATTTTCACAAATAGGGTTAACCCCTGATTTCACATTCATAAAATAAAATCATGGCATTTCAAATACAGATAATCACATAGAGCTCGAAAAGAGCTTTCCAACGGTATAAATAACGTCCCAAACGGAGTCCCGAGTCAAAAGTTATGGCCAAAACAAAATTGAGAAAAATAGAATTTCTCACTTTGCCCGGATCCGGTCATGACGTAGAAAATCCCGTCGCGACGGCCGGTTTAGAACACCCCAAAACTCCATTTTTAAGGTCTTAAACATGTTAATTTTCCATAACTTCGAACCTCAATCATACCATACCCAAAATTAACTTCTTACAGTTAAAAAACATCACAACAAACATCAATTCTAACATTAATCAACAACACCCAACCAAAGCTCCAAAGCTTGAGCAAAATCAACAAAATTCCATACCCAAAAGCTTGAATACATACCATGTCCAGACTCAAGCTTAGCAACAGCAATAAACTTCAAAGCTTAAAACAGATTATAAACACCAATCAAAACCTAAAATACCATTAAATTTCTGCCCAAGCTCAACAACAAAGCATACAACCAATAGAAACCCAATTCCACAAGATTAACATCAAATTACTCAACATGCAACCCATCATCATCAACACCAAAATTATGCTTTTCAAACATAATATTTCAGCAACCAAAACTAGATAAAAATCATAAAAAGTTACCTCAATTCACAATAAAATAAGAGCAATTGGTCTTTCCTCCAAACTCAAGCCAAAAGCAAGCTTTTTCCCTCAACAATTTAAGCTTTAATTTGACAAATCAAGTTGAAAACATCAAAAGGGTAAGAGAGGGTGAGAGGGTTTGGGTGAGAGAGTGAACAAACCAGAAAATCAATCCTTTTTCTTAAAAATCACTTTTAATCAAATATAATCCAAATATGGTCAAATGACCATTTTCCCCCTAGGGCTTATAAAACATACGTATTCACTTTCAAGGGCATAAATGCCATTTCACATTCAAATATTGCCAAATAAATTTCAGATTATCACATGTCAAATAAAATGCCAAATAATTAATTCAATTTACATTTCGGGCCCGAACCCGGTTCGGCCCGAAATTCCCGGGTGTGACTATACCGCGCCAACCTGTCAGAACACACCTGAAAAGACAACACAGGCATACTATATAATAATATAGTTCTATTAAGCACGTAATTAATTTAATCTCAACAATTTACCCTTCTCGGGTCATAATTACCAAAATGCCCCTGGCTCACCAACGGGGTCTTTAATATATTAAAATTCATATAAAATCACGTATATTAAATTATATAATAATATAATTTCCTCAATTATACATAATTATCTAGTTAGGGTTTTGCTAATCCATTTCTTAATTCCGGGTATTACAAAATACCTAACTCATATTCCATACAGTTTTAATCCATTAATAGAAGATGGATATTAAACACTTGAGAAAGTGTAATTGTATTGTATTCTGGAATTAGAAATATAAGAAAATTTCTATTTGGAATCTAAAATTAAAGTCAAAGACTTAAATTTATACAAAATATAATGAGTAATTCTATCTTGGACCAGCACTACTAATACAAACTCTAAGTCAGATTTGCCCATACAAGTAGGAGATTTCTAAGATTGAGGATTTATATCAATTGGGAATAGAATTTCGGGATTATAATCATATGCGTCATTTAATTTCTTAAGAAAAAAAATATAATGACATGAAATGATTTATAGACCATTCATCCAATGATATATTATTGAGCTAATTCGAAATGAATAAGCTAAGAGGAATTAGGATAATTTCGTTTATAAATAAGAATCCAACGATGCTTCGATTAGCGAAAGTCAAAGTAATCTTTTTTATATAATCTTCTTGTTTCATATCGTAAAAATACTAGTCTAAGGTGTCATCAATTGATGAACAGCTAGATGTCGCATATACAATATTTATCTTTCGAGATCTAACGCTATTATGTATGTCTAATGGTGAAAATCCACTAGGGATTTATCTCATTAGATAAACAAACCAAGTTAGACCAACAATGAAGATTCGAAATTAAACTACAACTTAATAACAGAAAATAACATGGTTCAATATAAATTCATACACAATTTAGAAATTATAAACATATAGCAAGTAGAAATGACAAGTGAAAATACTAAAACTTACAATCCTAAATAATTTCCAAGGTTTTTCAACAAACTGATACAGTGTCCCGTTTAGGCGAGAGTCAAAGCATCATCCATTGAATAGAGTTGTCAGCTCATCTAAAATGATAAGCATTCTAGCAACCTTTTATTCGATCAAGATTGGAATTCAGCGTTGTCCCGTTTAGGCGAGAGTCAAGGCAATTCTATCTTATGAGCTTCCACCATTGTTTCATAATTTGCAAGTCAAGTATGGTCGCCACCATTAGGGTGATCCATACCATACAAAACACTTACAAACTACTTATCATGCGAGGTTAAACGGTGCGAAATTGCTAATGAACGTTCCCCCATTAGGGAGGATTCCTCACTAAAACAAACGCGGTGTAAAACCCACAATGGAGATCGAATATCTAAATAATAAAGCTCATTATTTAAAAAGAGTTGTATTTTCTTTGATTCTCTTTATTTATTCTATTTATTTTAAATATATATTTATTTAATTAAAATTTCCAATTTAGAATGAAAAATTCTAAATATAAATTTTAATTTAATATTTATAAATTTTACTTAGATGGATATGAAAATAACATGAATTATTTCCATCTTAGTAATAATTTCCAATAAATATTTAGAAAAATATTCAATTTAAGTTGTTACAAAATTAATTTAAATTAATTTACAACTCAAATTTGATTTTCTATAAATATATATTGCATTTCGAAAAATTAAAGTATTTAAGAATACAATTTTCGAAAATGCATGTTAAAATAAAAAATTAATCCTGGAAAAATTATTCTAATTTAATGTTGGCCCAAAATTAATTAATAAAATTAATTTACAACAAAAAATATAATTTTCCTATTTAATTAAATATATAAGAAAAATTTCAAATATTTAAGTATGATGATGAAAATCAACTTAAATATTAATTTTCTATTTAATTAAATACATTAGAAAAATACTTCAAGCAAAAATATCATCTATCTAGATTTTCCTTTAACTAATTAATTCAATTTCTAATAATATATTTTAATTCATTTATTTTAAATTAATCAATTAATGAAAAAATTATTGATTTAAGTTGATCCAAAATTAAAATAAATAATTTACAACTTTAATCTATTTTTCAAATAAAATTCGAAATTCCAGCATTTAAGAAATGCAATTTCGAAATTTGATTAATAAAATAAAGAAAAATATATTTTGAAAATTATTTAAATTTAGTTGAAAAAATAAATTTCAACTAAAAATAATTTTCTATTTAATTAAGTGTCATGAAAAAGAAATATTTAAGTATCATGATGAAAATAAACTTAGATATTTAATTTTCAAATTAATTAAATGTATTAAATTCAAGAAATAAATAATTAAGTGTAGAGAAGGCTTAATTATTAATCTCTAGTTTAATACTAGGAAAAAATATACTTAAAATAAATTGTACCAAAATTAATTATTTAAATAATTAATTTCACAAGGTATAATATTTTTCCTATTTAATATTAGAAATAATAAGTAGTCTAGAAATAATTATCTAGAAAATATCTTATTTGACTAAGTATCTTTTCCACTAAATTTGAAAAAAAAAATATCTAATTTAGGTTGTATTAGAAAAAATCTAGAACCTAAATATTTTTCAAATTTAAATTTAATTAAATATCAAAAATTAAGTTGTAACCACTTAATTTGAAAATATTCCATTTTAAGTTAATATTCCAAAAGATATTAACTTAAAAAATATCTAAAGAATCTTAATAACCAATGCCTAAAATTCCTCAACTTAATTTTGAAATTTGAAATTCAAAAGATATTCAGATTTAAGTTGGTTAGTTGTAGATAACTAAATATCAACTTAAATAGGAATATTTAATGAAAAATTTAAATTAAGCTCCAGAAAGATTCTAGATGGTTATAATTCTATATATAATTAAATACAAGAAAATACATATAGTTTAGCTTAGAATAAAAAAAAAATTAAACTATAATTTTCTTAAATTAATTTCAAAATAAATGAAATTAATTATGTTGCTAATCAATTTTATTAGGTTAAACTAGTTTAATTAACCTAGTACAGTCATTCAAATCAGGCAAATGGGCCTTCACAATTGGGGTGGTTCATGTGAGGGGGTGCTGGGTTCAGTATGTCGTACCCACTTCTATGGCTCCCAACTCTCAAACAAGGCCCAAAAGAGAGGAATTTAACCTTAATAAGAACAACTGTTATTAATTGAATAGGCCCAAAAACTAAATGAGCCTAAATAAATTCTATCAAGAACTATGATAATTTATTTTAGCAACAGCAACCTATATGTATCTATAATAAAATTAAACACATAGGCTCACACAGGCACACTTTGGATGGGTCCTATCATGTTGCTAGGTCATACACAGATGAAAGAAGATTGTAAATATACCTGTTACAAATTATTAACTTGACCAAGGGAGCCATCAGATCATTAGATCTGGCAAAAAGTAACCATGGCTATTTGCAATCAAGTAATAATAGGTTTTGAAAACTTACAAACAAGCTAAAACACATACTCGCAACAAGGTTAAATTTGGATAGTTGGATGTAGGATTTATTTAATTTTAAATTAAATAATTAATTTCGAAATAATTAATTAAATAAAAAATAATTTTTCGAAAATTTTTAAAAAAAAAAATTGAATCATTCGAAATTTTAAAAAAATTTAAATTTAAAATTAAACCTACAATTTTGAAAAATTAGGTTTCAACCAACCTAAATATCATTTCAAAATTTGCTAACTACTTTTAAAATTTAAATGTTATTTTATAAATAAAAATTAAATAAAAAATAGAAAATATAAGTGAAATATCTTTTTCAGATTTTAAATTTAATTTAAATAAATAAAATAACAAAATTTAAAAGTTAGCAAAATATCTTACATCTATTTAAAATTACATGATTATAATTATCTTATTTTAAATTTAAATAAGGTCAAAATATCTAAAAAAAGATTTAATTTAAAAATATATATAAAATCTGACCTTAAATTTAAAAATAAGATAAGATATAATCAAATTTAAAAATAAGATATGTTTTTAAGCAAGAAGATAGATACTAATTCTATTCAAATTCAAATTACACTAATATCTTGAATTAAATTTAAAAAATATTAAATTAATTCAAAATGATAATTAGAATTGAATTAGGAATAGTAATAGTATATATACAAAACTATACAAAAAATCGGAAGTTAATTCCATGAAAAAGCATGAAAAATCGAAGAAAAACGAAAAAATTGTGAGCTGTACGGACAGTTTTCGCGATCGCAGGAAAATTTCAGCACAGCTCCGATTTTTTTTTCGAATCTTCAAAAAATCATAACTAATTCAAATAAAATCGAAATTGAGTTATGTAAAAGGATAACTTGCTTAATTTTTTCCATACTATCCAATAAAAATAATTCCAGAAACAGAATCGCAATTATTTTTCACGAAAATTTACAAACATCAATCAATCATCAAATAACACTCAATACAACATGATACCATCCAAAAACAAACAAACAATCGTTTTAAAGTCCAAATTTCTTGCAAGTAAATTAATTACCATGGCTCTGATACCAGTTGTTGGAAATTATTTTACCAGGATCTTAGATCTACTCACAAGTATGTTTATTAACACCGTAAATATGAACTTTCTAAAACGATGAAATAAACACATATAAAGTTTAGGAAACCTTACATTGGGTGCAGCGGAATATAATGACTCCTTCCGTTCAGATATCTAGCCCTTGATTCCTTTCTATAGCAGAGCATTATCAATATCTGAACCTGGATCTCTTTCTCTAAATCTTTGATGCTGAAACTCCTTTTGCTGAATGTCTTTCTTCACGATCTTCCTCACTATGATTGAGGTATCACTTGCTGTGTGTGGGCACTACTCTCACACTAAGATTTTCGAAATTGAAGAGGGAAGGAGAAAGAGAAGGGTCAGCCAAAGATAGGGAGAGAGAAGGCTCAGTTTTTTCTGAATCAGAAGTGTAGAAATTTAAGTGTAAATTTCCTGAAGCCTTCACTATCTATTTATAGCATTCCACTAGGGTTAGGTTTGAATTATTTGGCATTAAAATAATGAAAATATCAGAGGGAAAAACCCTACAATAGTGGTCGGCCCTACACAGTGGATTTGGGCCTCACTTTTTGCAATTTTGCAGTTTTATATTTTCTGCATCTGATTTTCTCAAAAACGCCAATTTTCTAATTCAACCATTTAAATGTCAATCCTAACTATTTAATAACTATAAATAATTATTAAATAATATTGTCATTTATCATATTTATTAATTGAACCATACAAAGTATCATAATTAACAAATATGCCCCTATAAACTCTTTCTTTACAATTTCGCCCTTACTTAGTGAAAAATTCACAAATAGACATAGTCTAACTTGAGAATTATAATTGATTAATCAAAACAAATTACATGAGTCTTACAAGCAATATTATCTACACTAGTGGGGGGACCATGGGTCTATATAACCGAGCTTCCAATAAGTAGATCAAGAATTTAGCACTAAAATTCACTAACTTATTAATTCTTCGTTGAATCCACACATAGAACTTAGAATTGCACTCTCAGTATATAGAATGCTCTATATGTTCCACCATATAGACACATCATTAGTTATCCATTGTTATAATCCTAATGTGATCAATGATCCTCTATATGAATGATCTACACTGTAAAGGGATTAAATTACCGTTACACCCTACAATGTATTTATTCCTTAAAACACTTGACCCCGTATAAATGATATTTCAGCTTATGTGAAATGAGTACTCCACCATTTATGTTCGTTTGGTCAAGCTCGAAGGAGATCATCCTTTGCTTACTATTCGCCAGATAGAAGCTATAGATTCCATGTTTATGCTAGCGCTCCCACTCAATTGCACTACCATGTTCCCAAAATGTACGTATCACCCTGACCTAAAAGTAGGCTTAACTAACAAATCAAAGAACACGAATAGCCTTACAAGATTGAGCCTAATCATAACAGGATTAAGAACATTTGATCTAGGATCAACTAGGCGATATTGACTTGAATAGATATTACGGTAAGTTTAATAAATCAAAGTCAAAGTTCAATATCGGTCCCTTCCGATGCATACTCCATGCATCCAACCTGAGCTTTACTTTAACCAATGCTTTGGAAAGAACATAGCACTTCTCCAAATGCAAGTAAACTCTGTTGTAGATTATCATATCAGTAAAACCCTATGTCTGATAAATCTAGGAAACTTTATTCACATAGTCATGTTTACTTTCCAATGTGTTGACGGCACAATAAACAGGATCAAGTATGTGAAAAGGGTTTTAGATGAATTTATACATTATGTACATATAATCATGAAATAAATCATGTGAACCATGCAACATTAAATGTTATTTCTGATCTATATTAATAAGTAAATCTGATTATATTGAAATGAGTTTTATTTAGGGCATAAAACCCAACAGATACGTACATTTTGGGAACACGGTAGTGCAATTGAGTGGGAGCGCTAACATAAACATGGAATCTATAGCTTCTATCTAGCGAATAGTAAGTAAAGGATGATCTCCTTCGAGCTTGACCAAACGAAAATAAATGGTGGAGATCTCATTTCACATAAGCTGAAATATCATTTATACGGGGTTAAGTGTTTTAAGGATTAAATACATTGTAGGGTGTAACGGTAATCTAATCCCTTTACAGTGTAGATCATTCATATAGAGGATCATTGATCAAATTAGGATTATAACAATGAATAACTAATGATGTGTCTATATTTTGGAACATATAGAGCATTCTATATACTGAGAGTGCAATTCTAAGTTCTATGCGTGGATGTAACGAAGAATTAATCAGTTAGTGAATTTTAGTAATAAATTCTTGATCTACTTATTGGAAGCTCGGTTATATAGACCCATGGTCCCCGCACTAGTTGAGATAATATTGCTTGTAAGACTCATATAATTGGTTTTGATTAATCAATTATAATTCCCAATTAGACAATGTCTATTTGTGAATTTTTCACTAAGTAAGGGCAAAATTGTAAAGAAAGAGTTTTAGGGGCATATTTGTTAATTATGATACTTTGTATGGTTCAATTAATAAATATGATAAATCACAATATTATTTAATAATTATTTATAGTTATTAAATAGTTAGAATTGGCATTTAAATGGTTGAATTAGAAAATTGGCGTTTTTGAGAAAATCAGATGCAGAAAAGATAAAACTGTAAAATTACAAAAAGTGAGGCCCAAATCCACTATGTATGGCCGGCCACTTTTGTAGGGAATTTAAACTGATATTTTCAATATTTTAATGCCAAATAATTCAAACCTAACCCTAGTGGAATGCTATAAATAGATAGTGAAGGCTTCAGGAAAATTAGACTTCTGATTCAGAAAAAACTGAGCCTTTCTTTCTCCCTATCTGGCCGACCACTCCCTTTCTCTTTCTTCCCTCTTAAATTTCGAAATTCTTAGTGTGAGAGTAGTGCCCACACACAGCAAGTGATACCTCAACCATAGTGAGGAAGATCGTGAAGAAAGACTTTCAACAAAAAGGAGTTTCAGCACTAAAGAATCAGAGAAAGAGATCCAGGTTCAGATATTGATAATGCTCTGCTACAGAAAGGAATCAAGGGCTAGATATCTGAACGGAAGGAGTCATTATATTCCGCTGCACCCAATGTAAGGTTTCCTAAACTTTATATGTGTTTATTTCATCGTTTTAGAAAGTTCATATTTAGGGTGTTAATCAACATACTTGTGAGTAGATCTAAGATCCTGGTAAAATAATTTCCAACAACTGGTATCAGAGCAATGGTAATTGATTTGCTTGCAAGAAATTTGGACTTTAAAACAATTGTTTGATGTTTTGGATGGTATCATGTTGTATTGAGTGTTATATAATGATTGATTGATGTTTGTGAATTTTCGTGAAAAATAATTGAATATCTGTTTCTGGAATTATTTTTATTGGATAGTATGAAAAACATTAAGCAAGTTACTTTTTTTACAGAACTCAATTTCGATTTAATTTGAATTAGTTATGATTTTTTGAAGTTTCGAAAAAATCGGGGTTGAGCTGAATCCCACCTGCTCGCGCGGAGAGGCTGCTAGCAGCCCCCTGTGCCTAGGTTTCACGCCCAAGCCAGCCCATGCGCGCCGAAGCATACTGTCCGTACAGCTCGCAATTTTTTCGTTTTTCTTCATTTTTTCATGCTTTTTCATGGAATTAACTTCCGATTTTTTGTGTAGTTCTGTATTTATACATTTACTATTCCTAATTCAATTCTAATTATCATAATTAATTTATTTTATATTTTTTAAAAATAATTCATGATATTAGTGTAATTTGAATTTGAAAATAGTAAACATCTATCTTTTTTGCTTAATTATCTATCTTATTTTTAAATTTGATTATATCTTGTCTTATTTTTAAATTTAAGGTCAGATTTTAAATTTTTAAATTAAATTTTTTTTAAATAATTTGACCTTATTTAAATTTAAAATAAGATAACTATAATCATGTAATTTTAAATAGATGTAAGATATTTTGCTAACTTTTAAATTTTATTATTTTATTTATTTAAATTACATTTAAAATCTGAAAAAGATATTCATTTATCTTTTTTAATTTTTTATTTAATTTTTATTCATAAAATAACATTTAATTTTTAAAAGTAGTTAGCAAATTGTGAAATGATATTTAGGTTGGTTGAAACCTAATTTTTCAAAATTGTAGGATTAATTTTAAATTTTATTTTTTTTGAAATTTCGAAAAAAAATTTAAATTTTTTTTTATTTTTAAATTCTCGAAATTTTTTTTATTTAATTATTTAATTTTGCGAAATAATTTATTTAAAATTAAATAAATCCTACATCCAACTATCCAGCTAACCTTGTTGTAGGAGTATGTGTTTTAGCTTGTTTGTAAGTTTTTTAAAACCTATTATTGCTTGATTGCAAATAGTCATGGTTACTTTTTGCCAGATCTAATGATCTGATGGCTCCCTTGGTAAAGTAAATAATTTGTAACAGGTATATTTACAATCTTCTTTCATCTGTGTATGACCTAGCAACATGATAGGACCCATCCAAAGTGTGTCTGTGTGAGCCTATGTGTTTAAATTCATTAAAGATGCATATAGGTTGTTGTTGCTAAATAAATTATCATAGTTCTTGATAGATTTTATTTAGGCCCATTTAGTTTTTGGGCCTATTCAATTAATAACAGTTGTTCATTTTAAGGTTAAATTCTTCTCTTTTGGGCCTTGTGTGAGAGTTGGGAGCCATAGTAGTGGGTACGACATACTGAACCCAGCACCCCCTCACATGAACCACCCCAATTGTGAAGGCTCATTTGCCTGATTTGAATAACTGTACTAGGTTAATTATACTAGTTTAACCTAATAAAATTGATTAGCAACATAATTAATTTCATTTATTTTGAAATAAATTTAAGAAAATTATAATTTAAAGAATTTTTTATTCTAAGCTAAACTATATGTATTTTCTTGTATTTAATTAAATATAGAATTATAACCATCTTGATTCTTTCTGAAGCTTAATTTAAATTTTTCATTAAATATTCCTATTTAAGTTGATATTTAGTTATCTACAACTAACCAACTTAAATCTGAATATCTTTTGGATTTAAAATTTCAAAATTAAGTTGAGAAATTTTAGGCATTGGTTATTAAGATTCTTTAGATATTTTTTTTTAAGTTAATATCTTTCGAATATTAACTTAAAATGGAATATTTTAGATATTTTTTAAGTTAATATCTTTTCGAATATTAACTTAAAATTGAATATTTTTAAATTAAGTGGTTACAACTTAATTTTTGATATTTAATTAAATTTAAATTTGAAAATATTTAAGTTCTAGAATTTTTCTAATACAACTTAAATTAGATATTTTTTCAAATTTTGTAGAAAAGATACTTAGTCAAATAAGATATTTTATAGATAGTAATTTCTAGACTACTTATTATTTCTAATATTAAATAGGAAAATATTATACATTGTGAAATTAATTATTTAAATAATTAATTTTGGTACAATTTATTTTAAGAATATTTTTCCTAGTATTAAACTAGAGATTAATAATTAAGCCTTCTCTACACTTAATTATTTATTTCTTGAATTTAATACATTTAATTAATTTGAAAACTAAATATCTAAGTTGATTTTCATCATGATACTTAAATATTTCTTTTTCATGACACTTAATTAAATAGAAAATTATTTTTAGTTGAAATTTATTTTTTCAACTAAATTTAAATAATTTTCAAAATATATTTTTTCTTTATTTTATTAATCAAATTTTGAAATTGCATTTCTTAAATGCTAGAATTTCGAATTTTATTTGAAAAATAGATTAAAGTTGTAAATTATTTATTTTAATTTTGGACCAACTTAAATCAATGATTTTTTCATTAATTGATTAATATAAAATACATGAATTAAAACATATTATTAGAAATTGAATTAATTAGTCAAAGAAAAATCTAGATAGGTGATATTTTTGCTTAAAGTATTTTTCTAGTGTATTTAATTAAATAGAAAATTAATATTTAAGTTGATTTTCATCATCATACTTAAATATTTAAAAATTTTCTTATATATTTAATTAAATAGGAAAATTATATTTTTTGTTGTAAATTAATTTTATTAATTAATTTTGGGCCAACATTAAATTAAAATAATTTTTCCAGGATTTATTTTTTATTTTAACATGCATTTTCGAAAATTGTATTCTTAAATACTTTAATTTTTCGAAATGCAATATATATTTATAGAAAATTAAATTTGAGTTGTAAATTAATTTAAATTAATTTTGTAACAACTTAAATTGAATAATTTTCTAAATATTTATTGGAAATTATTACTAAGATGGAAATAATTAATGTTATTTTCATATCCATCTAAGTAAAATTTATAAATATTAAATTAAAATTTATATTTAGAATTTTTCATTCTAAATTGGAAATTTTAATTAAATAAATATATATTTAAAATAAATAGATTAAATAAAGAGAATCAAAGAAAATACAACTCTCTTTAAATAATGAGCTTTATTATTAAGATATTCGATCTCCATTGTTGGTTTTACATCGCGTTTGTTTTAGTGAGTAATCCTCCCTAATGGAGGAACGTTCATTAGCAATTTCGCACCGTTTAATCTCGAAAGATAAGTAGTTTGTAAGTGTTTTATATGGTATGGATCACCCTAATGGTGGCGACCATATTTGACTTGCAAATTGCGAAACAATGGTGGAAGCTCATAAGATAGAATTGCCTTGACTCTCGCCTAAACGGGACAACGCTGAATTCCAATCTTGATCGAATAAAAGGTTGCTAGAATGTTTAACATTTTAGATGAGCTGACAACTCTATTCAATGGATGGTAGCTTTGACTCTCGCCTAAACGGGACACTGATATCAGTTTGTTGAAAACCTTGGAAATTATTTAGGATTGTATGTTTTAGTATTTTCACTTGTCATTCCTACTTGCTATACGTTTAATAATTTCTGAATTGTGTATGAATTTATATTGAACCATGTTATTTTCTATTATTAAGTTGTAGTTTAATTTCGAATCTTCATTGTTGGTCTAACTTGGCTTGTTTATCTAATGAGATAAATCCCTAGTGGATTTTCACCATTAGACATACATAATAGTGTTAGATCTCGAAAGATAAATATTGTATATGCGACATGTAGCTGTTCATCAATTGATGACACCTTAGACTAGTATTTTTACGATATCAAACAAGAAGATTAAATATAAATAAGATTACTTTGACTTTCGCTAATCGAAGCATCGTTGGATTCTTATTTATAAACGAAATTATCCTAATTCCTCTTAGCTTATTCATTTCGAATTAGCTCAATAACATATCATTGGATGAATGGTCTATAAATCATTTCATGTCATTCTATATTTTCTCTTAAGAAATTAAATGACGCATATGATTATAATCCTAAAATTCTATTCCCAATTGGTATAAATCCTCAATCTTAGAAATCTCCTACTTGTATAGGCAATCAGACTTAGAATTAAATTAGTAGTGGTGGTCCAAGATAGAATTACTCATTATATTTGGTATAAATTTAAGTCTTTGACTTTAATTTTAGATTCCAAACAGAAATTTTCTTATATTTCTAATTCCAGGATGCAATACAGTTACACCTTCACAAGGGTTTAATATCCATCTTCTATTAATGGATTCAAACTGTATGGAATATGAGTTAGGTATTCTGTGACCAGGATCCACTTACACTATTCTAAGAATTCTTTGATGTAACTAAACCTAAGTCATCAAAAGACACTACCACATTTTTTTTAATCTATGGCATTTGTATCTTGTTAATAGTGGATTTGACAAGATCAATCTCTGCAAAGAGTCAATATGCCTATATCCACTGAAAGTAGTTCATCTCATTCGCAGATGGATGTACATTCAGGGGTGGATATGAGTTTTTCGTTGTATTCTTAAAACGATAACTCTAGATTATACCTTTTAGCAAGAAATTTGAAATGTTTAAAAAATTTCATTAATTTCTAGCAATAGTTAAAACCATTAAGGTAAGTGGTTAAAGATCTTACGAACTGATAGGGGTGGAGAAATAGTTAGTAGATATGCAGTTCAAAGATCATTAAATTGATTTTTGAATTATATCCAAACTCACCTCCCCAGAAATTTCGAGTTGCATGTTGATGATTAGTTACTAGTCGTGTCCTAATTCCTTCTATGGTAGTACAATTTCAGAATGATGTAATGGTTGTATACTTAATGTAAATCATTACTAGATTCATGGATGACCTAATCAAAATCTTAAGAAAAGCTAAAACTGTTAACCATGGTTTGTTAGCTATTCTAAGTGATTAGGGGTGGACCATCCCATAGTCAATAGATAAGAAAGTGTTTGTTCAAACAAATACTACTTTTTTAAGAAAATGACTAAGTCTGAAAATAAAGTAGCAAATAAAGGAGATATATTTTCTTGATTCCAAAAGTGTTCTATCATCTTATATGACATATGATGATCCCACTGCCTCTGTTGTCTTGTCACAACCAAAGAGGTTAATACCATTTAGTTTTCTTAGACATAATTCACGGTACCTTGTCGTAGTGGGAGAGTTTCTAGGAATTCACCTTCTTATGACTTGGGAGACACTAGTCATTAAAATCCATTGTGAGTTTAAACAAGTAATGGATTGTCAAGATAAGAAACTAAGAAGAAAAGCCAATAGAACTATGGTTTAATCCATTCACATGGAGTAACCTAAAGTTTTCTATTACAAGGACATAAAAGGAAATTTTCGTTTATAAGTCTATTCAATGGACTTAACAAAACTTCCTGTTCCTAGTATTATAGGTTTGAGTTTATCTAAACCTATGGCTTGTGGTATACCTGGTAATTACTTACTCTAATGCAAGCAACTTACTTTAGTAAGATGCTGAAGCATTTTCTTTCTAATGGCAATCTATAGAAGCTTCTCGACTTCTAGGCATAGATTTTATTTATCTAAGGAAAAGTCTCAACTATTCCAGAAAAGATAAAGCCATGAAAGAATTTCTTAAATCAACAGTGAGAGGCCTTAGATATGCTTTTGTATGCCTTAGACCAGACACCTGTTGTTGAGTGGGAGTAATGAGTAGGTATCAGATTAATCCAAGGGAAGAACATTGGAAGACAATCAAGTAAATCCTAAGATTAAGAAGAGGAACTATATGTTAGTCTATAAGAGTGTGTTTAAAACTCTTAGACTACACCACATCAGATTTCGAAATTTGCCTTTGTGCTAGAAAATCTTTCTGATAAGATGGTGATTACTCTGGGGGTGGAATAGTGATTTTGGAGAAGTGTAAAAACATACCTGAAGTCTCTAGGTCTACAAGAAAGGGAGTGAATGTTAAAGTTGCAGGAAAGGTACTTATTCAGTCTAAGGAAAGTTCTATACATTTTTGGCACCATTCCAAATTGCCTTAACTACTTGTGTTACTTCCTGAAGGACCAAGAAGTAGTTGCCAAAGATATAGAATCCAGTATCCCAAGAGAGTAGACATATAGAGAGGAATTTCACATTATCAATGATTTTGTGATTAAGGAAGAGTAATGGTGGAGAAAAGGTTGTGTTTAATTCAACCTTTCAGATCCTATTACGAGGAGTTTACTACTACTACACTTGATTTGTATATCAAGGTGTTAAGATTATTTGAAATGCACATTTTGTTTTATATTAGTGTAAGTGGGAGTTTGTTGGGTTTTATGCCCTAAATAAAACTCATTTCAATATAATCAGATTTACTTATTAATATAGATCAGAAATAACATTTAATGTTGCATGGTTCACATGATTTATTTCATGATTTTATGTACATAATGTATGACTTCATCTGAAACTCTTTTCACATACTTGATCATGTTTATTGTGCTGTCAACACATTGGAAAGTAAACATGACTATGTGAATAAAGATTCCTAGATTTATCAGACATAGGGTTTTACTGATATGATAATCTACAACAGAGTTTACTTGCATTTGGAGAAATGCTATGTTCTTTCCAGAGCATTAGTTAAAGTAAAGCTCAGGTTGGATGCATGGAGTATGCATCGGAAGGGACCGATATTGAACTTTGACTTAGATTTATTAAACTTACCGTAATATCTATTCAAGTCAATATCGCATAGTTGATCCTAGATCAAATGATCTTAATCCTGTTATGATTAGGCTCAATCTCGAAAGGCTATTCGTGTTCTTTGATTTGTTAGTTAAGCCTACTTTTAGGTCAGGGTGATACGTACATTTTGGGAACACGGTAGTGCAATTGAGTGGGAGCGCTAACATAAACATGGAATCTATAGCTTCTATCTAGCGAATAGTAAGTAAAGGATGATCTCCTTCGAGCTTGACCAAACGAAAATAAATGGTGGAGATCTCATTTCACATAAGCTGAAATATCATTTATACGGAGTCAAGTGTTTTAAGGAATAAATACATTGTAGGGTGTAACGGTAATCTAATCCCTTTACAGTGTAGATCATTCATATAGAGGATCATTGATCAAATTAGGATTATAACAATGGATAACTAATGATGTGTCTATATGGTGGAACATATAGAGCATTCTACATACTGAGGGTGCAATTCTAAGTTCTATGCGTGGATTCAACGAAGAATTAATCAGTTAGTGAATTTTAGTAATAAATTCTTGATCTACTTATTGGAAGCTCGGTTATATAGACCCATGGTCCCCGCACTAGTTGAGATAATATTGCTTGTAAGACTCCTATAATTGGTTTTGATTAATCAATTATAATTCTCAATTTAAACTATGTCTATTTGTGAATTTTTCACTAAGTAAGGGCGAAATTGTAAAGAAAGAATTTTAGGGGCATATTTGTTAATTATGATACTTTGTATGGTTCAATTAATATATATGATAAATGACAATATTATTTAATAGTTATTTATAGTTATTAATTAGTTAGAATTGGCATTTAAATGGTTGAATTTGAAAATTGCCATTTTTGAGAAAATCAGATGGAGAAAAGATAAAACTGCAAAATTGCAAAAAGTGAGGCCCAAATCCACTATGTATGGCCGGGCACTTTTGTAGGGAATTTAAACTGATATTTTCATTATTTTAATGCCAAATAATTCAAACCTAACCCTAGTGGAATGCTATAAATAGATAGTGAAGGCTTCAGGAAAATTAGACTTCTGATTCAGAAAAAACTGAGCCTTTCTTTCTCCCTATCTGGCCGACCACTCCCTCTCTCTTTCTTCCCTCTTAAATTTCGAAATTCTTAGTGTGAGAGTAGTGCCCACACACAGCAAGTGATACCTCAACCATAGTAAGGAAGATCGTGAAGAAAGACTTTCAGCAAAAAGGAGTTTCAGCACTAAAGAATCAGAGAAAGAGATCCAGGTTCAGATATTGATAATGCTCTGCTACAGAAAGGAATCAAGGGCTAGATATCTGAACGGAAGGAGTCATTATATTCCACTGCACCCAATGTAAGGTTTCCTAAACTTTATATGTGTTTATTTCATCGTTTTAGAAAGTTCATATTTAGTGTGTTAATCAACATACTTGTGAGTAGATCTAAGATCCTGGTAAAATAATTTCCAACAGCCTCGACCCTAGTTCCCTCGGAACCTCTTGTTCTGACCTGAGCCACCAGGTGCAAATGGTGCCTTTCATTTCTCATTGGTGGTCGAGCCACTACCACCCCTTCCATAACCAGGGGTAGGAGGAGTAGGGGCTCAACCAACAACCTGAGTCCCTCGGGACTCCTGAGTGCACTCAACTGCGCTCTCAGCTCGGAGTGCTTTCCCCACCATGTAAGCATAGGTGGTGTTGTCATCAATGGTAATCATAAGGTCATGTTTTATTTTTAGGTTTAATCCATCCATGTACTTTTCTTTCTTGCTGAAATTGGTGGGCACAATTCTCGAGGCCAACCTAGCCAATCAATCAAACTACGTTGTGTATTCAGTAACACTCATATTCTCCTTTTGGATCAGTTGGGTAAATTCTTTTCTTTTTGCACTTCTGACCGCCTTGTTGTCGTACTTTGCGTTAAAGAACTCCTAAAACTCTTCCCAAGTAGCAGTAGTAACATCACGAGTCAGGGACACCATGTCCCACTAAACCAGCATCTTCTTGGAACTGGAATGTGGCACAAGCCACTCTGTCATTATCGGTGACGCCCAGAAAGTTTAGAATTCTTGTAATAACAGTCATCCACTGCTCGGCTTTCATTACATTGAGACCTCCTAGAAAGACTGGAGGTGCCTACTTACGGAACCTTTCATACAATGGTTCCATTCGATTTACCGTAGCAACTGGCCTTGCCTGCAGAATGGGGGCAGGAGCCACTTGTATTTCTAGAGTAGGCATTGTAGGAGCACCCTGCTGCCTCAAACGTCTGATTTCTTCTTCTTGTTCGTTAATTTTAGCTTGCATTGCTACAAACCTATTTTCCCATTCCTGGGCAACCTGCGACGGGTTGACATCTCCCCGACCACGTGCCCTGCCTCTAGGGCCTCTGCCTCGGCCACGAACATTTTGGGGAATCTGAGCTACTTAACCGCCACTAGATCCGACCGAGTTACCCTGACTCTTAGTGTTTCGCCTAGCGTCCATTCTATTAAAACAGCCAACGAAACCAAGAGCTAGCCTGATCAGATCGCGATCAAGAATAACTTACTAATTACCGCTTATTTTTTAAATTTAAAATATGCGCCTATTCAACTATCAGGCTACAAACATGCTTCCTATCAAGCTTTTCTTAAAACATACTATTAAAATAAACTACTAAAGCAATAAAGGCTTACTAAACCATGAGTCGAGTTGATCACTAAAGATGATTGTACATGTCGTGACGATCTTCGAAAGACAACCTGGAAGCTTTGATACATAATTGTAACACCCTACTAGTTTAGGCGTGTTAACGTGATTTTTAACTTAATTGTGCATCTTGTTGCTAATCAACGAGTTTATTAAAAATCGTGAATATTTAAAAATTTCATTTAACTATCAAAATAACATTAAACCAGGATCTCGTTTTACAAACTACTTACTAAATTTTCATAGTTCATAGTACGAAAGTTGTCGACTAGCGACTAAATAAATTAACACCCAGCTGTCCCAAAGACCGTACGCTCTAGGCCTAACCGCCCCGGCATGTACAATCTTCATATGCTCGCTCTCATAGCTGCTCAACCTTAGCCTTGCCCTTACCTACACACGAAAACAATATTTGTGAGTCGACATACTTAATAAGAAAAGCATAATCAATAACATAGTAATAACCCGGATTATAGCCAGGCGCCCATACACCCAACCATAACCCTATCCCCGTGTCCAACACAATACTGAGTCTAGAACATTCGTACAACAATACTATCGACCATAATATCAGCCTATACTTAGTATGCTAGTCATACTCTAGCCACACTGATGTGATAGCATCGATCAGTATCTGAGCCAAACTTACATCTATCAGTATCCAATATAACTCTATGTATACTGATACCGCTATCAATGTAATCTAACAGGCTTAACAAGCATGTACGCTAAACATGTAAACACATATGCATATCATTATCTTACCTCATTTTCGGGTTCAGGTGTGCCAGTCAACCTAAGTGGAACAGCTGCTCGATGATTTACAGGCCCCTAAATCACATTATTCGTAAAACTGGTGAGTGACACGCTAAATCACTTTTCGGGGACTAAAACTTGAAATTAAAAGTTTCCCTATTGATGGATAACATGGCAATACTCTAAATATCGTAAAAATTGGAAAAATTAAGATTCCCTAAAATGTCCCAACTGGTAGACCGGTTCCCCAACCGAAATTTTGATTTGTGGGGTTTCCTAGGGACCAACTGGTCACCGGTTCCTATAGGTCCCCCCTGAACCGGTCGACCGATTCAATGCAAGAAACACCAAAAACTTCCCAATCCACTCAATTTGACACCAAACTTCATACAAACTTCCAAACCTGCTATTTAGACCATAAAGAAGATAAACCAAGCAATAAAACACCTCAACATATCCAAAATCATAAATTACCATTAGAGAGCAAAGCTTGAGTTCATAAACTCAAACCTTGCTCAACCAACACAAACAGCCTTAAAACTAGCTCAAACCAACATAAATCACCTTAATTTAACCTCAGAATACCCTAATTCACAAAATCAAGCAAAAACCTTAACTTAGCACTTAAGAAAACTAAGGGAAAAGGTGCTAGATGGGTTACCATCAATGGATTCACCAAGAACCAACTAATATCCACAAAAACAAGCTGAAGAAACACCAATTTTTGATGCTGGTTCTCCAAGGAATTCGAGAGAGAGAGGGAGAGAGAGAGATCCAAGTGTACAGACTCCTAGGAACACAAGAGATCCACCAGCGATAAATCCCAGATAAGTTAATACACAACCATCGATGGTGGGGCATGGAGTGACTTCCCCTCTGGCTGGGTTCACACCAAGTGGACAAGAAATTGGGAATACCAGTACAGCGGCCGACCAAACTACTCCTGACACCGAGATCCTGTCCACCAATAACACTCAAAGGCCTGTTAGAGATGATACTAAACTTCAAAACTTGCGAGTTACGCTTGGACTTATGCAAGGCCATATCAACATGATGTACCATGATGAGGAGGATCTCCAAACAACTATCAACCTTGCCTTTGATGAGCAAAGACATCAATTTATAGAATGGAGGGACCAGGAGATGGAAGTCATGAGGGCTCAGTAGGCAGCCATTGACAACCGTTCCAGGCAGGCCACCATGCTGATTAGAAGGGCCTACCAAGTTACTGGTCAGCAATTAGTGACTGATTCTAGCATCCCCTAAAGCAGGACAGAAAAGTATGTAGCTTGCCATACCACACAAACTTATAACAGTCAATCATCCAATCCAAGACCACAAGACCAAACTATGGGCCAAACAGTAGACGGCAAGACCTTGCTAGACTGCCCCTGCGAGGAGGTACTCAATTAAACAGCTCTACTCAAACAGAGGTATTAGGCCAACCTCTCAACCCGGCTGGTTAGACTAAAGAACTCTTGATACGTCAGTGTTTGAACGGTTAGGTACCGTGCATGACCACAAAAACGATCTGAATCATAAAAATGGATTGGACAGGCAAAACAATCCACTAGTTATCCAGTAAAATAACTATGCTCAAGATCCAGTTCAAAGAGATCTTAATGTGACACAAGTTGGTCAACAACCTGGCCAAGTTCATCCACTTGTGCAAGCATAAATAGATCAACTTAAGAACCTCATACAAGGCCTGACCGGCCCAGAACTCACAGATCTCGAACTCGACCAGGCAAGAGGATCACCCTTCTCACCTAAAACCAATGATCTTGACCTATCCCCAAAGTTCAAAATGTCAGTATGGAAAATGTACATGGGAAAAGAAGATCCTTTATCTCACTTGAAATACTTTGAGATGCAAATGGATCTGCAAGGGGTAAGAGGCAATGTATGGTCTAGAATTTTTCTAACCACACTAGTAGAGGCCGCCCAACAATGGTATTTCAAATTACCTCTAGGAAAGTTTAATTCATGGATTTCCTTTTCATCTAAATTCCATGGACGATTTTCCTCCTCTCATCAGCTACCCTCACACCTAGAAGACTTAGTAGAAGTGAAACAAATGCTAGGAGAACCTCTAAGGGTCTACATTAGCAGGTTCCTGACTAAAGCAACAAAAGTTTAAGGGATAATTGAGGAAGGAAGATTGGTTGTAATACTTAGGGCATTGAGCCTCTGGGAGAACTATGGAAGGATATTAAGAGATTAACTGTGGGGTCGATGGCAGAATTTCTAAACCAAGCAGATGGATTCATTAAGCTCGAAGAGGCAGTACAACATGTGGATACAATGGGACAGAAGAAAAATCAGTAACACACCACTATAGCCGCTACATCCGCCCAGAATTCATAGCATCCTAGCAGTTTGAATCAAAAAGGAAAGAGGTCAAACAATGACAATAGATATGGCAATGGGAAGAAAAGCAAGTTCAATGGAAACTCCAAACAACATCCTAGGGAGAATGCCTCAAAATTTACTACTTTCTCAGTCTTAATAGATGATATAGAAATAATGTATGCAACTACCCAGTCTATGGTGCCATACAAGAAACCCTCTCCCATGAAAAAGGACATGAGCAAAAGAGACACAACCAAGTTTTGTCATTTTCTTGCGGACTACGGCCATGACACAAATGAATGTAACAATTTGAAGTGGGAGATCGAGTTCCTGATCAGAAAAAATAACCCACACTTACAAAAATATGTCAAGGTCGACCAAGAACAAAGGGCTGCCCAGGCAGATAAATAACCAAATCCAACTAATGCCTCCACCAGTAGACGGGCATCTTCAGGTTATCATTGGGGGCCCATACCTTGCTGGAGACTCGGGCAAAGATAGAAAAAAGTATGCCCAGTCCTTGCAGTATGAACAAAATGATGCAATTCTTGGTCGTGGAGGAGAGAAAACCTAATGTACCAGGTGTTGGAGAACCAATAATAACATTCACCGAAATAGATGCTAGCCATGTCATTTTTCCACATAATGACCCTTTGGTCATTAAGGTGCAGATTGCGAAAAAATGGCAGCATGGACTATGGTAAACCACAGAGCTTCCTGAAATATTCTATTCAAGACAACATATAAAAAAATGGGACTCTAGCTTAAAGACTTGATTCCTTGCACCCAACTAGTCTACGAGTTCTACGGCCAGAGTTTAGCGCCACTAGGACAAATTCGCTTACCACTTATAGTAGGACAAGCTTTGAAGAGCATAACGATAATGGCACAATAATTGGTGATCGATGTCCCTTCAGCTCTTAACGTCATCTTAGGCTGACCAGCTCTATATGACTTGAAAGTTGTCACATCAGTATTCCACTTTTGCATTAAGTTCCCAACTAAAAGTGGAGTGGGTTGTCTATAGGGAAATTTAAGGATTGCACAGGAATGTTATAACCTTGCTCTATCTAAAGTCAAAAAGGAAAATACTTCTCTCCAGAGTTCAGAGAAAGGGAAAGGCATTGCCCAATAGGAATTCACCCAAGGCGGGGAGGAAGATATGGATCCTTGACATGGGGAATAAAATGCAAATGTTGTGCTAGTAGAAGAGTTAGAAGAAGTGGAGATCGATCCAACCATCTTGACTAGGAAGCTCAAAATTTGTAAGGGTTTGTTGGTTGAAGTAAAATTAGCCTTAATAAAATTTCTAAGAGAAAAGCTTGACATTTTTACCTAGTCACATGAGGATATGGTCGACATTGACCCCACTGTCATGTCTCATGCCCTAAATATTAATCCAAACTTTTGTCCTGTCCAGCAGAAGAGAAGGTTATTGGATAAAGAACGTGCGCAGGCACTAAAAGAAGAGGTAGAAAGGCTCTGCACAAACAAGTTTATTATTGAAGCTTTCTACTTGACTTGGGTGGCTAACCCCGTACTAGTACCCAAGCCAAACAAAAAATGTCAAGTATGTATTGCCTTCACCGACCTCAATAAGGCGTGTCCCAAAGACTGTTTTCCACTCCTAAGATCGATCAACTTGTGGATGCAACAGTCAGACACGAAATCCTAAGCTATATGGATGCCTATTCGGGGTACAATCAGATTAGAATGCATCTACCTGACTAAGAACACACAAGCTTCCAAACAAACAAGGGTCTATACTACTATAAAGTAATGATGTTTGGTCTTAAAAATGTTGGAGCTACCACCAAAGATTAGTAAACAAAATTTTCAAAGACTAGATCAGAAGAAACATGGAAGTATATGTGGATGAAAGGCTCGTCAAATCTAGGAAGGTTGGGGGCACATAGAGGATTTGGATGAATGCTTCAAAATCCTCAAAAAATAAAACATGATACTCAATCTCTTAAAGTGTTCCTTCAGAGTCAGCTCATGTAAGTTTCTTGGATTTATTATGAATGCTCGAGGAATAGAAGCCAACCCAAAGAAAATGCAAGCCCTCCTGGATATGAAGTCACCAAGAAAAGTAAAAAAAGTGCAAAGCCTAACTGGTTGGGTAGCTGCACTCAGCAAATTCATGTCAAAATCTACAGACAAGTGTGTTCCTTTCTTCAACATCCTTCGAGGTAATATGAAGTTCCAATGGACAGAGAAATGTGAAATTCTTTCCCAGAACTGAGAAAGCAACTCGCCAAACCTCATGTACTCTCAAAACCTTTGGACAAAGAAGAATTAAGGATATACCTGGTAGTCACTGAATATGTTGTAAGCACCGTGCTGATAAGAGAAGAGAACAATGTCCATCATAAAGTCTATTATATCAGTAAAAGACTAGTTAAGGCACGAGGTCGGTATTCTTTAATTGAAAAGCTAACTTACTGTCTAATCTTAGCCACAAGAAAGTTAAGCCTTATTTCCAAGCTCATCCTATTCGGGTGTATACCGACCAACCCTTATGCCAAGTTTTGCAAAAGCCTAATGCTTCTGGACGGTTACTCAAATGGGCTGTAGAGTTAGGTCAGTACGAAATAATTTTTCAACCCTGCACAGTAGTAAAAGGGCAGGCTTTGGCAGACTTTGTGACAGAATGCATAGGCAAAGAAGCAAACATTCTAAAAGATAATCTCGAGCCAGACAAAGGACCAAAACATGAGTCCCTACCTGAAGAGAATGAAGACAAACCCATCTGGAAGTTACGTGTAGACAAATCAGTCACTGATTAGCTTTTTGGTGCAAGAATTGCCCTCATCACACCTGGGGGAAACCTCTGCATAAATAAATTAAATTTGGGTTCAAATAAAAAGCCTCCAACAATGAAGCAGAATATGAAGCACTCATAGCTGGACTAAAGCTTGCTTAGGAAGTACGTGCCAAATACATTGAAGTCTGCAGTGATTCACAGTTGGTGGTAAATCAACTCTGAAGGGAATACATGGCTCGTGGAGAAAAAATGATGGCTTATCTCAGTAAGATCCAAGACCTACTCGCACAATTCAAGGGTTATACCCTCAAGCAAATTCTAAGGGAAGAAAATACAATTGTTGATGCCTTGGCACAACTTGCAAGCAGCACGGTAACAGATAAGGCTAACCTAGTTCTAATTTAATATTTGGAAGAACCCAGTATCACCTCTATGGAAGAAATCGAAATGATAGATACTAGACCAAGCTCGATGACTGCTATAGCAGCTTATCTCAACACTGGAAAACTTCAAAGCAACAGAAACTAGGCTCGAAAAATGATGAGAAAAGCTACATGGCACATCATAGTGGAAGGTGTAGTGTATAAAAGGGGCTTCTCCATGCCAATATTAAGATGTGTGACAACAGAAGAAGCTGCACGACTCGTGTTCGAAGTACATGAAAGATTTTGTGGTAATCATGCTGGGGGAAAAGTTTATCAAAGAAAATACTAAGACAAGGATATTTTAGGCCTACTATGATCGAAGATTCAAAGGCCCATGTGAAAAAGTGTGACAAATGCCAGAGATTTTTGAAGATTCCCCAAGCACCCCCAAATGAGCTAATATAGATGCAAAGTCTATGGCCCTTTGCCATATGGGGAATAGACCTAATTGGACAATTGCCCAAAGGAAAATGTGGAGTACAATATGTTGTGGTTGCAACGGATTACTTCACCAAGTGGACAGAAGCCAAGCCTCTGACAATAATAATATCCAAGAAGGTATTGGATTTTGTAGTAAAAAACATCATATGCTAGTACGGACTTCCACACAAGATTGTCTCACATAATGGAAAACAATTCGATAGCCAAATGTTCACAGATTTTTGTACAATACATTGAATCATCAAAAGTTTCTCTGCAGTAGCACACCCTCAAACAAATGGGCAAGTCAAAGAAATCAACAAGACACTCAAAGACACCGTGGAAAAATGGCTCGAAAAAGTTAAAGGGAACTGGCCGGAGGAATTACCAGAAGTATTATGGTCGTACAGACAACTGAAATATCGACAACAGGGCAGACACCTTTTGTCATGGCTTATGGTTATGAGGTAATGCTGCCCGTGGAATTAGAACCCCCATCCCACAGGAGACTAACTTATGATCAAGAAACTAACCATGCCCTCCTCGCAAAATCACTTGATGAAATTGAAGAAAAAAGAGTTTCAGCAAACCTAAAGCTAGTGCTCATCAGCAAAAGGTAGCTCGATACTTCAACAAGCAAGTGAGGGAAAGAAAATTCATTGTGGGAGATATGGTCCTTAGAAGAGTGTTCTTAAACACAAAAGATAGGGCATCTGGCATGCTTGGACCTAATTGGGAAGGGCCATATCAAGTAACAAAAGTTACAGATTCTTGAGCATACAAACTTTGTCGGTATGATGAAAACATGGAACTGGTTCTAGTACCAAGGTATTGGAACGATGAACATCTGAGAAAATACTACCAATAAGTGTACAAGGTCTGATGACCCCCCTAAAGTACACAATGCTTAAACACTCACTCTTAAGTAGGTGGCTTTTTGAGCGGACCTTGCTCAATGGTTTCAAAAACAACTGGTACTTAGGTCGGATGACCACCCCTAAATTACAGTATGTTCAAAAATCGTCGCTCTTAAGCTATGTCTCTTGGACAGACTATACCGTTCAATTGTTTTATATTTTAATTAGCTAAAGATCAGTTAGATCATGTAATAGCTTTCATAATTCAATAAATATACGTTACTATGGTTACAGCACATCTAGACCAATAAATAAATAAAGATATTAATTATTATTCTAATTGTGCCCATTTTATCTCTTTTTGATAGCAAGTTATGTAATTACCATTGAAAATGCATACAAAGGGTTTGCCCAAACCTAGTAGCTGGACAGACAAAATTAAACTTGTGCAATACAAGTGACCAAGAGTCATAAGTCTGCTCGGTCACTTGGGGGCAACTATACCCATACAAAGCATAGGTAAGTAACAAGCTTGAAAAATAAAAATAATTACATGTGCAATCATTTAGACTTAAGAGAAAATATTCATTCTAAAAGATAGCAAAGCATGATAACTCTGGGATTAAAAGTTGCCTGACCAGCCAATTATTTTAAAACAAAATGAAATATTCCTCAAGTTTAAAAACCACTTGTTCAGCTATATTGTACTGAAAAATAGGCCCGTAGGCCAAACTAATAGAGAAAAAGAAGTTAATTCATGCAATTGGAGTCCCTGGTTCTTTGTACAAATCAGATGCATCATCAGCGGCTAGGGTTTCATTGTCTTGGTCAGTCGAAGGATTAGTGTTGGATGCCTCAACATCTTCCTTGGCCTTTTAGGCTTCATAGAAACTTAGATAATCCTCTTTATTTTCATTGAGGTAATCAAAGTTGGCCTCTGGGTTAGCCCTCAAAAATTCATAGAAGAGGTTCAGAGCAATCGTCTCTAAGCTTTCCACCTCCTTTTGAAGCACCTCCTGTTCAGCACCAAAATTTATCCACTTAGACTCAAGGGTCTCCTACAAACTCCTCTTCTCTTCGGTCAGATCCTTGACCTTGGTCTCAAGACTATAAAGAAGAGTGTGGAGGCTTTCCCTCTCATCCTTAAGAGAGTTGACATCCTTAGCCAAGACCTATCTATTCGCTTCGAGCTGAGTAGTGGATGAATATCATTGATCTTCTTCCTCAAGTCCTTAATGAGCTTCTTAGTAGCCAGCAATTATTTGTTAACCTTTCACAGTTGAGTGCTCTTCAGCTCAACCTCATTTTTAGCCTCCTCCATCTCCTTCTTTAAGTTGTTAGTGGTGGTCATGGTTTTTAAGGTTGCAGACTTGGCACAGGGGTATGTATATGACATCTTCAGATTGAGCTGCACAATAAGATAAAATTAAAGTCTGAACGATTAAAAGCATGTAAAAGAAAATCAAAGGAAAATTACATACTTGGGTACATTCCTTCATCAAGCTGCCCATAAAAGGCTCTACGGACATGTCCTCCCCCTAACCAACTGATTGTTCACTTTCGAAAGCACTCGATCTTGGTAGAATTGAAGCATCTCCTTCCCCTTCTTTGCTTTTGGATTCAACATGGGAGGAGTGGCTAGAGGATTGGGTAGACTGGGCCCTTCAATATTCCCCCCTTAGAATGGATGGGACAACCGTGGATTGAGACTTTGAATTCTTCCTGGACGGTGGGACTAAGTCAGAAACTGCCACCTCAAGAACCTCAGTGGAAGAGACAGTAGAGCTATTCTCAATAGATAGTTAAGGAGTCATGGTGCTTGGAACAATTCTTTTTGGCGGTATATCGTCAACCTTAGGACGCCTCACCTGAGACTTTTGGCTAGAGGCATCACTCGACCTCTTTTTTAGTGCACGCATCATTCTCTGAGACATAACTGCACATGAGTAAAATAGAGATGTCAGAACAGTGTAAATCAAACAAGTGCAGACAAAGTTAAGAATAAAATAAAGTACCCTGCACGTGAACATGGGCACCCTCCTGGACAAGCGAGGAAGGAACATCCTCATCAAAAGAGTCTTCTTCCTCCTACTCAACCCTAATGGCTTTTCCCTTTCCCACCACTTGGACGGAAGAATGAGCAGCCTCCTCAAGACCATCCCTGATCTTGATAGGCTGCTCAATAGGTACTTGGTTTCTTTGAGAAGCTTTCTTCTACTTCTTCTTCTTCTTCGGAGCCTCCTGTTTGGGTACAACTTCCTCTTGTTGGGCGGGCACAGGCTCTCCTGCTACTTGCTCGCCCCCTTGTCCATCATCAGATGGATAGAGTTTATACTTTATGAAATTGGCCTCAGTAGCCAAGAGAGAAATATTATGAGCATCTGAGGGAAGTTGGAGTATTTCTTAAGCCCTCTTCCTAAGTTCTAGTGTGAAGGGAGGTTGGCAGTACAAAGGAATGTGTTGAAAGATTGTGTGATTGGTCTCCATGTCCTTGATAAAATAATAATTCTCCATAAAACCACCAATCTTGGATCTAGGAGAAGTAGAAGTATCCAGACTTATTTTGCTTAGGGCTGGACTTCAGGTCAAAAAACCAGTTGGTGTTGTAGGCGGATGGCTGGCCGAATCCTTGAGAAGCATACAACCCAAATAAGGTATACAGGTATTTAATGCCTTTAAGAGTGAATTGGGTCAGACTGAGATGATAGTAGTTGACAATCTCCTTAAAGTACTGATGCAACGGCAACATTGCACCCTACTTGGCATGAGGACCCAGCCACGCATAATAATCATTTCTAGGGTCTGTTTCCAGCTGCCCAGGAGAAGGAAGGAAACATTCAACCCGCCTAAGGATGTCTTCCATAAAGAGAATGGTCAATCTCTTGAACGTTAGGATGGATGGTAAAGAAACCCATCGAGCTCCCCTTGGATCTCTCCTGCTTATAGGGCAAGCCTCAGTGTACTCCTCCTCTACGTACTCTTGCCCAGCTTCCAAGACTTCTCCCATCTTAGAGACATGTTCTCCCTCTTCATTGAACGCACCAAAAGGCAGCATCCGGACTACCCCCTCTTCCTCCTCTCCATCTTCTTATCTAGCCTCGAATGGAGTAGTAGAACGGACCTCGCCCTAGTCCTCAATTTCCTACACCTCAGTATCCCCATTAGTAATATTCTTTTCCTCGCCTGTAGGTCGGGCTTGTTCCACTCCAGCTGCATTGAACAAACAGGCAATATGGGGGTCGGATGCTAAGACTTTCTAGTGGTCTGCTTTGTTCGCACCATTATTTTTTTTTTTTTTTTGAAAAAGTTTCAATTTTATTAATCAACCAAATCGGCAATTAACAAAGAAAGAAGGTCCCTAGGAATAGAACCTTCAACAAAATGACAACCTGACCAATAACAAGAGTTTCTCGCAACACAGTGAGCAACTACGGTAGCGGAATCGCTTAACATAACAAATCTCAACATTTTGTAAATTAGATAGTATCTCATGACATTCAGAAACCAATAAACCAAATAAAGAAGGCATCCTAATTGAAGTGTGCAATGCTTGTAGTGCAACAAGACAATCCGTTTCCACAATGACACCTTGAACCACTTGATCTTCTTTCTTCTTTATCCAACTTAACGCTTCTTTTATGCCAACCATTTCTGCAATTTCAGGCTTATTACAGCCATGATTATACACAGAAAAAGCTTCAATCAGAGACCCAGTGTTGTCCACGAGTTACCACACCGAACCATATGCATTATCGGCATGAAAGACGACCCCATCAACGTTTATTTTTAGCATGTTTACGGCGAGGTTTTAACCAACGCTCCCCCTTTGTCATAGGTTCCGAAGGCACCGGCGGTGGCTCAAATTTTCTTGAGTTAGCGTTTTTCCATTGTGCTAAAGTTAAACGAGCAGTGAACATCACATCGAGTACACGAGTAAGATTTACAGTTCCATAGTACACCATTTCGAGCTTGCCATATAGACCCGACAAGCATCATGACTTCCTCTAACGGGTTCGGTTTATTTACGTCGGCAACATCCTTAAACCGGATGAAAAAAGCGTCCATTGTGGGCGGGAGGAGTGGCCAAACCGGATCGGTTCCGGCGGGATTTCTTTGAAGTGACATTGCAGCAACACATGTGTAATCGACTCCTCCTCCGTATGACAAAATGGGCATGTTAATTGGACAGGTACATGCTTCGAATAGAGTTGGGTACGAGTCGGAAGACAATTGGTTAAAGCCTTCCATATCAAATGTAGAACTTTTGGTGGGACTTTAATCTTCCACAACGTCTTCCACACCTTATCCTCCATATCTGAATTCCATGCCCCTTTTAGCTCTTGGATATATTGATAAGCACTTTTCTTGTATAAAAACCAGCGGTGTTTTTATTCCGGTACCAAGTGTCTTCGGTGATTGTCGAACTCAAGGGAATGCTTAGAATAATTTCTTGGTCTCTTTCTTCAAACATATCCCGAATGAGCTCTTCATCCCACGCTCTTTCATTCATTTTCATCAAGTTTTGAACTGCATAAGTGTTCAAACCAGGATGAGTAGAAATTATAAGAGGATTAGAGTCTATTGGCAACCAGGGAGTCCACACAAATACGGTACTTTGTCGGGTTACCAATGCGGATTCGGGCACCATCCTTGATAAGGGATTGAGTCTCATGCAAGCTTCTCCATATATAACTCGGGTTATTGCCTAGAGAAGCATTCAGAAAGGACCCTCTTGGGTAATATCTAGCTTTGAAAAGGCGACCAACAAGGGAGTTTTCATGTTGTAGTAGACGCCAAGCTTGCTTACCCAAAAGTGACAAGTTATAATCCCGAAGGCTCCGGAATCCCAAACCTCCCGTACTCTTATGCACCTGGCAAGTGACCGAACGTGACCCAACGCCTCTAGTCTTCTTTGAGTTCGATTGCCACCAATATTTAGCCATCATTTGTTCCAATTGGCTGCAAGTTTTTAAGGGTAACAAGAAAACAGACATAGCGTAGCTTGGAACGGCCTGAGCTACCGTTTTTAAGAGTATTTCTTTGCCTGCCTTTGATAAGAAACGCCCCTCCCATCGTTGGATTCGTTGCTGCATTTTCTCTTTTAAGAAACCCAGAATAACATCTTTATTTCTGCCCATGGTACTTGGAAGTCCCAAGTAACTAGAGTTTCCATCAGCCTCCATCATTCCCATCATCCCACATAGTCTAATTCTAGTTGCACTAGGAGTATTAGAACTGAAAAAGATAGATGATTTATCATAGTTGACTTTCGACACGAAGCCATCTCGAAGACATTAAGCGGCGTAACACCTTGCAACTGCACACATACATCATTTGCAGCAATAGGGAATAGCTATCGTCTGCAAATAGCATATGAGAAATGATAGGCGCTCCGTTAGCCACTTTGCAACCATGTAGCTCACCAAGCCTTTCGAATCTCTTAATCAGTGATGTAAGACCCTCAGCACATAAAAGAAACAGATAAGGAGACAAAGGGTCTCCTTGACGAAGACCACGAGCAGGAGTAATAGGACCCATCTCACGGCCACTATTAACAACCATATACTGAACAGATGTAACCGTGGTCAACACCAAGTTGACAAAACGGTTTTCAAACCCCAGTCTCAGCATCATCATTCGAAGAAATTCCCACTCAATTCTATCATAAGCTTTACTAAGATCAAGCTTCATAGCCATATAGCCTTCTTTCCACTTTTCTCTTAGTTTTAGGTAATGCATAACCTCAAAAGCAACCATAATGTTGTCGAAATCGATCTTCAGGGCACAAATGCACTTTGAGTATCGGATATAACCTGAGGAAGAATGAGTTTCATACGGTTAGCAAGGACTTTGGTGATAATCTTGAAGAGAACATTGCAAAGGGATATGGGTCGCAGATCACCCATGGTTGTAGGATTCTTCTTCTTGGGAATTAAGACAATATTTGTTTTACACAAATCATTAGGAAGCATACCCGTATGAAGAAAATCTTGCACCTGAGTAACTACATCCTTTCCCACCACATTCCAGTATTTTTGAAAAAATCCCGGTGTCATACCATACGGAGTCACGGAGACTTGTACGGATGCATTTGGAAAAGAGCTTTGCGAACTTCCTCTTCGGTTACATCTTGGATTAAGTCAACATTTTGCGGGGAGAAAGTAGAGGCCTTTATATCATCCATTAAATCGATGGCCCAGTAGAGCCACTAGTGGAGAAGAGATTAGTAAAATAATCGGTGATGACGGGTGCATTCGGCCAGTATCCCAGTCCACCGACTCCCGAGAACATCTTTTAACTTATGAATCATATTATTTTTCCTTAGAAGTAGCTGTGGCGTGAAAAAATTTACTATTTTGGTCTCCTGCCTCTAGCCATAGCGCCGAACGTTGGCGCCAAAACACTTCTTTTTGGTAGAAAATCTCATTAAGTTCCTCACGAGCCTTCTTGTCTTGAACCAAAGAGTCACTGTCATTGGCTTGTTTCAACAGTCGGATCTTGTTTTTACAATCAGCAATTCGAGTCTTAAAGTCCCCTGTGTAATCTTTTCCCCAAGCTGAGAGCTTCTCTCCACATACTGAAAGTTTTGTCACCACAGGATCGTTCTCACATAGCTCCCAATAGTCCTTTACCACTTGAAGACACATTGGCTCTCGAAGCCAAGCATTCTCAAAGCGAAAATGACGTATGGACTGAGAAAAATTCATCACTGATAGTACGAAGCAAAAGAGGACAATGGTCGAACATTGAGACTTCAAGGTTGAGCAAGCGAAATTTGAATTGAACATTCGAGACCATTCCATGTTAACGAAGCACCTATCAGCCGCACTTCAACCCAACCAACGGTACCCCTGCCTCTCTCCCAAGTATACGGATAACCCGACAAGTCCATATCGTGGAGATGACAGTCATTAAGAGCTTCCTGAAAACCATCTATAAGAGCTTGCGGATACGGATTGCCCCCTCTTTTATCCGCATGAGACAAGGTGTTGTTTAAGTCACCAATAACACACCAAGGTAATGTGTGTTCAGTCGAGAGTGATCTTAAATGGTTCCATGTCTTGTACCGAAAGGATCTATTAGGTTCACCATACAAACCCGTTAAACGCCAAGCATTACCGTCTTCAACCCCTACTTTGATATCAACATGGCGAGGCGAGTATCCACAGCACCGGACATCATCATCGTGTCTCCATAACATTGCAACGCCACCACTATGACCTCTCGCATCAACCGAAAGAGCACCATCAAACCCCAAAGAGACCCGAAGTCTCTCTACCAACTCCTTTCGACTTAGAGTTTCACAAAGAAAAACAAAATTGGGTTTCTTGTGGACCACAAGGTCCGTTAGGAATTGAAACACCCTTGGGTTCCCAAGCCCACGGCAATTCCAACTTAAGATGCTCATAATGTACGGTGGGCCTGGGAACCAGAACCCACCATCGACCCATTTTTTGAGCCCAAGTTCAACATCACAGTCGTATCTTCAGTATCCACGTTGCCACATGTCATTTCCTCATCATCAGTATTCATCCCCATAGATAATTCTCCACTAAGTGACAATCTTCTCCTTTTTAATTCTGTTATGGTAAGTCCTTCTTCATTAATGTCAATCACATCTGTATCTTTGGAAGCAATATTCTCTCCCCCCAAATTAGCAGCTGATGTATCAATCAACTTTAATGGTTGTGTATGATGGATATGGTGAATATTGTGAATGGCAGCTGTAACCATATCTCCTTGATTAATGGGATTGGTATCAAATTGAATGGACTTACTATGATTTGGTATCCCACTAATTACGGTATCAGCATCCTTCCCAGTACGGTGTCCGATCGACTGGTTGTGACCACCGGACTGTGGCTGCATGGGACGTTCAACTTCAACTCGTTTATCAAACTCTGAATCACCCAGTTCAGTACGCAACCATTTTGCTCCGATTAGCTTTGTCTGTCTTCTCAGTGGTGCTTTCATGAAGGTACCATAAGGTTTAGTGATCTTCTCTGCAGGAGTGTCGAACAAACGCATACAGAAACGATCTGAATGACCCAATAGACCACAGATAAAACAGAAAATAGGGACATTTTCATATTTAAAAGTGATCCATATGAACTCTGTCTTTGTTTTCCACAGTTTCATCTTTCGCTGCAATGGTTTATCGAGTGACATAGATACCCGAATTCGCATATAGTCCCTCCACAATCCTAAAAAGTTCTTAGGATCTGCCTCCTTGAATTCCCCAATATAATTACCCACATTAGTAAGAGTACGTTCAGTCATGTAACCAATTTTTAAATCATGTACCTGAATCCATAAATCGAGTGTGTTCAGAGGTATTGTTCTCGGGTCTTCACCCTCCTTCAGTCTTCTAAGAATCAGAGCTTTGCGATTGAACGTCCATGGACTGCCTTCTAAAACACGAGATATATCTATCTCATGGTAAAACTGAAACAAGTATCGAAAACCACCATCAAGTTCCTTAATATAGACACCCATACACAGTTTCCATAATCTTGCAAGGAATTCTGTGCATTGCGGGAAATCGGCCCGAACCTTCATTGAGGAAACGACCCACCAAACACCAACGTGCATCAAACGCTACCCTCTCTTCCTCCTGTATCTCCTCGCAAAACAGACCACCAGAATCCTCTTCTTCAAGGGTAATATCAACCAAATCTTCATGATTCCTACTACTGGATGCCATGAAGCCCACCAGAAAAGACAAAAACCAGACCAGAAAAGAACAAAGGGACAACCTTAAAACAAAGGGACAACCTTAAACGAAACAAACCATGTCAGAGGACAAGACCAAAAATTGGCGCTTTGTTCGCACCATTATTTTATGCCTAGACAGAACTTTGTCAGAAGTGTGCCTTGCAACAGTCACAATAAACTCGGCAACACCATATTGGACCCTGTATGTCCAATTAGAAGGTAGATAATGCCTCCAACCTTTCTTTAGTTCCTAAATGAAACACTCGTATCCCTTTCCATGTATTTGGTTGGGATACAACTGATGCTGCACCTCAGGCTCCGAAGACACTGTGTCCTCACTGCTCACTTCCCAATCTTCAAAGCTAGAATTCGAGAGATTATTGCTAGACGAAGACGAGCTTGGACAGAGTCGAGGGTGGTCTTTGTATAAAAGTTGAACCAAGTCCTGGTCAATGTGGTGCTTGCCTCCCCAAAAATCGTTAGGGTTCATCTACAAAAGGTGGGAGATAAGAAAATAAGAGTTGGTAGGAGAAAGGGATGAAAAGAAAGGGTTTCACTCAAAGTTGGAATTCTTAATCCCACAAGTTCAAAACTTCGATTGGTACATGGTATTTTTTAGAATCTCATGAACGAGTGTAAATGAACAATTTTAAGTCAAAATTGATATGGAATCGAATAATGAGACGTTATAGTTAAACGTTAGCTAAAGTTCTAAACCCTAGAGCTATATATTCTATAATTAGTCAAGAACAAACAGAGTTTATGGAAAGAAATCCATAGATAATACATATATTTATTTGCAATCATGTAAAAGCAAAGGGAAAAATGACTTACTCACTGTTTGAAGCTTTCTCGATCTGCTTGGACGATAGCATTAGGGGTTTTCCAGCATGTTCTTCAAAGATTTGAGAAAATTTTGGGCAGGAATTTTCACTCTGGTTCTTTGAGAGTAAAAGTGACTGAAAGAATGCCCAAAAGCTTTAATCACCTTTTATAAGCAACCAAGAAAGGAAAATAAATCATTTTAAAATTCAAATATTTAGGTTTCTCTCCAAAAGTGAATGTTAGTATTCATTACAAGGAGTACAACCATCACACATGCATTATCACTTAGCCGTCAATGTGTGATTTGAGGTAGAGCTTTCAAGTGATATTTAATGCTTAGACACCGAAGAGACCCTTAGTCAAAGTCATGTTAGATCAACCTCAACCGTCAAAGACACGCGTCACCCATTCGGACAAGATTCCTAACGGAATGAAGTCCACGTGCGACCAAGAAGGTCTGGCACAGACTTAAGGGCAAATATTATCCTATTTTTTGTACTATGATGTGGCACTGAGCTGGATGACACGTGTCTCATATTTTCCTAATTGGGCAGAAGGTTATACTCCTAACAGTCACCAAAGATTAGTAGAATGGTCCATGTTGTCTGCACATAGCAGGATGTCCGAGCAGAGTCACCTAGGGACATTTGACTAAAGCTCAATCAGGTGATCAACTCGCATGCACCGGATAGGATGTGCGAGTTGGAAATTTCAAAGATAGGCATCTTTACTTTCAAGACACGAAGATAATCCTTACATTCGTGGGATTAGATTAAAGAATAAAGACAATGAGCCTCAGTTTTCCATTCTTTGCATTGTAATTATGGAATTAATTTAGTTTCTTATTTTATTTATTATAAATTAAGGGAAACCATTCTTCAAGTAATAAGCTCCTATAAATAGTGGTTCAATCTCACTATTCTGGGGACAAAAATTTGATTCAGAAAGAACACTCAAAAGAGAAAAGAGCGATCTAAGAGAGAGTTACTCAGCGATCCATTGTAAGAGTTTTAGAGAGAGAATACTTCATTCTTTGTCTCTCAAGTCAATACAACAAAAATGAGAGTAGGCTATTACTATTCTCACGGGGTCAAACTTCTAGAAATTTTGGTGTTCTCTTATTTCTTTTGCTTTCTATTATTTACTTTATCTAATCGTTTTATCTTGATTCAATGTCGTTGGCTAGAAGCGACGTCAACAATGACTGATCAAAAAATCATTCCCATCCACAAAAAAATTATAACAAAACTATTAAATATTAGATTTTTATCTTATTACTAAAATCTGGCCACCACAGCAACCCCCAAGAACTCACAATCTTAACAAGTTAAAACCTTAAAAAAATTACAAAGTAAAAAATAATGCAATGTACCAGAATAAAATTATTAAATATCAAACTTTTACTTTAATAAATACTGAGATTCAACGTTTTTATGTCTAAAATCTGGTTGTCAAAGCTATAACCACCACAATCCCCACCAACACACTCACTCTACACTTAAAAGACTAAATATTATCATTCTAATACCAGTAATAGGTTTTTTGGTATGGAAAATGAGAAATTTTGCAAAGAAAATAGTGGACAAATGAGATTTTGGGGCTGAAGAGGCGATGGTTGAAGAGGGTTCGTCTGAGTATTTTGAGAGAAAATGAACGTTTGCTAAAGAAGACAAAGTGAGCCTTTTGGTCTCGCTGAAGGGGTTTTAAGGGCTTACAATGATAGTTATTATGTAATACCTATCGTCATAGGGGACACGTGTAACGAATCGCGTAATAACTGTCGCTATAGGCCTTCAACGCGCGTATCCTTTCCAATCGGCTTACAAAAATAAAGAAAAAAAGCCAAAGGCATATATAATAAGGTACTTGTTATAAATATTATTAATTATGTGGATGTCCAAATCTTTCACCATTAATGTAATCAACATTCCCTTTTTCTTAGTTTCCCTTTTTCTTAGTTTCTTAATATTTGACTCTTGTATGTGTATAAATAGGAGATCACCTATTGGAATAAAAACACTCAGAAAATTATCATCTCTTCTCTATTTCCTTTCTCTAAATTATAATATTACATAATACTATTATTTCATAATACGTTATCAGCACGAGCCTCTAACCAATGTATTTTAATGTTTTTTTATATGTGATCTCGAATTGCTTCAAAGTCATGATACACTAAATATATATATGTATATATACTCATCTGACTTAAACACATTTGAGTTAGCCATTTTTTATTCTTTTATTTATTTTGTAATGAATCAATATTTATACAATATATGTCTATGCTTATATATATCTATATAGATGCCTATATATTATATATGTGTGTTGATTTGTTTATCATATTATATTGTTTAATTTTAGTATCTTATTCTATATTTTAGTATTGTATTATATTTTGTTATATTTTTTTTCAAAATTTATGTATATATCTAATAATTTACACTTCATATTGATATAATTTTCTTCATGGCAAACCTTGCAAAACTTGACTTTGTGACACTTGATATTTCTGGAAAAAACTATTTATCATGAATTCTTGATGCTGAAATCCATTTAGATGCTATGGGTCTTGGAGACACCATCAAAGATCAAAATACTGAAACAAAACGAAATAAGGCCAAGGCTATGATTTTCCTTCGCCAACATCTCCATGAGGGGTTAAAATCTGAATATTTAACCGTAAAAGATCCTCTTGTGCTTTGGTAAAATTTGAAAGAAAGATATGACCATCAAAAAACAGTCATATTGCCAAAGGCTAAGAATGATTGGTTGCACCTGAGGTTGCAAGATTTTAAATCAGTAAGTGATTATAACTTTGCAATGTTTAATATCACTTCTAAATTAATGTTGTGTGGAGAAAAAGTTACTGACTATGAAATATTAGAAAAAATATATACTACTTTTCATGCCTCTAATGTGCTCCTGTAGCAGCAATATAGAGAGCGAAATTTTAAAAAATATTCAGAATTACTTTCATGTCTTCTAGTAGCTGAGCAGAATAATGAACTTTTGATGAAAAATCATGAATCCTGCCCAACTGGGTCTGCTCCATTCCCTGAAGTGAATGCTACAATTGCTGACAATCCTAATCATAGTCGTAGTCGTGATCATAATCGAAGTAATAGACGTGGTCGTGACCATAATCAAAGTCGCGGTCGCGGTCGCGGTCGAAGCAATGTTTGGCATCGTAATGGCGAAAATAAAAATTCATATACTCCAATGAAAAGCACAACTACTGAGAACAAGGGAAAAGGTCCTCAAAATAATACTCGTAGAAATTCTGAAAATTTATGTTCCAGATGTGGAATAAAAGGACACTGGGCACGTGCCTGTCGTACGGCAAAACACCTTGTTGATCTTTATCAATCATCTGTGAAAGGAAATGAGAAAATAGAAGAAAATTTTGCCTATCAAGATGATGGTTTTCTCAAAGAGCCTTTGGATATTGCACACTTAGATGTTGCAGATTTTTTTTAATGAAGATCTCATTAATATGAACATGAATATCGATAATGGAGATGGGAATGTCCACAATTAGTCACTTTTCTTTGTTATGTTTTTTTTTATTATTATCATTTATTTACTTTAAGGTGTTTATTTTATTTGGCATGCTTATGTAATGAACTTTTATTATTTAAGCATTTATATTTTGAACTTATTATGTTTTTTTTTGGTTAATGAAGTAATGGACATTTGTCATTCTATACATGATTCTACAAATAATGGTGATGATATGTGTTTGGTGGATAGCGCAACCACTCATACAATACTTAGAAGTGATATATATTTTTCAAATTTATCAAGAATGAAGGCAAATGTTAATACAATATCAGGCAATGCAAATTTAATTGAGGGCTCCGGAAGAGCCATTATATTGATGCCTAGAGGAACAAAAATTATTATAGATGATGCCTTATTATCCATCAAATGAAAAAGGGATCTGTTGAGTTTCAAAGATATACGTCGTAATGGATATCATATTGAGACAATAGATGAAAATAATTTTGAATATCTTTGCATTACATCTATTGTTTCAAGAAAAAAAAATGCATATTAGAAAAATTACCTGGTTTGTCTTCAGGTTTGTACGTTACACGTATAAGTACAATAGAAACTCATGTTATTGTGAACGAGAAGTTCACAAACCAGAAAAATTTATTTGTTATTTGGCATGACCGGTTAGGCCATCCCGGTTCAATTATGATGCGTAGAATAATAGAGAACTCACATGGTCATCCATTGAAGAACCAAAAGATTCTTTTATCCAGTGAGTTCTCATGTGCTGCTTGTTCTCAAGGAAAGTTCACCGGTAAAGGTTGGAATTGAATCCCCTGGATTTCTTGAACGAATTCAGGGCGACATATGTGGGCCTATTTGCCCACCATGTCGACCATTCAGATATTTTATGGTATTGATAGATGCATCAACTAGATGGTCACATGTTTGCTTATTATCTACTCGTAATGTAGCATTTGCAAGATTACTTTCTCAAATAATCTGATTAGGAGGACAATTCCCAGACTATGCAATCAAGACAATCCGCCTTGATAATGCTGGTGAATTTACATCACAGGCTTTTAATGATTATTGTATGTCAATAGGGATAAATGTTGAACATCCTGTTGCTCATGTACATACACAAAATGGTATAGCAGAATCATTTATCAAGCGCCTCCAATTAATCGCAAGACCATTACTTATGAGAACAAAACTCCCAATTATAGCTTGGGCACATGCTATTTTACATGCTACGGCACTTGTACGCATTAGGCCAACATCATATCACAAATTCTCCCCACTACAATTGGCTTTTGGTCAGGAGCCAAATATTTCCCATCTAAGAATCTTTGGTTGTACAGTATATGTTCCGATTGCTCCACCACAACGAACAAAGATGGGTCCTCAAAGGAGGCTGGGAATATATGTTGGGTATGAATCTCCATCTGTCATTAAATATCTCGAACCCACAACTGGATATATATTTACAGCACGTTTTGCTGATTGTCATTTTGATGAGACAAGTTTCCCAGCTTTAGGGGGGAAAGAAACAGCTGGAAAAATAAATTATATGGAATGCACAATCATTATCTCAATTTGATCCTCGTACAAATCAATGTGAACTTGAAGTTCAAAGAATAATTCATTTACAAAATATTGCAAATCAATTACCAGATGCATTCACTGACCCAAAGAAAATTACAAAATCACATATTCCAGCTGAAAATGCTCCAATTCGAATTGAAGTCCCAAAAGGACAATTAATTAATGATTCTAAAGCACGTTTGAAACGTGGTAGACTAGTCGGTTCCAAAGATAAAAAATCCTCGAAAAAGAAAGGGAGCAAATAATCAAGATGGCCCTAATGAAGAGGCTGAAAATTTCGAGGAAGATGTTAACATAAACAAATCTCTTGAAGAGATTCAGGTACCTGAAAATATTAGAAATAATGAGATCTCAATAAATTATGTCAATACAGGAAAAAGAATGGAACCGACTCGAAGTAATTGTCGACAATATTTTTGCTTATAATGTAGCGCTAGAAATTGTAAATGAAAGCGAGGATCTTGAACCTAAATCTATCAAAGAATGTCAAAATAGAAAAGACTGGCCAAAATGGAAAGAAGCAATTCAAGCAGAATTGAATTCACTTGCTAAACGCAAAGTATTTGGACCTATAGTCCAAACACCTGAAGGTGTGAAACCCGTTGGATACAAATGGGTATGTTTACGTAAAAGAAATGAGAAAAATGAAGTTGTGAGATACAAGCAAGACTTGTAGCTCAAGGTTTTTCTCAAAAGCCAGGTATTGATTATGAGGAGACTGTTGGAAATTATTTTACCAGGATCTTAGATCTACTCACAAGTATGTTGATTAACACCCTAAATATGAACTTTCTAAAACGATGAAATAAACACATATAAAGTTTAGGAAACCTTACATTGGGTGCAGCGGAATAATATGACTCCTTCCGTTCAGATATCTAGCCCTTGATTCCATTCTGTAGCAGAGCATTATCAATATCTGAACCTGGATCTCTTTCTCTGAATCTTTGATGCTGAAACTCCTTTTGTTGAATGTCTTTCTTCACGATCTTCCTCACTATGATTGAGGTATCGCTTGATGTGTGTGGGCACTACTCACACACTAAGGATTTCGAAATTCAAAGGAAGAAGAAAGAAGAAGTGGTAGCTAAAGATAGGGAGAGAGAAGGCTCAGTTTTTCTGAATCAGAAGAAGTGTCAGGAAAAAGTCTTATTTTTCTGAAGCCTTCACTATCTATTTATAGCATTCCACTAGGGTTAGATTTGAATTATATGGCATTAAAATAATAAAAATATCAGTTTAAATTGCCTACAAAAGTGGCTGGGCCATGCTTAGTGGATTTGGGCCTCACTTTTTGCAATTTTTGCAGTTTTATCTTTTCTGCATCTGATTTTCTCAAAAACGCCAATTTTCTAATTCAACCATTTAAATGCCAATTCTAACTAATTAATAACTATAAATAATTATTAAATAATATTGTCATTTATCATATTTATTAATTGAACCATACAAAGTATCATAATTAACAAATATGCCCCTAAAACTCTTTCTTTACAATTTCGCCCTTACTTAGTGAAAAATTCACAAATAGACATAGTCTAAATTGAGAATTATAATTGATTAATCAAAACCAATTACATGAGTCTTACAAGCAATATTATCTCAACTAGTGGGGGGACCATGGGTCTATATAACCGAGCTTCCAATAAGTAGATCAAGAATTTAGCACTAAAATTCACTAACTTATTAATTCTTCGTTGAATCCACGCATAGAACTTAGAATTGCACTCTCAGTATATAGAATGCTCTATATGTTCCACCATATAGACACATCATTAGTTATCCATTGTTATAATCCTAATGTGATCAATTATCCTCTATATGAATGATCTACACAGTAAAGGGATTAAATTACCGTAACACCCTACTATGTATTTTATCCTTAAAACACTTGACCCCGTATAAATGATATTTCAGTTTATGTGAAATGAGATCTCCACCATTTATTTTCGTTTGGTCAAGCTCGAAGGAGATCATCCTTTGCTTACTATTCGCCAGATAGAAGCTATAGATTCCATGTTTATGCTAGCGCTCCCACTCAATTGCACTACCGTGTTCCCAAAAAGTACGTTTCACCCTGACCTAAAAGTAGGCTTAACTAACAATTCAAGGAACACGAATAGCCTTTCAAGATTGAGCCTAATCATAACAGGATTAAGATCATTTGATCTAGGATCAACTAGGCGATATTGACTTGAATAGATTTTACGGTAAGTTTAATTAAATCTAAGTCAAAGTTCAATATCGGTCCCTTCCGATGCATACTCCATGCATCCAACCTGAGCTTTACTTTAACCAATGTTCTGGAAAGAACATAGTATTTCTCCAAATACAAGTAAACTCTTGTTGTAGATTATCATATCAGTAAAACCTTGTGTCTGATAAATCTAGGAAACTTTATTCACATAGTCATGTTTACTTTCCAATGTGTTGACTGCACAATAAACAGGATCAAGTATGTGAAAAGGGTTTCAGATGAATTTATACATTATGTACATATAATCATGAAATAAATCATGTGAACCATGCAACATTAAATGTTATTTCTGATCTATATTAATAAGTAAATCTGATTATATTGAAATGAGTTTTATTTAGGGCATAAAACCCAACAAACTCCCACTTGCACTAATATAAAACAAAAAGTGTGTTTCAAATAATCTCAACACCTTGATATACAAATCAAGTGTAGTAGTAGTAAACTCCTCGTAATAGGATCTGAAAGGTTGAATTAACCACAACCTTTTCTCCACTATTACTCTTCCTTAATCACAAAATCATTGATAATGTGAAATTCCTCTCTATATGTCTACTCTCTTGGGATACTGGATTCTATATCTTTGGCAACTACTTTTGGTTAATCAGGAAATTAACACTAGTAGTTTAAGGAAATTTGGAATGATGCCAAAAATGTATAGAACTTTCCTTAGACTGAATAAGTACCTTTCCTGCAACCTTAACATTCAGTCCTTCTCTGGTAGACCTAGAGACTTCAGATAGGTTTTTACACTTCTCCAAAATCACTATTCCACCCCCAGTGTAACCACCATCTTATCAGAAATATTTACTAGCACATAGGCAAATTTCGAAATCTGATATGGTGTAGTCTAAGAGTTTTAAACACACCCTTATAGACTAACATATAGTTCCTCTTCTTAATCTTAAGATTTACTTGATTGTCTTCCAATGTTCTTCTCCTGGATTAATCTGATACCTACTCATTACTCCCACTCAACAGCAGGTGTCTGGTCTAAGGCATACAAAAGCATATCTAAGACCTCTCACTGTTGATATAAGAAATTCTTTCATGGCTTTATCTTTTCTGGAATAGTTAAGACTTTTCCTTAGATAAATAAAATCTATACCTAAGAAGTTGTGAAGCTTCTATAGATTGTCATTAGAAAGAAAATGCTTCAGCATCTTACTAAAATAAGTTGCTTGCATTAGAGTAAGTAATTACCAGGTATACCACAAGCCATAGGTTTAGATAAACTCAAACCTATAATGCTAGGAACACGAAGTTTTGTTAAGTCCATTGAATAGACTTATAAACGAAAATTTCCTTTTATGTCCTTGTAATAGAAAACTTTAGGTTACTCCATGTGAATGGATTAAACCATAGTTCTATTGGCTTTCTTCTTAGTTTCTTATCTTGACAATTCATTACTTGTTTAAACTCACAATGGATTTTAATCACTAGTGTCTCCCAAGTCATAAGAAGGTGAGTTCCTAGAAACTCTCCCATCTACGACAAGGCACCATGAATTATGTCTAAGAAAACTAAATGGTATTGATCTCTTCGGTTGTGACAAGACAACAGAGGCAGTGGGATCATCATTTGTTATATAAGATGATAGAACACTTTTGGAATCAAGAATTAAATATCTCCTTTATTTGCTACTTGTTTTTCAGACTTAGTCATTTTCTTAGAAAAGTAGTATTTGTTTGAACAAACACTTTCTTATCTATTGACAATGGGATGGTCCACCCCTAATCACTTAGAATAGCTAACAAACCATGGTTAACAGTTCTAGCTTTTCTTAAGATTTTGATTAGGTCATCCATGAATCTAGTAATGATTTACATTAAGTACCCAACCATTACATCATTCTGAAATTGTATTACCATAGAAGGATTTAGGCAACGACTAGTAACTAATCATCAATATGCAACTCGAAATTTCTGGGGAGGTAAGTTTGGATATAATTCAAAAATCAAATTAATGATCTTTGAACTGTATATCTACTGACTATTTCTCCACCCCTATCAGTTCGCAAGATCTTTAACCACTTACCTTAATGGTTTTAACCATTGCTAGAAATTAATGAAATTTTTCAAACATTTCAAATTTCTTTGCTAAAAGGTATAATCTAGAGTTATCGTTTTAAGAATACAACGAAAAACTCATATCCACCCCTGAATGTACATCCATCTGCGAATGAGATGAACTACTTTCAGTGGATATAGGCATATTAACTCTTTGCAGAGATTGATCTTGTCAATTTCACTATGAACAAGATACAAATGCCATAGATTAAAAAAATTTGGTAGTGTCTTTTGATGACATAGGTTTATAAAAGAATTCTTAGAATAGTGCAAGTGGATCCTGGTCACAGAATACCTAACTCATATTCCATACAGTTTGAATCCATTAATAAAAGATGGATATTAAACACTTGAGAGAGTGTAACTGTATTGTATCTGGAATTAGAAATATAAGAAAATTTCTGTTTGGATTCTAAAATTAAAGTCAAAGACTTAAATTCAACCAAATATAATGAGTAATTCTTTCTTGGACCACCACTACTAATACAAACTCTAAGTCAGATTTGCCCATACAAGTAGGAGATTTCTAAGATTGAGGATTTATATCAATTGGGAATAGAATTTCGGGATTATAATCATATGCGTCATTTAATTTCTTAAGAGAAAATATAGAATGACATGAAATGATTTATAGACCATTCATCCAATGATATGTTTTGAAGCTAATTCGAAATGAATAAGCTAAGAGGAATTAGGATAATTTCGTTTATAAATAAGAATCCAACGATGCTTAGATTAGCGAAAGACAAAGTAATCTTATTTATGTAATCTTCTTGTTTCATATTGTAAAAATACTAGTCTAAGGTGTCATCAATTGATGAACAGCTAGATGTTGCATATACAATATTTATCTTTCGAGATCTTACACTTTTTGTATGTCTAATGGTGAAAATCCATTAGGGATTTATCTCATTAGAAAAACAAACATGTTAGACCAACAATGAAGATTCGAAATTGAACTACAACTTAATAGCAGAAAATAACATGGTTCAATATAAATTCATACACAATTCAGAAATTATAAACATATAGCAAGTAGGAATGACTAGTGAAAATACTAAAACATACAATCCTAAATAATTTCCAAGGTTTTCAACAACCGATACGGTGTCCGGTAGGCGAGAGTCAAAGCATCATTTATTGAATAGAGTTGTCAGCTCATCTAAAATAGAAACCATTCTAGCAACCTTTTATTCGATCAAAATAAGAATCCAACGTTGTTCCGGTAGGCGAGAGTCAAGGTTATTCTCATTTTATGAGCTTCCACCATTGTTTCATGTTTTATGAGTTTATCTCTAAGTAGTCACCGTAGGGGAGAGTCTAAATAGAGGCGAAAACTCACAAAACACTTATCAAATGAAGTCTTACGGTGTTAAATGCGTTCAACGAATAACCATCCATAGGGGGACGAAGTCTAGCGTCTCGAGGTTATATTGAAAACATTTAACTTTTGTAAGACCAACAATGGAGATCGAATATCTTAATAATAATCAAGCTCATTATTTAAAGTGAGTTGTATTTTCTTTGATTCTCTTTATTTAATTTATTTATTTTAAATATATATTTATTTAAAATTTCCAATTTAGAATGAAAAATTCTAAATATAAATTTTAATTTAATATTTATAAATTTTACTTAGATGGATATGAAAATAACATGAATTATTTCCATCTTAGTAATAATTTCCAATAAATATTTAGAAAAATATTCAATTTAAGTTGTTACAAAATTAATATAAATTAATTTACAACTCAAATTTAATTTTCTATAAATATATATTGCATTTCGAAAAATTAAAGTATTTAAGAATACAATTTTCGAAAATGCATGTTAAAATAAAAAATTAATCCTCGAAAAAATTATTCTAATTTAATGTTGGCCCAAAATTAATTAATAAAATTAATTTACAACAAAAAAATATAATTTTCCTATTTAATTAAATATATAAGAAAAATTTCAAATATTTAAGTATGATGATTAAAATCAACTTAAATATTAATTTTCTTTTTAATTAAATACACTAGAAAAATACTTCAAGCAAAAATATCATCTATCTAGATTTTCCTTTGACTAATTAATTCAATTTCTAATAATATACTTTAATTCAATTTATTTTAAATTAATCAATAAATGAAAAAATCATTGATTTAAGTTGATCTAAGAATTAATTAAAATAAATAATTAATTTACAACTTAATCTATTTTTCAAGATAAAATTCGAAATTCTAGCATTTAAGAAATGCAATTTCGAAATTTGATTAATAAAATAAAGAAAAAAATATATTTTGAAAATTATTTAAATTTAGTTGAAAAAATAAATTTCAACTAAAAATAATTTTCTATTTAATTAAATGTCATGAAAAAGAAATATTTAAGTATCATGATGAAAAGCAACTTAGATATTTAATTTTTCAAATTAATTAAATGTATTAAATTCAAGAAATAAATAATTAAGTGTAGAGAAGGCTTAATTATTAATCTCTAGTTTAATACTAGGAAAAATATACTTAAAATAAATTGTACCAAAATTAATTATTTAAATAATTAATTTCACAATTTATAATATTTTCCTATTTAATATTAGAAATAATAAGTAGTCTAGAAATAACTATTCAGAAAATATCTTATTTGACTAAGTATCTTTTCCACAAAATTTGAAAAAATATCTAATTTAAGTTGTATTAGAAAAAATCTAGAACTTAAATATTTTTCAAATTTAAATTTAATTAAATATCAAAAATTAAGTTGTAACCAATTAATTTGAAAATATTCCATTTTAAGTTAATATTCGAAAAGATATTAACTTAAAAAATATCTAAAGAATCTTAATAACCAATGCCTAAAATTCCTCAACTTAATTTTGAAATTTGAAATTCAAAAGATATTCATATTTAAGTTGGTTAGTTGTAGATAACTAAATATCAACTTAAATAAGAATATTTAATGAAAAAATTTAAATTAAGTTCCAGAAAGAATCTAGATGGTTATAATTCTATATTTAATTAAATACAAGAAAATACATATAGTTTAGCTTAGAATAAAAAATTCTTTAAACTATAATTTTCTTAAATTAATTTCAAAATAAATGAAATTAATTATGTTGCTAATCAATTTTATTAGGTTAAACTAGTTTAATTAACCTAGTACAGTTATTCAAATCAGGCAAATGGGCCTTCACAATTGGGGTGGTTCATGTGAGGGGGTGCTGGGTTCAGTATGTCGTACCCACTACTATGGCTCCCAACTCTCACACAAGGCCCAAAAGAGAGGAATTTAACCTTAATAAGAACAATTGTTATTAATTGAATAGGCCCAAAAACTAAATGGGCCTAAATAAATTCTATCAAGAACTATGATAATTTATTTTAGCAACAACAACATATATGTATCTATAATCAAATTAAACACATAGGCTCACACAGGCACACTTTGGATGGGTCCTATCATGTTGCTAGGTCATACACAGATGAAAGAAGATTGTAAATTTACCTGTTACAAATTATTATCTTGACCAAGGGAGCCATCAGATCATTAGATGCGGCAAAAAGTAACCATGGCTATTTGCAATCAAGTAATAATAGGTTTTGAAAACTTACAAACAAGCTAAAACACATACTCCTGCAACAAGGTTAGCTGGATAGTTGGATGTAGGATTTATTTAATTTTAAATTAAATAATTAATTTCAAAATAATTAATTAATTAAAAAATAATTTTTCGAAATTTTTTTTTAAAAAAAAAAAAAATTGAATAATTCAAAATTTTAAAAAAAAATTAAATTTAAAATTAAACCTACAATTTTGAAAAATTAGGTTTCAACCAACCTAAATATAATTTCAAAATTTGCTAACTACTTTTAAAATTTAAATGTTATTTTATAAATAAAAATTAAATAAAAATTAGAAAAGATAAGTTAAATATCTTTTTCAGATTTTAAATTTAATTTTAAATAAATAAAATAACAAAATTTAAAAGTTAGCAAAATATCTTACATCTATTTAAAATTACATGATTATAATTATCTTATTTTAAATTTAAATAAGGTCAAAATATCTAAAAAAGATTTAATTTAAAAAATATATATAAAATTTGACCTTAAATTTAAAATTAAGATAAGATATAATCAAATTTAAAAATAAGATAGAATTTTAAGCAAGAAGATAGATACTAATTCTATTCAAATTCAAATTACACTAATATCTTGAATTAAATTTAAAAAATATTAAATTAATTGAAAATGATAATTAGAATTGAATTAGGAATAGTAATAGTATAAATACAAAACTATACAAAAAATCGGAAGTTAATTCCATGAAAAAGCATGAAAAATCGAAGAAAAACGAAAAAATTGTGAACTGTACGGACAGTTTTCGCGATCGCAGGAAAATTTCAGCACAGCTCCGATTTTTTCGAATCTTCAAAAAATCATAACTAATTCAAATAAAATCGAAATTGAGTTCTGTAAAAGGCTAACTTGCTTAATTTTTTCCATACTATCCAATAAAAATAATTCCAGAAACAGAATCGCAATTATTTTTCATGAAAATTTACAAACATCAATCAATCATCAAATAACACTCAATACAACATGATACCATCCAAAGAACATACAAACAATCGTTTTAAAGTCCAAATTTCTTGCAAGTAAATCAATTACCATGGCTCTGAGGCCAGTTGTTGGAAATTATTTTACCAGGATCTTAGATCTACTCACAAGTATGTTGATTAACACCCTAAATATGAACTTTCTAAAACGATGAAATAAACACATATAAAGTTTAGGAAACCTTACATTGGGTGCAGCGGAATAATATGACTCCTTCCGTTCAGATATCTAGCCCTTGATTCCTTTCTGTAGCAGAGCATTATCAATATCTGAACCTGGATCTCTTTCTCTGAATCTTTGATGCTGAAACTCCTTTTGTTGAATGTCTTTCTTCACGATCTTCCTCACTATGATTGAGGTATCGCTTGATGTGTGTGGGCACTACTCATACACTAAGGATTTCGAAATTCAAAAGAAGAAGAAAGAAGAAGTGGTAGCTAAAGATAGGGAGAGAGAAGGCTCAGTTTTTCTGAATCAGAAGAAGTGTCAGGAAAAAGTCTTATTTTTCTGAAGCCTTCACTATCTATTTATAGCATTCCACTAGGGTTAGATTTGAATTATATGGCATTAAAATAATGAAAATATCAGTTTAAATTGCCTACAAAAGTGGCTGGGCCATGCTTAGTGGATTTGGGCCTCACTTTTTGCAATTTTTGCAGTTTTATCTTTTCTGCATCTGATTTTCTCAAAAACGCCAATTTTCTAATTCAACCATTTAAATGCCAATTCTAACTAATTAATAACTATAAATAATTATTAAATAATATTGTCATTTATCATATTTATTAATTGAACCATACAAAGTATCATAATTAACAAATATGCCCCTAAAACTCTTTCTTTACAATTTCGCCCTTACTTAGTGAAAAATTCACAAATAGACATAGTCTAAATTGAGAATTATAATTGATTAATCAAAACCAATTACATGAGTCTTACAAGCAATATTATCTCAACTAGTGGGGGGACCATGGGTCTATATAACCGAGCTTCCAATAAGTAGATCAAGAATTTAGCACTAAAATTCACTAACTTATTAATTCTTCGTTGAATCCACGCATAGAACTTAGAATTGCACTCTCAGTATATAGAATGCTCTATATGTTCCACCATATAGACACATCATTAGTTATCCATTGTTATAATCCTAATGTGATCAATTATCCTCTATATGAATGATCTACACAGTAAAGGGATTAAATTACCGTAACACCCTACTATGTATTTTATCCTTAAAACACTTGACCCCGTATAAATGATATTTCAGTTTATGTGAAATGAGAACTCCACCATTTATTTTCGTTTGGTCAAGCTCGAAGGAGATCATCCTTTGCTTACTATTCGCCAGATAGAAGTTATAGATTCCATGTTTATGCTAGCGCTCCCACTCAATTGCACTACCGTGTTCCCAAAAAGTACGTTTCACCCTGACCTAAAAGTAGGCTTAACTAACAATTCAAGGAACACGAATAGCCTTTCAAGATTGAGCCTAATCATAACAGGATTAAGATCATTTGATCTAAGATCAACTAGGCGATATTGACTTGAATAGATTTTACGGTAAGTTTAATTAAATCTAAGTCAAAGTTCAATATCGGTCCCTTCCGATGCATACTCCATGCATCCAACCTGAGCTTTACTTTAACCAATGTTCTGGAAAGAACATAGTATTTCTCCAAATACAAGTAAACTCTTGTTGTAGATTATCATATCAGTAAAACCCTGTGTCTGATAAATCTAGGAAACTTTATTCGCATAGTCATGTTTACTTTCCAATGTGTTGACGGCACAATAAACAGGATCAAGTATGTGAAAAGGGTTTCAGATGAATTTATACATTATGTACATATAATCATGAAATAAATCATGTGAACCATGCAACATTAAATGTTATTTCTGATCTATATTAATAAGTAAATCTGATTATATTGAAATGAGTTTTATTTAGGGCATAAAACCCAACAGAGACATATTCTCTTGTGGTGGATGCAATAACATTAAGATATTTGGTTAGCCTGGCTGTGAGTAAAAAACTCGATATGCGATTAATGGATGTAGTCACAGCTTATTTATATGGATCACTAGATAGTGATATTTACATGAAGATCCCTGAAGGATTTAAGATGCCTGATGCATATAATTCAAGCAATCGAGAAATGTGCTCAATTAAATTACAAAGATCATTGTATGGATTAAAACAATCAGGACGCATGTGGTACAATCCACTTAGTGAATATTTATTAAAAGAAGGATATAAAAATGATCCTATTTGCCCATGTGTTTATATAAAAAGTTCAAGTCCTGAGTTTGTTATCATTGCTGTATATGTTGATGATTTGAATATTATTGGAACTCCTGAAAAACTTTCAGAAGCTGTGGAATATCTAAAGAAAGAGTTCGAAATGAAAGATTTAGGAAAAATAAAATTTTGTCTTGGTCTACAAATTGAGTATTTAAAATGTGGAATTTTCATTCATCAGTCAACTTATACTGAAAAGATTTTGAGACGGTTTTATATGGATAAATCACACCCATTGAGTAGCCCAATGGTAGTTAGTTCACTTGATGTAGAAAAAGATCCTTTTCGACCTAGAGAAGAACATGAAGAGCTCCTTGGTCCAGCAGTACCATATCTTAGTGCAATAGGAGCATTGATGTATCTTGCTAATTGTACAAGACCTAATATAGCTTTCTCTGTCAATTTATTAGCAAGATTTAGTTCTGCTCCAACATATAGACATTGGAAAGGGATTAAGCACATACTCCGCTATCTCCAGGGTACTATTGATAAAGGATTATTCTATTCTAATAATTGTGGGTCACAACTTATTGGCTACGCAGATGCATGATATTTATCTGATCCACATAAAGCCAGATCTCAAATTGGCTATTTGTTCACTTGCGGTGACACTGCTATATCCTGGCGGTCAACAAAGCAAACTCTGGTGGCTACTTCCTCAAATCATGCTGAGATACTTGCAATTCACGAGGCAAGTCAAGAATGTGTTTGGTTAAGATCAATGACACAACATATTCGAGGAACATGTGGATTAACATCTAATAAAGAAGTACCAACAATTCTCTATGAAGATAATGTTGCTTGCATCGCTCAACTTAAAGGAGGGTACATTAAAGGAGACAGAACTAAACATATTTCACCAAAATTCTTCTTTACACACAATCTTCAAGAAAATGGTGATATCGACGTTCAACAAATTAGATCAAGTGATAATCTTGCAGACTTATTCACGAAGTCATTACCAACATCAACTTTTGAGAAGATGGTTCACAAGATTGGAATGCGTCGATTAAAGGATCTCCATGAATGCCAAAATGAGGGGGAGTAATTTCATACTGCACTCTTTTTTCCTTGACCGAGTTTTGTCCCACTGGGTTTTCTCGGCGACGTTTTTAATAAGGCAGTTATTATGGACATCCAATGGGGAGTGTTATAAATATTATTAATTATGTGAATGTCCAAATCTTTTACCATTAATGTAATCAACATTTCATTTTTCTTAGTTTCCTTTTTTCTTTGTTTCTTAATATTTGACTCTTGTATGTGTATAAATAGGAGACCACCTATTGGAATAAAAACACTCAAAAAATTCTCATCTCTTCTCTATTTTTTTTCTTTAAATTATAATATTACATAATACTAATATTTCATAATAGTACTCTAAAACTATAATTTTTATAAAATAACCGCAAATATATATTAATTTTTAACAAATGAAAACCCATAACTATTAAGAAACGCTACTTATGTTTCAAAAAAAAAAAATAAGAAACGCTACTCTTTTTTTATTACTCATGCAACTAAAATAATCGCGTTTATAAGCTAGTTTTATTTGACAAAAATATTTCATGTTCTTACAAAATAAAATAAAATCCAACTCTACCTCTAGGGAATAAAGAAAATAAAAGCAGAAATAGTACCACAGAAAGCTTTTAAAGGTTGTTTTGGTTGGTCTCAACTTCAATAATTATTTCAGATAAAAAAAATAAAAAATATAAATATTAAATAGTTTTTGTTCAGAAAACCTTAAATTGCCCCCTTTATCTGAAAATTACTCGGTTAATTATTGTGTATATTAGATGTTATCTTCATTCTCAAAGTTGGATGAACCAAAACACATAAACAGTTGAGTGGAAACACAGACTTTGTTACTCCAATTTGAATGTGAGATTGTGTTTTAGTAAATTTTCACGATACTGGAAAAAGGTGTGTTGTCACGTGCTAAAGTAATAAAGAGAATATAAGAGTAAGTAGTTGTGGGGGCCTGATTGGCAAAAAAACAGTGGAGTGGAAGTATTGTAACACGTGTTCAGTTATAAACACCACCTAAGCAGGGACAACGTATTACCCATTATTATTACCCAAAAGTATAAAATTGAAAAAGAAAAAGAAAAAGATAGAGAGGAAAGTTGCTGTTGTTTCTGACTGCCCTGCCCTGCTCGCCCCTTTCAATCTTCTTCTTCCTATTCTCTGTCTCTCTCTCTTCTTCCTTTTACCTCGTTCTGTATTTCTTTTTTATTTATCTTTCTTTCTTCTTGTTAAATCATCAACTTGGGTTATTTTTCAGAGCTTTCTGCAGGAACTTTCAGAGATTCTAGGTAATCTTTTAGTGGTATCATTTTCATCATATTAAGTGTTTTCATATGTGTTTAGGTTAATCATTTTTATCATCTTTATTCTGCCTGAATTCTTGGGTACTTAAGTATTGTTATGAAGTTATTCTCAAAAAAAAAAAAAAAATGTTGTTATGGTTTCTTTGTTTTGTTTTCTTTTGGTGAATTTCATATTTTTGTTGATGTTGTGGCTATAACTTTAAGCTAAAAAAATAATTATCTTTTTGCTATACGAATTTGAGTTAAAAGGTTGGTTAAAAAATAAAAAGAAAAGAAGAAATTGAAGAATCTTTTTCTTTTCTTTACAAAAGACACAATTTTGTTAAAGTTTATTGTTTGGGTGATAAATATTTGAGCATATACTTTACACTTCAAAATTTGGTACTTCAATGGTAGGTTTTGCTGTCTCCAGTTTTCTTTTAACGATCGAGTGAATATGGATCGAGGATGAATTGTTTGTTGAGAAATATTTAATTTTTCTGTTTTGCCGAATTTCTTTTTTCAGGAGCTATATCTATATATATTTATATAAAGGTTGGAGTGGTTAACCCTTTATGCGTTTCTCTACTTCTGCCCCTTTCTATTGTGTATGGATTGTTATTTATTCATTTGATTACTTGTTGTATCTGTGTCAGTCTAGTAATTAGGGTTTGTGTGTTGTATTGGTTGTTTGTTTTTATGGTATAAGAGACATCATTATTCAATGAATCTGATGTGTTGTTTGTGAGCTCAGATCCAAGCAGTGTTTCAGGACAGAGTATTCTTAAGAAGGAAACTACAAAAATAAAGGATATCATTGAGCAACCTTTGGAAGTTCAATTGAAAGAGAATACAGTATAGAGAGTGGTCGAGACTAGTTTTCCTTAACAAGGTTGTGAATGACAATTTTGTAAGAGTTATGGTGCTGTGGTAGTGTCTTTATTTCAGGCCCTATACTAGAGCATATGAACCAGAGCTTAGTATGGAAGCGGGTAAAAACAAAGAAAAGATGGATGTCGAAAAGATTGAGAGGAGGATGTTTAGTGATAGGATGCTATTGAAACAGCTGAAAGGGGATTATGGTTGCGGTAAAATGGATATCGACAAGCTTGAGAAGAGGATATGGACAGATGGGATGCTATTGAAGCGGTTGAAAGAGGATGATAGCGATGAAGAGATGGACGTAGACAAGCTTGAGAAGAGGATTTGGAGGGATAGGATCTTGATGAGGCGGCTGAGAGACGACTTTAGCAACAAAGAGATGGGTGTGGAGGAGCTTGAGAGGAAGATGTGGAGGGATAAGATGCAATTTAAGCGGCTGAAAGAGAAAAGAGAGTCGAAGCAAGGAGTTGAATGTGAAAAGCAGTGTCAAACCCAGAAGAAAGCATGGAGGAAAAAGATGTCAAGGGCACAAATTGTGCTGGATCAGGGATTATACAACTGTGAGTACTCTGAGTGCTTCATGTATCATGATTACTTTGGCTTTCTCAACAAGACTTCTAGAAATAATCACCAGATGAATTGTACACATGGTTCCAATCCTTCCCAAGCGTTTGGATTGCCAAACCTTCAGATTAACAATGAGATACCAACGACTTCTCAACAAATGAACCAGGCATCTCATTACGATGATAGTAACCTTGATATCCCAGAAGATGGAAAGAAAAAAGTCTCTGATCTTCTGTCTTTTTATGACACGTTTATGCAGCAAAGAAACGAAACACCAAATCCTGGGAACTTGCCAGTTCCCACAGATATGGAGAACCATAATCAGCCACAGCAAATATACCAATTTCAAACGGACGATGTCTCCTTTGTTCAGGGTGTTACGGGAGGCAACATGTCTGAGAAAGCTAATATCTAATCGCAGTTAGCGGTTTCCCACAACAGAGGTTCAATACGATCATCGCAAGGCGTTTGTCCCCTTCACCTGCTATTATGTCACCAGTCAAGTTTCCTATGGTTTGGGCATCTTTTTGCTATTCCACTACTACATAAGTAAAATCTTCTAGAGTAGGATTTACTCGTCTAGTATTCCCCAAAATTCTGTAGATGTTTAACCTTTAGACACCAGGTTACTCGTGTAGTATTTTCCTTTTTTTTTTTTTTTTTTTTTTGTGCTTTCTTAATATTAATGCTTTATAAGTAAGGTTTAAGGTATAATTAGATCATCTCCAACTCAAAATCAAATCTAAATATTGTGTTAAATTTCGTGAAAAGATTAACATATGTTATATTTGTTATTGTGCTCCAATATGCACAATCACATCTGAAGAGGACAAAAGGTTAAATATAATTAATAATCATCAATAAATTAAGGTGTCGTTTGGTAATATTTTTGTTTTTTAATTTTTTAATCACAAAATGAAAGTAAAATTTTTGTTTTTAAAAAATTTATTTTTTGAAAACAAAAATGCGTTCTGTAACTACTTTTATTTTTTAATTTTTTTTTTTTCGAAGAGTTTATTTCTTTTATATTTTTTTTTATTTTTTAATTTTAAAAACAGAAAACAAAAGTGTGTTCTGCAAAGTTTATTTTTATTTTTAATTTTTGATTTTATTTAAGTCGGGTCTAGATCCAGGGTCGGATTCGGGTTCAAGTCGAAAGTCGGGTTCAACGCCAGGGCCGTGGGGAGGGGATTTGGGTTCGGGTCTGGTCGTAATTTAAAAAATTGATTAAGAAAAAAAAATTGTTTAAAAAAATATTGAAAGTGGTTTTTTTTTATTTTTAAAATTTTGATTTTTAATTATAAAATTGAAAAGTAAAAACAGTTTTATAACATGTTTTTGAAAAATATTTTTACTTTTTCTACTTTTAAAAACAAAAAACTAATTAAAAAAGTGTTACCAAACGCCACCTAAATGTTTAAAAAATAATTTACGATAAAATTGTAATTAACAAATGTATATTAAAGTTTTATCATTAATGATCAATAATAGGGATTATTTTACAAATACACAAAATCAATAAAAAAAAATTATAAAAATACAGTTTCACGGAATTTTAAATATTTTTACGATTTTTAAATTTTATTTATAAAAAATATGATCTTTTTATGTTGTACTCTTGTTAATTTTTTGTTTTTTTGTATGTTATTTATTGTTGTTGTTTTGATGTTATTTAGATGTTATTTTTATGTTACTTTTATGTAATTTTTTTATTATTTTCGTGTTGTTTCTATGAAAAACCGTAAAAATATATAAAAAAAAAATTCTTTAAACGTAAAAATGTAATTTTTTTTTACAAAAAATAGTGTATTATGTAGCTATCCCTTTAAAGAGATTATTTCACGAATACACAAAAACAATAAAAAAAAATTATAAAAATACAGTTTCACGGAATTTTAAACATTTTTATGATTTTTCAATTTTATTTACAAAAAATATGTTCTTGTTATGTTGTACTCTTGTTAATTTTTTGTTATCTGTGTGTTATTTTTTTTTTTTACGTTATTTAGATATTATTTATATATTACTTTTATGTAGTTTTTTGTCTTCGTGTTGATTCTATAGAAAACCGTAAAAATGTAAAAAAAAAAAAAAAAAAAAAAATGTAAACGTAAAAATATAATTTTTGTATGAGAAATTTTTTTAATTAAATAAAAAAAATTAAACTTAAAAGCTCAAATTTTCATAATATTAATCATTGAATACCCATTAAAAATGCTAAATCTTATGTTAAATTTTGTACATGTCATAAATTATGCTAAATATAACACAATTTATAACATTTTTCTAAATTTAACACAACAAAAGCAGCTTTTTCAAATTACAATTTTGTTATTAAAGGGATAATTACATAATACACTGTTTTTTTGTAAAAAAAAAATTACATTTTTACGTTTAAAGAATTTTTTTTATATTTTTAAGGCTTTTTATAGAAACAATACACGAAAAATAACAAAAAAATACATAAAAATAACATCAAAACAACAACAAAAAATTAACAAATTAACAAGAGTATAACATAAAAAGACTGTATTTTTTGCAAACAAATTAAAAAATTGTAAAAATATTTAAAATTCCGTAAAACTATATTTTTATAATTTTTTTTGTTGTTTTTGTATATTTGTGAAATAATCCCTTCATTTTTATCTATAATGATTTTTCTCATATTTTAAGTTTTTTTTTTTTTTTGAAAAAAATATCATATTTAGAATTTACCTGCCATATATATCAAAACTTTAATTATTTTTTTCCATATTTTTGTAAACAACCTTATATTTTATCTAAATACTAATAAGTTTATAATAATGTAGTTTTTACACCACATACTGAAATTTCTAATTTTTTTTTACTTTTTTACTGTGGGGCGAAATTTTTTTCAAAAATAGTGTGTTCTTTTTCAAATATCTTGTGTAAGTTTTATACTGTGTATTGTGTTAAGTTTTCACGGTTGTTCCACTATTATTTTAATTGTGTTGTTTATGGTTGTTTTATATAAAGATAGTATTTTTGTAAGAAATTCTGCCCCACAGTAAAATTGTAAACTTTTGCTCAAAATCTAGTATTTTTATAAAAACCCCAATAATAATACATACTTCTAAAGTTGTAGATGCAAACGTGAGATTCCTATTATAATTATTACATTTATTTTATATCAGTTGAAAATTAATGAGAAATAAATAGGTGAAGAAAGATGCTCCACATAGTATACAAAAGGGTGTCTAATCTAAAAAGATGCAAGTTGATTCTACAATTATTTAATAAATTTCAAGAGAATACAAAAGAAGCCTGATAGATACTAGGATGACGAAGAGGAATCTCTACAAGTGGGTTGATAAATTGGGACAGTGCCCATGTTATACTGTGGAGCCCACAATCTGTGCTTCCGTCATCCAATATGTAAGATAGGCCCACAAGCCCATAATCTATCTAAACACTTCCAAAATGACAAAAGGCAGCGTGATAGTGATTAGGTCCTATGAAACTACTGAGGAATTTTCAAAAATATAGTAAAAAATGTAATGCCATAAAATATAGTAATTTTATATAAAAAAATAATTAAAAATAAAATTCTCAACAAAATAATAAACTTTCCAAGAAAAAGTTTTGTCCAAAGAGTCATTGAAGAGGCCATTTCCATTGAAAAGTCATCGGAGTTGGTATTGCTACCGAAAATATCACAAGATTTTCCATTCACTAAAAAAAGTTAACGAAATTGTCTCGTCACCAAAAAAGTCACTTAGAAAGTGGTTGGACTTGTCATCATCACCAAAACAATCACTTGAGTTTTCTTTGTCACTAAAAAGTAACTAGAGTTAGACGTCGAAGTCGTCACTAAAGTTGGATGTTAGAATTAGACACTAAGAAACCACTTCCGTTTATTAGCTAATTAAAAATTCTAACTCAAAGAAACTAATTATGTAAAATTACTAAATTAAAAAGTAACACATAAAAAAAGTTACCTGAAATAAATAAATAAAAAATTAAAACTTACATTCCAATTATGTAAAACAACAAAACCAATAATAAAAGAGGAAATTACACTTAGTATGGGATTTTAAAAGTTCTTATGATAAATATGGCACATTTAAGTTTGGCCAATTTATATGGTATTTTTTTATTTTTAGGTTTTTGTATGGTATTTGATATGCCATATATATGTAATTAGGTTTCTAAATCCCATATTTACTGTTTTTATTTGTTTAGGAAGTTTTATTTGTCATTGATGCCAGAAAAGTCACCGGGAGTTCTTTGCGGTGCGGAAAAGTCACGGAGTAGCGGTCGGTGCGAAAAAGTCGTCGGAGTTGCCGCGCCGAAAATTCGTCGGAATTGGCATTTTCGTAGGAAAAATCACGAAAAATCACCAAGAAACCGGTTCTTAAAGTCTAAGAAACTTGAAGTCTAAGAAACCGGCTTTCTTGGTGATTTTTTCGTTGACAATGCCAATTTTGACGACTTTTCCGACGCTAAATAGCATTCGGCGACTTTTCCGCACCGACAAGAGCTTCGTAAAAGTCATTAGAATTGGCATAGTCGCCAGAAAAATTACCAAGAAACTGGTTTCTGGTTTCTTGATGAAGAAACCGGTTTTTTGGTAATTTTTCCTAATTTTTCCGACGACAATGGCTCGACGAATTTTCTAGCGTTGGTAGAACTCGACGACTAATACACCGATGCCTACTCCGGTGACTTTTTCGCACTAACAAGATAAACTCTAGAAAATTCGTCAAAATTGTCATTGTCACCGGAAAAATTATCGGGCTAATCACCAAGAAGTTTTCGGTTTTTTCTTGATGAAGAAACCAGCTTTCTTGGTAATTTTTTTATATTTTTTTTCTCTATTTGGTTGATTGATGAAATCGTTTCAATTATTTTCGATGTATATCATTTTTGTTTTGTTTTCATAATCTTTATTATTGTTGTGTAACAAATTAGTTCCTTGATGAAGAAACCACTTTCTTGGTGAAGAAACCAGCTTTCGACGAAAAAACCACTTTCTTGGTGATTTTTCTAATGATTTCATTGCGATAATGCCGGCTTCGACGACTTTTTTACGCCAAGAATAACTCGGCGATTTTTCCAACACTGTGAACTACTCCGCAACTTTTTCAAGACCGACATCAAACTCAGAATAGTCGTCGGACTTGGCATTGTCACATCGGTAAAATTACCGAAAAATCACAAGAAACTTGGTTTAACATCGTTAAACCGTTTCTTGGTGATTTTTCCAACGACAATGCTAATTCGACGATTTTTTTCGGCTAGCCAAGAAGACTCCCGAAGCGATTTTTTCTAAGAAGAACTCCGGCGATTTTTTTTCGCACTTATGGCGCTACTCCGACGACTTTTCCGTGCCGACAAGAACTCCTATGACTTTTCCAAGACGAGTGACAACTTCTAAGAATCACTATAGTTTTATTTGTTTTATTTTTTTTAAAAAAATAAATATGAAGGGAATTTTAATATTTTTTATAGTAATTTAATTAAGTTTTTATTTTTTTATGAATTTTAAATTCAGATTTCTTTTTAATGTTTTGTATGGTTTTTTTTAGAAAAAAAACCATATTTTTAGTTTGATTGGTTAGATAATGCCATATTTAGTGGTATTTACTTTTTATGCCATATTTATCATAACCTTAATAATTTTTCCCATATTTTTGAAAATAGCCCATAATAAAATACGAAAAACTAATTTTCAAATAAAACAACCAACTAAAAAAATGAAATAAAGACGTAACAAAATAGCAAAAAAAATAACTGAAACACAAAATTCATTTACTTAAAAAAATAAGACATACCACACAGATTAATTTTTAACAAATGATTTACAAAATTGAATTATAAAAACTAATTATATTTGTTAGCTAATTAAAAATCTAACACAGACAAACTAGTTACGTAAAGCAACCAAATTAAAAACTAACATACAAAAATTAGTTACAGGAAATAACTAAACAAAAAATCAACTGAGAAACAATAAAAAAATACACCTATATTATAAATAAATAAATAATAACAATTACTATCGTGCAGTCATAAATATTGAGAAACTAGTTGCTAACAGGAAAAAAACATAAAAAAATATTACATATAGTATAAAAACTAAGTGTTGCTGCTTAAAATTGGCTCAACAACAAATTTGTATTTCCACTTTGAATTCTTTACACTACGACTATCTCAATCGAAAAGTACAACTTCGCGTTATTACATAATTACTCCAAGATTAACAATGGCTCTCTCTCCTTCATGGATCGATGCTTTCGAGCTAAAGCGTGTTTTGGAGATGATTCAACAGGATTTAGACCAGGCTAGTATGGTCAAGAATCCGTCCCCTTTTCTAAATGTTAGTGTTATCCGTGTTTTCGACAGTAGACACGTGAAATCCAGGTCAACAACCAAATCCCATCAGTGGGTCCCTCAACGAAGATAAAGTGGGCCAAGCCCATTTGGACAAGTCCTTCCAGGAACGTATCCCAGCTTTGCGACCATAAAACCTTCCGCTCTTGGCAAACTGTTCCCAGAAGCAAGTCCGGTACCATGAGACTGGAGGGACGAGACAGCATATTCCCAAAACACTCTTCCGATTTCCTTTTTTATTCCTGCGCACAAATACAGAAATAACAGATGCTACATCTTGACCAAGCATCGTAACAGATTTAATGGGGAAAGTTCCTAAAATGAATATCAAGCAATTAATTCACAGTTAATTTTCCACAATCAAAGCACACAGTGTAGACCAAATCAAGGCAAATTTGATCTGCCTAGTCAACAAATCTTCTCCTTCGTGGGCTGGACTTCACGAGGCAGCCCAAGTGAGTTAGTCACTGTAAACTCCCCAATAGAGGGAAAAAGAAAACTAAATGTAATTCTCAAACTACTATAAATACCCGTCGAATTCTATGGATTAAGGGTTGAATTCTCTTGCAAACTTTGCTCAGGAAAACTTGAGAACATATATTCTTTGTATTCCTAAAGGATTTTTCAAGCTAAGAACTATTGAATATCGTTGACTCGTGGACTAAGGCTAATTAACACCCCAACCACGTAAAAAATTGTTTGTCTTTTCTCTTGCTCTTCAATTTTAATTATTTGTTTCTTCAGTTATTATCGTTTGTATTCCGTTTCCAAAAATCTCAGTAAACATTTTGGTGTTTTCATTGAAAGCTGAAGGAAGCAGTGAGACCACTTATAGATTACGTCTAAGTAATCTTGGTCCTCACCCGAACAAATTTTGGTCTTCGTTTCACCAAAGCAGGGGACTCCAATGATCCATATGAGGCGACTAGCCGTTATATAGGTCACCAAGATGAAGATCAAAATCGAGACAATCCTATTATCGAAGATACAAAATCTGGAGAAAATAATTCTGAGGACACTGAAGATAACACCTAGGACGCACCCAAGGATATGCATGAAGATGATCCTCAGGACAAAGCTGCTAATGATGACATTGGAGAATGAACCAACTTGACGAATCAAACTCCGTGGTCATCATGGCTATATAACTTCAACTGGCAGAAAGTAGGTTAACTCGATAAGATGAATTCAACGAGTTACTACTCACAAAGATGACCATAATGGAGGTCGTGATGACTGCTTTGACTAAGATAGCCCCTAACGCACAAGCTTCTCCAATGACTAATGCCCCTGAGAAAGCAAATCCAAAAGATCTTAGTGTTGGAATTTATTTTATCAGGATCTTAGATCTACTCACAAGTATGTTGTTTAACACCCTAAATATGAACTTTCTAAAACGATAATTAAACACATATAAAGTTAAGAAAACCTTACATTGGTGGCAGCGGAATAATGTCTCCTTCCACTCAGATCTCTAACCCTTGTATCCTTTTTGTCGCAGAGTATTATCAAGATCTGAGCCCGAATGTCCTTCTCTTTGTGTGTGATCCTTCACAGTCTTCCAATCTATGATTGAGGTACCACTTGCTGTGTGTGGGCACTACTCAATCACTAGGGGGTCGAAAATTGTGAAGAGGAAAAGAGAGAGAGGTATGGTCGGCTATAGAGAGAGAAGTGGAAGACTCAGTTTTTCTGAAAAAGGCATTCTTTGATTTTCTGACAAAAAGCTTGAAAGACTTGTTATTTGACTGAGCCATCACTTTCTATTTATAGGCAACTACTAGGTTTAGGTTAGTAATTATTTGGCATTAAAATAATAAAAATATTAATTAGAAAAAACTCACCAAGTGGCTGGTCATAGGTGTTAATGGGCCTCACTTGGATTTTGCAGTTTTCACAATTTTTATTTCTATTTTCTCAAAAATGCCAATTTTCCAATTCTAACCATTTAAATGCCAAAACTAATTATTTAATAACTAAAATAGATTATTAAATAATATTGTCATTTAATATAATTATTAATTAGACATATAGAGTCTCTTAATTAATAAATAAACCTAGAATCTCTTTTCTTTACAATTTCACTCCTACTTAGTGAAAATTCACAAATTAGACATAGTCTAATTTTAGAATTATAATTGATTAATTACAAATCAATTATTGAGTCTTACAAGAAGTATGGTCTCAACTAGAATGGGGACCATGGATCTATATGCTGAGCTTCCAATAAGTGAATCGAATTTACTAAGTAAATCCCTACTTATTAATTCCTCGTTGAATCCACTCTTAGAACTTAGAATTGCACTCTCAGACTTATATAGAGCATATTATATGTTTCACGATATAGATATGCTATCTCATTTAACTATTGTTATAATCTTAATGTGATCAAAGATCCTCTATATAGATGATTTACATCGAGATGGGATAATTTTACCGTTTTCACCCCCAACGTATTTGGCCGCTTAAAACACTTAGCTACTTGTAAATGATGTTTTAGTGATCTATGATTTAGTCACTGAAACAAGAGCTCATCCATTTACTTCTATTTAGCTAAGCTCGAAGGGAATCATCATTTGACTTCTATACACTAGTAGAAGCTATAGATTCCATATTTATGTTCAGCGCTCCCACTCAATCATACTATCATGTTCCCAAAATATACGTATCACCCTGACCCAAAAGTAGGCTTAACTAATAAATCAAAGAACATGAATAGCACTCCTGAGTTGAGCCTAAGCATATCAGGATTTAGATTCTTTTAATCTTAAGATCAACTACTGATATTGACTTGGAAAGATACAACGGTAAGTTTATAATATCTTAACTAAGTTCAATATCGGTCAAGTCCAATGTATACTCCATACATTCGAAACTAGTATACTTTACCAATGTCCTGGAAAGAACATAACACTTACTCCAAGTGTAAGTACACATCATCGCTGATTATCACATTAGTGTAAATCCAAAACACTGATGAAACAAAGACTTAGTCTTTTGAATCATATAATCATAATCACATTCCACTGTGTTGACAATACTGTAATTGTGAATAAATATATGATCTGGACTTAACAGATTTTGTGCATAAAATATATTAAACATATTAAACCATAAGCATGTAAAATTCATGCATACATAAGTCACTTCAAATTTCATATATTGATAACTAATCAGATTGTAAAGGGTTTTATTTAGGGCACAAAACCCAACACCTAGAACATCAGGTGTTCGTAAAGACAAAGGCAAAGGGATTGCCATCAAAAAACCAAAGAAGACTCCTTCCACTAAGTAGCATAAAAAGTCTAAAATTGTTGACCAACCATAACAGAGGAGGAAATGAAACTATGCTTTAGGGCATGGTGACCAGACCAATCTAGAGGTAGAGTCACGCAAAAAAAAAAAAAAGATTGATGTTGGAGTTTAGAAGCCAGAGTCTTGGATGGATAAGCATCCTCTTAATGATTCCAGTAATCATGATGAGGATATTGATGAAGTACATCCAGTATCAGATGATAGTGGAGGAAGTCTTTCCACAAATGATCTTTAAAGAAGATTGACCGCTAAGAAAGAAAGAACCAAAGCAGAGAAAACTAGGCCCCGTGGGAACAATATAAGAAACCACATCAACGATCGTGTTTGTAAAAAAGAATCTTCAAGTGATAAGGCTCAACACTTGGAACGTAAAGTTGAGGAGTTGATGAAGATCACTGAGAAGATTTCTAGAAAACAAAGTGGTGTCATGTCAGACTTTGAGGAAGAAAATACGGAGCCTTGTGTGAAAAGAATCGTTGATGTACCACTATCGGAGCATTTCAGAATGCCACAGATGTAGCTGTATGAAGGACATACAGACCCCAGGGACCACTTGTCCAAATCAACCGTATCATGGAAGTTGCTAAGGCCAATGACGATGCAAAATGTATATGTTTTTCATTAACACTAAGTAAGTCCATGAAGGACTAGTGGAAGAGGTTGTCTCCGGGATCGATTCACAACTGGAGAGACCTACAAGAAATGTTCAGAAAGCAGTTTATAGCAGCCAAGGATTATAACTTGGAAGCTAGTTCCTTAACCAAAGTCAAGCAGCAACAAGGAGAAAGCTTAGAGAAGTCCATCCAATGCATGATGGTTGTGGCTGCTAAAACTAAGGTCACTAATGACATGAAAATGGTGGCCCAACGTCAGGACATACAACTGTATCTTTGCTATGAGGAGATCTTCAATGCAAAAGAGCAAATACACTGAGTGAGTTCTTGACAAGAGCTCAAGGATTCATAAATCTAGAAGATGCTTACGCTCAAGCGTATGGAGTACTCCCAGCACCTACCACCTATATAATAAATGCCCAACCTTTGTAGATGACAACTCCAACCATTTACCCTCCACCAACTGCTTTTACTACTCCTACGGTATATGGACTAAGTACTTCTGTGCAGCCAACTGCACAGACTAGTTTTTCTATATTTAGAGGCTCGTGCTAGTATTTTTGGGTTTAGAGCTGCACAAACCGGATCTAGTGCTGCTCCTAGACAAACGAACCAAAAAGTGGAAGTTCTAGAGTCTAATGTAACCCATTCACGAAGCAAAAGGAGTTCAAATGGTCCAAATTAAAGTGAGTCTGTGAAGAAAAGAAAGACCCAAGAATCAAGATACACTGAGTACACAAGTCTAATAGATACTCCTTAAAATGTGTACAAGGAAACCTGTAACATGGTGCATTACAGGAAGCCTCCGTCAATGTATAAAGGAAGAAAACAAAGAAGAGATTCGAGCAAGAAATGAGAATATCATGGTGATATCGGTCACACCACAAATGAATATGACTATTTAAAATATGAAATTGAGGGATTGGTACGGAACGAACACTTATCCAATTGGGTAAGGATCCCAGTCATATATCCGGGACGAGCGGTTGCACACGAACAACTTTTCATTCTAGGATAGGATGGAGCCATAAATCCTCCTCAGGGAATAGGTCCTCCACAAATTCTTGGAATATAAGCGCCAAATGCACAAGCCATTCGGTGGGTACGGAACACTCTAACAACAATAGTAGTTGTAGCCCCTGGTCTTGGAAATCCGTACCCTCCAAGAGCTGCATTGCCAATCTTAGATGGTCATGTAGTAACAATTTCTGGTAGACCTCATATTGCTGGAAGCACTCGAAATGCACAAAAGCAGTACTTGAGTGAGTTGAATTAAAGTGAAGCTTGCCACCTGGTACTATCACTTGCCCAGCGTGCAAGGATGATAAATTTGAGAATGAATTTTACAGAAGACGAAGTCAAGCATGTGCACTTCCCATTAATGACCCTTTGGTAATAGAGGCTCAAATAGCAAATAAAAGAGTTTCCAAAATCCTCGTAGATAATGGAAGCTGCGAGAACATCATTTTTAAAGGAGCCTTCCAAGCCATTGGTCTAGTGGAAGCCAATCTGCTACCATGCCGAATTCAACTTCAAGTTTTTAATGGAGATACTGGTATTAGATCAATTTCAAAATCAATTTCCCGCTTCAGTTGTAACCCTAGTAGCTCCTCTGGAAAGACATTAAGAAATTCTTGAACCACTAGAACATGTTCTGGTTTTGCTAGTGGTTCCTTTGTAGTATCCACTTCACTTGCTAGGAAATCGATACACCCTTCACATAATAAATCTCTTGCCTTCAAGATCGAGATTAAGGGAATCTGCGATCCTTGCACTTTACCCACAAATACGAATGGGTCCTCGCCCTCTCTTTGAAAGGTTACCATCTTTCTTTTACAATCGATGGTTGCATTGTACTTTGTAAGCCAATCCATTCCTAGTATAACATCAAAATCTTCCAAACTTAACTCTATCAGATCAATTGACAACTCCCTTCCTTCCACAAACATTGGAAGGGATCGAACCCACCTGTTGGAGATAACCAGCTCCCCAATAGGCAGTAAATTTCTTAAGCCTCTTGAAAGCACATCACTAGGTCTATTCAAGTTCTTAATTACCCTACTCGAAATATAGGAATGCGTCGCACCAAATCAATCAAAATGGTCAATAAAGTACTAGCAACAGAAAGCTGACTTGTCACAGTGGAGGGGCCAGCATCAACCTCGGCCTAGGTCAGGGAAAACACCCGAGTAGGAACAAGTGTATCATCATTCTTCTATTCTGGTCGCAGCAACTATGGGCAGTTTCTTTTCAAGTGACCCACTGCACCACACTGAAAGCAGGCCCTAGGCTGACACTCACCTTGATGGTGCCTCTTTCACCTTAGACATTCGGGATAAGTCTGCCGATTCTCGTGTCCACCACGATGGAAACCTTGATTACTTTGAAATCTCTTATTTGGGCCTGTAGCTGATGGATCATTGGACCTTTTCTTGCGATCACCAGGGTCACTACCCTTACCAGAACCAGCATCAGACGTCTACTTCCATGAATCCCTTCTTGCAATATTTTTCTTTCGTATCTGATCTTTTGCGCCCTCAGCAGCTACGGTCAACTCAACTATCTGTGCATAAGTTCGAACAAACCCACGTTGTTTGGCAGCAACAATCACATCTCGTGTAATGTGTTCATCTAATCCCCGAATAAATTTTGCTTTTTTAGCGGCCTCAGTAGCTACTTCATCTGAACCAAATTTTGCCCGTCGATCGAACTTGGTAGCATATTTTGTCACCGTCATACTGCCCTGAGTCAATCGTATAAACTCTTTCGCTTTAGCCGCTCAGATAGATTCATTATAATATTTCTCGAAGAATAATGTCCATAAAGCATCCCAGGTCATGTTATTCAAGTCATGACCCTGTGACACAATCTCGTACCAAATGCGGGCACCCTCTCGCAGCATATAAATGGCACATTTGACCCGATCATTACTCTCGACCCGCATAAAATCAAAGATGGATGTTATTATACCCATTTATTATTCTGCCTTGAGTGGATCAGCAACCCCTTCAAACACTAGCGGGTTTTGCTTCCTGAACTACTCGTAAAATGGCTCCAGACGATTCCCTATGTCTTATGGCACTACCAAAGGTGCCGGAGGATCAAGATTTAGATTTGGAACAGCCTGAGCTCGTTGCTCCCTCAACTCTCGAATTTGATCACTTTGTTGCTGGATGGTCTTCTGCATCGCGGCATATAGCTCTTCCCAATTCGGTGGTGGTGGAGGATTCTCACCCTCTCCGCTAACCCCGAGCCCAGCAAGCTCGCGGTTACCCCTTCCAGATCGCCTTAAGTGCATGATCTATACACTTGCGACCATAATCCCATTGTTTAACATACTCTAATTCATAACAATACTAATAAGTATTTCTAGCTACTCACATCCACATCAACCTTTACTGTACTTTTCTAACAACAAACATATTTCAAATAAGCATGTAATTAACAAATAAACTAGCAATTAAAACTTACTGAACCATAAGTCGAACGAGTCTTCGCAGCCAATGTACCTATCAAATCAGTCTTTAGAATCTTTAAACCTTGGTTGCTCTAATACCATGTTGCAACGCCCTGTCCCACAAGGACGCCACGTGTGTGCTTTTATAAAATTATTTTTTTATTCTAATTATATAATAAAAGTGTGGATAATTAAAAATTTGTAATCAACCAAACACATTCTTTGTAAAAGTTCACTATTAATATTTACGGGGACCCTTTGTTTGGAAAATATTTACCATCAGTTCCAAAAGTGACTTTACAAATAAGTTTATACTCCAAAATACATTAAAAGTGGGATATCATGTTCACTGGGCTGTGGCACCGCGACTGATAGGTACACTGTTGCAGAGACCTAAAACTCATGGCTACTCAATCTTGCTCTTCACTTTACGCACACTATTTAGCACCCGTGAGTCACAGAGACTCAACAAGAAAAATGACTAATCCCATAAACAATATAAAATCAAATAAATCACACAAAAAAAAATGTACGCAATTATAACATATTACATACTAACATGCTTACAAAATTTCACGTCATTATAATCATACAATATCGGTGCTTCATAAAGCACCCTTACCACTCGTTATTCACGAGCTACGTATGTTACTATCGTTACCCGATACAGCGAGCGATAAGTAAGAAACCTATCGGTAGTATCAAGAGTAATTACTCATAACGGTAATGACTATTTCTAACCCTCGATCATAATCGAGGCATAACAAACACACACACACAAGATCTCAATCATAATTGATACTATAATAAGCATAACCGCTATTCATTTAACCGTAAGTGGTGCATATCACTTTTCTTACCTCAGTCCAGAAATCAGTCGTGCGGGCCGACCTGAGTGGAAACAAGGCTTGACGATCTCGATCTTATGTCATGACAACAAAATTTGGTAAATACCTTAATCAAATTTTAGGGAATAAACCCTAATTCCCATAACTGGACAAACCCTATTTTCCACTAATTCAAACTAACACAAATATCACTATAAATGCCCTGATTTAAACTCCGAAAACACCCCGAACCAAAACCAGACTAGGGGAGAAAACTCAAGATTTACCCCTGCTAGCAAACCGGTTGACTTGTTTGCCAGTTGCTTGTAAAACCGGTCAATTGGTTTTCTGGGCAGCCATGGGGAAATCTGGTTTTTCACCCTGACATGCAATCTAAGCTCCACCAAACCTGTTGTACCCTTTCAAAACAGTTCAATACCATAAATACAATACATTCAGATCAACAATTCACTAAAATTCATGAATTTATCCAAATCACCATGTTAGAACCAAGAAATTGAGTTATAAACTCAATTTTCCAATTCCATCACCACAGCCATAAAATTCGCTCAAACTAAGCTCTAACAAACCCTAAATCAAACTTTAAAATATTATCTAATTTCAGTTTAACATCACAACCTCTAAATCCTAAAACCCCAACCAAAACTTAATCTAATCTTAAGAAATCCAAAGAAAGGAGTGTTAAGAACTTACTTCTAGTATAATCACTCTTAACCTTGATAAACCTTGCTTAAAACCAGCTAAAATGGAAAAGAAATCCCGGTTGCACTGCTTCCTGTGGCTTCAAATGGTAGAGCAAAAGAGGAAGGATGAAGATAATGATTTTCTTTTAATTTTCCTTTATTAATTTTTTTTCTTCTTTCTTTTTTTTATACTTAACCTAATAATACTAAATACTCAGCCACTAAACTAAACCATATAAGATAAAGAAATCAAATATTAATCTCACAAATGACCATTTTGCCCTTTAAGTAACCCATAAACCGAAAGCACACCTAGGGGTAATTTGGTAATTCTAACTAATTCGCCAAACTGACAACTTAAACTTCTAAACTAATCTGGCCTAATCTCAAATCGATCCATATCTTATTATCGTGATATTTTGACCACTTTGTCAACCTCCCACGGTCGCCGAGCCCGATAACATTTTATTTCAAAAATGGTATCCACGATACCCATATAATCTAATAAAATCTCCATAATTAATAAATTACGCTTTATTTAATTATTTATTAATTTCACACTAATTAACCTAAGTAAGATCATAATCTTACTTCATTATTAGGATTATTATATATTTAATAAAATATGCCTAATTAAATACCATATTATTTTCTGGGATATTACAATATGCATTTCAAAGTACTTAATGTGAGACAAAGGTTCTTCTTTGCTTGTATATATTTTCTATTTGGGCATTTTGAACTTGTGCGGAAGATCAAGGGCATTGATTTGTGATGAAAATTGTGAACCTCATGTCCGATCAAGCTTTAGGTCGATGAGTTTTTGGTAGGTCAGGCTTTGCACGAGGCTCTTAAGTTGATCTAATTTTTCTTGCACCGCTAGATTAACTTGACCTGCTTGTTGACCGGCTTGTGTAATCTATGGAACTTTTAGAACTTCACCGGGTACATAGTTATCAACATTAATTGGTTGAATATTAGGGGGGATTAAGTGTCCATCCTGTTCTCTTCTACATTTAGAGTGTCTCTTAAATTGTGTATGGGCCCTAACCTTTTGAAGACTGACTCACCTAGTGGCCTTCTTGTTCGGAAGTTACCAGCAGTTGATTGTTTCAGTATATCTATTTGAGGACAGAAATTATACTGACCATTCCCCCAAGATAATAGGTCAACAAAACTTGCTCGTCTATCGTGTGGCCCATAGTTTGACCATGTGGCCTCAGATTGGACGGTCCATTACGTTGGGTCTTCTGAGTGTAGTTTGCCTAACGTTCTTCTGGCGCATACTATGGTCTTTTAGAGATATAGGATTCTTTCCCTCTATTTAGATCTCGTATGAGCGGGGTATCTTCCATTGATTGCTGTCTGATTAACTGATAAGCTCGTTGAATCAGCATGGTCTCCTACATGGAGCAATTATCAATTGCTGCTTGTTGGTCTCTCATGATTTCTATTTGTCGATTCATCCCCACTTGGAATTGGCATTTTTATTGTTCGAATGCCAGTTCACAGCTGCTCGGGTATCCTCCTATTCATGGTGAAGAGTGTTGGTATGTTCTTGTATATTCCCTAAGGCATCTCACAGGTTTTACAACTCAGTATCATCACCGATCATTACCCAAGGTTCTCCAACAAGTGGATTTCCAGTACTCAGGCTAGTCTATCTAGTATGAGTACTAGTGGTTCCAGTTTCCTTTCTGTTCAGAGTGAACCCAGCCAGAGTAGTTGTCACTCCCTGTCCTACTAATGGTGGAACTCGTGGAGGCAGACAGGTGATTGGATCAAGATTTGCCACCATTAGATCGCTCCTATTAACATGAGTTTTCACATTAGGATCTGTAGCCGTCAAATTAGTTGTTTCATTGGTTTGAGACCTCTTGGTAGTTACAACCATCTTTGGAGAGGATCAAAGTGATAAACACTGCTCTTTTCTATTCTTAATGAGAGTACCAAAATGTTGACCTTAATTTTAGCTAACGGCATCGAGTCAATTAAAACGATGAGAATACTAGCTAATAATAATGAATGATTAAGCAAATAAGAACATAAAGATTTATAGTGGTCCGACCCCATGATAATAGTAATAGCCTACTCCCCTTTTACTTGTATTACTTAGAGGAATTAATAAGATCACAAGGAGCTGACCAAGTGAGTTTTTTTAAGAATTCTTAGGAAAAAGCTTACAATTCTTTTACAACATAAGAGCTTTCTAAAAAGTGTGATTTTCAAATCCCTGTATAATGGAATGGCTCAACTATTTATAGGGGAAAATACAATAATTAGGTTTTTCAAAATAAATAAAACTAAAAATAGAAACTAAGAAAGTTTCCTATAATTTATTGTCGGTGCAAGTCAATCCCACAAAATTAGGGATGTGATCGAGACCTGAATGCTGGAATATTCATGGAAAGTATCTCTGAAGATCTTCTTATGCTGAACTACCCTGCTCGGAAGACTCAACATCTTTAGATAATCAGGATTTGTTCAGAAAATTACGTAGAGATTCTATCCAGATGATCACTGCTAAAGATGTAACTTTAACAATTTTAAGTAGAGAGTTCTCTGGTTGGGCTGCTTAAGAGAAAATTACTTGTGCAGACTTTTCAATGTTCTTCACGTGTCACCATCCTACATATCACACCACCCTATGTGGAATTTGGGATAACAAGGATCAGTAATGATGGGTAAATACACATAATACATGACTTTGAGGCCAACTAGTAGGTATTCAGCTTGTTGGGTGAATGATCCATGTGGACAAGGGACCATTTGATTCAAGACATGTGTTGCATGGAGGCCACTCCTGCAGACAAGAATGTTAGAGGCGCTGTTAGATAAAAAGGATGTATACTTTTGGTGGTGTGCACACTACCATGACTGACACAAGGGAATATATCTGATTCTGTGTCAAAAAGGTGGCCACATCATTTTATGGTAAACATTCGGTAGTCATCCTACAGTAGGCATCTGAGAGTCCTCCCGTGGTTGACATCCGGGAGTGTCCCTTGGTGTTCCCTTCTGGATGTGCCCCAATGTCCACCCTGAGGGCTTTGTTTGTTTCATTTCCCGGAAGGCTAGGAGGGCTTCCGAGTATGGATGGACAATATCTTTGGGGTGAAGCCTTCGGATATTCGATGGGCTCGGGCCCATCTTAGGTCTGAGCTAGGCTTCCTCATGTGGAAAGGCTTAGCCTCGGGTTTAAATGACAATTATCTCTTTGTTATGCCTCATGTCTCTTGTTCAAAAACACAGATAACACTCTAAAAGGGTCATCTTGCTAGAAATTAACTCTCAAAACCCATTTTTAGCGGTAAAACTCCAAAACTCGTGATCTATTAGTTGTTTACTATTTCCATCTATTTTTTGTTGTTAACTGCCATATTAGACTGTCTATGTGTACATAATGTATTGTACACATGGACATAGTATGCACATGACGCAATCTTATTAGTTCACGTAATTAATAATTTTTAAAAAATAATTAAAATTCAAAAAATTATATAATTATTAAAAAAAAAATTAAAATTTGTTTCTTTTTCCATTTTCTTCTCTCTCCCTCATGCTAACTCCTTTTCTCTCCTCGAAATACCTATTCCCACAATCACCATCACCACCACTAGTTCTGTACCACCACCACAAGGTGGAATGTTTCATCACCATGAACAGAAACATAAAAGAAGAAAAATTAAATGAACATCAAGATCTGGAACAAAGTTTACACAATCTGGAACAAAGTCTACACACGATCTAGAACAAAATATTTTAGAGAAAAAAAATACCAAAATCCAAATGTCAGATCAAAAGTACCAAAAATCCAAAAATATCTATCTAAACACTTGCATCAAAAAATCATAAGTTTAATTTTAGATCGTGACAATATCTCAACAACCACAAAATTATTCAAAAAAAAAAATCAAACATCATAAAAAAGATTCTTACCCAAATCCAGATTTTCGAAGTGATGAAATTTGTTGGTTCGATCAATGTTGGAGACTATGAATGTAAATCGTCCTTCCCATAGCCAATCACATCCTGTCATTGTCACACACTGTTTCTTTGATCAGAGCTCTAGATCGTCATATGTCATTGATGTCATTGGTTTCCGTTTGTAGAGAAGAAAGGAGTCGGGAGAGAGAAGGTGAAGAAGGTTCAATGGGGGGAATGAAGTACTCATTAAGCACTAGAAATGGCAGGAGAGAGGGAAACAAACACTACCCCACCTAATGAAGAAGGAGAAGGTCGAGAGATTACAGGGTCACTGGCATCGGAGCTACTACTAACCTACCCATCGTTAAAAGCAGCAGAGGAGTTGGAGCCAATCAGCTTCGAGGGTGGCACCACTCTTTGAGAATTATTAGGGTTTCATTGAGGTGGTAAAGAAGGAAGTGGCACAACAAATAAAAAGAAAATTAGGGTTTATTTTTTATTCTCTTATTGATTTAGTAAAAAAGGAAAAAGGAAAAAATAATTAGTATATAATTTTATTTTCTTTTTAAAATAATTTATTTTTTATTTTAATTTGATTAATTTTTAAAAATTATTATCTATGTGAACTAATAAAATTATATCATATATACTACCCAGCATGTAGCCAACTATTCCTGTAATTCCAGAGCTTCCACAACAGACAAACAAAGAAGTGATAATTTCCAGAGGCAAACTCAGTGGCTGCAAGATATAATAAATCCATACAAGTTAATGAAGAATGTTTAGTGATGAAAGCATTAAAACTAGTTAATTTCCAGAAGGTATGGAAATTAACTAGTTTTCATGCTTTCATCACTAAACATTCTTCATTAACTTGTATGGATTTATTATATCTTGCAGCCACTGAGTTTGCCTCTGGAAATTATCACTTCTTTGTTTGTCTGTTGTGGAAGCTCTGGAATTGCAGGAATAGCTACATGCTGGGTCATCTTCTTCCCCCGAACAAGTTCTATGCGAGGTTATAAACTACATTGATCAATAAAAAAGCTGCAACAAGAAGGTTCTCACCACAACACAGGTTCAAGAAGATGCAATGCTGCCTACTGGAAGTAGTCCATCTGCTTCAAATTTCACCCAGCGGCTCTATGTGGATGCAGCCCAAGATTCACAGCTTCTCAAAATGAGTTTTGGTATGACCATTCATTCCAATACAAGGGAGGTTCTTTTAAACTTGGTTAAACCTTGGAGTGGTATTACTTCACCTTTGTTAATGGAAGCACAAGCTCTTCATTTTGCTCTTTCATGGTGTCACGCTCACTCCATTTATCCGGATAGTATTGTTTCAGATTGCAAGGTTCTGGTGAATTATATTTGTAATAATGACACTCATAATCTGTATCTTAACCCTTTTGTTACTGAAATTAAGAGCTTGTTATCTTATTTCCCTAAAGTTTTTCTTAGCTATATCTCAAGAGGGGCAAATGAAGCTGCCCATTGTTTAGCTAGGACAGCTTTAGGCTTAGAGCAGGAAGCTTTATGGAGGAATTCATCTTTACAATTGTAATTGTATCTTGTACTTGTTGGTGTTATCTAATGGATATAGGTTTTTCTCAAAAAAAAAAAAAAAAAAAAATTAAATAATAAATATAGATAGAAATAATAAACTGTCAACAAAATAGATTTTGAAAATTAAGTGCTACACTTCCTCTTAGAAATTTTGTTGCTCTATTTAATAATTACGTACCGGTAACAATCATGATGTTGAAAATTGGTGGTGGCGCATGGCAATACGAAACGGAAGCTCCTCCAAACTTTTAGCCTTTTTATTTATGTGGTCCCACAAACTTAAACATGAAAAATATCATCAGTCTCACTCCACCACTCACCACCTATCCAACATTAGAGACTACGTGGCTGATTTTCATTTGCTCAGCAAATAAGAAAAAACTTAATTCCTTCATTCCCACCCACTCTCACCCCCACGGCGAGTGTGTATTTCTTTAATCATTCCTCTGTACAATTACAAAACTACAAATTAATTGATCCAGGCGCGTGAAACCACTATCCTCACTATTTACGAATAATATCCCATTTCTCTTCCTTCCTAATTCAGAACTCTTATTACAAATTGACAATCATATATTTTTCTTATTATAATATTAATAAATTATCCTCAATAACTGTGGGCTTTCGCTTTATAAGGGTGTACCTCCCCTACATTCTCATTCATACACTCTCAATTTTTCCAGCCATATTTTATAGAGAAGAAGGCTAAGAGATGGGTTCGTATCGATCTTCTTGTTCGGTGACCATAGCCATGGTCGTACTCCTCCTCTTCACGATCTTTGCCCTGTCGTCCGCCCTGGATATGTCGATCGTCTCCAACAACGATGGATATGGTGAGAAGTCGACGGGAAGGACTGACGGTGAGCTCAGAGCTATGTACGAGGCGTGGCTAGTCAAGCACGGCAAGGCCTACAACGGCTTGGGGGAGAAGGAAAAGAGGTTTGGTATCTTCACGGATAATCTCAGGTTCATCGATGAGCACAACGCTCAGAACCTCAGCTTTAAGCTGGGTCTCAACCGGTTCGCCGACTTGACCAACGAGGAATACCGGTCAAAGTACCTAGGTACCAAGATCAGTGGTAAGAAGAGGATCAGCGAACGTTATGCACCACGAATCGGAGATGATTTGCCTGAGTCCGTTGACTGGAGGAAGAAAGGCGCTGTCGTCGGTGTTAAAGACCAAGGAAGCTGCGGTGAGCTCACTGTACTATTTATTTGTTTCTTCTTAACTTTATCATTATTATTATTTTTAAAAAAGCTGTGGTGCGGCATATTATAATTTTTTTAAGTTATATGAATCTCATATTTAATTAGGGTCTACACTAATAATAATATTAGATTGGCAGGAATCGTAGAATCTCTATCTAAGAATATACTAAATTATATTTTAATTGGGAGATTATAACTAAATAGAGTTACACTAAGAAAAAAAAAATTAAAAAACAAAAAAATATCAATGTAACAATAATAACAATAAATAATCTTTAATATTATATCATAATTTTAGAATAAATATAATTTGATACATGTATTATAATTTGAAATAAAATTATGAATTTTATATAAATAAATTTACAAACTACATGTATATATTTTATTAAGATGTAATTATTCTTATATAGAGGTATACTTTGTTAATACGGGACTTAGAAAATGTATAACTAATTACAATTTAGAAGTTATTCCTATTTATAACTAGCCCAAATCAGGACTTGATTTTTTTATAACAAATTAGAGGTTATTCTTGAATAGAATATTCTCAAATAGAGGTTCTACTGTATTTGATTTTTTTAATTATATATATATATTGATTTTTTAAATTTTGCTTCAAAGATGGTAAATTTTTATTGGTTCGCCTAAGTTAGAAATAAATTTTAAAATATAATTTTTTTTTGTAGTTTATATAAAAAAAAATAATATTATTATATAAACATTTTTAATTGTTATTTTTCTTATTAAAATTATATCAACAATAAAATATAATGCTAAGATATAAAAATATGAAGGGTTAAAATTCTCCATATAGCTATTATATGTGTCCGCTAGTATTTATTTATTTTTTCTTATTATTAATGTATATGAATATAATAAATAAAAAAATATTTATATAATTATTTTACTCAAAGTATTAGAATTAAAAAAAAAAATAAAATTATTTGAATTTAATACAAAAACATAAATTAAAGTAATTAAAATAAATAATAAAAATATCAATATCTGATAGTGGAATCTTAATGTTGCTGAAGAAATAAAATTTTGGGGATTAATTTACCAAAATATAAAGTTTGGGGACTAACTTGCCAAAATTTATATAGTTTGGAGACTAATTTGCCAAAAAATAAAATTTGAGGACTAACTTGCCAAAACATGTATATTTAGGGACCTGCAGTACAAATTTTATTTTTGAAAAATAAAAATGTATTCTATAAGGGAAATTTGAAATTGCATGCTTATAATATCTTAAATTTTTTTTCCTAAATTCATAATTAATAAAATTGGTCAAATATGACCACATTATTATTTTTCCACAAATACCCCTCCCATTTAAAAAACTAAAATCAAAAGACTTAGTTCTCTCTCTCCCTCTCGCACGGTACACCCACACACCACATCGGCTTCACCTCCAACGACGACGGACGACCACCCACCGCCACCGATAGCACCGCACGATGACGGACGACCACCCGCCGCCACCACCATCGTTATCGGACCACTCCGATCGAGACCCGGACTGTATCGCACAAAACCATTTTTTTCTGGGTTTTTTCTGGTTTATCTCTCTCTCTCTCTGAAAACGCAAAAAAAAAAAAATTGGTCCAGGTCCGATGGTCGGACCATGGGTCCGATGGGGTCCGATTATTTTTCTCTCTGAAAACGCAAAAAAAAAAAAAAAATTGTCCCAGGTCCGATGGTCGGACCATGGGTCCGATTGGTCGGACCCCATCGGACCCATGGTCCGACCATCGGACCTGGGACAATTTATTTATTTTTTTTTTTGCGTTTTCAGAGAGAGAGAGATAAACTAGAAAAAACCCAAAAAAATGGTTTTGTGCGATACAGTCCGGGTCTCGATCGGAGTGGTCCGATAACGGTGGTGGTGGCGGTGGGTGGTCGTCCGTCATCGTGCGGTGCTATTGGTGGCGGTGGGTGGTCGTCCGTCGTCGTCGGAGGTGAAGCCAATGTGGTGTGTGGGTGTACCGTGCGAGAGGGAGAGAGAGAACTAAGTTTTTTGATTTTAGTTTTTTAAATGGGAGGGATATTTGTGGGAAAATAATAATGTGGTCATATTTGACCAATTTTATTAATTATGAATTTAGGAAAAAAAATTTAAGATATTATAAGCATGCAATTTCAAATTTCCCTTCTATAATCAATATTATTTTTCAATTTTAAAACTAGAAACAAAAATATTTTGTAAATTTTATTTTTATTTTTATATGTTGATTTTATTTAAATTGGGTCTGGGACTAGCAACGGGTTCGGGTCCAATGCCGAGTCGAGGTCCAGGGTACGGGGTCGGGGCCTTGGGCCTGAGTCGGGGTCCAGGTTTGGGTTTGGGATTCAGTTCGGGGTTGGGATCGGGGTTTGGATTACATAGTTTAAATTGGGATCGAAGTGTACAGTATTGATTTAGAAAGAAAAAAAACTCTTTAAAAGTAATTTTTTGTTTGTTTTTAAAACTTTTAAAGTTTTAATTCTTAACTAAAAATTTATAAAACTAACATTTTTATAGATTATGATTTTAAAAAATATTTTCATGTTTCTAGTTTTAAAAATAAAAAACTAATTGGCAGTGGCAGCTCCATGTCCAGCTATTAGACTAAATTAAATTAAATTCCGTCATGTGAGTAGAATTTGACAATTGAAATATAAATACTTTTATCAGTTTATTGGTGCAAAGTGTTAGATATTTTTAAATATACTATAATACTATTTAATAGAGAAGAAAAATGTTTTCTTAAGATTTAATGATAGAATTTATTTTATAATTTTCCTTTCTGAAATCCAAGATGTTTTTGTTGCAGTTACGTAATACAAAAATGATTTGTTTTCCATTCCTTGTATTATATATTGTTTTTTAACATTGAATATAATCGTGTAGGGAGTTGCTGGGCTTTCTCAACGATTTCTGCTGTTGAAGGAATAAATCAGATTTTGACCGGTGACCTCATCTCACTATCCGAACAGGAGCTTGTTGACTGTGATACTTCTTACAACGAGGGATGTAATGGAGGTTTGATGGACTATGCTTATGAGTTCATAATTAACAATGGTGGTATCGATAGTGAAGAAGATTATCCGTACAAAGCTACTGATGGAAAATGCGATCAATACAGGGTATGCATTTAATTTAAACGGAGATTGAAAAAGAATTATGTATGTGCTCATATAGTTTTGATCGTGTGTATTCTGCAGAAAAATGCAAGGGTGGTCACAATTGATTCTTATGAAGATGTCCCTGTGAACGACGAGAAGGCATTGCAGAAGGCGGTTGCAAACCAGCCTGTGGCTGTCGCCATTGAAGGAGGTGGCAGGGCTTTCCAGTTGTATGACTCGGTTAGTTTTACCTTTTCTTTTGAGCTAATGCTGTTAACAGTCTTATTTTATAACGAGGACGTTATCAAAATGAGAGTTACTTGTATAGTATCTCAAACACTTTTTTTTTTCATTTTTGTTTTTATCGACATTTTCTAAATTCAGGGTATATTTACCGGAGCCTGTGGGATTTCACTGGACCATGGTGTTGCGGCTGTGGGATACGGTACAGAAGATGGTACAGATTACTGGATTGTGAGAAACTCTTGGGGCAGAAGCTGGGGTGAGGCAGGCTACGTCAGGATGGAGCGTAATCTTAAAGGCACTTCCACAGGCAAGTGTGGAATCGCAATGGAGGCCTCTTATCCCATCAAGAAAGGGCAAAACCCTCCCAATCCTGGCCCCTCTCCTCCATCTCCCATTAAGCCTCCGGCAGTCTGTGACAATTACTATTCCTGTCCTGAGAGCAACACATGTTGCTGTCTTTTCCAGTGGGGCAATTACTGCTTCTCATGGGGTTGCTGCCCGCTTGAGGGTGCCACCTGTTGCGATGACCATTACAGCTGCTGCCCAAATGAATATCCCGTCTGTGACGTCAATGCAGGCACTTGCTTGATGGTAAGAGCCAACCAAATTAATCCATGACTCATTCGTAGCTAGTTTTTATTAGACTTATTGTTGGTCTATCTGAACATAGCACACCAAAAAGGGGTGTTTTTAATCATTTATATTTTTATATACATTTTATGCAACAGAGCAAGGACAATCCTCTGGGAGTGAAGGCACTGAAGCGCACACGTGCGAAACCTCATTGGGCTTTCGGAAATAATGGCATAAAGAGCAGCGCTTAAAGCAAGGGTAAACAATGCGTCAGAAGCTTGGCTTATAAGAAATTACAGTACGCTTAGTGTTCTTGTCTTGGCATACTCTCATTTCAATCCCATCACCAATGTCAATATGTAGATTGATGGAATATAATATAAAATATGACTCTGTAAATACCGCTCTATTTTATGCTGCATTTGGACGACAGGCTTATATTGTCAGCTTCGATGTACTCTGTAAAAGTATAATTGTAGCTACAAGTTTAAAGAAGCTCCAAAAATATTTTATAATATTTTTATTACATTTTTCTCCTGTCTTTGAATTGTTAATATTTTATCATTTTCAAAATATTATTTTAATCAATGAAAATGTTTAAAAATAATGAATTGCTATTAGACACTGTAGTGTCTATTAGTAATATTCTTTCAAACTTATTACATTAAATTATAAGTGACTCAATATCTAATTGTAATATAAATATGTGAGATAAAATAGATAAAGCTTTTGGTAAAATATTTTAAGTATTAACTTAGAGTAGAGAAGCTAATATGAGTGCTTCTAATTATTTATTTATGTTATAAAATAATATAGAATAAATGAGAAAAAAGAAGAAGAAGATGAAGAGAGAAAGAGAAAGTGAATGAGAATTTCTCAGTTGTTTATTCCAATGGGGTGAACCCTTATTTATACAAATACAAGAGTCAAATATTAAGAAACTAAGAAAAAGGGAAACTAAGAAAAAAATGAATATTGATTACAATTAATGGTAATAAATAAAAGATTTGGACATCCACATAATTATTAATATTTATAACACTTCCCTTTGGATGTCCATAATAACTGCCTTATTAAAAATCTTACTGAAAACTTGATCAAAAGAAAAAGAGTATAGTGTAAACTAACTCCCCCTCATTTAGGCATTTGTGGAGATCTTCTAATCGACGAATTTTGATATTGTCTACCGTCTTCTCAAATGTTGATGTTGGTAATAACTTTGTGAATAAGTTTGCAAGATTGACACTTGATTGAATATGTTGAACACCAATATACATTTTCTTGAAGCGTATAAAGAAGAATTTGGTGAAATGTGTTCTAACTCTACCTCCTTCAATGTATCCTCCTTTTAGTTGAGTGATGCAAGCAGTATTATCCATAGAGAATTGCTTGGGTTGATACTTCTTTATTGAGTGCAATCCATATGTTTCCCGAATATGCTATGTCAATGATCTCACTCACACACATTCTCTACTTGCTTCATAAAATGCAAGTATGTTAACATGATTTATAGTTACCTCGTTAAAAACCTTGCCAGAAAAACCCAGTGGGACAAAATCTGAGCTAGGGAAAAGAGTACAATATATATATATATATATTTCATATTCATAATTATTTGCAAGTTGCCTCGTTAAAAACCTTGACAGGAAAATCCAGTGGGACAAAACCTGAACTAAGAGAAAAAGAGTGCAACATAAATATGTCTCCCCCTCATGCACATATGATCCATAATTCTTTTAGTGATAATACATCTCATAAGATTATTGTTATCACTTTTAAAATATCACCATATACAATCTTTGATCATATATTTTCTATAACTCCTCCAGACAATATGTATGGACTTCTAAATTATAGATGAGGGGTTCGTGGAACATTAGTCTTTATCCAACTAATTGTATCATTCATGTGTGTACACAACTTTGTTCATTCTAAAATTTAAAATTTCAAGTAGATATGAACATAACACATTAATGGTACTATAAATTTTCATTTGTGACAATGATGGTACTCCAAGACCATATATTTATTCCATCTTGTTGTATGATCTTAATTTCCATATCAAATGATCATATATCTATAATTCTTGATACATATGAAGTACTTCAGGACTTCAATACTAATGAACAAACTTTATATATTAATATTTCTCGAAATACAAAAGAAATAAAAGTTTGTTCTTCAATTAATCAAAAACTCTTCAAGAGTCTATCACAACGTATAATTTACGTATTTATATTGCATAGACAACCATACGTATTTTTCAAACAATAATTTACTTACATACCTTTATTTCATACAAAGATCTTTGTCATATAGTGCACGCGACTTTGAATTATATCACTTAAGACATGTATTAAATTCTTCTAGAATTTGTAGATAAGGCTTATTTCAAATTCTCAATATATTAGGAGCTTTAAATAAATAAATTTTTGTTGCAACATTTATGTGACGCTTATAAATTATCATAAAATATATTCCAAGCTATAATCAAATCATGATTATATTTTCTCAATATTTAAGCCTTACTTCAATCAATCTCATGTCTATGCAAACTTTGTACAACAATTCATTATGTACAAATATATATGCAAATTTCTCATTAGAAATATTTATTTGCATACCCTACAGGTCTTACTTCACTTTATGTGAGTAAATTTTCCTGGACTGCGTCATAATATTTTGGCCAAAAATCAAAATGTATGTCGATAATTCTCGACAAATCTAATACCATGAACCTTGCTATCTCATGTTAGTTTATTGCACATGCAAACATTCAACATTTATTGTCGACAAAAATTTTATTATATGATAATTTCCTCCCATATTGACATAACTTATAGAGATCTCTTTAAATTACATATTTTTCAAATATGTTTATCATTTATAGGTACCTATATAGAATCACTTCAGGGATTCAATTATGATCAAATGTGTTATGTCTAACTTCTCTTGGGAGTCTCTTCTAGAGTACCGTTTTCATCACGGTTATCATTTTTAAATCATCAATACTATATAACACTAAGGTATCTCCATGAGTACCTCTAGATTTAACAACTTCAGGGCAAATCAAATGAACATTTACTAATAATTTCTATATTGTTCATTTACGCTTCAGGCGTTTTCAACTCATTCTATCTCAACTTTGAATAATATTGATTTGCAGTTGGTATATATCATTTTGAACTATATCGTTCTTATATACTTTGTGCAAGGATCATTTTTCAAAAATTATCATCGATCCCAACTGCTTCTCTCCCCTGATCGAGAGAATTTTTAAAAATTGTGATATCTAATAATATTAATACACCTGTAGGGATTTCAATATATCACAATTAATCAATATTTATTTAAACCTGTATATACTATATGACATTGAACTTCAGGTTCAATAAACTTCAGGTTCAAGTTCAATACTTATGAACTTAATTCATTTCTAAGAACGAGTCACACGTGTATAATTAGAAATACATAAATTTACAAATTTTGTAAATACATGATCATATAATCTTATCACATCGATAAGAAACTATGCAATAAAAATTTAACAATGGCTCAAGATTGTTAAAGAAATATAATTTAAATATTTTCTATGTGCAAATATATGCACATTCTTCTTTTGAGCCTTATAAATTAACAATGAGAAGAATCTTCTGGTTCTTCAATAAAATTTAGTCAAATCCTTTGACAATTTATTGCATATGATTGATTATGTCAAACTAATTCAAATCATGAACTTCAGGTTCACTATAATTTGTATTTCAATGAAACTTTCACAAGGTAATGTAAAATCACTACAACATATAAGTAATCATAACAAGTTTCATTTTTATATACACGAATAATATAATTATATTATTCTTCAAAATATATATACTCTTCAGGAGTCACTATTATGTTATCAAACTTTATATTTCTTCAGGAATCACTATCATCAATTCAATGATGTGTATAATATAAAATGTACATGACAACTTCATCATGTTGTTATAATGGTCAAATAGATATAATCATAATATATCATTCATTTTTCCTGGTATCTTTTTAACAAGTCGTCTAATTTATTAATGGACTATTTATCAGTCTAATTATCATGACTTGATATATTATATATTTAAATGTACAACCAGTACATATAATAAGTAATTTCTTATTACTTTCATAACTAGATAAAAGTTATACATCTAGGTACATACAAATATATTTTACTACTCCAAGTAGCAATTGTATGTAAGACTTCTTCAGGAAGCTTTTCAAATAATCATTTTGTGATTCTTTTCACTTTGATTATATTAGATCACTAACAAATATTAGTAAGTTATATATTCACTTCTGGAAATATGCAAACTGAATTAAATAGTAACTGCATATATACATATCTTGTACCAACAATAGTTTGAAACTATTGATTTCAAGAAATAATAAAATATGTATATATTAATTTGCTTCTGGCACTGCCAATACATGTGAAATCTATATTATTTGAAATAGAATTTCATGTCTATTCATTCTCTTCAGGGAATGATATTTAAATATTCTAAATGTATAATAAATTTATATAATTCACATTCTATTCAATAATCAAATATACTTTTATCTTGATTATAAGTGTGTCCGTACTACAGGTACGCGACTACTATTATTCAATTCCACACATGATATATAGATTTCATGCACTTTGATTGTGTGTGGTATTTCATCTTTTGGTTGTTTCCAATTTCTTCTGGAAATATTTGAGTAGCAAACATTGCCATTGATTATTTAAAATTATTACATTCACTTCGGGAAATGACGTTGAACAAGTAGAACATTATTATAAATTTCTTAAAAATTTATTACTTGTTCATCTATAAAAAGAAATTACTCAGCAATTTCTTTAACCATATTTCAAAGAATTTATGAATACAATTTTTGCATAATCTCCAAGATGTATGCAAAATTTGATCTTTAATATATGTCACATGCAATAATTTCTAACATTGCAAGTAATAACAATGTATGGTAACATGACTAATACAAACAATCTTTAAAAGTAGTTGAATTCAATTCGTATCATTCTCTGCAGGGAATGATGAACAATAAATACATGTCTCATGTATTTAAATAACATTAGTCATGCTCACTGTTATTCTTATACTTTGATGTTCCAATGCAATTTTCTTAACATTCTTTTTAGGTATTCAAAACCCACTATAAAATTGCATCAATAATAATCATTTTTAATGATTCTTTAGTTGTATTCACATAAATACAATCATTTTTTTTCGACAAATATAAAACATTTACTTCAGGAAATGTTTGTCAAAATCTATATCGATATTAAATTACTTTTCATTGTCCTCAAAGAATACAAGAACATATATATAAATATGTATTCATCTCTTTCAATATATATCCATCAACTATATAATGAATATTACGTTTGCATAATCTTTAGGATATATGCAAGATTTTATTGAGGATGCATAATCATCAGGATATATGCAATATTTTATTGAGGATGCATAATCTTCAGAATATATGTAATATTTTATCGATGATGCATAATCTTTAGGATATATGTAATATTTTATCGATGATACATAATCTTCTGGATATATGTATAATTTATATAGATTTTCTCTATCATATCATAGGCACACATATTGTAAATATTATGAATAATATGAACATGATATATATATATATGAAATCAATAATAAATATATAAAAACATATACATACATATAAAATATATAGATATATAGATAAAAAGAAAAAGAAAACCAAATGATTCTTGAAATTGTTTCAGTCAGATGATTATATATATAAATATATATTTAGTGTATTTTGACTTTGAAATAATTCAAGAACTTTAACAAGATACTTACATTGGGACTTGGGCAAAGACTCATGCTTGAAGCTTGGGCAGAGACTCGTGCTGATAACGTGTTATAAAATAATATAGAATAAATGAGAAAAAAGAAGAAGAAGATGAAGAGAGAAAGAGAAAGTGAATGAGAATTTCTCAGTTGTTTATTCCAATGGGGTGAACCCTTATTTATACAAATACAAGAGTCAAATATTAAGAAACTAAGAAAAAGGGAAACTAAGAAAAAAATGAATAATGATTACAATTAATGGTAATAAATAAAAGATTTGGACATCCACATAATTATTAAAATTTATAACAATTTATTTATTTATTTTTGTAGTTTTTAATTATTATAGCTCACTTATTATTGTGAGTGATCCAGTCTCCCTTTCGACTTTATTACTAACATCTAGACCCAACAATACTTATACACTCTCACATGTGTCATCAATTCTCACTATTACCCTATTACTTCATGTCCTAACATAAGTCCCATGTGTAAGGGTTTATTTATATTTTTAGTAAGTGGTATGTCTTTTCCAAGGCACTAAGTAAAATAATTTTAAAATTTGATGTATAAGGTTTGTTAATAAAATTTTTGGCATATCTAGATTGACAAAAATATTTTATAATTTGTATATAAGATTTCAGCTGAGGTATATTATATATTTTCGTTTATATCTTTCATTTATTTATTTCATTAAAAGTAAATTAAGTGTCAAACTTCTTTAAAATAAAAAAATTAGACACAACTGATACGTTTTAATGATGAAATCAATTCTTTATCTTTCCAGTCATTTTTTATATTGTATTCAAATATTATATTAATTTCCTAAATGATTTGATTAGATCTTGTGTGAAGAAAATCAAAATAAGATTTTTCTTTACTATAAAAGGAAAGTCGCACATATTGCTTACGATTCTGTAGGTACAAATTCAGAAATAATTGAAGAAAATCGAAATAAGACTTTCCTTTTCTATAAAGAAAAGTTACACCTACTGATCACGTTCTATAGGTACAAAAAATTTTGAGTTGATTGAAAATCTCTTTTAAGTAAGTTTCTTGTGAGTTGTGATCTTGTCCAGACTGTGTATGAGATGTCTAAAATGTGTATATTGATAATAAATACACATTTTAGTAGCTAGTTTTAGTAACTCTTTTATTCACTTTGAAAATCATTGATATTATTAGAAAAAGAGTGTCTTTGTTGTGTAGAGGAGAATATTTGTCTCTTCCTTTGTGTATGTATTTTGTATTGTCTTGAGTTTGTAATTAAGTCTAGAAAAGAAGAAGAAGAAGAAGAATGGTGCTACCTTTAGGAGAAGGTTCTTCAAGCTTTTGGGAGATAGCTTTTCAAGTCTTGCCTCGAGAGGAAGCAAGCACTCTTTAAGGAGGTCCAAAGGAGTTTAAGCACTTGAAGTTTCAGGAAGATTCATTTGAGAAGTTCGAATACATCAAGCTTGTAGCATACAGTTAGATGGAGTATATTTATGCGTAAGTCAATTATTTTGTATTTGTGAGACCTATCTAATGAATCTTATCTCTGGTTGTGGCCCTATGGACTAGTAATAATCTGCAAGGATTGTTGATACCACGTATAAAAATCTTGTGTGCTTTTATCTTTTCAATAATGTTTATTTTTTATTCTATTCTACAGTTACATAGTTACTATTTAAGTACAAATATTATTATTCTGTAATTAATTAAATGAACTAATAAATTAGTAATTATAAAACATGAAATTTTAATTGGTAACAGAACTGTGGTCTTATCTAGACCGTATATGAGATGTCCAAAATGTGTATATTGATAATAAATACACATTTTAGTAACTAGATTTAGTATCTCCTTTATTAACTTTGAAAATCATTCATATTATTAGAGAAGAGTGTCTTTGTTGTGTAGAGGAGTGGGTGTTTTTCTCTTTCTCTGTGTTTATGTATTTTGTATTGTCTTGAGTGTGTAATCAAGTCTACGAAAGAAGAAGAAGAACAATGCTACATTCAGGAGAAGATTCTTCAAGCTTTCGGGAGATAACTTTTCAAGTGTTGCCTCGAAGGAAGAAAGCACTCTTCAAGGAGGTTGAAGGAAATTCAAGCACTTGAAGTTCCCGCAAGATTCGTTTGAGAAGGTGGAATACATGAAGCTTGTGGCATACAAAAGAAGGAGTCTATCTATGTATAAGTTAATTACTTTGTATTTGTGAGACCTATCTAATGAATCTTATCTCTAGGCGTGGTCCCGTGGACTAGTAACAATCTGTAAGGATTGTTGATTCCACGTATAGAAACCTTGTGTGTTTATATCTTTTCTGTTAGAGATTTTATTACAATGGAAGATAAATCAAGATATTTACATGCAACTCAATTGTAAAAATAATACAAGGACAATAAAAGAGATTGATTAAATATATGTTACACAATACACATATATACACTATATATATTACAAATATATATGAAAGGTAGAAGGAGAAAATTACAACAATATAATATATATATATAGCAAGAGAAGAATATATATACACTCACTCACAACCTTGAGTGTAGAATAGTGGGGATCACCATGACTTGAACAAGGTATTACACCTTTGTCCGAAAGATTATTTCTCCCCATCTCTAAGCACTAAGGCAACTCTTTAGGAAATAGCTTTGGGAATTATCAAGCCTTAGGGTTTTCTAGTAAAGTGCTTTCTTGATAGAAAACTTCATCTCTCTCAAATGAGCACCAAAGACCTCCTTTTATGATGTTTAGGTGATCACACATAGAATTCAAAATACACACCTCATTTCCCTCCCATAAATGAGTATTAATCCATTTTGTAACAAGTATATCATCATAATTTTGAATTCCTTAAACCAAATAGTGTATGTAAAGACCACTTAGTTTAATTTGGAAATTAGCAGTTAATCATGTTTAATTATGAAAATTATTTATAGCTATTTAAATAATTATGTATACTGTTATTATTGAATTCTGAGATGCATTTTATGTCATTTAGTAGTTTTTATAATTTTGTATTTCCGGTGCCCGGTAACATGGAACTCGGTGTTTGGCTCAGTAAAATCACAACTTAGTATGTTAGTAGTGTGGGACGGTTTAGTAGATATTGGGAATGTCGGGAATGGCCGGGAATTTAGAATTTCCAAAAAAAAAAAAAATACCCCTTTAGTATTATTTATGTGATTTTAGTGTGAAGGGGCAAAATGGTCATTTTGCCCCATTATTAGTTTGTCCTTTAGTGGACTTAATAATTGAGAAATATGTATTTTATTATGCTATGTGTTGGCTGAATAAAGAGTGTTAATTTTTACATGTTTTCTCTTTTATTCAAAAAAAAAAAAAAAATTACAAAGTTAGAAAAAACTAGAAAATCAAAGCTCTCTTTTCCTCTCTCTCTCTCGGCTGGTAGCGTGTCTTTAGGGCTGCGATTTCTTGATTTTCAAGCCCTTTCTCCTTCAATCTAGTGTTCTTCAAGCTTTGGTAAGGTTTCTAAACCTTTCCCTTTTGTAATTTATGGAAAATGTTTAAAAAAGATGATTGTTGCATGTTCAATTGTTGTGATGTTTGCTGCTGTGATTTGTTGTTATTTTCAGAGGATTAGTTTTGTTATTTTAAGTAGGTTAGAGCTAGTTAATGCATGGTATTTGCTTTGATTCAAGATTTGAAGTTTTTAGCTCAAAAATATGTTTTTTTCAAAGAAATGTCTTGAATCTGTTACCTACTTGCTGTAGATGTTTGCTGCTATTTTCAGAGGTTATTTTATGCATGATTAAGTAGATTTGGGCTGAATTGAATGCATGTTAGTGGGGTTTGATCAAGTTTGAGTTTAGAACTCAAAGCTTGATGCTTTAATGGTGGTTTTGGTTTGGTTGCATGAAGCTTGGTTTTTATGCTCTAAAATTGTTTCTTAGGGTCTAAATAGTAGATCTGGAAGTTTTGGTATTGTTTGGATTGGATTTGTGCAATGTGTGAATTTTTGAAAAGTTCCTGCGAGGAACCGGAATTCCGGTTGTGCATCCGGACTTCCGGATGGGTTTTGAAAATTTCCAGAACCGGAATTCCGGTTGGACAACCGGTCTGCCGGTTGGGTGATTTTCAGAAACCCTAGTTTTCCTCGTTTTTATGTTATTTGGGGTATTGCCATGCTTTTTATCGATAGGGAAACGTTTAGTTCCTAGTTTAAGTTTCCGAGAAGTGATTTAGCATATCACTTATAGTGTTGTGATTTTTATGGTTTAGGAGCCTGTAATCCGCCGTGCAGATAGTTCCAGTCAGGTTGACCGGCACACCTGAATTCGGAATTGAGGTAAGATTAGTATAACAGTATGCATATATAGATTACATGTTTAGCGTGCATGTTAGGAAGCCTGTTAGATTACATTAGATATGTATGTTGGCTTCGAACCATCTGACTGTGTCACATCGGTATAGGTTAGAGTATGACTAGCAGCTGGAGTATGACCAGTATGACCGAGTATAGGCTGACACTGTATCACATCGGCACAGGCTAGAGTATGACTAGCAGCTGGAGTATGACCAGTGTGCCGAGTATAGGCTGATACTTAGGTTGGTGGTTCCGTACTATTTGACGTATCACATCGGTACAGGCTAGAGTATGACTAGCAGCTGGAGTATGACAAGTTCGACCGAGTATAGGCTGATACTGTAACACATCGGTACAGGCTGGAGTATGACCAGCAGCTGGAGTATGACCAGTTCGACCGAGTATAGGCTGTTACTTGTCAATAGTACCGTCCCTATGAACATTCAGGACTCAGTATCGTGTTGGACACGGCAGTTAGGGTTATGGTCAGGGGTATGGGCGTCTGATCATGACCGGGATTTATGTATGATTATTATTATGCTTTTCTTACTGAGTCTGTCGACTCACAGTGCTATGTTTATGTGTAGGTAAGGGCAAGGCTAGGGCTGATGGACCGTGAGCGAGCCGGTGAAGATTGTACATGTCAGGGCAGTTAGGCCTGGAGCGTACGATCATCGGGACAGCGAGGCTACTTTTGTAATTAGTCGCTAGGCGACAAGTATTTTGTATAGACAGTAAACTTTTGTAAATGGTTTTGTAATCGGGATCCCGTGTATTTTGTATAAATATTTTACAAGTTTAATTAAAAAGCAAAAATTTTAATTAATCACGTTTTCCATAAACCTCGTTGATTAGCAACGAGCTGCACAGTATGTTTAAAAATCACGTAATACGCCTATGCTAGTTAGGGTGTTACAATTTGGTATCAGAGTCGCCAGGTTGTCTTCCGAAGATCGTCACGACATGTACAATCATCATCAGCAGTTAGCTCGTTCTACGGTTCAGTAAGCTTTTATTGCTTTAGTAGTTTATTTAATTTTTATGAAATAAAAAAAGCCTGATAGGAAGCATGTTAGTAGCCTGATAGTAGAATAGGCGCATGTTTCGTTTTTAATTTCCAAATTAAGCGGCATTAGTAAGCTCTCCTTGAACACGACCTGATATTCCAACTCTTGGTTTCGCAGGCGGTTCCGACTAGATGGACGCCAGGCGGACTACCAGGAGTCAGGGCAATTCTGTGGGGTCAAATCAGGGTCAGGGAGCTCAGTTTCCCCCGCAAGCTAGGGGCCGAGGTAGAGGTCCCAGGGGCAGGGCTCGTGGTCGGGGTGATGAGAACCCGCCGCAGGCTGCCCAAGCTGCCCAAGCCGATCAGGGAGCCCAGAATCGGGAAGTTAGGTTTGCTGAAATGCAAGCCAAAATAGAGGAACAAGACTTAGAGATTCAGAGATTGAGGCAGCAGGGGGCTCCTGCAGTGCCTGTGCCAGTAGTTCCAGTGGCACCCGCCCCTGCTGCTCAGGCCGAAATAGTTGTGGCGGCTAACAGAATGGAACCTTTGTATGAAAGGTTTCGGAAGCAAGCACCTCCGGTCTTTCTGGGAGGTCCAGATGTGATGAAGGTCGAACAGTGGCTAACGGTGATCACCAAAATTCTGAATTTTATGGGTTTCACCGAGAATGACAGAGTGGTGTGTGCCACCTTCCAGTTCCAGGAAGACGCTCTTGTCTGGTGGGACATGGTGTCTCAGATCCATGACGTCACTACCATGACCTGGGAAAGGTTCCAGGAACTCTTCAACGCCAAGTACTATAACGAGGCGGTCAGAAGCGCCAAGAGGAAAGAGTTCACCCACCTGACCCAGCGGGAAAATATGAGCGTGACAAAGTATACTACTCAGTTTGACCGGTTGGCGAGGTTAGCCTTGGGAATAGTGCCAACCGATTTCAGCAAGAAGGAGAAGTACCTGGACGGGTTAAATGTGAAGATTAAACACGACTTGATGATCACCATCGACGACAAGACCACCTATGCTGAGATGGTGGAGAAGGCACTGCGAGCTGAGGGCGCAGTTGGATGTATGTCGGAGTCTGCTAGTGGTTCGGCCATGGACCAGAAGAGGAGAACATCCACTGCATCCGGTGGCTCGAGTCAGAACAAGAGGTTCCGGGGGAACCAGAGTAGAGGTAGTATTCCTAGTGGTGCAGAGACCCGGTTTTCTTATCCTGAGTGCCCTAGCTGCAAAAGGCACCATCGGGGTGAATGCAAAGGTCAGGGATGCTTTCACTGTGGCAAAGGTCAGAGGCACCGAGGGCTCCATCGATACCCACTCCAGCTAGGGTGTTCGCCATCACTCAGGCGGATGCAGATGCCAGCCCTTCAGTTGTAACAGGTCAGCTTTTAATTAATAACTCGTATTATTCAATGCTGTTTGATTCTGGGGCTACACATTCTTATGTGGCAGCCAGAATCTTTAGTAAATTGGATAGACCATATGATAGATATGAATCAGGGTTTGGAACCCTATTACCTGACGGAGAGTTAGTTATCTTCAAAAGGTGGATTAGGTCTATGCCGATCATGATAGATGGTAGAGAGTTAAGTGCTGACTTGATAGAGATGAGCCTAGTAGAGTTCGATATTATTTTAGGAATGGATTTCCTATCTAAATATTCGGCGAGTATTGATTGCAAAAGAAAGATGGTGATCTTCCAACCGGAAAGTGAAGAACCTTTTGTGTTTGTTGGTTCGGTTCGGGGATCTCGGATCCCAGTGATTTCGGCCATGTCAGCTAAGGAGTTATTGCATGGCGGTTGTTTAGGGTTTCCGGCCGTGGTGATGGACACCACTAGGCCAGATACCATTCGGCCAGAGGACATCAAGGTGGTTCGGGAATTTTTAGATGTTTTTCCCGAAGAACTTCCAGGGTTACCACCTCAGCGGGAGATTGACTTCGTGATAGATTTGGCACCAGGGGTGGAACCGGTTTCCAAGGCTCCGTATAGAATGGCTCCAGCTGAACTTAAGGAATTAAAGATTCAGCTCCAGGGGTTGCTTGACATCGGGTTTATTCGGCCTAGTGTGTCACCCTGGGGAGCCCCGGTTTTATTCGTCAAGTAGAAAGATGGAACTATGAGGATGTGCATCGATTACAGAGAGTTGAACAAGCTGACAGTGAAGAATAAATATCAATTACCTAGGATCGATGATTTGTTCGATCAGCTTCAGGGGAAGACGGTCTTTTCTAAGATTGATCTCTGCTCGGGTTATAATCAGTTGAAAATCCGAGAGGAGGACATTCCGAAGACGGCTTTCCGTACTAGGTATGGACATTATGAATTTATGGTTATGTCGTTTGGACTAACCAATGCTCCTGCAGCATTCATGGATTTGATGAATAGAGTATTCAAGGATTTTCTCGATATCTGTGTGATTGTGTTTATCGACGACATCCTCGTGTACTCTCAATCAGAAGAAGAGCATGAATTACATCTTCAGATGGTACTGCAACGGCTTCGGGAACACAAGTTTTATGCCAAATTCAAGAAATGTGAATTTTGGCTATCTCAGGTGTCCTTCTTAGGGCACATTGTGAGCAAAGATGGGATCAAGGTAGATCCCGGGAAGATAGAATCCGTCAGGGATTGGCCGAGACCGAAGATAGTGACAGAGATTAGAAGCTTCTTGGGTTTAGCTGGGTACTATCGTAGGTTCGTGGAAGGGTTTTCTAAAATTTCAACACCCTTAACCGAACTTACAAAGAAGAATCAACGGTTTGTCTGGTCAGACAAGTGCGAAGCTAGTTTTCAGGAGCTGAAGCAGAGGTTGATTACCGCTCCAGTGCTAGCTTTGCCTTCAGACAACGAGAAATTTGTAGTTTATTGCGATGCATCCAGACAGGGTCTGGGGTGTGTGCTGATGCAAGCCGATCGGGTTATCGCTTATGCCTCCCGTCAGTTAAAGGATTACGAACAGCGATACCCGACTCATGATCTAGAGTTGGCCGCGGTGGTTTTTGCATTGAAGATCTGGCGGCATTACCTTTATGGAGAAAGGTGTGAAATCTATACCGACCATAAAAGTCTCAAGTATTTCTTTACTCAGAAAGATTTGAACATGAGACAGAGGCGTTGGTTGGAATTAGTGAAAGATTACGACTGTGAGATTCTCTATCACCCTGGGAAGGCCAATGTAGTGGCCGATGCCCTGAGCAGGAAGGGTCCCGGGCAGGTAGCTAGCATGGTTCAGATCTCACCTCAGCTAGCAGAGGACATGGTTAGATCCAGCATTGAGTTTGTGGTAGGTCAGCTTCACAACTTAACGCTGCAATCTGATCTGTTGGAAAGAATTAAAGTCGCTCAGATGACCGATCCAGAGTTAGTGAAAATCAGAGATGAGGTTTTGGCTGGTCAAGCCAGGGACTTTTCAGTGTCAGACAACGGGATGCTTCTGTATAAAGCTAGGGTTTGTGTTCCGAATAGTGTGGAACTCAGGAATGAGATCTTTGAGGAGGCTCATTCTACCCCTTATTCTCTGCATCCCGGCACCACTAAGATGTACCAAGATCTTAAGCCGTACTTCTGGTGGAGCGTCATGAAGAAGAATTTGGTAGAATTCGTATCGAGATGCCTCACTTGTCAGCAGATTAAGGCTGAACATCAGAGACCAGCAGGGTTGTTGCAGCCTTTAACCCTACCTGAATGGAAGTGGGAAGATATCACGATGGATTTCGTGGTTGGGTTACCTAGAACCACGGGCTTATTCGATTCCATCTGGGTAGTGGTGGATCGATTCACGAAATCTGCTCATTTTCTGCCTGTTAGAACAACATTTACAGTGGATCAGTTGGCAGAATTGTACGTTAAAGAGATTGTTAGACTTCACGGGGTACCGAAGTCTATAGTTTCGGATAGAGATCCGAAGTTCACCTCCAAGTTTTGGCAGAGTTTGCAACGAGCAATGGGTACAAAACTAAAATTCAGTACAGCATTCCATCCTCAGACAGATGGTCAGTCCGAAAGGACAATTCAGATATTGGAGGACATGTTACGAGCCTGTGTTATGGATTTTGAAGGCTCTTGGAATAAATACCTACCGTTGATAGAATTTTCTTACAACAACAGTTATCAGAGTACGATAGGGATGGCTCCCTATGAACTGTTATACGGTAGGAAATGTAGATCTCCCATCCACTGGGATGAGACAGGGGAGAGAAAATACTTAGGTCCAGAGTCAGTGCAGCGGACCAATGAGGCAATAGAGAAGATAAAAGCTAGAATGCTTGCCTCACAGAGTAGACAGAAAAGTTATGCAGATCTGAAACGCAGAGATGTTGAGTTCCAAGTAGGGGACAATGTGTTTTTACGAGTGTCTCCAATGAAGGGGATCAAACGTTTCGGGAAAAGAGGCAAGTTATGCCCTAGATTTATAGGACCTTTCGAAATTCTCGAGAAGATAAGTCAAGTGGCATACCGGTTAGCATTGCCTCCAGCTTTATCAGCAGTTCACAACGTATTCCATGTCTCGATGTTGAGAAAATACGTTACTCAGTTATGAGAGCCTAGAACTGCAGCTAGATATGTCTTACGAAGAACAGCCAGTGCAGATCCTAGATAGAAAGGATAAAGTCCTTCGGAATAAGACCATAGCTTTGGTCAAAGTTCTCTAAAGAAACAGCAAGGTGGAGGAAGCCACCTGGGAGCTAGAGTCTGATATGAGAGCTCAATATCCAGAGTTATTCAGGTTAGATTTCGGGGACGAAATCCTTTTAAGGGGGGAATAGTTGTAAAGACCGCTTAGTTTAATTCGGAAATTAGCAGTTAATCATGTTTAATTATGAAAATATTTTATAGCTATTTAAATAATTATTTATACTGTTATTATTGAATTCTGAGATGCATTTTATGTCATTTAGTAGTTTTCATAATTTTGCATTTCCGGTGCCCGGTAACATGGAACTCGATGTTTGGCTCAGTAAAATCACAACTTAGTAAGTTAGTAGTGTGGGACAGTTTAGTAGACATTGGGAATGTCGGGAATGGCCAGGAATTTAGAATTTCCCAAAAAAAAATACCCCTTTAGTGTTATTTATGTGATTTTAGTGTGAAGGGGCAAAATGGTCATTTTGCCCCATTATTAGTTTGTCCTTTAGTGGACTTAATAATTGAGAAATATGTGTTTTATTATGCTATGTGTTGGCTGAATAAAGAGTGTTAATTTTTACATGTTTTCTCTTTTATTCAAAAAAAAGAAAATTACAAAGTTAGAAATAACTAGAAAATCAAAGCTCTCTTTTCCTCTCTCTCTCTCTCTCTCTCTCTCTCTCTCTCTCGGCTGGTAGGGTGTTTCTAGGGCTGGGATTTCTTGATTTTCAAGCCCTTTCTCCTTCAATCTAGTGTTCTTCAAGCTTTGGTAAGCTTTCTAAACCTTCCCCTTTTGTAATTTATGGAAAATGTTTAAAAAAGATGATTGTTGCATGTTCAATTGTTGTGATGTTTGCTGCTGTGATTTGTTGTTATTTTCAGAGGATTAGTTTTGTTATTTTAAGTAGGTTAGAGCTAGTTAATGCATGGTATTTGCTTTGATTCAAGATTTGAAGTTTTTAGCTCAAAAATATGTTTTTTTCAAAGAAATGTCTTGAATCTGTTACCTACTTGCTGTAGATGTTTGCTGCTATTTTCAGAGGTTATTTTATGCATGATTAAGTAGATTTGGGCTGAATTGAATGCATGTTAGTGGGGTTTGATCAAGTTTGAGTTTAGAACTCAAAGCTTGATGCTTTAATGGTGGTTTTGGTTTGGTTGCATGAAGCTTGGTTTATGCTCTAGAATTGTTCCTTAAGGTCTAAATAGCAGGTCTGGAAGTTTTGGTATTGTTTGGATTGGATTTGTGCAATGTGTGAATTTTTGAAAAGTTCCTGCGAGGAACCAGAATTCCGGTTGTGCATCCGGAATTCCATATGGGTTTTGAAAATTTCCAGAACAGGAATTCCGGTTGGGTGATTTTCAGAAACCCTAGTTTTCCTCATTTTTATGTTATTTGGGGTATTGCCATGCTTTTTATCGATAGGGAAACTTTTAGTTCCTAGTTTATGTTCCCGGGAAGTGATTTAGCGTATCACTTATAGTGTTGTGATTTTTATGGTTTAGGAGCCTGTAATCCGCCGCGTAGATAGTTCCAGTCAGGTTGACCAGCACACCTGAATTCGAAATTGAGGTAAGATTAGTATAACAGTATGCATCTATAGATTACATGTTTAGCATGCATGTTAGAAAGCCTGTTAGATTACATTAGATATGTATGTTGGCTTCGAACCATCCGACGGTGTCACATCGGTATAGGCTAGAGTATGACTAGCAGTTGGAGTATGACCAGTATGACCGAGTATAGGCTGCCACTGTATCACATCGGCACAGGCTAGAGTATGACTAGCAGCTGGAGTATGACCAGTGTGCCGAGTATAGGCTGATACTTAGGTTGGTGGTTCCGTACTATTTGACGTATCACATCGGTACAGGCTAGAGTATGACTAGCAGCTGGAGTATGACCAGTTCGACCGAGTGTAGGCTGATACTGTAACACATCGGTACAGGCTGGAGTATGACCAACAGCTGGAGTATGACCAGTTCGACCGAGTATAGGCTGTTAATTGTCAATAGTACCGTCCCTATAAACGTTCAGGACTCAGTATCGTGTTGGACAGGGCAGTTAGGGTTATGGTCAGGGGTATGGGCGTCTGATCATGACCGGGATTTATGTATGATTATTATTATGCTTTTCTTACTGAGTCTGTCGACTCACAGTGCTATATTTATGTGTAGGTAAGGGCAAGGCTAGGGCTGATGGACCGTGAGCGAGCTGGTGAAGATTGTACTGTTGGAAATTATTTTACCAGGATCTTAGATCTACTCACAAGTATGTTTATTAACATCCTAAATATGAACTTTCTAAAACGATAAATTAAACACATATAAAGTTAAGAAAACCTTACATTGATGCAGCGGAATTAATGTCTCCTTCCACTCAGATCTCTAACCCTTGATTCCTTTCTGTAGCAGAGTATAATCAAGATCTGAGCCCGAATGTCCTTCTTCTTCAAGTTTTGATCCTTCACAGTCTTCCAATCTATGATTGAGTTACTGCTTGCTGTGTGTGGGCACTTACTCTTTCACTAGGGTCGAAAAAGATGAAGGAGAAAAGAGAGAGAGAGGTTTCGGCCAAGGTATAGAAAGTGGGAAGGCTCAGTTTTTCTGAAGAGAGAAAATTCTGTCAGAAAGGCTTGTTGAAAACTTGTGTTTTGACTGAGCCATCACTTTCTATTTATAGGCAACTACTAGGTTTAGGTTAGGATTTATTTGGCATTAAAATAATGAAAATATTAATTTGAAAAATCAACTTAAGTGGCCGGCCATGGTGTTGTAATGGGCCTCACTTAATTTTGTAATTTTATCAAATTTTATCTCTATTTTCTCAAAACAGCCAATTTTCCAATTCTAACCTTTTAAATGCCAAAACTAATTATTTAATAACTAAAATAGATTATTAAATAATATTGTCATTTAATTTAATTATTAATTAGACATATAAAGTCCATTAATAAATAAATAAACCTAGAATCTCTTTTCTTTACAATTTCACCCCTACTTAGTGAAAATTCATAAAATTAGACATAGTCTAACTTTAGAATTAAAAATTGATCAATCACGAATCAATTAATGAGTCTTACAAGCAGAATGTTCTCAACTAGAATGGGGACCATGGATCTATATGCTGAGCTTCCAATAAGTGAACCAAATTTACAAAGTAAATTCCTACTTATTAATTCTTCGTTGAATCCACCCTTAGAACTTAGAATTGCACTCTCAGACTTATATAGAGCATATTGTATGCTTCACGATATCAATATACTATCTCATTTAACCATTGTTATAATCTTATTGTGATTTAAAGATCCTCTATATAGATGATTTACATCGAGATGGGATTTCTTTACTGTTCTCACCCCTCAATGTATTTTGCCCCTTAAAACACTTAGCTACCTGTAAATGGTGTTTAATGATCTAATAATTAGTCAGTTAAACAAGAGCTCATCCATTTACTTCTATTTGCTAAGCTCGAAGGGAATCATCACTTAACTTCTATACACCAGTCGAAGCTATAGATTCTATATTTATGTTCAGCACTCCCACTCAATCATACTATCATGTTCCCAAAATATACGTATCACCCTGACCCAAAAGTAGGCTTAACTAATAAATCAAAGAACATGAATAGCACTCCTGAGTTGAGCCTAAGCATATCAGGATTTAGATTCTTTTAATCTTAAGATCAACTACTGATATTGACTTGGAAAGATATGTATAACGGTAAGTTTGTAATATCTTAACTTAGTTGCAATATCGGTCCAGTCCAATGTATACTCCATACATTCGAAACTAGTATACTTTACTAATGTCCTGGAAAGAACATAACACTTACTCCAAGTGTAAGTACACATCATCGCTGATTATCACATTAGTGTAAATCCAATAACACTGATGAAACATGGACCAAAACTTTTGATTCATATGATCACAATCACATTCCACTGTGTTGACGATACTGTAATTGTGAATAAACATATGATCTGGATTTAACTGATTTTGTGTGTATGAATGTAATAAACATATTAAACATATTAAACCATTAGCATGTAAAATTCATGCAAACATCAATCACTTCAAATTTCTTATATTGATAACTAATCAGATTGTAAAGAGTTTTATTTAGGGCATAAAACCCAACATGTACATGTCGGGGCAGTTAGGCCTGGAGCGTACGATCATCGGGACATCGAGGCTATTTTTGTAATTAGTTGCTAGGCGACAAGTATTTTGTATAGACAGTAAAATTTTGTAAATGGTTTTGTAATCGGGATCCCGAGTATTTTATATAAATATTTTACAAGTTTAATTAAAAAGCAAAAATTTTAATTAATCACGTTTTCCATAAACCTCGTTGATTAGCAACGAGCTGCACAGTATGTTTAAAAATCACGTAATACGCCTATGCTAGTTAGGGTGTTACAGTGTAACAACCCTTTTATTACATTAATAATGTGTGATCAACACAAGAGTTACAAATGTCAACAAATTGTAACTCCTCTCCAAGTTACAACATGATGTAGGTTACAAAAGTGTAGGTTATAAAACCATAGGTTACACATTTATTTATCATACACTTAATATATATTATTCACATAATAATATATTTATCACATTTTAATCTATACTTATTATATTATAAAATAATATAACAATCTCCCACTAGATTAAAATGTGTGACACACTTGTAACATTTATTTAATCAATCAAAATTTTATATCAAAATATAACATTCCCCCACTTTGATTGAATAAATACACACTTTCAAAGAAGTCTTACTTAGGTGCATTAGGTAAAATGTCTTTCAACTTGAATTTTACCTTAGTGTAGTTACCACAAAATTTGATGAAATTTTGGTTGTCGTAGCATTGAACCACTATTCCTTTAATACAAACCGGTGATAGCACACAGACCCTCGCTAATGCTCACTTGAGACCGCATGTCTTGCTCTTGCACCGTTAATGGCCATGTGCAAACTTCTAATTCATGGACTCTCTAGAGAATACTCCAAATTCTCATAAGAGGCGGCACCACCTCTAGTCCATATAGGTGGAGTTTTAGTGTCTCACCACTCTTTAGACACTTCTTAAGCTTAAGTGAGTTTTCTTAAGCTTAAGCTCCATTAAAAAACCTTTCGATTTTAACTCTCAATTTTCACAACATGTACTCATCCCTAGATGGGACAATTGAGTACCATATTCACTCTATTGACTTGTTATTACCTATTGAACTTAAGACTAGATTTTTACTAGTGTTAAGATAGGTTACCATCAATGAGTAAAACACTAAGGGAGTTTAGGTCCCATCCCTCAAAAATTCATGCTTTAATCTTGTACGGAGATTAAGCAATTTGTTATAACCTCTCACTATTATTTCCATGTGAATCATGCATGCCAAAATATAGTGTTCACTTTGTGACCACTTTTTCTCCTTAAGTACTTAAGCTTTGAAAATTCAATCATAAAAGATTAATTTTCACACAACTCAATAATTTTGATACCAAGCATATCAAAATTAAACACTAATTTAGACACCAAGCATGTCTAAATTACACTTTATTTTAAGACACCAAACACGTCTTAAACTTTTCATGTTGAAGTATCACCCCCACACTTACACATTTTATAATCAAGATAATATCTGTATTTTAAAATATAGAAGACCACTTTGTCTCTATAATTTCTCTTAAATTTAATTTCTTTCTTGAAATTATTTTTACCGAAATTTGACACTAAATATGTCAATATTTTCACTTATGCACATAGCCAAACTTGATTTAAAATTTGAATTCAAAATCAAATAAATTAATCAACAATGTCTCAACATATTTTGATTAAATTTGTGGCTCACCCCCACATTTCTAGCATAAAGTGTATATAAAAAATATCACTTTTGTGTATTTCCTCTTGAAATGACTTTTTAAGGTAACTTTAAAAAATACCATTTGACATTTTTAGTTTTCTCAACAAAACTAAAATACCAAACTCACATTACTACTCACAAAATAATGTGATTATTTTTACTCATAATTCTAAGGTTATCTCCTCATTGAGATTAGCCCAAAATTATATTAAAGTTAACAAAATTCTCATCAATTTTGTTCACAACTTTGATTATTTAAGATTCAAAATTGCTTCTCCAATTTTGTTATCTTTTCATAATTTTTGAATCCATATTGATTCATTTACTTTGAATCTAAAATTGCTCTTCCAATTTATGGCTCATTTCACAAGTTTGGATCTACTTTTGATCTATTTGTTCTTGCTATGACAAGACAATTCTCATAAGTGTAAATCTCATAGTTCACTTTTGTTATCTCATAATATGAGATGATTATCTCTTATAATCTAATAAAAGATGTAACTTTTTAAAATTCATCTTTTATTAATTCTTCACCACTAAATTGAACAAGAATTCAAAACTATTCTTTATTCACAAAATAAATAATAATAATTCTCACAATAATAATAAACATTATTTTATTACTATCAACATTAATATTATTATCATGCTATGTAACTCATATATTAATATAAAATTAATATATAACTCCCATACATAAAATTTTAACTCTCAAATTGTAATCTTATGCTAATTAATATATTATGTATGTTATTATCAACATCTCATATGTAACATACACATAATATATTAATAATTATACAACTATTATGTTACATATTACATATATAACATATATATAAACTTTGATATACATGTATGATATATATTATATACACATAATATATTATATATGTATGTCTCGTATAAATGTATAAAAATAATTATTTCTACATATTTAATCTCACTAATATATATTATATCACATGCTCTATATATATATATATTACTCATATATACATATTATATATTATATATCTCACATATATACATATAATAACATGATATAAAATTCAAATATCAATATATTATTTTCTACTATATATATTTATATGATATGTCACATATATATAACTTATATATATCATATGTATTAATATCATATAAAATAGTAAATCACATAATATACACCACCATGCTCACCCATGAATGGTTTTCAAACAAAATCTTTTCTCCTTGTATTCTCACAATCTTGATTTATCTCCTCTTCCATTGAAAAGGGATAAGCTTTTGATTGTTAGAGATTTTATTACAATGGAAGATAAATCAAGATATATACAACTCAATTGTAAAAATAATACAAGGACAATAAAAGAGATTGATTAAATATATGTTACGCAATACACATATATACACTATATATATTACAAATATATATGAAAGGTAGAAGGAGAAAATTACAACATTATAATATATATAGCAAGAGAAGAATATATATACACTCACTCACAACCTTGAGTGTAGAATAGTGGGGATCACCATGACTTGAACAAGGTATTACACCTTTGTCCAAAAGCTTATTTCCCCCATCTCTAAGCACTAAGGCAACTCTCTAGGAAATAGCTTTGGTAATTATCAAGCCTTAGGGTTTTCTAGCAAAGTGCTTTCTTGATAGAAAACTTCATCTCTCTCAAATGAGCACCAAAGACCTCCTTTTATAATGTTTAGGTGATCACACATAGAATTCAAAATACACACCTCATTTCTCTCCCATAAATGAGTATTAATCCATTTTGTAACAACTATATCATCATAATTTTGAATTCCTTAAACCAAATTGTGTAACAACCCTTTTATTACATTAATAATGTGTGATCAACACAAGAGTTACAAATGTCAACAAATTGTAACTCCTCTCCAAGTTACAACATGATGTAGGTTACAAAAGTGTAGGTTATAAAATCTTAGGTTACACATTTATTTACCATACACTTAATATATATTATTCACATAATAATATATTTATCACATTTTAATCTATACTTATTATATTATAAAATAATATAACATTTTCTTCATTGTATGTTTTCTATTCTATTCAACAATTACATAGTTGTGTTATAACGTCATAACTCGTAAGGTTACCACGTGTGTGCTTTTATAAATTAGTTTATAATAATATAGTAATGATTTAACGAAAAAGTGTGATTTAAATAAAAGTTTATTTAGTTATTTGAGGTATAAAGTCGATTTTTTAGCACTATACAATAATTAGGGTTGGGGATCCCTTTTTTTTTTCTTAAAAAACTATTTACAAATATTCCATTAAAATGTTACAATCAAATACTTATACTTTTCAGAGTTGCCACAAACTAAAGCTCTAACTACTCGGCATTGCCGATCGGATAAGTTGATATATATTTGTCAAAAAGACCTACAACTCATGGCTGACCTAGCTCAATCCTTTCCTTTCCTACACTACAAAGCACATGTGAGTCACAAAGATTCAACAAGAAAAGCAAAAGCATAAACATGATACATCCAGGTACAAATATAATCAAACATAATCATTAAATCATAACCAACTATTCACTTACTTCTCTCACAAGCAAGAAATCACATTATCTAATACAAACACCCATTATTATCAAACAATCATCTTATAAAACAAACTAAACTGTTACTTACTACAGTAACCATTCCTCAGCGTCGCCTAACGAGGCAATCCAATGTCATTATTTCTGTCTAAAGAAACAACTGATAAGTAAGAAGCCTAACAACAATTCAATCAGAGTAGTACTTTGTTTTACAGTATTTCCTAAAGAGATAATCTAATAAAGTAATAACTCTTTCTTACACTACTGCCTAATGAGACAACCAAATACAGTATTAACTCTCTCTTATAGACAGTAATTACCGAGTCACATATTGACATGCTATGTGGTACAATTATACTCTTCTTACCACAAGTCCAAATTCAAGCATCTTGGTAAACTCGAGTGGAAAACGCTTGATGATCTCGGACCCTATGTCACAATAACAGTAATCTGGTAAACAACTCATTTAATCCATTGTAGGACTTAAACTCAAAATTAGAAATTTTTCTATCGATAAATAGCGTGGAAATACCTTGAATATCGATAAAACAAAAAAAATTAAGGCACCTAAAAATACCCCAAACGGTGAACCGTTTTGGGGTTCACCGTTTACCCCAAATAGTTCACCATTTTTGTAGAAACGGTAAACTATTTTTGTAAAACACGAATAATAACTCTTCAAATCTTACCCAAACTCCACCAAAACCTACCCAAACTCTCCAAATCAGCTCTAATATAAGTTCTAAACAAATCTCATAACTCAAAAATAAAAAGTATTCAAAAACCACAAAATCACCATTGAAACTCAAGCTTGAAACTTCTAAACACACTAGCAACGACACAACTTAAATAAGCCTCAAGTCTAATTAAAACCAAGACTAAAATAATTCCTAATAGCACCAACAACCCTAGACCTGAAGTCCCACAATAATTTAATTATAAACTTCCAATTTCACCAAGAAAATAAGGAAAACTTACCCTAAATAGAGAAGAAAACTTTGGTTTTTCTCCAGGTTTGGTTTGAGCCGAATAGAGAAGAAAGAGAGAGATGGAGTATAAAATGTGTTTGTCTTCTAATTGCTTCTACAAAACTTAAGGTTTTATCTAAACCTTTTTCTAGTAAAAGGATATAGATAAATTTAAATTTTATTAAAAAGTAGGGACTTATCTATCAAATATTCTAGAAATAACTATTTTGCTCTTCTTGACATCACTTTTAGCCAATAACGGTGAGTCAATTAAAGTGATGAAATAATAGATAATAATTAATATATTTATGCAATAAGAACACCAGAATTTTATAGAGGTTCAACCCCATGATTATGGCAATAATACTCCCCTTTTACTTGTATTACTTTGAAATGTTATCAAGATCACAAGGAGCTGGCCAAGTGAGTTTCTCAATAATTTTAAGAAAAAGTTTGCAATTATTTAGACAGCATAATGACTCTCTAGAAAATTGGAAATTGGATCCTTCGATAGTGAAATGAATTCATTATTTATAGAGGAAGAAATATATTAAATTAGTTTCCTAAAACGAATTTGACTAAAAAGGGAAACTAAGCCAATTTCTATTATTTCTTGACAATGCATGTTAACTCCATAAAAATAGGAATTTAAATGGGAGATATAAATGGGAAATATTCCTAAGAATTGTGCTTCATCCGCTTTTACCTTGTGTAGAGTACTCAGCTTCAATATCACGTTGGAAGCTGCTTGGATGGTAACATTTAACTTGTCCAGATGTTCCATGCTAATCTTCAGAGTATCATTCTTGGGCATGAATCACCCTAAATGACATATTGAGAAAATACCATCCGTCCAAGTTTGAGAATATTTTCCAAGTGTCACCTTATTAGATGCCACATCACCTTGTGTGGAATTTGGGATATTATTTACCCTCTAAGTTTATGTGGGAACCATCTACTCGTATGTAAACTTATTCAGTCTATCGGGTACTTGAATAGGTGACACATGTCTAGATCCTTATGTCTGCCTTTTCCTAATAAGGTTAGATCACGAGGTACGAAGATTCAAATATCCTTTCATATTTTGAGCATTTATTACTTTGCTTCGGCAAATGGGTCTTGATGTGCGTGCTGACAGTTGTACTCCCTAATGTGTACTGATTGTAATTTTGGGGGGGGGGGGGGAGAAACCCAAATGTTGAAACTTAGGATTACCAAATTACCCCTTCCGTAAACTATAGAAAGGGGTTTGGGTTTCCTTTCCACTCTTTTCGCATTTTCAAACTCAAGAACCAGAGAAAAAATCTTCAGTGTTTCCAAGCTTTTCCACCGAGGCTTTGAAGAACACTGAAGCAATTTCAAGAGATCAATTCGAATCATAACCCAAAAACTACAATAGTGAGTAAGTTTTCTAACCTTTTTTACACTTTCTTTAAATTTCTACATTTTATTTTTCACTTGAATTTGTTCTATGAAATCTGGGCTTGAAATGAACTATTCTTCGACATTAGAAGTTAGGATTTCTAATCCTAAGTCTGAATGTATGTTGTGACTTATAATTCCTATTTTTTTGTTAATTCCAAACCATTTTGTTGGAAAACACTTAAAAATACTTGCTCAACATTTTTGGGAATTTCTCGAGTTCTTCCCGTGTTCTTAAACTTGTTTGCTCTGGAAATTTTGTCATTTGGATAGAAATTTTGTCCTTTGATCCTTAAATTTATCTGATTAGAACATCGGTGATGTTTTTCCTTTGGAAAAGACATTATATCTATTTGGCTCTTACCTCTCTCTCCTTCATTTTCTAAATGAACCCTAGCGATTTTGTTGGGGGGGGGGGGGGGGTAAGCATCGGATAGACAAAGATTTGCTTCATCTACTTCATGATGAGCAGCCCAGGCTCCGTGCAACTTCATTTTCATCTAATAAGAGCTTATCAACTTCAACTTTTAATGAGTGGGAGGTGACAAGTGATTCATCAGAGTCCTCAAAATCTATTGTACAACATTATTATTACTCGACCATGTTGGCAGAGACGGGTACAAAAGGTTCTTCAGGGAGTTGAACAAAGGTTGGAGACAGTACCTCCTGCATCTTAGACATACAGAGTCTGGGTAGACATTCTAGATACTCTACCCAAAGGCCATCCAAATTCGTTGAGGAAAGTATCAGTGTTAGTGGAAATTTTAGCGAACATTTTAAAGCACACCGTCCAGCCACAACATGCACCCAGACATAAGAAAGTGGCGCGAACTAAACAAACCTACAGTAATGGCTAATATCGAGTGCGCCAATATCTTGAAGAGGATATTGAAGTGCTTATTGGTGATGAGGAAGTGCAAAAGGTCGAGAACCAGGGGGAGGTCTGTCCAACGGGGCACTAAAGAGGAAGAAGAAGCAGCTCTTGTGGCTCTACCGTACGGAGGGCACAACGAGGTTGGGGAGCCAATATCAGAACTTGGTAATGTCCTAATTGAGGGCCAAGACTATGTCACGAAGGAATATAAAGAAGCCCTTCCCACCAAGTATCAGGATTAACCCAAGACTTAGTGAGTTTCTCCTCCATCCACTCTCTCGTAGAAAAGAATCAAGAATTTGTAGGCCAAGGGCCTTCTTGGTGGTGTGGAAACCTTTCTTCCCTATGACGGACAACTTGCTACCAATCCAGGGAAGGGAATTGTGCGTGGTTCAGACCACATGCCCAGTAGGGTGTGATCCTACCCCTTCACCCGTACTTTAAGAGGATAGCCAGCTGGCAGCTACTATAAGATTTGCCCTATGCAATTCATACCGAAGGAGATCAAATATATGACTGCACTATTTATCTTGTATGCAAAAAGGCAGTGGGAAATGCCATCACCCCATCACACCAATTGGATGCTCGAGCTAAAGTCCAGCCCGCAGCATAAATTCTCGGGTTACTTTTATTTTTCTTAGCTCGAACATCCTTGGTTGACCGACATGACGGCCAAGGAGATCGTCGAAATAGGTGGGTTCATCAGGGTTTACTATATTGTACAAGAGATGGAGGCTGACCACCTATCCTTCTAGCTAGCAAAGACATACTACCATCCCCCGTTCACTTACGTTCAAGGTCACAAGTCATTCTTTGGCTACCGAGCAGGGCTCGCAACATATCTCTGTTGGCCCCAATAGATAATTTCATTTAGTTCGCACTGTATCCATCTAAGGGGATTGATGAAGATATTCCTGTGGCCATGCCTTCTACTCCTGCGCAGGATATACCGAAGCAAAAGAAGAAAAATAAGAAGAAACATAAACAAACTCTGCCCGTGAGGCCTATTTTGATTAGAGAGGTTGTCGAGGAGGCTACACGTTCTATTGTGCAGGTTGCCGCTGGGAAGGGTAAATGGGTTGTAGAGGAAGAGTTGGAAGTACTCTTTGGATGACGATGCCCCTTCAATAATAGGTCGGGAAAGTGCTTCCCCAGAGATCCATGGTATATTTTTGAGGATTTTCATCCTGCGTTTTGCTATATATTTTTGTGAAAACCAACCAAGTTTGTTCGAGTCAGCCAATGCCTTTACTTTCTTCTCAAGGTCCGTCCTTGTATCTTGGGAAACCTTCTAGAGTTCCTTGGAGAAACTTTTGACTTGAGAGGTCAGAGACTTGGCGCAAGAGTAACAATGTTTGAGCTTGAGATTCACCTAAAAAAGGCAAAGTTAAGAATTAGTGATCGACATGTATTGAGCTAAAATAAAATACTTGTTAAGAATTCTTACCTTGGTTAACTCCCTGAGGAGCCCTCCGACTACTATCTCAACCCTAAACTCATCCGTCCCCTTCATCTTCATCCGTCCCCTTAGCCTCTTTTTTCTCAGAAGAGAGGGGGACAAGAACCTCGGAAGAGTGCCTAGCCTTGGTGGAAGGAGCGACGGAAGGTCGACTATGAGATGAAGTTTTGGAGGCAAGATCAGTGGGCGAAGAAGTTGGGTCGACCAGATCAACAACAATCTCTACAAGGGGTTGGCCTCCACTAGTTGGGGCATTATAAGCAACCTTCTTTGCTGGAGGGGTTTTCTCTCCCTGAACGAGGGAATTTTATTAGGAAATTTTAGCAGGAGACTCCCAAGAAGAAGATCTATCTTCCTTCCTCTTGCCGAGTCGATTTAACATCTTACGTGACATGGTTGTGCAATAAGCAAAAGACTTAGCAAAATAGACAAAAGAAAAGCTAAGTTCAACATCATATAAGGAAACGTAAGAGACTAAAAATTCATACTATACACCCCCTCAACGATCCGAGTTGTGTCATCATAGAGAATGATGGTTGGCCGTTGATTGTCTAAAGAATCATTGGTCGACTCTTCCTCCACCATCTTTTTTCCTTACCCTCGACAATAGGCATAGCGGACCTAGCAACCTCAACCAACGATTCATTTATTCTTATGTTTAAATGAACTTGTCGGGTGGGAGGTGTAGGATCCCTTGGAGTAGCCTATTCCTTATTTTTCACTAATTGGGTAGTACGGGACTTCCCTTTGGCCTCTTTGGATTTCTTCTTGCCAACATTGCACGAATAGAGTCCGTACTGTTGGGTTTTATGCCCTAAATAAAACCCATTTCAATATAATCAGATTTACTTAATAATAAAGATCATAAATAACATTTTATGTTGCATGGTTCACATGATTTATGTCATGATTATATATATAATGTATGAATTCTATTTAAGTCCAGAACATATGAATTTGTTAATGATTATAGTGTTGTCAGCACAGTGGAATATAATCTTGATTATATGTCCGAAAGTTTATTCCCTGATTTGTCAGTTCACTGGATTTAGACTGACAGGATAATCAGCGATAGGTATTCTTACACCTTGGATAAGTGTTATGTCATTTCCAGGACATTGGCAAAGTTTACCAGTATCGGATGTATGGAGTATATATCGGAAGGGACCGATATTGAACTTTGATTAGATATATTAAAATTTACCGTAATATCTATTCAATTCAATATCACCTGTTGATCCTAGATCAAATGATCTTAATCCTGATATGTTTAGGTTCGATCTCAAGAGTATTATACATGTTCTTTGATTTTTTAGTTAAGCCTACTTTTGGGTCAGGGTGATACGTACATTTTGGGAACATGATAGTATAATTGAGTGGGAGCGCTAACATAAATATGGAATCTATAACTTCTATAGGGATTTAGAAGTGAAACGATGATATCCTTTGAGCTTGGTTAAACAGAGATAAATGGTGGAGATCTCATTTCACTTTGCTGAAATATCATTTATACGGAGCTAAGTGTTTTAAGGATAAAATACATTGAAGGTGTAACGGTCACTTAGTGCCTATTCAATGTAGATCATCTATTAGAGGATCATTGATCAAATTAGGATTATAACAATGGATAACTAATGACGTATCTATATCGTGGAACATATAGAGCGTTCTATATACTAAGAGTGCAATTCTAAGTTCTATGTGTGGATTCAACGAAGAATTAATAAGTCAGTGAATTTAATATATAAATTCTTGATCTGCTTATTGGAAGCTCAGATATATAGACCCATGGTCCCCATACTAGTTGAGACCATACTGCTTGTAAGACTCAGTTAATTGATTTTGATTAATCAATTATAATTCTAAAGTTAGACTATGTCTACTTTGTGAATTTTCACTAAGCAAGGGCGAAATTGTAAAGAAAAGAGATTCTAGGTTTATTTATTAATTAAGAGACTTTATATGTCTAATTAATAAATATATTAAATGACAATATTATAAATAATTAATTTTTAGCTATTAAATAATTAGAATTGGCATTTAAATGGTTGAATTTGAAAATTGGCGTTTTTGAGAAAATAAGATGCAGGAATGATAAAACAGCAAAATTGCATAAGTGAGGCCCATTATCCAATGCCCATGGCCGGACACACTTATAGGATTTTATCATTTATTTTTTTCATTATTTTTAATGCCAAATAATTCTAACTTAAACCTAGGTGGTTACCTATAAATAGATAGTGATGGCTCTCATTCACACTTAACTTTGTGAATTCTGTCAGATGAAAACTGAGCCTCCTATTCTTTTCTCTAGGCCGAACCACTTCTCTCTTCTTTTCTTCTCTAAATTTCAAAATCCTTGAGTGAATGAGTGAGTGCCCACACACATCAAGTGGTATCTCAATCATAGTGTGTAAGACTGTGGAAAATCAACCAACAAGAAGGAGAATCAGCATCAAAGGAAGGAGAGAAAGAGATCCAGGTTCAGATCTTGGTGATGCTCTGCTACAGAAAGGAATCAAAGGCTAGAGATCTGAACGGAAGGAGTCATTATATTCCGCTGCACCCAATGTAAGATTTACTAAACTTTATATGTGTTTATTTCATTGTTTTAGAATTCATATTAGGATGTTAATGAAACATACTTGTTAGTAAATCTAGATCCTGGTAAAATATATCCAACAACTGGCCTCAGAGCCATGGTAATGATTTAATTCATGAAATATGAATTAAAACGATGTTTTGCATTGATTTGGATGGTTTCATGTGGTTCATGTGCTTATTTGATGATAGTTTAGAAATCGCAATATATGTTACTAAAATATTTTTTATTTCGATCTGGAATTATTTTTTCTGGAAGGTAGACAAAAAATTAATAAATTTAGGCTTTTACAGAACCTAATTTAGATTTTTTATGAATTAGTTATGATCTTTTTAAGTTGAACGAAAATATCAGGTTCAAAGTGTCACACGTGCGCGCACATAGGATAACTCAGCATTTCCACGCGATTTCAGACATCCTGACCGAGGAAACTCGGACACGGGCTGTCTGAAGACGCGTCCCGTCAAGCTCCCTCAGTCAAGTAGGCTGCGTGCAGCCTCAAAGCTCGGCCATCCCCTTCATTCCGCGCGCGTAGGGGTATGCAATGCATACCCCTGTGCACCAATTTTATTTTCGTCATAACTTTTGATTCAAAAATCGTTTTTCATTGAAACAAAAAGCCAAATTTTGGTAGAATTTTGTGTAGAATCTAAATTTTCAATTAAAAATCTAATTTTCAGAATAAAATTAATTTTTATTAATTTTTTAATTAATTAAAATTAGTTTCTGATATTAGTAGGCTTTGAATTTTGTAAATTTGATTTCTCACAAAGGAGCCTTATGGTTATTTTTGAAATTTTAGATTATTTTATTTATTTTAATTATAAGATCAGATATTATTTTTTTTTTTTAAATTTTAAATGATCTTACTTTGATATTAAAATATTATCTCTTAAAAATAATCTTGTACTCATTTCAAAATTAGCTAACCATATCATATCTTTTTCAAATTTGTTATTTTCAAAATACATTTTATTAATTAAAATTATAAGATTAGGAATATGTTAGGTTTAACATTTTATCTTATTAGATATTTTTTTAATAAAATTATATTTTGGCAAAAATAACATGAAGATTTGAAAAATTGGTTAGTTTAGTTTGAATACATATTTTAGGGTTTCAAACCATAAATTTTTCAAACTTATTATTTTATTTTTTTTTAAAATATTCTAACCATATAAAATATCTTATTTTTCAATTAGTTTATTTATGTAATATTTAAATTTATTAAATTATAAGACTCAGAATATAATAAAATATGTTTATTTAAATTGAAGATATTATATTATATTATCTTATTAGAAATTTTAAATAAATTTAAATTTTGAATAAACTTGATATTTGAAAAATTGGTTAGATATTTTTGATTTTTTGTTAGAATTTAAGAAATTTAGAAGTCTGTTGAATTTTGAATTTTTTCAAATATTCTCTAACAACCTAAATTTGAATTCTAGTTAAGATATTTATTTTAAAATTTATTTTTTTTTTAAATTTTAAAATTGAGATATTTTAGCTTACTTTCCAGATATTCCAGATCAGTTATTATTGTTTATATTGTTTGATTATATTATTATGTATTTAATTTTTTTTTTACAAACCTATTATTTATTTTATCTAAATTGCTATGATTAACTTGTTGACAGATCCAATGATCTGATTTTAATCATAGTCCAATTGTCAATAGATCTTATAAATAATTTGTAACAGGTAAATTTTGCAATTTCTTTCATCTGTGTAAACCTAGTAACATGATAGGGCCCATCCAAATCTTTTGACCTGTGTGAGCCTATATGTTTGCTATTGGGCTTAGATGCATATAGGAAGCCCATTTAAGTTTTACTAAGTAAATGGACTAGGTTGCTAAAATAAATTTTGACATAAGTAAATTTATTTAGGCCTAATTAGATTTGGGCTTATTCAATGAATAACAATTGTTTATTTAAAGGTTAAATTCCTCTCTTTTGGACCTTGTGTGAGAGTTGGGGGCCAATAGAAGTGGGTACGACATACTGAACCCAACTCCCCCTCACATGAACTACCCCAATTGTGAAGGCCCATTTGCCTTATTTAAATAATTGTATTAGGTTAATTATATTAGTCTAACCTAATTAAAATTGAGTTAGCAACATAATTAACTTTTAAAATATATGAAATTTATTTTTTTGATTTAATATTTTAAAGTTAATTTTAGAAAAACACTTAGGAAATGAAATTATTCTAGATAGTTATTTCTAGAACTAGTTATTTTTTCTAATATTTAATTAGGAAAATATCATAGATTGTGAAATTAATTGTTTAATAATTAATTTTGGTACAATCTAAGTTAAGTATATTTTTCCTAGTATTAAATTAGAATTAATAATTAAGCCTTCTCTATACTTAATTATTTATTTCTTGAATTTAATACATTTAATTAAAATGAAAATTTAAATATTTAAGTTGATTTTCATCATGATACTTAAATATTATTATTTTCATGTTATTTAATTAAAATTAAAAATTATTTTAAGTTTGAAATCTTATTTCATATAACTTAAATTTGAATAATTTTCAAAATATATTTTATTTTATTTTATTAATCTTTTTCCCACAATTTCGAAATTGCATTTTTTAAATGCAGAAATTTCGAATTTATTTGAAAAATAGTTTAAAGTTGCAAATTATTTATTTTAATTTTGGAACAACTTAAATCAATAATTTTTTCATTTAATGATTAATTAAAATAAATGAAATAAAATATATAATAATTAGAAAATGAATTAATTAGTCAATGAAAGTCTAGATAGATATTATCTGTTTTGCTTGAAGTATTTTTCTAGTGTATTTAATTAAATAGAAAATTAATATTTAAGTTGATTTTCATCATTATACATAAATATTTTAAATTTTTCTTATATATTTAATTAAATAGGAAAATTATATTTTTTGTTGTAAATTAATTTTATTAATTAATTTATGGCCAACATTAAATTAGAATAATTTTTCCAGAGTTTATTTTTATTTTATTTTAAAGCATTTTTCAAAAATAGTACTCTTAAATACCTCAATTTTTTGAAATGCAATGTATATTTATAGAAAATTAAATTTGAGTTGTAAATTAATTTAAATTAATTTTGTAACAACTTAAATTGAATATTTTTATAAATATTGATTGGAAATTATTACTAAGATGGAAATAATTCAAGTTATTTTCATATCCATCTAAGTAAAATTTATAAATATTAAATTAAAATTTATATTTAGAATTTTTCATTCTAAATTGGAAATTTTAACTAAATAAATATATATTTAAAATAAATAGATTAAATAAATATTAGAAGAAAATACACTTTAAATAATGAGCTTTATTATGATAAGGATATTCGATCTCCATTGTTGGTTTTACATAGCTATTGTTTCAGTGAGTAATCCTCCCTAATGGAGGAACGTTCATTAGCAAGTTACCACCGTTTAATCTCGAAAGATAAGTAATCTTGTAAGTTTTTTATATAGTTTATGATCACCCTAATGGTGGCGACTGTATAAGACTTGCAAGAATATGAAACAATGGTGGAAGCTCATAAGATAGAATAGCCTTGACTCTCGCCTAAATGGGACAACGCGGATTCCAATCTTGATCGAATAAAAGGTTGCTAGAATGTTGGTCATTTTAGATGAGCTGGCAACTCTATTAAATGGATGGTAGCTTTGACTCTCGCCTAAACGGGACACTGATATCAGTTTGTTGAAAACCTTGGAAATTATTTAGGATTGTATGTTTTAGTATTTTCACTTGTCATTCCTACTTGCTATATGCTTAATAATTTCTGAATTGTGTATGAATTTGTATTGAACCATGTTATTTTCTGTTATTAAATTGTAGTTTAATTTCGAATCTTCATTGTTGGTCTAACTTGGTTTGTTTTTCTAATGAGATAAATCCCTAATGAATTTTTACCATTAGACATACATAATAGTGTTAGATCTCGAAAGATAAATATTGTATATGCAACATCTAGCTGTTCATCAATTGATGACACCTTAGACTAGTACTTTTACAATATGAAACAAGAAGATTGTATAAATAAGATTACTTTGACTCTCGCTAATCGAAGCATCGTTGGATTCTTATTTATAAACGAAATTATCCTAATTCCTCTTAGCTTATTCATTTCGAATTAGCTTAATACCATATCATTGGATGAATGGTCTATAAATCATTTCATGTTATTCTATTTTCTCTTAAGAATTTTAATGACGCATATGATTATATTCCCGAAATTCTATCCCAAAATGATAAAAATCCTCAATCTTAGAAATCTCCTACTTGTATGGGCAAATCAAACTTCGAGTTAAATTAGTAGTGGTGGTCCAAGAAAGAATTACTCATTATATTTGGTATAAATTTAAGTCTTTGACTTTAATTTTAGATTCCAAACAGAAATTTTCTTATATTTCTAATTCCAGATTACAATACAGTTACACTTTCACAAGTGTTTAGTTATCATTTTCTATAAATGGATTCAAACTGTATGGAATATGAGTTTAGTATACTGTGACCAGGATCCACTTGCACTATTCTAAGAACTCTTTGATGTAACTAAAGTAAGTCATCAAAAGATACAACCACATATTTTATAAATCTATGGCATTTGTATCTTGTTCATAGTTGTTTTGACAAGACCATTCTCTGCAAAGAGTTAATATGCCTATATCCACTGAAGTTAAGTTCATCTCATTCGCAGATGGATGTACATTCAGGGGTGGATATGAGTTTTCGTTGTATTCTTAAAACGATCACTCTAGATTTTACCTTATGCAAAAGAAATTTGAAATGTTTGAAAAATTTCATGAATTTCTAGCAATGGTAAGTGGTTAAAGATCTTGCGAACTGATAGGAGTGGAGAAAAGGTTAGTAGATATGCAGTTCAAAGATCATTTATTTGATTTTTAAATTATATCCAAACTTACCTCCCTAGAAATTCGAGTTGCATATTGATGATTAGTTACTAGTCATTGCCTAAATCCTTCTATGGTAATATAATCTCAGAATGATGCAATGGTTGTATACTTTATGTAAATCATTACTAGATTCATGGATGACCTAATCGAAATCTTAAGAAAAGCTAGAACTGCTAACCTTGGTTTGCATGTTTGTTAGCTATTCTAAGTGATTAGGGGTGGAGAATCCCATAGTCATTAGATAAGAAAGTGTTTGTTTAAACAAATACTACTTTTTTAAGAAAATGACTAAGTCTGAAAATAAAGTAGCAAATAAAGGAGATATTTTTTTCTTGATTCCATAAGTGTTCTATCATCTTATTCGTTACAAGATGATCCCACTGCCTCTGTTGTCTTAACACAACCGAAGAGGTCGATACCATTTAGTTTTCTTAGACATAATTCACGGTACCTTGTTGTAGCGGGAGAGTTTCTAGGAACTCACCTTCTCATGACTTGGAAGACAGTAGTGATTAAAATCCATTGTGAGTTTATACAAGTAATGGATTGTCAAGATAAGAAACTAAGAAGAAAGCCAATAGAACTATGGTTTGATCCATTCACATGGAGTAACCTAAAGTTTTCTATTACAAGGACATGAAAGGAAATTTTCGTTCATAAGTCTATTCAATGGACTTCACAAAACTTCCTGTTCCTAGTATTGTAGGTTTTGAGTTTATCTAAACCTATGGCTTGTGGTATACCTGGTAATTACTTACTCTAATGCAAGCAGTAAGATGCTGAAGCATTTTCTTTCCAATGGCAATCTATAGAAGCTTCACAAATTCTTAGATATAGATTTTGTTTATCTAAGGAAAAGTCTCAACTATTCCAGAGAAGATAAAGCCATGGAAGAATTTCTTAAATCAAAAAATACAACCACATTTTTTTTAATCTATGGCATTTGTATCTTGTTCATAGTGTTTTTAACAAGATTATTCTCTGCAAAGAGTTAATATGCCTACATCCAATGAAAGTAAGTTCATCTCATTCGTAGATGGATGTACATTCAGGGGTGGATATGAGTTTTTCGTTGTATTCTTAAAATGATCACTCTAGATTTTACCTTATGCAAAAGAAATTTGAAATGTTTGAAAAATTTCATGAATTTCTAGCAATGGTGATAAACCATTAAGGTAAGTGGTTAAAGATCTTGCGAACTGATAGGGGTGGAGTTTAGTAGATATACAGTTCAAAGATCATTAAATTGATTTTTGGACTTATATCCAAACATACCTCTCCCCAGAAATTTCGATTTGCATATTGATGATTAGTTACTAGTCGTTGCCTAAGTCCTTCTATGGTAATACAATTTTAGAATGATGTAATGGTTGTATTTTAGTCGGATGTAATGGTAATAAAATTGTAAAATAAATGATCTTTGAACTGCATATCTACTAACTTTTTCTCCACTCCTATCAGTTCGCAAGATCTTTAACCACTTACAATTGCTAAAAATTCATGAAATTTTTCAAACATTTCAAATTTCTTTTGCATAAGGTAAAATCTAGAGTGATCGTTTTAAGAATACAACGAAAACTCATATCCACCCCTGAATGTACATCCATCTGCGAATGAGATGAACTTAACTTCAGTGGATATAGGCATATTAACTCTTTGTAGAGAATGGTCTTGTCAAAACAACTATGAACAAGATACAAATGCCATAGATTTATAAAATATGTGGTTGTATCTTTTGATGACTTACTTTAGTTACATCAAAGAGTTCTTAGAATAGTGCAAGTGGATTCTGGTCACAGAATACTAAACTCATACAGTTTGAATCCTTTGCTAGAAAATGGTTATTAAACACTTGTGAAAGTGTAACAGTATAATTAGTAACTCTTTCTTGGACCACCACTACTAGTCTAACTCTATTATTTGCCTATACAAGTAGGAGATATCTAAGATTGAGGATTTATATCATTTTGGGATAGAATTCCGGGAATATAATCATATGCGTCATCTAATTTTTTAAGAGAAAATAAGACTTTATATGATTTATAGACCATTCATCCAATGATATGGTATTAAGCTAATTCGAAATGAATAAGCTAAGAGGAATTAGGATAATTTCGTTTATGAATAAGAATCCAACGATGCTTCGATTAACGAGAGTCAAAGTAATCTTATTTATACAATCTTCTTGTTTCATATTGTAAAATTACTAGTCTAAGGTGTCATCAATTGATGAACAGCTAGATGTTGCATATACAATATTTATCTTTCGAGATCTAACACTATTATGTATGTCTAATGGTGAAAATTCATTAGGGATTTATCTCATTAGAAAAACAAACCAAGTTAGACCAACAATGAAGATTCGAAATTAAACTACAATTTAATAACAGAAAATAACATGGTTCAATACAAATTCATACACAATTCAGAAATTATTAAGCATATAGCAAGTAGGAATGACAAGTGAAAATACTAAAACATACAATCCTAAATAATTTCCAAGGTTTTCAACAAACTGATATCAGTGTCCCGTTTAGGCGAGAGTCAAAGCTACCATCCATTTAATAGAGTTGCCAGCTCATCTAAAATGACCAACATTCTAGCAACCTTTTATTCGATCAAGATTGGAATCCGCGTTGTCCCGTTTAGGCGAGAGTCAAGGCTATTCTATCTTATGAGCTTCCACCATTGTTTCATATTCTTGCAAGTCTTATACAGTCGCCACCATTAGGGTGATCATAAACTATATAAAAAACTTACAAGATTACTTATCTTTCGAGATTAAACGGTGGTAACTTGCTAATGAACGTTCTTCCATTAGGGAGGATTACTCACTGAAACAATAGCTATGTAAAACCAACAATGGAGATCGAATATCCTTATCATAATAAAGCTCATTATTTAAAGTGTATTTTCTTCTAATATTTATTTAATCTATTTATTTTAAATATATATTTATTTAGTTAAAATTTCCAATTTAGAATGAAAAATTCTAAATATAAATTTTAATTTAATATTTATAAATTTTACTTAGATGCATATGAAAATAACTTGAATTATTTCCATCTTAGTAATAATTTCCAATCAATATTTATAAAAATATTCAATTTAAGTTGTTACAAAATTAATTTAAATTAATTTACAACTCAAATTTAATTTTCTATAAATATACATTGCATTTCGAAAATGCTTTAAAATAAAATAAAAATAAATCCTGAAAAATTACTCTAATTTTATGTTGGCCCAAAATTAATAAACATTAATTTTCAACAAAAAATATAATTTTCCTATTTAATTAAATATCTAAGAAAATTTTCAAATATTTAAGTATCATGATTAAAAATCAACTTAAATATTAATTTTCTATTTAATTAAATACACTAGAAAAATACTTCAAGTAAAACAGATAATATCTATCTAGACTTTCATGGACTAATTAATTCAAATTCTAATTATAATATATTTTAGTTCATTTATTTTAATTAATCATTAAATGAAAAAATCAATGATTTAAGTTGGTCTAAAATTAAATAAATAATTTTCAACTTTAATCTATTTTTCAAATAAAATTCGAAATTTCTGCATTAAGGAAATGCAATTTCGAAATTTTTTTGGAAATGATTAATAAAATAAAATAAAATATATTTTGAAAATTATTCAGCTTTAAGTTATTCTGAAATAAGATTCCAAACTTAAGATAGTTTTCAACTTTTAATTAAATAACATGATAATAACAATATTTAAGTATCATGATGAAAATCAACTTAGATATTGATTTTTCAATTTAATTAAATGTATTAAATTCAAGAAATAAATAATTAAGTAAAGAGAAAACTTAATTATTAATTCTAGTTTAATACTAGGAAAATATACTAAACTTAGATTGTACCAAAATTAATTTATTAGACAATTAATTTCACAATCAATGATATTTTCCTATTTAATATTAGAAATAATAACTAGTACTAGAAATAACTATCTAGAATATATCATTAACTAAGTGTTTTTCTAAAATTAACTTTAAAATATTACATGAAAATAAATTTCATATATTTTAAAAGTTAATTATGTTGCTAATTCAATTTTAATTAGGTTAGACTAATATAATTAACCTAATACAATTATTTAAATAAGGCAAATGGGCCTTCACAATTGAGGTAGTTCATGTGAGGGGGAGCTGGGTTCAGTATGTCGTACCCACTTCTATTGGCCCCCAACTCTCACAGAAGGCCCATAAGAGAGGAATTTAACCTTAAAATGAACAACTGTTATTAATTGAATAAGCCCAAATCTAATTGGACCTAAATAAATTTCCTTATGTCAAAATTTATTTTAGCAACCCAGTCCATTTACTTAGTAAAAACTTAAATGGACTTCCTATATGCATCTAAGCCCAATAGCAAACATATAGGCTCACACAGGTCAAATGATTTGGATGGGCCCTATCATGTTACTAGGTTTACACAGATGAAAGAAGTACAAAATTTACCTGTTACAAATTATTTATAAGATCTATCGTCAATTGGACTATGATTAAAATCAGATCATAGGATCTGTCAACAAGTTAATCATAGCAATTTAGATCAGATAAATAATAGGTTTGTTAAAATGTTTTGAATAAACAATATAAATAAACAAACATTGTCCATGTAACAGATGTGAATTAAGATATTAATATAATTAAATTATTATTCTTAAACTAACCAAATAAAGGAAACTAATTTTAAAATATCTAGGTTTATTTGAATCAAATTAAATTAAATATCTAATAAGATCAATGATTTGAAAGGAAAGAATCTTCAATATCACTTTCAGATCTTATAATTTAATAAAATAAACCTATTTTAAAATAGATTTGGTTAGATAATTATTATTTTAGGAATAAAAGAATAAATGAATAATAATTACCATAATTATATGTCAAAATATCTCAAATTAAGCAATATTCAAATTTCTACAAAAATATCTATGTTATTTAAATATTTAAGATATGATTTATAAATTTCCAATAAGAAAAAAATGATATATATATATGTATAGAAAAATATCATTTTTAAACTTATAATTTATAAATAATTAAATATTTAACAAAATAACAAATTTTTGAATTTGAAAACATTATGGTAAGTATATCTATAAAAATATCTATGTTAATTTCAAATTTATTAATTATTTAATTTGTCATATAAGATAATTTTAATATAATATTTTAAATAAAAAGACAAAGTTATCTTTTAATTTAAAATATCTTAAATATCAAAATATCTAATCTTATAATTAAATAATAAATAAATATTAAAGAAGTTCATAAATTTTTAAATCTCACCATAATAGGAAATATTTAAAATTGAAAAATATTCCAAAAAAGAAATATTTAAAATTGGAAACATTTCAATTTAGAAATATTTAAAAATGGAAAAATGAATTTTTGGGAAACAATCCCATGAAACAAAATTTGGATTTTTGGGGAAAAACCCCAAAAATCGCAACTTTTTGGGAAACTGCCACTAGGGCTGCACGTGCAGCCCAGATAGGCTACAAAACCAGCCTTGCACGCGCGGAGGAGGAGTTGACGCCGAGAAACATCGGCGTTTGCAGGGTCCCTAACCGAGAAGCCTCGGTCAGCTGCAGGGTGATGGGCGCGCGCGTGCCTCGCTCGTCCGAGTGTTTGGTGCACCCGATGCACCCACTCGACAGCCATGGCATCCAAAATTCAAAAATTCATAACTTTCTCAATTTTTATCGGAATCGAGTTCCGTAAAAAACAAAATTGCTTAATTTTTAACAAGGAATCCAAATAAAATATTTTCAAAAATTGAAAAAATATTTTTTATGGAAAACGAAACTGTACAACATCAACATTCATCAAACAACACATAAACCAACATGAAACCATCCAAATCAACACAAAAACATATAAATCATCGTTTTAATTCATATTACATGAAAGTAAATCATTACCATGGCTCTGGTGCCAGTTGTTGGAAATTATTTTACCAGGATCTAGATTTACTAACAAGTATGTTTGATTAACACCCTAATATGAATTCTAAAACAATTAAAATAAACACATATAAAGTTAGAAAACCTTACAGTAGGTGCAGCAGAATATTATGACTCCTTTCGTTCAGATCTCTAGCCCTTGATTCCTTTCTGTAGCAGAGCATAATCAAGATCTGAACCTGGATCTTCTTTTCTCCTTCTTTGATGCAGAATTTCCATAGTCTTACATAATATGATTGAGATACCACTTGATGTGTGTGGGCACTACTCATTCACTCAAAGTTTCGAAATTTAGAGAGAAGAAAAGAGAGAGAGGCGTGTGAGGCATTTTCTGAGGGAAACAGAGTGATCAAAGATGTGTGTCTTTCCTCAAGCCAACACTTTCTATTTATAGAAAACCCTCTAGGTTTAGGTTAGAATTGTATGGCATTAAAATAATGGAAACTACAAATAGAATTTCCTATGCATAGGGCCGGCCATAGAAAGGGATTGGGCCTCACTTTGCAACTTTCCCATTTTTGTTATTTTCCATTCTCATTTTCTCAAAAATGCCAATTTTCCAATTTAACTTTTTAAATGCCAATTCTAATTATTTAATAACTTGAAAATAATTATCAAATGATATTTCCATTTAATATATTTATTAATTTAGACATATAAAGTCTCTTAATCAATAAATAAACCTAGAAACTCTTTTCTTTACAATTTTGCCCTTGCTTAGTGAAAATTCATAAAGTAGACATAGTCTGACTTTTAGAATTTTAATTGATTAATTAAAATCAATTAACTGAGTCTTACAAGCAGTATGGTCTCAACTAGTATGGGGACCATGGGTCTATATAACCGAGCTGCCAATAAGTTGAACCGAATTTACCAAGTAAATTCCCTAACTTATTAATTCCTCATTGAATCCACACTTTGAACTTGGAATTGTACTCTCAGTCATATAGAACGCTCTATATGTTCCATGATATAGACACGTCATTAGTTATCCATTGTTATAACCCTAATGTGATCAATGATCCTCTATATAGATGATCTACATTGAAAAGGCACTACTGTTACCGCTACACCTTCAATGTATTTTATCCTTAAAACACTTAACCTTGTATAAATGATATTTCAGCTAAGTAAAATGAGATCTCCACCATTTATCTTCGTTTGGTTAAGCTCGAAGGAAATCATCCTTTACTTTCTATTTGCCAAATAGAAGCTATAGATTCCATATTTATGTTAGCGCTCCCACTCAATTGCATTACCGTGTTCCCAAAATGTACGTATCACCATGACCCAAAAGTAGGCTTAACTAACAAATCAAAGAACACGAGTAACACTCTTGAGATTGAACCTAACCATATCAGGATTAAGATCATTTGATCTAGGATCAACAGGTGATATTGAATTGAATAGATATTACGGTAAATTTAAATATATCTAATCAAATTTCAATATCGGTCCCTTCCGAGGTATACTCCATACATCCGATACTGGTAAACTTTGCCAATGTCCTGTAAAGGACATAACACTTTTCCAAGGTGTAAGAATACCTATTGCTGATTATACCATGTCAGTCTAAATCCAGTGTTCTGACAAATCAGGGAATAAACTTTTGAACATATAATAAAGATTATATTCCACTGTGCTGACAACACTATAATCTTTAACAAACTCATATGTTCTGGACTTAAAAACAATTCATTCATTATATACATATAATCATGAAATAAATCATGTGAACCATGCAACATAAAATGTTATTTCTGATCTTTATTAATAAGTAAATCTGATTATTTTGAAATGAGTTTTATTTAGGGCATAAAACCCAACAATACGTACATTTCGGGAACATGATAGTATAATTGAGTGGGAGCGCTAACAGAAATATGAAATCTATAACTTCTATAGGGATTTAGAAGTGAAACAATGATATCCTTCGAGTTTGGCTAAACAGAGATAAATGGTGGAGATCTCATTTCACTTTGCTGAAATATCATTTATACGGAGCTAAGTGTTTTAAGGATAAAATACATTGAAGGTGTAACGGTAACTTAGTGCCTATTCAATGTAGATCATCTATTAGAGGATCATTGATCAAATTAGGATTATAACAATGGATAACTAATGACGTATCTATATCGTGGAACATATAGAGCGTTCTATATACTGAGAGTGCAATTCTAAGTTCTATGCGTGGATTCAATGAAGAATTAATAAGTCAGTGAATTTAAGATATGAATTCTTGATCTGCTTATTGGAAGCTCGGATATATAGACCCTGGTCCTCATACTAGTTGAGACTATACTGCTTGTAAGACTCAGTTAATTGATTTTGATTAATCAATTATAATTCTAAAGTTAGACTATGTTTACTTTGTGAATTTTCACTAAGCAATGGCGAAATTGTAAAGAAAAGAGATTCTAGGTTTATTTATTAATTAAGAGACTTTATATGTCTAATTAATAAATATATTAAATGACAATATTATTTAATAATTAATTTTTAGTTATTAAATAATTAGAATTGGCATTTAAATGGTTGAATTTGAAAATTGGCGTTTTTGAGAAAATAAGATGCAGGAATGATAAAACAGCAAAATTGCATAAGTGAGGCCCATTATCCAAGGCCCATGGCCGGCCACACTTATAGGGTTTTATCACTTATTTTTTCATTATTTTTAATGCCAAATAATTCTAACTTAAACCTAGGTGGTTACCTATAAATAGATAGTGATGGCTCTCATTCACACTTAACTTTGTCAATTCTGTCAGATGAAAACTGAGCCTCCTATTCTTTTCTCTAGGCCGAACCACTTCTCTCTTCTTTTCTTCTCTAAATTTCGAAATCCTTGAGTGAATGAGTGAGTGCCCACACACATCAAGTGGTATCTCAATCATAGTGTGTGAGACTGTGGAAAATCAACCAAAAAGAAGGAGAATCAGCATCAAAGGAAGGAGAGAAAGAGATCCAGGTTCAGATCTTGGTGATGCTCTGCTACAGAAAGGAAACAAGGGCTAGAGATCTGAACGGAAGGAGTCATTATATTCCGCTGCACCCAATGTAAGGTTTACTAAACTTTATATGTGTTTATTTCATTGTTTTAGAATTCATATTAGGATGTTAATGAAACATACTTGTTAGTAAATCTAGATCCTGGTAAAATATATCCAACACGTACTTGAAAAATTATCCTTTGTGCCCAGCTTAGAAATATTCCTAGCCTCCTCGGAGAGCCTGGCTATCTAATGAGCCCTACTCCTCAGGTTCAAAGTGAACAGTGGGCTGAGGAATGGACCAGCAGTTTAAAATGAATGGTGGTTAGCCTTGACGTCCATGGGAATAAATTAGTCCCAATCATAACCTCCTATCTTTGTTATCTCCTTAGTGCCTGTTAGCCGTGGATAACTAAGGAGTGAAAATAAAAGTACTCCGAGTTGTAATGGTGGTGGTTTGATTTGAGATTAAAAAAAAAGCAATTGATCTCATGGGAAGAAGGCTCCCCCAACCTTGTTGGGCATACAATATGTAAACGCCGGTAAGTACTTTAACCCTTTTGGGCTAATTTGTATTGGGCTGATGTTCTAATAGTTGGCCAAACTCTGGAAGTAAGGATGGAGCGGAAGGATGGCACCTGCTCAGCATGGGGCCTTGACCATGCGCAAAGGCCTTACCCGAGCCTATCAGCCAACTAACCGTGATGAGGAAGAAAGGTAACAATCTCATTAAACCATCCGGTGGCAAGAAGGTTGTTCAACCTCTTCTCTATTAGCCTGGATGGAGGAGATTAGTATAGGGGTTGGGGCTTACTAGACTTCTTCCAAACAGACATGGCCTCTGTAAGTTCCTCATTGGTGTAGTCCACACTGACTTTAGAACCTGCCTAGAAGGTGATACGAATTTCACATTAGAGTTATATCCCTCGTCGATATCAGGAGGACCAACCTCCTCCATATCTACCTCCACTTCCTCCTCGGAAGCTTCGTGGGGTTTTGAATCATTTTGAGCCTGAACTGCCATTAGCTGCCCGATGTGAGGGTCTAAACCAAAGACTACTCAGATGATCTGCGTGGTCTAGGCCAGTCTGCACCTTGGAGGTGGGGTCGGCTTAGAATTATGCTTCGTGACAATAACAACAAGGTCCACTAGATGGCTTGTGCCCTAGACAGAGTGGGGCGACCAGCAGGGAGTGTGTCCTGGACGTCTGTTCAGGCTATGTACATCCACGAGACTGGAGGGAACTGTTGGAAATAATTTTACCAGGATCTATTTACTATCATGTATGTAGGATTAACAACCTAATATGAATTCTAAAACAATGAAAATAAACACATATAAAGTTAGAAAATCTTACAGTGGGTGCAGCGGAATATTATGACTCCTTCCGTTCAGATCTCTAGCCCTTGATTCCTTTCTGTAGCAGAGCATCACCAAGAAACCTGGATCTTCTTTTCTCCTTCTTTGATGCAGAATATCCATAGTCTTACATACTATGATTGAGATACCACTTGATATGTGTGGGCACTACTCATTCACTCAAAGTTTCGAAATTTAGAGAGAAGAAAAGAGAGAGAGGCGTGTGAAGCATTTTCTGAGAGAAACAAAGTGATCAAAGATGTGTGTATGTTTCCTCAAGCCAACACTTTCTATTTATAGAAAACCCTCTAGGTTTAGGTTAGAATTGTATGGCATTAAAATAATGAAAACTAGAAATGGTAATTGCTATGCATAGTGGGCGGCCAAACAAGGGATATTGGGCCTCACTTTGCAATTTTCCCATTTTGTTATTTTTCATTCCTATTTTCTCAAAAATGCTAATTTTCCAATTTAACCTTTTTAAATGCCAAAACTAATTATTAAATAACTAAAATAGATTATCAAATAATATTGTCATTTAATATAATTATTAATTAGACATACAAAGTCTCTTAATTAATAATTAAACCTAGAATCTCTTTTCTTTACAATTTCACCCTTGCTTACTGAAAAATTCATAAAGTAGACATAGTCTAACTTTTAGAATTATAATTGATTAATTAAAATCAATTAACTGAGTCTTACAAGCAGTATGATCTCAACTAGTATGGGGACCATGGGTCTATATAACCGAGCTTCCAATAAGTCGAACCGAATTTACCAAGTAAATTTCCTAACTTATTAATTCCTTATTGAATCCACACTTAGAACTTGGAATTGCACTCTAAGTCATATAGAACGCTCTATATGTTCCATGATATAGACACGTCATTAGTTATCCATTATTATAACCCTAATATGATCAATGATCCTCTATATAGATGATCTACATTGAAAAGGCACTACTGTTACCGCTACACCTTCAATGTATTTTATCCTTAAAACATTTAACCCTGTATAAATGATATTTTAGCTAAGTGAAATGAGATCTCCACCATTTATCTTCGTTTGCTTAAGCTCGAAGGAAATCATCCTTTACTTCTATAGCGCTCCCACTCAATTGCACTACCGTGTTCCCAAAATGTACGTATCACCCTGACCCAAAAGTAGGCTTAACTAACAAATCAAAGAACACGAATAACACTCTTGAGATTGAACCTAACCATATCAGGATTAAGATCATTTGATCTAGGATCAACAGGTGATATTGAATTGAATAGATATTACGGTAAGTTTTAATATATCTAATCAAAGTTCAATATTGGTCCCTTCTGATGTATGCTTCATACATCCGATACTGGTAAACTTTGCCAATATCCTGGAAAGGACATAACACTTTTCCAAGGTGTAAGAATACCTATCGCTGATTATACCATGTCAGTCTAAATCCAGTGTTCTGACAAATCAGGGAATAAACTTTTGAACATATAATTAAGATTATATTTTCTTTCAAAAAAAAAAATTAAGATTATATTCCACTGTGCTGACAACACTATAATCTTATCAAATTCATATGTTCTGGACTTAAAAAGAATTCATACATTATATACATATAATCATGAAATAAATCATGTGAACCATGCAACATAAAATGTTATTTCTTATCTTTATTAATAAGTAAATCTGATTATATGAAATGAGTTTTATTTAGGGCATAAAACCCAACACGAACTTCCTCCAACCTCTGTTTAATTCCCAGATGTGTTGGTCGTAACTATCACCACCAACATGGTCAGGGTAGTGGTGATGTTGGAAGGAAGACTCCAAAGGGTCACTAGAGAACTCCTCCTTGGTAGAAAAAGAAGTTTTGTTTGAGGATGAAGATGAGCTTGTTGCTCAGAGTGTTTGGTGGTCATCAAAGAGAAGTCCGAGCAGGTGGTCATCTATTCAGTTATCACCTCCCTAGAATTTGCATGGGGTTCATCTACAAAAGAAAGATAGAGAGGTGAGGCACCAAACAACGTGGAAAGTTTTTTTTTTATGGAAAAACACTTCCAATGCTCTGACCAGAGGGAAAATCGGATCAAAATTAAGAAACTTCATCTTCTCGATAGTGTTTTGAGTGAAGAAAGATTTTTTCGATTTTCAAAACCTAAAATTTCTAGAATGGCTCAAAATATATAAAATTTGCTAAGAACAGACGAAGCAACCCAGACTATAGCGAACAAAGCATAAATTATAGATCCAAAAATTTAAGAACCTTCAAGCATTTAAAGATTTTCACAGAACACAATTTCAGAATTTGACAAAGATTTAGGCAAAGAGAGGTTTAGAGAAACTTACTCGTTGATCGACTTGACGATTTAATGAATTCTTGGGAAATCGATCGGCACAACAGTCAATTTAAGGAAAGAAGCTTAAAAAACTTAAAAACTCCTCTCTTTTGCTCTGAGATTTTGATGGAAAAGTTTCAAAATAATCTTTGGTTGAGGTATTTATAGGAAGAAATATAGTGTGGGGAAAATTTTTTGGGGGTAAAATTTGAAATGATTAGTTTTCCCCGAAAAAATCCAAAACCCCCATTTTTCAATAAAAGCCACATAGGAAAACATGTAACCGTCAAACATAGTCTCCAAGGTATAGTTTTCAAGGGAAGTAATCATGGCAAAAAGATTTGAAAAGACAAGAAAATTTTCTACTCGTAGGTATGACACCAAGGTTGGACAGACTGTTTGGGCAAAATCACGCATCACATAATCGCCTAAAGGGACAAGCCAAAAAGTCCCCGTACAACCAAAAGTCCCTGCGCAAACTTAGAGGAAAAAGTTATCCCAAAAATCACCCTCAGAATGATGTGACACATGGTGAACATGAAAGAGGTTGAGAAAATCGGGATCCCTCCACGACTCTCTAAAAGATGTTGGTCGGCTATATGGGCCAGATGGAGCCACCCAGTCTCAGACATATGCTAGACGAGCTCTAACCACCAGTATCCTGAGTCATCAATGACTCACCGCAGTAAGGATATCCGATCAAAGACCCTTACAAGAGGAATTGTCCATATTCATTCCTTAATTGATTTCTTAGACATAGTTGGAGGAAAATCCTTATTTTTGTGGGATTAATTTAGAAGGATGAGAGAATTGTGAGATTACTCAAATTCTCACGATTTTCTCCATTTATTTCGTTATTAAATGTAAATATCTTGGTTATCTTCCCTATAAACAATGAAGTCATTTCACTAAATAAGGGAAAATTTGTATTCTCAAAAGATCAAAAATTATGTAGAAATAGTTGTAACCTTCGATAGATATTAAGAAACTCACATGGCCATCCCTTGTGATCTTGATATTTTCTCAGAGATATACAACAAAAAAGAGAGTAGGCTATTACTGCTCAAAGGAGCTGAACCTCTATAAATTTCGTGTGTCATTTACAGTTTTTATAATCTTTATTCTTATAAACATACTTGATATTGTCGTTTCATTGACTCTACGTCGTTGGCTAAAAATAAGGTAAACATTAATAAAATATATATATATATTAAGTTTACCTAAAAAACCTAAATAATTCTGAATATATATACAAACTTTATTTTATTTATAAACACATATTTAAAAAATCACACTGAAATTATTTAAAATCCAATAAATAATTTAAACAAACTAAGATTTTGTGGAAAAAAAAAATCAAGGTTATTTATATTTATAAACTCATATCTTAGAAAATAATAAAAAAAAATAATTTGAAATTCAATAAAAATATAAAATTATTTGTTAAAAAAAATTAGAAATTAAACTAAAAAAATATTATGTTTAATTAAATAAATCTAGATTTTTAGAGAAAAAAAAATAGACTTAAATTTGTTCCTGTAAAATTTAATTTTTACAAAAGTTCAATTTTTAATATACATTTTTATAGCTAATAAATAGATTTTTTAATAAAAATTAATTAATTTTTTTAAATCGTTGATTTAGTTTTCAAATTTTGATTTTTTTTTTGTAATTTTGTTAATCATTCAAAATGATTATTTTTAAGATTTAAATTATTTTTATAAGAATTATCAAAAAAAAAATATTGAATCTTTCCTATTTTTATTTTGAGTAAGTAATTTAATAATTGTCAAGGTTTAGGTGACAAAATATTTAATGTACAAAGATATATTAGCATTTAAACAAAATATTAGAACTTAACATAACAGAAACATTAAATTTTTGTAAATCTAAAAATTTAAAAAAAAAAAAAAATTAACAAGCCGTATTCTCGTTAAGTGGGCGAAATTGTTAATTATATATATATATATATATATATATATATATATATATATATAAATCTTTGAACATTGACATGCCAACAGGACCTCATGTTGTCAATTTTTATTCTCCTTTTTGTCTTTGGGGACCATAACATATGGTGGAATACAATCACCCAAAGATAAGGATGGGTCACAGAGTTAAACCCCACACTGCCACCCTATGCAAAACCTCAATCCCAATCAGTGGAGGTCACTTCATCTAAAAATAAAATAAAATAAAATTACGATAATAATAAAAAGAAAGAAAGATATTTGGTGAGTAACATAAACTTATAAGAAATAATCGCATTTTGTTTTATGTTGCACGATCTACCTTCTTTCTAAGGGAAATGTTCTTACATGATGGTATAGCTCAAGTGACAAATCATACGTCTAAACGTTTCCTTGAACAAATTGTTCATTTGAACAGAAATTAAAAATTGAGCTGTCAATCACCTACTTTCCCTAATCCCAATTAAGCAGCATATCCCTTGTTATTCATCATAAATACAAGTACGTACCTCTTACCTAATTAATTGAGATTTATTGCACCCTGCTGATTCTTTCCTTGTTCTCTCACAGGAGCAAAACCTAAGTCCATTACCTTTTCATCTTGAAATTCACCAAGAAAGGAAGTTTCCAGTTTTATGTTACCACCATTAATTTCAGTGGTGGAATAATTTTTGTTGATGGTGGTGGTGGGGTTGTTATCTGGTGCAGGCACTGCAGTGTCATTATTTGCTTCTGTGAAATTATAGTTTGGGAATACAGAAGGTAGTTTGGACAAAAGGGCTCCAAGACTGCATGACATGGAAGGTAGTAGAGGTGGAACTGGCCAGAGAGTGCTTGATCCCGATATGCCATTTTGTGGAGTATTCCAACCCAAGTTGATGGACTTAGTAGGAAAATCGTCTGATATCTCATTAAACAATCTTTTTAGCCCAGTTGATTGGCGCTTCTCATGGATTGATAAAGGTGATGAATCTTGATGCGTTTCGATTGTTTGTGTATTTGGTTTTAGTGAGTAATGGTGTTGGATTGATAGGTATGGCCTTTGCATGGAAAATACCCCTGGTATGCTTTGGAGATAGGTGAATTTCCTCTGTATGTTGATAACTAGATTAAGATCCTCCACAATCTGTACAACAAAATGTAAATTAGCCCAGCAAGAACATTGATAAACAACTTGTAGATAAGAGTGAGAGCAAGAGAGAGACCTTATCAAATGACCCGAGTTGAATTATGCCTTCTCTAACTGAAATGAGTGCTATAGTCTGATAAATTTGGAATTAATAGACAAACCAATTAACTGGAGAGCTTGTAACTGTGTATTAATTATGTATGTTTTCAGAGATCTTAATAAGTTCTAACCTGAATGCCTGACTTGAATTGAGACTCCCATGCTCTTGGTTGCTGTGGATAAAGATAACACAACAAAATAAAGTCTATAGATAAACAAAGGTGAACAGATACTTGATTGAGGACTTTTTGGTCAGCAAAAAAGAAATTGGCTTACCGGTTCTACTGATAGATTCCATGAAGAGATGAAGCTAGGATCACCTTCATTTGATGGATCTCTGAAAATCCATTTGTGACTATTGTCTGCTGCCACTTTTCCCACTAACCTGAAATCATTAACCATTCTGATTCCTTCTCTGTATATTATTATATATATTCTTTCAGTGGCAAAAAAAACAAAAAAAAAAGTCTGATATCTCACCCTTCTCCATAATTATATACTTCATGGGACAATTTGAAGAAAACATCAGCTCCAAACCTCCCTTTAACGTATCCACTGCCAGCTTGCTCACACTCATAAAAGTCACAGAACCCATCTTCCCAAACGAGAATCCTACACACCCCAATATTATTATTACACAAACTTTTTACATTATTCTTAATCCTCATAATCCGCTTAAAAGGTATTGTGAAAAATTATTATAATGGCTTAAAATAAAAAGGGAAAGGGGAAAATCCCTTTTACCAGTTCCTTTTGTTCCCTTTTGATCGCTCAAGAGCACCACCTCCATAATCCCACCTAATACAAATAAAGAAACAGCAATGAGTGTTTAACACCCAACTTCTATTCATTAATTAATATGGAACTAGCAAGTAACGTATATTTATATATGGCCTAATTAAGAATGTTTATTATTATTTAATTAATTAGCTTACTTGGGAGGAGGATAATTCCGAGGCGAGGTCCTCCAAAAGACTGCGTAGACCCATTTGGAAGAAGTTGAAGAATCAGAATATGCACAAAGATTTCTGAGTGTGTGCTGTAAGAGACAATTAAGCATGGGAAGTCGACTTTCCATTGTTGTCGACACTGAGAGAGAAAAGGAAAACAGAAAACGACACCAAAACACAGTGAGAGAGCAAGCTGTAAGCTATAGTCTACGTAGATTAATCTTAATGTAGTACTCCCAATTTAAAACTGGTCCAATTAAATTATATGAGATGTATAAAGATGGAGATGAAGCAAACATATATCTGTATGGCCACGCGTACCCGGACAACCCAACTATGGAATATGGCCCCCTGCAACTTGTATTTTTTTTAGGTGGGGGACCCTGCCTGGCCTGATATTTTCGACACAAACACAAAATTGTGGTTTAATTAAGATGACAATTCTTTAACGACCAGAACTGGTGGTCGTGTTCGATGAGCCAGCCTGCCTTCCTGCACTGCACCTTAATTCGCTGTACGTACATCGTTTTTCAAACACAGCTTTTTCTCTTTTTCCATTATGCTGAGTTGGCCTGTTGCCTCCTACCATGTCTCACTAGGACGAGGTCTAGGAAATTTGTGGTACGGAGTAACGACAGGTTCTACTTATAATTAATATATAAAATACTGCTTAGTGCTTACCCAAACAGAAAAACACTTTATACTTCAAGACAAAGCCTTAAATAATAATAATAATACAATGTTGATTATTGTTTACTTTGTAATTGGGACTATAGATGCTCTATATGAAATTAGAATTTAAATGCAACACTCCCTTAATTTTGTACACAAATCACATCGTTTTGAACTGTTATTATTTAGCAGCCAAGTCACTATAATTGTCTACTTGCTGCTGTGTGGGGTCCTTAAGTATAATAGTATGGATGGTTCCCACTTCCCATCACTAGCTATAATAATAATAAGCCACACAAAACTTTGTCCATATAGATATACAAATTATTTTGCATTAAGCCCCTCTCACCAATACTCTCTTTTCTTCTATGGGGTTGTGTATATAGGCTGGCAGTGGAAGTAGAGCACATATATAATGTGTACTCGGCTAAACTAATACTCTCTTTTCTTCTATGGGGGTGTGTATATAGACATGCATTGGAAGTATAGCAGATAATAGTGTGTACTCGGCTAAACTAAAGTTGAAAGCCATGTAATTTATTGTGTACAGTAACCTAAGTTAATAGCCTGTGTTCAAAATTAGATTAGTACAGTAGTATACTATAATTTGTTAGTTGTTGGTTTTATCTAAATATATAAAAGGTTACTGTTCAACTACAAACACAAACTACTATAATTTAGGAGATTCTACAAAAATGGCTATATTTTTTTTGTTATTTTTATATTTCTACTGGTTTTATGTTTTATGTATGTATATTTACATTTTTACTGTATTAAATTTTTAAATATACTATTTTCAAAATTTTAAAAATATTTTGTTTCAATAAATAAAAAAAATAACTATAGAACACTTAAACAACAACATGAAAATAACTATAAAATAACAAAAAGTCAGCTACAAAGCAACAGAAAAATAAAAAGACTTTAGCCTCTTTGCAATATTACGAAGTTATTTATTTTTTACTTAATTTTGATAACTTGATTATCTTTTTATACTACTGTATTATTTTTTTCATAAAATTTGTTAGTTATTGTTATTTGTGTTTCCGGATAGGTGGCAGATGTAATTTTAAGGTCCCAAAATCAACCAAGACAGGAGCATTCAATGGCCCAACTAAGCCAGCGGGTCAGCCCACGATGGAGTCCAAGCAGGACTTTGGATCTAACTACAGGCCGCCTCTAATCTCTATAAGGTCGGGCCCTTTTGGGCCCTTTTTGGTCCCGGAAGGGAAACTCGTCTAATGAAGGAAAGACTTAATAGAACATATCTGGATGCCCTCACGGGGTAATCCAGAATAGGCAGTCGAAGAGGTGTCTGGGTACTGTCCTACATGGCACCTTTCTGACACTGAATCCCACAAAATCAGGGATTTGTCCCCTACGTCAGACATGGGAAAGGCGCACAACACAAAAAGCTACACACCTTTTCTCCAACATCCACTACCCTGACATTTACGGTACACTGTCGCCATTGCATGCCCACCTGTCACCATCAAATTGTACTATTTCGAACAGACGGTGATTATCTCTCAAATTGGGCCCAACCTACTCAACCCAATGTCAATATAACAATGTATTTTATCCCATTAGTGGACTTATTTCCATGTACAAAACCCTCATAGGTCTGAGTTTAGCAGAAAATTCAGTTTCAGCCTATAAAATCGGGCTTTATCCCTTCTCACAAAGGGTTACAAAATCTTGGCTAGAAATCCTATTAAAATTTGGCAAGAACACTTATGTAAAATACCCAATAGCCAAAGAGCTTCAATAATATTGACTCGTGGACTAAGGCTCATTAACGTCCTAACCACGTAAAAAAAAATTCTTCTTTACTTTAAAATCATCTTTTCTTAGCTTAATCTTTTATTAATTTGATACTGAAAAATCTCGGTAAAATTTTGGTATATTCATTGAAAGTTGAGGAAGGTAGTATCCACTGCTGTAATCTACAATAATGGTTGCAGCTAGAAACATAATCATCAAGCAAAATGCTCGTTAAGACCATGAAGATGCTACCGCTGATGAAGAGTCAAACTAGCCCCCTCTAGCGAACGCTCAGGCGGGCATCATAGAGGACAGAGAGATGTCAGGGGTGGGTAGGCATCCTTCTCAAAAAGGTCATCAACATGAGAAAGGCATTGACAAAACTCCCATCAACAAAGATGAACAAGAAGGCCACGATGTGGACCAACATGATTACTATGGCAATGATTATGACAAAAACTACGAAGAGGAGTATTATGAGGAAGACACATAAGTGGTGTGGCTAAGATAAATGGTCTTAGATCAATAAAGGAAAACAGCAAAACAAGAAGAAGCTACGCACCAGATTAAAGAAACCCCCATACAGCTAAAAGAACATGGTAGTAAAAGGGAACCTCAATGCTGAAAACCCACCAGTGGGAAAGCCTAACCATCCTGGGACTGGACCCTCTAATCCAGTTAAAAACCAGGGAAAATTCAAAATGGCTAAGCCCCAGAGGAAGAATTATCCGCCAAGGCCCTTGCACAACACTCCACAAAACAATAGGAATATGACCGACCCACTCCTAAGGGAAGATACGACCACTTGAACCCTAGGACTAAATCATCCATTCGATCCATGAAGTAGATTCGACCAAAAGAAAGGCATTGTACTCAGCTACCGAAGCTTGACGTTCGGGGAAGGTAAAACCATTCCAATAATTCTATTTACCAAAGTATTGATGTAATATTCGAGAAATTTAAATGTGATTAATTAAAGCATATTTTATAAAATATATTAAGGGAATAAATGAGTAACATTATTATCTTACTAGATTAATTATGTGATAATTAGGATTTTATTATAAATGTGAGAAATAAGCGTAATTTATTAATTATGAAAATTTTCTTACGATATGTGAGTTATAAGCATTTTATTTGTGAAATAAAATATGTTTAGGTCCGCCAATTGTGGAAACTCGATTGGTATGCTAGAAATATCACAACGGTATTAGAATGTGTGTTCTTAATTTTGGAATTACTGGGGTATTGTGAGGTAATTGGTTATGACTATTTTATCCCTAGTTTTGGAAGCTGCTTAGGAAGCAAGTAAAGGTAGTTTTGTTATTTTATTATTTAAGTTAATCCTTAAATTTTGTCTTTTAGTGGTTTTCTAGAGAAAAACTTAAGGTTTATTGCTGAATTGGGATTAAAATGAGAAATTTCATCGTCTATTTTTATTTTAGATAAACATTAACCCTAAAACAAAAATAAATCACTCTCGCTTTCTTTCCTTATCTCTCTCGACTAAGAACAACTTGTTATCCCAAATTCCGCACAGAGCGATGTGGCATCCTTCTAGGTGACACGTGTAGAAAATTTTAAGACCTGGACGGGTGGCACTAGTCCAAGTTGAGTGCCATAAAGGCAACCATTGCTCAAAAGGAGCAAGGATGTGGGGAAGATGATGAAGATGAAGATTGCGCCCACATGAGCGTCGTTCGATTGTTGAATGCTCTCAAGAAGCATGGCACGGGAGGAAGGAAAGCTCTTAGGAAGGGATTGATGTTTATGGAGGTCACTTTAAATGGAAAGCAGGCCAAGACCGTATTGATCGACACTAGCACAACACACAACTTCATTTCAAAAATCAAAGCCAAGAGGGTGGGCCTAAAATTGGAGAAAGATATGGGCCGCATGAAAGCAGTCAATTCAAAGGCCATGGTCACGATTGGAGTGGCCAAGAAAGTGAATGTCAAGATCGACAGATGGGAGGGGCAACTTGACCTTGTAGTTGTTCGCATGGATGACTTTGATGTGGTATTAGGGATGGAGTTTCTAGTAGAGAAGGGGGCCATTCCAATTCCAGCAATAGGGAATCTACTTATCATGGATAACAATCCTTCAATGGTTCCCGCTAAAGTGAGACAGTCTCCAAAATTCAAGCTTCTAGTGGCCTTGCAACTGAAGAGGGGTCTGAAGAAGAAGAGGCCAACGTTTGTCATCGCTCCGCCGTGTACGATACAAAAGTGGAGGATTCCACTCCACCTGAAATCGAGCAGGTGTTAGATGAATTCAAAGATGTGATGCCAGATGAACTCCCGACGAGACTGCCTCCTGTGTAGGGAATATTTTACCAGGATCTAGATTTACTAACATGTATGTTGAATTAACATCCTAAATATGAATTCTCTAAAACAATGAAATAAACACATAAGGGTTTAAGAAAACCTTACATTGATTGCAGCGGAATATAATGATTCATTCTGTTCAAGATCTCTAGCCCTTGATTCCTTTCTGTAGCAAAGCATTATCAAGATCTGAACCTGGATCTCTGTCTCTCCTTCGGGTTTGGTTACCACCGTCTTACTCAAGGTTTGAATATGGAAGAACAATGAAGGACGTTAGAAATCACTAAGGAAGGAACTCTCTCATCAAGTTTGGTTGAATAGTCAAGATGACAAAAAGTTGGATGAGTGAGAGTATCATGTTCCTTTTTTATAGTGTTTCAACTAGGGCTTAGGGTTGAATTATATGGATTAAAAAAGAATAAATTATTGGACAAAATACTTCATGGCCGTACAAACAAAGGGACCACTTTCTAGTTACAATTTTGCCACTTTATTTCAACCACTTATTCTTCTTTTCAATAATACCATATTTTCCAATTCAAACCTATAAATGTCAAAACTATTTATTTAATAATTATAATTAATTACTAAATAAAATTGCCATTTATGTAATTTATTAATTAGACCATACAAAACAAATTGACCCTAAAACCTCTTTTCTTCACAATTAAGCCCTTGCTTAGTGAACATTCTTAAATAAGACAAAGTCTAATTTTAGAATTATAATTGATTAATTAAAATCAATTAACTGAGTCTGCAAGCAGTATTATCTCAACTAGTGAGGGGACCATGGGCCTATATAACCGAGCTTTCAATAAGTAGATCTAGAATTCACCAAGTAAATTCTCAACTTACTAATTCCGCCTTGCTCCACTATAGATTTGGAATTGAATACACTCTCAGTTATATAGAACGCTCTATATGTACCACGATATAGATACGTTATGATTATCCATTGTTATAATCCTAATAGTCAAGGATCCTCTATAGATGATCTACACTGAATAGGGATAAATTTACCGTTCTACCCTTCAATGTATTTTATCCTTAAAACACTTAGCTACCTATAAATGATACTTCAGTAAACTAATATAATTACTGAAATGAGACCTCAATCATTTATCTCTATTCAGCCAAGCTCGAAGGAGATCATCGTTTCACTTCTAAATACCTATAGAAGCTATAGATTCCATATCTATGATTAGCGCTCCCACTCAATTGTACTATTATGTTCCCAAAATGTACGTATCACCCAGACCAAAAAGTAGGCTTAACTAACAAATCAAAGAACACAAATAACACACTTTAGATCGAACCTAACCATGTCAGGATTGAGATCCATAGACCTAAGATCAACCATTGATATTGACTTAGAAAGATATAACGATAAGTTTAGGATATCTTTTCTAAGATCAATATCGGTCCCTTCCAATGTATACTTCATATATCCGATACTGCTAAACTTTGCCAATGCTCTGAAAAAGGACATAACACTTATCCAAGTTGTAAGTATACATATCGCTAATTATCATGCCAGTCTAAATCCAGTGAACTGACAAATCATGGGAATTAAACTTTTGAACACATAATCATGATTATATTCCACTGTGCTGACGACACTATAATCATGAACAAACACATATGTTCTGGACTTAATAGAATTTATACATTAAACAATCATGAAATAAATCATTTGAACCATGCAACATAAAAGCGATTTTTGATCTTTATTAATTAGTAAGTCTGATTATATTAAAATAGGTTTTATTTAGGGCACAAAACCCAACATCCTGGGAGGGGAGTTGATCATCAAATAGAGCTGGTGTCGGGTGCAAAGCCCCTAACGAAAGTAGCATACCAATTATCTCCCTCAAAACTTAAGGAGTTGAAAAGGCAGCTAACGGTGATGTTAGAGGCAGGATTCATCAAGTCATCAAAGGCAATATTTGGTGTGCCTGTGTTGTTCTAGAAGAAGAAGGACGGGACCTTAAGACTATGCATAGACTATCGCGCCCTCAATAAAGTGACTGTGTGTAGCAGATACCTCGTTCCTTTGATTGTTGGTTTGTTTGACCAGCTAAGTGGGGCAAAATACTTCAAGAAGTTGGACTTGATATCAGGCTACTATCAAGTTCAGATCGCAGAAGGGGATGAACCAAAGACAACTTGTGTTACTCGGTATGGGGCATTTGATTTTTACGTCATGCCATTTGGGTTGACAAATGTGCCAGCCACGTTCTATACACTCATGTATGAAGTCTTCCATGAAGACTTAGATAAGTTCGTGGTGGTGTATCTGGATGATATCGTGGTTTACAGCACCACATTAGAAGAGCATCGGGAACACTTGGCTATGGTGTTTCGGAAGTTGAGGAAAGAATAGTTGTATGTGAAGCAAGAGAAGTGCTCATTTGCTCAAGAAAGTATCAAGTTCCTGGGTCATGTCTTGGAACACAGAAAGATCCGTATGGATTTGGAGAAGGTGTGGGCGATCCAAGAGTGGATGACCCCAGCCAATGTGAAACAACAATGCTCTTTTCTCGGTCTAGCCAATTATTATAGATGATTTTTGGAGGGCTATTCGAGAAGAGCGGCCCCCTTGACAAAGTTGTTAGAGAAGGGTGTTATATGGGCGTGGTCTGATAAGTGCGAAGAAGTGTTTTGAAGTTTGAAAGAAGCCATGATTGAAGATCCTGTATTAGCCCTGTCAAATATATGCAAGCCCTTTGAAGTATAGACGGATGCGTCAGATTATGCTTTGGGAGGGGTACTCATGGAAGAGGGTCACCCCGTGGCATTTGAGAACCACAAGCTTTCTGATGCAGAAAGGTGGTATACGGCGCAAGAGAAAGAGCTCCTAGCAGTTATTCATTATTTGCGGACGTGGAGGCATTACTTGTTGGGGTCAAAGTTTGTGGTGAAGACGGACAATACTGTTGTCAGTCATTTCCTCATGCAGCTGAAACTAACCACCAAGCAAGCCCGAAGGCAGGAATTCTTGGTAGAATTCGAGCACAAGGTAGGACGTCTGAATTAGGCAGCTAATGCCCTTAGCTGTAAAGTAGAGTTGGCGGGTCTAAAGGTGTGTTAGCGGGTATGTCAGCTAGCCAAGTGGGTACACCAATCAAGGAACGCAACAAGGAGAACCTAGAGAAGGACCCAGTCGCAAAGAACATCATGGCTCTTGCAAGGAAAGGAAAGACAACTCAGATTTGGGTAAATGATGACCTCTTGTGGACCAAATATGGCCATTTGTTTATTCTGAAGGCAGGCGATCTGAGGAGGACGCTACTAAGTGAGTGTTATGACACATTGTGGGCGGGTCATCAAGGCTGGCATAGGACACATGCCCTTTTAAAGCATGGGTACTATTGGCCATAGATGCGAAAGGATGTGGTGGACTACACAAGACCCTGTCTCATCTGCCAATAAGACAAAGTGGAGAGGCACAAGACGCCAAGGTTGTTAGAGCCTTTATTGGTCCCAAGCAAGCCATGGAAGAGTGTCTCGCTTGATTTCATTACAAGTTTGCCAAACACTGGAGACTTGAATGCGATCTTGGTGATCATGGATAGATTTTCAAAGTATGCAATCTTCATTCCAATGTCGAAGCAGTGTTCGACAGAAGAGATAACTCAACTTTTCTTTAAGCATATAGTAAAGTACTGGGGAGTACCCCAGAATATAGTAAGTGACTGAGATCAAAGATTCACGGGGACCTTCTGGTCTGAACTATTTAAGCTTCTTGGGTCACAAATAAACATCTCCTCGAGCTACCATCCACACAAATGGGCAGCCAGAATGATTCAATGGGATGTTAGAGGAGTATTTACGGCACTTTATCAATGCCAACCAGAAGAATTGGTCGCAACTACTAGATGTAGCTCAATTCGGTTTCAACTCTCAGAAGAGTTCTTCATCGAACAAGAGCCCTTTTGAAGTTATGAATGGACAACAACCACTGTTACCCAACACAGTGGATGAGTACCACGGACGGAATCCGCGGGCCTTCAATTTTACAAAAGATTGGAAGAAGAATACAGAGATTTCCCAAGCATAATTAGAGAAAGCATCGCAAAAAATGAAGAAGTGGGCAGATCAAAAACGTCGACCGCTTGAGTTCAAAGCAGTTGACTTAGTGTTGATCAAACTATGGTCAGAATAATTGAGATTCTGAGGGGACAGGGACATCAAACTCGTGCGCAAATATGAGGGCCCTGTTCCAGTCATCTCCAAAGTTGGCCTAGCATCCTACAAAGTCAAACTACCTTCTTGGATGAAGATACGCCCGGTCCTTCACGTCAGCAACCTCAAGTTGTATCATGAAGATCCAGAAGATCCAGCGCGCAACTAGTCTACCAGGGATGACATCAGCATTCAATGACGCAGCATTAGAGAACCAGAAGAAATCATTACCGAAAGAACTGTTCGTGTGAAGAGGAAGAAGAGAAAAGAGTACCTGATCAAATGGAAGGGCCTCGCTGATGACGAGATCAACTGGGAGAAGGTATAGGACATGCAGTAGTTTTTGCAGAAGACTGAAGATCATGCAACAAGTTCTTCGAGGATGCCGAATAATTAATTGGGGAAGAATGTGGCGTGCTGCCCCATGGCACACCCACAATGGGACCATTTTGTAACATGAGCATGCCTTGGTACTTGATCATTATTCAAGTCTTGCACCAAGCACCTCAATTAGATGGGGAGACTTTTGGTGATTAGCTTTCTTTTTTTTATATTTCCATTCACATATGTATAGAGAGCTATAATCATATATGTTCCTGGAAATCCCTTGAGACCCCATTAAGCTCTTTAGGGGGTGACTTACTGACTTATGAAGCACCTTGTCACCAGCATGATAGGGGCCCTGATGTGTACTCCCTTGCCCTATCAAGGACATATAATAATAAAACGATATTTATCCATACTTCTTGTCCATGCTTCTATATTGCCTTTGTGATGCCTATTTGTTGCCTTTGTTGGGCCATTATGTGCCATTTGTCTATATGTTTACTTGTGGGTTGTGTGAGATTGATCCTTAGGGACGATTTATATTTGCTTGCTCATGCTTTTTATTGGCACTCAATATGTGCGAGACATGTATCGTGCCTAACCTTTGAGTTTGTTTGCCTGTAGGCGCGTTTAGGCTGACTTGCTAGCTCGGTGTGCCAGCAAGTGCCGCATGTTCTGCCTACTTGGGACTCTCCAAATAGTCGGCTTGTGACACCATGCATCACTCACGAACAACAAGGAATTCCCCAAGTGTAAGTCAGCTTCTGAGTCTACTCTCCATGCTCTTTGGAGCTAATGCACTTTAGAAGAGATTAGACATGAGCTTTCCTTTTTGATCAAGACAAAACTTCCTATTCAAGCTAACTTCTATATGTTGATCTGTGAGTGTGCTATGGTCCTTCGTAAAGAAGAACTTGAGACTTTCATTGTAGTTCTTTGGCGAGTTTGGTTCAGAAGGAATAAATGGGTGCACGACCATTGTTTGATAGAGAAAGAGGGTGTGGTTAATTGGGTAGTTGACTATTTTCTTCGTTTCTTTGAAGATGATGTGGTAGACATTCTACTTCAATAGTTGTTTCAGCCCCTACTGCACTAGCTACGTCCCACTGGCATGTTCTTTCGTTGGGGACGGTGAAGCTCAACGTGGATGCGAGGCTCGATCTTCTTGTTCGTCAGGCTGGTTGCAGGGCGGTTGTTGACGATCATGATGTTTGTATTCTCGCGTCTACTGCGGTTGCTCTTGAAGTTGTTTTGACAACCTCTATGGCAGAACCTTTGGCTATCCTTTATCGTCTTCTCTTGTACTCTCGTCTGGGATTTCTAAATGTGGACGTAGAAAGTGATTGTCATCGTGTGATGTTGGCTTTGTCCAACAAAATGCCCATGCTCTCTGAGTTTGGCTCTATTCTTTTTGATATCTTTGCTATTTCTTCTAAGGTTAATGTTGTTAGCTATTTGCATTGTAATAGAGTGAATAATACGATTGCTCACAAGCTTGCTCATTTGGCTTTGTCACTTGAGAATGCTATGGTAGGGTGGTCAGGTCTACCGGTTGGATATATTAAGTTGTTTCTTTGGTTATTGGCAATTTTCGTTTAATGAAATTTCATACTTTTTTTCAAAAAATAAATTATGTTAATTAATTTTATATATTTATTTTATGTGTGTTTTATTTCACTCACTAGGTCATTTTGAGATACAAGAACTTCAAAAAAGATAAGTTTTATTACAACTCTCATTCTCAAATTTTTACTATATTTACTTGATATGATTTTTTTTTTCTTGTGTAGATATGTTAGGAGAGAAACGCTTCTTAGTGATTTTTTTTATGATATTAAAATTTTATTATTTAGTTTTACAAAAGTATTTCTTTTTATGGAAGTCGCAATATTAATATTGTGGCTCATAGATTGATTCAGTGTACCCTTAAAATAGAGAGCAAATTTTTTTAAATGGAAAGAAAGTTTTCACTTTTATTATGTAAACATTACACACAATCACATCACATTAGTTTTTAAAACATTAGAACACAAAATAAATAAAATATAACTTTTATAAAATTGACACTGTAAGATTTAGGAGGTGTATATATTAAGTATACATATCACTACTCTTTATTGAAACACAGTACTTAATATTTTTAGACAAATAATGGTATGTTTACAAGAAACCTAACAAGTAACTAATAATCTTGTTATATCTCCAAACAATTTGAGAGGAGTTATATATTCGTATTGTTCCATCGAAGGACAAATATATCTTTTGAATTATACTTCAAATTCAAACAACCTAAAAATCTCACATTATTTAAATCAGTATCTTTGTTAGTTGTAGTGATTTAAGCATATGATTATTTGATTCTTTATTGTTACTTTTTATTTTAAGAAATTTCCACTGTTATTATAAATTATAATCGTTTACAAAAAAATATAAAAAAAATAAAAAAAGAACTGGATATATCACCCATTCAACAAACACTTTCATCTAATTCTAAAACATATTTTACTAAACCATACGCAGCTTAATTAAAATATTTATACAATAATTGCTACTTTGTACATTATTAAAACATACAATAATACTTTGTATATTAGCAAAACATACGATAATTTGATTTATCGTTAGTACTTTGTACGATAGAAAAATATAAAATAATTTGATTTTGCATCACTACTTTACACATTAGTAAAAGTATACGATAATTTGATTTGTCGTCACTACTTCGTACAATAGGAAAAAAATATAATAATTTGATTTTGCATCATTACTTTGTACATTAATGAAACACACAATAATTTTAGGAGTTTTTTCATTTTTACACTTAAATTATTATTATTTTTTTTTTGCATTTTTACGAAATTATACATAGAAACCCTAATTGCAACTAGCGCTGCAACCTAAATTGCAACAAAAAATCTTACAGAAACCCTTGAAATTAGCGCTGCAACCACTTTAGAAACGCAAACCGTAAATTTGAAAAAAAAAATTAAAAAAATAGTATATGAAGTAATTCTCCATAATTTTATTATTTGACGCGTCATTTCAAAAAAAAAATATTTGACGCGTTGTAAAAGGAGAAAAATAAAATTTGTTACTTATAATATAAATAAAATAAATAAATAAATAAAGAGTTAGTAATGTGAAAAAGTAAATAAACATGAGGTAGGAAAACATATTAGAGTAGATTGTGAGAGAATCCATTCAAGTATAATTTTTTTAATCCATTTTCTCTGTATTTTGACACTATTTTACGTTATTCAATATTCATGTGTGAGTGCTCCAATCTCTCTATTTTGAATATGCACTTTGTCATGACAGTCTCAATTAAGAATACTCACGGATTGGATCCCAACCACAGCCGTGGTCGAAGAAAAGCACTCGAAGTCATCCCAGAATCCATATACAGCTTTTCTTGCCACAAACACTGCTAATGTTCTTAACACCGTTCCTAAAAGCCTCCACGAAAGTAACATAAGAGTCAACCCCAAAAAGGGATCAACATAAGGAGGGGGGCTCTGCTCTAGAGATGGACCCCGTGGGAAATGAGAGCAACTACACACATCATGTGATGATTTCACAATATACACTCGGTGCTTAAAATGATTAGATCAAATTGCCGAACCATAAAACATTGTGTACAATATATCATCACCATCACGCTGAACAGATATGTGGCTTAAGATATTAATTGAATTCTTAATGATGTAATTAACAACAAATTCTCAGATTTGTCACCTTCCAAAATGATACACTCCACTTGAGCTGTGAAGCCGGCATATATGTATGAAGAAAACCAGAATGAAACAATAAAAACGACACTAACAAAGTTAATCCAACGATATTATGTTAAAGAAAGGCCCCCGCAGTGTAACAAAACCAACCTCATACGCATCTAGCGTGTCACATGCTCACCAGCGACAAGTCTGAATAACTTATAATTAAATAAAAAGATTCACTGACGTACAGTATCCAGCTCCTGATTCGGTATCACAATTCACAACAGTGGCGTAGTTTCTCAATTTTCATCAATTAATGGCTATGAATGAATTAAGCAAGAGGTCAGCGAAGGTCAAGCAATGCAATTTAATGTTGGTTGGGTACTGACTACTGAGAAAGAAAATGACAAGTAATAAACACATGGTGCAAGACTAGGAGACTGCATATATTATTACTCACTGCAACCCCCTTCCTCTTGTGTGAAAACCTACACCTTCTATGATATTCACAGACCAGGAAAATTGAAAATTCACGTAATAAGAAAAGCATTGTAATAGTGTTGTGTAAACTATTTCAAATTATATGATCAAACAATGTATCAATGACACAACAAGGCTTACCTGACAAAGAAGCAAATTAAATTTTGTAAAAGAAGGGGTGTCGTCTCTTTCAACCGTGAAGATTCAATTCAAAAAGGGATAAAAGAAACACACAGCATCAAATTAAGTACACAAAAGTCAGAATCCAAATAATACATCACAAACAATGACCGATAACTAGGAGTTTTCCATTTTTCCTTTAGTGTTGCAAATGTTGTTTAATACATTAGCTATTACCACGAGAACTGCTATTACTGCCGGACAACCTTCTTAAGGTGCAGGCGACGAAACTCCTGCCCGACAAAAGGCCTAACCTTGACTTGAAGGAGGTTGATCTACTCGATCCGAAATGAGTAGCGTATACTTGGCTGCTGCTGCCGCCACCTCCACCTCCACCTCCACCACCGCCTACAGGAGGCAATTCAACAGCATTGTCTTGAGCCCCACCGTCACTGGCACTAGCGTCTTGATGTTCAGGTTCACCGGTATCTAAATTCACGGCCAGAGAACCCCTACGTGTTCTCAACAAATCAGCCCCATCAGGGGTTACTCCTCTACACTTCTTGACCTTCACTTTCACCAAATTGGGACACCCACTCGCCAATGCCTCCAGCCCACTATCCGAAACAGGGCAACTCTTAATGCAAAGCTTCTTCAATGCCGCACACTTTGCGGCAATACAAGATATCTCAGCATCGCCCACTGTATCGCTTCCGCATAATGCTAACCTCTCCAAATTTTGGCAATTAGAAGCCAACATTTCCAAGCTAACTTTAGTAGGGTTCACACCAATTAAAACCAATTCTTGAAGATTGGGGCAATATTTGGCAATCGCTACCAAGCCTTCGTCACCTATACGATTAGCCTTCCAACCATCAATGTGAAGCTTCCTTAAGAGCTTGCATCGCTCCGCAACAGAAACTAAACCATTATTTGTGCATTCCGGGGTTTTGACGAGATGCAAAATTTCCAGATCCAAAGAATTTGAAATTGCAGCGAGACCATAATCACTCACCTGAAGCCTCTCCAGATGAATCTCGACCATTCCGGAGACTCGATCAGCGATCAATTGAAGAAGTTTATCCCAGTCCCCCGAGCACCTGAAAAGTTTCAATGTTCGTAGTTTCTTTGCGCCAATAATCAGAGGTCCAAAACACTGTCCATTGTACAGCTCCTTCAAACAAATTGTTTTCAGAGAAGCAGCTGCTACACCGGGCCCAATTGGCTCCGCTGCAGCTACATCGGTGATTCCACGGAGCCTCTTCACCGATAACTCCTCTAGAGACGAACAGTTATCAAGCACTGCGTTCATTCCTTTAGCTCCAAACGTGCAAGATCCACAAGAAAGCTTCTTCAAACCCCTGCAGTTCTTTGCAAAAGACGCCATACCAGCGTCCGTCAATTCGCGGCAGGCGCGGAGTTTGAGACGCGTGAGATTACGGCACCGTAGAGAGATGAGGACGAGCCCATCGTCTCTGATGCTCACGGATCTGCGGTCACATTTCAAAGCAAGTTTGGTGACAGCGTCAAATCTGTCGAAGAGGGAAGGGATCATGGGCAAGAGATCTGCTTGGGCGTTGAGAGAAAGCCGGTGACGGCTCTGTCCCTCGATTTTCAACCACCTCCGGCAAACAAGCGAGCAGCGTTTTCGGTCACCGGAACCGAGGGACTGAAAAATAACAGCCAAACACTCTTCGGGTAGATCGGAGATATAATCGGCGAAACCATCGATAGTTACTTGCCAGGCATCGGTCTCTTCAGCCTGCATCGGGGAGATCAGGGCCGTTGGTTTGAACTTCAATCGATGGCTGTGATTATTTTCACGGCAGCTGGGGACTGCGGCCGTCGAAGCTGACTGGCCCATCCACGACCACGACGACTTACAAAGAAAGGATTAGGGTTCGCCACCTCAGCTTCTTATCTTAGGCACCTCCGCAGGCGAAAAGCTTTAAGCCACTCACATCAGCTTTCACACACACAAACTCCCCAGACGTGTTTTGCCCCCAAAATTTTAGACTTCAGAGGCGGACTTGAAACTAAATTACAATTTGGGTTTTTGTTAATTTGGGTAAATGTTAGGTGAGTGCTTCTTCATCAGTTATCATGCACTCCTACTGTTCTATGGACTCGATTTTCATCAACGGCCCAAGCCCACTAGGCCCATAACAATAACGATAATTTTTCTTTTTAAAAAAAAGTGATTGTCACGTGTCTTTCTTTCTTTCTTTTTTCTTTTTAGAGGAAAGTTGTTTAAAATTACTAGAAGATAGTAGGGGTGTACGTCGGTCGGTTTAGTCGGGTTATAGCATATTTTTATCAACCCAATATAAATATCGGGTTGCAAATATTTAACCATAACCCGCCCAATCAAAAATTAGAGAAAGTTCAACCCGCCCAATGATTTCGTCGGTTTGGTCGGGTTAACCCGTCCAAACCGTTCTTCACTTTTTTTTTATAATTATTATTGTTAGTTTCTACTATTCAAATAATTAGATTTTTTAAAAAATAAAAATATATTATTTATATTTCAAGTTAAAAAATACTATAGTTTAAATTAATTTTAAAAACCTTAATATAAGATAAATATAATTGAGTAAACATAAAATAATTGAATAAAAAAAGTAATAAAATATGGTAGAGATTTTAAACTTTAACTTCAATATCCAAATACAATAAAAACTATTAACTATAAAGTCTAAGTTTAAGTTAAACACTAAAATGTTTAAACTTTAAATACAAAATAGTTTAACTAATAAATGTAATTTATGTGATATAATATATAACTTTTATAAAAAAAATATATATAAATCGGTTTAATTCGGTTTATTCGGGTTAATTGGGCGGTTTAGAATAATTTGTAAACCACCCAATATATTCATTGGGCGGTTTGGATTTTTATTGTATTATTTCGGGTTGTATTTTTTATCGGTTTATTCGGTTTGGTTTGAGCGGTTTATTCGGGTTGGGCGGTTTGTAAATTTTATTGAACACCCCTAGAAGATAGTGACATTTCAGCTGGCTGTGCTAGTAGTTCTGCGAATTTTCCTTTTTTTTTTTTTTGCTGGAAAAATTATGCGAAATTGGGATTGGCTTTATTTATGCATTGAAATTTCATAGTAAATATTATATACTTTAAAAGTTGAAATATACTAATTTTCAAAAAAAAAAAAAAAAGTTGAAATATACTAGTATTAATAGAGACCATTTTAACGTGTATTAATATACTATTTATTTGTCATTTCACAACCATCATGCTAGCGAATAATCACTTTTCACATCGTACAACCTATCATGATCAAAATACCCTCGTAACTAATGGAATAGAGAGAAAAAGCTTAACAATGCATGGGGAGAAACATGTTGTGAAGCTTATCAACATTTCATACACTATTTTAAAGAATGAACTCACAGTACTTATGTTTCATAGCTAGTAGAAAGTTCGGAACTTGTATCAGCATCCAAACTTGCGTAGCCCACTAAAGCTTGATTAAACAAGCGGAATTTGCAGATTCCAAGACCTCCCAAAGCCTTCGATTGGCAAATAATTTTCCATTTGACCCAAGAAATCTTCCTCTTGTCACCATTAGAGCCCCTACCAAAATTATCTAACAATGGATGTTAGTTTCTCGCATGTAGCTACAAGAAGTTGAAAAACACTCATAAGATAAGTTGGGATAGCTTGAAGAATGGACTTAATTAGAACCTTCTAGCCACCAGCCAAAAAGAAACTTTATTTCCAACCCCGAACTCGCTACTTAACCTTCTCACAAATCCCCTCAAAAGTTCGTTTCTTACTCCTACCCACAACAGTTGGGAGCTCTAAATACTTATCATGAGTAGCAATAGAAGTCAAACCTAAAATATTCAATACCACACCACAATTGGCTTGACCCACATTTGAACAAAAGGTGATAGCTGACCTCTTAAAAATAATCTTCTGTCCGGATGCATTCTCATAGATTATTAGTAGGCGCTTAATAGTGTCGGTATCCCCAGCATTCGCTCTGGAAAAATCAAGCTATCATGAGCGAAAAACAAGTGAGTAACTCGTGGGCCAAATCTAGAACAACGAAGACCCATCAACTCAGAATAATTCTCTACCTACAAAATCAGTGAGGAGAGCGCTTCAGCATAAAACAAAAATAATTAAGGGGATAAGGGACATCCTTGCCATAAATCTTTGGTCAGAAGTACACGCTCTTTTGGGCGTCCATTGACCAAGAAAGCATACTCCGGCGTTGTAACACAATCCATAATCAATTTTATCAAACCTTCTGTAAAGCTAAATTGTCTCATGATACACTCTAGAAACCCTCATTCAACTCGATCGTAAGTTTTACTCATATCAAGTTTTAGTGTCGTAAATCCTCATCTCTCATTATTTTTGTTACAAAATTTATTACTATGCAAGTGCACACAGCCATAATTTGTAATAATCTTGGAAGACCAAGTTTCGTCCCACAATGACTGATTATCAATTATCAAATAATTAATATTTTGTTTCGATTTGATTAAATAAAAATATTGGAGATAATTGAATAAAACAAAACGAACAATTAAATTAAGAGAAATATCAATGAGGAAAATATGGATTATTATGACCCCCAACTGTCTTTTATTTTACATCATAAAGTAATTACCCAATTTTTTTCTTTCTATTCAATTGACAAGTTGAATTAAGTAGTTCATAATCTGATAAAGACTTACAAACCCAATCTATGTGAAAACTCTCTATATCCCTATGGCAAAGTTTAATCACAAAGAAAGCATTAAACAAAGCAACTCATAAAAATCATACAAATAATTTAGATACTTTCGTTTTAAATAAATTTACATTCATAACAATCAAAACATATTCAAATCTCACTTTTTAAAATTTTGATTCAAAATTCATAAATAACAATTATAGGTGATCAGTCAGTAATTGCACAATTAAATCAGATTGCATAGAATTAAAATAATAGAAAAAGAAGAAATTCAGTATATATTTTAATTTATGAAAGAAATTAAAGTGGTTCACATAATAATCTTTCAAAAGAGATTTAACTCATAACAATCATCTTAAACATCAAGAGATTCAATTAAACACAAAAAAATGAAGAAAGAAGAGAAAGAACACTAATTAGAGTCCTCCAACGGTGTTCTTTCTTCCAGCCGTCCTTCCTTAGCCTCCAATGTCTAGAAAATTTGAATATATAATGAAAACCTAGCCTCCACTCGTTTTTAGGTCAAAAACAAGAAACTGTCAAAATTTAGTCTCTAGTCGCAATGTGACAGTCAGTAGTCCCGTGATCCGTAAGAGGAAAAACTTGTCTTTTTTTTTTCACTTATCTTTTACCTTTTTCTTTGAAAATTTAAAAATTTCTTATTTTTGTCATGACATTAGGATTAATTGGATTTGAATCCTAATCCTAGTTGTTAGGCCATTCGAAAATTAGAGGAATAAAGAAGAAGAGAAAAGACTTTTGATCTTTTCCTTATCATTTATCTTTTTCTTTTAATTCTCTAATTTTTCTTTAATCTTAATAGCATTAGGAATTCATGTACCTTTTAAATTTGGATTCCTATTCCTATTTGTATATGAATTTTAAAATCTAGCTTGAAAAGAGAAGGAAAAAGATATAATTATATCTTTTACTTGTCATTTACTTCTTTCTTAAAAGCTTTAAATTTAAAAGACTCCCATTAGCTTTAGGATTAGGAGATTGAACTCACCTATAAATAAGAGAGTTATCAATCAAAATTTATGCACTTCCTCATTCCGAATCCACAAGCCTAGCCTTTAATGAGCTCCTTGAAATCTCATATTCATCAAGCCTTCAAATGTTCTTCATTTCAAGGTAGAAAAATATTTCTTTTCTTGGAATCAACGCCTTTTATTTTAGAAACTTCTTCTTCTTCTCCTTTGTTGATCTTAATCCAAGGATATTTATACTCCTAAAAACTCTTGAATTATTTTTTCTAAGACCTCCAAAATTCCAAAACACTTTCCTAGTGCCTTGAAAATTTCCTCCAAAGCTGCTTGAACTTTCTCAATCCAATTAGACTTTTCTTGAGTTGTAAGCAACTTGTGTTGTTCTGTTGTCATGGCTAGGATAAAGAGAAGTAGAAGGTTGTGTGATGTGTATGACCCCCATGTGGTTCAGTTCATTAAATCCAAGCTAACAGTGCCTAAGTCTAAGAACTTAGACAAGGCGCTTGATGGGAAGGTGATGACAATTGAGCTTCTTAAAGCTGTCATCGAGAGTGATAATCTAAGAAATCGAGCTTTTAGGCTAAGACCTCTTGTGTTTAGTACTCTTACTGAACATCAAGCTCAATTAATACAAGATGATTACTATCTTCCTATAACTATTGTCTGAAAGCCATGATACAGTGGTCTTAATGGCTCCTAGGACACTTGCTGTAGTGCTAGGTCAAGGTTCCATATGAATACGGGCACTTACTTACCCTTGCATCCATAGTTCATAATCATAGTTGATTTCTTCTGTGTCTACCCTTACTAGATAAATCCAAATGGCTATAGGATACTTGCTACCATCTTTATCTTTTACCGTTTGAGAAACTAGCCTATTCCAACTCCTCATGAAATAAACTTCCTTTGTGACTTGAAATAAGTCCAACTTGCAAAGAAGAAGGCTTTTACCACTTTCACCAATTCAGCCCATACATAGAGAACATTGATGTGTGTCGTATGCCGTATCAAATTTACTATTTTTTTTAATTCCAATACTTTCAATTATTTCAGTATAAAAGCAAGTACGAGTCAATCCCACGAGGTCTATGATTAATTTATTATTCACTATCAAACAGATATTAAAGGGGGGTTTTGAGTTGTAACTAAATAGCATAAAAAGAAAATAAAAACAAATTATAATTGAGACTACGATATGAGAAACTAGTTAAAGATTATTCTCCACCCTTGACAATCATTCCAACGGCTGTGTTATGAATGGTCTATCCAGGTCTGGGTCTGGGTCTGGGTTTGAGTCCCAAGTTCCAGTCTCGATCTAGGTCTGGGTCCGAGTCCAAGGGTTTCATCCCAGTTTGGGTTCGGGTCTGGGTCTGGGTTCAGGTCCGGTTCTGTGTGTGGGTCCGAGTTCGGGTCTCAAGTTTGGGTATGATGTCGGGTTTAGGTTCGGGTCTGAGTTCGGTTCAGGTCTGGGACTGGGTTTTGGTCCTGGTCCTGGTTTGGGTTTGGGGCGTGATCCGTTTTTGGGTTCGAGTTCAGGTCCTTGGTCCAGGTCCAGGTTCGGGTCTAGGTTTGAGTCCTGGGTTCCGATCCGGGTCTAGGTTCCAGGGCCCGAATCCTAGGTCTCAGTCCGGGTCCGAGCCCCGATCCTGTTCTCAAGTCCCAGTCCGTTCTCTGGTCCCAGTCCCATTTTCGGGTCATGGGATACGAATTTAGTTTCATGTTTAGGTTGGAGTCCGGGTCCTGGTCTGGGTGTCAGTTCAGGTGCGGGTTTGGGTTCAGATCTGAGTTCGGGTCCTAGATCCAGACACTTACTACAAGTCGGGTCCATGCCCTGAGTTCATATTTGGATCCCGATCTCGGGTCCTTGTCTGGTTCTAGTTCAGGTGTCGGGTCCCGATCTAGGTCCTACGTTTGGGTTTGGGTCAGGGTTCGAGTCCTGGTCCGAGTATAGGTCCAGGTCTGGATGCCAGTTTGGGTCTGGGTCTGAGTATGGGTCTAGGTGTGGGTCTGAATCCAAGTGTGGGTCTCAATCTTAGGTTTCGATCCTAGTTGGGTCTGGGTTCAATTTTGGGTCCGAGTCCTAGGTCTCGATTCCGGTCTGGGTTCGGGTCTAGGTCTAGGTTCGGGTTCGGTTTTGAGTTTAGGTTTGGGTTCCGGTCCGGTGTCGAGTTTGGGTGCGAGTTTGGGTTTGGTTCCAACCTAGTTTTGAGTTCGAGTTTCGATCTCGATTTGAGTCTGGGCCACGGTCCGGCTCCAAATTTCGATCCCAGTTTGGGTCCGAGCCGAGTTTAGTTCCAGGTCCGAGTCTAGGTCTTAGTCCTTGTTCCGGTCCCGTTCTTGGGTCCCAGTCCGGTTTTGGTTCAGGTTCTGGTTTTGGGTCCTGGGTTTGGGTTTGGGTTGGGTCCTTGTTTGGGTTCAGGTTGTGGTCTGAGTCCCAGAGCCAGACATCAACTATGGGTCACGTCCAAGTCCCGAGTCCCAAATCCCAAGTCTAGATCCTAATCCTAGTTCGGGTCTCGGGTCTTGTGCTGGGTACTAGGTCCTGGTCCTAGTTTGGGGTTGGGTCCCGGGTCCCAATCTGAGTTTCGAGGCCCAAGTTCCGGTCCTGGTTCGGGGGTGTGGTTTCGGGCCCAGGTTTGGTTTCGGGTCGGGGTCTGAGTACTAGTTCGAGTTCGAGTTCGAGTCTGGGTCTGGGTCCAAGTCTGGATCCCGGTCTGGGTTAGAGTTTGGGTCCAAGTTTGGGTTCGGGTCTCGAGTCTGGGTGTGGGTCTGGGTTTGGGTCATGGGTCCTGGTCCAGGGCTCGGGTTTTCATCCTAGTTTGGGTCTGGGTCCGAATTTGCATCTCAGTCTGGGTTCGGGTCCAAGTCCGAGTCCGGATCCCCATCTCGGTTCGAGTCTAGGTCTGGGTCAGAGTCTGGTTTTAGTTCTGGGTCCATGTCCTAGTGCTGATCCTGGTCGTGTTCTAGGGTCCATGTCCGGTTCTGATTTTGGGTCCCAAGTCTAGGTCCGGGTTGAGGTCCTGTTTCGAGTCCCAGATCTAGCCACCAACTACGGGTCAAGTCCAAGCCCCAGTTCTCAAATTTCGGGTGAAGACACAAATCCCAGTCATAGGTTCCAGACTTTGTTCTGGTTCAAGTCTCGGGTCTCAGTCCGGGTCCTAGGTCTAGGTCTCGGTTCAAGACTAAGACTAGGGTCCCATTCTGGGTCGTAGTCCCGGTTTTAGGTCTCGAGTCTAGGTCCGGTACTGGGTTATGGTCCGGGTCTGGGTTTGATTCCAGCCTCGGTTGGGGGCAACGTCTTAGTCCAGATTTTGATCCCAGTTTTGGTCCGAGCCAGGTCTAGTTTCGGGTCTTGGTCTGGGTCCTAGTATTAGTCCTGATCCCGTTCTAGGGTCCTAGCCTTGTTTTAGTTTAGGTTCCAGTTTCAAATCTTGGGTTTGGGTTTGGGTCTGGGTCCTAGTTTGGGTTTGAGTTTGTGTTCGGGTCCTGGTCCGACTCCCAAATTCAGACGCCGACTATGGGTCGAGTCCAAGCCTCAAGTCCTAGATCCCGGGTCTAGATCCTAATCCCAATTTGGGTCTCGGGTCCCAAGCTGGGTCCTAGGTCTGGGTCCTTGTCTGGGGTCAGGTCGTGGGTCCGGGTCCAGTTTCGGGTTAGGGTTCAAGTACTAGTCCGAGTCCGAGTCTAGGTTTGGGTCCAGGTTGGGATCTCGGTCTTGGTCTAGGTCTTGGTTCGGGTTCGAGTTTGGGTTCCCAGTCTGGGTCTAGGGCCTGGGTTTCAATCCTGGTCTGGGTCTGTGTCCAAATTCGCATTCGGGTCCAAGTTTGTGCCTGGATCACCATCTGGGTCCGAGTTTGGGTTTCGGTCCGAGTTTGGTTCTTGTTCCGGGTCCATGTCCTGGTCTCGGTCCTAGTCCTGTTCCTAGGTTCTAGTCCAGTTCTAGTTCAGGTTCTGATTTTGGGTCCTGGGTCTGGGTCTTGATTCGAGTCCTGGTCTGGGTTCGGGAACTGGTTTGAGTCTCAGCTCCAGACACCGACTACGAGTCTGGTTCAAGTCCCAGTTCTTAGATCCTGGGTGAAGATCCAGATCCCAGTCAGAGGTCCCAATCTTGTTCTGTTTCAGGTCTCGGGTCTTGATCCAGGTCCTAGATCTAGGTCTGGGTTCGGGACCAATATTGGGGTTCGGTTCTTGGTCCATGTACAGATAAAGCTGAAGCAGTCAATTATCTTAATTCTTAATTCCTATTAATGAATGATTGCAGTGCTAACGATACTATAATCATGAACAAATATATATTTATATATATTCTGGACTTAATAGAATTTATACATTAAATATAATTATAAAATAAATCATGTGAACCATGCAACATAAAAGCGATTTCTGATCTTTTATTAATTAGTAAATCTGATTATATTGAAATGGATTTTATTTAGGGCACAAAACCCAACAAACTCCCACTTGCACTAATATAAAACAAAAGTGCATTTCAAATAATCTCAATAGCTTGATATCCAGATCAGGTGTAGTATGTAGTATTCTCTCTGTAACGGGATCTGACAGGCTGTATTCAATACAAACTTTCTCCACCATTATATTTCCTTAATCAGAAAATTCTTGATATTGTAAAATTCCTCTCTATATGTCTACCCTCTAGGGTAACTGGATTCTTTACTTTTTAGCAACTACTTCTGTGTTGGTCATGAAGTAACACTAGTAGTTAATTCATTATTGGTACAATGCCAAAAACTATATAGAACTTTTCAAAGGCTGAATAAGTATCTTTCCTACAACTTTAACATTCAGTCTCACTGGTAGAGCTAGAGACTTCAGATAGGTTTTTACACTTCTCCAAAATCACTGCTCCACCCCGAGAGTAATCACCATCTCATCAGTAGACTTTCTAGCATTGATGTAATCTAGGATCCTGATTTGGTGTAGTCTAAGAGTATTAAATACCACCCCTTTCAACTAACATATAGTTCCTCTTTTTTTTTTTTTCTTTTTTTTTATCTTAAGTTTTACTTGATTATCTTCCAATGTTCCTTTTCTGGATTAATTTCATACTTGCTCATTACTCCAACTCAACAGCAAGTGTCTGGTCTAATGCATTGCAAAGCATATCTGAGACCTCTCACTGTTGATCCTAAAGAATTATTTCCTTGGCCTTTTATCTTTTCTGGAACAGTTGAAACTTTTCCTTAGATAAATAAAATCTATGTCTAGAAGTCGAAAAGCTTCTATAGATGTAGCCATTAAAAAAAAGCTCCAACATCTCACTAAAGTAAGTTGCTTCCACTAGAGTAAGTAAATAACCAGGTATACCACAAGCCATAGGTTTAGATAAACTCAAATCTTTAACACTAGGAACATGAAGTTTTGTTGACTCCATTGAATAGACTAAATTTTTAAAATTTCCTTTCTTGTCCTTGTAATAGAAAACTTTTGGTTACTCCATATGAATGGTTTTAACCATAGTTCTCTTGGCTTTGCTTCTTAGTTCCTTATTTTGACTATCCATTTCTTGTTTAAACTAACAATGTATTTTTTTCAACGGTGTCTTCCAAGTCATAACAGGGTGAGTTCCTTGAAACCCTCCCACTACGACAAGGTACCGTGAATTTCTGTCTAAGAATCTAAATGGTATTGTCCTCATCAGTTGTATCAAGACAACAGAGGCAGTGGGACCATCTTATATAGAATAAGATGATAGAACACTTTGAAATAAAAAAAAATAGTATCTCCTCTGCTTTGCTTCTTTATTTTTAGACGCAGTCATTTTCTTAGAAAAATAGTATTTGTTGAAACAAACACTTTCTTATCTTAATGACAATAGGATGGTCCACCCCTAATCACTTAGAATAGCTATCAAACATGCAAACCTTAGTTAATAGTTCTAACTTTTTTTAAGTTCACGATCAGGACATCCCTGAATCTTGTAATGGTTTACACTAAGTACACAACCATTCCATCATTCTAAAATTTCCTATCACTAGGGTATATCCCTAGAAGGACTTAGGTAGCTACTAGTAACTAATCATAAACCTTTTACTTTCATCAATATACAAATTGAATTTCTAGTGAGGTAAGTTTGGATACAATTTGAAATTCAAACTAATGATCTTTGAACTGCATCTCCACCAAATATTTCTCCATCCCTATCAGTTCGCAAGATCTTTAACCACTTACCTTAATGTTTTCAACATTGCTAGAAATTCATGAAATTTCTTAAACATTTCAAATTTCTTTGCATAAGGTAAAATCTAGAGTGATCGTCTTAAGAATTTAACGATAACTTATCCACCTCTAAATGCACATCCATATTCGAATATAAATGATCTTACTTTCAAGTGGATATAGACATATTTCTCTTTGTAGAGAATGATCTTGTCAAAATCACTATGAACAAGATACAAATGCCATAGATATATAATATTCGTGGTTATAGTTTTTTTTTTTTTTTTTGATGATTTAGATATAGTTACAATAAAGAGTTCTTAGAATAATCCAAGTGGATTCTGGTCATAGAATACTAAACTCATATTCCATACATTAATAAACAGTTCGAATCCATTGACATGAAATGGATATTAACAACTTGTGAAAGTTATACTGTATTGTATTCTAAAAACATTTCTATGGGAATCTAAAACTTAAAGTCAAAGCCTTAAATTTATACCAAATATTGCTTGAGTAATGATTCTTTCTTGGACCACTACTACTAATCTAACTCTAAGTTTAGGTTGCCTTAAGTAAGCATATACAAGTATGAGATTTCTAAGATCGATAATTTATATCATTTCGGGATAGAATGTCGGGAATATAGTCATCTGTGCCATTCAATTTTATAGAAGAAAATAGAATGACATCATAAGCATATGATTTATAAACTATTTATCCAATGATATATTATTTAAGTAATTTCATAAATGAAAAAGCTAAGAGGAAAAAATAAAGAATAATTTCGATTAAAATAAGAATCCAACGATGTCCCGGTAGGCAAGAGTCAAAGTTATTCTTATTTTATGAATTACTTCATTGTTTCATATTGTAAATACTAGTCTAAGTTATCATCTTTGGATGTACAACTAGATGTTGCATTTATAAATACTTATCTGTCAAGATCTAACACTATTATGTTTGCCTAATGAATGACAATCCTTTGAGATTTGTCTCATTAAAACAACAAATTAAATTAGACCAACAATGAAGACTCGAAATTTATACTACAACATTAATAACAAAAAATAACATGATTCAATATAAATTCATACACATTCAGAAATTATCATATAGTCAGCAAGTAATAAAGACATGTGAAAATACAAAAAAAAAACACATCTTAAATAATTTCTAAGGTTTCCAACAAACTGATACAGTGTCCCGGTAAGCGAGAGTCAAAGATATCATTCATTGAATAGAGTAGTCAGCTCATCTAAAATGGACACCATTCTAGCAACCTTTTATTCGATCAAAATAAGAATCCAATATTATCCCGGTAGGCGAGAGTCAAGGTTATTCTTATTTTATGAGCTTCCATCATTGTTTCATACTTTGTAAATTTATCTCTAAGTAGTCACCGTAGGGGAGAGTCTAATAGAGACGAAAACTTACAAAATACTTATCTTTTGAGATCTTTAAATTGTTAAATGCTTCAACGAATAACTATTCATAAGGGGGACGAAGTCTAGCGTCTCGAGGTTATATTAAAACAATTAACCATGTAAGACCAACATTGGAGATCGAATATCCTTATAACTAAAGCTCATTATTTTAAAGAGTGTATTTTCATTTGACACTTATTTTAATCTACTTATTTTAACATATATTTATTTAATTAAAATCACTAATTTATATAACTCTAAATATAAGTTTTAATTTAATATTTATAAAATTATACCCTAGGAAGATCTTAAAAAATAAAAATTTATTTTCCATCCTTAGTATCAGTTTTCTAATAAATATTATGAAAATTACTTAATTTAAGTTGGTCCAAAATTAATTTTAAACTCAAATTTAATTTTCTATAAATATATATATATATATATATAATTGAATTCAAAATCCAATGTATTAAAGTAATACATTTTCAAAATCATTAAATAAAATAAAATAAAATTAGAAAAATTATTCTAATTTTTGTTGATCTAAAATTAAAGAAATTAATTTTCAAGATAAATATAATTTTTCTATTTAATTAAATCTCTTAAGAAAAATATTAAATATTTAAGGGTCTAGAACAAATCAACTTGAATATTAATTTTCTATTTAATTAAATATATCTAGAAAAATACCAAAAATTCTACCTAGAAAATATCTATCTAGATAATTCATAAACTAATTATTTAATTTTCTAATTAAAATAAAATATATTTTAGTCTATTTATTTTAAATCATTAATGAAAATATAACTTGATTTAAGTTGATCTAAAATTAACTAAAAAATTAATTTTTAACTTTAATCTAACTTTCAAAATTAAAATTTTTTGAAATATCTACATTAAAGAAATGTATTTCGAAATTTATGTGGAAAATGATTATTAAAATAAAATAAAATATATTTTGAAAATTATTCTAATTTAAGTTAATCTGAAATTAAAAAATTTCCAACTTAAATATATTTTTCTATTTAATTAAATTCATTAAAATAGAAACAATTAAGTATCTAGAATAATATCAACTTGATTATTAATTCTAATTTAATATCTAAGAAAATATTCTAATTTAAGTTGGTCTAAAATTAAATAATTAATTTTTAACTTAAATATATTTTCTAATTTAATTAAATTTCTTGAAATAGAAATAAATAATTAAGTATCTTGAATAAAATCAACTTAATTATTAATTTCAATTTAAGTTCTAAAAAAATATTCTACTTTAAGTTGGTCTAAAATTAATTAATAAATTAATTTTTAACTTAAATATATTTGTCTACTTAATTAAATTTTAGAAAATATAAATTAGTTACTAGAAATCACTATTTATAATCTTTTCTTTAAACTAAGTGTGTTTTTTAAAATAATCCAATGAAAAATTAATTTTATTTATTTCAAAATTAATTTTGTTGCTAATTCAATTTTAATTAGGTTAAACTAGTAGAATTAGCCTAATACAATTATTTAAATAAGGCAAATGAGCCTTCACAGTTGGGGTTGTTCATGTGAGGGAGAGTTGGGTCCGGTATGTCATACCTACTACTAATGGCCCCCTAACTCTCACACAAGGTCCAAAGTAGAGGAATTTAACCATTATTTAAATAATTGTTATTCATTGAATAAGTCCAATACTAATTGGGCCTAAATAAGACTATCATATGGGTGACATTTTATTTTAACGACTTAGTCCATTTATCTATCTAGAAATAAATGGGCTTCCTATATGCATCTGAACCCAAAAGCAAACATATAGGCTCACACAAGTCAAATTAATTTGGATGGGTCCGATCATGTTTCTAGGTTTACACAAATGAAAAAAATATAAAAGTTACCTGTTACAAATTATTTTTAAGATCTATTGACAATTTGACTATGATTAAAATCAGATCATTGGATCTGTCGACAAATAAATTATAGTAATTAGATCAAATAAATAATAGGTTTGTTTAAAAAAAATTGAATAAATAATTTAAAAAAACAAACAATATCCATGTAACAAATTGTGAAGTAAGATATTTATATAATTAAATTATCATTTAACTAACCAACTAAATTTTGAAAATTTAAGGTTGTTGAAACAACCTTAAATATCTTTTCAAAAATTTAAAATTCAAACTAATTTTAAAAGATCTAGGTTCATTTGAATTATTTTATCAAATTAAATCAAATATCTAATAAGATAAATGATTTAAAAATAACCAATTAAATATTTTCAATATCATTTTCTAATCTTATAATTTAATAAAATTAAAATAACAAAATATACTAATTTAAAATAGATATGGTTATGCAATTATTATTTTAAGAATAAGATAATAAAAAAATAATAATTTTTCAAATTATATGTCAAAATATCTCGAATTAAGCTTATTATAAATTTCTACAAAAATATCTAGGTTATTTAAATATTTAAAATACTATTTATAAATGTCTGATAAGTAAAATGATATAAAATATCATTTTTTAACTTATAATTTATAAACAATTAAATATTTCACTAAATAACCAATTTATGTATTTAAAAATATTATGGTTAGAATATCTATAAAAAAATATCTAGGTTAATTTCAAATTTATTAATTATTTAACTTATCATATAAGATAATTTTAATATAATATTTCAAATTAAAAGGATAATGATATTTTTTAATTTAAAATATATCCAATATTAAAATATCTAATCTTACAATTAAATAATATGTAAATATTAAAGAAATTAACAAATTTTTTAAAATTTGGCCATACTTAAAAAAATAAAATAATCAAGTGATTAATTTAAACCTCAAAATATCAAAATTAATAATAATCTACTAAATAAATTAAATATTATTAATTTGTAAATTTGATATTAAAGTTTAAATATTAAAATAATATTTTATTAAGATATTAGGGTTTTGAAATGGGAATAATCCAAAATTGGTGAAAAAAATACCAAAAACTCAAATTTAGGGTGCAAGGCACCAGCTGCCCACGAGAAGGCTGCCAACAGCCTTGGACGCGCGCGCAGGAGGGCATCTGGGAACGAATCCGTGCGCGGATGACCCTGCTAGTAGTGTTTGAATGTGGGGCATCACGCGGCTTCAGACAGCACTTGTCCCCTTCTCACGCGCGCACATCAGTGCCTTGTCCGAAGCCTGGTGCGTGCGTGCACCATCTCGACACACCTTGGACCTGAAATTTCAAAACACCATAACTCTCTCATTTTTTATCGGAATCGAGTTTCGTAAAAAATAAAATTGCTTAATTTTTCACAAAGAATCCAAATAAATTATTTTCAGAACAAAAATAATATTATTTTCATGGAAAAATTTCATAAATCACATAACATCATCAAATAACACATAAACCATCATGAACACATCCAAATCAACATAATAAACATATTCATCGTTTTAAATCCATATTTCATGAAAGTAAATCATTACCATGGCTCTGAGACCAGTTGTTGAGAATATTTTACTAGGATCTAGATTTATTAACAAGTATGTTGAATTAATATCCTAAATATGAATATCTCTAAAACAATAAAATTATACACATAAGAGTTTAGAAACCTTACATTGATTGCAACAGAATAATATGACTCATTCCGCTCAAATCTCTAACCATTGTTCCTTTCTGTCGCAGAGTATTATCAAGATCTAAGCCTGGATCTCTTTCTCTCCTTCGAGTTTGGTTATCACCGTCTTACTCACTATGATTGAGTACTTGACTTGCTATGTGTGGGCATGACACTCTATCACTATAGGCTCAAGTATGATGAAGAACAATAAAGGAGGCTTGAAAACTGTATAGAAGGTGTCTCTCATCTACTAGTTGTCAGAAAATGAAAACTAGATTTGGTAGGTTGAAAAGTCAAGTGTTGAATGAGATGAAAGCATCATGTTCCTTTTATAGTATTTCAATTAGGGCGTAGGGTTGAATTATATGGATTAAAAAAAATAAATTATTGGGCAAAAATAACACACTAAGGCCGACCATATAATGGACCAATCTCTAATTACAATTTTGCCACTTTATTTCAACCACTTATTCTTTTTTCAGTAATACCATATTTTCCAATTCAATCCTATAAATGTCAAAACTATTTATTTGATAATTATAATTAATTATCACATAAAATTGCCACTTATATTATTTATTAATTAGACCATACAAAGTCTCTTAATTAACAAATAGACCCCAAACTTTTTTTCTTCACAATTAAGTACTTGCTTAGTGAAAATTCATAAATAATACATAGTTTAATTTTAGAATTATAATTGATTAATTAAAACTAATTAACTGAGTCTGAAAGCAGTATAATCTCAACTAGTGAGGGGACCATGGGGCTATATAACTAAGCTTTCAACAAGTAGATCTAGAATTTACCAAGTAAATTCTTTAACTTATTAATTCTGTCTTGCGTCACTATAGATTTGAAATTGAATTGCACTCTCAATTATATAGAACGCTCTATATGTACCAAGATATAGATGTTGGGTTTTATGCCCTAAATAAAACTCTGTTTCAATGTAATCCAGATTATTCTATATCAATAAAGTAACAGAAGTAATTTTTCATTCACTTGTGTATGTTTTGGTTCACTTAATCAATTGCTTGTCTATTTGATTTATAAATTCATCCAAACCCCTTTCACATACTTGAACATGTTTATTGTGTTGTCAACACAGTGGAAAATAAACATGACTATGTGAATAAAGTATTCCTAGATTTATCAGAACACTGGGTTTCACTGATATGACAATCTACAACAGAGTTTACTTACATTTGGAGAAATGTTATGTTCTTTCCAGAACATAGGTTAAAGTAAAGCTCAGGTTGGATGCATGGAGTATGCATTGGAATGGACCGATATTGAACTTTGAATTAGATTTTGAAACTTACCGTAAACATCTATTCAATTCAATATCATAAGTTGATCCTAGATCACATGATCTAAATCCTGATATGGTTAGGCTTAATTTCAAGAGTGTTATTCGTGTTCTTTGATTTGTTAGTTAAGCCTAAAACTTTAGTCTGGGCAATACATACATTTTGGGAACACGGTAGTACGATTGAGTGGGAGCGCTAACATAAATATGGAATCTATAGCTTCTATCTGGCGAATAGTAAGCAAAGGGTGATTTTCTTCGAGCTTAACCAAACGAGATAAATGATTGAGTACTCATTTCACTTAGTTGAAATATCATTTATACAGGGTTAAGTGTTTTAAGGATAAAATACATTGTAGGGTGTTACGGTAATTTAAGTCCTTTTACAATGTAGATCATCCATATAGAGGATCATTGATCACATTAGGATTATAACAATGGATAACTAATAATGTGTCTATATGGTGGAACATATATAGCATTCTATATACTGAGAGTGCAATTCTGAGTTCTATGTGTGGATTCAACGAAGAATTAATAAGTCAGTGAATTTAAGTGGTAAATTCTAGATCTGCTTATTGGAAGCTCGGATATATAGACCCATGGTCCCCTCACTAGTTGAGATGATATTACTTGTAAGACTCATTTAATTGATTTTAATTAATCAATTAAAAATTCTCAAGATGGACTTGTCAGTTTGAGAATTTAGCACTTATTAAGGGCAAAACAGTAAATAGAGATTTTGAAGGGCATATTTATTAATTAGGAAACTTTAATTAGTTTCATTATTAATAAAATAAATGATAATATATTATTTGATAATTATTTTTAATTATTAAATAATTAGATTTATCATTAATATGGTTGAACAATGGAATTGGCAATTTTTCACAAAAAGGGAAACTATCAAGTGTAGGAAAAGGAAAGTTGGAAAAGTGGAAAGCCTTGTTTCCACATTGCCTAGGCCGGCCCACTTAGCTTCCTTTTCCCCTTGATTTTCTCAGTTCAAAATGTCAATCATAGCCCTTGGTGGTCTTCTATAAATAGAAGGCAAATGCTTCAGAGTTTCACACATCTGTACAACCTTTTCACAGCATTATTCTGAAAGAATTTTCTCTCAGAAAATTCTCTCTGAGCCGCCACCCTCTCTCTCTCTATTCCTTCACTGTTTCGAAATGTGTGAGTGCTAGAGTAGTGCCCACACACATCAAGTAATACCTCAATCATAGTGAGGAAGGTTGTGTAGATTTCAGAGACAACAAAGAAGGACTTTCGGGCTAAGATCTTGATTATACTCTGCTACAGAAAGGAATCAAGGGTTAGAGATCTGAGTGGGAGGAGACATATATTCCGCTGCAATCACTGTAAGATTTCTGATACTCTTATGTGTTTAATTTCATATCGTTTTAGAAGTTCATATTTAGGTTGTTCAATCAACATACTTGTGAGTAGATCTAAGTTCCTGGTAAAATAACTTCCAACAACTGGCACCAGAGCCATGGTAATTGATTTGCTTGCAAGAAATTTGGACTTAAAACGATTTGTTTGTTTTTTGGATGGTATCATGTTGCTTTGAGTGTCATATTGATGTTTGAATGTTGTTTGTGAATTCTGGGAAAAATGGTTACTGTTTTTATTCTGTAATTATTTTTGTTGGATAGTTTGGAAAATTCTAAGCAATTTACTTTTTTACAGAACTCGATTTCGATTTAATTTGAATTAGTTATGATTTTTTGAAAATTGGAAAAATCGGGGTGACGAGCATCATGATCACGCGCGCGGAATGGCTGCTTGCAGCCTCCCTGCGCCGTGATCTCTCGGTCATGCACCTTGGATCCGCGCGCGGATGGCCATGCAGAGCATGCCATCCGTACAGTTCATCCAATTTTCCAATTTTTTCGATTTTGCATGCTATTTCATGGAATTAAATTCCGATTTTTTGTGTAGTTTTGTATGTTGATTTTTGTTTTTCAAATTTCAAATCTAATTATCAGAAATAAATTAATTTTAATTTTTAAAATTAATTTTAGATATTAGTGTAATTTGATTTTGAAAATAGGAAAAAATCAAGTTTTGCTTACCTTTTTCTTATTTCCTTTAAAATTTGATTATTTTATTTTTTTTAAGGTCAGATATTATTTTTTTTTTGGTAACTTGACCTTAATTAAAATAAGATCATAATAATCATGATAATTTTAAAAGAGGAAATAAGGTATTTTTGTTAACTTTTAAATTTTGTTATTTTTTAATTAAATTAAATTGTAAAACAAGAAAAGGGTATGTATTTACCATTTTCTATTTTATTATTTAATTTATTAAATAACATGAAATTTAAAAGGAAAGTTAGCAATTTATTTTGAAATGACATTTAGGTTACCCAAAACCTAATTTTTCAAAATGGTAGGTTTAATTTTATTTTTATTTTTCGAAATAAATGATTAAAATTAAATAAATCCTACATCCAACTATCCAAATCTAACCTTGTTGCAGGAGTATGTGTTTTAGATTGTTTGTAAGTTTTCTAAAACCTATTATTGCTTGATCTAAATTGCCTTGGTTAACTTGAAGATAGATTAGATGATCTAGTTTTAACCAAAGGTTCAATTGACGATAGATCGAGTAAATAATTTGTAACAGGTAATTTTTACAAACTTCTTTCATCTGTGTATGACCTAGCAACATGATAGGATCCATCCAAGTGTGTATGCTTGTGTGAGCCTATATGTTTAATTTCTATTATAGATACATATAGGTGGTTGTTGCTAAATAAAATATCATAACTGATAGATTTTATTTAGGCTCATTTAGTTGTGAGCCTATTCAATTAATAACAGTTATTCATTTTAAGGTTAAATTCCTCTCTTTTGGGCCTTGTGTGAGAGATGGGAGCCTTAGAAGTGGGTGCGACATACTGGACCCAACTCCCCCTCACATGAACAACCCCAATTGTGAAGGCACATTTGCCTGATTTGGATAACTGTGATAGGTTAATTATATTAGTTTGACCTAATAAAAGATTGATTAGCAACATAATTAATTTCATTCTTCCTTGAAATTAATTTAAGAAAAACATAGTTTGAATAGTCATATTCTGGAAAGCTATATGTATTTTTCTTGTTTTTAATTAAATATGGAATTATAACCATATAAATTCTTTCTGAATCTTAATTTTATAATTTCATTAAATATTCCTATTTAAGTTGAGATTTAGTTAAATCTATCAAATCAACTTAGATTTGAATATTTTTGAATTTCCTATTATAAATTAAGTTGAGGAATTTTGGAAATTGGTTATTGAGATTCTTTAGATATTTTTTAAGTTGATATTTTCTAAATATGGGAACTTAAAATGGAATATCTTCTAAATTAAGTGGTTACTACTTAATTGGTAATATTTAATTAAGTCATTGTTTGAAGAATATTTTAAGTTGGGTATTTAGATTTTTTAAACAACTTAAATAAGATATTTTTCAAAATTATTCCATTTTTGAAATTTAATTAAAGTTTTTACTTTAATTTGTAATATTTCATTATTGAGATATGGAATATAAATGATTAAACAAAATACATGTTTAAATAATGAGCTTTAATCAAAGAGAAATTCGATCTCCATTGTTGGTTTTACATAGCTATTGTTTTAGTGAGTAATCCTCCCTAATGGAGGAACGTTCATTAGCAAGTTAGCGCCGTTTAATCTCGAAAGATAAGTATTCTTATAGGTTTATTTATATGGTTCATGACCACCCTAATGGTGGCGACTATGTAAGACTTATAAGAATACGAAACAATGGTAGAAGCTCATAAGATAGAATTGCCTTGACTCTCGCCTAAACGGGACAATGCTGAATTCCAATCTTGATCGAATAAAAGGTTGCTAGAATGTTTGACATTTTAGATGAATTGACAACTCTATTCAATGGATGATGCTTTGACTCTCGCCTAAACGGGACACTGTATCAGTTCGTTGGAAACCTTGGAAAATAAACTATGTTAGATTTAGTATTTTTATAACATAAGTGATTGTTTGTTTTCTGAACCTGTGTATGAATTTATAGAACCAAAACCTTACTTCTGTTTATTGATATGTTGTAGTGCCAATATGAATAACCCTCATCCCGATCCACTCCTAGTTAGTATCTTTGCAAAAGAACTCAATAGTGTGAAAATGCATCCTGGTAGTTGCATTAACTCGCACCTATTGTTGATGAATCTGAAATTCCAAAAGGCAAATCTACTTGGAATTGATTTATCAAAGGAACAATGGGTAAAACTCATACTTTATAGTCTTCCTCAGGAGTATAACAGTTTTGTTCTATATTATTTATTGAACAATCCTAACTCCTCCGACATGGACAAACTCGAGTCTGAGTTGAGGGCCCATGAGCGGGATCTGATTGCAATGAGACCTCCTAGCATTGCAAGCTTTAATCAGAGGAAGAAGATTAAGCATGAGGGCTCCAACAAAGCTGCTTCTTCAAGTACAAATGTCAGACATCATGTTCTATGTGCGAATTGTAATGGAAAGGGACATAAAGAAGAACAATGTCCCAGGCTTCTAGACAATTCAAACGAAGTTGCTTGAAACTTGGGAGAATCTTCACCCAGATGAGTTAAAGCTTAAAGTTGGAAATGGCGAGTTGGTATCAGTTAAAGCAAGAGGAACAGCCTGAATCAAGTTTAATTCTAAGAAGTTTTTACTTTTAGAGAATGTTTTATATATTCCTAATTTTAGTAGAAACTTGATTAGTGTTTCATGTTTACAGACACAATTTTATATATTGAATTTTTCGAGTTCAAATTGTTCAATTTCTCGTAATGGATTTCATATATGTGTTGCAAACATGGAACGAGGGCTTTATGTTTTAAGACCTGATACTCAAATCTCACTAAATACTGAACTTTTCAATGTAGCTAAACCTAGAAGCCTTAAGAGAAAAGAGATTGATAATGATGATCAAACTTATCTATGGCATTTACGTTTAGGTCATATAGGCTTTGATAGACTCAATAGGCTAACCAAAGACGGTCCATTGAAAAATGTCGTCTTAGGAGAACTGCCAGTCTGCGAGTCTTGCCTAGAAGGTAAAATGACCAAACGTTCTTTCTCTGCAAAGGGAGAGCGTGCCAAAGAACCCCTAGGGTTAGTACATTCAGATGTTTGCGGACCGCTAAATGTAAAAGCCAGAGGAGGTTATGAGTATTTCGTCACTTTCATTGACGATTTCTCTAGATATAGTTTTCTTTACCTAATGCAAAAGAAATCTGAAACGTTTGAAAAGTTTCAGGAATTTCATGCTTTGGCTCAAAACCAATTAGGTAAAACATTAAAGATCTTGCGAACTGATAGGGGTGGAGAATATATGGATATGCAGTTCAAAGATCATTTAATTGAACTTGGAATTGAATCCCAATATACTGCCCCTAGCACTCCACAGCAGAATGGAGTTGTAGAAAGAAGAAATCGCACTCTCTTAGAAATGGTTAGGTCTATGCTGAGTTACTCAACTCTGTCTACGTCCTTCTGGGGATATGCTATTCAAATGGCAAACGACATTTTAAATGTTGTTCCATCTAAAGCAGTCCCTAAGACACCCGTCGAACTATGGAATGGTCGCACACCTAGTTTGCGCCATTATAGGATTTGGGGGTGCCCTGCTCACGTCTTAAGAAAGAAAGAAGGCAAACTGGAATCGCGAACTGAGGTTTGCATGTTTGTCGGAAATTCTAAAGAGACTAGGGGTGGACTATTCTATAGTCACAAGGATAACAAAGTGTTTGTCTCTACAAATGCTACTTTCCTTGAAGACAACTATATGAAAGACAACAAACCGAAAAGTGAAATTGTATTAGAGGAAATGCTCACGGAATCTTTTGTTCCTTCAAATGTACCATCTTCTTCTACTCAAGAAGAGGAACATCCCACTCCCTCGGTTGTAGCGGCGAGAAAACTACTACTAAAGCTCCTGTTCAGAAAGTCACCGCTCCTCGTCGTAGTGGGAGGGTTTCTACAAAACCATCTCGTTATGGCTTGGATGGTGAAATCAATACGGTCGTTGGTGACGCTATTGATGACGACCCATTGACCTATAAACAGGCAATGGCAAGTCCGCAACGGAAGCGATGGTCAGCCGGTATGGATTCAGAAATGGATTCCATGAAAAAGAACAAAGTACGGGAATATGTAGAACCACTGAAGATTTTCGTCCAATTGGATGTAAATGGGTCTACAAGAAGAAAAGAGGTGCTGGAGGCGAAGTCGAAACTTTCAAAGCTAGACTGGTCGCCAAGGGTTATACCCAAAGAGAAGGTGTGGACTATGAGGAAACTTTTAGTCCTGTTGCCATGCTCAAATCCATCCGAATTCTTCTCTCCATAGCTGCCGCCGCTTTAGATTATGAAATCTGGCAAATGGATGTCAAGACGGCCTTTCTTAATGGGCTTCTTGAAGAAACCATCTATATGGAGCAACCGGAAGGTTATGTTCTTCACAGGCGGGGAGAATAAAGTTTGCAAATTAAATAGGTCCATATATGGGCTTAAGCAAGCTTCTCGCTCATGGAACAAAAGGTTTGATGAGATCATCAAGACCTACGGCTTTCATCAGAATGAAGATGAACCTTGTGTTTACCAACTCAAGGAAAACCAAGTAGTAGTATTCCTGGTCCTTTATGTTGATGACATTTTGATCATTGGAAACAATGTCAAGAAAATGACTCACATCAAGGAATGGCTTGACACTCAATTCGACATGAAAGACTTGGGTGAGGCAGCCTATGTTCTTGGTATTCAGATTGTCAGAAACCGGAAGAACAGATCCCTTGCTCTCTCTCAAACAACTTACATTGACAAAGTTCTTGAGAGATTTTCCATGACCAATACCAAAGGGGCAAACATGCCCTCTAGACATGGTATTCGTCTATCTAAGGAACAGTGTCCTACTGATCCTCAAGAGATAGAAGACATGGCAAAAATTCCTTATGCTTCTGCAGTTGGAAGTCTAATGTATGCTATGCTATGCACTAGACCTGACATCTGCTATGCAGTTGGAATCGTGAGCAGGTATCAGTCAAATCCAGGAAGGGTACATTGGAACGCGGTTAAGTATATTTTGAAATACTTAAAGAGTACAAGAGATTATGTATTAGTCTACAAGGGTGGTGCTTTGAATCCCTTAGGCTATACAGACTCAGATTTCCAGGGATGTCTTGAAGACAGAAAATCTACATCTGGGATGGTGTTTACTCTTGGGGGTGGAGCAGTGGTTTGGAGAAGTGCTAAACAAACTGCGATTTCGGATTCTACCATGGAGGCAGAATACATAGCTGCGGCTGAAGCAGCTAAAGAGGTTGTCTGGCTAAGGAAGTTCTTCACCAGTCTTGGTGTAATTCCTGGAATGGAAAGGCCTCTAGTCCTGCTTTATGATAACACTGGAGCTATAGCCAACAGTAAGGAACCTCGGAGCCACAAGAGAAGTAAGCACATAGAAAGAAAGTATCATATTATCAGAGAATATGTGGCAAGAGGGGATGTACTGGTGGAGAAAGTGGATACGCAGGATAACTTGGCTGATCTATTCACCAAAGTCTTGGCAGTAACTTCATTCGAAAAGCACCGCCAGAATTTAGGATTAATTGAAATGTACTGATTTGTTTTATATTAGTGCAAGTGGGAGTTTGTTGGGTTTTATGCCCTAAATAAAACTCTGTTTCAATGTAATCCAGATTATTCTATATCAATAAAGTAACAGAAGTAATTTTTCATTCACTTGTGTATGTTTTGGTTCACTTAATCAATTGCTTGTCTATTTCATTTATAAATTCATCCAAACCCCTTCCACATACTTGAACATGTTTATTGTGTTGTCAACACAGTGGAAAATAAACATGACTATGTGAATAAAGTATTCCTAGATTTATAAGAACACTGGGTTTCACTGATATGACAATCTACAACAGAGTATACTTACATTTGGAGAAATGTTATGTTCTTTCCAGAACATAGGTTAAAGTAAAGCTCAGGTTGGATGCATGGAGTATGCATTGGAATGGACCGATATTGAACTTTGAATTAGATTTTGAAACTTACCGTAAACATCTATTCAATTCAATATCATAAGTTGATCCTAGATCACATGATCTAAATCCTGATATGGTTAGGCTTAATTTCAAGAGTGTTATTCGTGTTCTTTGATTTGTTAGTTAAGCCTAAAACTTTAGTCTGGGCAATACATACATTTTGGGAACACGGTAGTACGATTGAGTGGGAGCGCTAACATAAATATGGAATCTATAGCTTCTATCTGGCGAATAGTAAGCAAAGGGTGATTTCCTTCGAGCTTAACCAAACGAGATAAATGATTGAGTACTCATTTCACTTAGTTGAAATATCATTTATACAGGGTTGAGTGTTTTAAGGATAAAATACATTGTAGGGTGTTACGGTAATTTAAGTCCTTTTACAATGTAGATCATCCATATAGAGGATCATTGATCACATTAGGATTATAACAATGGATAACTAATAATGTGTCTATATGGTGGAACATATAGAGCATTCTATATACTGAGAGTGCAATTCTGAGTTCTATGTGTGGATTCAACGAAGAATTAATAAGTCAGTGAATTTAAGTGGTAAATTCTAGATCTGCTTATTGGAAGCTCGGATATATAGACCCATGATCCCCTCACTAGTTGAGATGATATTACTTGTAAGACTCATTTAATTGATTTTAATTAATCAATTAAAAATTCTCAAGATGGACTTGTCAGTTTGAGAATTTAGCACTTATTAAGGGCAAAACAGTAAATAGAGATTTTGAAGGGCATATTTATTAATTAGGAAACTTTAATTAGTTTCATTATTAATAAAATAAATGATAATATATTATTTGATAATTATTTTTAATTATTAAATAATTAGATTTATCATTAATATGGTTGAACAATGGAATTGGCAATTTTTCACAAAAAGGGAAACTATCAAGTGTAGGAAAAGGAAAGTTGGAAAAGTGGAAAGCCTTGTTTCCACATTGCCTAGGCCGGCCCACTTAGCTTCCTTTTCCCCTTGATTTTCTCAGTTCAAAATGTCAATCATAGCCCTTGGTGGTCTTCTATAAATAGAAGGCAAATGCTTCAGAGTTTCACACATCTGTACAACCTTTTCACAGCATTATTCTGAAAGAATTTTCTCTCAGAAAATTCTCTCTGAGCCGCCACCCTCTCTCTCTCTATTCCTTCACTGTTTCGAATTGTATGAGTGCTAGAGTAGTGCCCACACACATCAAGTAATACCTCAATCATAGTGAGGAAGGTTGTGTAGATTTCAGAGACAACAAAGAAGGACTTTCGAGCTCAGATCTTGATTATACTCTGCTACAGAAAGGAATCAAGGGTTAGAGATCTGAGTGGGAGGAGACATATATTCCGCTGCAATCACTGTAAGATTTCTGATACTCTTATGTGTTTAATTTCATATCGTTTTAGAAGTTCATATTTAGGTTGTTAAATCAACATACTTGTGAGTAGATCTAAGTTCCTGGTAAAATAACTTCCAACAATAGATACATTATGATTATCCATTGTTACAATCCTAATAGTTAAAGATCCTCTATAGATGATCTACACTGAATAGGAACAAATTTATCGTTCTACCCTTCAATGTATTTTAACCTTAAAACACTTAGCTACCTATAAATGATATTTCAATAAACTAATATAATTACCGAAATGAGGCCTCAATCATTTATTCTATTCAGCCAAGCTCGAAGGAAATCATCGTTTCACTCCTAAATACTTATAGAAGCTACAGATTCCATATCTATGATAAGTGCTCCCACTCAATTGAACTACCATGTTACCAAGATGTAAATATCCACCAGAACTATTGGTTAGCATCCACGAACAACTTGAAGAACATAAATAATACAACTACTATGAACCTAACCATATCAGGATTAAGATTCATAGACCTAAGATCAACCATTGATATTGACTTAGAAAGATATAACAGTTAAGTTTATGATATCTTATCCAAGTTCAATATCAGTCCCTTCCAATGTATACTCCATACATGCGATACTGGTAAACTTTACCAATGCCCTAGAAATGACATAACACTTATCAAAGGTGTAAGTATACCTTATCGCGGACTATCATGTCAGTCTAAATCCAATGAACTGACAAATTATAGGAATTAAACTTTTGAACATATAATCATGATTATATTCCACTGTGTTGACGACACTATAATCATGAACAAATATATATTTATATATGTTTTGGACTTTAAAGAATTTATACATTAAATACAATCATGAAATAAATCATGTGAACCATGCAACATAAAAGTGATTTCAGATCTTTAATTAATTAGTAAATCTGATTATATTAAAATAAGTTTTATTTAGGACACAAAACCCAACACATGCATACCTGATGCTTCTACTGTTTCGAAGAAGAAGGTTAGGAAGAGGGTTAGAAATGCTAATGTTGCACTTCTTGCTCAAGAATCTGTTGGAATTATTTTACCAGGATCTTAGATCTACTCACAAGTATGTTGATTTAACAACCTAAATATGAACTTCTAAAACGATAATAAATTAAACACATATAAAGTTAAGAAACCTTACATTAGGTGCAGCAGAATAATATGTCTCCTCCCACTCAGATCTCTAACCCTTGATTCCTTTCTGTCGCAGAGTATAATCAAGATCTGAGCCCGAATGTCCTTCTTTGTTGACTCTGAATTCTACACAGCCTTCCTCACTATGATTGAGGTATTACTTGATGTGTGTGGGCACTACTCTATCACTTACAGGGATTTCGAAAACAGAGAAGAAAGAGAGAGAGAGAGAGTGGCGACTTCAAGAGTGTTTGAGTGAAAGAAAATAATGCAGTAATGTGTGTGTGAAACCTGAAGCCTTTACCTTCTATTTATAGAATACCACATAGGGTTAAGGTTGAATTACTTGGCATTAAAAAAATGAAAATAAATGATAAAAGGGAAGCAAAGGTGGCCAACCATAGCAATATGAAAACAAGCCTCTCACTTTTGCAACTTTCCTATTTCATCATTTCTAGTTTCTTATTTTCTCAAAGATTGCCAATTCTCTCATTCAACCACATAAATGTCAAATCTAATTATTTAATAACTATAATTAATTATTAAATAATATATTGTCATTTATTTTATTTATTAATAAAAACTAATCAAAGTTTCCCAATTAATAAATATACCCTGTAAACTCTCTATTTACTGTTTTATCCTTAATAAGTGATAAATTCACTAATAGACATAGTCTAATTTGAGAATTATAATTGATTAATTAAAATCAATTAAATGAGTCTTACAAGTAATATTATCTCAACTAGTGTGGGGACCATGGGTCTATATATCCGAGCTTCCAATAAGCAGATCAAGAATTTACATCTTAAATTCACTGACTTATTAATTCTTCGTTGAATCCACGCATCGAACTTAGAATTGCACTCTCAGTTATATAGAATGCTCTATATGTTCCACCATATAGACACATCATTAATTATCCATTGTTATAATCCTAATTTGATCAATGATCCTCTATATGGATGATTTACACTGTAAAGGGATTTAATTACCGTAACACCCTACAATGTATTTTATCCTTAAAACACTTAACCCTGCATAAATGATATTTCAACTGAGTACTCCACCATTTATTTTTGTTTGGTTAAGCTCGAAGGAAATCATCCTTTACTTTCTATTCGCCAGATAGAAGCTATAGATTCCATATTTATGTTAGCGCTCCCACTCAATTGCACTACCGTGTTCCCAAAATGTACGCATCACCCTGACCCAAAAGTAGGCTTAACTAACAAATCAAAGAACACGAATAACACTCTTGAGATTGAGCTTAATCATATCAGGATTAAGATCATTTGATCTAGGATCAACTAAGTGATATTGAATTGAATAGATATTACGGTAAGTTTAATAAATCTATATCAAAATCAATATCGGTCCATTCCAATGCATACTCCATGCATCCAACCCAAGCTTTACTTTAACCAATATTCTGGAAAGAACATAGCATTTCACCAAATGCAAGTAAACTCTGTTGTAGATTGTCATATCAGTAAAACCCTAGTGTTCTGATAAATCTAGGAATCTTTAATCACATAGTCATGTTTACTTTCCACTGTGTTGACAACACAATAAACATGATCAAGTATGTGAAAAGGGTTTGAATGAATTTATAAATCAAATAGACAAACAATTGATAAGATGAACCAAAACATACACAAATTAATGAAAAATACTTCTGTTATTTTATTGATATTGAATAGTCTGGATTACATTTAAATAGAGTTTTATTTAGGGCATAAAACCCAACAAAATCTGGCATGGAGAGTCTAACACTGTTGGTGCTCATGAGAGATCTCCGTCGACCTCTCTCTGAATGAGGTTGAGCATGGTGTTAGGGTTTATGCTCTGAAAAGCTTGTAAAGACATTTTCTGATTATTAGATAAGGAGTTAAACATTTGATATATGTGTGGATGTTAATTTATTAATATTTATTATTGAATAATTTATATTGAATATCAGAAAATTTCTTATTCATATATGAGGTTGTGGCTTGTAGTTGTATAGAGAATTAAGACCACTTAGCTATGAATAAAACAATCAACATCATATTAAAGTTATGGAATCTTTAATCAATAGTTTCTAGTATGGTTCACTGATGCCCGTTCTATGGTGCAAATAATCTCAGTTCGGATTACTGATGTAGTGAGATATCTAAGTGAAGGTGCTGTATATAATAGAGATTATATATGACAAAGAGTGATATGAATAAAGTTGTCTTTATTAATATGTCATGTATCATAAAGACCTAATTCATATCATAATGATTATCAATAGTAGATCGGCCTAAATCTTGGGTTATCATGAACTGTTGATCATGTTATTAGTTTCTTTGATTCACTCGTTAAAGTTTCTCAAAGAAGATACTTCTTACAACTTTTGTTTTGGGAATATAATAATATGGATGGCTAGGAACATGATGTACAATTATGGAATCCTGACTTTTCTAACGGATCGAACGTTGGTTCCCTTTAAGTGTTAATTTTGGAACTGGAATGTTGTGCACAAATTCAGATGGAATTTTGAATTATACTTCCACTAGTGAATTAATGGATCTAAAGGATAAAGAAGTAATTAGAAAGGTAAAATGATATTTTGACCAAAACTAATTAAAAACCAAGACATGGAGGGCTAATCACTAAAATTGATTATATCAATGGACACTATAGTTAAACTCAGTAAATATAATTCTATAATTACTAAGAGTGCAATTCTATATTTATAGTGGAGTAATCATAGAATTAATAAACAATAGATTATTTGGTTGATGAGACTCAATAAATAATCTAGTTTATTGGAGCTTAGAATTATAAGTCTATGGTTTCCAAATTGCCACCTTGAAACACTGTCAATGGGAGGGATAAAGAGAAATGAGAAACTCTTCATTTTCGAGTGAGTTTCCCATGTTGGAAATGAGAAATGCAAAGTTGTGAATTTGACTTCTCTAACTTCATGGATCTTAGTTATTATGAAAAACTAGATGGACAGTCGAAATAGAATCAGAATCAAATAAGCAGAACCCATCGCACTAGGCCATTTGTCAACTTGGGTGCTGGGTACCCTATTATCGAGCTCGTGAGATCTTGTATTGATACTTCCAAGGTCTTTGAACTTGAGAACGAGGTCTCCTACCTCATTTTGACCATTCCGAATTCATTGGTCAAATTAGATTTGCCATTTGAGCAATTGAAAACAACATCCCAGGTTGATTGTCAATCTAGGCGCTAGGCCAAACACCAGGATAACTTGGGCGTTGGGCCCTGTTTCTAGGGGCTCAGGTTTGTGGTTTTCTCCCATAGTTTGCTTGAATCTTCATTATTTTTGATGATAGAGAAAATGCACAGAATACTTTTTGGTGAACTTGATTGAAAACAGCCCAGGTTAACAATATGTCAACCTGGACGCTGGGCCCAACACGAGGTGTCAACCTCGGAGCTGGGTCCCAGTTATGGCCCCACAAAAATTTTGTTTGGTCCCCAAAAATAGTTGAATTTCAATATTTTTCTTAAAACAAGGAAGATGCTTGGAAAAGTTCTCAAAAAACACCATCAAAATCGGCCCAGGTTGACAAAATGTTAACCTAGGCGCGGGGCCAGCCCTAGGTGTCAACCTAGGCACTAGGCCAACCCCAGGTGTCAACATGGGCACTGGACCTTATTTTTGACACCTAGGAAGTGATGTTTCTCCCCTGAAAGTTCATATTTCTCCATTTTTGATGAAGACAAAGAAGATGCAAAAGTTGGATTGCCAATATGATACTTGGAAGGCGCCTAGATTGACTGATTGTCAAGCTAGGTGCTAGGGTGCTCGAGGCTCTGGGTGCTCAAAAATAAACTTGTTCCGATTCTGATTCTGATGACTCAAATATGTCTGTGGTATGTCTAGTTGATGTCCCAATGCAAGTTCTGATCCTTTTGCACTAAGATGGTCCCAAAAACTGAAACCCTAGTTGGAAATGTCAACTTAGGCACTAGGTGAAACCCTAGGCGCCCAGGTTGGCTTCCGGGTTGCAGGTTCATGTAATTTTAGCTCTCGGGGCTTGGATTAGGTTGCTCCATGTCCTAATGGTAAAAAATACTAAAATATAGTGAGTTAGATTCATGTTATTAAAGTTCAAAATCCTACCCTGGAGCTCCCGAAGTCAACTTGGGGGCAGGGTTAGGGTCCCCTCCCAGGTCGACTGCTATGACTCGGGTCTACTCAACTCTGTGATGTCCACACCACCAAAGAAAGTTTTCGGGTTAACAATTTGTATTTTTTTAAATATTAAAATAAAATTTTGTGAGAGAGGAAAAAAATTTCGAAAAAAATATAAAAATGTACAATTATTGTATATATTTATATATATATAAAGATAGAAAAAATAGTGTGGAGAGAGAGAGAGAGAGAGAGAGAGAGAGAGAGAGAGAGATGGAAAAGATAAAAAGAGAGAGAAGAGAAAGAAAAAAAAGGGTCAGCCAAGCTGACATAAGAAAAAAAAGAAGTAAATGAAAAAAATACAAAGATATATAATAAAGAAAAAAAAAAGATTTATAGAAGCTTTAATAAATTAAAAAAGAAAAAAAGAAAAAAAAATGGATAGGCAAAGTATAAATATAAAAATTCTCTTGTTAAAGTATAAATGTAAACTTTGGAGAAAAGTTAATATATGGTGTAAATATTCTTAAAATTATTGCACGGAATGGCACCAGCCGTATTTTTCTATGGCACGGCACGACACGATCTATATTTTTATAGCTCGACACAACACGATCCATATTTTAAGAAGCCCAACAAATATGGATCGAATTAGCATGACACACACATTTTTACAGCTCTGCTCCAAAATAATAGTTTTAATAGGTATAATAGTCTTTTACTATAATTATTTTCTTAACGGGGCATTATTTTTACAACCCAAAATTTAATTAATGTATCCTATTTTTATTAAAAATTAATATGAAATATTTTAAGACTTACTTACTTTTATTTTTTTTCCTCATTGTATTATCCTAGTAAATACAAAAATTTACCCTTTAAAGAAAAAGTAATTAAAATTATTTATTATTTTTCTCAAAAAAATTATAGAGCAAAATAAATTAAAAATTTAAATTATATAATAATGAAAAATTATTAAGAATTGTTGACCGAGATTTTCGGCAACTAATAAAATATGATTATACTATTGAGCTGTAAGAAAGTGAGAGAAGGATTTTTACGTGGTTGGGGCGTTAATGAGCCTTAGTCCACGAGTCTTTGTTATTAATGGATGTATTTAATACAGATTCTACACTTGAGAGAATGTCACCCTTATAAATACAGAGAATGTTCTTGGTGAGTATTTACTCTTCTTGCTCATATGCAACCCAAGATTCTCGATCCCATTTAATGAGCTTTGAGGGGGTATTTATAGTGCTTTGGTGGGGTAATCCCTAGGATTGTTCTTACAAGTGTATCTGTAAGTATCCATAAAGTTGGGTATTCCCAATGAATATACCATGGGTAATGCATGGTCAAATCCCTAGGTGCTGTAAAGTTTTTATGAAGAATGTCCTTTTTGCCTTGTGATTGATGTGACTCTTCACAGTGTAGCCGTCGCTAGACTTAAATGATCATTACTGTGGCGCTGCTGGTTGGAGGTTGTGCCGTCAGACTTTATTGCGTGTTGCAGTCCCAACACGCTTCCTCCCATGCAGCATTAAATGCGACTTGATTGCTCAGGAGAAGCCTGACACCTCACGGAGAGGCTTTATGCTATGCGAGCGTCCGGGAGCACCTTGCACTCCGGGTGCCTCCTCCGGGACCTATGCCCAGGGTATTTCCTTGTGGCATACAAAGACTTAGCAAATATTCATAAGTTATCTGATCCACGTGTCCCTGTTCGGTTGGTCCACGTATATTGGTTGAAATCAGGGGCAACATTTACCCTCCAAGCCTTGTTTACTTGAAAAATAAACCAAGGCTTGCTCAGGTGCCTCCGGTTGACTCCTCGGTTCCCTGGTTCAATCTTAGAGCGCGTGAGGGCGTATTTAATGATGGCATTTAATGCAGTGATTCGCTTTTTGCAGAGGTGTCTCCGGCCGACTCCTCGGTTTCCCGGCACGAGCTTGGAGCGCGTGAGGGTGCGTCTAATGATGGCATTAAATGCAGCGATTCGCTTTTTGCAGAGGTCAATTCGTTTCATGCCCATTGATTGATGCGGCGCATTAATTGTGTCAGACGGATACTCAAACGTTTCCACCGCCTTTATTGCAAATCAAACTGGCCCGTTGATCTTTGGGTATTTGAATCGTGCGTTTCCCCCACCGTTCGATTGGTAGGTGGTGACGCCTGTTCCTCATGCACTTTTGCCTATAAAAGCCACCATCTTTCCCTCATTTCGGTTACTTTCCATTTCTTGCCAACTTTGCTTGAATTTTCTAGAGAGAAAATTCTCAAAACCAGCACGAAACCTTTGAACACTTTGCCATTTTCCCAGTTCTCCCTTGCTTGCTGCTATCAGTCCTTCTCGTCTTTACTCGACTCACATCAGGACCCCCAGTTCAACACTTCACTGTAAGTTTCTTGCATCCTTTGGTAGTGACGTGCTTTTACTCGTTCTGTTTGTTCTTTTCTGGGTTCGCATTTTGAGATTTCTGGGTATGCAAGTGTTTAGGTTCTTCATGTATTCTGTTTTGCATTTACTGCTTTAGTTGTAGGATTGCCATTAGCATGCCTCTGTTATTATTGTGCATTTTTGTTGAAGAAGACCATACGTTCTTCATTCAATGGTTGTTTAGGGCATAGAATAGGGTCTTTTTCTTTCTGTTCCCCTTATTGTGTGAAACCACCTTCTACAATTTTACTGCACCCGACACTTGTTCAGGGAATCTTTCTAGGGTTTCCCGTGTGACACGTGTCTGGAGGGGGCCTCTTTCCAGCGGTTAGGGGACCCCCATTCCCTTTTTGTTGACTTAGGGTTTGGTATGGGGCCTAACTGCTGGGATTTTCTCTTTCTCCTTTTTTTTTCACAGAATAGAAAATGTCTGCTTCTGGTTCGAAGTCCTCAAAGGCAAGTGGGAAACGCATGGCTACTCTAGAGGAGGTCTCCTTGGGACCCGTTGCCCAGGAGGGGTATAAGTCCCGGGCGACCGGATGGGAAGCGGCTGAGCTTCATTCCACTTTAACCTGTCCCCATCAACTGGAGAATATTGTGGAAGTTGCTGGGATCAAGCCTTCCACCTCTGGAACCTACCATCGGCCACCTCGCGACTCGGAGACGCCCAACCATAATTATGACGGCTTTGGAGCCTGGAGCCAGACGCACCTGATGGCCGGTGCCATGCTTCCTCTTCAGGACTATTTTATTAATTTTCTTGTTTTTGTCGGCCTTGCGCCATACCAGCTCATTCCCCAAGCTTATCGCTTGCTCTCAGGCTTATTCATTTTTTATGCCGCCCGCGGATGGGGATCTCCCCGCCCGGCGGAAATTTTGTATTTTTATGAACTTGTATCCGTCCACAAGAAGGGGGACAAACTTAAGGACGGTTTTTATGGTTTCTGGATCCATCCTGCTAACGAAGGGGTGGTTCCATATAATAGGCAGACTCACGTCAAGGAGTATCGCCATCGCTTTTTCTTTTCTTCCGGGTTCAGGGCAGTAGACCACCCGGAGCTCCTTACCGAGTGGGTGAGGATCCCTCCCTATCAGTGGACGGCCCCCACACAGACCTTCCTCCGGAGGGCCCAGGCCTTTGCCTCCTATGACCGAGCCGACCTTGACGTCGGGGGTTTGGTCACTATGGAAAACTGCAGGAAGGCCAAACTTATCCTTCCGCATCAATCCGTGGAGGACTCAAACCTCTCCCGGGTCATCTGTCCCAATGTAAGGGCGCCGGTCGCGGAGAAGACCTTCCGGGACGACATTATCGCCACGGCGGAGAAAAAATATCAGGACTATCTCTACCGGAAGGCATACTCTCAGGCCTAGGCGGCCTCCGGGAGGGGACTTCGCGTAGGGAGTCCGGTGGTAAGAAGAAGCCAAGCGATTGCCGGGAAGTCCGAGGCTAAATTTTTTTGACAAGATTCTTCAAGAAGAGATTGGAGATCATCCTGCCGGGAGGTCCCTTCGCATTGAGGATTCTTCGGAGAGAAGGGCTCCTAGGTCACAGCCTTCGGTTCCAGAGCCAAACTCAGGGGCTCCTGGTGCCAGCACTTCCGGTGCCGGCGGTAAGTCTCCTTTGATAATTCATTATGTTCCTTCCGTTGGCGAATATGCCAGTCGTAGGCCCGTTGGGTTCGACGAGCGTCTATATAGGTTTAGGATGCCCTCGGCCCGGTGGGGGGATCGTTTGAAGGAGTTCTATTTTTCAAACTTAAGAGATTTTCTAGGTCGGTCCCGGATGGGTTCTGGTCCTCCGAAACTTGTTCCCTTAGGTCCTTCAGCTTACATTACATCCAGCTGGTTCCGTCCTTCGGACAGCTATCTTGGAGATGATGCTGCCAGCATTAAAGTTCAGGACTTTGCTAGGGCCGAATTAGGAAGTTCGGGTAGGAGTAGCTTATTTGCCATATCTTGCGTAAGGGGTTTCCCACGGATGTCTAACACTTGCCTATTCTTTGTTAAACAGGTACCTCCATGGACGCCATCTTGGACCAGCTTGCCGGAGTTCATACTCCTGAGGCTCCTCCGGCCTTTACTTCTTCCCCAATAGCCCCTGCCCTAAAGGCCTCTTCCAGCGCTCCTCCTGACACTATTGATTTAGTGGATGACGAGGAGGTGCTACCGGGAGAAGGTCAGGAAAAGCAATGGGGCTTTTCCGAGGAAGTCGCAGAAGGTGCGGGAGAGCTCCGAGCTCTTCCTGGGGACGCTGAAGAAGGTGAAGAGGAGCCTGAGGTGGCTCTGATTCGCAAGCGCAAGGGAAAGATGGTTGCCCAGGATGAGCCCAAGCGGCCTCGGAGAGCTGACACTCCTGCCCATGGTCTCGACGGTGGGGTCTCCCCTATGGAAGAAGATCCTGCTCCTCCCAACATTGTGCTTACTCCAGTTCTTGGGGATGAGGTGAGGCAAGAGCTCCGGATAGCCAAGCATAACTATGCCATGGATGAGTACTCCCGGGGATTTGCCGAGGTGGAAGCCCTTAGGAGGGTTCTACGGGTTGAGATGCACGAAACCATCAACAACCCGGAGTACCAGGATCCGTGGGACCTAAACTTGGACCCTCTATCGGACTGGTTCCGTCGCTTCCTCGGGCCCACCTTGGCTCCTTTCGCCGCGGAGATGACTGGTGAGTTTGCTTCTCAGCTTACCCGGTGCGCGCCCAAGCGGTTCGCAACTTGTGCCTCCCTGAACTCTATCTTCCAGGTCCAGGACCTCTGCCACTCCCTCACTGTGGTAAGTGTTTTACAAGTTTGTTTTTCCCTTTATTTTTCTTTTTTGGGGATTCTTTCTTACACTTGTATTGTTTTTCAGCTTGCTGCTGAGGCTGGCCGCCTCTCCAAGAACATCATTAATCATGGCTTCGTTCTGTCTGATTTTGGGGACATGAACGACGTCAGGAAGGTCCTTCAGGACCTCACCGCGGAGAGGCAGCTCTACCAGGAGGCTGCTGAGCGCCGGGAGGCGGCTGCCAAGGCCAATGAGGAGGAGGCCAAACGGAGGGAGGCCCAAGCGGAGGCCATGATCCGGGACGAGGCCCAGCGGAGGGACAGGCTGGAGGCCCAGCATCAGGAGGAGCTGAAGGCACACAGCGAGGCTGCTGATAAGGCCAAGCGGGAGCTCCGGGAGGCCAGGGAAACTTTGGACGAAATGGTTGCCAAGGTGAGATCCTTAGAGGAAACTCACCAGGCGAACTTAGAGTCCAAGGCTGCTCTAGCCGCGGAGTTGAAGGAGCTTAGGGACTTCAAGGAGCAGACCATCAAGAAGGCAAAAAGAGCCGAGCTCCTTTCTCCTGTTTCCTGCGGCCGGTGCCCGAAGCGCTTCGATGATGGGGTCTACATGGCTTGGTCTACCAACGACCAAAATATCAAGCTTACCTTCTATCCCAAACCTGAGGAAATGATTGCCAAATTCCGGGAGAAGAAGAAGAAACTTGATGCCATGGTAGAGGCGCGTATTGGACCTCGCCTTCCTCCGCGCATTGACTGAGCCGCTTTGAGATTGACCCAGTATAACCAAGATTCCACCCGCTTCTTTTATTATTATTATCTCTTTTTTTTTCTTTGTACATATTTGCTGCTGCCTTGGAACAATATATTTAGGTAGCAGTTTTTATTCGAAGGGGAGACAATTTTTTAAGGTCTATCCCCGGGCCGTTTGTATGTATATGACCTGCCCTTTGGGTCAGGATATTTTATATGTGATCTTTCTTTTGCCACATATTTCTCTTTTTAACCTGTCCTTTGGATCAGGGTTTTTATACTTATGCTTTTTATTTTTGTGCATACTTTTGACCTGCCCTTTGGGTCAGGATATTTTACTTAGTTTGTCTTTCTGTCTGTCCGTGCGGTATACCCTAGTACCCCCCTGAGTGGCATAGAAACTTTGTTTTTAAGGCACTCAGTTTTATTCAACATGTAGAGGAGGTATACATTTGGACGGTACAAACTCTTTGAACAAAATCTAAGTTATATTTTTGCTATTGGTAATATTTTCTGAGGTGATCGGCGTTCCAGGCTCTTGGCACAATGGTTACATCCATTCTTTTTAGCTTGTAAGTGCCGGAGCCGATCTCGTCCTCGATTTCATATGGTCCTTCCCAATTTGGCCCAAGTACCCCCACTCCGGGTTCCTGGGTGGCTGGGAAGACTCTTCTTAGGACCATATCCCCAATAGCAAATTTTCTGTTTTTAACCTTAGAGTTAAAATACTTGGTCACCTTCTTTTGATAACCAGCCATCCGTATTTGAGACTCATCCCGGAGTTCTTCGACTTGATCCAAAGCCTCTTGAAGTAGAGCTTGATTCGTGGCAGGATCGTAAGTCGTCCTCCTGTGGGATGGGAATAATGTTTCTACCGGGACCATCGCTTCACAACCGTACGCCATTGAAAAAGGCGAGTGACCGGTCGTGGTTCTGGGGGTCGTCCGGTAGGCCCATAATACCCTTGGCAATTCTTCAGGCTAGTTGTTTTTGCAGGCCATCACCTTCTTCTTCAAGGTGACCTTCAGGATTTTATTGACTGCTTCCGCCTGGCCGTTTGTTTGAGGCCTGGCTACTGCGGAGAAGCTTTTCACTACTCCGTGTTGGTTACAGAAGTCAGTGAATTCCTCGCAATCAAATTGCTTTCCATTGTCAGAGACTATTTTGTGAGGCAAGCCGTATCGACATACTATGTTTTTGATAACAAAGTCCAATGCTTTCTTGGCAGTTATTGTCTTCATAGGCTCAGCCTCTGTCCATTTGGTGAAGTAGTCTACTGCTGCTATTGCATACTTTACCCCTCCTTTTCCTGTTGGCAGGGACCCGATCAGATCTATTCCCCAAACCGCGAAGGGCCAGGGACTGGTCATCAGGGTGATCTCATTTGGAGGGGTTCTCGGTATGTTCGCGTACCTTTGGCACGAGTCACACTTTTGGACATAGTCTATACAATCTTTTTTCATTGTTGGCCAGAAGTACCCTTGCCTCAATATTTTCTTTGAGAGGTTGGGTCCTCCCGTATGATCTCCACAGAACCCTTCGTGGACCTCTAGCATGATTTGTCAAGCTTCAGGGTCCGATACACACCTTAAATAAGGCATGCTGAGTCCTCTCCGGTAGAGAATTTGATCCATCATCACATAACGATGAGCACGACGAATCTTCCGAGACAGTGCCCTCTCTTGGGGTAACTCACCTGTTGTTATGTATTTTATGATGGGGACCATCCAGCTAGGTTCTTGCCCAACCGTTAGTGTGGTCTCTTTTATTTTGATGCTTGGCTCTGCCAAGCGTTCCACTGGTACTACCCCCAGCTCTTCGATTTCGCTATCCGAGGCTAACTTAGCCAGACAGCCCGCATGAGCGTTCTTTTCTCGGGGGATTCTTTCTATTTTGTAGTCCGCAAACTCGTGGAGCAGTTCTCGGACTATTGTTACGTACGCGGCCATCCTCTCGCCGCGGGTTTGGTATTCTCCGGATACCTGGTTTACAACCAGTTGGGAGTCACTGTAGACTTCCACTCTTTTGGCTCCTACAGCTTTTGCCAGTTTCAGCCCTGCTATCAGGGCTTCATATTCGGCCTCATTGTTTGAAGCTGTGAAGTCGAATCGGAGGGCCGCTTGGAGTCGTAGTCCAGTTGGTGATATCATAGCCACTCCGGCTCCAGAACCGTTCTCATTTGAAGCTCCGTCCACGAATACCCTCCACGTGGGGATTGGTGGTACCGACGTGTTTGCTGTTGCCTCGGCTTCGTTGCATTCGGTAATGAAGTCTGCCAAGGCTTGGCCTTTTATAGAAATCCGAGGGACGTAGTGCAAGTCGGATTGACTTAGTTCCATTGCCCACTTGAGGAGTCTCCCGGACGCTTCAGGCTTTTGGAGAACTTGCCGGAGCGGGTGATTGGTCAGAATTTTGATCAGATGGGCTTGGAAGTATGGCCTTAACTTCCTTGACGCCATCAGGAGGCAAAATACCAGTTTTTCAATGACCGGGTATCTTGTTTCGGCCCCTATCATGCGCTTACTGACATAGTACACGGGATGCTGAGTTTTTTTCTTCTTCCCGGACCAGGGCAGCGCTGACCGCGTGTTCGGAGACGGCCAAATAAAGAAATAAGTCTTCTCCGAGGACGGGTTTTGATAGGATAGGAGGCTTGGCCATGTGGTCTTTTAGCTTTCTGAATGCCTCCTCGCACTCGTCCGACCATTCGAACTTCTGGCATTTCTTTAGCACGTTGAAGAAGGGTATGCACTTGTCCGTGGACTGTGAGATAAAACGGCTCAATGCAGCTACCTTTCCGGTCAAGCTCTGCACATCTTTATGCTTCTTGGGGGATGGCATACTTAGGAGAGCCTGGATTTTCTCCGGGTTTGCTTCAATCCCCCTTTGGCTGACTATGAAACCCAGGAACTTTCCTGATTTGACCCCGAAGATTCATTTCTTTGGGTTGAGTTTCATGCCGTATCTCCGGACCACTTCAAAGCATTCTTCTAAGTCGATTGCATGGCTATTGCATGCTTTGGATTTGACGAGCATGTCGTCCACGTACACCTCCATGTTTCGCCCCAAGAGGCCTTTAAACATCCGGTTAACCATTCTTTGGTAGGTTGCTCCGGCGTTTTTCAGTCCGAAAGGCATGACTAGGTAGCAGTATACCCCCTTATCGGTCCTGAAGCTAGTGCACTCCTGGTCTGCCGTATGCATTTTTATTTGATTGTACCCAGCATAGGCATCCATGAAGGATAACAGCTTGAATCCGGAAGTGGCATCTACCATCTGGTCGATCCTGGGCAGCGGGAAACAGTCCTTTGGACAAGCTTTGTTTAGATCGGTGAAGTCTATACAAACTCGCCAAGTTCCGTTCGGCTTGGGCACCAGGACCGGATTGGCCAGCCACTCCGGATAGTACACGTCGCGGATCATGCCGTTAGTCAAAAGTTTGTCCACCTCTTTCTCTAGAGCTTCGGCTTTCACCGAGTCGAGCGGGCGTCTCTTTTGCTGGACAGGAGGCATGTCCGGATTGACATTGAGTACATGTGTGATGACATGAGGGCTTATGCCAGTCATGTCTTCTTGGCGCCACGCGAAGATGTCGATGGCGCCCTTCAGTGTTTTTATTATTTTGTCCTTTTCCTCCGGGTCCAGGTTCTTCCCTAACCGGAGTACTTTGGTGGAGTCGACGTCGCACACTGATATTTCTTCGACATCCTCCATTGGTTCCACGATTCTTTCGGACCCTACACGAGGGTCCAACTCATCCTCTTCAGCCATTTCTGGCTCAGCGGATTCCCGGACCATAAGTACGGGCAGGTGGGTTGCAACATTATAACATTGCCTTGCTTCCCCCTGATTTCCCCTCACAGTCCCGACTCCGGCCTCCTGGGTAGGGAACTTTAGGCACAGATGTCGGATTGAAGTGACTGCGCCAAAGTCTACTAGGGCCGGTCGGCCGAGGATCGCGTTGTAGGCTGTCGGACAATCCACCACCACGAAGGTGCAGTATTTAAACGTGCTCTGGGGAGTGTCCGGGCACAGGGTAACCGGGAGTCTCACTTTTCCCATTGGGATAAGTGTCGTCCCGTTAAACCCTGTGAGCTGGGATCCGCTAGGCGAGAGGTCACGATCTGTCAAGCCTATCGCGGTGAAGGCTTCTTTGAAGAGCAGGTTCACGGAACTCCCATTGTCAATTAAGACTCTGGCCACCACTTTGTTCGCGATGGGGGTCTCTATGACCAACGGGTCGTGATGGGGGAAACGCACCGTCTTGGCGTCTTCTTCCGTGAACGTGATGGGTTGGTCCATCAGCCGAGGCCTTTGAGCTGGGAGTTGAGTAACTTCCCATATCTCATTGTGTTTTGCGGCCTCGGCGTATCGCTTTCGCTCCTTGCGAGTATTCCCTCCGATATGGGGACCTCCGGAGATCATGGCTACCCGTCCATTAGGCCGGGGCGGCAGTCCGGGGATATGCTGGGCGTCACCTGTGGGAGCAGCTGGAGCCAATACTCCTGCTGTACCCCCTGGTGTTCCTGGAGGCATACCCCCAGCCACCTGACCCAGATTAAGGTGGGGCAACCTATTCTTGATCCACTCATAGAGGTGGCCCAATCGGATTAGATTTTCGATCTCGTCCTTGAGATTCTTACATTCATTGGTGCTATGACCAATGTCGTTGTGGTACTCGCATCTTTTGCTCGGATCTCTCCGGGAGCTGTCTTTGTACAACGGCTGCGGTCTCCGGTAGTGTGTATTTTGCCTAGTGGCGAAGTACACACGTTCCTGGGAGTCCAATAGCTCCGTGTATTGAGTATACTGGGGGGTGTACCCCTTTTTCTGGCGCTTCTCTCCCGTCCGGGTGCTGCCTTTGGAGGACCTTTTACTCCTTGATCCCTGGGAAGGGCCTGATAAGCTAGCATGTGAAGGAGCTTGCCCATTTACTCCGGACGGGTTGCCAAAATGAGAGGATGCTGGTGCCAAAGCTTGGCCTTGGCTATACCCGGGGGTAGCAGAGAATTGTATGCCACTTGCTTGCGGGGTCGCAGTCGGGGCAGTACCCGAGGGCGATACTCCGGGCATAAACCCTGCTATTCCGGTAGGGTAGTAGCCCCCATAAGCCACGATTTGGGCTTCTTCGAGGTTGATATATTTTTGGACTCTCTTCTGGAAGTCCTGGAGGCTAGCAGCCCCCTCTTGCTGCAACTCATTCCAGAAGGGAGTTCCAGTACAGATTCCTGCTTGGAGAAGTGCAAGCTGTTGTCCGTCATCAACCTTCTTGGTTTTCGAGGCTTCCTCTCGGAACCTCTTGATGTAATTTTTCAAGGTCTCGGTGGGCAGTTGCTTGATATTAGTCAAGGCACTGACCTCCAGGTTGACCTTTCTTGCGGCGACAAACTGTCTCCGGAAGTTGGTCTGTAGCTTGTTCCAACAGCCCACAGATCCTGGTTCCAGTTTTTTGAACCATTCCTCCGCGGACCCACTTAAAGTGAGTGGGAAGCACAGACACTTGGCGTCATTGCTGACCCTCAAGACCGTCATGACACGGTTGAACCGTGACAGGTGGTCGCTGGGATCGGAGTTCCCGGTATATGCCACCATTTCGGGCATCTTGAAGTTTTTAGGGAGCTCCGCCTCCAGGATGTGCTTGGCACATGGCTCTCGATCCTCGCTGTCCGAATCGGAGTCGTCTCCCTTCTGTCTCCGGGAGACTCGGGCAATGTCTTTTCGGAGTATGGCAAGTTCCGCCATAATTCCCTCATTCAACGTACCCGAGGAAACCACGGGTCCGTATCTTTTTTGGTCAAGGTAATCCCGAAGGTCACCTTGGTTCCCATTGATTTGATTTCTCAGATCAACGGGAGGACATCTCTGTCCTCTTCTCCCTCTACCCCCGGGTTCCTGGTGTACAGAAACGCTTTTCCGGTCCCCTCGATCCTGAGGGCCAAGACTCCCTTTTCGGGGCTTGCCCCTCTGCGGACCTTTTCCTTTAGGGAAATCTGAGCGGACCTTTCGCGGATCCTGCACCTTTTTCTTTCGCCCAGGGGTAGAAGTAGGGTTTTTTGTTTGATTCCCCTCAGCAGGATATCTTATAGGGCTAGGCTCCCTAGATTTCTGCTGCTGGGAATTAGGCGAAGATGTCGATGGCTCCTTGTCGAGTCCAGCGGTCATTGCCTTGGGGTGCACGTGAATGCCAGCTGCTTCCATGGCTTTTTGCATGGCCAGCATCACTTCCTGTATTTTCTGGTTTTGCACTTTCTGAGCTTCGATCTCGGCTTCGTGATCGATAGCTTTTTGTCTAAGAAGCACCAGTTCTGAGTAACTACCTTCGTCATAGGCGTACTCATTGAGGTTTCCCTCGTAGTCATCGTCGGGGACTATTTCTTCTTCCTCGGACTCCTCTGCTGCTCTTGAGGCTACATCTTCCTCGTTTGGGTCTTCAGCGTCTTCCAGAGGGCGAGGCTGACGAGTATTTCTTCTTGTCTCCACCATTTTTGTGAAGTCAAATGCTTGTTTTGTAGCAGCTTTCTTCAGCTCTCAATGAAAGCACCAAAATGTTGACCGAGATTTTCGGCAACTAATAAAATATGATTATACTATTGAGCTGTAAGAAAGTGAGAGAAGGATTTTTACGTGGTTGGGGCGTTAATGAGCCTTAGTCCACGAGTCTTTGTTATTAATGGATGTATTTAATACAGATTCTACACTTGAGAGAATGTCACCCTTATAAATACAGAGAATGTTCTTGGTGAGTATTTACTCTTCTTGCTCATATGCAACCCAAGATTCTCGATCCCATTTAATGAGCTTTGAGGGGGTATTTATAGTGCTTTGGTGGGGTAATCCCTAGGATTGTTCTTACAAGTGTATCTGTAAGTATCCATAAAGTTGGGTATTCCCAATGAATATACCATGGGTAATGCATGGTCAAATCCCTAGGTGCTGTAAAGTTTTTATGAAGAATGTCCTTTTTGCCTTGTGATTGATGTGACTCTTCACAGTGTAGCCGTCGCTAGACTTAAATGATCATTACTGTGGCGCTGCTGGTTGGAGGTTGTGCCGTCAGACTTTATTGCGTGTTGCAGTCCCAACACGCTTCCTCCCATGCAGCATTAAATGCGACTTGATTGCTCAGGAGAAGCCTGACACCTCACGGAGAGGCTTTATGCTATGCGAGCGTCCGGGAGCACCTTGCACTCCGGGTGCCTCCTCCGGGACCTATGCCCAGGGTATTTCCTTGTGGCATACAAAGACTTAGCAAATATTCATAAGTTATCTGATCCACGTGTCCCTGTTCGGTTGGTCCACGTATATTGGGTGAAATCAGGGGCAACAAGAATAAATTAATTTAATGTATATTTTTTGGCTAATTAGTAATTCCCCCCCCCCCCCCGAACTTTGACATGTACTAAATCGTGCCCCCTGAACTTTTTTGGTCATTAGAAATTCCCCCCGAACTATTGAGATTGTTTAATTTAAGAAATTTTTTCTAATTTCATTCAATTTTACTGTTTCAATGATTGTTTATGTACTAAACCATGCTCCCCAGACTTTGATATCTACCAAATCATGCCCTCAAACTTTGATATGTACTAAATTATGCCCCTTGAACTTTCATCCATGTTAGAAATTTTTTACTAAAATTAGACAAAAGTCCTTAAATTTAACAATCTCAATATTTCGGGGGGAATTTTTAAACGGCCAAAAAAGTTTAGGGGGCACGATTTAGTACATGTCAAAGTTCGGGGAGAAAAATTACTAATTAGCCATATTTTTTTAATGAATAGGGTGTAAATATAATCAATCTTTTTTTAAAGTTAAAAACAAAAGAATTTTTTAAGACTATATTGTAATCAAGATGAGTACATCATATAATAATATTTTAAATATAAATACAAGATTAAAATAATATTTAATAAATTATATAATAATATTTTATTGTCATTCAAATTGGTTAGTAGAAAAAATATGAAACTCAACAAATAATAATATATATAAAATAAAAAAATTTCAATATTATTTTACACGTTTACAATTAGGGAAATTACTATGTATATTGCATTTTTTATTTTTTTTTCACTTTTGTATTTTTTTTATATTAATTCATTTTTATAAAAATTATTTTTGTATGAGGTTATGCTGTTTTCATTTCGAGGTTATACTGTTTTCATTTCGAGGTTATGTTGTTTTCATTTTTATAATAAATAAAAAATTAATTATAAAACTATAAATGAAAAAATCCCTTAAAATTATTAAAGAATATTTTTGTCTTAATAAATAATATATATTTATATTAGAATTATTATTATTATATAAAAACACACTAATCTTGACTACATTTTTTTTTTATTTTTAAAAAATAATTATGGTAAAAACTACTATATCGATTAAAACTATTTGTTTGAAATTTAGCTTTAATAGTGATAAAAATTGGAGGTAAAACAATACTCGTTTTGTCATTTAGTACCATGTCAAAAGTGAGGGATACTAATAGGGAAATTTGATATATTATGCTAAAAAATTACACATGGTGTTTAATTATACCACCCTCCTAAGAATTTTTTAACTATGCTAATCTTTTAGTGTTAACCCCAAATTGCCCCTCTCCTCAAATCCAAAAATTTCAGCCTCATCTCTCTCTCTCTCTCTCTCTCTCTCTCTCTCTCTCTCTCTCTCTCTCTCTCTCTCTCTCTCTCTCTCTCTCTCTCTCTCTCTCTCTCTCTCATTTGTCTTCACTGGCGCCAATTGCCACCTCCACCATATTCACCCTCAACGATCCCGCCCAGACCATAAACGGAGGTTAGCCTAACGTCCACCACACTCAACAAACCAATGGGTAAGTGTTTTTTTAGTAAATAGTGTTTTTTTTGTTGTATTGTATGGATCTGAACATTATTAATTGTAATTTGTCATTTTTGTGTCCATGAAATAAAGGCAGAGTTTGTTCTGAACATTCTATTTTTTCTGGGTTTTTTTTTTGTTTTTATGCGATTTTGAGCGACATTGTACGATGGTCTGTGCGATGTCATAAGAAATTAGAGGTTAGGGATGACATGATTAATTTTGGCGACAATTAACGATTTTTTTGCGATTTTGTTGTTGTGCGATTTGTGTGTGATATTATTGCAGCATTATGCGATTTTGTTATGTATGTTTTCTTGTGCGACATTATGCGATATTATTTCTTGGTTGTGCAATTATTGTGCGATATGATACTTGTTTATATTATTTTTGTAGTATGCAACATTATGCGACATTAGTAGTATCTTGTGCGATATATTATGCTGATTTTTTCTGTTTATTTGTTTGTATTTTTTGGGACTCATTCAACTGTATTTGTGCATGTACTGTATGATGGCGTTTGGGCTGTGGAGGGTTTCAACTGGGTATTTGATTCCCCAAAAAAGTAAGACATTGATGTTTGACATTGACTCTACACTAAAAAAGGTACGTGAAGTTTTGCATGAGGAGTTGGATGTGGACCCATTGGTGTATGAATTGAAATTAGAAGTTTGTTACATGTACATGAAAGGCACTAAGTTTCCGCCTGAGGTTTTAATGAAAGATAGTCAACTACGAGTGTTCTTGAGCATGAAGGCAAAAATGAGTGTGGACAACTTGTTGCCACTATTTGTGACTAAGGTGAAGAAGAATGTGAATTTGGAGCCTACTTCCCGGAATGTAACCCCTAGAAGTGTTGTTGGGACCTTTGTCCCAGAAACTGATCTGGGAGTTGGTTTGAATGAGAAACTTGGCACTAATATAGATGATGAGAGAGTGGGTATCGCATTTGATCATTCAGATGAGTTCGATGCTCCCTTTTACAACAATGATCGTGTGGTTGATTTGGGTGGGGATAATGATGTGGCTACAGAGGTACCTCCCCTGAGGATGGAACTAACTCCTAGAAACCAAGTAGAGCGACCAAGAACTAGTAGCAATCGGCCAGGTCCTTCTAATAGTACTCCTGTATCTGAATTTGAAGTTTCTACTAAATTTAAACCACTTATGTGGACAAGGGAAGACATAGAGGAAAATCATGTGTATACAACATCTCTTAGTGGTACGCCTTCAGGGGAGATATATCTTGGCAAGTTGTACAAAAACAAGGAAGAATTGAAGAATGTAGTGGGAAGGTTGTTGGGTTTTGTGCCCTAAATAAAACCCTTTACAATCTGATTAGTTATCAATATAAGAAATTTGAAGTGATTTATGTTTGCATGAATTTTACATGCTTATGGTTTAATATGTTTATTATGTTTATACACAAAATCTGTTAAGTCCAGATCATATGTTTATTCACAATTACAGTATTGTCAACACAGTGGAATGTGATTGTGATTATATGATTCAAAAGACTAAGTCCCTGTTTCATCAGTGTTTTGGATTTATACTGATGTGATAATCAGCGATGATGTGTACTTACACTTGGAGTAAGTGTTATGTTCTTTCCAGGACATTGGTAAAGTATACTAGTTTCGAATGTATGGAGTATACATTGGACTGGACCGATATTGAACTTGGTTAAGATATTATAAACTTACCATTATATCTTTCCAAGTCAATATCAGTAGTTGATCTTAAGATTAAAAGAATCTAAATCCTGATATGCTTAGGCTCAACTCAGGAGTGTTATTCATGTTCTTTGATTTATTAGTTAAGCCTACTTTTGGGTCAGGGTGATACATATATTTTGGGAACATGATAGTATGATTGAGTGGGAGTGCTGAACATAAATATGGAATCTATAGCTTCTACTGGTGTATAGAAGTCAAGTGATGATTCCCTTCGAGCTTAGCTAAATAGAAGTAAATGGATGAGCTCTTGTTTAAGTGACTAATTCTTAGATCACTAAACATCATTTACAGGTAGCTAAGTGTTGGGAATTATTTTACCAGGATCTTAGATCTACTCACAAGTATGTTTATTAACATCCTAAATATGAACTTTCTAAAACGATAAAATAAACACATATAAAGTTAAGAAAACCTTACATTGATGCAGCGGAATAAATGTCTCCTTCCACTCAGATCTCTAACCCTTGATTCCTTTACGTAGCGAGTATAATCAAGATCCGAGCCCGAATCTCCTTCTTCTTCAAGCTTTGATCCTTCACGGTCTTCCAATCTATGATTGAGTTGCGCTTACTGTGTGTGGGCACTTACTCTTTCACTAGGGTCACGAAAAAGATGAAGGAAAAGAGGGAGAGAGGTTTCGGCCAAGGTAGAGAGTGAGGGAAGGCTCAGTTTTTCTGAAGAGAGAAGTTTCTGTCAGAAAGCTTATTGAAAACTTGTTTTGTGAATGAGCCATCACTTTCTATTTATAGGCAACTTACTAGGTTTAGGTTAGGATTTATTTGGCATTAAAATAATGAAAATATTAATTTGAAAAATCATATTAAGTGGCCGGCCATAGGTGTTGTAATGGGCCCCACTTAATTTTGCAATTTTATCAAATTTTATCTCTATTTTCTCAAAAATGCCAATTTTCCAATTCTAACCTTTTAAATGCCAAAACTAATTATTTAATAATTAAAATACATTATTAAATAATATTGTCATTTAATTTAATTATTAATTAGACATATAAAGTCCATTAATAAATAAATAAACCTAGAAAACTCTTTTCCTTACAATTTCACTTCGAATAGTGAAAATTCATAAAATCGAGACATAGTCTAACTTTAGAATTATAATTGATCAATCACGAATCAATTAATGAGTCTTATAAGCAGAATGTTCTCAACTAGAATGGGGACCATGGATCTATATGCTGAGCTTCCAATAAGTGAACCAAATTTACCAAGTAAATTCCTACTTATTAATTCTTCGTTGAATCCACTCTTAGAACTTAGAATTGCACTTTCTCGAGACTTATATAGAGCATATTGTATGTTTCACGATACCAATATACTATCTCATTTAACCATTGTTATAATCTTATTGTGATTTAAAGATCCTCTATATAGATGATTTACATCGAGATGGGATTTCTTTACCGTTCTCACCCCTCAATGTATTTTGCCCCTTAAAACACTTAGCTACTGTAAATGGTGTTTAATGATCTAATAATTAGTCGATTAAACAAGAGCTCATCCATTTACTTCTATTTGCTAAGCTCGAAGGGAATCATCACTTAACTTCTATACACCGGTAGAAGCTATAGATTCCATATTTATGTTCGGCACTCCCACTCGATCATACTATCATGTTCCCAAAATATACGTATCACCCCGACCCAAAAGTAGGCTTAACTAATAAATCAAAGAACATGAATAGCACTCACGAGTTGAGCCCCGAAGCATATCGGGATTTAGATTCTTTTCAATCTTAAGATCAACTACCGATATTGACTTGGAAAGATATGTATAACGGTAAGTTTGTAATATCTTAACTTAGTTGCAATATCGGTCCGATCCAATGTATACTCCATACATTCGAAACTAGTATACTTTGCTAATGTCTGGAAAGAACATAACACTTACTCCAAGTGTAAGTACACATCATCGGCGATTATCACATTAGTGTAAATCCAATAACAACGATGAAACAGGGACCAAAACTTTTGATTCATATGATCACAATCACATTCCACTGTGTTGACGATACTGCAATTGTGAATAAACATATGATCTGGATTTAACTGATTTTGTGTGTATGAATGTAATAAACATATTAAACATATTAAACCATTAGCATGTAAAATTCATGCAAACATCAATCACTTCAAATTTCTTATATTGATAACTAATCAGATTGTAAAGAGTTTTATTTAGGGCATAAAACCTAACAAACTCCCACTTGCACTAATATAAAACAAACTGCGCAAATTGGTCAATCTGATGTCTTGATCTTCAGATCAAGTGTAGTGTATTTTAATCCACCCAAACTTCTGGAAACTAGTTCATAAATACTCTTATGAAACATCCTTTACTATATGCTTTACTCATCAAGGGATACTGAAATCTTTACTGTTTTAAAAGTACATCTGAATTAACAGAGGACATATCTCTCATATTGAAAAATATGTAATTGAGATAATACAGTGTAGACTTTTCTTCAGTGATATAACTTTCTGGTATTTTCGAATAGACCAAGTTATAGTTCTTCTCTGGTAGAGCTTGAATTATTATACAATAATTCCTCCACCCCCAAAGTAAACACCATCTTAAGAATTTCGAAATTAGATGGTGTGATACAAAGACAACTGATACACGGTTCCTTAATATTCGACATATAGATCACTTTCATAAATCTTTCTTGAATATCTTCTAATGTTCCCTATTTGATTACATCTCAGATAGCTCCCACTCAATAGCAGATGTCTGGTTAAATAATACTTTTAACCTCTGATTGTTTAGAGAGTTACATAGTTGTGACTTTTGTATTAGTCTGAAACTTTAAGTTAAGACTAAGTCATCAACATATGAGACTAGTATTTGAAGTGAAAAATACATGCCAGAGATAAAGTAATCAAAATTAAGATACCATCAAATTTTATGAGGATTAAGAATTCTATGTTCAAGTCATTTGAATGGACTGAACTAGAGTTCTTTATCTTATTCTCATAATTCTGATAAGCTATACCTATCCATGTGAATGGTTAGATTTGCTTTTCAGTAGTGTTCTTAAGTACCTATCACAATTATCAACCTAATGAAGATGGGTATAGAACTTTAAAATTCTCCCACTCAATTAAGGTAGTGTGAAACTTTAACAAAGAACTTTCAAAGGTATCAAACTCTTACTTACAACAGTAAAATTGAAATGGAACATACAATCAAGATCAAGAATTTATATTGACAATAGCTGACTCATTATATTACTTCTATGTTTAAACAAGATATGTGTTTCATAGGGAATTTTGGAATAGACTCCACCCCTAAGAATATACATATAGGGTACTATGGATAACCTCCACCCCTAAGTATATAGAGATTATGATCCACCCCTAAAGGTTGTAAAGATCATGATTCTCTAAGTGTGATAGAGTTTATGTGGAGTTGAATACTATCCAGAGTTCATTAGATATAAAAGATCGTTGAACTGCATAGTTTTCTTAACTTTTCTCCACCCCTATCAGATCATAAGATCCTTTTATTAAACAAATTCTTAATAATTGTATGAGAATGAACAATTATTGATAAACATAGAAATAATTTCTAGTGTTTATATAATATAACTCTATGAAGAGTTGTAAATATTATAGAATTTGTATCAATAATAAAAACACTTACACATACAAACATATAAATATAATGTGGTAATAATTGATGAAGATAGAATTAAATGAAGCTCAATCTCATAAATTGCAATAGGGAATTTCGAAAAAAATAAAACTTTATTAATAATAAAAAAATATTGCAACAATATGAGAGAAACAGGGATAAATATCCCTAACTAAAATTTGAAATCCAAATTGTCTTTAAACTAAAACAATTAATTCAAAAAATAAATTGAAGAGCTTCATCTTCATCTGGACGATTTCACCCTTGGTCCAGCTTGCTGATCCAACTCAATTGAGTTCAAGTAGCTTGGCCTATAAGAAGAAGAAAACAAATAAACAAAGTTAGTCCGAATTATAAATCCAATTGGATAATAATTCACTAAAACTCTTAAAGTTTATGAAAGGAAATACCTTGTTTCTTTGCAAGAAGTTTAGGACATTGGGGTTTCCAATGGCCTTTTTCATTGCAGTGGAAACACTTTCCTTTAAGTGTAGCATCACCAGAAGGAGCGAGTCTTTTTCATGACTTTTGTTCGCTTCTTGGTGTTCTTCCACTTCTTCTTCGATTTGGGCTTTGAAGCGAGGCGACATTTGCTTCAGGTTTCATCGTCCCATTACCATTACCAGGATGAGGTTTACTCCCTTTCTTCTTGGGTCCTCCAATCAAATTTTCATAAGTTTGAAGGTCATTGACTAATTCATGAAAGTCAATTTCCTTCTTATTCATGACATAATTTGATGTGTATGGTAGAAATCTTTGAGTCGAAATTTGTTCAAGATAAGACTTACTTGAGTAGCACTGTCCATTTCAGCACCATGATCCTGGGCTTCTTGGAAATAACTGGACATGAGGAGAACATGATCACGCACGTTTTGATGAGGTTCCATCCGTGCGTTAATGTACTTCTTAGTCGCGTCAAAGCGTGACTGAAGTGATGCCTTACCGAATAGCTCATTTAACTTCGTCATAACTTCAGCAGCCTTCTCAGTTTTAGAAAACCGAGTTTTGAGGGTGTCAACCATGCTAGAAAGCATAAAGTATAGAGCTTTGTCATTTGCCTTCGCCAACGCTCATACTTTTCTTTCACGGCTTTGGATGCATTATCCCTGTGCACTTCGAGTGACGGCTCAGTTAAAACAAACAAGGCACTTTCTCCTATGAGAGCAATATTAATGTTCTCATTCCATTTATTAAAGTTAGATCCATTCAGCTTATTTTCAGTTAACAGTGATAACATGGGATTCATTTTGACAAACAGGATACTACAAAATAATAGAAATCAACAAATAGAAATTAATAATGGTTTAACACACAAAATCAATTCAGAAATTATAAGCACATAGCAAGTAGGAATGATATGAGAAAATACTTAAAAATTCAATCCTAAATAATTTCCAAGGTTTTCAACGGGCGATATCAGTGTCCCGTTTAGGCGAGAGTCAAAGCTACCATCCATTGAATAGAGTTGTCAGCTCATCTAAAATGTTAAACATTCTAGCAACCTTTTATTCGATCAAGATCAGAATCCAGCGTTGTCCCGTTTAGGCGAGAGTCAAGGCTATTCTATCTCATGAGCTTCTACCATTGTTTCGCAATTTGCAAGTCAAATATGGTCGCCACCATTAGGGTGATCTATACCATATAAAACACTTGCAAACCACTTATCATGCGAGATTAAACGGTGCGAAATTGCTAATGAACGTTCCTCCATTAGGGAGGATTACTCACTAAAACAAACGCGGTGTAAAACCCACAATGGAGATCGAATATCTTAATAATAATAAAGCTCATTATTTAAAATGTATTTTCTTTATTATTCTAATAAATAAATCTCATTAAATTCAAAATTTAAGAATTAAAATTCAAAATTAAGAATTTAATATAATATTTATAAAATTATACTAGATGGTGATTGAAATAAAATTAATTATTTCCATCTTAGTAATAATCTTAAATATAAATATTAAGGAAATTAATTTAAGTTGAATTAAATAAATAATTAGCAACTTAAAAATTTCCTTTGAGAATATATTTATTGGGTTTCGAAAAATTAAAGTATATAAAAATACAATTTTCGAAAATAATAAAAATAGAAAAGAAATACTTCAAGCAAAAATATCACCTATCTAGATTTTCTTTTGACTAGTTAATTCAATTTCTAATAATATATTTATATATATATTTTAAATTCATTTATTTTTAAATTAATCAATTAAATGAAAAAATCATTGACTTGAGTTGGTCCAAGAATTAATTAAAATAAATAATTAATTTACAACTCAATCTATTTTTCAAAAAAAAAAAAATCGAAAATATTGCATAATTAAAATGCAATTTTCGAAATTGATTAATAAAATAAAGAAATATATATATTTTGAAAATTATTTAAATTTAAGTTGAAAAATTAGATTTCAACCTAAAATTAATTTTCTATTTAATTAAGTGTCATGAAAAATCAATAAATATTTAAGTATCATGATGAAAATCAACTTAGATATTTAGATTTTCAAGTTAATTAAATATATTAAATTCAAGAAATAATAATTAAGTTTAGAGAAGCCTTAATTATTAATTTCTATTTAATACTAGGAAAAATATACTTAATAAAATTGTACCAAAATTAATTATTTAAATAATTAATTTCACAAAAGTATAATATTTTCCTATATAAGTATTAGAAATAATAAGTAGTCTAGAAATTACTATCTAGAAAATATCTTATTTGACTAAGTATCTTTTCAAAAATTTGAAAAAATATCTAATTTAAGTTATATAGAAAAAATCTAAAACTTAAATAATTTCAAATCTAGATTTAATTAAATATCACAAATTAAGTTGTAACCACTTAATTTGAAGATATCTTTTGAAGTTAATATTTTAAAAAAATATCAACCAAAAAATATCTAAAATATTCCATTTTAAGTTAATATTTGAAAAGATATTAACTTAAAAAATATCTTAAGAATCTTTAATAACTAATGCCTAAGATTCCTCAACTTGATTTAAAATTGAAATCAAATATTCAAATTTAAGTTAGTTAAGAAAAATCAGTTGATACAACTAATTTATAACTTAAATAGGAATATTTAATTAAATAAGCTCCAGAAAGAATCTTAGTTAGTTAAAATTCTATATTTAATTAAATACAAGAAAAATACAAATAGTTTATCTAGAAATAATATCTAAACTAAAAGTGTTTTTCTTAAAATTAACTTTAAAATATTAAAATGAAAATAAATTTTCATATATTTTAAAAGTTAATTATGTTGCTAATTCAATTTTATTAGGTCAAACTATTATAATTAACCTAGTACAGTTATTCAAATCAGGCAAATGGGCCTTCACAATTGGGGTAGTTCATGTGAGGGGTCGGGTTCGGTATGTCGTACCCACTTCTATGGCACCCAACTCTCACACAAGGCCCAAAAGAGAGGAATTTAACCTTAAAATGAATAACTGTTATTAATTGAATAGGTCCAATAACTAAATGGACCTAAATAAAATCTATCATGGTGTGACATTTTATTTAGCAACAACCTATATGCATCTATATAATAAAATAAACATATAGGCTCACACAGGCACACTTTGGATGGATCCTATCATGTTGCTAGGTCATACACAGATGAAAGAAGATTGTAAAATTTACGTTACAAATTATTTACTTGACGAGGAGCCATCGGATCATTAGATGCGGCAAAAAGTAACCATGGCTATTTGCAATCAAGTAATAATAGGTTTTTAAAACTTATATACAAGCTAAAAACACATACTCCTGCAACAAGGTTAGTTGGATAGTTGGAAGTAGGATTTATTTAATTTTAAATAAATAATTTCGAAAAATAAATAATTAAATAAAATATTTTAATTAATTTCGAAAAAATAAAAAAAATAATTAATTTCGAAAAAAATAAAAAAAAATATTTAAAATTTCGAAATTATTTTTCAAAAAAAATTTAAAAATAAACCTACTATTTGAAAAATTAGGTTTCAACCAACCTAAATATCATTTCAAAATTTGCTAACTACTTTTTAAAAATTAAATGTTATTTTAAAAATAAAAATTAAATAAAAAATTAGAAAAGATAAATAAAATATCTTTTCAAATTTTTAAATTTAATTTAAATAAATAAAATAACAAAATTTAAAAGTTAGCAAAATATCTTATATCTATTTAAAATTACATGATTATAAATATCTTATTTTAAATTTAAATAAGGTCAAAATATCTAAAAAGATTTAAAAAAATCTTAATAGATAAGATATTTTTAAAATATCTTAAAAGATAAGATATTTTTAAATATTTTAAAAGATATTATAAATATCTTTAAAAGATATTATAAATATCTTAAAAGATAAGATATTTTTAAATATCTTAAAAAATATTATAAATATCTTAAAAGATATTTTAAATATCAAAAAAAATATCTGACCTTAAATTTAAAAAAAATATAATCAAATTTAAAAATAAGATAGATTTTTAAGCAAAAAGATAAATACTAGTTCTATTCAAATTCAAATTACACTAATATCTTGAATTAAATTAAAAAAAAATTAAATTAATTCAAAATGATAATTAGAATTGAATTAGGAATAGTAATAGTATATATATAAAACCATACAAAAAATTGGAAGTTAATTCCATGAAAAGGTATGAAAAATTGAAGAAAATTGAAAAAATTCGAAACTGTACGGACAGCTCTGCGATCATGAAACTATCAAGATTTACGATTTTGTCAAATCTTCCAAAAATCATAACTAATTCAAATAAAATCCAAATTGAGTTCTGTAAAAGGCTAACTTGCTTAATTTTTTCCATACTATCCAATAAAAATAATTCCAGAACCGAAATAACAATTATTTTTCACGAAAATTTCATAATCATCAATCAATCATCAAATAACACTCAATACAACATAATACCATCCAAAGAACATACAAACAATCGTTTTAAAGTCCAAATTACATGTAAGTAAATCAATTACCATGGCTCGAGGCCGGTTGTTGGGAATTATTTTACCGGGATCTTAGATCTACTCACAAGTATGTTTATTAACATACTAAATATGAACTTTCTAAAACGATAAAATAAACACATATAAAGTTAAGAAAACCTTACATTGATGCGGCGGAATAAATGTCTCCTTCCACTCAGATCTCTAACCCTTGATTCCTTTCCTCGTAGCAGTAGTATAATCAAGATCGAGCCCGAATCTCCTTCTTCTTCAAGCTTTGATCCTTCACGGTCTTCCAATCTATGATTGAGTTACGCTTCTTGTGTGTGGGCACTTACTCTTTCACTAGGGTCACGAAAAAGATGAAGGAAAAGAGGGAGAGAGGTTTCGGCCAAGGTAGAGAGTGAGGGAAGGCTCAGTTTTTCTGAAGAGAGAAGTTTCTGTCAGAAAGCTTATTGAAAACTTGTTTTGTGAATGAGCCATCACTTTCTATTTATAGGCAACTTACTAGGTTTAGGTTAGGATTTATTTGGCATTAAAATAATGAAAATATTAATTTGAAAAATCATATTAAGTGGCCGGCCATAGGTGTTGTAATGGGCCCCACTTAATTTTGCAATTTTATCAAATTTTATCTCTATTTTCTCAAAAATGCCAATTTTCCAATTCTAACCTTTTAAATGCCAAAACTAATTATTTAATAATTAAAATACATTATTAAATAATATTGTCATTTAATTTAATTATTAATTAGACATATAAAGTCCATTAATAAATAAATAAACCTAGAAAACTCTTTTCCTTACAATTTCACCCCTGAATAGTGAAAATTCATAAAATCAGACATAGTCTAACTTTAGAATTATAATTGATCAATCACGAATCAATTAATGAGTCTTATAAGCAGAATGTTCTCAACTAGAATGGGGACCATGGATCTATATCTTTGAGCTTCCAATAAGTGAACCAAATTTACCAAGTAAATTCCTACTTATTAATTCTTCGTTGAATCCACTCTTAGAACTTAGAATTGCACTCTCAGACTTATATAGAGCATATTGTATGTTTCACGATACCAATATACTATCTCATTTAACCATTGTTATAATCTTATTGTGATTTAAAGATCCTCTATATAGATGATTTACATCGAGATGGGATTTCTTTACCGTTCTCACCCCTCAATGTATTTTGCCCCTTAAAACACTTAGCTACCTGTAAATGGTGTTTAATGATCTAATAATTAGTCAGTTAAACAAGAGCTCATCCATTTACTTCTATTTGCTAAGCTCGAAGGGAATCATCACTTAACTTCTATACACCAGTAGAAGCTATAGATTCCATATTTATGTTCAGCACTCCCACTCAATCATACTATCATGTTCCCAAAATATACGTATCACCCTGACCCAAAAGTAGGCTTAACTAATAAATCAAAGAACATGAATAGCACTCCTGAGTTGAGCCCAAGCATATCAGGATTTAGATTCTTTTCAATCTTAAGATCAACTACTGATATTGACTTGGAAAGATATGTATAACGGTAAGTTTGTAATATCTTAACTTAGTTGCAATATCGGTCCAGTCCAATGTATACTCCATACATTCGAAACTAGTATACTTTGCTAATGTCCTGGAAAGAACATAACACTTACTCCAAGTGTAAGTACACATCATCGCTGATTATCACATTAGTGTAAATCCAATAACACTGATGAAACAGGGACCAAAACTTTTGATTCATATGATCACAATCACATTCCACTGTGTTGACGATACTGCAATTGTGAATAAACATATGATCTGGATTTAACTGATTTTGTGTGTATGAATGTAATAAACATATTAAACATATTAAACCATTAGCATGTAAAATTCATGCAAACATCAATCACTTCAAATTTCTTATATTGATAACTAATCAGATTGTAAAGAGTTTTATTTAGGGCATAAAACCTAACACTAAGTGTTTTAAGGGGCAAAATACGTTGAGGGGTGAGAACGGTAAAATTATTCCATCTCGATGTAAATCATCTATATAGAGGATATTTGATCACAATAAGATTATAACAATGGTTAAATGAGATAGCATATCTATATCGTGGAACATATAATATGCTCTATATAAGTCTGAGAGTGCAATTCTAAGTTCTAAGAGTGGATTCAACGAGGAATTAATAAGTAGGGATTTACTTAGTAAATTCGGTTCACTTATTAGAAGCTCAGCATATAGATCCATGGTCCCCATTCTAGTTGAGACTATACTGCTTGTAAGACTCAATAATTGATTTGTGATTAATCAATTATAATTCTAAAGTTAGACTATGTCTAATTTGTGAATTTTCACTAAGCAGGGGTGAAATTATAAAGAAAAGAGATTCTATGTTTATTTATTAATTAAGAGACTCTATATGTCTAATTAATAATTAAATTAAATGACAATATTATTTAATAATCTATTTTAGTTATTAAATAATTAGTTTTGGCATTTAAATGGTTAGAATTGGAAAATTGGCGTTTTTGAGAAAATAGAAATAAAAATTGTGAAAACTGCAAAAACCAAGTGAGGCCCATTAACACTTTTGGCCGGCCACTTAAGCAGCTTTTTCCAATTGATATTTTTATTATTTTAATGCCAAATAATTACTAACCTAAACCTAGTAGTTGCCTATAAATAGAAAGTGATGGCTCAGTCAAAAATAAGCTTTTTGTCAGAAAATCAGAAATTGCCTTTTTCAGAAAAAACTGAGCCTTCCACTTCTCTCTCTATAGCCGACCCTATCCCTCTCTCTTTTCCTCTTCTCAATTTCAAAATCTTAGTGATAGAGTAGTGCCCACACACAGCAAGTGGTACCTCAATCATAGATTGGAAGACTGTGAAGGATCACACACAAACAGAAGGACATTCGGGCTCAGATCTTTGTAATACTCTGCGACAGAAAGGATACAAGGGTTAGAGATCTGAGTGGAAGGAGATATTATTCCGCTGCAACCAATGTAAAGTTTTCTTAACTTTATATGTGTTTAATTATCGTTTTAGAAAGTTCATATTTAGGGTGTTAAATAACATACTTGTGAGTAGATCTAAGATCCTGGTAAAATAAATTCCAACAAAGGTATGCACTGAAAAATAATTTTGAGTGGATGGTAAGTAAATCTGGCACTGATGTGTTTTACGTTACTTGTAAGGATGAAAATTGTAAATGGAGATTAAGGGGGAAGAAGAAAGCACGTTGTGATATGTTTGAGGTTATTGTGTTTCACAACGAACACACATGTAACCTGGATTCTAGAAATTCTGATCACCGTCAAGCAGCACCGTGGGTTATTGGTCACATTATTAAGAACAAGTACACATAAGATAGATCTAGCTACAAGGCAAAAGACATACAGAGGGATATGTTTGATGAGTATGGCATCAAGATGAGTTATGAGAAAGTTTGGAGGTGCATAGAGAAGGCAGTTATGTACAAGGAGGGTACTCCAGCAGAATCTTATACGAAGTTATATGGTTACTTCTACATGCTGGAACAGAAGAATCCGGGTACTTTTACTGACATTGTCAACGAGGATGACCGGTTCAAGTACTGTTTCTGGTCACTCGATGCTTGTAGGAGGGGATTTAAGTTTTGTCGTCCTGTGATTAGTATTGACGAAACATTCTTGAAGATGAAGTATGGAGGAACACTGTTAGTTGCTGTTGCGTACGATGCAAACAACCAATTGTTTTCGGTAGCCTTTGAAATTGTTGACAGTGAGAATCATGACTCTTGGAAGTATTTCTTCTAGAAGTTAAAGGAAACCACTGGGGAGGTTGAAAATCTTATGTTCATATCGGATAGGCATCAAAGCATTGAACATGCTGTTGAGGTTGTTTTCCCAAAAGCATGCCATTGTGCATGCTTCAAGCATATTACTATGAGTGTCGTTCACAAGTTCAAGACTGATGTATGCAACCAGCAAATATGGCTTGTAGCTTATGCATGGAACAAGACGGAATGTGATAGACATTTTAAGGTGCTGAAATAGATGGACCCTACCATTGCTACATATGTCGAGGAAATAGGGTTTGAAAAGTGGGCTCGTCCTTATTGTCCAGGCGATCGGTACAACATAATGACAAGCAACGTTGCCGAAAGCTTCAACAAGGTGATAGAAGAATTCAAAAATATCCAGTAACTATTTTGGTCGACTTCATCAGCTTCACACTTCAAAATTGGTTTGCTAATCGTCTCGAAAAGGCAAGTAAGTGCACTACTCCTTTGGCTACTACTTTTGAAAATGATTTAAAGGAACAACACAAAGATGGTATGTTCAGGAGTTTCCTTTGTAATGGTGCCCAATTGTTTAACGTTGGTACGAGTCCTCAAGGTGAGAAAGGTGGTGATGTGGACTTAGTGGAGAGAACATGCACTTGCGCACTTTTCCAATCGCTCAAAATCCCTTGTCCCCATGCATGTGCTGCAGCAGTTAGTCAGAATGCGAGCGTGTACGCACTTTTCTCTCCATATTACACAAAAGAAACGTGGAAGAAGATCCACGATGCCACAATTAATATTGTTCGCGAGGAGGATAAGTGGGTACTACCAGAACACATCAAGAACATAAGAATTGGGGTACCAGTGGAAAAAAAATCAGTAGGTCAGTCTAGGAAGATTAATGCAGGTAGAAGATCGACGAAGCGTCGACCGTCTAATAGTCAAGTGTTAGTGGAACCTCGTCATTGTTCGCTATGTGGCGGTGCAGGGCACAATAGAGCTACATGTAAAGCTCGAGTTTGAACCGTTTCTCTAATAGTTTAATAGCTATCAATATTATATGCATATGTGTTGTATTGCTGGTTGCTATTTAGTAGGATTGTATCTTGAATATTTAACAATAGGCATGGATATTTTTATTGTGTTTGCTATATTGTGCGACATTTTCTATGATGTATGTGCGATTTTATTTCATATTTCATCAATGCTGTTTTGTTTGACAAAATTCATTTTTTGTACGATTTTTATGTGATATGTGTGCGACTATTGTGCAATTTCGTTTTACAATATTATATATTTTTTTTTTGCATTTTTTTCGATGTCTTTGCAATATTGGTGCGACATGTTTTGCGAGTTATTTGTCTTTTTCAATTAGTTTTTTTTTGAAAAAGAATAACATTATTTTTTGCGATATTTATGCGATTTATGTGCGATATTTTTGGCGATTTTTACTGGTCACATGTCTAATCTTTCATATTGTCTAATTTTCACGATGCCTATGTGATTTTTGTGTGACATTTTTTGCGAGTTAATTGTTTTTTTTCTGCAAATTTTTCTTACAACTGTTAAATTATTTGCGATATATGTGCGACATTTGGGCGATTGAACTTTTCACAATGTAATATATTTAATATATTGCAAAAGATCATGTGTATATATGAAGTACGTTACAAAAAAAACTATCATGTCAAGTTCTGGTAAAATAAGTCCACACACTACGTATGTCTAAAGGTGAGCATGTTATCATCTGTAACATGCTCTAGCGAATGGTCCAACATACAGTGCTCAATGTATTCAATGACAAACATTCCACAATCGCCACTACAAATTAAAAAATTAGTAAATATTAGAAACAATTAAGTTAAGTAATTTATAATGGAGTGCAAAATTAAATAAATTAAAAAAGAGAGATTTACCTTATTTTTCTCTGTGGTACAACTTCAGGGGTAGCTCTTCTATAATGCAGTGGTAGGAGCTGGCTGAGATCACCGCAATCAACCAGAAGTACATAACTGTTCACTTCAAAATAACCACTAGCTCCAGTTATTGAGTGCAAATAGCTCGCTGTAAGGCTTCAAATATGACTCCATGTTCTTCTCAGTAGTGGCACCGATATCACAATCATATACAATAATCTCTCAGTTGGCAATATCTACCTCAACTGCCACCCAGTGGTGCTCTACAGGAAGGTGTTGGGTTTTATGCCCTAAATAAAACCCATTACAATCTGATTAGTTATCAATTTAGAATTTTGAGGTGAATTATGATTACATGTATGTTACATGTTTATGGTTTAATATATATACTTGATATATATACAAAAGCAGTTAAATCCAGAACATATAGTTATTCACAATTACAGTATTGTCAATACAGTAGAATGTGATTGTGATTATATGATTCAAAAGATTTGGTCCCTGTTCATCAGTGTTTTGGATTTACACTGATGTGATAATCAACGATGAAGTATACTTACACTTGGAGTAAGTGTTATGTTCTTTCCAGAACATTGGCAAAGTATACTGGTTTCGAATGTATGGAGTATCCATTGGACTGGACCGATATTGAACTTGGTTAAAGATATTGTAAACTTACCGTTGTATCTTTCCAAGTCAATGTCAGAAGTTGATCTTAGATTAAGAGAATCTAAATCCTGATATGCTTAGGCTCAATCTCAGGAGTGCTATTCTTGTTCTTTGATTTATTAGTTAAGCCTACCTTTGGGTCAGGATAATACTGTTGGGTTTTATGCCCTAAATAAAACTCATTTCATATAATCAGATTTACTTATTAATAAAGATCAGAAATAACATTTTTATGTTGCATGGTTCACTTAATCAATTGCTTGTCTATTTGATTTATAAATTCATCCAAACCCCTTTTCACATACTTGATCATGTTTATTGTGTTGTCAACACAGTGGAAAATAAACATGACTATGTGAATAAAGTATTCCTGGATTTATCAGAACACTGGGTTTTACTGATATGACAATCTACAACAGAGTTTACTTACATTTGGAGAAATGTTATGTTCTTTCCAGAACATAGGTTAAAGTAAAGCTCAGGTTGGATGCATGGAGTATGCATTGGAATGGACCGATATTGAACTTTGAATTAGATTTTGAAACTTACCGTAAATATCTATTCAATTCAATATCATAAGTTGATCCTAGATCACATGATCGAAATCCTGATATGGTTAGGCTCAATTTCAAGAGTATTATTCGTGTTCTTTGATTTGTTAGTTAAGCCTAATTTTTTGTATCAGGGTAATACGTACATTTTGGAAACACGGTAATACAATTGAGTGGGGGAGCGCTAACATAAATATGGAATCTATAGCCTCTATTTGGCAAATAGAAGTAAAGGATGATTTCCTTCGAGCTTAACCAAACGAAGATAAATGGTGGAGATCTCATTTCACTTTGGTGAAATATCATTTATACAGGGTTAAGTGTTTTAAGGATAAAATACATTGTAGGGTGTTACGGTAATTTAATCCATGTACAGTGTAAATCATCTATATAGAGGATCATTGATCACATTAGGGTTATAACAATGGATAACTGATGACGTGTCTATATCGTGGAACATATAGAGCGTTTCTATATGACTGAGAGTGCAATTCCAAGTTCTAAGTGTGGATTCAATGAGGAATCAATAAGTTAGGGAATTTACTTGGTAAATTCGGTTCAACTTATTGGAAGCTCGGTTATATAGACCCATGGTCCCCATACTAGTTGAGGCCATACTGCTTGTAAGACTCAGTTAATTGATTTTAATTAATCAATTATAATTCAAAAAGTTAGACTATGTCTACTTTATGAATTCTCACAGTTTAAGGATGAAATCGTAAAGGAAAGGGTTTCTGGGTTTAATTATTAATTAAGAGACTTTGTATGTCTAATTAATAATTATTTTAAATAATAATATTATTTAATAATCTATTTTAGTTATTAAATAATTAGTTTTGGCATTTAAATGATTAGAATTGGAAAAATGGCATTTTTGGAGAAATAGAAATAAATTGAGGAAACTGCAAAATCCAAGTGAGGCCCATATTCCCTCTATGGCCGAGCACTCCCTTTGTGTTTCCCAATTATTATTTTTTAATTGTCATGTAATTGCTAATCAAAGCCTAGCTATAATAGGAAAGTGGTGAATCACACTAAATAAGGCAGTTAATCAATTACACAGTAAAAGAGGAAACTGTTTTATTTGGAAAGTTGTGCTCTCCCTTCTCCCTATATAAAGCAACCTTTGTGTCTCTTCTCTTGTATGCTATCAGCCACGAAATTGAGAGAGAAAAAGAGAGAAAATTTCGAAATCCTTGTGAGATGAGTAGTGCCCACACACATCAAGTGGTATCTCAATCATAGTATGGAAGACTATGGAATTTCTGCATCAAAGAAGGAGAAAAGAAGATCCGGTGTTCGGATCTTGGTGATGCTCTGCTACAGAAAGGAATCAAGGGCTAGAGATCTGAACGGAAGGAGTCATATTATTCCGCTGCACCCACTGTAAGGTTTTCTAACTTTATATGTGTTTATTTTCATTGTTTTAGAATTCATATTAGGTTGTTAATCCAACATACTTGTTAGTAAATCTAGATCCTGGTAAAATAATTCCCAACAAATACATATATTTTGGGAACATGATAGCATAACTAAGTGGGAGTGCTGAACATAAATATTGAAATCTATAGCTTCTACTGGTGTATAGAAGTAAAGTGATGATTCCTTTTGAGCTTAGTTAAATAGAAGTAAATGGATGAGCTCTTGTTTCAGTGACTGTATATCAGATCACTAAAACATCATTTACAGGTAACTAAGTGTTCAAAGGGGCAAAATACATTGAGGGGTGTAAACGGTAAATTGGTCCCATCTCGATGTAAATCATCTATATAGAGGATCTCTAAATCACATTAAGATTATAACAATGGTTAAATGAGATAGCATATTGATATCGTGAAACATATGATATGCTCTATATAAGTCTGAGAGTGCAATTCCAAGTTCTAAGAGTGGATTCAACGAGGAATTAATAAGTTAGGGATTTACTTGGTAAATCGGTTCAACTTATTGGAAGCTCAGCATATAGATCCATGGTCCCCATTCTAGTTGAGACTATACTGTTTGTAAGACTTTTAATTGATTTATGATTAATCAATTATAATTCTAAAAGTTAGACTATGTCTAATTTGTGAATTCTCACAGTTTAAGGATGAAATTGTAAATAGGAGGATTTCTAGGTTTAATTATTAATTAAGAGACTTTGCATGTCTAATTAATAATTATTTTAAATGGCAATATTATTTAATAATCTATTTTAGTTATTAAATAATTAGTTTTGGCATTTAAAAGATTAGAATTGGAAAAATGGCATTTTTGGAGAAATAGAAATAAAATTGAGGAAACTGCAAAATTCCAGTGAGGCCCATACACACCATGGCCGGCCACCCTTTGCATGTTTCCCAATTATTATTTTCAATTTAAATTGCCATATAATTGCTAATCAAAGCCTAGTCTAAATAGGAAAGTGGTGGATCACACTAAATAAGGCAGTTATTCAATTACACAGTAAAAGAGGAAACTGTTTATTTGGAAAGTTATGCTCTTCCCTTTTCCTATATATAGCCGCCCCCTCTCTCTACTCTTGGTATGCTTGGACAAGCTTTTGCTTTGCATTGTGTCACACGAAATCAAGAGAGAAAAATAAGAGAGAAATTCGAAATTCCTAGTGAGAGAGAAGTGCCCACACACATCACTCAGTACCTCATCATAGTTTGGAAGATTGTGAAGGATCACATCAAACTGAAGGACTTTCGGGCTCAGATCTTGATTATATTCTGCTACAGACAGGAATCAAGGGTTAGAGATCTGAGTGGAAGGGGACATTTAATTCCGTTGCCATCACTGTAAGTTATTCTTAACTTTTATGTGTTTAGTTCATCGTTTTAGAAGTTCAATATTAGGTTGTTAAATCAACATACTTGTGAGTAGATCTAAGATCCTGGATAAATATAATTCCAACAGAAGGTTCAACACAAAGTAGAATCCTAGTTCTCCCAACACGGTAAGTGTCTGTGCTCTATCCCCAGCACATAATTAAAAACGGCCTCATCCCATTTCATCATGCTCTTGTCAATTCATAATAACTCCAATACATGGAGAATATCTGTGGAGCAGATGTGTCCAAATTCACATCTTTTTGAGTGTACACTTCTGGATAGAGATTTCGTCTTCTTCTCAATAAGTGCGCTATGGCATCAATTTTCTGTGTTCAAAATGAAAAAAGTTAGACATATATCGCACATAAATCGCACAAACATCGCACATAAATCTCACAAAAACGGCAAAAAATAATTACTGTAGAAATCACATAAAATCGCATAACGGTCGCACAATAATCGCTAAAATGAATAAAATACAAAAAGTGTAGGAATCGCATAAAATCGCACAGAAGTCGCATAATAATCGCATAACGTTGACAATATCGCAAATAAATTGCACATAGATCGCATTTAAGTCTCACAAAATTTAAAAAATAAAAAAAAATGAACAGTTAAGAAATAACTTACAGCATCGTCGAGCCATTCTCCTTGCACCATCACTTTGACGAACTAGGATAGCTATGTTGGGCCAGTGTGAACATCCCTAGGACGACTGTTGTCCCTCGCGTAAGTAATCCACTTTTGGAAAAATTTTAACAGCTGCGAGTCTGCTGGTCTCAGAGTGTCTACATCAACTGGCCCACGTCTTTGTTTCTTCTTCCCCACTATGTAGTCGTTCAAGAAAAGCGGCTTCTGTTTTCTCCTAACCCTTAAGAATTCCACCCCAGCAGGTGACCCGTCCAACTCTTCCACATCCTTAGATTGTGCATCACCCAGGGCAATCATAATGGCGTCTGTTGGAGTAGAAGGAACCTCATCTATGTTATCTTTCGGATACACATCATCCTCATCACAATCATCTTTCGACTGTGATGGATGTATCGTCTGTAATGGATGTGTCGGGTCTGATGGATGTGTCGGCGATGATTGTTGTGTCGGCCCTGATAGCTGTGTCAGCTCCGAAGGCTACTTCTGTAACAAATTTATCACGGTCGCAATTTGATCCATGATAAGATTCTTCATCTCTTTCTGACTTTTTTTGAAGTCATCCCTCATCTCAGTCTGTGCAGTCAGAATCGCAAGTTGTTGCGCTTCGACCTTCTCCAATCTCTTTGCCAACAATAGGTAGTCGGAGTCATTGGCTGCAGTAAAGGTGGGCAGCACAGTGGCAGGGGTTAGGGGCACAGTGACAGATGTGGAGGGGTCTGTTGCTTCTTTGGGTGGTGATGGTGGAATAATTTTTGCACTTTGAACATAATTCGCTACCCGTTTTACTTGGGTCTTGAATGCGGTCGAATCTTGCTCCCTAGCTTGTGTTTCTTCGACCTCATCCAAGCCCATATCCACCATGGGGACCTCACCCTCACAATTGATCTTCCAATAATCAACCTCCCAATTCCGAGGATACAAAATTTGAAGAACAACCATCTGCAAAAAGTGAACATCGTATAAATATCGCAATCATGTCGCATTAACATCGCAAAAAATCACATAATAACAGTAAAAAATTAAGGCTACTATCAATTAGCATCGCACAAATATCGCATAGTAATCGCATTATATCGCCAAAAAATCTATAACACAACAGCAGAAAATTTATAAGGTACTGTCAAGTAAATCGCACAAAAATCGCACAGCAATCGCATAATATTGCCAAAAAATATACAACACAACAGTTGAAAATTTATAAGGTATTGTTAAGTAAATCACACACAAGTCGCACAAATATCGCACAAATGTCGCATAAAGCACATAATGGTAACAAATAAAGTTAAAATCGCGTAAACTTAATTAATGTCGCACAAATGTTGCACGAATGTCGCATCAATATCACACATAAACACAGATAACACTTATAGCAAAAATAGAGAAAGATTCACATACCATTTTCTCAAATAGTGCAGCCACATCAGGTTGCTTCACATCATGTTTCGTGACTGAATCAGGAGTGCTCCAGTTCAACATTCGAGGGAATCGAGTTCTTTTGCACTGGTAATACTTCTTCCCCAAAACTTGCATGGCCTCAAATGCCCAATATTATAGGCAGGTGCATATCCGTACACATTGTACTTCGCTTCTGTTTGAGCAACCTTTTTCTCCTTCTTGTGTTTCTTCTTCGTCTTATCGTTCTTACTCGACACCTTATCCATGTAGTTTTGCCTAAGCTATTGCATATTCTTAGTTGTGGAAGACAACAACTTTTGATAAGAATGAAGGCCCTAAGGATACTCAAAGAAGTTGTCTACATTTTCTACCAAGTTCAGCATATCTGTCCAGATATACACACCCTTGGCCCGTGACAACAGAATGCCTTCGAAAAATGCACACAACCCCAGCTTGTATATATCGTCTACAATATCGCATGCCTCAAAAGCTAGCCAAAGGGTTTTAAAGGTCACCTGTTTTGAATTGTTGAGATAGTCTCGCAGTATCCGATTAGAATCACATTGTGTAGTCAATTCTTTTGACGAAGGACCACCGCTCATCTTTAGGCCTGTGTGTTGGGTTTTATGCCCTAAATAAAACTCATTTCAATATAATCAGATTTACTTATTAATATAGATCAGAAATAACATTTAATGTTGCATGGTTCACATGATTTATTTCATGATTATATGTATATAATGTATGAATTCATCTGAAACCCTTTTCACATACTTGATCCTGTTTATTGTGATGTCAACACATTGGAAAGTAAACATGACTATGTGAATAAAGATTAATAGATTTATCAGACATAGGGTTTTACTGATACGATAATCTACAATAGAGTTTACTTTCATTTGGAGAAATGCTATGTTCTTTCCAGAGCATTGGTTAAAGTAAAGCTCGGGTTGGATGCATGGAGTATGCATCGGAAGGGACTGATATTGAACTTTGACTTAGATTTATTAAACTTACCGTAATATCTATTCAAGTCAATATCACCTAGTTGATCCTAGATCAAATGATCTTAATCCTGTTATGATTAGGCTCAATCTCAAGAGGCTATTCGTGTTCTTTGATTTGTTAGTTAAGCCTACTTTTAGGTCAGGGTGATACGTACATTTTGGGAACACGGTAGTGCAATTGAGTCGGAGCGCTAACATAAACATGGAATCTATAGCTTCTATCTGGCGAATAGTAAGTAAAGGATGATCTCCTTCGAGCTTGGCCAAACGAAAATAATTGGTGGAGATCTCATTTCACATAAGCTGAAATATCATTTATACGGGGTTAAGTGTTTTAAGGACTAAATACATTGTAGGGTGTAACGGTAATCTAATCCCTATACAGTGTAGATCATTCATATAGAGGATCATTGATCAAATTAGGATTGTAACAATGGATAACTAATGATGTGTCTATATGGTGGAACATATAGAGCATTCTATATACTGAGAGTGCAATTCTAAGTTCTATGCGTGGATTCAACGATGAATTAATAAGTCAGTGAATTTAGGTTATAAATTCTTGATCTGCTTATTGGAAGCTCGGTTATATAGACCCATGGTCCCCCCACTAGTTGAGATAATATTGCTTGTAAGACTCATATAATTGGTTTTGATTAATCAATTATAATTCACAAATTAGACTATGTCTATTTGTGAATTTTTCACTAAGTAAGGGTGAAATTGTAAAGAAAGAGTTTTAGGGGCATATTTGTTAATTATGATACTTTGTATGGTTCAATTAATAAATATGATAAATGACAATATTATTTAATAATTATTTATAGTTATTAAATAGTTAGAATTGGCATTTAAATGGTTGAATTAGAAAATTGGCGTTTTTGAGAAAATCAGATGCAGAAAAGATAAAACTGCAAAATTGCAAAAGTCAGGCCCAAATCCATACAGATAGGGCCGGCCACTTTTGTAGGTTTTTACCTCTGATATTTTCATTATTTTAATGCCAAATAATTCAAACCTAACCCTAGTGGAATGCTATAAATAGATAGTGAAGGCTTCAGGAAATTTACACTTAAATTTTCTACTTTTTCATTCAGAAAAAATTGAGCCTCTCTCTCTCCCTATCTTTGGCCGACCACTCCCTCTCTCTCTTCTTCCTCTTCAATTTCGAAAATTACTTAGTGTTAGAGTAGTGCCCACACACAGCAAGTGATACCTCAATCATAGTGAGGAAGATCGTGAAGAAAGACTTTCAGCAAGAAGGAGTTTCAGCACTAAAGAATCAGATAAAGAGATCCAGGTGCAGATATTGATAATGCTCTGCTACAGAAAGGAATCAAGGGCTAGATATCTGAATGGAAGGAGTCATTATATTCCGCTGCACCCAATGTAAGGTTTACTAAACTTTATATGTGTTTATTTCATCGTTTTAGAAAGTTCATATTTAGGGTGTTAATCAACATACTTGTGAGTAGATCTAAGATCCTAGTAAAATAATTTCCAACAACTGGCCTCAGAGCCATGGTAATTGATTTTCTTGCAAGAAATTTGGACTTTAAAACGATTGTGTGATGTTTTGGATGGTATCATGTTGTATTGAGTGTTATATGATGATTGATTGATGTTTGTGAATTTTTGTGAAAAATAATTGAATATATGTTTCTGGAATTATTTTTATTGGATAGTATGGAAAAAATTAAGCAAGTTACCGTTTTACAGAACTCAATTTCGATTTAATTTGAATTAGTTATGATTTTTTGAAGTTTCGAAAATATCGGGGTGGTGTCGCTGCACCTCGTGCGCGCGCGGAAATCATGCAACTACCCCCTGCGCCGAGTTTTCACGCCCAAACACCCCCCATGCGCGCGCGGACATGTATGCTCAGCATACTGTCCGTATAGCTCGCATTTTTTTTGTTTTTCTTCGATTTTTCATGCTTTTTCATGGATTTAACCTCCTATTTTTTGTGTAGTTCTGTATTTATACATTTACTATTCCTAATTCAATTCTAATTATCATAATTAAATTAATTAATATTTTTAAAATTTAATTCATGATATTAGTGTAATTTGAATTTGAAAATAGTAAATATCTATCTTTTTTGCTTAATAATCTATCTTATTTTTAAATTTGATTATATCTTATCTTATTTTTAAATTTAAGGTCAGATATTAAATTTTTTAAATTAATTTTTTTAAAAAAAAATAATTTGATCTTATTTAAATTTAAAATAAGATAACTATAATCATGTAATTTTAAATAGATGTAAGATATTTTGCTAACTTTTAAATTTTGTTATTTTATTTATTTAAATTACATTTAAAATCTAAAAAAGATATTTCTTTATTTTTTTTTAATTTTTTATTTATAAAATAACATTAAATTTTTAAAAGTAGTTAGCAAATTTTGAAATGATATTTAGGTTGGTTGAAACCTAATTTTTCAAAATTGTAGGTTTAATTTTAAATATTTTTTTATTCATTTCGAAAATATTTAAATTTTATTTTATTTTATTATTCGAAAATAAATTTTTTTTAATTAATTTTTCGAAATTATTTATTTAAAATTAAATAAATCCTATATCCAACTATCTAGCTAACCTTGTTGCAGGAGTATGTGTTTTAGCTTGTTTGTAAGTTTTTAAAACCTATTATTGCTTGATTGCAAATAGTCATGGTTAACTTGTTGACAGATCCAATGATTTGATTTTAACTCATGGCTCCCTTGGTCAAGTAAATAATTTGTAACAGGTATATTTTCACAATCTTCTTTCATCTGTGTATGACCTAGCAACATGATAGGATCCATCCAAATTGGGTGCCTGTGTGAGCCTATATGTTTAATTTTGTTATAGATGCATATAGGTTGTTGTTGCTAAATAAAATATCATAGTTATTGATAGATTTTATTTAGGCCCATTTAGTTTTTGGGCCTATTCAATTAATAACAGTTGTTCATTTTAAGGTTAAATTCCTCTCTTTTGGGCCTTGTGTGAGAGTTGGGAGCCATAATAGTGGGTACGACATACTGAACCCAGCACCCCCTCACATGAACCACCCCAATTGTGAAGGCCCATTTGCCTGATTTGAATAACTGTACTAGGTTAATTAAATTAGTTTAACCTAATAAAATTGATTAGCAACATAATTAATTTCATTTATTTTTGAAATTAATTTAAGAAAACCATAGTTTAAAGAATTTTTTTATTCTAAGCTAAACTATATGTATTTTCTTGTATTTAATTTAATATAGAATTATAACCATCTAGATTCTTTCTGAAGCTTAATTTAAATTTTTCATTAAATATTCCTATTTATGTTGATATTTAGTTATCTATAACTAATTAGCTTAAATCTGAATATCTTTTGGATTTAAAATTTCAAAATTAAGTTGAGGAATTTTAGGAATTGGTTATTAAGATTCTTTAGATATTTTTTTAAGTTGATATCTTTTCGAATATTAACTTAAAATGGAATATTTTCAAATTAAGTGGTTACAACTTAATTTTTGACATTTAATTAAATTTAAATTTGAAAATATTTAAGTTCTAGATTTTTTCTAATACAACTTAAATTAGATATTTTTTCAAATTTTGTGGAAAAGATACTTAGTCAAATAAGATATTTTCTAGATAATTATTTCTAGACTACTTATTATTTCTAATATTAAATAGGAAAATATTATAAATTGTGAAATTAATTATTTAAATAATTAATTTTGGTACAATTTATTTTAAGTATATTTTTCCTAGTATTAAACTAGAGACTAATAATTAAGCCTTCTCTACACTTAATTATTTATTTCTTGAATTTAATACATTTAATTAATTTGAAAATTAAATATCTAAGTTAATTTTCATCATGATACTTAAATATTTCTTTTTCATGACACTTAATTAAATAGAAAATTATTTTTAGTTGAAATTTATTTTTTCAACTAAATTTAAATAATTTTTAAAATATATTTTTTCTTTATTTTTTTAATCAAATTTCAAAATTGCATTTCTTAAATGCTGGAATTTTGAATTTTATTTAAAAAATAGATTAAAGTTGTAAATTATTTATTTTAATTTTGGACCAACTTAAATCAATGATTTTTTCCTTTAATGATTAATTAAAATAAATGAAGTAAAATATATTTAATTAGAAAATGAATTAATTAGTCCATGAAAATCTAGATAGATATTATCAGTTTTTGCTTGAAGTATTTTTCTAGTGTATTTAATTAAATAGAAAATTAATATTTAAGTTGATTTTCATCATCATACTTAAATATTTGAAATTTTTCTTATATATTTAATTAAATAGAAAAATTATATTTTTTGTTGTAAATTAATTTTATTAATTAATTTTGGGCCAACATTAAATTAGAATAATTTTTCCAGGATTTATTTTTTATTTTAACATGCATTTTCGAAAATTGTATTCTTAAATACTTTAATTTTTCGAAATGCAATATGTATTTATAGAAAATTAAATTTGAGTTGTAAATTAATTTAAATTAATTTTGTAACAACTTAAATTGAATATTTTTCTAAATATTTATTGAAAATTATTACTAAGATGGAAGAAATTCATGTTATTTTCATATCCATCTAAGTAAAATTTATAAATATTAAATTAAAATTTATATTTAGAATTTTTCATTCTAAATTGGAAATTTTAATTAAATAAATATATATTTAAAATAAATAGATTAAAATGAGAATCAAAGAAAATACAACTCTCTTTAAATAATGAGCTTTATTCTTAAGATATTCGATCTCCATTGTTGGTTTTACATCGCGTTTGTTTTAGTGAGTAATCCTCCCTAATGGAGGAACGTTTATTAGCAATTTCGCACCGTTTAATCTCGAAAGATAAGTAGTTTGTAAGTGTTTTTATATGGTATGGATCACCCTAATGGTGGCGACCATATTTGACTTGCAAATTATGAAACAATGGTGGAAGCTCATAAGATAGAATTGCCTTGACTCTCGCCTAAACGGGACAACGCTGAATTCTAATCTTGATCGAATAAAAGGTTGCTAGAATGTTTAACATTTTAGATGAGCTGACAACTCTATTCAATGGATGGTAGCTTTGAATCTCGCCTAAACGGGACACTGATATCAGTTTGTTGAAAACCTTGGAAATTATTTAGGATTGTATGTTTTAGTATTTTCACTTGTCATTCCTACTTTCTATATGTTTAATAATTTCTGAATTGTGTATGAATTTATATTGAACCATGTTATTTTCTGTTATTAAGTTGTAGTTTAATTTCGAATCTTCATTGTTGGTCTAACTTGGTTTGTTTATCTAATGAGATAAATCCCTAATGGATTTTCACCATTAGACATGCATAATAGTGTTAGATCTCGAAAGATAAATATTGTATATGCGACATCTAGCTGTTCATCAATTGATGACACCTTAGACTAGTATTTTTACAATATGAAACAAGAAGATTATATAAATAAGATTACTTTGTCTTTCGCTAATCGAAGCATCGTTGGATTCTTATTTAAACAACGAAATTATCCTAATTCCTCTTAGCTTATTCATTTCGAATTAGCTCAATAACATATCATTGGATGAATGGTCTATAAATCATTTCATGTCATTCTATATTTTTCTCTTAAGAAATTAAATGACGCATATGATTATAATTCTGAAATTCTATTCCCAATTGATATAAATCCTCAATCTTAGAAATCTCCTACTTGTATGAGCAAATCTGACTTAGAGTTTAAATTAGTAGTGGTGGTCCAAGATAGAATTACTCATAATATTTGGTATAAATTTAAGTCTTTGACTTTAATTTTAGATTCCAAACAGAAATTTTCTTATATTTCTAATTCCAGAATACAATACAGTTACACTTTCTCAAGTGTTTAATATCCATCTTCTATTAATGGATTCAAACTGTATGGAATATGAGTTTAGTATTCTGTGACCAGGATCCACTTGCAGTATTCTATGAACTCATTAAAGTAACTAAACCTAAGTCATCAAACGACACAACCATATTTTTTTTAATCTATGGCATTTGTATCTTGTTCATAGTGGTTTTGACAAGATCAATCTCTGCAAAGAGTTAATATGCCTCTATCCACTGAAAGTAGTTCATCTCATTCGCAGATGGATGTACATTCAGGGGTGGATATGAGTTTTTCGTTGTATTCTTAAAACGATCACTCTAGATTACACCTTATGCAAAGAAATTTGAAATGTTTGAAAAATTTCATTAATTTCTAGCAATGGTTAAACACCATTAAGGTAAGTGGTTAAAGATCTTGCGAACTGATAGGGGTGGAGAAATAGTTAGTAGATATGCAGTTCAAAGATCATCAAATTGATTTTTGAATTATATCCAAACTTACCTCCCCAGAAATTTTGAGTTGCATGTTGATGATTAGTTACTAATCGTTGCCTAATTCCTTCTATGGTAATACAATTTAAGAATGATGTAATGGTTGTATACTTAATGTAAATCATTACTAGATTCATGGATGACCTAATCAAAATCTTAAGAAAAGCTAGCACTGTTAACCATGGTTTGTTAGCTATTCTAAGTGATTAGGGGTGGACCATCCCATAGTCAATAGATAAGAAAGTATTTGTTTAAACAAATACTACTTTTCTAAGAAAATGACTAAGTCTGAAAATAAAGTAGCAAATAAAGGAGATATTTTTTTCTTGATTCTAAAAGTGTTCTATCATCTTATATGACATATGATGATCCCACTGCCTCTGTTGTCTTGTCACAACTAAAGAGGTTAATACCATTTAGATTTCTTAGACATAATTCACGATACCTTGTCGTAGTGGGAGAGTTTCTAGGAACTCACCTTCTTATGACTTGGGAGACACTAGTGATTAAAATCCATTGTGAGTTTAAACAAGTAATGGATTGTCAAGATAAGAAACTAAGAAAAAAAGCCAATAGAACTATGTTTTAATCCATTCACATGGAGCAACCTAAACTTTCTATTACAAGGACATAAAAGGAAATTTTCGTTAATAAGTCTATTCAATGGACTTAACAAAACTTCTTGTTCCTAGTATTATAGGTTTGAGTTTATCTAAACCTATGGCTTGTGGTATACCTGGTAATTACTTACTATAATGCAAGCAACTTACTTTAGTAAGATGCTAAAGCATTTTGTTTCAAATGGCAATCTATAGAAGCTTCACAACTTCTTAGGCATAGATTTTATTTATCTAAGGAAAAGTCTCAACTATTTCAGAAAAGATAAAGCCATGAAAGAATTTCTTATATCAACAGTGAGAGGTCTCAGATATGCTTTAGTGTGCCTTAGACCAGACACCTGCTGTTGAGTGGGAGTAATGAGTAGGTATGAGATTAATCCAGGAAAAGAACATTAGAAGACAATCAATTAAATCTTAAGATAAAGAAGAGGAACTATATGTTAGTCTATAAGGGTGTGTTTAAAACTCTTAGACTACACCTCATCAGATTTCGAAATTTGCCTTTGTGCTAGAAAATCTTTCTGATAAGATGGTGATTACTCTGGGGGTGGAATAGTGATTTTGGAGAAGTGTAAACACTTATCTGAAGTCTCTAGGTCTACCAGAAAGGGACTGAATGTTAAAGTTGCAGGAAAGGTACTTATTCAGTCTAAGGAAAGTTCTATACATTTTTGGCACCATTCCAAATTGCCTTAACTACTAGTGTTACTTCCTGAATAACCAAGAAGTAGTTGCCAAAGATATAGAATCCAGTATCCCAAGAGAGTAGACATATAGAGAGGAATTTCACATTATCAATGATTTTGTGATTAAGGAAGAGTAATAGTGGAGAAAAGGTTGTGTTTAATTCAACCTTTCAGATCCTATTACGAGGAGTTTACTACTACTACACTTGATTTGTATATCAAGGTGTTGAGATTATTTGAAATGCACATTTTGTTTTATATTAGTGCAAGTGGGAGTTTGTTGGGTTTTATGCCCTAAATAAAACTCATTTCAATATAATCAGATTTACTTATTAATATAGATCAAAAATAACATTTAATGTTGCATGGTTCACATGATTTATTTCATGATTATATGTATATAATGTATGAATTCATCTGAAACCGTTTTCACATACTTGATCCTGTTTATTGTGATGTCAACACATTGGAAAGTAAACATGACTATGTGAATAAAGATTCCTAGATTTATCAGACATAGGGTTTTACTGATATGATAATCTACAATAGAGTTTACTTGCATTTGGAGAAATGCTATGTTCTTTCCAGAGCATTAGTTAAAGTAAAGCTCAGGTTGGATGCATGGAGTATGCATCGGAAGGGACCGATATTGAACTTTGACTTAGATTTATTAAACTTACCGTAATATCTATTCAAGTCAATATCGCCTAGTTGATCCTAGATCAAATGATCTTAATCCTGTTATGATTAGGCTCAATCTCAAGAGGCTATTCGTGTTTAAGCCTACTTTTAGGTCAGGGTGATACGTACATTTTGGGAACACGGTAGTGCAATTGAGTGGAAGCGCTAACATAAACATGGAATCTATAGCTTCTATCTGGGGAATAGTAAGTAAAAGATGATCTCCTTCGAGCTTGACCAAACGAAAATAAATGGTGGAGATCTCATTTCACATAAGCTGAAATATCATTTATACGAGGTTAAGTGTTTTAAGGATTAAATACATTGTAGGGTGTAACGGTAATCTAATCCCTTTACAGTGTAGATCATTCATATAGAGGACCATTGATCAAATTAGGATTATAACAATGGATAACTAATGATGTGTCTATATGGTGGAACATATAGAACATTCTATATACTGAGAGTGCAATTCTAAGTTCTATGCGTGGATTCAACGAAGAATTAATAAGTCAGTGAATTTAGGTTATAAATTCTTGATCTGCTTATTGGAAGCTCGGTTATATAGACCCATGGTCCCCCCACTAGTTGAGATAATATTGCTTGTAAGACTCATATAATTGGTTTTGATTAATCAATTATAATTCTCAAATTAGACTATGTCTATTTGTGAATTTTTCACTAAGTAAGGGCAAAATTGTAAAGAAAGAGTTTTAGGGGCATATTTGTTAATTATGATACTTTGTATGGTTCAATTAATAAATATGATAAATGACAATATTATTAAATAATTATTTATAGTTATTAAATAGTTAGAATTGGCATTTAAATGGTTGAATTAGAAAATTGGCGTTTTTGAGAAAATCAGATGCAGAAAAGATAAACTGCAAAATTACAAAAGTCAGGCCCAAATCCATACAGATAGGGCCGGCCACTTTTTTAGGGTTTTACCTCTGATATTTTCATTATTTTAATGCCAAATAATTCAAACCTAACCCTAGTGGAATGCTATAAATAGATAGTGAAGGCTTCAGGAAATTTACACTTAAATTTTCTACTTTTTCATTTAGAAAAAACTGAGCCTCTCTCTCTCCCTATCTTTGGCCGACCACTCCCTCTCTCTCTTCTTCCTCTTCAATTTCGAAAATTACTTAGTGTTAGAGTAGTGCCCACACACAACAAGTGATACCTCAATCATAGTGAGGAAGATCGTGAAGAAAGACTTTCAGCAAGAAGGAGTTTCAGCACTAATGAATCAGAGAAAGAGATCCAGGTTCAGATATTGATAATGCTCTGCTACAGAAAGGAATCAAGGGCTAGATATTTGAACGGAAGGAGTCATTATATTCCGCTGCACCCAATGTAAGGTTTACTAAACTTTATATGTGTTTATTTCATCGTTTTAGAAAGTTCATATTTAGGGTGTTAATCAACATACTTGTGAGTAGATCTAAGATCCTGGTAAAATAATTTCCAACACTGTGATCAAATCGAATTTAGACCGCCCAAATCTAGCTTCGATTTTACCCACGTAAAACCACACTTCATCATTTTTGACCTCACTCACTTTCTTCTTCCTTAGTAACAGTTGATGCACAATAACCTCAGAGAATTTCAATTCACTGGCATTCCAAAAAACTCCAAAGGGCGTCTCCTTCACCTTCTGAGTCAAGTCAAAAGCTTCAAATTTAGCATTTATTGAAGCAAAGTACTCGTTCCCTTTGTAAGTTATACGCCATGAAAAGTGCTCTGACAATGGGAGAATAAGTTCTTGAGTCATTTGCATTTACAAAGATTAATTAGATTATATCGCATAATAATCGCACAGAAGTCGCATAAAGACATGAAGATATCGCACAAATCGCATTTAAGTCGCACAAACATCACAAAAAATCGCATAATCACAGCAAAAAATTTATAGGCTACTGTCAATTAGAATCGCACAAATATCGCATAGTAATCGCATAATATCGCCAAAAAATCTATAACAAAACAACACAAAAATCACATAATATCGCTAAGAAAATATACAACTCAACAGTTGAAAATTTATAAGGTATTGTCAAGTAAATCGAGCAAAAATCACATAGTAATTGCATAATATCGCTAGAAAATTTACAACACAACAACCTATTCCACATCGCTCAAAATCGCACATATCGCACAAAAATCGCTGAACATACCCAAAACACATATACCTATGTAAACTCGCACAATATCGCACACAAATCGCATAATGTCGCAAAAAATACAAAACCAGGTAAAAAAATTTAGCACGAAACCCATAATTTTCCCATATTTTTCTTGCACTATCACAAAAACACATACTAAATCACAATTTCAGTTTAAGCACAAATTCATCCACAAATTAAGACATATTTTAAGGATAAATTAAAACAAAAATTTCAAAAAAATACCTCTTTTAGCTTAACGGTGGAATGTGGGACGGTGGCGGTGGTAGGGATGGTGCTCCGAGACTGGTGCGAGTGGGTTTTGGGGGTTGCTGGGGTCTCGAGTGGGTCGATGGGTTGTCGGGGTCGATTGGGTTAGTCTTCGTGTTGATGGGTCGTCGGGGTCGATGGGGTCGTCTTCGTGGGTCGATGGGGTTGATTGGTCGTCTGGTTCGAATGGAGGGGTTGGGTTTGACGGTGCTGGATCAAACGGAGGGGGAGGGTTTCTCGGATGGGGGTTCGAATGGAGGGTGAAGGAGGAGAGAGAGAGGGCCGTTAGAGAGAATGGGGGGAAGGTGAAAGAGTAGCGGTAATTTTGGAAGGAAATTGAAAAATTGGCATTTATTTATTATGTGTACATTTTTGGTTTAATTAAACACCATGTGTAATTTTTTAGCATAATATATCAAATTTCCCTACTAATACTAGTGACAAAAACTCATTGTTCACAAAAATATTAATATCTATAATTTTCCATAATAAAATTTTCTTAATTATTTTAACAAAAAAAAAAAGAAAGTGTTATGAAATAATATAAAATAATATAAAATAATATAAAGTAGATGAGAAGAAAGAAGAAGAAGATGAAGAGAGAAAGAGAAAGTGAATGAGAATTTCTGAGTTGTTTATTCCAATGGGGTGAACCCCTATTTATACAAATACAAGAGTGAGATATTAAGAAACTAAGAAAAAGGGAAACTAAGGAAAAGATGAATGTTGATTACAATTCAAGGTAATAAATAAAAGATTTGGGCATCCACATAATTATTAATATTTATAACACTCCCCCTTGGATGTCCATAATAACTGCCTTATTAAAAATCTTGCTGAAAACTTGATCAAAGAAAAAGAGTATAGTGTAAACTAACTCCCCCTCATTTAGGCATTTGTGGAGATCTTCTAATCGACGAATTTCGATCTTGTCTGCCGTCTTCTCAAATGTTGATGTTGGTAATAACTTTGTGAATAAGTTTGTAAGATTGACACTTGATTGAATATGTTGAACACCAATATGCATTTTCTTGAAGCGTATAAAGAAGAATTTCGTGAAATGTGTTCTAACTCTATCTCCTTCAATGTACCTCCTTTTAGTTGAACGATGCAAGCAGTGTTATCCATAGAGAATTGCTTGGGTTGATACTTCTTTATTGAGTGCAATCCATATGTTTCTCGAATATGCTATGTCAATGATCTCACTCACACACATTGTCTACTTGCTTCATAAAATGCAAGTATGTTAACATGATTTATAGTTGCCTCGTTAAAAACCTTGCCAGAAAAACCCAGTGGGACAAAATCTGAGCTAGGGAAAAGAGTATAATATATATTTCATATTCATAATTATTTGCAAGTTGCCTCGTTAAAAACCTTGTCAGGAAAACCCATTGGGACAAAACCTGAACTAAGGGAAAAAGAGTGCAACATGAATATGTCTTCCCCTCATGCACATATGATCCATAATTCTTTTGGTGATAATATATCTCATAAGATTATTGTTATCACTTTTAAAATATCACCATATATAATCTTTGATCATATATTTTCTATAACTCTTCTAGAGTATGTATGGACTTCTAAATTATAGATGAGGGGTTCGTGGAACATTAGTCTTTATCCAACTAATTGTATCATTCATGTGTGTACACAACTTTGTTCATACGAAAATTTAAAATTTCAAGTAGATATGAACATAACACATTAATGGTACTATAAATTTTCATTTGTGACAATGATGGTACTCCAAGACCATATATTTATTCCATCTTGTTTTATGATCTTAATTTCCATATCAAATGATCATATATCTATAATTCTTGATACATATGAAGTACTTCAGGACTTCAATACTAATGAACAAACTTTATACATTAATATTTCTCTAAATACAAAAGAAATAAAAGTTTGTTCTTCAATTAATCAAAAACTCTTCAAGAGTCTATCACAACGTATAATTTACGTATTTATATTGCATAGACAACCATAGGTATTTTTCAAATAATAATTTACTTACATGTCTTTATTTCATACAAAGATCTTTGTCATATAGTGCGCGCGACTTTGAATTTATATCACTTAAGACATGTATTAAATTCTTCTAGAATTTTTAGATAAGGCTTATTTCAAATTCTCACTATATTAGGAGCTCCAAATAAATAACCTTTTGTTGCAACATTTATGTGACGCTTATAAATCCTCATAAAATATATTCCAGGCTATAATCAAATCATGATTATATTTTCTCAATATTTAAGCCTTACTTCAATCAATCTCATGTCTATGCAAACTTTGTACAACAATTCATTATGTACAAATACATATATGCAAATTTCTCATTAGAAATATTTATTTGCACACCCTACAGGTCTTACTTCACTTTATGTGAGTAAATTTGCCTGGATTGCGTCATAATATTTTGGCCAAAAATCAAAATGTATGTCGATGATTCTCGACAAATCTAATACCATGATCCTTGCTATCTCATGTTAATTTATTGCATATGCAAACATTCAATATTTATTGTCGACAAAAATTTCAATAAATGATAATTTCCTCCCATATTGACATAACTTATAGAGATCTCTTTAAATTACATATTTTTCAAATATGTTTATCATTTATAGGTACCTATATAGAATCACTTCAGGGATTCAATTATGATCAAATGTGTTATGTCTAACTTCTCTTGGGAGTCTTTTCGAGTACCGTTTTCATCACGGTTATCATTTTAATACTTTATAACATTAAGGTATCTCCATGAGTACCTCTAGATTTAACAACTTCAGGGCAAATCAAATGAACATTTATTAATAATTTCTACATTGTTCATTTACGCTTCAGGCGTTTTCAACTCATTCTATCTCAACTTTGAGTAATATTGATTTGCAGTTGGTATATATCATTTTGAACTATATCGTTCTTATAACTTTGTGCAAGGATCATTTTTCAAAAATTATCATCGATCCCAACTGCTTCTCTCCCCCTGATCGAGAGAATTTTTAAAAATTGTGATATCTAATAATATTAATATACCTGTAGGGATTTCAGTATATCACAATGAATCAATATTTGTTTAAACTCATATATACTATATGACATTGAACTTCAGGTTCAATAAACTTCAGTTTCAAGTTCAATTCTTATGAACTTAATTCATTTCTAAGAATGACTCATACGTGTATAATTAGAAATACATAAATTTACACATTTTGTAAATGCATGATTATATAATCTTATCACATCGATAAGAAACTATGCAATAAAAATCTAACAATGGCTCAAGATTGTTAAGGAAATATAATTTAAATATTTTCTATGTGCAAATATATGCACATTCTTCTTTTGAGCCTTATAAATTAACAATGAGAAGAATCTTCTGGTTCTTCAACAAAATTTAGTCAAATTTTTTGACAATTTATTGCATATGATTGATCATGTCAAAATAATTCAATTCATGAACTTCAGGTTCACTATAATTTGTATTTCAATGAAACTTTCAAAATGTAATGTAAATTCATTACAACATAATCATTACAAGTTTCATTTTTATATACATGAATAATATAATTATATTATTCTCCAAAACAGATACACTCTTCAGGAATCACTATCATCAATTCAATGATGTGTATAATTTAAAATGTACATGACAACTTCATCATGTTGTTATAATGGTCAAATAGATATAACCATAATATATCATTCATGTTTCCTGGTATCTTTTTAACAAGTCGTCTAATTTATTAATAGACTATTCATCAGTCTAATTATCATGACTTGATATATTATATATTTAAATGTACAACAAGTACATATAATAAGTTATTTCTTATTATACTTTCATAACTAGATAAAAGTTATACATCTAGGTACATACAAATATATTTTACTACTCTAAGTAGCAATTGTATGTAAGACTTCTTTAGGAAGCTTTTCAAATAATTATTTTGTGATTCTTTATCACTTTGATTATATTGGATCACTAACAAATATTAGTAAATTATATATCCACTTTTGGGAATATGCAAATTGAATTATATAGTAACTATATATATACATATCCTGTACTAACAATAGTTTGAAACTATTGATTTCAAGAAATAATAAAATATGCACATATTAATTTGCTTCTGGCATTACCAATATATGTGAAATTTATATTCTTTGAAATAGAATTTCATGTCTATTCATTCTCTTCAGGGAATGATATTTAAATATTCTAAATGTACAATCAATTTGTACAATTCACACTTATTCAATAATCAAATATACTTTTATCTTGATTATAAGTGTGTCCGTACTATAGGTACGCGACTACTATTATTCAATCCCACACATGATATATAGATTTCATGCACTTTGATTGTGTGTGGTATTTCATCTTTTTGTTGTTTTCAATTTCTTCTGGAAATATTTGAGTAGCAAACAATGCCATTGATTATTTAAAATCATTACATTCACTTCGGGGAATGACGTTGAACAAGTAGAACATTATTATAAATTTCTTAAAAATTTATTACTTGTTCATCCATAAAAATATAAGAAATTATTCAACAATTTCTTTTACGATATTTCAAAGAATATATGAATGCAATTTTTGCATAGTCTCCAAAATGTATGCAAAATTTAATCTTCAATATATGTCAGATTCAATAATTTCCAACATTGCAAGTAATAACAATGTATAATAACATGACTAATACGAGGAATCTTTAAAAGTGATTGACTTCAATTCGTATCATTCTCTACAGGGAATGATGAACAATAAATACTGCCTCATGTATTTAAATAACATTAGTCATGCTCATTGTTATTCTTATACTTTAATGTTTCAATGCAATTTTCTTAACATTCTTTTTGGGTATTCAAAACCCACTATAAAATTGCATCAATAATAATCATTTTTAATGATTCTTTAGTTGTATTCACATAAATACAATCATTTTTTTTTCTTCGATAAATATAAAACATTTACTTTAGAAAATGTTTGTCAAAATCTATATCGATATTAGATTATTTTTCATTGTCCTCAAAGAATACAAGAACATATATATAAATATGTATTCATCTCTTTCATTATATATTCATCAACTATATAATGAATATTACGTTTGCATAATCTTCAGGATATATGCAAGATTTTATTAAGGACGCATAATCATCATGATATATGCAATATTTTATCGAGGATGCATAATCTTCAGGATATATGCAATATTTTATCGATGATGCATAATCTTCAGGATATATGCAATATTTTATCGATGATGCATAATCTTCAGGATATATGCAATATTTTATCGATAATACATAATCTTTTGGATATATGTATAATTTATATAGATTTTCTCTATCATATCATAGGTACACATATATTGTAAATATTATGAATGATAAGAACATAATATATATATATATGAAATTAATAATAAATATATAAAAACATATACATACATATAATATATAGATATATAGATAAAAAGAAAAAGGAAACCAAATGATTCTTGAAATTGTTTCAGTCAGATGAGTATATATAAATATATATTTAGTGTATCGTGACTTTGAAACAATTCAAGAACTTTAACAAAATACTTACATTGGGTCTTAGGCAGAGACTCATGCTTGAAGCTTGGGCAGAGACTCGTGCTGATAACGTGTTATGAAATAATATAAAATAATATAAAGTAGATGAGAAGAAAGAAGAAGAAGATGAAGAGAGAAAGAGAAAGAGAAAGTGAATGAGAATTTCTGAGTTGTTTATTCCAATGGGGTGAACCCCTATTTATACAAATACAAGAGTGAGATATTAAGAAACTAAGAAAAAGGGAAACTAAGGAAAAGATGAATGTTGATTACAATTCATGGTAATAAATAAAAGATTTGGGCATCCACATAATTATAACAGAAAGAGAAATTTCCTTAATTATTTGTAGAAATTTCTTAACAGAGCAGTGTTAGAGTGTATGTCATAATTTTCAGTTTTTGAAAAAATTTCCAATGAGCCCATTAGAGATAAGTGGGCCAATTTGGGAAGATTGCTGGACCAAGAAATCGTTTGGGGTGGTGGGGTGAGGGGTTCCAATTCTCAAATCAAAGACAATGGTCCAAGATGTCATCATCGCCCATACTTTCGACTCTTCCAATGGCGAATCCTATACTTCTCAGAGGCTCTCCGCTCCTCCGCCTCCGACTTCAACTTTACCACTACAGACTCTCTCCCTCCTTCATATCACCCCCTCGTTGGCATTTGTTATCCACTGCCGCCATTGACTCCACTCGCCCGGAGGAGAAAGCGTCCTCATCTACTGCTAACTCCGGTTCATTACACAGCGTTAAGGACTCCCCCAAATACCAGAGGTGGAACGATGCTGATTACCGCCAGTGGAAAAATAAAGAGGACGAGATTCTCAAGGACATCTCGCCTATTATTTTGCTCACCAAGGACATCCTTCATTCGGGAATGTGAGTGTTTCTTCTCCTGGATGTGCCCAAATTTTCATTATCTATATGTATATATACAATTTTAAATTTGGTATAAATTGAGGAAGTTTAGGGAATTAAGTAGTATTTTGAAGATAAGGGACTGGCTTTTTGGAACTATGGTTTGTGCTATCGAACTAACTAAGAGCAAAGAGAACTTATCGTTGTTGGCAGTGGCTGCATATTCGTTTTATGAAGGATTATTTAAACTGTGAAGCTCAAGTTTTGTGCTGTTTATGGTCCGAAATGGTCACTTATGGTTGTGGGCTGTGGTTGCTTATTCGTTTATTAATGAGGGTTTTGAAGCTGTTATGCTCAAGTCTTGCTGCCTACGATCTTAAATGTCACCTATACTAGATGGGATATTCTTAAAGTACTAGAAGTTTAGAACTGAAAGGGCATTCTAATCTATGGCGTCCAGGAAATTCCTGTTGAGGGGGTTACGTTTGAAATCGATAAAAAGTTAATTGGAGAAGGAGAAAGGGGGTAACTAAGTGAAGTACCTGTTGTTTGCATTTTTTTTTTTGCTTGATCAGATGGCGGTTTATTTCTGAAATCTTATTTGTGCTGGTCAGTGTGGAGTCATTCTGCATCCCATGCGTGCTATGATTGTCCTTTATCTTCAACTTTTAGTATTTAAAGTCAGACTGTTGTTCATGTGCTTGTTATTGGAGTGTGTTACATGATACATAACTCTAACTGATTTCTCTTTCCAGGTATATGGATGGAGAACGATTAACACCTGAGGATGAGAAAGCTGTGGTGGAAAGGCTTCTTGCCTATCATCCACATGCTGAAGATAAAATCGGATGCGGACTTGATTCTATTATGGTAAAAATGCAATTTACTCTATCATTGTGTTCTATTGCTTCGATTCACTGAGTTGCATTACTTTATAAAGTCATCCCAACCTTCTTGCTGACTAAGTTATACAGAGTAGAGCGATAGATCTTATGCTATTTTGTTGTCATTATATGCACATATTGCTTGCTTCTAACTACTTAGTCCATTCTTCTCTCCAACCCCCATCCCCATCCCCACCCCCACCCCATCACATCACACACACGCACACAATGTATGTGAAGTTCATTTGAAATGCTTCTTTAGTTTTTTTGCCACTTTGAGAACCTGTGCAAGTTTGTGTGTGTGCTCTTTCCTTTTAATGGTTTGATGCCATGAAACACAGCACTTTTCTGTTGAATTTTATAATGCTAGTTCAGTGAGACTAATACAATTTGATTCCACACGCTGTTAAGGAACAAATGTACTTATAAAGGAACAATTATTTACACTGTATGTTTAATTGATTTTATTTATCATAATTCAGTAAAATTTCCTAATGCAATTAAATGATGTTTGTGATACCTTTTATATTTCTTTTTTTGAAATGATTTTATATTTTTTAATATAACAATTAATATCTTTAATTGGATATAAGATCACACCAATCACCCTGATTTTAGAGATAATGCTATTGTAAACTGGGAAAGAAAATGCTAAATTATAATGTGGATTTTGAACATTTATTCAATGGGTTATGTTTGTTATATTGTAAGAAGAGAAGATAAGCACTTGAATATTAAAGTGTTATTGAAGAGGAGTAGAGAGGAATGTGATTATTTTCTTCTTCTTTTGATTGTTTTGGTTTTCTGGTTTTTGGTCTTTCTTTGTTTTTGCGGCTCTGTCTTAAAGGTCATTGAGTGTGTGTATGATATATCATTGGGATGTGTGTTTTTGGTTAATGAAGATTTGATATTAATTTTTAGAATAAATGAGATTTTTACCCCTGAACTATGAAGCATATAGGGTTCTTTCCTCATAAATTACTTTTTTTTTTTTTGTAAAAAATTCTCTAGTAACTATGGAAATAAATGCAAATTTTCCCCTTTCGTTGCATTTCGGTCATTTTTTGAGATAATTTATTGATGTGGCCACAAACTGTGTGTATAATTACAGTATGAGGGCTTTTTAACTAATTTAAGCTAGTTGGAACCAAGTATAACAATTAAACATGCAAACATTAACTCTAAATTTACGAATACACGTTCTCAAATTTTATTGTTAGAGTACTATTTATGCAATTATTTTTTGCCTGAACTCCCGAAGTACAGTAGGTCAGTCTTAAACCAGGAAGCTTGTTAGGCACTAGGATTAGTAGGGTGTGCTAGCATATAGTAAATAATAAGAGTATATGAGTTTTTGTTTGGGAAGGTAGTATTGACTATTGAGTGAGAAATTACTATATATAGGTAAGTAAGGGAAGAATTGGGTCAGGCAATGAGTTGAGTAAAACTCTTTGCATCAAAGGGGCCTAAGGGCTCCCATAATTCATAATTATTTATCTCTTATACTCCATATAATTTTCCCACTGTTTGGATACTATTGTGCTACTATTGCTATTGTTGGTGCTATTTGCTACTGGTTTGGTTGATCGAAATAGGGTCACATCAATTGGTATCAGAGCACCAATTCTCGGTGAATGCTGTCAACGAGAATGGAGGAGAAAGTTGTAGCAATGGAGAAAAGAATGGAAGCTGATATGAACAACATAAAAGTAGACTTGAGTAGTATCATATCGGACAAAAACACCATTAATGATTTTTGAAAATCTATCTCAAACATTGGCAGACCATTCCGAAGAGATGGAAATGGCAATAAGAGAACACAATTGCACGTTTGCTAGGCTTGCCAGCTTTAGAGAAGGCGTTAGTGAGACACACACTGTATTGTCGGATCGCTCTTCTTCTTGTTCATCCGTGCTAAGGCTATACGGAGAACCAACAAAGGGGATTGACTAGTTTCAGCTGTTGGTTGACTCGCCGGAGGCGGTGGAGAAGAAGATTCAGCGGCTGTTGATGGTTTCGAAGAAAGAAGAGCGACAGAAACCGATGCTAGAGAAGAAGGTTTTGCTGGATACGACTCTTCCAGGAAGTATTATCTTGATAGTGATGTTGCCAGAGATGAACCTGTAGTGGGAGTCGTCGCCTGAGAAGAAGAAAGAGGAGACGTGGCTGTTGGTGGGGTCGCCTAGGCAAAGAGACGTGATGGAGACGTTGTCACTCATAGAGTCGCCTGAGAAGAATGATAAGGAACCGTTGGTAGTGACGTCGAAAAAGAACCAGCCACTAGACATGGTGCCGGAGAAGATGTGTTCGCAGACTACGATGTCGGAGATCGGGAGATGGTTTTATTGCTGGAGACAATGATGAAGAAGTCGCTGTCAACTGTGTCAACATTGATCATGTTGTGGGATACAACTTAAGGTGAAAAAAATGTCACACTTAAACCCTAGAGGAAATTACACTCATTATGATTTTTTAAAACTTTGTTACAAAAATATGACACTTTTAGGTTTTGCCACTTTTTATGGCATATTTTAGTTTTTAAATTATTTTTTGGTATCTTTTATGCCATATATGTGTAAATTTAATTTTTAAATTCCATATTTGATGTTTAGATAAATTATTTCAAAAAAAATTTAAAAATCTCAAAGTTATTTCTTCTCCTCCATTCAAGTACCCTACCTGCCTCACCCCTCAATCGTCCATCTACCTACCTCCATTCACCAGCAACACATCTAGCAACCGACAACTCAAACAGACATTGGATATAAGATCTCCACCACCAAAACCCCACAGGATCAAACAAGTCATGTCGTAGTTGGAGGTCTAGATACTAGTTTCAAAAATTGAAAAACCAGTTTCAACATAAACAAATCTTATATGAGTTTTGGTATTCGTAACTGGTTTCTTTATTAAGAAACAATCCAAATTAATTTGGCCCACCTCATCAAATTTACAAGACACACATCATTAATTACTAAAACTAATTTGGTCTACTTGCTTTCTACTTCGAGTGTCACTGAAATAATAAAACACGTGAGCCCAATGTTTATTTCAGCCCATGAGTTTGCCACTTGGGATCCAGGCCCACAACTAGAAATAAATCCATTGGGTCACTATGATGGGTAACTGGTTGGTCTTATGGGTTCTTGTTCAGGCTCATTTCACTATCTGTAACCAAGAAAAAGGGCTACATCTTCGAAACATGTGTTTTGGTCCCAACTTGAAGCGTCAACGAACGACCTTGAGATGTCTTTTCCCTCGTACCAAAAAACGACCCAAGGTAGATCGTGTGGTGGTCGAACCTTCGAACATGCCGGTGGTGGTGGTGGCTTTGTCAACATCTTGGGATCTGGGCAAGTTGTCTTAATTTTCTTCTCCTCGATCACGAACACGACTGTTCTAGTGCTGCTGCAGTGTTAGGTCTTTGATCGAGGTAGAAAGCTGAAATTTATTGGTTCTTTTGTGGATCAGAACCTTAGTTTCTGAGGAGGTGGCTATGCGAATGACATTGCTGGAATGGTTTTTCGATTGAGGTCGACTCGTTGAGTGGTGGTTGTTCTTTTGTAGCTTGCGCAACTAGCCAAAACATTCACTCACTGGCCTTGTTCCTTGCATTGGTACCCTTAAATTAAGACTGTTCCACTTCAATGGATGTTTGACAGAGGACGAGCTTATTCGAATTTAGCGCTTGGTGCCATCAATCATCTTGAGGACAAGGTGAAACCCTAGCGGCCGGTAATATTGGGCACTAGGATTAGTAGAGTGTGCTAGCATATAATAAAGGGGAACTTACAAAAATACTGAAATTTGAAATATTTTCAAATATACTGTTATAAAACAATAGTGGAACACAATACAAAACAACTAAAACAACAGTTGAACAACTTTAAAACAACAGTGGAACACAGAGGAAACTTAACACAGTATACAATATAAAACATATACAACATTTTTGAAAAGCTTCTGCCCTACATTAAAAAGAAAAAAGTGGAAAATTTCAGTATGTGGTGTAAAAAACCCTATAATAAATCATAAGGGTATATGAGTCTTTGTTTGGGAAGTTAATATTGAGTGAGAAATTAATATATATAGGTAAGTAAGGAAAGAATTGGGTCAGGCAAATGAATTGGGTAAAACTTTTGCATCAAAGGGGTCTAATGGCTCTCATATTTATAATTAGTTCTCTCTTATTATTCAATATAGTTTTCCTACTGTTTGGATACTAATTTGCTACTGTTCTACTGGTATTCTTGTTGCTGGGTTTGTTTTGCTACTGTTTGGCTACTGTGTTATTGGTTCTCTTGAGCTAGGATACTGCGTTTTCAAAAATGAATGAAATGCTATGCAATCGAAGGAACAAATTTGCAATTATTTTCAAAGTTTGAGATGAATATTTTACAAAAATTAATATTAATAATAATTGAGTTGGCAAAACCCTATGAGTGTCATAGTTGGGGCCAAAAATGCTGTTTATTCTAATTTTTATGTTTGAAGAATCAATCAAGCCAACATTGAGATAAAATTGATGCTACAAACACAAAGCTTATTGGTGATTTACCATATCATATTTAGAAGTGCACATTCTATGTAGTTTGCAGCTGATGTAAACACATTAAATTGTTCGTACACAAGTTTTATGCTTTTGTTTTCTCTGGATTGAACATCAGGGTGGCAGATCCTCACTTAGGGTGTAAATCCACACACCATGTTGTGTTTAGTATGTGTAGCATTATCAGTTTTTAATTGGTTTTTAACTCATGTTTTCCTTGGAAGGTATTAATAATCCTGTACTGAGCACTGTGCAGAATAATATCATGTGTATTTGCTGGTGTGCATTAGGTTAAGCTTGCATTTTTGTTTCTTCGCATTGCAATATCAGCCCTAGCACACTGTATGTGTTCTTTGTTCTTTTTTAACAAGAAATCAAATGTTGTTTATTTGTCGTTGCTGAAGGTTGATCGACACCCCCAATTCAGTCATTCACGGTGCCTGTTTATCATTAGAACTGATGGAGCGTGGATCGACTTCTCATATCAGAAGTGTCTTCGACAATATGTTAGAGAGAAGTACCCATCTCATGCAGAAAGATTCATAAGAGAACATTTCAAACGCGGTAGTGGTTTATAATAAATAGTGGTAAGTTGTGACTTTTTTCGCCTTCAAATGAGGAAATTGTATATTGGTTTCGTCACCTACATATATTTAGCTCACTCAATTGTCAATGCAGCAGATAATCCTAGTGAAACTAAACAGTTTTCGTTAAAAATGTAGACAGAAAATTATTTAATTGGATTTCACTTTGTTGACTTCATCGATCTTTTGTGCTTTTATTTGTTTATTATTAAGTTGTTCTTTGCTTTCTCCGCAACTCTTTCTGGACCTACGTCTCTCTCTCTCTCTCTTCTTTTAAAAAGAAAACAAAAAGAGAATAAAAATAAAAATGATTAGTTTTGCTCAATCCATTGGACCTACTTATGAGATAGTTGTAGTACCTGTTGACAACTTAACTGCCAATTTGCTTTGCCCACATAATGAATCTCTCCAATATTTGTTTGTTCTATAGGCTGGGTCTTCCTTGCCCCATTCGTACTTTGATCAAAGAAATTAGACGAGTACATAGCTGGAAGTTGGTATGTTTGCGTAGTTTTCACAAATGTAAATCCAAGGACATCAAAACTCATCATCTGATTATGATACAAGGCCACGATGATCAATGATGTCGTATCTCGTCCTTGGAGATCCAAATGCGTGTGCTATGGTAATCAATTCTCTTTGTAGGCAATGCTATCTTGTGGCTTGTTTTGGAAGAAAGGTTACAACTTAATTGTAACTCGCGTGAGACACTTAACATATTTTGATTACCGTGTTCAATGGATGAGGAATATGTTGCCTAATAACGTCTTTGATCATCTTTTGATTTTTCTTAGCCAAGGTTTAATTGCACTATTTAAAGTCCTCGCATCATGGACTTTAATTTCTTAGAGCGTCTTTGGTAAGCAAAGAAAAGGTGAGGGAAATGGTGGATGGATTTTAGGAAGAAGTTTGTTTTGACTGGAAAGGATTTTATGTAAGGTGTTTAGTTCGAGTTAAGTTTTAATGGACTCTCTCCCTTCTCCTAATACTGAAAGTAAAGAAACATTCCCTTTGTCTCCTTTTTCTTTCCTTGAATTGTGCAGCTGTTCTTTCTATCTTGTCTCTCTTAACAAAGCATAATGATAAGTGATGTATCTCTGTATCACTGGTAACAACTACTCGCTGAACTGACCAATACTTCAGCTTAATTTTCAATTATAGTTTGATAAAATATGGAAGTGGTTGAGACCGAGGTAATTTAAGTTAGTAAAGGGCCAATGGCAGCTAGGAATTCTGTCTAGTTTAGGTAGTAGCTCCTTTCTAGTCAAAAATATAGTCTGGAAGAATTCAGAGAAACTTGCTGTTGTCAAACCATAGATGAATGATGGAGTATTACGGAGTCATTACCTTGACTTAGCACTAGTAATATGCCTCAGAAATTCAAGGGGACAAAATGTTCGACAAAACATGGACTGGATCATTACAAGTCCTTGCAAGGCATGTTCACCTTACTTACTCTCTTGCTAATCGAGTGCGTTAGGTAATTTCCAGTCCCCCACCAAAAAAAAAAAAATGTTTCTATGTTATTAGGTGGTGAAGTGTTAGTACTAATGTAATTATTAGTTTTTGTTTGTTATTCTTATCTTTATTATCTCTTTTGCTCCAGATCTTAAATCTAACTTTTTCTCCTTGGAGTTTAGACAGCAAACATATTATCTTTTTTAGTGTGAAATATTCATTCATAATTTAAGCATGTTTGTAGAATTCCCATAAATGTATATCAGAATAGTAGATTTCTCTAGTTTTCGAGGGGTAAATGATTAGATTTAGATCTCAAACTAAGGAGAGTATAGGAATAAAAAGGTTTAGTGTCATGAGTTATCGTCCTTGTGGGCAATTAGTTAAGAGGTCAACGCCTCTCATCTCATCACACCACTTGAAGCAAGAACATCACATTTACATTTTACAGCCATCTTTAGTAGTTAGCCTAAATTATGAGCAACTGATAGCAATAATTAGAGGTAAAACATGATCATTAAGTTGAGATGAATTTTATATGGTGGGGACTCAAAAGTAGGAATATCCTCTACACAGCTGGAGAAAATCTCACGTGGGCCCTACTACTTTCACTACCCCATGTATGACTGTGGTTTACTTGGTAATTAAGTTTCACAGATGCAGTCGAGTGAATGATCAATTTAGTTATTAAAATAAAAAAAGAAAAAGAAAAAAACCACACACAAATGGAGAATATTTTCTACCAACATGAACTCGTGATTTTTCATTTGTCTAGCTCATTATCATTAACCAAGAGTATGGGGTTGATCAACAAGGATATTTGATGAGTTCCAATAAAGAGAGTTTTGCTTTCTGCTACTGTGATTGAAATGCAAGAAAATGAACCACTTTCTGAATTTTGAGAGAGAGAGAGAGAGCTGTGCTTCTCTGACTTTGACCAAAATGATAAAAACATCTAATGTTTTGTTGCAGGAAAAAGAAAGAAAAATGAGCAATAATGATACTTGATGAGGTATACCCAAAAGTAATAACGTATTAATGGAGTTAGAAAAAATGTCAAAAAGGTCCCGCACCTTGTTAGTGTCATATTGCCATCAAATCTTATATAATAGTATTTTTATTCCATGAATTTTAATATGTACCAAATCATGTTTCTTGAACTTTTAAAGTTGTTAAAAATATCCCTTGAATTATTGAAATTGTTAGATTTAAGAAATTTTGTCTAATTTCATTTAATTTTACCATTTCAGTGATTGTTTATGTATTAAAGCAAACTCCCTAAACTTTAATATCTACCAAATCATGCTCTCGAACTTTGACATTTACTAAATTACGTCCCATGAACTTTTATCCATCTTAAATTTTTTTACTAAAATTAGAAAAAGTCTTTAAATCCAACAATCTCAATAGTTCAGAGGCTTTTTTAATGACCTTAAAAGTTCAAAGGGCATAATTTGGTACATGTCAAAATTTAAGAGATAAAAATTCTAATTAGTCTTAATATAATAACTCTTAGGCTATATTTGAAAGTTGAATTTTTATATAAAAAAAAATAGCAAAAAAAATATAATTTTTAAGATTGATATGGACAATTTTGTTGAATTATATTTGTTTTTATACGATTTTTCTTTTTATACTAAATATGAAAATTTATAATTTTGCTTTTTTTTTTTTCTATATTTTTGTTTGAGTAATTTGCGGTATAAATACCTAAGTTTAACTCCTAGTTGTAAATAAATACTTAAGTTTAATTTTTTGCGGTAATAATACCTAAGTTATATTTTTGGAACTCGGTAGGTAGCTAACAGTTAAATATTATGTCATTATCCACATATCATTTTTTTATTGGTATATTTAAATTATTTTTTTTAACAAAATAAAAATTTAATGACTTGGACCAATTAGGAATTGCCACGTGGCAATTTACTTAAATACTTACAAAACTTTCAGAATTATAACTTTAAGTATTATCACCGCTAAAAATTAAACTTAAGTATTTAAGGAATTAAACTTAAGTATTTATGCTGCAAATTACTTTTTTTGTTTTCGCCAAAATCCAACTTACAATATATGCTTAGCGAAATTACTAACTAATTTCAATAGGCCATTCTTAGGAAATATTAAGCACCACCCAATAGCAATATTAGTTGCAAAAATATTGAAAGAGTGGCTACCTTTCCTTTTCTTTCCTTTAGTCAATAAGTTTTGGCTTGATTTTAATGGTACTTTGTTGGCGTGCGATATTAAAACACATCAACATTTTGCTTTTATTTAGCCTTCTATAGCATGAACCAGCTACTAATTTGTCATTTCATTAGAACTATTTTCAAACCCACTATATATAATTATGCCATTCTCCAGTGTAGCTTTTATTATATTCGCTTCTGCGATAAAGAACCTATAAAAGAGCGCAAGGAGGACGAAAAGAAAAGGAAGCTACGTTTCGGTCGTGCAGATGTACTAGCTAGGAATGTCTCGATACGAATAATTTTTTCTATTTACATATTCATAATCTATATGGAATTAGTATTGTCGTACAATATTTTTAGGCTTTTTTTCATGCAAGGCACGGAAAGAGGAGTTTTATTAGTTCTACTTAACAACTTTTAAGAGTATACTCTCTTGAGTTTAGAAGTTAAAACAACTTTTAAGAGTATACTCTCTCGAGTCGTTCACTCGGTTATTTGGCGTTTGGTAACACTTTTTTAATTAGTTTTCTGCTTTTAAAATTAGAAAAGTGAAAATATTTTTCAAAAGCATTTTCTATAAAATTGTTTTTACTTTTCAATTTTTTTAATTAGAAATCAAAATTTTAAAAATAAAAAAAAAAATCACTTTCAATCTTTTTCTAAATACAATTAATATTTTAGACTCCGACCAGACTCGGACCCAAATCCCCTCCCCATGGCCCTGACGCTGAACCGGACTTCTGACCAAAACTCGAATTCGACTCCGGACCTAGACCCGATTTAAATAAAATCAAAAAATAAAAATAAAAATGAACTTTACAGAACACACTTTTTTTTTTTAATTTTTAAAATTGAAAAATAAAAGTGATTATAGAAAGTATTTTTGTTTTTTAAAAAAAAACAAAAATTTTAAAAATAAATTTTTTAGTGATTAAAAAATTATAAAATAAAAATATTACCAAACGGCACCGAATTAATTACGATAGATAATTTTGGTATAGTATAGTATGTACATATATAATTCCAAAATTATAAACTAGGTTACATAAAACAATGATCTTGATCACTGAAAAGTCAAGAATAAACCACGAAAAACGAGATGATGAGAATCATGTGCTATTGATTTATTACTCATTCTACGTACGTGGGGAACAATATATCGTCTTTGGTCTTTGGCTGTTTCCAGAAAATGCTAATTTTGATTTGGACTTGGCTAAACCTACAAACAGCGGTAGAGCTAAGCTAGGCTGAGTTGGGAACCTTATTAGAATGCCTTTGTTCTTTTCTGTTCGGACTTTTCTTCAAATTAATTTAGCATACGGAAATATATTTATATCAAGACTATTTAGCTAGGTCGAGAGTTATAAGCATTGTACTTGAGAAAATAATCTAGCTGGATCTGTGTTTATATTTCTTCACGTCTATCTATAAAAAGTATTAGTAGCTAGTGTTTAAGTCCACAATTAAAGTCCCATTGAAAAATGTTCTTTTACTTTGGTCAAACAAATTAATAAGCATTTGTTAGATTTCTTTTTTTTTTTTTTTGAAAGGAGCATTTGTTAGATTTCAAAACTATTAAACTGAGTGCTTTCAGAAAAACAATTATAAATGAGTAAAATTTATTAGAAGTTATATCAAAATCCTACAAATTAATAAATATTATATAATTTTCTTTTTCTTTAAGAAAGACGTATTTCGCTTGGCTGGGTTGAGCTGGCCTTATTTTCTTGGTATGGGCTTCCACGTAGCCTTATATTAAGGTTAACTAAATAATGCATGCTACTGTGGACCGCATAGTATGAAGCATATTTGATTTTTTGATTCCGAGGCTACTACTAACTACTATTTGTGTCAGAAATCGCTGGGAAAATTAACTTCTTTTAATTTATTACTACAAACTACGCATAGATAACTTTTGATGCTCAAATAATAATTTCCCTGATTTGAGATTTTGTCCTGTGGGGGTAATAATGTAATCACAAATAATGAGAATCTCAAATTTTACCTCTTTTTAATATAAAATAAAATAAATGAGACTCTCAAATCTCACCTACCATTTTAAATTGTAACGTTATTACCCACCTCAGTGGTGGAGTTGGTAAGTTGATCAGTAAGGTTTCTTCCACACAATGAAAAATATGTATATAAAATAGAAAGCAGGGTTCAGTACAAAAAAATTCCAATTCAAATTTAATTTGTAATTCTCAATTCTCAAGGCTTTATTATTATTATTATTATTATTATTATTATTATTATTATTATTTTTTAGAACGGATATTATTATTATTATTTTTGCACAAGGTGATGTGGCATTTAATAGAAGTGACATGTAGAGAACATTTTAAGGCCCAGACAGGTAGCCTCTCCACAATAGTTCGACTGGAGAGATTTGTACGTTGTGTGAGCAGGTCTTCACCATTCAACGATGTCGAATCCTCTGCGCATGGTAACGCAGTAGAAAGAGAACTCTTCAAGGACATTTTCCATAAATATGTCCGCATTTATATCTAAATTAAATTCTTATTCTCATGTGATTGGCACACATTAATAGAGAGATTACAGAAAACTAACTTAGTTCCCCCTTTCATTCTTAATTGTTTTTGGGAAACTTAATTAATGTATTTTTTTTTATAAATAGTGGAGTCATTTTATTATTTGTGGGCGAAATCATATGTTCTTGAGAGCTACTACGTTGTTAAAATAATTGTAAACATTTTCTAAGAATTATAGGAAAAATCACTTGGCCAGCTCCTTGTGATTTCGATAATTCTTTGAAGTAATACAAGTAAAAAGAGAGTAGGCTATTACCATTATCATGGGGCTGAACCATTGGTATTCTTATTGCTTAATTATATTAATTATTATCTATTATCTTATCGCTTTAAAGACTTAAAATCGTTGGCCAAAAGCAAGGTGAATATTTTGGTGCTTTCATTGAGAGCAAAAGAATTGCTTTATCGTTTTGATTCTCTCTAAATCGTCAAAAGATGGTCGTGAATACCAGAAGGTCCCGATCCATTGAATCAACCGATCCATTGGCTACAGATCCCATTGTGTAGGCTCCTACTAATCGAAAAGATCCAACGGTGATGGATTCGAATTTGAGCACTCGTTTGCCTCCACAAGTTCTCCATTAGTAAGACCGGGAGTAACAAGTAATGTCACGACCCGAGCCCTAGGCTGTGGCAGATGTGTAATATCCATAACTTGGGTGGTCAAAGGTCACACTTTGACCCTTGTAGGAAAATAAAGCTTATAAATGATCCTTTTATCTATATTACAAAATTCTAATTTAAAAGATATGGATTAACTCCTATATTAATAAGAAAATATTAGTAATAAAATCAGGACCACTCATCAATATAAAAGAGCAGTAATATCCCCACAGTTATGTAATCACCAAATAGATAGATTTAATAAGTCAATAAAATACCAAAATAATACCTAGCATCCATCATTTCTCATTTCTAACTAGTACATAGCTAATTTAAGTCATCCAGACCATCCATTTGTTCTTAAATACAAAATCAGTCTCATTAGAAGGTGAAAGAGTAAAATATGACTAAACTAATAACGACATTCCTTTCCCAACGGTACCATCCTCATCCACTAGCATCAAACTGAGTTCCTGGAATGGGAGAAAATAGGGGGTGAGCTTATAAAGCCCAGTAGGAAAGCAACTAATATCAAAGGATCCTTGGTTTAATAAAATTCCTGCATGGTTAGCTTTATAAAAATAAATTGTCTCATCAACAGTATCAACATGTACAAATAAAATAGAGAGACCACAAATAATCACAAATCAAACGTCAAATGCATATCACACCGTCCACTAGACCCCTAGCTCTCAATACCAAATCATAGAAAACGACATCCAAAACTGGGTAGTCGCATCTGATATCCACCATAAATATCGGGGCTCAGATTTAATTCACTCCCTGTACAGATTCTAGGTCTTTCACCTACAGGTGAGTGCACACCTGATCTACCTATGATGACACAGAGACTAGGTCGTGAAACAACAATATGCATCGAACATGATCAACATGGCTCTCATCAATATAACCAAAGCAGGCAAATAATAAGCATAACAAAAGAACATATTCAAAACCGAGTCCAACGACATATAATATGACTATATTTAAAATTTGGGGTTCCGAAGCCTCACCTAAGCGGTGCACATTAACAATCGGTGGCGGTAAAAATTGGTGTACCGGAAATGTCGCCGAAAATAGGAGTAGTATATATCAAAACGACCACCTCGACGAGTAGATCACACCCATGCCAACCGTTTGTCAAATCCGTGCACGATGTCACCGGAAAGTCGCCGGAAAGGGGCGGAGCTACAAAAATGTCACCAGAAAAAGTAGCGAACCGGGAAAAATGGTTTAGTGTAGGTTGTTCTCCTCGACGAGCTGAGTGTAGTGGTGAAAACCTCTCGTCAAACGGACGCAGGAGGTGACCGGAGAACCCGTTCAAAGTTTGAAACCCCAAAGTTTGACTTGCGATCCTAAGCTAACGGCGGCGAGAGGAGCGGCGCCGCTTGGGGGGTGAGGTCGCCAGCATTAGGAGGTCTGAGTAGTCCTGCGCGTGAGGTCGGGCGGTGGCTGGAGATAGGTCGCCGGAGTGAGGTCGTTATGGAGGTTTATGGGTTTTATTTTTGTATTTCAAAGAGAGAGAAAGAGAGAAATATAGATAGAGAGAGAGGAGGACGAAGGGTTCAGTTTTTATTACATATAATAATTTTTTTTATACATATATATATTATTTATTTATTATTTTATATATATATATAAAAAATATTTGACTCGGTCAAACCGAGTCTTTACAAGTAACAACCCCTCAGGCTGGGGTCACTTTGAGCACGTAAGAAACTGGAACCACCAGCACCCACTACACTGGAGAAACTAGGTCGAGTACTAGAGAGCCACTCATTGGAGAGCCTTGAATGGAGATTGGCGATGATACTAAATTACAAAACTTGAGGGATGCCTTGGGGCAAGTGCAAAATCATACCAACAATCTTCACCATAATCAGGAGGATACCCGAGCAGCTATGAACCTGGCGTTTGAACAATAAAAATGTCAATTCTAGGAGTGGATGGATCGGCAAACTAAGATCTTGAGAGCTCGACAAGCAGAGATTGATAATCGATCCAGGCAAGCGACCGAACTGATCAGGCAATTTAATCAACAGATTAGACGACAGCAGAGATTGGCCTCAAAGTCCATCAATCTCTTTGGTGTGAGTGTGGACAAAGGTGAAACCTACCGAGCTTTAACTGTAAAGACCGCATATGATTAATACCCTGAATTATTAAATAATTAGGGTTTATGTATGAGATTTTATTATTATTAATAATAATACAATTATGGGAATTTAATTGAATTCGTATATATTTATTATGCTATTTATGTAAGTTTCTCAATTTCTGTGATTGTGTTCGGAAGCTGTGGAAAGCGGCGTTGGGCCTTTAGAGAGTCATATTTTGTGCTTCTAGAATTTTAGTGGGGTATTATAAGCTAAATTTTAGAGACGTTAGAATTTTCGGGGTTTGTTATTTGACCAATTTACCCTTGGAAGTTTTTTATTTGTTTTGGTTTGGTCAAAGGTTAAATAGGTCTTTTACCCTTAGGTTCTTTGTGTTTTAGTGGGTTTGGGGGCTGGTACATTCTTCCTTGATAAAACACAATTAATAAAATAAATAAATAATATATTGTTAAGAGGAAAAACCTAGAAAAAGTGGAGACTTCTTCATCTCTCCCTCTCTTTCTTTCGATTTCCCCAAACCCAGCAAGGAGGTGGGTGTTCTTTGCTGTATCTTGTGAATTTTAGCAAGGTTTCTATTCCTTTGAATCAAGGTAAATCTTCCTAGCTTTTCTATTTAAGTTTTTCTTAGTCTTTGAAGTAGATTTTATAGCTTTAGGCTTGAATTAGGGGCTGTGTGTATGAGTTTGGTTTGGGCTCTTAATCTGAAGTTAGGTAATTGTAGGTTTTGTTGTTTTAAGCTGAGTTTGTTGGCTATTTTGGTGTTTGGATGGAAATTCAAGTTCAAGAGCTTAGGTTGGAGCTCTAATGGTGGTTTGGAATTTTATGTGATTTTATGGGTTCTGTTGATTGGAATTGGTTTATATTATTGTATTCAGGTATTCTGGAAGTTTTTAGAAAGTTTGCGATTAATTTGAGTTGTGGGGGTCGGATTTTTGGTTCCCAGTTCAGAACCGGAATTCCGGTTCCTGGGAGCCTGTGTCAACCGGTCGACCGGTTGGTCCCAGGAACCGGACTTCCGGTTGGGAACCGGCCTGCCGGTTGGGGCTTTTTCCCGAGCCCTAGTTTTTTTTCCGTTTTTAAGTAATTTAGGGTATTGGCATCTTAATTATCGATAGGGTTAAGTTTAGTTTCTATTTTAAGTCCCCGATAAGTGTTTTAGCGAGTCTCTCATCGGATTTTGAACATTATGGTTTAGGGCCCTGTAAAACATCGAGCTGCACTTCCACTCAGGCTGACCGGCACACTTGAGCACGGAACGAGGTAAGATAGCGTAAGAATATATATATGAATGTATTTGCTTGTTTTGATTGTTATACTACTAGCACGAATATAAAATGATTATTAGAGTGTTAGTACAGTATTGTATGTTAATGTGGTTACGGTGTTACCAACACGAGTACCCAGGGTACGTCGTGTTTGTGGTACAACACCTAGTAATTTCCGGGAGTACAATTAGGGCTCTACCAACACAAGTACAGAGTTGGTACTTTAGTGCATTTGGTACAGTAGTCGTACTTCCCTTAAGAACGTTCTTAACCATTTGGTGAGCTTAGTTAGTGAGCTCAGGGCGGCTTAATCATAAAGCCGGCATTGCAGTACTTTTATATATTTCTTGCATATCTTACTGAGTCTGTTGACTCATCAGTTTGCTACCTTGTGTAGGTAAAGGAAAAGCAAAGCTGGAGGAACAGTGAGGCAGAACTCGGCATGATTGTACATATCGCGGCAGTGCAACCTGGAGGGTTACGATTTCTTAGTATTTTGGAGTTTGTATTTTGAGGATGCATGTCCGCTAAACTTAAAAAAAAATATATATATGTATATTGTAGTAAAGTACTTTTAACTTGTATTTTGATACTCGGGATCCCGATCCATGTGATTATTAATATATAAATTATTAAAAATAATTTTCGAGTTTATTATTATAAAATACGGACGTTACAGTTTGGTATCAGAGCCACTGGGCTGTCCACTGAAGGCCGTCAAGATATGTACAATCAAGGCCAGTGTTGAGTTCAGCTCACGGTTCCGTAAGCTTTATTTCTTTTTGCAAACTGTTTTAAGATATGTTGCATTGTATATATGATTAAATAAGATGTTCTAAATCTTAATTGCGGTCTTGAAAATATTTTGACCACTGTCTGACCTACGTGCCTTGTGGGTTCGCAGGCTAAGTCCTAAATAATGGACGACCAGCGAAACGTTAGAAGGCAGGGTGATTTGGTTGAGACCGGAGGTGGTCGGGGTGGTAGAAATCCCCAAAACCCCCGTGGACGCGGTAGAGGCCGCGGTCGAGTCCCGAGAGGTGGACAGGAAAATCCACCTCAGGCCCCTGTTGATTGGGAACAAAGGTTTGCTGAGATGCAAACTAGAATTGAGCAACAAGAAGAAGAGATCCGACGACTTAGGCATCGAGATGCTCCTGTTGAGCTTCCCCCGCAACCGCCTGCTGCGGCTCCTGCAGCCCCTGCAGCCCCTGCGGTGCCAGCTGAGAAAAATATTGCTGGTAACCGCATGGAGCCTTTATACGAGAGGTTCAGAAAGCAAGCGCCTCCAGTATTTCTGGGAGGCCCTGATGTTATAAAAGTTGAGCAGTGGTTGACCGTTATTGAGAAAATACTGAATTTTATGGGAGTGGTCGGAAATGATAGGGTGGCATGTGCCACATTTCAATTTCAAGAGGATGCCCTGATTTGGTGGGAAATGGTATCCCTCACCAGGGATGTGACCAGAATGGCCTGGGAAGAGTTCCGGGAGTTGTTTAACGCCAAATATTACAATGAGGCGGTCCGCAGTGCAAAGCGGAAGGAATTTGTTGAATTGGTACAAGGTGAGGGTATGTCAGTGACTGAATATACGACCAAGTTTGATCGCTTGGCTAAGTTAGCCTCCGGGATCGTACCAACAGACTTCAGTAAGAAAGAAAAGTATTTGGCTGGGCTGAATGCCAAGATCAGGCATGACCTGGTTATTACAACGAATGATACAACAACTTATGCAGAAATGGTTGATAAGGCTCTTCGAGCTGAAGGAGCAGTTAAATTTTTGCAAGAAACCCGAGAGTCTTCTGGTGTTGGTGGGATCACTATCCTCCCTATGTCTGGTCCTGAAAAAGAGAGTGGGGGTTCTACCTTTGAACAGAAGAAAAGAACTTTCCCATCTTCGGGAAGTTCAGGGCAAGGAAAAAGGTTTCGAGGAAACCAGAACAGAGGAGGACGTCAAACTTTTTCCTATCCTGAGTGCCCGCGTTGCAAGAAGCATCATCCCGGAACTTGTAACCGGAGAGCCTGCTTTCAGTGTGGTTCAGTGGGGCATCTCAGGAAGGACTGTCCTCAGTTGAAGAAAGAGGAACCGAAGCCCGAGGTCAAACCTGTACCTGCACCTGCTCGTGTCTTTGCTATAACTCAGGCAGATGCTACTGCCAGTCCTTCAGTAGTTACAGGTCAGCTTCTAATCAATGGTTTTGCTTATACTGTTTTATTTGATTCGGGTGCTACTCGGTCTTATGTGTCATCAAGACTTCTTGATCAGTTTGATAGACCTAGTGATATTCTCGAGACGGGGTTTGGAACCCTGTTGCCTAATGGAGAATTAATTATTTCAAGAAAGTGGATTAGATCTGTAATGATTAGAATTGAAGATAGAGAATTAAATGCTGATCTTGTGGAGTTGCCATTGGCCGAATTCGATATCATACTTGGTATGGACTTTTTGTCTAAATACTCTGCTAGTATTGATTGTAAACGAAAAATGGTGACTTTTGAACCGGAGAACGAGGAACCTTTTGTTTTTGTTGGTTCGGTTCAAGGTTCTCGTGTTCCAAGAATCTCAGCGTTGAAAGCTAGGGATTTGTTACGTAATGGATGTGTTGGATTCCTAGCAGTGGTAGTAGATTCTAGTAAACCTGTGTTACTTGGACCTGAAGAAGTTAAAGTGGTTAAGGAACACCTGGATGTGTTTCCAGAGGAATTGCCTGGATTACCACCTCAGCGGGAGATAGATTTCATCATTGATTTAATTCCTGGAGCAGAACCTGTTTCAAAAGCACCCTACTGAATGGCACATGCTGAATTAAAAGAACTGAAGATACAACTCCAAGGGATGTTGGATCTAGGGTTTACTCGGCCTAGTGTGTCACCTTGGGGAGCCCCTGTGCTATTTGTGAAGAAGAAAGATGGAACTCTTCGGATGTGTATCGATTATCGGGAGCTGAATAAGTTAACTATTAAGAATAAATATCCTCTGCCCAGAATTGACGATTTGTTTGACCAACTTCAGGGCAAGACAGTATTCTCTAAGATTGACTTGAGGTCTGGATATCATCAGTTGAGAATTCGAGAAGAGGATATCCCGAAGACAGCCTTCCGAACCAGGTATGGTCATTATGAATTCCTGGTTATGTCTTTTGGGTTAACAAATGCACCGACAGCCTTTATGGATCTCATGAATAGGGTGTTCAAGGATTTCCTCGATAATTTTGTAATTGTATTTATCGATGACATTCTTGTGTATTCTCGGTCAGAAGCAGAACATGAGCAACATCTTAGAATGGTTCTGCAGCGACTTAGAGATCATAAACTCTATGCAAAGTTCAAAAAGTGTGAGTTCTGGCTGTCACAAGTGTCTTTTCTAGGGCATATTGTTGGAAAAGATGGAATTATGGTTGATCCAGGGAAGATTGAAGCGGTAAAGAATTGGCCTAGACCTAAAACAATCACTGAAATACGAAGTTTTCTCGGTTTAGCGGGTTATTATCGACGTTTTGTGGAAGGATTTTCCAAAATAGCGATGCCGTTATCCGAGTTAACTAGGAAAAATCAGCGATTTATATGGTCAGATAAGTGTGAAAAGAGTTTTCAAGAGCTGAAGCAACGATTGATTACAGCTCCTGTTCTAGCCTTGCCATCTGATCAAGAAAAGTTTGTGGTGTATTGTGACGCTTCAAGGCAGGGTTTAGGCTGTGTGTTAATGCAAGCAGATAAAGTCATAGCTTATGCTTCTCGGCAATTGAAAGATTATGAGCAGCGTTACCCAACTCACGACCTAGAACTTGCAGCAGTGGTGTTCGCCTTGAAAATTTGGCGACATTACTTGTATGGTGAAAGGTGTGAGATCTATACTGACCACAAGAGTCTCAAGTATTTCTTCACTCAGAGGGATTTGAACATGAGACAGAGAAGGTGGTTAGAATTGGTAAAAGACTATGACTGTGAAATCTTGTATCATCCTGGAAAGGCAAATGTTGTGGCTGATGCCTTAAGCAGAAAAGGACCTGATCAGATATCCAACATGATCATGATTTCCTCTCAGCTAGCCTCGGAAATGACTAGAGCAAACATTGAGTTGGTGACTGAGAAATTATTTAATCTGACACTTCAGTCAGATTTGCTGGAAAGAATCAGAATGGCTCAGTTAGAAGATCCTGAATTGGTTAAAATTCGAGAAGATGTCTTAGCAGGCAAAGCTAAGGACTTCTCCATTTCTGACAATGGGATGCTGTTGTTTAAAGCACGGGTGTGTGTCCCTGATATCAGTGAGCTTAAAAAGGAAATTTTAGAGGAAGCTCATACTACCCCTTACTCATTACATCCAGGAACCACCAAAATGTATCAAGACTTGAAGCCCTATTTCTGGTGGTATGGGATGAAGAGGGATGTAGTGGACTATGTCACTAAATGTTTAACCTGTCAGCAAATCAAAGCTGAGCATCAACGACCGGCGGGGTTACTTCAGCCATTAACACTTCCAGAATGGAAGTGGGAAGACATTGCAATGGACTTTGTGGTTGGCTTGCCTAGAACCACAGGAATGTACGACTCAGTTTGGGTCGTGGTGGATCGTTTTACAAAGTCAGCACATTTCTTACCTGTTAAGGTAACCTATACAGTGGATCAGTATGCTGATTTGTATGTGAAAGAAATTGTCCGTCTTCATGGGGTACCGAAGTCAATCGTTTCAGATAGGGATCCTAAATTTACCTCAAAGTTTTGGGTGAGTTTGCAAAAGGCTATGGGAACTAATTTGAAATTCAAAGGCCATGTACCTTTCATCCTCAAACAGATGGGCAATCTGAACGAACCATCCAAATACTTGAAGACCTGTTACGAGCTTGTGTCATGGATTTTGGAGGGTCATGGAGTAAGTATTTGCCTCTGATTGAATTCTCCTATAATAATAGCTATCAAAGTACCATAGGAATGGCTCCCTATGAGCTGCTCTATGGAAGAAAGTGTCGTTCCCCAATTCATTGGGACAAAACAGGAGAGCGGAAATACTTGGGCCCTGAATTAGTCCAGAAGACGAATGAAGTAATAGACAAGATCAAAGCTCAAATGCTTGCTTCTCAAAGCAGGCAGAAAAGTTATGCAGATCCCAAGCGACGGGATGTTATATTCCAACCTGGTGATCATGTCTTTCTACGAGTATCCCCAATGAAGGGAATCAGACGTTTTGGAAAGAAAGGTAAATTGAGCCCTAGGTTTATTGGACCTTTTGAAATTCTGGAAAAAGTTGGGCAAGTTGCTTATAGGTTAGCCTTACCTCCAGCATTATCAGCAGTGCATAATGTATTTCATGTTTCCATGCTGAGGAAGTACGTGTCTGATCCAATGCATATTCTGAGTTACGAAGCATTGGAATTGCAACCTGACTTATCATATGACGAACAACCAGTGCAAATTCTAGATAAAAAGGAAAAGGTTCTACGAACCAAAACCATATCATTGGTCAAGGTACTCTGGAGAAACAGTAAAGTGGAAGAAGCCACTTGGGAATTGGAATCTGATATGAGGGCTCAGCATCCTGAGTTGTTCAGGTAGATTTCGGGGGCGAAATCCTTTTAACGAGGGGATAATTGTAAAGACCGCATATGATTAATACCTTGAATTATTAAATAATTAGGGTTTATGTATGAGATTTTATTATTATTAATAATAATACAATTATGGGAATTTAATTGAATTCGTATATATTTATTATGCTATTTATGTAAGCTGTGGAAGCTGTGGAAAGCGGCGTTGGGCCTTTAGAGAGTCATATTTTGTGCTTCTAGAATTTTAGTGGGGTATTATAAGCTAAATTTTAGAGACGTTAGAATTTTCGGGGTTTGTTATTTGACCAATTGACCCTTGGAAGTTTTTATTTGTTTTGGTTGTGTCAAAGGTTAAATAGGTCTTTTACCCTTAGGTTCTTTGTCTTTTAGTGGGTTTGGGGGCTGGTACATTCTTCCTTGATAAAACACAATTAATAAAATAAATAAATAATATATTGTTAAGAGGAAAAACCTAGAAAAAGTGGAGACTTCTTTATCTCTCCCTCTCTTTCTTTCGATTTCCCCAAACCCAGCAAGGAGGTGGGTGTTCTTTGCTGTATCTTGTGAATTTTAGCAAGGTTTCTATTCCTTTGAATCAAGGTAAATCTTCCTAGCTTTTCTATTTAAGTTTTTCTTAGTCTTTGAAGTAGATTTTATAGCTTTAGGCTTGAATTAGGGGCTGTGTGTATGAGTTTGGTTTGGGCTCTTAATCTGAAGTTAGGTAATTGTAGGTTTTGTTGTTTTAAGCTGAGTTTGTTGGCTATTTTGGTGTTTGGATGGAAATTCAAGTTCAAGAGCTTAGGTTGGAGCTCTAATGGTGGTTTGGAATTTTATGTGATTTTATGGGTTCTGTTGATTGGAATTGGTTTATATTATTGTATTCAGGTATTCTGGAAGTTTTTAGAAAGTTTGGGATTAATTTGAGTTGTGGGGGTCGGATTTTTTGGTTCCCAGTTCAGAACCGGAATTCCGGTTCCTGGGAGCCTGTGTCAACCGGTCGACCGGTTGGTCCCAGGAACCGGACTTCCGGTTGGGAACCGGCCTGCCGGTTGGGGCTTTTTCCCGAGCCCTAGTTTTTTTCCCGTTTTTAAGTAATTTAGGGTATTGGCATCTTAATTATCGATAGGGTTAAGTTTAGTTTCTATTTTAAGTCCCCGATAAGTGTTTTAGCGAGTCTCTCATCGGATTTTGAACATTATGGTTTAGGGCCCTGTAAAACGTCGAGCTGCACTTCCACTCAGGCTGACCGGCACACTTGAGCACGGAACGAGGTAAGATAGCGTAAGAATATATATATATATATATGAATGTATTGGCTTGTTTTGATTGTTATACTACTAGCACGAATATAAAATGATTATTAGAGTGTTAGTACAGTATTGTATGTTAATGTGGTTATGGTGTTACCAACACGAGTACCCAGGGTACGTCGTGTTTGTGGTACAACACCTAGTAATTTCCGGGAGTACAATTAGGGCTCTACCAACACAAGTACAGAGTTGGTACTTTAGTGCATTTGGTACAGTAGTCGTACTTCCCTTAAGAACGTTCTTAACCATTTGGTGAGCTTAGTTAGTGAGCTCAGGGCGGCTTAATCATAAAGCCGGCATTGCAGTACTTTTATATATTTCTTGCATATCTTACTGAGTCTGTTGACTCATCAGTTTGCTACCTTGTGTAGGTAAAGGAAAAGCAAAGCTGGAGGAACAGTGAGGCAGAACTCGGCATGATTGTACATATCGCGGCAGTGCAACCTGGAGGGTTACGATTTCTTAGTATTTTGGAGTCTGTATTTTGAGGATGCATGTCCGCTAAACTTAAAAAAAATATATATATGTATATTGTAGTAAAGTACTTTTAACTTGTATTTTGATACTCGGGATCCCGATCCATGTGATTATTAATATATAAATTATTAAAAATAATTTTCGAGTTTATTATTATAAAATACGGACGTTACATTAACCTTTTTTAGGAGCTTGGCAGGAACAGCCTCTTCGAGCTCTTCGGTAACGTAGTCCTGACCAATTAGGGGACATCCTGAAGCTCCGAGACGAGGTCTCTGATCTCGTTAAACCCTTCGATTGGTATAGCCATGGTGGCAACCTATTCTTCTTCCCCTTCAGAGCCAGCTACACGGACCTTACCTTGGTCCTCTATTGTACCTCCTCACCACCAATGGAAATTTTAGCATCCTCTTCAAAATTTTCAGCATGCTCCGCATTGGCCATTGCCATTAGTCAGGCAAAGTGTGGGTCCACGACCGAGATCTTCTTGTAGTTCTATTTAGTCCTTGCCACCTTCCTACGTTTGGACAGATGATTCAGTTTTATAGTATGCTTTGCAATGTTAATTGCGATCTCCGCTAGCATGGAGGTTTTCCTCGAAGGCTCTAGACGGCCCTCCAGACACATGTCTAGAACATCTTCTTGGACCCTATACATCCACAAGGCTGGCAAGTATTGCTTCCAACCTTTGTTAAATTCCTAGATAAATCTTGTGTTATACCCAAAATTTGGCTACACTTCAGAGGATGACACATGTCAAGTAGTGGAATATGAACCACCATGTATAATGAATTTATATCATTTAATGCGAAGGAAGAGTATAACTCGTTAAATAAAGAATTAATAGAGAATATTCATAACTCGCTGACTATGTAGTCATAAACGAGATAAGCATAGAAAATTATTAAAACATAAATCGACGAGACACATACCTGCCTCGAACTACACATGTCCAAGAAGATCTCATTTATTCGCAAGAATAAATATAGTTATGCAAAGCAACCTCAGATTATAAATAAGTGTGACATTCACCTCGCTATTCAAAAGAAACTTGGCGAGACGAATCATCTGTTAATACTTAGCATTTTCTTTTCACATTATAAAAGACAAGGACAACAACTTGGAGATATGCGAGATGTTATTGTCCAAATCAACATTAAGCATCGACAAACCAAGTGAGATACTATTATCCAAATCAGCATTAACCATTAAAAGGATAAGAATAACAAGCAGAAGCAGTTATGCAATTATTAATTGCTATCCAACATGTTTCATTAAACAATTATTATTTGAATTTAAATGTAAATAACTGCCAACCTATATTCCTATAAATAGGGGCAGATCCCACAGAAAAAGGGGGACGGAGAATTTTAGAGGAAAAACATAAATACGATCAATTGTATATTGTATTGAATACTCAGAAAATATCTTGAATAAGATATACTCGTGGAGTATTTAAATTTAACTATAAAATCACGTAAAAATATCTGGTGTACTCATATATAATTCATACTTTATTTATTCCTTATAATTTCTGTGTTTAAATTTATTACGAAAAGGCTTATTATCAGTTAACAAAAATCTGCGTTAACATCTTGCGTACCCCTCTCTGCCAATCTGGCTGGGGTAACAATGTGTTGAACGACGGGCTCTGGAGACTCTGAAGAGTTACTTGAGACTTCCCACTCGTCGAATCTCAAAGTCGATGAATTATCACTCAGCGATGCTAAAGCTGCACAGAGTCTAGGCTGGTCTTTGTAGAGCAATTGGAGCAGATCATTATCTATCTAATGCCTACCTCCCCAAAATTCATCTACAAAAGAAGGAGAGAGGTAAGAACCTGACAAATGGACATGATTTTTATAAGGGAAAAACATTTCTGATGCTCTTACCAGATGGATTCAAATGTTCGAAAAAGGAAATGTCATCCTAATAATAAATTCACAAAGTCAAAGGTTCAAGAACATGGAAAGAACCCAGAAAATGTACAAAAATACCGAACAAGCATTTTTAAGTAGTTTTTTTTAGCAAAAGTAATTTAAGATCAATTTTGAAATCAAGAATTGCGAACCGCACATGTGTACTGAATTCAAAATTAAAAACCCTAATTTCTAGTTTCAAAGAACAGTTTGAAGAAAAAAATAAAATGCATAAACTGAAAGAAAAAATGTTAAGGTGAGAAAACTGACTCACTATTTATGATTTCATGAGAAATGCCCAAAGTTTGTCTCTGAAAATGGCTTCGACAGAATAGAATTTCGGCAAGAACTCTTCGAGATTTTGAAAAAAAAAAAGAAGTTTGTTTTGCTCTGATATTCTAATAAGCAAAATGGGTGAAAAAGTGTAAAGGAAGTATAAATCCCTTGTTATAGGCAATTGTGTAATTCAATAATTTTAAATTTAAATTTTAGGTTTTTTCCCAAAAGAGAAAATTATTATTTATTGAAGAGCACAAGCATTAGGCACGCGATACCCAATAACCACTATTGCGCCTATCAAGGTCTATTTTTTAAGGTAGGGCATTAAATGCCCAAGATACCGAAAGGTCAGCTATATCTTCGTATGCTGCAATCAGATCACATCAAATCAAGACGGAGTATGAAAGCCAAATACGTGTCACTCATCCCACTAACTCAGTAGCCGAGTAAGTCCACGTATGAGCAAATGGTTCCCACACAGACTTGGGGGCAAATATTATCCTAATTTTTGCACAGGGTGATGTGGCGTTTAATGGAAGTGACACGTGGAGAACATTTCAAGGTCCAGATGGGTGGTCTCCCCACAATACTTCGCCCAGAGAGATTTCGTGACTGTCCGAGCAGGCCTTCACCATTTAATGATGTCGAATCCTCAGAGCAGGATATATAACACGTAAAAAAGAGAACTCTTCAAGGATATTTTCCATAAATATGACTGCATATATATCTCAATTAAATCTGTATTATCACGGGGTTGACACGCATTAATAGGGAGTACAAGAAATTAACTTAGTTTCCCTTTTTATTCCTAATTGTATTGGGAAACCTAATTCGTGTATTATTTTTTCTTACAAATAGTGGATTCATTTCATTATTTGAGAGGAAAAATCATATGTTCTTGAGAGCTACTATGTTGTCAAAATAATTGTAAATTTTTCCTAAGAATTATTGGAAAACTCACTTGCTCAGCTCCTTGTGATCTCGATAATTCTTTGAAGCAATATAAGTAAAAGGGGGTAGGCTATTACCATTATCGCGGGCTTAAACTTCTATAAATTTTGGTGTTCTTATTGCTTAATTATATTAATTATTATCTGTTATCTTATCGCTTTAAAGACTCAGCGTCGTTAGTTAAAAACGAGATTATTATTATTATTATTATTATTTTGGTTTGTTAGAATTTAGTAAGGTGTACGTGGTTTTATCTCAAAACTAATTGACTATGAAAAGAGTAACTTATGCATCTTATGTATGGTGTTATATTTCTACTCCTTAGCAATGTGAAATTCTAACATCCACTCAAGATGCATGGTGACTAATTTTTGCTTACTAATCTTGAACGACTCGATAACAAATATCACTTTTTGATTCATAACAGATCACAAATAATTTTTTTCGATTCGTCTTTTTAGACCAGTTATTAAATTTGGATCGTTAAAAGTTTTGTTTGATTTTGGTATTATGTTAGAATTTAATAAGGTATATAGAGTTTTATTTTGAAATTAATTGATAATGAGATAGTATGAGATGAGTAGTTGCATTTTAAAGTAATATATATATATTTACAATTTAGTAACGTGAGACTATAACATGGTTCGAGTCGGGATATTAAAATTATGATGTCTCATCTCACAAAATTTGGCCCTTTTTGTAATTGAAATTGTTCTTATATAAGGTGAATACTCTTTGCTTACATAGACAAGCCAAATTCTCTTAAAAACATTTCTGTCATCATCACTGCATCAAACGTTATTTTCATTTATTGGAATATGTGAGGAGTGAGAGACGCTCCCGCCAGCACCAATTTACCCACCATGATTCCTATTTTTTTTTTTTTTTATGGTCCTTTAATGTTTATCACCAAATTTTGATTTTTCATTATCTTTATCACTCAAAATGATTATATGTTCAATATATATTTTATCTAAATAGCATTGCTATTAGACACTAATAGTCTTATGGGACCCGATACTTAGTCGGACCAATAGCGATATTGACGTACCTAAAAGGGTGTTAGACCCCACTAGTGCTTTTTAGTATTAACCTTTATCTTAACTATCAATATTATTCTTGTATTTTTTTAACATCATCAATAAAGTAATTAACTATGTTGTGAAACGTGCATACATTAATGAATATATAATTGTAAATGTAGAATTTAATATAGATAAATGTGTAGAATATTTTGTAAAAGGAAGCATATGTAAATTAAGACTGTATATTAGATTTAACTCTTTTACAGTGCTCTTACACTTACAGGGTATGGTTGCATTACATACTTTGTACTACAGCTAACATATATATCATCACATTTTTAATAATTTGTTAATCTTAAAAGAAAGAACAAGAAGAAAATAATCACATTAATATTTTTGTGAATCAATCCTCCAATAGTCCAATTTTGTATTTACAACTGCTGATTAGAAAAAGGTAATTCCTTTTCTATATGGTAACAATGGTTGGGTGATGATAAGAATATATACGAAGATCAAACGGTCCATAGCATTGTCTGAGAGTTTTGTCCAGCGTGGGACCAATTCCATAAGGTAGGATTTTCCCCCACTGCAGTGTATAGGTACAAACGTCACGTGTCGACTTATTGTGCTGCATGGCCCATGATTCACGTTTTGGTGGCCTAATGGCCAAGAAGCCCCCAATAAAATAAAGCACTTGCCCACTGTGAAAATGGGAAAAACCCACAATAAAAACACTTTCTTTCAATCTTTGGCTTCAGCTCACCCCCATCCCTCTAACCTTTTTATTCTTTCTTTTTTATACCGAGAGAGAGAGAGAGAGAGAGAGAGAGAGAGAGAGAGAGAGAGATGCCTAAGCTCTCTTCCTTCTTCTTCTTCACCTTCTCGGGTCTAGAATGAGCTTAAACCCAAATCTCTTCTTCTCCGAAGAAGATGGCTCAAGACCAGCTTCAAGAATCAATCTCTGTCTTGGACGCTCTGTATTGCTCGGAGGAGCACTTAGAAGAAGAAGTAATGGTAGTAGACTTTTCCCAAGAATTAGAAAAGGAAGTAGTGGAAGAAAGTTATTGCAGCAATAATGAGTACATTAAACCAAACCCACCAATATTGCTTGACCAAGACCTTGTATGGGAAGATGACGAGTTAATCACTTTACTCTCTAAAGAAAAGCAAAATCAACTGTGTAACAGTAATACCCTTCTAAAAAATCTATCTCTGTTGAAGTCTCGTCGAGAAGCCGTGGAGTGGATTCTTAAAGTCGTAGCTCACTACTCTTTCTCTGCTCTGACTGCCGTTCTTGCTGTAGATTATCTCGACAGGTTTCTCCTTAGCTTCCATTTTCAGACAGAGAAGCCATGGATGACCCAGCTATCTGCTGTGACTTGTCTTTCTCTGGCTGCCAAAGTGGAAGAGACCCACGTCCCCCTTTTACAAGACCTGCAAGTAGGTTTATATTCCTTGATTTTGATGCTATATCTCGATTACTATTTTTTTTTTAAATCAAATCTTTTTTTTTTCCTTATCATCATCTGGGTATTCTTTATCCGATTAGGTGGAGGAAAGCAAGTTCTTCTTTGAAGCTAAAACGATTAAAAGAATGGAGCTTTTGGTGCTGTCAACTCTTCAATGGAAGATGAATCCTGTAACCCCAATTTCATTTCTTGATTTCATCATTCGGAGACTTGGCTTAAAAGATCATCTCTGCTGGGAATTCCTCAAAAGATGTGAAAGCATTGTTCTCTCTGTCATAACAGGTGAGTCATATTATCCAAATCTAAAAAATGTTCATACATGAATGAATGAAATAACATTTCCCAGAACACAAAAATAAATAAATAGGATTAGTGATACATTATTCGTTGAATTTAACCTTGGGGGCACTCATTACTTTGTAGATTCTAGATTCAAGTCTTTCCTTCCATCTATAATGGCTACTGCTACAATGCTGCATGTAGTTAGTAGTATAGAGCCCTGTCTTCAAGTCGAGTACGAAAAACAACTATTGGGGATTCTCAGAATCGACAAGGTAATTTCGTTAACTGTTTTAATAAATTTTCCCAATGCCATGTAACGATTTTGATCGTTTTACATACTGTAATCTTTTCCTCATTGAACAGGACAAAGCAGAGGGTTGTTGTAAGTTCATATTGGAGTTGGCACCTCCAATCTGCCGAGGCAACCAATCGAACAAGCGCAAGTTTGGCTTAATTCCAGGTAGCCCAAGCGGCGTCATGGATGCGTTGTTTAGCTCTGACAGCTCGAACGACTCCTGGGCCTTGGCATCATCGTCGGTGTCTTCTTCGCCGGCGGGGAGACTAGCCAAGAAGATAAGGGCCCAGCAGGATCAACATAATGCAGATCACCCAAACATTCCACGCTAGTTAGCTCCACTTTTTTCGTCTCCTTTTTTCTTATTCCTATGCACCCGACGCAACTTTTTTTTTTTTCACCTAGTTTGAATAATATATATGTGAAAATATGTTCTTTATGTCTTATTAGTTTATACCTATCTTCTCTGTATTTTCCAACCCCAATAAAAATTTTCAGTCATTGGGTTCTCCTTTGATGGAAGATGGGTTTGGACAATTGGGAGCAAAGGTGGATGTGGCTTTCCTTCCTTCTGACTAAAAACAGTTTAGAAAGTAGTCCTCCTATCCTTGCATTTAAAAAATACAAAAAAGATAAACCCATGATATATTATTATTCTTTTTTTATCAGCTTTTGCCAGATTAAAGATGTTATTCTATGCTTGCAATGGTTAGATTTTGAGTAGGAATGCAGAAGGCTAAAAATCGTACCTTGAATCCATAGGAATCAATAACAAAATAATACTCATTTTTACTACTTGGATACACTTTATAAATAAAACATATTGGTACGTTGATTAACAATAGAGAAATTGGAGATCCATTGAAAAAGGGTCATCTCTGTATTGTGGTAGCATGTGCTGGGGAGAAAGAGATTGTCGGCCATTGGAAATTTTGGGATTGTAATTTATTTATTTATAGATATTGACTAGCTCGTTGGAGGAGTACTTAATACTTTTCTACTACATTATTATATCCTGAATTGTGATCATAACAGTGTTACTACGGGAGCAACCTAACCAGCTAGTGACACTGACACCCTCTACATTGTCGTTATTATTATCATTATTATTAATTATTATTCGATAAGCCGTCCAAAAATGATTTCACCTCATGTTGCTTGGAAATTACGGCCAGTCACCCTGAAAAATAATAGAGTATTGGAATTATCAATTATCACACAAGTCACAAGAAAAAAGAAAAGAATGTCTAAGACAACATAATCTAATTTCACCATCATATCATGATGAGTTCCTACTTGTCTAAATAAATTGCACTAGGGAGAAAAGGATTCTTTAGGTATATATTGAATTTTCGGTCTCACAAAATTTATATATATATTTATGTCTACACTTTTGGTGCTGAATATATTGAAAAAGTCAATAAATGCTAGACCTCGAGATAGATCAATAACGGGTCGGGCTCCTCGGGATAGATTTTTTTTAATGAGAGAGTTAGGTCTTCACATTTAATATGCGCCATGTAACGTTCATGCCTTTTCAAGAAATTAGATGAAAAGGATTCTTCTCTGAGAGAAAAATGACTAGTCAAGCTTATAGTGATCACATAATAAGTAGAACATTAATAATTTGGAAGTTAAGATTCAAGTCTTCATGAAACACTAGTATATTTTAGAAAATAAATATAAAATAATAGTGTTCCTTTCCCATAGAAATTAACTTGACCGGAGCACTAATGTACTTAGCATCACTATAGAGTGGAGTGCCTAGACCCTCTTCTCTAGCAACAAGTGTTGGAGGACCTCGCCTTGAGGTGATAAGCTAAGTTTCGTCTAGACGTACCTCCTCATCTTGAAGATGGTGGGAACGTCTAGGCATTTTTGTGATGATTGCGCGTAAAGAAACGACTTGACTTAAGCGTATCGTTCCTACAGATGGTGCCAAATTATTGACAGTGAACATTCATCAACTAACTTCTTGGCTCGAAAATTAAAGACTGATTTTCCAATCTCTTCTCAGTTCTGAGAGAGAGATATTTATAAGACCTAGTGGCCTAAGGTACATGGTCGTCCTAAAGAGACAAACTGTCACTTTCAGGCTGCGAATCGCAGGAGGTGATCTTGCACCTCGTACCCTTGTTTGGTGCCAGGTGATCTCGGGTCACAAGAGTAGTGGCTGTAGAGTCCTAGTTGTCGGGTATGCAGGAGTGATGCTTCCACTACTCATACCTCCTTGCTTTCAGAGCTTGGAAATGCGTGATTGTACACATTTTGCATGCACACATTGTTCTTGTGGCTGTACTCTTGTTACCTTCATTTCCCATACTTAGGAAATTTTCACATAGTATATTTATGTCTTTGTGCAATGGCAGAAGTTACATGCTGAGCGAGCTTCAAAGCTAGCATGCCGAATGACCCTCAAGCCATGCATGCCGAGTGACTTGGCAAAGTGCATGTTGAGTGGCATTTTGGGAAGTGCATGTCGAGTGACCCTCAAGCCATGCATGCCGAGTGACTTGGCAAAGTGCATGTTGAGTGGCATTTTGGGAAGTGCATGCCGAGTGACCTTCAAGTCATGCCTGCTGAGTGACTTGGCAAAGTGCATGCCGAGTGATCTTTTGGGAAGTGCATGTCGAGTGACCTTTAAGCCATGCATCTCGGGTGACTTGGCAAAGTGCATGCCGAGTGACACTCAAGCCATGCATGTTGAGTGACTTAGCAATGTGCATGCCGAGTGACACTCAAGCCATGCATGTTGAGTGACTTAGCAATGTGCATGCCGAGTGACACTTAAACCATGCATGCCGAGTGACACTCAAGCCATGCATGTTGAGTGACTTAGCAATGTGCATGCCGAGTGACACTTAAACCATGCATGCCGAGTGACTTTTGAACCATTCATACCGAGTGACTTTTAGTCATGCATGTCGAGTGAGCTTTCAACGCATGTATGCTAATCCATGCATGTCGAGTGACTTTTAGTCATGCATGCTGAGTGACATTTTGGAAAGTGCATGCCAATGACACTCGAGCCATGCATGTTGAATGACTTGGAAATGTGCATGCCGAATGACACTCAAGCCATGCATGCCAAGTGACTTCCAAACCATGCATGTCGAGTGGCTTTTAGTCATGCATGCTGAGAATGCTTCCAACCCATGCATGCCAAGTGACTTTCTAACATGGCATGTCGAGTGACTTGCATGGTGGCCATATCGTGGGACTCACATGGTGACCATGTTGTGGGACCCGCATACTGACTTCCTTCCTAAGCATGCTATTTGATTCTTTGGGTACGTTCACGCTAATATCTCGATTATCACTTAACTAATCTCAAAAGTTAGCCTTATTAATTTTTGGGAATAACACTTTCCCTCACAGTCTAAAATAATACGTAGTGTTCTTGAGGACTAGTTACTCTAGTGTAGTCGACGAATTGTGAGTCTCTCCCTTGGCACGCACTTTAAGAAAACACTTAGTACATATAGGAGGCCCCTCCTTCTAACTTCACTTCACATCTCCTCCCTTGGCCTAGTGGTAAATTCCAAGTTCTTTCCAAGAGATCCCAGGTTCAAATCTAACTCTAGTCTTTCTTTCTTTTCTTTTTTCTTGTTAATTTCTTAATTTTTTTTGGGTCAAGTGACATTTGAAGTCACTCACGGCCGAGTGACTTTGGGTCACTCAAGGCCGAGTGACTTTTGTCACTCTTGGCCAAGTGACTTTGGGTCACTTCAAGGCCGAGTGACTTTTGTCACTTTTGGATAGTGACTTTGAGTCACTCAAGGCCGAGTGACTTTTTTCACTCTTGGCTAAATGACTTTTGTCACTCTTGGCTGGGTCACTTTGAGTCACTCAAGGACGAGTGACTTTTGTCACTCCTGGCCGAGTGACTTTTGTCACTCTTAGCCAAGTGACTTTGTGTCACTTCAAGGCCGAGTGACTTTTGTCACTCTTGGCTGAGTGACCTTTGAAAATGACCCTGGCCAAGTGACTCTTGGAGTTGCTCTTTGGCCGTGGGGCTTTTGACTTGAGTCGATCGAGTGACTCTTAGGGCCACTCTATGGTTGAAAGACATTCACAATCACTCATGGCCGAATGACTCTAAGTCATCCAAGGCCGAGGGATTGCATGCTAAATAGGGTTTTGGTTGAATGAACTTTTGATTCTCCTCCACTTTTCGTTGGAGGCATTTCGCTCTCCGTCTATTGGGCTTTGCAACTCATCGATTCTCCTTCAACACTTTGAAGTAAGTATCCCCTTTCTTGTTGAAATTATTGGTTGTTTATTTGTTTCCTACATATGATAGTCTCATCTTTCACGTAGCTAGAAGGTTGACTAACATATTGCACCCGTAGAATTTTTTCCTCCATTTTCTTTGGTTAGAAAACTTAGTAACCTTCTTTCTACCTCTTAGGTGAGGGTGTCATTTGAGTCTACATTGTTTTTGCAATGAATCCAAGAAAAATACCTCTTGGGGCTGACTTTGTGTATATCTCATCCTTAAACTTTGAAATTCCATGAGAGGATCCTTGCGAGAGATATGTTAGATAATTATCGAAGAGGAGTGATTATCTTGGACACATCATTAGCTGCAAGGAGCATTTGGAAAGATTTCGGTCTAAAATCATTTGGTCCTAAATGTGGAAAGGGTCGATCAAATTGCTGACCTTGAGTTGTACTTGTATAGGCTTAGGATGTCACAGTCGAAATTGAGACCGAGTTGTTGTATCTTGAGAGTACCTTTCCTTTGGAACCTATTCGTTCTCTTTCGCATGAGTCTACCTTGCCTGATGGTTGTGGGACGAAGTTTGACCCTCCTTCATTCCTTTTTGGGTTACCTTGAACTAAGACTTGAGCTTGTAGGGTTTCTGAAAGAAATCAAAGTGTGAGGCCCATGCTTACCAACATTTCCTTATGTCTACAGGTATGCCTTCTAAGAGGAGGGTGATCCTTAGCTTGTCCGTGCCAATGGACCCATTTTCTCATGCCAATGTCGCTAGTTTTGCTACCACAAATGACCTTCATGATATTAGGGCTACCTATAGTATCCCGCCTGATGCCTTTTTCTATTTGTCGATAGCCAGTGATGGGGAAAGGGCTACTCATACAGAGGCTGGTAGGGTTTCTTTCAGTGACCAACTATTGTCATGTGGCATAACTGTTGAAATTATTTTACCAGGATCTAGATTTACTACAATGTATGTTGTTTAACATCCTAATATGAATTTCTAAAACAATGTAAATAAACACATATAAAGTTTAAAAAATCTTATATTGATTACAGCGGAATATAATGACTCCTTCCGTTCAGATCTCTAGCCCTTGATTCCTTTATGTAGCAAAGCATTATCAAGATCTGAACCTGGATCTCTTTCTCTCCTTGTTGATTGGATTCTTCATAGTCTTACATACTATGATTGAGGACCAACTTGATGTGTGTGGGCACTTACTCAATCACTAATGGCTGAATAACATTTGTGAAGAAAGACTAAGTTTTTTGAATTGAAGAAGAAAGAAGAAGGAAGAGGTCTCATCAATGTTTTTAGCTTTGGAGGCATTAGTTTGGATGAAGAGACCATAGCCTTCCTTTAATACTATTCTTCAATAGGGTTAGGGTTGAATTATTAGGAATTAAAAAAGAATAAAATATTGGGCAGAAAAACAACCTTCGCCGTACAAGATAGTGGACCTCTTTCTAGTTAGATTTTTGCCACTTTATTTCAACCACTTATTCTTCTTTTCAACAATACCATATTTTCCAATTCAAACCTATAAATGTCAAAACTATATATTTAATAATTAAAATAGTTATCAAATAAAATTGTCATTTATAATATTTATTAATTAGACTCCATAAAGTCTCTTAATTAACAAATAATCCCCAAAATACTATTTCTTCACAATCAAGCCACAACATAGTGAAAAATTCATAAACTAGACATAATCTAACTTTAGAATTAAAATTGATTAATTAAAATCAATTAACTGAGCCTTACAAGCAATTTGTCTCAACTAGTATATTAAAATCAATTAACTGAGCCTTACAAGCAATTTGTCTCAACTAGTATATTAAAATCAAGTAACTGAGCCTTACAAGCAATTTGTCTCAACTAGTATGGGGACCATGGGCCTATATAACCGAGCTTCCAATAAGTAGACCTAGAATTTACAAAGTAAATTCACTAACTTATTAATTCCTTGTTGCATCCACCATAGAACTTGGAATTGCACTCTCAGTTACATAGAACGCTCTATATGTTCCACTAGGGCTGTACATCTGTCGGTTTGGTCAGTCAAAATTAATAAAAATTAAAAAGATAAATTAAAAAGATCACATTCTACCAAAGTACAACACCATATATATATGACTTTAAAACTAATAATTAAGTATATAACTTTGTATCATTATATATTTAATCATTTATGTTATATATAATAAAAACTAAAAATTTAAAAAAGAAAATTAAAGGTGCAAAATCGGGTTGGTCGGTTCAATTAGGCGGGTTGGACCTATTTTCAACCCGCCCAATTAACAGATTGGGCAGTTTGTAATTTTTTCGGGTTATTTCGGTTTGTAATTTTTATCGGTTTTTTCGATTTGGTTTGGGCGAATAATTTGGGTTGGGCGGTTTACAAATTTTTTTGTACAGCCCTATGTTCCACGATATAGATACGCTATTAATTATCTATTGTTATAATCCCAATAATCAATGATCCTCTATAGATGATCTACATTGCATAGGGATAAAATTACTGTTACACCCTTTCAATGTATTTTATCCTTAAAACACTTGGCCACCTATAATATTTTAGTGAAATAATATAATCACTAAAATGAGATCTCAATCATTTATCTCTATTCAGTCAAGCTCGAAAGAAATCATCGTTTCACTTCTAAATACCTATAGAAGCTATAGATTCCATATCTATGTTTAGCGCTCCCACTCAATTGTACTATCGTGTTCCCAAAATGTACGTATCACCCTGACCAAAAAGTAGGCTTAACTAACAAATCAAAGAACACGAATAACACTCTTGAGATCGAACCTAACCATGTCAGGATTAAGATCATTTGATCTAGGATCAACTAGGTGATATTGAATTGAATAGATATTACGGTAAATTTATCATATCTAATCCAAGTTCAATATCGGTCCCTTCCAAATGTATACTCCATACATCCGATACTGGTAAACTTTGCCAATGCCCTGGAAATGACATAACACTTATCCAAAGTGTAAGTATACCTATCGCTCATTATCATGCCAGTCTAAATCCAGTGAACTGACAAATCAGGGAATTAAACTTTTGAACATATAATCATGAGTATATTCCACTGTGCTGACAACACTATAATCATGAACAAATACATATGTTCTGGACCTAATAGAATTTATAATCATGAAATAAATCATGTGAACCATGCAACATAAAGTGATTTATGATCTTTATTAATTAGTAAATCTGATTATATTGAAATTAGTTTTATTTAGGGCACAAAACCCAACAAACTCCCATTTGCACTAATATAAAACAAAAAGTGCATTTCAAATAATCTCAACACCTTGATATCCAAATCAAGTGTAGTTTGTAGTATACTCTCTGTAACAGGATCTGATAGGTTGTATTCCATACAATCTTTTCTCCACCATTATATTTCCTTAATCTTAAAATCCTTGATATTGTGAAATTCCTCTCTATATGTCTACTCCTTTAGGGATTATGGATTCTTTACTTTTTGGCAACTACTTATTCGTTAATCAGGAAGTAACACTCGTAGTTAATAAATATTGGAACAACGCCAAAAATGTATAGAACTTTCCTTAGACTGAATAAGTATCTTTCCTGCAACTTTAACATTCAGTCTTTCTGGTAGACTTAGAGATTTCAGATAGGTTTTTACACTTCTGCGAAATCACTACTCCACCCCCAGAGTAATCACCATCTCATCAGCAGACTTTCTAAGACTTTCTAGCACTAAGGAAAGTCTAGAAATCTGATTTGGTGTAGTCTAAGAGTATTAAATACACCCTTATCGACTAACATATAGTTCCTCTTCTTAATCTTAAGATTCACTTGATTGTCTTCCAATGTTCCTTTCCTGGATTAATCTGATACCTACTCATTACTCCCACTGAAAAGCAGGTGTCTGGTCTAATGCATAGGAAAGCATATCTGAGACCTCTCACTGTTGATCCTAAGGAATTCTTTCATTGGCCTTTATCTTTTCTGGAATAGTTGAACTTTTCCTTAGATAAATAAAATCTATATCTAGAAGTCGAGAAGCTTCTATAGATTTAGCCACTAAAAACATGCTTCAGCATCTTACTAAAGTAAGTTGCTTGCACTAGAGTAAGTGAATTACCAGGAATACCACAAGCCATAGGTTTAGATAAACTCAAACCTTTAATACTAGGAACAGGAAGTTTTGTTAAGTCCATTGAATAGACTTACTAACAAAATTTTCTTTCTTGTCTTTGTAATAGAAATCTTTTGGTTGTTCCATATGAATGGTTTTAACCATAGTTCTCTTGGCTTTGCTTCTTAGTTTCTTATTCTGACAATCCATTACTTGTTTAAACTAACAATGGATTTTAATCACCAGTGTATTCCAAGTCATAACAGGGTGAGTTCCTTGAAACCCTCCCACTACGACAAGGTACCGTGAATTTTGTCTAAGAATATAAGTGGTATTGTCCTCTTCGGTTGTGTCAAAACAACAGAGGCAGTGGGACCATCCTATACAGAATAAGATGATAGAACACTTTTGGAATTAAGAAAAATATCTCCTTTATTTGCTACTTTGTTTTCAAACTTAGTCATTTTCTTAGAACAGTAGTATTTGTTGAAACAAACACTTTCTTATCTTAATGACCATGGGATGATCCATCCCTAATCACTTAGAATAGCTATCAAACATGCAAACCTTAGTTAACAGTTCTAGCTTTTCTTATGATTACGATTAGGACATCCATGAATCTAGTAATAGTTTATACTGAGTACACGACCATTCCATCATTCTGAAATTTTCCTTTCACTATGGTATTTCCTTAGAAGGACTTAGGCAACGACTAGTAACTAATTATAGACCTTATACTATCATCAATATGCAAATTGAATTTCTGGGGAGGTAAGTTTGGATATAATTCAAAAATCAACTTAATGATCTTTGAACTGCATATCTACCAAATATTTCTCCACCCCTATCAATTCGCAAGATCTTTAACCACTTATCTTAATGGTTTTCCACCATTGCTAGAAATTCATGAATTTTTTCAAACATTTCAAATTTCTTTGTGTTGACCGAGGTTTTCGGCAACCAATAAAATAATAAGAGATTAAAGAGCTGTAAGAAATTAAGAGAAGGATTTTTACGTGGTTGGGGCGTTAATGAGCCTTAGTCCACGAGTCTGTATATTTATGAGTGTATTTAATAGAGAGAATGTTCTTGGTGAGTATTTACTCTTCTTGCACTTATGCAACCCAAGATTCTCGACCCCCATTAATGAGCTTTGAGGGGGTATTTATAGTGTTTATGTGGGGTGATTTCCAGAATTATAGTACATGTATTTCTGTAACTATCAATAAAGTTGGGTATTCCTAATGAATATACTATGGGTAAGGCATGGTCAAATCCCTAGGTGCTGTAGGGATTTTATGTGGATTGTCCTTATTGCCTTTTGACTGATATGATTCTTCACAGAGTAGCCGTCATTAGACTTAAGTGATCATAGCCTTGTAGGTGCAGATCGGGGGTTGTGTCGTCAGACTTTATTGCGTGTGGCAGTTCCAACACGCCTCCTCCCATGCGACATTAAATGCGAGATGACTGCTCAGAGGAAGCCTGACATCTCCCGGAGATGCTTTGATGCCACCTTGGCCTCCGGGAGCATAGAGGACTTCGTATGCTTTCTCTGGGAGGCAGATCCTGGATAATGCCTTTCTTTATAAAGACTTAGCTATTAATTTGAGTGTTAGGACCTTTGTATCCACGTGTCCTTGTCTGGTTGGTCCACGTATATTGGGCAAAATCAGGGGCAACATTTACCCCCTAGCCTTGTTTAATTGTGAAATGAACAAGGCTTGTCCAGATGCCTCTGGTTGGCTCCTCGATTTCCTGGCACGTGCTTTGGGCGCGTGAAGGTGTAATTAATGATTGCCATTACTGCAGCGATTCACTTTTTGCAGGTGTCGATTCGTTTTACGTCCATTAATTGATACGGCGCATTAATGGGTGTCAGATGGACACTCAAGCGTTTCCACCGCCTTGATGACAAACCAATCTAGCCGTTGGATCCTGGGAATTCGAATCGCGTGCCTTCCCAACCGTACGATTGGTAGGTGATCGCGCCTGTTCCACATGCACTTTGCCCTATAAAAGCCACCACTCTTCCTTCATTTGGTTACTTTCAGACTTTCACCAAATTTCTCCAACTTTTCCAGAGAGAAAGAAACCCTCGAACCAGAAAACCTTCAAACACCATAGGTTGCTTATTGACCTTCCTTCGCTATTGCCAGTCTACGTTTCACCGTCGATCAACAACAACCCCCAGTTCTAAAGCTTTATGTAAGTTTCTCGCATCTCGTACTTTATTGTTTATGTTCGCTGCATGCTTTACTTGTTCATTTGCTTTTTCTGGGTTTTATGTTTGAATTTTCTGGGGAGTTTCGTGTTGAGTTTCTGTGTAATACGTTAGACTCCTCTTTTCTGGTGTTTGAGTCACTTGTATTTTGCGTACTATATTTTTTCCAAAGGCCTATCTTTTCTTTACGTGATGACGTTCAAGGGTTCAGAGAGGACTCTATCTTTCTCGATTTTTGTTATAGTGAGATTTCTCTCACCTAGAAACTCGAGACCAGACTCCTATTTAAAGGACACGTATATTCAGATTTCCATTGAAAGCTGGAATGTCCATGAGAGACTTCTCGAAGTTTAGACCTCGCCCAGGATAAAACCAGCGAGATACTGCGAGTACGACCTAAGTCGAATCGCATAACTTTAACTCGCATTATACAGGATGGATCCAACTCGCATGTGTCAGCACAATGCGAGTATCCTCTCTATACTTATGCGAAAGCATAAAGATCAACTCTCTATGATGTGATTTGGTCCCAACGACCCAATAGCCTTGATAAACCGATATAGACTCGCATGTCTAGGTTCTATCAGCTCGACATGCGATGTCTACAAGAGGCGATTACCTAAGGGCGCAGACGTTCCAAACGTACTGATGACCCTGCGAGCTCAACAAGGGAACATGAACAGTCAACTCGCAGATGCGGAAGACGCATACGTTGATGGACTTAGTAACTGTCGTTCATTTATTAATGTTAACATTGCTTGGGTTTAATTATTGCAATTCAATATGTAAATAATGGATTAACAATGAATGTGATCCTTGTGTAACCGATTGGACACCTGCTTTGTATATAAAGGGGTGATCCACCATGAAATGGCACCTACGAATCCCTTGCTACAGTGGACTAAGCAGATCATAATCTGACTGAACCACTATAATTCTCTGTCTTATTTTCTAGCCTTCGTTGATTGTTTCTCATTCCCAGTCGAGTACTCGCCATTCGAGGTTGAATACTCGCACTTGTCTTTACACATAAATTTCTTCTTGTTGTTAACAATACAATATAATTTGGTGTTGCGAAATTCACTCGACAACATTTGGCGCCGTCTGTGGAAAACGACTAAGATTTTATTCATTTCAAAGAAAAATATCATCATGGCTGGAAATCACACCAACGGAGGAGCTAACAACGGGTCCATCAACATTGGGATGATGAACGTACCATTATCTGGAACTGGAATGCCACCTGTGGACGTTATTAACGGCGGAGTAGGGAGAAGCAATATCAGACCTCTCAACCTATTCCCAGAAACGACTGACCCTCAAGTCGGGGACACATCCACACCACCAGCAACCATGCATTTTCCCCTTGTCACTCCGGCAGTGGTATCCGAGGGAATCATCCAACTCACCACTGATCAATATACTGCGATTCAGGATCAACTGCGCGCGCTACAGGCCGAAGTTGATGGACAAAACTGAGCCCGACGCCCTCCTCGAGTTCCTGCTACTCGCACCGATAACCCTCAGGTAACGACTTCTAGACGTCATACTAACCGTGTACGCAGGGAACGGAGAACCAACCCTGAAGGTTTAGACCTGAACCATCCAACGTCGAGGGATCAATCCGCAAGGTACCCAAACCAAAGCACACAAGTTGATGAAGACCCTGAACGGCGTAATCCTCGCAGTTGACCATCAAAAGATAACGACACAGAATCAGCCTCTTCATCATCGCATGGTCGTACTCCAAGTAGATACACAAGGTCCGGCTCTGTACAGACACAATAGGGAGGACATTACCAGGTACATCGGGGTGATCTGCGTGATCACCTCAACGCAGTTTTTAGGGCACGCTCTCGCGCCCCGCGTAATACTGAGACACTCCGTGATCCCCATGCGGACGATCAGGGTATCAACATTTATAATAACCCGCCTACCGCGCTGATCGCGACCACTGGGATCGATGTCCCAGCAAATCTCGCCGCAGTAGTTGCGACTCCCGTAGTCGTAGCAGCCCCGACTCCTGCGACTGGAGGGATTGACCAGAGCATGCTTCTGCAGGCTTTGAAAATGCTCGAGCAGCAACGGAAGCCCATATACAAGTTGCATTGTACCTCGCCCTTCACTACAGAAGTGCGACAAGCTCAGCTACCAAAGGGGTTTCGTCTATCCGAATCCCTCAAATATAAAGGTACTTCTAACCCAATAGATTATCTTGAAAAATTTAATACTATAATGGAAGTGGATCAGGTACCACAGCTCGCAAAGTGCCGCATTCTTGCGGCAACTCTCGAGGAAAATGCCCACGATTGGTTTACCCAATTACCTGAGGCGTCGATATCGACGTGGGAAACCTTCGTCGACTTATTCCTCACACATTTCCAGGCCACAATGACGTATAGGCCACCTTATACGACTTTGGCCAACATCAAACAAGAACCTGGTGAGTCTTTATAAGACTATTTTAAATGCTTTAATGCAGAAGTAACAAAAGTCGAGAAGGCTCCCGAGTCTTCGCTTGTTTGCATGCTGATAACAGGTATCTTGCCAAGGACTGACTTTTGGAAGGAGTTACAAGCTCGAAGGCCCGAATCCTTAGTCGAATTCTTCGCCATGGCCGAACCCCACAAGAGAATCGAGAATTCTCAGGCGGAGTTAGAGAAGGGAAAAGACAAACGCCGATCACCAATACCGCGTTCACGATGTCGCAGCCCCTGAGGGAAGAACTCTAGGGGCCGAAGCCCAAGGAGACGCAGCCCGCGGAGACAGCAAAGTCCGAAGTTGGCCAAGTCTCCTCCAAAGAAGGAATCCTCCCCGAAAAGGAAAGGTGGACCTCGTTTCGTCAACTATACTGAACTCGCAGTCTCCCGAGACCATATCTACGTAATCGAAGAAAGAAACGGAGTCTTCAAGAAGCCGCCCCCCATCAGGGGAAATCGCGACAGCAGAGACCCCAAAAAATTCTGTAAGTACCACAAGGACATTGGTCATACTACCTTAGAATGTTGGGTCTTGCAGGATGAAATCGAGGAGCTAATTCGGAGAGGGAAGTTCGACAAGTATAAGAAGAGCGAGGAAAGTCATCCCCAAGCGGATGACAAAGGAGAAAACCAGAATGCGAGTGGCTCCAAAACACCTCGCAACATCCTAACTATTATTGGAGGACCTCATATCGCAGGGGACTCTCGCAAGTCACAAGAGCGATATGCTAGAGAAGCTAAAGAAAAGCCGTTCACCAATGTCAACAATCTTAGTGAGTGGCCCGAGAAACTTTTCAAGAAGGAATGCGATGACATCACCTTTATGGAGAGTGATGCGAGATGGGTCCATCACCCGCATTCTGATGCACTAGTTATAATCGCCAATATTGGCAGGGATAATGTCCATCGCATACTTGTCGACAATGGGAGTTCAGTGAATCTGTTGATTTTCCAAGCATTCAAACAAATGGGGTTGCAGGAGAAGGATCTGCGACCCGTGACGTCGAGAATTTATGGTTTTACAGGCGACGTCATAACAATAAAAGGAATGATCAAAGTCCCAATCACTTTGGGAACTGCCCAAGTGACAGCCAAGTCAATGGCAGACTTCGCAGTAATCGACCAGTACTCAGCGTATAACGCCGTAATTGGTCGACCGATCCTGAAGGAGATGAAGATCATAACCTCGATCTATCATCTGACAATGAAGTTCCCTACTCCCGGTGGAGTAGGTTCTGTGCGGGGAGTCCAAGAAGATTCGCGGGAATGCTACAACACAGCAGTTAAACTCACAAAGAAAAAGACGGTAAATGTTATTTACTTTTTGGAGGCACCACCTCCTTGCCAGGAGATCCTCAGAATCGAGGAGGTGCCGCACATAGATGAACCAGACTTGGATCCAAGAATCCTCGATCACACCGCCGCAGCCCAAGCCGCGGAAGACACTATTGAGGTACCTATAGATCCTGTAGATAATAATAAAGTTTTGAAAATTGGTTCTAAATTAAATTTTCAGCTGCGAGAACAATTAACGACCTTTTTAAAGCAAAATCTTGATGTTTTTGCTTGGAAACACTCAGATATGGTCGGGATATCTCCGCAAGTCATGTGTCATCGCTTGAACATTGACCCCGAGGTGCGAGGTGTCCGACAAAAGCGCCGCAAAATGGACCTCGCGAGGTACCAAGCGCTAAAAGAAGAAGTCGACCGCCTCCTTGCCTGCGGCTTTATACGGGAGTCGTTTTACCCCAACTGGTTAGCGAACCCCGTACTCGTGCCTAAGCCTAATGGCTCATGGCACACATGTGTTGACTTTACAGACCTAAACAAAGCCTGTCCCAAAGACAGCTTTCCACTTCCTAGCATTGACCAGCTTGTTGATGCAACTGCAGGTCACGAACTCTTGAGTTTCATGGACGCATACTCGGGATATAATCAAATTCCGATGTATGAGCCAGACCAGGAACACACTTCGTTCATTACTGATCGAGGACTATACTGTTACAAAGTAATGCCTTTTGGTTTAATAAACGTAGGTGCGACTTATCAAAGGCTAGTGAACATGATGTTCGCAGATCTCATTGGAAGAACCATGGAGGTATATGTTGACGATATGCTCGTAAAATCTCAACATGCGAAGGACCATATTGTCCACTTACAGGCCATGTTTGACATATTACGACGGTATAACATGCGACTAAACCCTCTGAAATGTGTTTTTGGAGTTGGCTCTGGGAAATTCCTTGGGTTCATGGTTAATGAGCAAGGAATAGAGGCCAATCCTGCGAAGATTAGGGCATTGGTGGAAATTCCATCACCAACCAAGCCAAAGGAAGTTCAAAGACTCACAGGTAAAGTCGCAGCCTTAAACCGCTTTATATCCAGATCTTCTGATAAGTGCAAGGAGTTTTTTCAGATTTTGAAAGGCAACAAAAAGTTCCATTGGACCGAAAAGTGCGAGGAGGACTTTCAAACTTTAAAAACACACTTGGGGCAACCTCCGATCTTGTCAAAGCCAATGACCGGTGAAGTCCTGTCCATCTATCTAGCAGTGTCAGAATATGCGATTAGTTCGGTACTAGTACGCGAGGACCAAGGACGTCAATACCCGGTGTATTATGTCAGTAAGCGATTACTGGATGCCGAGACGAGTTATCCCGAAATGGAGAAGTTGGCATTTGCCTTGATAACATCGTCAAGAAAATTGCGACCTTATTTCCAGGCTCACAGTATTGAAGTTTTGACGAACTACCCCTTAAGGAAAGTTCTGGCAAAACCAGAAGCATCGGGGAGATTGTTGAAATGGGCGATGGAGTTGAGTCAGTTCGACATCAAGTATAAACTAAGAATTGCGATCCTTGGCAGATTTTATACTTGAATTCCCCAGCACTGAGGTAGCATTCATAGAAGATAGAAGCGACATTGCTAAAGCGAACAGAGAAATGTGAACATTGTACGTCGATGGAGCCTCAAATAGCGAAGGCTCTGGTAGTGGAATCTTGTTAATCAGTCCCAATAATTTTAAGGTACACGCTGCTTTACGTTTTGAATTTTCTGCATCTAACAATGAAGCTGAGTATGAAGCATTAATTGCAGGATTGAAACTCGCTCTCGAAATGAAAGTCGAGTACCTTCAGGCTTTTAGCGACTCGCAAATCATGGTATGCCAGGTAAATGGAGAATATCTGGCAAGAGGCGGGAGATTGGTTAAATATTTAGCCATTGTATGCGAACTAATGCAGAAATTAAAAAAAGTAACTGTGTCTCGAGTACCGCGTGCTCAAAATTCACATGCAGACGCATTGGTCCGTTTGGCCTCAACTAGAGAAGCTGAATTGCTCGATGTAATTCCGGTAGATGTATTGGCTCACCCAACTATAAATCAAGAAGAGATCATGGAAATAGATACCGTTCAGGAGATCACCTGGATGACTCCTATCGTCGCATATCTAGAAAAGGGGCTCTTTCCTGATGACAAAATAGAAGCAAGAAAGCTGCGACAGCGAGCCTCCCGTTATGTAATATATGACCAAAGGTTGTATCGCAGAAGTTTTAGTCAACCTCTACTCAAATGCATCAGCGGGGAAGATTGTGGTTATGTACTTCGCGAGGTACACGGGGGGATTTGTGGCAATCATACCGAAGTTAACTCCCTTGCATTAAAAATCATGCGACAAGGGTATTACTGGCCAACCTTGCGACAAGATGCTCTCGCATTTGCGAAGAAGTGTGACAGGTGCCAGCGAATAGCCACATATACCCACCAACCTCCAAGTAACCTCCATTCTATCACCAGTCCATGGCCCTTTGCAGTATGGGGGATTGACTTAATCGGCGAGTTACCTAAAGGGAAATGTGGAGTCAAATATGCGGTAGTCGCAGTAGATTACTTCACGAAATGGGCCGAAGCCAAAGCACTCGCAACCATCACAGCAACAAAATTGCGCGAGTTTGTCTATACCTCCATAATTTTCCGCTTTGGTATTCCATACAAACTCATCTTTGACAATGGAAGACAATTTGATTGTAAAGAGATGCGACAACTATGCGACGATTTGGGGATCAAAAAGGCATTCTCCGCGGTTGCTTACCCGCAAACAATTGACAGACTGAAGCTGTTAACAAAATAATAAAACACACCATTAAAGGGAAACTAGAAGATCGCAAAGGGGCTTGGCCAGACGAGTTACTGCAAGTCCTATGGTCTTATATACAACTCCTCGATCTACAACTGGCGAAACACCCTTCTCACTTTCTTACGGGTGCGAGGCCATGTTGCCAGTTGAAATCGGGGCAGGTTCCCTACGCAGAGATGTTTTCAACATCTCGCAGAACGACAAGAAGCAGTTACTCTGCCTTGATCTTCTGGAGGAAAAACGTGATCAAGCGCACTTAAAAAATGCGGCTTACCAGCAACGAACTGCAAGATACTTTAACTCCAAGGTGAAAGTAAAGGTCCTGCGAGCAGGAGACTTGGTCCTTAGAAGGGTAATGCCAAATACCAAGAACCCAACACATGGGGTCTTTGGAGATAATTGGGAAGGACCATATCTCATCGCGAAAAAAATTGGTGACGCCACATACCGACTCGCAGCACTCGATGGTACTGCGATTCCACGAGCTTGGAATGGCGAGAGTTTAAAATTATATTATCAATAGTACTCACATTGTTAAACTATGTTCGCTCTTGTACTTATACTTAGACATTTTTCATAAAAAAAAATCCTAAGTATAGGGGGGTATATATGCCATAATGTACTATTGATTATATAAAGGAAATGCCTCATGTTTGTTAAATTTTCAAATTTTGTCAAGACTTGTAAATGTTTCTACTTATTACACCAAGCTGTAATAAAAGTCGCATATATATATTAAAAACGCGAGTACCCGTGTACTGCGAAAATGTTAAAGGATAATTATCCCCGTGAGGATAAAAATTTGTCCAAAGTAAATTGCAAATTTGTCTGAGTACAAAGTGCAAGTACCCCTGTACCGCATAAAAACTAAACTAGTGAATTCAAAAAGCATAACAGTTTAAACATAGAAGAGAAAAGTCAAGCATCTGGAGCAGCAGGAGCAGTTTCATCCGCGACTTTGCTAACGGCCTCGTTCTCGACTTCCTCAGCATCCGTAACCTCGGCCTCCTCAGGAAGATTCCCTCCATCACCTTGAGTTTGAGTGGGCGACATGGCGCGAAAAGCCTCGGCCATCTCAGCGGCTTCTGCTCTGAGGATAGAGAAGTCGAAGTCTGGGATTTTTGAAAGAGTGGTGTAAATATAGTCAAAAACTGCCTGATCATACTGTTTCTTCCCGTTCTCCTTCTCGACCTCCAAGTCGCGAGCCATCTCCTCGAGCTTCGCCTGAGAGTTCTTGGCCTCGAGCTCAGCCTGCTCCTTAGACTTGCGAAGGTCTTCAAGCTCTTTGTCCTTTCTAGCCGCCTCTTGTTTCAGTCTCTTCATGTTCTCCTAGAGGTGGGCATTGTGCCTCTTCAGCGAGTCAGCTTCCTTAGAACCAGCGGCAACAGCTTTCATGAACAGAGTCATCGACTGCGAAGCCAACTCCACAGAGCGCGGAACAAGCTCCTCAGAAGGGATCTTCTCCGCCTTGGATATGAACTCCTCACCCACGAACTTCTCCTGCATAGCCAGAAAATTGCAGGCTCGGACAGTTGGCTCGATCATGACTTTCTTCCCCTTGTCCTGCGTGGTCTTAGCTAGCTTCTTGGAAGAATCTGCGGCAAGAGTAGTTACAACATCGCTCTTCCTCTTCTGGGCAATAACGGGCGATGTTGTCGCTGTTCCACTCTTTGGTTTGATTTTAATGACGGGCGCGGACTTCAAAAAAGTCATCTTTGCGAGGATAAATAAGGATAAGTATGAATAAATTTCAAGGCACTAGTTTATAAACATAAGATATGTTACCTGAGACTGGTCGAGAAGTTTGCTTGGAGAGGTGTTTGTCTATCCGCTCTTGTTGTCTCTCGGATGGTTCCTTGTATACTGGCTCTCTTTGAAGACTTGCGTTCTCTGGAATCAGCTGGTGTTCTTGCAGCTTGGCAGTCGTACACAGTAATCGCCAGTCACGATCTTGTACCGGAAGGCTCCCGAGAATTTCAGCTGTTTCCCTGCGAGTTGCGTCAAGTGCAGGTCGAGCTGGTCTATCTGCGAGAACAAAAAAGAGCGAGTTAGCATGAGATCTCAAAGCAATTCAGAAAATGCCTAAGTTAGAAAACACGCGACGTACTAGGTCTGCGATTAAAATCAGTTCTAATCCCAGGGACTTTGAAGATGTAGAACCATTTTGATTTCCAGTCTCCCATATTCGACACCATTCCTTCTACTCCATTGATTTCAGAAGTCGCCCATTTGCTAAAGCAGTAGAAACCGTTATGAAGGCCTACGCTTTTTATATCGTAGAAGTAGCTGAACTCTTCTACTGAGGGAGCCCTATGAACGTACTCCATATACATCGTGTAAAAGGCCAGGGCAGTGCGATACCTATTTGGAGTTAGTTGGAAAGGTGATACATCATACCGTTTAAGGATGGCTGCGATGAAGGGATGAAAAGGGACTGATACCCCACATCGGAGAATGGGTATTGAGATTACCACATCCTCTGTGGGAATAATCGCAGGATTGGTGAAAGGAAGGTGCGCCCTCTGGGTCGGTTTAGGTCGCTGAAACGCAAGTCGCAGCAGGTTTAACCTCGTAAAGGTAGTGAAGTCTGATTTGGTAACCCTTGAAATCAGATCCTCGCACGCGAAAGGCTCGTTCAGTTGGGCGTCATCGACCGAGTCTGTCCCACTCCCTTCCGCCTCTTCTTCATCCTCGCCTGATTCGCGAGCTGGGGCCGTCAACTCATCGTCCGTCTCCTCGACCTCGACGTCAGGGGCATGCCTCGAATGAATAAGGTAGTCGCGAGCCGACACCGTAGACTCGCTGTCTCGAATATCGATGGTCCCAGGTTCGGCGAGTTCCTGCACCATTCTTTCGATGTCTGCAGAAGACATTGGGCCTAGCTCTATTGGTGCGACCTCCTCTTCTGAAATCGAAGCTGGGAGAAAACTATCTTCCTCCTGGTCATCGTCGCCATCGAATGCATGGCCTCCCGAGCCGAGCAGTTGGCTATCCGACAGGTCGCTCATCTGAAAGATAGAAGATCTTTTCAGCGTGATGAATGTGTGAAAACAAAGATAAGTGATCTCACCCGCATTAAAACTATAAAGTCACACTTGATAGAATGGTCAGCATCCTTAACGAATGCTGACCACCCCATCCATATGCGAGTAGAAATGCGAATAAGTCACGCATCCTGGGCCAAGCGATATACCTCCAGAAACAGCTGGGAGAAACTCAGTTACTCAAGGGGCATGCGTTCTCAAGCATGACCCTGAAATTACTGAGTTACTCCCACCGTTCCGAGACTACCTATCAGCCAAGGAGTACGCTCATTTGAGTATTAACACATGTCGCAAATGGCTGGGTGTATCACAGTATCTCAAGGGGCATATAACCGCGTATATGACCATTAGAATACTGTGACACACCCACCATTTGGAAAAGCGATTAATACTCTCGCAATTCAACTCACAGCATATAAAATCCTAAAAGATCTAGCCAATAATCAGAAGTAAATAAGTTCTGTCAGTGTGCGAGTATTCAAACTGTTCATCCGAATACCCGCGAGTATTCAAAGTATGAAACAGCGCCTATTTAAATATTTCTTACACAGTATGCAGTTATTCCAATTTACAGGTCATTTTTCATAAGATTACCCAGTTTTTTACCCAAAAAACGTAACCTCATACATATCCCTTACAAACATACATTCCTAAAGAGCCTCAAAATACCAAAACCCAGAAAAACATTCTTTCTCAAACACAGAAAACAAAAAATACAATGGAACTCGAAACTAACCTTTAGTTTTGGCAGGTTGTTCCTGCGATTGCTCTCGATCACTTCTGAGATTGAGGATATTTTAGAAAAGAACGGTAGAAATCTGGGCAAAAGATGAAAACGGTTTTGAAGTCTCTGTAAGGGAGGGAAGAAGGAAGTTAAGAAACAAGAGGGAAAAATGGAGGATTTGATTCGTATCAAAGGGTTTAAATACCCATATCCCTCATTAATTGGGATCATGACACGTGGCAGCCAGAATGCCTAAGGTCGCCCAATCCAACGACCAACGATGGCCACGCCTACACGAAAACAGAGGAGTTTTTGTGACGTGGCACCATAAATGCAATAAAAAGTAATAATTATAGCCGTCATTTTTCGAAACCCTCGATGGGACAACCAAAAGGTCACCTCCTCGTGACAACCCTTCACCTGTCTCTCGAGCAATAGTTTCCTTCTGTGACCGCACCTGTCACATCGCGAAATTAGGGGCATGTGTTATAGTGAGATTTCTCTCACCTAGAAACTCGAGACCAGACTCCTATTTAAAGGACACATATATTCAGATTTCCATTTAAAGCTGGAATGTGCATGAGAGACTTCTCGAAGTTTAGACCTCGCCCAGGATAAAACCCGTGAGATACTGCGAGTACGACCTAAGTCGAATCGCTTAACTTTAACTCGCATTATACAGGATGGATCCAACTCGCATGTGTCAGGACATATGCGAGTATCCTCTCTATACTTCTGCGAAAGCATAAAGATCAACTCTCTATGATGTGATTTGGTCCCAACGATCCAATAGCCTTGATAAACCGATATAGACTCGCATGTCTAGGTTCTATCAGCTCGACATGCGATGTCTACAAGAGGCGATTACCTAAGGGTGCAGACGTTCCAAACGTACTGATGACCCTGCGAGCTCAACAACAGAACATGAACAGTCAACTCGCAGATGCGAAAGACGCATACGTTGATGGACTTAGTAACTGTCGTTCATTTATTAATGTTAACGTTGCTTGGGTTTAATTATTGCAATTCAATATGTAAATAATGGATTAACAATGAATGTGATCCTTGTGTAACCGATTGGACACCTGCTTTGTATATAAAGCGGTGATCCACCATGAAATGGCACCTACGAATCCCTTGCTACAGTGGACTAAGCAGATCATAATCTGACTGAACCACTATAATTCTCTGTCTTATTTTCTAGCCTTCGTTGATTGTTTCTCATTCCCAGTCGAGTACTCGCCATTCTAGGTTGAATACTCGCACTTGTCTTTACACATAAATTTCTTCTTGTTATTAACAATACAATATAATTTGGTGTTGCGAAATTCACTCGACAACATTTGGCGCCGTCTGTGGGAAACGACTAAGATTTTATTCATTTCAAAGAAAAATATCATCATGGCTGGAAATCACACCAACGGAGGAGCTAACAACGGGTCCATCAACATTGAGATGATGAACGTACCATTATCTGGAACTGGAATGCCACCTGTGGACGTTATTAACGGCGGAGTAGGGAGAAGCAATATCAGACCTCTCAACCTATTCCCAGAAACGACTAACCCTCAAGTCGGGGACACATCCACACCACCAGCAACCATGCATTTTCCCCTTGTCACTCCGGCAGTGGTATCCAAGGGAATCATCCAACTCACCACTGATCAATATACTGGGATTCAGGATCAACTGCGCGCGCTACAGGCCGAAGTTGATGGACAAAACCGAGCCCGACGCCCTCCTCGAGTTCCTGCTACTCGCACCGATAACCCTCAGGTAACGACTTCTAGACGTCATACTAACCGTGTACGCAGGGAACATAGAACCAACCCTGAAGGTTTAGACCTGAACCATCCAACGTCGAGGGATCAATCCGCAAGGTACCCAAACCAAAGCAAACAAGTTGATGAAGACCCTGAACGGCATAATCCTCGCAGTCGACTATCAAGAGATAACGACACAGAATCAGCCTCTTCATCATCGCATGGTCGTACTCCAAGTAGATACACAGGATCAGCCTTTGGGTCAGGATGTTTTACTTTTGGCTTGTTTTTCGTGTGTCTGTGTGGTATCCCTTAGTACCCCACTGAGTGGCATTAAAACTTGGTTTTTAAGGCACTCAGTTTTATTTAAAATACAAAGGTTGCATACACTTAGATAGTACAAACCCTTTAAACAAAGCCTAAGTTACACATTTGGACTATTGGTAATATTTTCGGAGGTGATCGGCGTTCCAGGCCCTTGGCACAATAGTTCCATCCATCCTTTTTAGCTTATAAGTTCCTGGACTGATTTTGTCCTCGATTTCATATGGCCCTTCCCAGTTTGGCCTAAGTACCCCCACTCCGGGTTCTTGGGTGGCTGGGAAGACTCTTCTTAAGACCATATCCCCAATAGTGAATTTTTTGTTTTTAACTTTGGAGTTAAAATATTTGGTCACCTTCTTTTGATAAGCTGCCATTCGTATTTGTGACTCGTCCCGGAGTTCTTCAACTTGATCCAGCGCTTCTTGTAATAAAGCTTGGTTTGTAGCTGGATCGTAAGTCGTTCTCCTGTGGGACGGGAATAACGTTTCTACTGGGACCATCGCTTCACAACCGTACACCATTGAGAAAGGCGAGTGGCCGGTCGTGGTTCTGGGGGTCATCCAGTAGGCCCATAACACTCTTGGCAACTCTTCGGGCCAGTTGTTTTTGCAGGCCAGCAGCTTTTTCTTTAGGGTGACCTTTAGAATTTTGTTAACTGCTTCTGCTTGTCCATTTGTTTGCGGCCTTGCCACCGCAGAGAAGCTTTTTACGACTCCGTGTTGGTTGCAGAAGTCAGTGAACTCTTCGCAATCAAATTGCTTTCCATTGTCAGAGACTATTTTGTGAGGCATGCCATATCGACACACTATGTTTTTAATAACAAAGTCTATTGCTTTTTTAGCAGTTATAGTCTTCATGGGCTCAGCCTCCGTCCATTTGGTGAAGTAGTCTGCTGCTACTATTGCATACTTTAATCCTCCCTTTCCTGTTGGCAGGGACCCAATAAGATCTATCCCCCAGACCGCGAAGGGCCAGGGGCTAGTCATCAGGGTAATCTCATTGGGAGGAGCTCTCGGTATGTTCGCGAACCTTTGGCACAAATCACATTTTTGGACATAGTCAATCCAATCTTTTTTCATTGTTGGCCAGAAGTATCCATGTCTCAATATTTTCTTTGAGAGACTTGGTCCTCCTGTATGATCTCCACAGAACCCTCCGTGGACCTCTAGCATAATTTGCCTAGCTTCAGGGTCGGATACACACCTTAAATAAGGCATGGTGAGTCCTCTTCGGTAGAGAATTTTATCCATCATTACATAATGATGAGCCTGATACTGAATCTTTCTGGTCAGTGCCCTTTCTTGGGGCAACTCACCTTTTGTTATGTATTCTATGATGGGGACCATCCAGTTGGGTTCTTGCCCAACCGTTGCTATGGCCTTTTTTATTTTGATGCTTGGCTCTGCCAAGCGTTCCACGGGTACTACCCCCAGTCCTTCAATTTCACTGTCGGAAGCTAACTTAGCCAGGCAGTCCCCGTGAGCGTTCTTTTCCCTGGGGATTCTTTCTACTTTATAGTCCGTGAACTCGTGGAGCAGTTCCCGAACTATTGTTACATATGCGGCCATTCTTTCGCCGCGTGTTTGATACTCTCCCGATATCTGGTTTACGACCAGTTGGGAGTCGATGTAGACTTCTACTCTGTTGGCCCCCACGACCTTTGCTAATCTCAGTCCTGCTATCAAGGCTTCATATTCGGCTTTGTTGTTTGAAGCTAAGAAGTCGAACCGTATGGCTGCCTGGAGTCGATGTCCGCTCGGGGATATCGTCGCAACCCCCTCTCCGGATCCATTTTCATTGGAGGCTCTGTCCACAAATACTCTCCATGTGGGGACTGATGGTACAGGCGCGTTCGCGGTTTCCTCGGCTTAATTACATTCGGTGATGAAGTCCGCCAACGTTTGTCCCTTTATGGAGATGCGAGGTATGTATTGTAAGTCGAATTGACTTAACTCCGTCGCCCATTTGAGGAGCCTTCCGGACGCCTCTTGCCTTTGCAGGATTTGCCTGAGTGGGTGATTGGTCAACACCTTGATTGGCTGCGCTTTGAAATACGGCCTTAATTTCCTTGAGGCTATTAGGAGGTAGAAAACTAGTTTTTCGATGATGGGGTACCGTGTCTCCGCCCCTATCATGCGCTTGCTGACATAGTACATCGGATGTTGAGTTTCCTCTTCTTCCCAGACTAAGGCCGCACTGACTGCGTGGTTGGAGACGGCCAAATACAGGAACAGGTCCTCTCCGAGGACGGGTTTTGACAGGATTGGAGGCTTGGCCATGTGCTCTTTCAGTTTTTTGAATGCCTCCTCGCACTCGTCAGACCATTCAAACTTCTGGCACTTCTTCAATATGTTGAAGAAGGGAATGCACTTGTCTGTAGACCGGGAGATAAAACGGCTCAGGGCCGCAACCTTTCCGATTAGGCTCTGCACGTCTTTGTGCTTCTTGGGGGATGGCATGCTCAGGAGAGCTTGAATTTTTTCTGGGTTTGCCTCAATCCCTCTCTGGCTGACGATGAAGCCCATGAACTTTCTTGATTTGACCCCAAAGGTGCATTTCTTTGGGTTGAGCTTCATTCTGTATCTCCGGACTACCTCGAAACATTCTTCTAAGTCGTCCGCATGGCTATTGCACGCTTTAGACTTCACTAGCATGTCGTCTACGTATACCTCCATGTTTCGCCCCAAGAGGCCTTTGAGCATCCGGTTGACCATTCTTTGATAGGTCGCACCAGCGTTCTTCAGTCTGAAAGGCATGACCAGGTAGTACTATACCCCCTTATCGGTCCTGAAGCTAGTGCACTCTTGGTCCACCGTGTGCATCTTTATTTGGTTGTACCCAACGTACGCGTCCATGAAGGACAGTAGCTTGAATCCGGAAGTGGCGTCTACCATCTGGTCGATCCTGGGCAGAGGGAAACAGTCCTTTGGACAAGCCTTTTTTAGATCAATGAAGTCTATACAAACTCGCCACGTTCCGTTAGGCTTCGGCACCAGGATCGGATTGGCTAGCCATTCCGGGTAGTAGACGTCACAGATCATGCTGTTTGTTAAAAGCTTATCCACCTCTTTCTCTAAGGCCTCGACCTTCACTGAATCGAGGGGTCGTCGCTTTTGTTGGACCGGCGGCATGTCCGGGTTGACGTTGAGGATGTGGGTGATGACGTGGGGACTTATGCCAGTCATGTCCTCTTGGCACCATGCAAAAATGTCAATGGCGCCCTTCAGTGTCTTTATTATTTTTTCTTTTTCCTCCGGGTCTAGGCTTTTTCCAAGCCGGAGTACCTTGGTGGAGTCGAGGTCACACATTGATACCTCCTCGACGTCCTCCATCGGTTCTACAATTTTCTTAGACCCCACGCGGGGATCCAACTCGTCTTCTTCAGCCATTTCTGGCTCAATGGTTTCCCGGACCATCAGTACGGGCAGGTGGGTCGCAACGTTGTAGCATTGCCTCGCCTCCCCCTGATTTCCTCTCACCGTCCCTATCCCAGCTTCCTGGGTTGGGAACTTTAAGCACAAGTGTCGTATGGATGTGACTGCGCCGAAATCTACCAAGGCCGGTCGGTCGAGGATTGCGTTGTATGCGGTCGGGCAGTCTACCACCACGAAAGTGCAGTACTTGAACGTTCTCTGGGGGTGTCCGGGCACAAGGTGACTGGAAGTCTCACTTTCCCCTTTGGGATAAGTGTCGTTCCGTTAAACCCCGTGAGTTGGGAACCACTTGGTGAGAGGTCTCGGTCCGTCAGGCCTATTGCGGTAAAGGCCTCTTTGAAAAGTAAATTCACAGAACTTCCGTTGTCGATCAGGACTCTGGCCACCACTTTATTGGCGATGGGGGTCTCTATAACCAATGAGTCATGGTGGGGAAAATGCACCGTCTTAGCGTCCTCTTCCGTGAATGTGATGGGTTGATCCATTAGCCGGGGCCTTTTAGCTGGGAGTTGAGTAACTTCCCAAACCTCATTGTGTTTCACGGCCCCTGCATACCGCTTCAATTCTTTGCGGGTAGTTCCTCCGATATGGGGTCCTCCTGAGATCATGGCCACTCTCCGATATGCTGGGCATCTCCGGTGGGAGCAACTGGAGCCAATACTCCTGTTGCACCCCCTGGTGTTCCCTGTGGCAAAGCTCCAGTCGCCTGACCTTGAACTATCCTTGTACAGAGGAGGTGGTCTCTGGTAGTGTGTATTTTGCCTAGTAGCAAAGTAGACACGCTCTTGGGAGTCCGTCAACTCCGTGTACTGGGTGTATTGGGGAGTGTACCCCCTTTTTTGTCGCTTTTCCTCCGTCCGGGTGCTGCCTTTGGAGGACCTTTTACTCCTCGAGCCTCGAGAATGACCAGCCAGGCTGGCAGTTGGAGCGGAGTGCGAGGGGGGTTGTCCATTTATCCCCAAGGGATTCCCAAAATGGGACGACGCGGGGGCCAAGGCCTGGCCCTGGCTGTATCCGGGAGTAGCGGAGAATTGTATGCCGCTCATTGGTGGAGCTACGGTCGGGACAGTACCCGACGGCTGGGCTCCGGGCATATACCCTGCTATCCCGGTGGGATAATATCCTCCATAGGCCACTATTTGGGCCTCTTCAAGATTGATGTATTTTTGGACTCTCTTCTGGAAGTCCTGAAGGTTTGCAGCTCCTTTCTGTTGTAGTTCGTTCCAGAATGGAGTCCCTGTACGGATGCCTGCCTGGAGAAGGGCAAGCTGTTGTCCGCCATCAACTTTCTTGGTCTTCGAGGCTTCCTCTCGGAACCTCTTTATACAGTTCTTGAAGGTCTCCGTAGGCAGCTGCTTGATGTTAGTCAAGGCACTGACCTCCAGGTTAACCTTTCTTGGGGCGACAAACTGTCTCCGGAAGTTGGTCTGTAACATATTCCAACAGCCCACGGATCCTGGCTCCAGTTTCTTGAACCATTCCTCCGCGGACCCGCTTAGAGTAAGCGGGAAGCACAAACATTTAGCGTCATTGCTGACTCTCATGACCGTCATGACGAGGTTGAACCGTGACAGATGGTCGCTTGGATCGGAGTTCCTGGTATAAGCTGCCATTTCGGGCATCTTAAAGTTCTTGGGGAGCTCTGCTTCCAGGATATGCTTGGCACACGGCTCCCGGTCCTCATAGTCTGAGTCAGAGTCGTCGCCTTTCTGTCTCCGGGAGACTCAGGCGATATCTTTTCAGAGTGTTATAGTGAGATTTCTCTCACCTAGAAACTCGAGACCAGACTCCTCTTTAAAAGGACACGTGTATTCAGATTCCCAATGAAAGCTGAAATGTCCATGAGAGACTTCTCGAAGTTTAGACCTCGCCCAGGATAAAACCAGCGAGATATTGCGGGTGCGACCTAATTCACACCGCATAACCATAATCCTCATCGTGCGGGGTAGACCCAACTCGCATATGTCAGAACATGCGCGAGTGTCTCCCTCTATACCTCCGCGACGAGTATGGAGACCGATGCCCTATGAGGCAGTTTTGGTCCCAGCGGACCCATGACCACTAACGAGACCAATATAAGTTCGCATGTCCGGATGTTACCGGCTTGACATGCGACGTCTACAACGGCGATTACTTAAGGACGCGGACGTTCCAAACGTATGTGCGATCCTACGAGCTCAACGGACGGAACATGAACGGTCAACTCGCGGATGCGAAAGACGCATACGTTGATGAATTCGAATCGTCATACATTTATTAATGTTAACGTTGTTTGAGTTTAGTCATTGCAATTCAATGTGTAAATAATGGATTAACAATAAATGTGATCCTCATGTAGATTAGCTTTGCTTTGTATATAAAGGGGTGATCCACCGTGAAAATGCACCTACGAATCCCTTGCTACTGGTGGACTAAGCGAACGAAATGCGGCGAACCACTATAATTCACGAATCTCATTTATTTTTCCACTTTGTTGTTTACTCTCGCATTCTATTCGAGTACTCGCCATTCTAGGTCGAATACTCGCATTTGTCATCTCTCAAATAATTCTCTCTTTTACCAGTTAAATTGTACTTTTTGGTGTTGCGAAATATCAGTAACAACATTTGGCGCCGTCTGTGGGAATTCGACTGTAAGATTCTATTCACTTCAAAGAACATCACTCAACATGGCTGGAAATCACGCTAACGGAGCTAACAATGAATCCATCAACATTGGAACGATGAGCATACCATTGCACAGGCAAGTGCCACTGTAGACGTCATCAACGGCGGGGTAGGGAGGAGCAACATCGGACCCTCAACCTATTCCCGTAAACTCGGCGGGTCCTCAAGTCGGAGGCACGTCCACACCACGGCGGCCATGCACTTTCCCCCGTCACCGGCGGTCGTGTCCGAAGGAGTGGTCCGACTCACGGCGGTCAATACGCGCAATCCGGGGATCGAGTGCGAGCACAAGGCGAGGTGGATGGACGAGCCGAGCTCGACGCCCTCTCGGGTCCTGGCATTCGTAACGAAAAAACCTCGGAGTAACGGTTCTCGACGTCAAAGTAACCATGCACGCGGGGAACGAAGAGCGATCACGAAATCTTGGACTTGAACCACCCGACGTCAAGAGACCAATACGCAAGGTTGCCTAACAGAGAGCGCACAAGCCAGACGAGGATCCCGAGCGCGCAACCCCTCGCGGTCGTCACCCTCGAGATAATGACGTAGAGTCGGCCCTCTTCATCCTCGCATGGCCGTACTCCAAAGCGGTATACGAGGTCCGGCTCTGCAAACACTGCAAGGAGGACGCTGCACGCGTACAGAGGTGATGCGTGATCATCTCAATGCGGTCTTAGGGCGCGCTCCGCGGCCCGCATAACACGGAGACGCTCCATGATCCCCATACGGGCGATCGGGGTGTCAACACGGTTAATAACCCGCCCATCGCGCCGTCGCGACGCGGGATTAATATCCCTTCGAACCTTGCCGCGAGTGCTGAGCCCCAGCGTTGTAGCAACTCCACCTCTGCGACGGGAGGAATCGACCAAAGTATGTACGCAAGCTTTGAAGATGCTCGAGCGACGGCGTAAGCCCATATACAAGCTGCGCGACACCTCGCCTACGCGAAGTGCGGCGAGGCCCAACTTCCAAAGGGGTTGGTTTATCCGAATCCCTCAAATATAAAGGTACTTGCCCGATTAGTTAGACTAGAAAAATTTAACACCATAATGGAAGTGGACCGAGTGCGCATGACTCGCGAAGTGTCGCATTCTCGCGGCCACACTCGAGAGAATGCCCATGATTGGTTCACCCAATTACCGGAGGCATCGATATCGACATGGGAGAACTTCGTCGATCTATTTCTCACACATTTCCGAGGCCACGATGACGTATAGGCCACCCTATGCGACTTTGGCAAACATACGGCAAGAACACGGTGAGTCTTTGCGAATTATTTCAAGCGTTTTAACGGCCGAGAGTAACAAAAGTTGAGAAGGCCCCAGGAGTCTTCGCTTGTTTGCATGCTAATAACGGGTGTCTTGCCAAGAACCGGCTTTTGGAAGGAGCTACGAGGCTAGAGGCGAGAATCCTTGGTAGAATTCTTCGCCATGGCGGGAACCTCATAAGAGAATCGAGAACTCCTTGGCGGAATTGGAGAAGGGCAAGAACAAGCGGCGATCACCCATACCGCGGTCACGGTCCGCGGTCGCGAGGAAAGGAATTCCGGGGGCCGAAGCCCGGATAAGACGCAGCCCACGCAAACCGCGGAGCCGAAGTTGGCTAAGTCGCCTCCAAAAGGAGTCCTCGCCCCGAAAAGAAAAGGAGGACCTCGCTTCGTCAATTATACGAACTTGCGTACCTCGAGACCACATCTATGCGGTTGAGGAAAGGAACGCGTCTTCAAGAAGCCACCCCCATCGGGGAAATCGCGACCGAAGAGACCCCAAAAAGTTACGTAAGTACCACGATAAGGATATCGGCCACACTACCCTGGAGTGTTGGGTATTGCGGGGACGAAATTGAAGAATTGATCGAAGGGGGAAAATTCGACAAGTATAAAAGGAGCGAGGAAAGTCACCCCCGAGCGGATGACAAAGTAGAAAACCGGAATGCGAGTGGCTCCGAGAACACCTCGCAATATCCGACTATAATCGGAGGACCACACATCGCGAGGCGACTCTCGCAAATCACAAGAACGATATGCGGAGAAGCCAAAGAGAAGTCGCTTACCAATGTGAACAATCTTGGTGAACGGCCGAGAAGCTCTTCAAGAGAGAATGCGAGGACATTGTCTTTATGGAGAGCGATGCGAGATGGGTCCACCACCCGCATTCGACGCACTTGTGATAGTCGCCAATATAGGTGGAGATAACGTCCATCGCATATTAGTCGACAATGGAAGTTCGGTGAATTTGCGAACTTCCAAGCCTTCAAGCAAATGGGGTTACAAGAAAAAGATTTGCGGCCACGATGACATCGAGCATCTATGGTTTCACGGGAGATGTCATAGCTATCAAAGGGATGATCAAACTCCCAATCACTTTGGGAAGCTGCCCAAATAGCGCCAAGTCGATGGCGACTTCGCGATGGTGATCAATACTCGGCATATAACGCCGTAATTGGACGGCCAATTTCGAAGGAGATGAAGATCGTAACTTCGATCTATCATCTAACAATGAAGTTCCCTACTCCCTGCCGAGTAGGATCGGTGAGGGAGTCCAATCGACTCTCGAGAATGTTACAACGCGGCATGCCAAGCTCGCGGGAAAAAGGACGATGAATGTTATCCACCTTTTGGACGCACCACCACCTCGCCAGGAGATCCTCGGGATCGAGGAGGTACGCACATAGACAAACCGGATTTGGATCCGAAGAATCCTTGATCACACGCGCAGCCCAAGCGCGGAAGACACAATCGAGGTACCTATAGATCCTGTAGATAATAACAAGGTTTTAAAAATTGGTTCTAGATTAAACATACGGTTTGCGAGAACAATTAACAACTTTTACGAAACAAAATCTTGATATTTTTGCTGGAAACATTCGGATATGGTCGGGATATCTCCACAGTCATGTGTCATCGCTTGAACATTGACCCCGAAGTGCGAGGTGTCCGACAAAAGCGCCGCAAAATGGACCCCGCGAGGTACCAGCGGCGAAAGAAGAAGTTGGCCAGCCTCCTTGCACTGCGGCTTTATACGGAGTCATTTTACCCCCTGGTTAGCCAATCCGTACTCGTGCCAAAGCCCAATGGCTCATGGCGTACATGCGTTGACTTCTGATTTGAGCAAGCTGTCCCAAAGACGGCTTTCCTCTTCCTAGCATCGACCGGCTTGTCGATGCCCGCTGCGAGCCACGCACTTTTAAGCTTCATGGATGCATACTCGGGATACAATCAAATCCGATGTACGAACTGCATCCGGGAACATACCTCGTTCATTGCGATCGAGGATTATGCGTACAAGGTCATGCCTTTTGGTTTAATAAACGCAGGTGCGACTTACCAAAGGCTAGTGAATATGATGTTCGCGAGTCCGATTGGAAAGACAATGGAGGTATATGTTGACGATATGCTCGTAAAGTCGCAACATGCGGAGGATCATATCGCGCACTCGAGGAGCCATGTTCGACATATTGCGACGATATAAGATGCGTCTAAACCCCTTAAAATGCGTCTTTGGGGTGGGTTCGGAAAATTCCTCGGTTTTATGGTAAATCGGCGAGGAATAGAAGCCAATCTGCGAAGATTAGAGCGTTGGTAGAAATGCGAGTCTCCAACTAAGCCAAAGGAGGTTCGAGCCTCACGAGCAAAGTCGCGGCCTTAAGCGCTTCATATCCGGATCCTTCCGACAAGTGTAAAGAGTTTTTCGGATGCGAAGGGTAACAAGAGGTTCCAATGGGACGAGAAATGCGACGAAGCTTTTCGAGCGTTAAAAACGCATCGGGGCAACCTCCATACTATCAAAACCGTTGCCGGAGAGGTCTTGTCTATTTATTTAGCGATCTCCGAGAGTATGCGATCGGTTCGGTACTTGTTCGCGAGGACCAAGGACGTCAAAGACACCGTGTACTACGTCGGTAAGCGATTATTGGACGCAAGACGCGTTACCCTCGGATGGAGAAACTAGCTTTTGCCTTGATAATATCCTCGAAAATTGCGACCTTATTTCCGGGCTCACGGCGTTGAAGTTTTGACAAACTTCCCTTAAGACGAGTTTTGGCAAAGCCGAGAGGCATCGGGGAGATTATTAAAGTGGGCTATGGAGTTGAGTCGGTTCGACATCAAGTATAAACCAAGAATCGCGATCAAGGGGCAAGCCACTAGCAGATTTTATACTTGAGTTCCCGAGCACGGAAGGTAGCGGTTGTAGAGGGTGGAAATGACATCGCCATGATAGACAAAGAGATATGGACATTGTATGTCGATGGGCCCTCAAATAATGAAGGTTCGGCGGTGGGATATTGTTAATCGGTCCCAATAATTTCAAGGTACACGGCTTGCTCTACGTTTCGAATTCTGCGCATCTAACAATGAAGCCGAGTATGAGGCTTTAATCGCGAGTGCGAAATTAGCTCTCGAGATGAAAGTCGAATACCTACAAGCATTTAGCGACTCTCGAAATCGTGGTATGTCAAGTAAGTGGAGAATACCTAGCGAGAGGCGGAAGATTGGTTAAATATTTAGCCATCGTTCGCGAAATCATGCGAAGTTCAAACATGTAGTTGTGTCTCGAGTACCAGCGTACTCAAAATGCCCATGCGGACGCCTTGGCCCGAAGTGGCCTCAGAGAAGCGAATTACTCGATGTAATTCGGTAGACGTATTGTCTCATCCAACCATAGATCGAGAAACAATCATGGAGATCGATGACGTTCGAGAGATTACGGATGACTCCTATCCTCGCATACCTTGACAAGGGGCTCTTACCTAATGATAAAATAGAAGCGAAGGAAATTGCGACAAAGAGCAGCCGTATGTGATATATGACCGAGCTTGTATCGCGAAGTTTTAGTCAACCACTTCTCAAATGTATCGGTGGAGAAGGCTGCGGTTACATCTTTGCGTGAAGTACACGAGGGAATTTGTGGCAATCATCTTGGGAGGTAATTCCCTTGCCTTAAAAGTTATGCGGCAAGGATATTGCGGCCAACATTGCGACAAGATGCCCTCGCATTTGCAAAAAGGTGTGATAGATGCCGGCGAATAGCCACTTACACGCACAGGCCCGAGTAACCTCCATTTTATCACGAGTCCCTGGCCCTTTGAAATATGGGGAATTGATTTAATTGGCGAGTTACCCAAGGGAAAAGGCGGAGTCAATTATGCTGTAGTCGCGGTTGACTATTTCACAAAGTGGGTCAAGCGAAAGCACTCGCGACCATCACGCAACGAAGTTGCGCGAGTTCGTCTACACTTCCATCATCTGTCGCTTTGGCATTCGCACAAGCTCATTTCGGATAATGGGAAACGGTTTGACCGTAAAGAGATGCGACGGCTATGCGATGATTTAGGAATTAAAAAGCCTTTTACGGTCGGCTTACCGCGAAACGATAGAGCGGGCGAAGACGATCAACAAAATAATTAAGCACACCATAAAGGGAAAATTAGAAGACCGCAAAGGGGCATGGCCGGATGAATTACCGCAAGTCCTATGGTCTTACAATACAACCCCTCGATCTACAGCGGCGAAACACCCTTCTCACTTTCTTATGGGTGCGAGGCCATGTTACCAGGTAGAAGTTGGGGCGGGATCCTTGCGCGAGAGATGCTTTCGATATCTCGCGGAACAACGAGAATCGGTTGTTTTGCCTTGATCTTTAGAAGAAAACGTGATAAAGCGCAACTACAAAACGCGGCTTATCAACAACGAACGAGGTACTTTAACTCGAAAGTAAAGATAAAACCTCTGCGAGTAGGAGACTTGGTCCTTAGAAAAGTAATGCCAAATACCAAAGTCCCAGCTCACGGAGTCTTTGGAGACAATTGGGAAGGACCATACAAAATCGCAGATCAAATTGGTGATGCCACTTATCGACTCGCAACACTCGATGGAACCGCGATTCCACGAGCATGGAATAGCGAGAGCTTGAAATTTTATTATCAGTAATATTCGCGTTATTCAGTTATGACAATTCGAGTACTTATACTTAGATATTTTTTGTTCAAAATACTTCCTAAGTATAGGGGCATGGTACCCGCATATATTACTGATTGCTTGAATAAAATCACTTATTAAGTTTTTCGAGTAATTTAATTCACCGAGTTTTTCCTACTTTATTACACCAAGCTGTAATTAAAGTCGCATATATATATATATAATTGCATTCACACCAAGTTGTGATCAAAGTTAAATATATATAAAATCGCAAGTACCCGTGTACTGCGTAAATAGTAAAATGTAAGCTATCCCTGCGAGGATAGAAATTTGTCCAAAAAGTAAGATAAATTTCTTTAAGTACAGAAATGCGAGTACCCGTGTACCGCAGATAAAAAAAAAAGTAAGATAGCAAATAATCAAGCAACGGGAGTAGTCTCATCGGGGAGCGGCCTCGTACGCAATCTTGCTCACGACTTCATTCTCGACCTCTTGACTGTACTCCCTCGATTTCATCCCAGGAAGGTTACCTTGAGTACGGGTAGGAGACATCGCGCGAAAGGCTTGACCATTTCGGCGGCTTCGGCTCAAGGCGGCCCGAAGTCGAAGTCGGGGACCTTGGAAAGAGTAGTGTAAATGTAGTCGGACACGGCTGATCGTACTGTTTCTTCCCACTCTCTTTCTCAGCCTCCAAGTCGCGAGCCATCTCAGCGATCGTGTCCTGCGACTTCTTGAGCTCGAGCTCCACCTGTTCTTTCGCCCTGTTGACTTCCTCGAGCTCCTTCTCCTTGGCCTTGTTAAGCTCCTCCATCCTCGCCACCTCCTGCTTCAGCTTCTTTATGTTCTCTTGAAAATGGACGTTCTGCCTCTTCAGCGAATCAGTTTCCTTTGAAGGAGTAGCCGCGGCTTTCATGAACAAAGCCATGGATTGCACGGCCAGTTCAGTAGATCGAGAAGCAAGATCCTCGTAAGGAATCTCAGCCAGTAATTTTTCCTGCATGGACAGAAAGTCGCGAGCACGAACAGGAGAGTCGATGACGACTTTCTTCCCCTTGTCCTGAGTAGTCTTAGCCAACTTCTTGGAGGAATGCACGGCAAGCGAAGTCATCACATCGCTCTTCCTCTTCGGGCAACGGCCGGCGAAGTCGGCCAGGTGTTCCACCCTTTTGCTTGATCTTCAGGACAGGGGCAGACTTCAAGAAAGTCATGTCTACAAACACAAGGAACAGATAAGTAAAAATCACAATCCTACCCGTCAATTTATAGCAAAAGGACGAGTTACCTGAAGTTTGTCGAGGAGTTTGCTTAGAAAGACGTTTATCTATCGCTCCTGTTTGTTTCTCGAAGGTTCTTTATATGCGGCTCCGTTGAAGACTCGCGTTCTCGGGGATCGGTTTGTGTTCTCGCAATTTGGCGGTCGTACACGGTAATCGCCGCCGCGATCTTGTCTTTGGAAGACTCCCAAGAATTTCGGCTACTCCCCTTCTTATTCGCGTCGAGCGTTGGTCGAGGCGGGTTCATCCGCGATGACAACAAAAAAAACGAGTTAGCAAAAGATCTCGAAAAACAAAGTAACAGATTTTATCTAAGTCAACAAATATGCGACGTCGGGTCTACGCGATTAAAGTCGGTCCTGATCCCAGGAACCTTAAAAACATAAAACCATTTCGACTTCCAGTCGCCCATGTTCGAGACCATCCCCTCAACACCGTTTATTTCAGAAGTCGCCCATTTACTAAAGCAAAAGAAGCCATTATGAAGACCCACGCTCTTTATGTCATAGAAGTAGCTAAACTCCTCTACTGACGGAGCCCTATGGGCATACTCCATGTACATCGCATAGAAGGCTAGAACAGTGCGATAACTGTTGGGTGTTCGTGAAAAGGCGATACGTCATAACGTGCGAGAATGGCTGCAACGAAAGGATGAAATGGGACCGAGATACACCACATCGAAGAATGGGTATTGAGATGACCACGTCCTGCGTAGGGATGATCGCGGGGTTGGTGAACGGAAGATGCGCTCTGCGAGAGGGTTTGGGACTTTGAAACGCGAGTCGCAACAAATTCAACCTTACGAAGGTGGTGAAGTCAATTTGACGACTCTCGAGACTAGGTCTTCGCATGAGAAAGGTTCGTTCAATTGGGAGTCGTCGGCAGAGTCCGTCCCACTCCCTTCGCTTCTCTTCTTCCCCACCCGATTCGCGGACTGGAGTAGTCCATTCCTCCTCCACCTCCTCGACCTCGATGTCGGGAGCGTGTCTCGTATGGATGAGGTAGTCGCGTGCTGACACTGTGGATTCGCTATCTCGGATATCGATTGTCCCGGGTTCAGCGAGCTCCTGTACCATCCTCTCGATGTCTACAGAAGACATCGGACCTAACTCTATCTCCGCAGCCTCCATTTCGGAGATGTCCGTAGGGAGAAAACTGTCTCTCTCTTGTGACGACTCCCCGTCAAAAGCGCGACCTCCTGAGCCGAGCCGCCGGTCGTCCGATAGATCGCTCATCTGAAAGATAGAAGATCTTTTCAGCGTGATGGATGTGTGAAAAAATAAAGGTAAGTGATCTCACCCGCATTAGAGTATAAAAGTCGCATTCGATAAGAAAGTCAGGCTCAATGCGAACACTGACCCTCCTATCAGCATGCAAGAAGAAATGTAACTATCTTTGGGCGAGTAATTCACGCATCCTCGGTTGTGCGGTATACCTCCAGAAACGGCTGGGCGTATCCCAGTGACTCAAGGAGTATGCATTTTCGAGCATAACCACGGTTGCGGGAGACACCCACCGTTTCGAGACAACCTACCAACCAAAGAGTACGATCATTCGAGTATTAACGCACGTCAACAAATGGCTGGGTATATCTCAGTATCTCAAGGGACATATAATCACATATATAGCCATTAGAATACTGTGACACACCCACCATTTGGAATGGCAATTAGTACTCTCACCACTCAGCCCGCGACATGTAAAGATCCTAAAAGGTCTAGTCAACAGTTAAGCGGAAATAAGTCTTGGAAATATGCGATTATTCAAGTTGTTCAACCGAATACCCGCGAACATTCAAATTGTTCAACCGAATACCCGCGAACATTCAAATTGTTCATCCGAATGTTCGCGAGCATTCGAGACGTGAATCAGTGCCTATGAATTGTATACGGTTATGTCAGTTTACAGGTCCTACACTATGAATATTACCCAGTTTCATTGACCCAAAACACATAAATACCCACTAGCATACACTCCTAAAAGTTTTCAAAAACATCCAAACCCAGAAAACAAAGCACATTTTCTCCAAAAACAGAAAGCGAAAATGCAGTGATTTAGAAGCTAACCTTTAGTTTTGATTCCTAGCGGTTATTCTCGATCACTTCGAGAATGGAAATGTTGTGGAAAGTGGCGAGAAAAATACGGGAGTGGATTTTGTACGAAGTGTATGCCTTTGGAGAAGAAGTTAAGAAAAGAGGGAAAAATGGGAAATTTGATTCGTATCAAAGCGTTTAAATACCCATATCCCTTATTAATTGGGATCGTGACACGTGGCAGTCAGAATGCCTAAGGTCGCCCAATCTAACGGCCAAATATGGCCACGCCTACACGAAAACCGAAGGGTTTTGTGACGTGGCATCCTAGAGATAATGAAAATTAATCATTACAGCCGTCATTTTTCGAAACCCTCGATGGGACAACCAAAAGGTCACCTCCTCGTGACAACCTTTCACCTGTCTCTCGAGCAATAGTTTCCCCTCGATGGCCACCGCTCTAGTCACGTCGCGAAACTAGGGGCATGTGTTATAGTGAGATTTCTCTCACCTAGAAACTCGAGACCAGACTCCTCTTTAAAAGGACACGTGTATTCAGATTCCCAATGAAAGCTGAAATGTCCATGAGAGACTTCTCGAAGTTTAGACCTCGCCCAGGATAAAACCAGCGAGATATTGCGGGTGCGACCTAATTCACACCGCATAACCATAATCCTCATCATGCGGGGTAGACCCAACTCGCATATGTCAGAACATGCGCGAGTGTCTCCTCATACCTCCGCCGACGAGTATGGAGGCCGATGCCACATGAGGCGGTTTGGTCCCGGCGACCGCCGGCCATTTAACGAGACCAATATAAGTTCGCATGTCCGGATGTTACCGGCTTGACATGCGACGTCTACAACGGGCGATTACTTAAGGACGCAGACGTTCCAAACGTATGTGCGATCCTACGAGCTCAACGGACGGAACATGAACGGTCAACTCGCAGATGCGAAAGACGCATACGTTGATGAATTCAGTAACTGTCATACATTTATTAATGTTAACGTTGTTTGAGTTTAGTCATTGCAATTCAATGTGTAAATAATGGATTAACAATAAATGTGATCCTCATGTAACCGATTGGGCACCTGCTTTGTATATAAAGGGGTGATCCACCGTGAAAATGCACCTACGAATCCCTTGCTACAGTGGACTAGCGAACGAAATGCGGCGAACCACTATAATTCACCGTCTCATTTATTTTTCCAGCTTTGTTGTTTACTCTCGCATTCCTATTCGAGTACTCGCCATTCTAGGTCGAATACTCGCATTTGTCATCTCTCAAATAATTCTCTCTTTTACCAGTTAAATTGCACTTTTTGGTGTTGCGAAATATCAGTAACAACACAGAGTATGGCGAGTTCCGCCATGATTCCTTCGTTTAACGTTCCCGTGGAGAACTATCCAAGCAGATATGGATTTGGGATGCACGTGGATGCCAGCTGCCTCGATAGCTTTTTGCATGGCCAGCATTACCTCTTGCATCTTTTGGTTTTGTACTTTTTGGGCTGCGATCTCAGCTTCATGATCGACAGCCTTTTGTCTTAGAAGCACCAATTCCGAGTAGCTACCGTCATCGTAGGCGTACTCATCGAGGTTTCCCTTGTAATCATCATCAGGAATTCCTTCTTCTTCCTCGGAGCCCTCAGCTGCTCTTGAGGCTACGTCTTCCTCATTCGGGTCTTGAGCATCTTCTAGAGGGCGAGGTTGACGAGTGCTTCGAGTCTCCACCATTGTTGTAATGTATTGTGTGTTTACAGAAGCTTTCTTCAGCTCTCAATGAAAGCACCAAAATGTTGACCGAGGTTTTCGGCAACCGATAAAATAATAAGAGATTAAAGAGCTGTAAGAAATTAAGAGAAGGATTTTTACGTGGTTGGGGCGTTAATGAGCCTTAGTCCACGAGTCTGTATATTTATAAGTGTATTTAATACAGAGAATGTTCTTGGTGAGTATTTACTCTTCTTGCACTTATGCAACCCAAGATTCTCGACCCCCATTAATGAGCCTTGAGGGGGTATTTATAGTGTTTATGTGGGGTGATTCCCAGAATTATAGTACATGTATTTCTGTAACTATCAATAAAGTTGGGTATTCCCAATGAATATACCATGGGTAAGGCATGGTCAAATCCCTAGGTGCTGTAGGGATTTTATGTGGATTGTCCTTATTGCCTTTTGACTGATGTGATTCTTCACAGAGTAGCCGTCATTAGACTTAAGTGATCATAGCCTTGTAGGTGCAGATCGGGGGTTGTGTCGTCAGACTTTATTGCGTGTGGCAGTTCCAACACGCCTCCTCCCATGCGGCATTAAATGCGAGATGACTGCTCAGAGGAAGCCTGACATCTCCCGGAGATGCTTTGATGCCACCTTGGCCTCCGGGAGCATAGAGGACTTTGTATGCCTTCTCTGGGAGGTAGATCCCGGATAATGCCTTTCTTTATAAAGACTTAGCTATTAATTTGAGTGTTAGGACCTTTGTATCCACGTGTCCTTGTCTGGTTGGTCCATGTATATTGGGTAAAATCAGGGGCAACACTTTGCATAAGGTAAAATCTAGAGTGATCGTCTTAAGAATATAGCGATAACTCATATCCACCCCTGAATGTACATCCATCTTCGAATATAGATGATATTACTTTCAGTGGATATAGGCATATTGACTCTTTGCAGAGGATGATCTTGTCAAAACCACTATGAACAACATACAAATGCCATAGATTTATAAAATATGTGGTTGTGGTCTTTCGATGACTTAGGTCTAGTTACATTAAGGAGTTCTTAGAATAGTACAAGTGGATCCTGGTCACAGAATACTAAACTCATATGCCATACTTTAACATACAATTTGAATCCATTGACAGAAAATGGATATTAAACACTTGTGAAAGTTGAACTGTATTGTATTCTGGAAATAGAAATATAAAATTTCTATTTGGAATCTAAAATTTAAAGTTAAGGACTTAAATTTATACCAAATATACAATGAGTAATGATTCTAGCTTGGACCACCACTACTAATCTAACTCTAAGTCTAATTTGCCTAAAGTAAGCATATATAAGTAGGATATTCTAAGATCGAGGATTATATCATTTCGGGATAGAATGTCGAGATTATAGTCATCTGTGCCATTCAATTTTATAAAAGAAAATAGAATGACATTATAAGCAGATGATTTATAAACTATTCATCCAATGATATACTATGTAAGCAAATTCAAAATGAATAAGCTAAGAGGAATAATTAAAGGATAATTTCGATTAAAATAAGAATCCAACGATGTCCTGGTAGGCGAGAGTCAAAGTTATTCTTATTTTACACAAAATTTACAACTACAATTAATAACAGAAAACAACATGGTTCAATATAAATTCACATACAATTCAGAAATTTTTAAGGATTTAGCAAATAACAAAGACATGTGAAAATACAAAACACGCACATCCTAAATAATTTCCAAGGTTTCTAACAAACTAATACAGTGTTCCAGTAGGCGAGAGTCAAAGTAATTATTCATTGAATAGAGTTGTCAACTCACCTAAAATGATAAATATTCTAGCAACCTCTTATTTGATCAAAATAAGAATCCAATGTTGTCCCGGTAGGCGAGAGTCAAGGTTATTCTTATTTTATGAGCTTCTACCATTGTTTCATATTTCGTAAATTTATCTCTAAGTAGTCACCGTATGGGAGAGTCTAATAGAGACGAAAACTTACAAAATACTTATCATAAGAGATCGTTACGGTGTTAAATGCTTCAACGAATAACCATCCATTAGGGGGACGAAGTCTAGCGTCTCGAGGTTATATTGAAAACATATTAACCATGTAGGACCAACAATGGAGACCGAATATTCTAATAACTAAAGCTCATTATTTTAAAGAGTTGTATTTTCTTTAATACTTATTTTAATATATATATATACATATTTAATTAAAATTACAAATTTAGAATAAAATTTAAAATATAAATTTTAATTTAATATTTATAAAATTATACTTAAGGAAGATCTGGAAAAATAAAAATAAATTATTTTCCATCTTTAGTATTAATTTTCCAATAAATATTACGAAAATTATTCAATTTAAGTTGATCCAAAATTAATTAAAAAATTTCAACTCAAATTTAATTTTCTATTAAATATATAATGCAAAATTCGAAAAAAAAATGTATTTAAAAATAAATATATTTTCGAAATTGCATAAAATAAAATCAAATAAATCCTTGAAAAATTATTCTAATTTGTGTTGCCCAAAATTAATTAAAATTAATTTTCAACACAAATCTAATTTTCTTATTTAATTAAATATTTGAGAAAATTATCAAATATTTAAGTATCATGATTAAAATCAACTTAAATATTAATTTTTCTATTTAATTAAATATAATTATAAAAATACTTCAAGCAAACAGACAATAACTATCTAGACTTTCATTGACTAATTAATTTATTTTCTAATTATAATATATTTGAGTTCATTTATTTTAATTAATCATTTAAATGAAAAGTATAATGATTTAAGTTGGTCTAAAATTAAAATAAATAATTTTCATCTTTAATCTATTTTTCAAGAAAAATTCAAAATTTTCTGCATTTAAATAAAAAATGCAATTTTGAATTTTTATAAAAAAAATTATTAATAAAATAAAATATATTTTGAAAATTATTTAAATTTAAGTTGTTCTGAAATTAAAATTTCCAACTTAAAATAATTTTATATTTAATTAAATATTCTGAAAATAATAATATTTAAGTGTCAAGAATGAAATCAACTTAAATATTTAATTTTCAATTTAATTAAATGTATTAAATATAAGAATTAAATAATCAAGTAAAATAAACTTAATTATTAATTATAATTTAATACTAGGAAAAATATTTTTAATTAAGTTGATCCAAAACTAATTAATAAATAATTAATTTTCAACTTAAAATATTTTCCTAATTAAATATTAGAAAATATAACTAGTCACTAGAAATTACTATCTAGAATATATTTGATTAACTAAGTGTTTTTCTAAAATTAACTTTAAAATATTCAATGAAAAATAAATTTCATATATTTTAAAGCTAATTATGTTGCTAATTCAATTTTAATTAGGTCAGACTAATATAATTAACCTAATACAATTATTTAAATAAGGCAAATGGGCCTTCACAATTGGGGTGGTTCATGTGAGGGAGGGCTGGTTTCAGTATGTCGTACCCACTACTATTGGCCCCCTAACTCTCACACAAGGCCCAAAGGAGAGGAATTTAACCATTAAATAAATAATTGTTATTCATTGAATAAGCCCAATTCTAATTGGGCTTAAATAAAATTACTTATGTGAAATTTTATTTTAGCAACTTAGTCCATTTAATTACTTAAAACTTAAATAGGCTTCCTATATGCATCTAAGCCCAAAAGCAAACATATAAGCTCACACATGTCAAATGATTTGGATGGGCCCTATCATGTTACTAGGTTTACACAGATGAAAGAAGTACAAAATTTACCTGTTAGAAATTATTTATAAGATCTATTGACAATTGGACTATGATTAAAATCAGATCATTGGATCTGTCAACAAGTTAATCATAGCAATTTAGATCAAATAAATAATAGGTTTGTAAAAAAAAAAAATTTGAATAAATAATATAAATAAACAAACAATGTCTATGTAACAGATTGTGAAATAAAATATTAATATAATTAAATTATTATTTTAAACTAACCAACTAAATTTTGAAAATTTAGGGTTGTTAAAACCAACCTTAAAAATCTCACCAAAATTTAAAATTCAAAAATGAAAAACTAATTTAAAATATCTAGGTTTATTTGAATTATTTTATCAAATTAAATTAAATATCAAATAAGATAAATAATTTCAAAAAATAATATTTTCAATATCATTTTCTAATCTTATAATTTAATAAAATTAAAATAATAAAATAAACCAATTTTAAAATAGATATGGTTAGGCAATTGTTGCTGCTGATTTTGTCCAATATACGTGGACCAACCACACATGGACACGTGAACACGAAGATCTTAACATTCAAATTAATGGCTAAGTCTTTGTAAGGAAGGGCGTCATCTGGGATTTGCCTCCCGGAGAAGGCATACGAAGTCCTCTATGCTCCAGGAGGCTTAAGCGGTATCAAAGCATCTCCGGGAGATGTCAGGCTTCCTCTGAGCAGTCATCTCGCATTTAATGTCGCATGGGAGGAAACGTGTTGGAACTGCCACACGCAATAAAGTCTGACGACACAACCCCCGATCTGCACCTACAAGGCTATGATCACTTAAGTCTAATGACGGCTACACTGTGAAGAGTCACATCAGTCAAAAGGCAATAAGGACATTCCACATAAAATCCCTACAACACCTAGGGATTTGACCATGCATTACCCATGGTATATTCATTGGGAATACCCAACTTTATTGATAGTTACAAAAATACATGTACTATAATTCTGGGAATCACCCCACAAAAACACTATAAATACCCCCTCAAAGCTCATTAATGGGGGTCAAGAATTTTTGGTTGCATAAGTGCAAGAAGAGTAAATGCTCACCAAGAACATTCTCTGTATTATATACACTCATAAATATACAGACTCGTGGACTAAGACTCATTAACCCCCCAACCACGTAAAAATCCTTCTCTTAAATTCTTACAGCTCTTTAATCTTTTATTATATTATTGGTTGTCGAAAACCTCGGTCAACATTTTGGTGCTTTCATTGAGAGCTGAAGAAAGCTTCTGTAAACACACAATACGTTACAACAATGGTGGAGACTCGAAGCACTCGTCAACCTCGCCCTCTAGAAGATGCTCAAGACCCGAATGAGGAAGACGTAGCCTCAAGAGCAGCTGAGGGCTCTGAGGAGGAAGAAGGAATTCCTGATGATGATTACGAGGGAAACCTCGATGAGTACGCCTACGATGACGGTAGCTACTCGGAGTTGGTGCTTCTAAGACAAAAGGCTGTCGATCATGAAGCTAAGATCGCAGCCCAAAAAGCACAAAACCAAAAGATGCAAGAGGTAATGCTGGCCATGCAAAAAGCCATGGAGGCAGCTGGCATCCACGTGCATACCAAAGCCATGTCTGCTGGACTTGGAAAGGAACCAGAGGAATCCTCACCAAGTACCTAACGACAAAAATCTAGGGAACCAAGCCCTATAAGGTATCCCGCTGAAGGGAACCAAAAGAAAAACCCTACTTCTACCCCCGGGAAAAAGAAAAAGGCGCAGGATCCGCGAAAGGTCCGCTCAGATTTCCCAAAAGGGAAAGGTCCGCAGAGGGGCAAACTCCAAAAAGGGAGTCTTGGCCCTTAGGATCGAGAGGACCGAAAAAGCGTTTCCGTGCACCAAGTGCCCGGAGGTAGAGGAAGAAGAGGACAGAAAAGTCCTCCCGTCGATTTGAGAAATCAAATCAATGGGAATCAGGGTGAGCTCCGGGATCACCTTGACCAAAAGAAATACGGGCCCGCGGTCTCCACGGGAACGTTAAATGAAGGAATCATGGCGGAACTCGCCATACTCCGAAAAGATATCGCCCGAGTCTCCCGGAGACAGAAAGGCGACGACTCAGACTCAGACTGTGAGGACCGGGAGCCATGTGCCAAGCACATCCTGGAAGCTGAGCTCCCCAAGAACTTTAAGATGCCCGAAATGGCAGCTTATACCGGGAACTCCGATCCAAGCGACCACATGTCGCGGTTCAACCGTGTCATGACGGTCATGAGAGTCAGTAATGACGCAAAATGTCTGTGCTTCCTGCTTACTCTAAGCGGGTCCGCGGAGGAATGGTTCAAGAAACTGGAGCCAAGACCCGTGGGCTGTTGGAGTAAGTTACAGACCAACTTCCGGAGACAGTTTGTCGCCGCATGAAAGGTTAACCTGGAGGTCAGTGCCTTGACTAACATCAAGCAGCTGCCTACGGAGACCTTAAAGAACTATATAAAGAGGTTCCGAGAGGAAGCCTCGAAGACCAAGAAAGTTGATGACGGACAACAGCTAGCCCTTCTCCAGGCAGGCATCCGTACAGGGACTCCATTCTGGAACGAACTACAACAAGAAGGAGCTGCAAACCTTCAGGACTTCCAGAAGACAGTCCAAAAGTACATCAATCTTGAAGAGGCCCAAATAGTGGCCTATGGAGGATATTATCCCACCGGGATAACAGGGTATATGCCCAGAGCCCAGCCGTCGGGTACTGTCCCGACCGCAGCTCCACCGATGAGCGGCATACAATTCTCCGCTACTCCTGGATACAGTCAGGGCCAGGCCTTGGCCCCCGCATCGTCCCATTTTGGAAATCCCTCGGGTATGAATGGACAAGCCCCCTCACACTCCGCTCCAACTGCCAGCCTGGCAGGTCCTTCTCAGGGCTCGAGGAGTAAAAGATCCTCCAAAGGCAGTACCCGGACGGAGGAAAAGCGACAAAAAAGGGGGTGCACTCCCCAATACACCCAGTACACGAAGTTGACGGACTCCCAAGAGCGTGTGTACTTTGCTACTAGGGAAAATACACACTATCGGAGACCACCTCCTTTGTACAAGGATAGTTCCCGGAGGCACCCTAACAAAAGATGCGAGTATCATAACGACATTGGGCACAGCACCAATGAATGCAAGAGTCTGAAAGATGAGATCGAAAACTTAATCCTATTGGGACACCTCTACGAATGGATCAAGAATCAGCTGCCTCATCTCAATCCAGGTCCGGCGACTGGAGCTTTGCCACAGGGAACACCAGGGGGTGCAGCGGGAGTATTGGCTCCATTTGCTCCCACCGGAGATGCCTAGCATATCCCCGGTCTACCACCCAGACCTAATGGGAGAGTGGCCATGATCTCAGGAGGACCCCATATCGGAGGAACTACCCGCAAAGAATTGAAGCGTTATGCAAGGGCCGTGAAACACATTGAGGTTTGGGAAGTTACTCAACTCCCAGCTCAAAGCCCCCGGCTGATGGATCAACCCATCACATTCACGGAAGAAGACGCTAAGACGGTGCGTTTTCCCCACCATGACCCGTTGGTCATAGAGACCCCCATCGCCAATAAAGTGGTGACCAGAGTCTTGTTTGACAACGGAAGTTCCGTGAATCTACTTTTCAAAGAGGCCTTTACTGCAATAGGCCTGACGGACCGAGACCTCTCACCAAGTGGTTCCCAACTCACAGGGTTCAACCGAACAACACTTATCCCAATGGGGAAAGTAAGACTTCCAGTAACCTTGTGCCCGGACACCCCCCAGAGCACGTTCAAATACTGCACTTTCGTGGTGGTAGACTGCCCGACTGCATACAACGCAATCCTCGGCCGACCGGCCTTGGTAGATTTCGATGCAGTCACATCCATACGACCCTTGTGCTTAAAGTTCCCAACCCAGGAAGCTAGGATAGGGACGGTGAGAGGAAATAAGGGGGAGGCGAGGCAATGTTACAACGTTGCAACCCACCTGCCCGTACTGATGGTCCGAGAAACCATTGAGCCAGAAATGGCTGGAGAAGATGAATTGGATCCCCGCGTGGGGTCTGAGAAAATTGTAGAACCAATGGAGGATGTCGAGGAGATATCAGTGTGCGACCTCGACTCCACCAAGGTACTCCGGCTAGGAAAAAGCCTAGACCCGGAGGAAAAAGACACTGAAGGGCGCCATCGACATTTTTGCATGGCGCCAAGAAGACATGACTGGCATAAGTCCCCATGTCATCATCCACGTCCTCAACGTCAACCCGGACATGCCGCCAGTCCAACGAAAGCGACGCCCCCTCGATTCAGTAAAGGCCGGGGCCTTAGAGAAAGAGGTGGATAAGCTTTTAACAAACAGCATGATCCGCGACGTATACTATCCGGAATGGCTAGCCAATCCGGTCCTGGTGCCGAAGCCTAACGGAACCTGGCGAGTTTGTATAGACTTCACTGATCTAAACAAGGCTTGTCCGAAGGACTGTTTCCCTCTGCCCAGGATCGATCAAATAGTAGACGTCACTTCCGGATTCAAGCTACTATCCTTCATGGACGCATACGCCGGGTACAATCAGATAAAGATGCACACGGCGGACCAAGAGTGCACTAGCTTCAGGACCGATAAGGGGGTATACTGCTACCTGGTCATGCCTTTCGGACTGAAGAACGCTGGTGCGACCTACCAAAGAATGGTCAACCGGATGTTCAAAGGCCTCTTCGGGCGAAACATGGAGGTGTACGTGGACGACATGCTGGTCAAGTCTAAAGCGTACAATAGCCATGCAGACGACTTAGAAGAATGTTTCGAAGTAGTCCGGAGATACAGAATGAAGCTCAACCCAAAGAAATGCACCTTTGGGGTCAAATCAGGAAAGTTCCTGGGCTTCATCGTCAGCCAGAGGGGGATTGAGGCAAACCCAGAAAAAATTCAGGCTCTCCTGAGCATGCCATCCCCCAAGAAGCATAAAGACGTGCAGAGCCTAATCGGAAAAGTTGCGGCACTAAGCCGTTTTATCTCTCGGTCTACAGACAAGTGCATTCCCTTCTTCAACATATTGAAGAAGTGCCAAAAGTTTGAATGGTCTGACGAGTGCGAAGAGGTATTCAAAAAGTTGACAGAACACATGGCCAAGCCTCCAATCCTATCAAAACCCGTTCATGGAGAGGACCTGTTCCTATATCTGGCCGTCTCCGAGCACACGGTCAGCACTGCCTTAGTCCGGGAAGAAGAGAAAACTCAACATCTCGTATACTACGTTAGCAAGCGCATGATAGTGGTGGAGACACGGTACCCCATCATCGAAAAATTAGTTTTCTGCCTCCTAATGGCCTAAAGAAAATTAAGGCCATACTTCCAAGCTCAGCCAATCAAGGTGTTAACCAATCACCCACTCTGGCAAGTCCTGCAAAAGCCAGAGGCGTCCGGAAGGCTCCTCAAATGGGAGATGGAGTTAAGTCAATTCGACTTGCACTACATACCCCGTATCTCAATAAAGGGAGAAGCATTGGCAGACTTCATCACTGAATGTAATGAAGCCGAGGCAACCGCGAATGCGCCAATACCATCGGTCCCCACATGGAGAGTATTTATGGACGGAGCCTCCAATGAAAACGGATCCGGAGCGGGGGTTGCGATGATATCCCCGACCGGACTTCGATTCCAAGCAGCCCTACGATTCGACTTCTCAGCTTTAAACAACGAAGCCTTGATAGCAGGGCTGAGATTAGCAAAGGCCGTTGGGGCCAAAAGAGTAGAAGTCTACAGCGACTCCCAACTGGTCGTAAACCAGATATCGGGAGAGTATCAAATGCGCGGTGAAAGAATGGTCGCATATGTAACAATAGTCCGGGAACTGCTCCACGAGTTCACGGACTACAAAGTAGAAAGAATCCCCCGAGAAAAGAACGCTCACGCGGACTGCCTGGCTAAGTTAGCTTTAGATAGTGAAATTTAAGGATCGGGGGTAGTACCCGTGGAACGCTTGGCAGAGCCAAGCATCAAAATAAAAGAGGCCATAGTAACGGTTGGGCAAGAACCCAACTTGATGGTCCCCAGCATAGAATACATAACAAAAGGTGAGTTGCCCCAAGAAAGGGCACTGTCCAGAAGGATCCAGTATCAGGCTCATCGTTATGTAATGATGGATAAAATTATCTACCAAAGAGGACTCAGCATGCCTTATTTAAGGTGTGTATCGGACCCTTAAGCTAGGCAAATTATGCTAGTGGTCCACGAAGGGTTCTGTGGAGATCATACAGGAGGACCAAGTCTCTCAAAGAAAATATTGAGACAGGGATACTACTGGCCAACAATGAAAAAAGATTGCATAGACTACGTCCAAAAATGTGATTCGTGCCAAAGGTTTGCGAACATACTGAGAGCTCCTCCCAATGAGATTACCCTGATGACTAGCCCCTGGCCCTTCGCGGTCTAGGGGATAGATCTTATTGGGTCCCTGCCAACAGGAAAGGGAGGTGTAAAGTATGCAATAGTAGCAGTAGACTACTTCACCAAATGGACGAAGGCTGAGCCCATGAAGACTATAACTGCTAAAAAAGCACTATACTTTGTTATCAAAAACATAGTGTGTCGATATGGCTTGCCTCACAAAATAGTCTCTGACAATGGAAAGCAATTTGATTGCGAAGAGTTCAGTGACTTCTGCAACCAACACGGAGTCGTAAAAAGCTTCTCTGCGGTGGCAAGGCCGCAAACAAACGGACAAGCAGAAGCAGTCAACAAAATTCTAAAGGTCACCCTAAAGAAAAAGCTGATGGCCTGCAAAAACAAATGGCCCGAAGAGTTGCCAAGAGTGTTATGGGCCTACCGGACGACCCCCAGAACCATGACCGGCCACTCGCCTTTCTCAATCGCGTACGGTTGTGAAGCGATGGTCCTGGTAGAAACGTTATTCCCGTCCCACAGGAGAACGACTTACGATCTAGCTACAAACCAAGCTTTATTACAAGAAGCGCTTGATCAAGTTGAAGAACTCTGGGACGAGTCACAAATACGAATGGCAGCTTATCAAAAGAAGGTGACCAAATATTTTAACTCCAAAGTTAAAAACAGAAAATTCGTTATTGGGGATATGGTCTTAAGAAGAGTCTTCCCAGCCACCCAAGAACCCGGAGTGGGGGTACTTGGGCCAAACTGGGAAGGACCATATGAAATCGAGGACGAAATCGGTTCAGGCACTTATAAGCTAAAAAGGATGGATGGAACCATTGTGCCAAGGGCCTAAAACGCCGATCACCTCCGAAAATATTACCATTAGTCCAAATGTGTAACTTAGGCTTTGTTTAAAGGGTTTGTACCGTCTAAGTGTATGCAACCTTTGTATTTTAAATAAAACTGAGTGCCTTAAAAACTAAGTTTTCATGCCACTTAGGGGGGTACTAAGGCATACCACACGGACAGACGTAAAACAGGCCAAAAGTAAAACATCCTGACCCAAAGGGCAGGTCCAAAAAGAAAAAGTATGCATAAAAAAAGAGCGTATGTATATGTTGGAAATTATTTTACCAGGATCTTAGATCTACTCACAAGTATGTTTATTAACATCCTAAATATGAACTTTCTAAAACGATAAAATAAACACATATAAAGTTTAAGAAACCTTACATTGGGTGCAGCGGAATATAATGACTCCTTCCGTTCAGATATCTAGCCCTTGATTCCTTTCTGTAGCAGAGCATTATCAATATCTGAACCTGGATCTCTTTCTCTGAATTCTTGATGCTGAAACTCCTTTGCTGATGATCTTTCATCACGATCTTCCTCACTATGATTGAGGTATCACTTGATGTGTGTGGGCACTACTCTAATCACTAAGAGAGATTCGAAATATTGAGGAAGAAAAGAGAGAGAGAGTGGCGGCTAGAGAAGAGAGTGGAGGCTCAGGTTTTCGATTCGGAAAGTGTGTTATTTTCACGAAGCCTTCACTATCTATTTATAGCATTCCTCTAGGGTTTGATTTGAATTATATGGCATTAAAATAATGAAAAAATCATTTAAAAAAGATGACATAAGTGGCCGGCCCTAGGCTAGGTGGACTGGGCCTTATTTTTGCAATTTTGCAATTTTACCACTTTTGTATCTGATTTTCTCAAAAATGCCAATTTCCTAATTCAATCATTTAAATGCCAATTCTAACTATTTAATAACTATAAATAATTATTAAATAATATTGTCATTTATCATATTTATTAATTGAACCATACAAAGTATCATAATTAACAAATATGCCCCTATAAACTCTTTCTTTACAATTTCGCCCTTACTTAGTGAAAATTTCACAAATAGACATAGTCTAATTTGTGAATTATAATTGATTAATCAAAACCAATTACATGAGTCTTACAATTAATATTATCTCGACTAGTGTGGGGACCATGGGTCTATATAACCGAGCTTCCAATAAGTAGATCAAGAATTTAGCACTAAAATTCACCAACTTATTAATTCTTCGTTGAATCCACGCATAGAACTTAGAATTGCACTCCCAGTATATAGAATGCTCTATATGTTCCACCATATAGACACATCATTAGTTATCCATTGTTATAATCCTAATGTGATCAATGATCCTCTATATGAATGATCTACACTGTAAAGGGATTAAATTACCGTTACACCCTACAATGTATTTATTCCTTAAAACACTTGACCCCGTATAAATGATATTTCAGCTAATGTGAAATGAGTACTCCACCAATTATGTTCGTTTGGTCAAGCTCGAAGGAGATCATCCTTTGCTTACTATTCGCCAGGATAGAAGCTATAGATTCCATGTTTATGCTAGCGCTCCCACTCAATTGCACTACCGTGTTCCCAAAATGTACGTATCACCACGACCTAAAAAGTAGGCTTAACTAACAAATCAAAGAACACGAATAGCCTCTCGAGATTGAGCCTAATCATATCAGGATTAAGATCATTTGATCTAGGATCAACTAGGCGATATTGACTTGAATAGATATTACGGTAGGTTTAATAAATCTAAGTCAAAGTTCAATATCGGTCCCTTCCGATGCATACTCCATGCATCCAAAATTTGAGCTTTACTTTAACCAATGTTCGGAAAGAACATAGTATTTCTCCAAATACAAGTAAACTCTTGTTGTAGATTATCATATCGATAAAACCCCGTGTGTCGATAAATCTAGGAAACTTTATTCACATAGTCATGTTTACTTTCCAATGTGTTGACGACACAATAAACGGGATCAAGTATGTGAAAAGGGTTTCGAATGAATTCATACATTATGTACATATAATCATGAAATAAATCATGTGAACCATGCAACATTAAATGTTATTTACGATCTATATTAATAAGTAAATCGATTATATTGAAATGAGTTTTATTTAGGGCATAAAACCCAACAAACTCCCACTTGCACTAATATAAAACAAAAAGTGCGTTTCAAATAATCTCGACACCTTGATATACAAATCAAGTGTAGTAGTAGTAAACTCCTCGTAATAGGATACGAAAGGTTGAATTAACCACAACCTTTTCTCCACCATTACTCTTCCTTAATCACAAAATCATTGATAATGTGAAATTCCTCTCTATATGTTTACTCTCTTGGGATACGGATTCTATATCTTTGGCAACTACTTTTGGTTAATCGGGAAATTAACACTTAGTAGTTTAAGGCAATTTGGAATGGTGCCAAAGATGTATAGAACTTTCCTTAGGTTGAATAAGTACCTTTCTGCAGCCTTTAACATTCGGTCTTTCTGCGGTAGACCTAGAGACTTCGCATAGGTTTTTACAACTTCTCCAAAATCACTATTCCACCCCAAAGGAGTAACCACCATCTTATCGAAAGATTACTAGCACAAAGGCAAATTTCGAAATCGATATGGTGTAGTCTAAGAGTTTTAAACACACCCTTATAGACTAACATATAGTTCCTCTTCTTAATCTTAGGATTTACTTGATTGTCTTCCAATGTTCTTCTCTGGATTAATCGATACCTACTCATTACTCCCACTCAATGAGATGTCTGGTCTAAGGCATACAAAAGCATATCTAAGACCTCTCACTGTTGATGTAAGAAATTCTTTCATGGCTTTATGTTTTCTGGAATAGTTAAGACTTTTCCTTAGATAAATAAAATCTATACCTAAGAAGTTGTGAAGCTTCTATAGATTTCCATTAGAAAGAAAATGCTTCGACATTTTACTAAAGTAAGTTGCTTGCATTAGAGTAAGTAATTACCGAGGTATACCACGAAGCCATAGGTTTAGATAAACTCAAACTGTAATACTAGGAACGAGGAAGTTTTGTTAAGTCCATTGAATAGACTTATAAACGAAAATTTCCTTTTATGTCCTTGTAATAGAAAACTTTAGGTTATTCCATGTGAATGGATTAAACCATAGTTCTATAGGCTTTCTTCTTAGTTTCTTATCTTGACAATCCATTACTTGTTTAAACTCACAATGGATTTTAATCACTAGTGTCTCCCAAGTCATAAGAAGGTGAGTTCCTAGAAACTCTCCCACTTTACGACAAGGTACGCGAATTATGTCGAAGAAAACTAAATGGTATTAACCTCTTTGGTTGTGACAAGACAAGAGCGATGGGATCATCATATGTCATATAAGATGATAGAACACTTTTGGAATCAAGAATTAAATATCTCCTTTATTTGCTACTTGTTTTCAGACTTAGTCATTTTCTTAGAAAAGTAGTATTTGTTTGAACAAACACTTTCTTATCTATTGACAATGGGATGGTCCACCCCTAATCACTTAGAAAAGCTAACAAACCATGGTTAACAGTTCTAGCCTTTCTTAAGATTTTGATTAGGTCATCAATGAATCTAGTAATGATTTACATTAAGTAGCCAACCATTACATCATTCTGAAATTGTATTACCATAGAAGGAATTAGGCAACGACTAGTAACTAATCATCAATATGCAACTCGAAATTTCTGGGGAGGTAAGTTTGGATATAATTCAAAAATCAATGTAATGATCTTTGAGCTTGCATATCTACTAACTATTTCTCCACCCCTATCAGTTCGCAAGATCTTTAACCACATACCTTAATGGTGTTTAACCATTGCTAGAAATTAATGAAATTTTTCAAACATTTCAAATTTCTTTGCATAAGGTATAATCTAGAGTTATCGTTTTAAGAATACAACGAAAAACTCATATCCACCCCTGAATGTACATCCATGCGAATGAGATGAACTACTTTCGATGGATATAGGCATATTAACTCTTTGCGAGAGATTGATCTTGTCAAAACCACTATGAACAAGATACAAATGCCATAGATTAAGAAAATGTGGTAGTGTCTATGATGACATAGGTTTAGTTACATCGAAAGTTCTTAGAATACTTCAAGTGGATCCTGGTCACGAATACTTAACTCACATTCCATACAGTTTTAATCCATTAATAAAAAATGGATATTAAACACTTGAGAAAGTGTAACTGTATTGTATACGGAATTAGAAATTTAAGAAAATTTCTATTTGGATTCTAAAATTAAAGTCGAACTTAAATTCAACCAAATTTAATGAGTAATTCTTTCTTGGACCACCACTACTAATACAAACTCTAAGTCAGATTTGCCCATACAAGTAGGAGATTTCTAAGATTGAGGATTTATATCAATTGGGAATAGAATTTCGGGATTATAATCATATGCGTCATATAAAATGACATGAAATGATTAATAGACCATTCATCCAATGATATGTTTTGAAAGCTAATTCGAAATGAATAAGCTAAGAGGAATTAGGATAATTTCGTTTAAAATAAGAATCCAACGATGCTTCGATTAGCGAAAGTCAAAGTAATCTTATTTATATAATCTTCTTGTTTCATATCGTAAAAATACTAGTCTAAAGTGTCATCAATGGATGAACAGCTAGATGTCGCATATACAATATTTATCTTTCGAGATCTAACACTATTATGTATGTCTAATGGTGAAAATCCACTAGGGATTTATCTCATTAGATAAACAAACCAAGTTAGACCAACAATGAAGATTCGAAATTAAACTACAACTTAATAACGAGAAAATAACATGGTTCAATATAAATTCATACACAATTCGAAATTATAAGCATATAGCAAGTAGGAATGACAAGTGAAAATACTAAAACTTACAATCCTAAATAATTTCCAAGGTTTTCAACAAGGCGATATCGGTTGTCCCGTTTAGGCGAGAGTCAAAGCTACCATTCATTGAATAGAGTTGTCACTCGTCTAAAATGTTAAACATTCTAGCAACCTTTTATTCGATCAAGATTGGAATTCAGCGTTGTCCCGTTTAGGCGAGAGTCAAGGCAATTCTATCTTATGAGCTTCCACCATTGTTTCATAATTTGCAAGTCAAGTATGGTCGCCACCATTAGGGTGATCCATACCATACAAAACACTTACAAACTACTTATCATGCGAGGTTAAACGGTGCGAAATTGCTTAATGAACGTTCCTCCATTAGGGAGGATTACTCACTAAAACAAACGCGGTGTAAAACCCACAATGGAGATCGAATGTCTCTTGATAATAAAGCTCATTATTTAAAAAGAGTTGTATTTTCTTTTATTCTCTTTATTTATTCTATTTATTTTAAATATATATTTATTTAATTAAAATTTCCAATTTAGAATGAAAAATTCTAAATATAAATTTTAATTTAATATTTATAAATTTTACTTAGATGGATATGAAAATAACATGAATTATTTCCATCTTAGTAATAATTTCCAATAAATATTTAGAAAAAAATATTTAAGTTGTTACAAAATTAATTTAAATTAATTTACAACTCAAATTTAATTTTCTATAAATATATATTGCATTTCGAAAAATTAAAGTATATAAGAATACAATTTTCGAAAAATGCATATTAAAACAAAAAATAAATCCTGGAAAAATTATTCTAATTTAATGTTGGCCCAAAATTAATTAATAAAATTAATTTACAACAAAAAATATAATTTTCCTATTTAATTAAATATATAAGAAAAATTACAAATATTTAAGTATGATGATGAAAATCAACTTAAATATTAATTTTCTATTTAATTAAATACACTAGAAAAATACTTCAAGCAAAAATATCACCTATCTAGATTTTCCTTTGACTAATTAATTCAATTTCTAATAATATACTTTAATTCAATTTATTTTAGATTAATCAATAAATGAAAAAATCATTGATTTAAGTTGATCCAAGAATTAATTAAAATAAATAATTAATTTACAACTTAATGTCTATTTTTTCAAGATAAAATTCGAAATTCTAGCATTTAAGAAATGCAATTTCGAAAAAAATTGATTAATAAAATAAAGAAAAAATATATTTTGAAAATTATTTAAATTTAGTTGAAAAATTAAATTTCAACTAAAAATAATTTTCTATTTAATTAAATGTCATGAAAAAGAAATATTTAAGTATGATGATAAAAATCAACTTAGATATTTAATTTTCAAATTAATTAAATGTATTAAATTCAAGAAATAAATAATTAAGTGTAGAGAAGACTTAATTATTAATCTCTAGTTTAATACTAGGAAAAATATACTTAAAGTAAATTGTACCAAAATTAATTAATAAATAATTAATTTCACAATGTATAATATTTCCTATTTAATATTAGAAATAATAAGTAGTCTAGAAATAACTATCTAGAAAATATCTTATTTGACTAAGTATCTTTTCCACAAAATTTGAAAAAATATCTAATTTAAGTTGACTAGAAAAAATCTAGAACTTAAATATTTTTCAAATTTAAATTTAATTAAATATCAAAAATTAAGTTGTAACCACTTAATTTGAAAATATTCCATTTTAAGTTAATATTCGAAAAGATATTAACTTAAAAAAAAATATCTAAAGAATCTTAATAACCAATGCCTAAAATTCCTCAACTTAATTTTGAAATTTTGAATTCAAAAGATATTCAGATTTAAGTTGGTTAGTTGAAGATAACTAAATATCAACTTAAATAGGAATATTTAATGAAAAATTTAAATTAAGTTCGAAAGAATGCAGATGGTTATAATTCTATATTTAATTAAATACAAGAAAATACATATAGTTTAGCTTAGAATAAAAAATAATTCTTTAAACTATATTTTTCTTAAATTAATTTCAAAATAAATGAAATTAATTATGTTGCTAATCAATTTTAATTAGGTTAAACTAGTGTAATTAACCTAGTACAGTCATTCAAATCAGGCAAATGGGCCTTCACAATTGGGGTGGTTTGTGTGAGGAGTGTTGGGTTGGTATGTCCGTACCCAGCACATGGCTCCCGAACTCTCACACAAGGCCCAAAAGAGAAATTTAACCTTAATAAGAACAAGCATTATTAATTGAATAAGCCCAAAACTAAATGGGCCTAAATAAAATCTATCGAGAACTATGATAATTTATTTTAGCAACAACAACCTATATGTATCTATAATCAAATTAAACACATAGGCTCACACGAGCACACTTTGGATGGGTCTATCATATTTCTTAGGTCATACACGAGATGAAAGAAGATTGTAAAATTTTTGTTACAAATTATTAACTTGACGAGGGAGCCATCAGATCATTAGATCTGGCAAAAAGTAACCATGGCTATTTGCAATCAAGTAATAATAGGTTTTAAAAACTTACACATAAGCTAAAACACATACTCCTGCAACAAGGTTAGTTGGATAGTTGGATGTAGGATTTATTTAATTTTAAATTAAATATTTAATTTCGAAAATAATTAATTAAATAAAAAAATAATTTTTCGAAAAATTTAAAAAAAAATTTGAAAAAATTCGAAATTTTTTTTAAAAAAAATTTAAATTTAAAATTAAACCTACAATTTTTTGAAAAATTAGGTTTCAACCAACCTAAATATCATTTCAAAAAAAAATTTGCTAACTACTTTTAAATTTTAAATGTTATTTTATAAATAAAAATTAAATAAAAAATTAGAAAAGATAAATAAATATCTTTTTCAAATTTTAAATGTAATTTAAATAAATAAAATAACAAAATTTAAAAAAAAATTAGCAAAATATCTTATATCATTTAAAAATTACATGATTATAAATATCTTATTTTTAAATTTAAAATAAGATAAGATATAATCAAATTTTAAAATAAGATAGATTTTTAAGCAAAAAGATAAATACTAATTCTATTCGAATTCAAATTACACTAATATCTTGAATTAATTTAAAAAAAAATTAAATTAATTCAAAATGATAATTAGAATTGAATTAGGAATAGTAATAGTATATATACAAAACCATACAAAAAATTGGAAGTTAATTAAATGAAAAAGTATGAAAAATTGAAGAAAAAGGAAAAAAATCCGAAACTGTACGGACAGTTGTGCGATCATGAAACTATCAATGGCCAGATTTTGTCAAATCTTGAAAAAAATCATAACTAATTCAAATAAAATCCAAATTGAGTTCTGTAAAAGGCTAACTTGCTTAATTTTTTCCATACTATCCAATAAAAATAATTCCAGAACCGAAATAACAATTATTTTTCACGAAAATTTCACAATCATCAATCAATCATCAAATAACACTCAATACAACATGATACCATCCAAAGAACATACAAACAATCGTTTTAAAGTCCAAATTTCTTGCAAGTAAATCAATTACCATGGCTCTGAGGCCAGTTTTTGGAAATTATTTTACCAGGATCTTAGATCTACTCACAAGTATGTTTATTAACATCCTAAATATGAACTTTCTAAAACGATAAAATAAACACATATAAAGTTTAAGAAACCTTACATTGGGTGCAGCGGAATATAATGACTCCTTCCGTTCAGATATCTAGCCCTTGATTCCTTTACGCTGACGAGCATTATCAATATCTGAACCTGGATCTCTTTCTCTGAATTCTTGATGCTGAAACTCCTTTGCTGATGATCTTTCATCACGATCTTCCTCACTATGATTGAGGTATCACTTGATGTGTGTGGGCACTACTCTAATCACTAAGAGAGATTCGAAATATTGAGGAAGAAAAGAGAGAGAGAGTGGCGGCTAGAGAAGAGAGTGGAGGCTCAGGTTTTTCTGATTCAGAAAGTGTGTTATTTTCCTGAAGCCTTCACTATCTATTAGCATTCCTGCTAGGGTTTGATTTGAATTATATGGCATTAAAATAATGAAAAAATCATTTAAAAAAGATGACATAAGTGGCTAGGCCTAGGCTAGGTGGATGGGCCTTATTTTTGCAATTTTGCAATTTTACCACTTTTGTATACGATTTTCTCAAAAATGCCAATTTCCTAATTCAATCATTTAAATGCCAATTCTAACTATTTAATAACTATAAATAATTATTAAATAATATTGTCATTTATCATATTTATTAATTGAACCATACAAAGTATCATAATTAACAAATATGCCCCTATAAACTCTTTCTTTCTGATTTCGTACTTACTTAGTGAAAATTTCACAAATAGACATAGTCTAATTCGTGAATTATAATTGATTAATCAAAACCAATTACATGAGTCTTACAAGCAATATTATCTCAACTAGTGGGGGGACCATGGGTCTATATAACCGAGCTTCCAATAAGTAGATCAAGAATTTAGCACTAAAATTCACTAACTTATTAATTCTTCGTTGAATCCACGCATAGAACTTAGAATTGCACTCCCAGTATATAGAATGCTCTATATGTTCCACCATATAGACACATCATTAGTTATCCATTGTTATAATCCTAATGTGATCAATGATCCTCTATATGAATGATCTACACTGTAAAGGGATTAAATTAAGTTACACCTACAATGTATTTATTCCTTAAAACACTTGACCCCGTATAAATGATATTTCAGCTAATGTGAAATGAGTACTCCACCATTTATGTTCGTTTGGTCAAGCTCGAAGGAGATCATCCTTTGCTTACTATTCGCCAGATAGAAGCTATAGATTCCATGTTTATGCTAGCGCTCCCACTCGGTGCACTACGAGTGTTCCCAAAATGTACGTATCACCCTGACCTAAAAGTAGGCTTAACTAACAAATCAAAGAACACGAATAGCCTCTCGAGATTGAGCCTAATCATATCAGGATTAAGATCATTTGATCTAGGATCAACTAGGCGATATTGACTTGAATAGATATTACGGTAGGTTTAATAAATCTAAGTCAAAGTTCAATATCGGTCCCTTCCGATGCATACTCCATGCATCCAACCTGAGCTTTACTTTAACCAATGTTCTGGAAAGAACATAGTATTTCTCCAAATACAAGTAAACTCTTGTTGTAGATTATCATATCGCAAAACCACGTGTACGATAAATCTAGGAAACTTTATTCACATAGTCATGTTTACTTTCCAATGTGTTGACGACACAATAAACAGGATCAAGTATGTGAAAAGGGTTTCAGATGAATTCATACATTATGTACATATAATCATGAAATAAATCATGTGAACCATGCAACATTAAATGTTATTTCTGATCTATATTAATAAGTAAATCTGATTATATTGAAATGAGTTTTATTTAGGGCATAAAACCCAACAGTATAAACATCCTGACCCAAAGGTCAGGTCCAAAAAGAAAAATATATGTGCGTCAAAAAAGATAATATATATAAAAATCCTGGCCCTAAGGGCAAGTCAAAAAAAATATATACAAAAGGCCCGGGGACAGGCCTTAATCATTGTCTCCCCTTAGAAAATAAAACAGCTATTAAATAAAGATTGTCTTAAGTAAAAGCAAAATAGCTGTAAATAAAAAAAATAAAAAAAAAAGATAAGAAAAATCTTGGTTGAAATGGGCTGGATTCGGAACGGCCTAATCAATGCGAGGAGGAAGGCGAGGACCAATGCGTGCCTCAAGCATGGTGTCAAGCTTCTTCTTCTTCTCCCGGAATTTGGCAATCATGTCCGCAGGTTTTGGGTAGAAGTCAAGCTTGATACTCTGGCCATTTGTCGACCAGGCCATGTAGACGCTATCATCAAAACGCTTGATGCAACGGCTGCAGGAGATAGGGGAGACGAGCTCATCTTTCTTAGCCTTCTTCAAGGATTGATCTTTAAAGTCCTTGAGCTCCTTCAGCTCCACGGTCAAGTTAGCCCTGGACTCAAAGTCCGCCTGGTGCAGTTCCTCTAAAGACCTCACCTTGGCGGCCATCTCGTCAAAGGCCTCCTTGGCCTCCCGAAGCTCGTGTTTGGCCTTGGCGACAGCCTCGCCCTCCGCCCTCAACGCTTCCCGGTGCTTTGCCTCCAGCCAATCCCTCCGAAGGACTTCCTCTCAGATCATCGCCTCCGGTTAGGCTTCCCTTTGCTTAGCCTCTTCCTCGAACTTGGCCTTAGCAAGAGCCTCCTGCCACGCAGCCTCCTCTTGGAACGCCCGCCTTTCAGCAGACAGGTCCTGCAGGATCTTCACGACCTCGTCTATGCCCCCAAATTCGGACAAGACGAAGCAGTGATTAATTATGGTTTTGGAAAGGTGGCCGGCCTCTGTAGTAATCTGGAAAAGGAAGCGAGAGTGAGTGAAAGCCTTAAGTAAAATAACGAGGAAAGAAATAAATCACAAAGTACTTATCGCGGTCAAGGCACGGCTGAGGTCCTGAACTTGGAAGACGGAGTTCAAGGATGCACAAGCAGCATACCGCTTAGGCGCGCACCGAGTCAGCTGGGAGATGTACTCACCGGTCATCTCAGCGGCAAAAGGAGCCAAGGTGGGCCCAAGGAAACGGTTAAACCAGTCCGTTAGGGGGTCCAGGTTTAGATCCCACGGATTCTGGTAGTTCTACTCGTTAAGAGAATTTTGCACCTCCTCTCGCAAAACCCTCCTCAAGGCCTCCACCTCAGCGTGCCCCCAGGAGTACTCGTCAAGGGCATAATTATACTTGGCTATCCGGGGACCAGAGTCAGTACAATGCCGTGAGGCACTGTAAACTCCTCCGCCTCGGGAGGGATCTCGGAATCATGACTCGGGGCCAGAGTATCCACCCTCCGCGGCCGCTTAGAATACTCCTCTGCAACAATTTTGCCTTTGCGCTTGCGCACCAGAGCAACCTCTTGCTCTTCTTCACTTTCTTCAACTTCCCCAGGAAGAGCCCATTGCTCTTCTTGACCTTTTTTAGCTTCCTCAAGAAGTACCTACTCCTCATCCACTAAGTCAATAGTGTTTGGAAGGGCACTGGAAGAAGCCTTCACGGGGTGACCATATGAGAAGAAGTGGGAGGAAGGGAAGCATTAGGACTGTTAGCTCCGGCAAGGGTGGCCAAGATCGCCTCCATGGGATTAGCTGCTGCAACAAGAAAAAAGAGTTAAGTGTTAGAATATCTGTGAAAGTAGTAAACACTTAAAAAGCAATCAAGCTAGTCCTACCCTGACTCTCTAATTTGGCCCTAGCAAAGTTCCGAATCTTAACACTGGCTGCATCGTCCTCGAGATAGCTGTCCGAGGGATGGAACCAGCTAGAAGAAAGATAGGCCGAAGGATCCAAGGGAACGGGCACCGGAGGTCCAGAACCCATCCGGGACCAACCTAAATAATCTCCTAAGTTGGAGAAATAATACTCTTTTGCATGATCCCCCCATCGGGTCAAGGGCATCCTAAACCTAAGGAGACGTTCAGCGAAACCAACAGGCCTAAGGCTAGCGTATTCGCGAACAGGAGGGACGTAATGTATTGTTAAAGGGGACTTACCAGAACCGGAGGTGCTGGCATCAGGAGCCCCCGTATTCGGCACCTGGACAGTAGGCCTTGGTCTGGGGGCCCTCCTCTCTACCGGACTTCCAATACGAAGGGGCCTCCCGGCAGCCGCCTGGGTCCCCCTTTCAACCGGGCTCCCTACGCGAAGGGGCCTCCCAGCAACCGCCTGGGCCTTAGTATAAGCCTTCTCCTGGGCCTTCCGGTAGAGGTACTCCCAGTACTTATCTTCCGCCGTGGCAATGATCTCCTCCCGGAATGTCTTCTCCACGGCCAGAACCCTTACGTTCGGGCAAATAACATTGGAAAGGTTGGAGTCCTCCACCGACTGATGCCCCAGGATCAACTTGGCCTTCCGGCAATTCTCCGTCGCGACCAATCCCCCTACGTCAAGGTCCTTCTTGTCATATGTGGCGAAGGTCTTGGCCCGTCGGAGGAAGAGCTGAGTAGGCGCAGTCCGCTCATACGGAGGGATCGTAACTTACTCCGTAAGAAGCTCTGGGTGTTCCACAGCCAGGAACCCAGAGGAGAAGAAGAAGCGGTGACGATACTCCTTGACGTGTTTTTGCTGGTTGAAGGGGACCGGGCCCTCATTCAAAGGGTGGGCCCAGAAGCCGTAAAAGCCGTCCTTAAGTTTGTCCCCCTTCTTAGGGACAGAAACGAGTTCATAAAAATATAATATCTCTACCGGACTGGGAGAGCCCCAGCCCCGGGCAGAGTAAAAAATAAATAAACCTGAAAGCAGGCGGTAAGCTTGTGGAATAAGTTGGTATGGCGCAAGGCCGACATATACAAGGAAATTAATGAAATAATCTTGAAGGGGAAGCATAGCCCCGGTCATCAAATGCGTCTGGCTCCAAGCTCCGAAGCCTCCGTAATTGTGATTGGGCGTCTCTGCGTCGCGAGGCGGCCGGTGGTACGTCCCGAAAGTCGCAGGCTTGATGCCGGCCACCACCACGATGTGCTCCAGCTGATGAGGGCAAGTTAAGGTAGAGTGAAGCTCGGCCGCTTCCCACCCCGTGGCACGAGGCTTACACCCTTCCTGGGCGACGGGACCCATCATCACCTCTTCCAGGGTGGCCAGGTGTTTTCCTCCTTTCTTGGAAGATTTGGAACCGGATGTAGACATTTTGGTTCTGAAAAAGATTTAAAATTCCAGCAGTCAGGCCCCATACAAAACACTAAATCAAAAAAGGGAATGGGGGTCCCCTAACCGCTGGAAAGAGGCCCCCTCCGGACGGTTGTCAACGAGAAAACCTTAGAAGGTTTTCCTGGACAAAAGTCGAGTGCAAGAATCTTACAGATAGCAACATTACACATAAGCAAAGAAAGGAAAAGAAAGAGAAAGGGTAAAAATCGAGAAAGACAAAGTCTTCTCTGCACCCTTGAAGGATATCACGTAAAAAACAGATGGGCCTTTTGAAAAATATAATGTGCAAAATAAGAGTGATTCAAACACCAGAAAAGAGAAATCTAAATGTGTTACTATACTCACGCAAGTGAGGTCGAACCACAGGGAATTGGATTAATTACTACTAAACTATACTTATAATTCTATTTGGCAAATCAAAAGTATTTATGATTAAAAAAGGAAGAAAGAAATTCAAGAAACTTAAAGAAACAAGTGAATATTAATCAAGATGAGAGAATAGGGAGACGAATCCTGTTGTTAAGTTACCAATGTTAATGTCTAATTGCTATCCTTCTCTTGAAGTGAATGACAGATTATAAATTAACCTAGCTCTTTTCAGATCTTCTAGGTTCTAAATCTCATGCTCTCTAATTAATCTCTTAATTAAACTAACATGAAATCAGCATTAAGCAATAATCTATTGGTCACAAAGGCTATGTAAATACTCTCGTTTCACATCAAAACCTAGACTATCCAATTTTAGCATTCTCAATTCTCACTTTTCAGATTTCGAATTGAGATCATAAAACATGTAAAAGGTGATCAATCTTGCACATGGAAATTAAACACAAATATGAATAGTGTTCACAATCAAGATGGAGGAATGGCAATTATTCATTAACTAGGAAAAACTTAAACAACATTCATCATTCTCCCTAAATAGGAGTTTAGTTCAAAACATCCATAATCAAATCCATAATTAACATTGAAATAGAAAAGAACATAGAAAAATTAAAGAGAAGAGAAAGAACTAGTTGAAGCAATTGATCCGGGTCGCCACAAGCCGCTCTTCTAGCCTCCTCCTTTGTTTCTAGGGTTCCAATTCTGAATGATCCCTAATTTTCACGAACTCTCTCTATTTAAACCAAATCTCATCTTTAAAATTCGTGAAATTACGAAACTGCCCAAAAATCCCGTCACTGGGATCCCCGTCGAGACTGGCAAAGCCCCCGTCGCGACGGGGTTAAGCAGCGAATTATTGAAATTTCTCTGCCAGTTCCCGTCGCGACTGGGACATTTCCCGTCGCGACGGGATTTGGCAGCAACATATGTTTTTGGTTTTTCTTCTCAATTCTTTCACCACTTGTCCTCAATTCTTGTAAATACTTTCTTTAAACACCCAAGGACCTGAAACAAAAGAATCAAGCGTAAAATAGCCCTAAAACTAGAAACAAAGAGTGAAAACTAACCGAAAATACGATCTGAAACTTAGACTAATTTTAGCCTAACAAATTCCCCCAAACTAGATTCTTACTCGCCCTCGAGTAAGATAAATACTACTAACTACTAAACTACTAACTGCGCTATAAGATAATCACAATACTACTGCTCATGTGTTGTTCTCTTCCATTGCTCAAACTAGAATTTCAATTCCACCAACTCTAACAATTAATTTAGATGCTCAGTTTGTCACATACTGCATAAACACAAGATGACTTCACAATCGAAACAGTGTTATAATGGTTTTACTCTTTCCATCCATTCCACTACCCGATAACTCATATGCTTGCATGCTTACCTCTCTCCACTAATGTTGACAACATCCTTTTGGAATCAATAGGACTTTTTTTTTTTTGAGGTTTAGAGAGTATGGCTTAGATCTTTGGAAAATGAAAAACAATTTTGGCTAAAGATATCATAAGCACAAAAATAACCCACAAGCTTCTTCTAATTTCAAATTTCCCAAAGTGTTCCCACAACTAACCAAGATTGAGAATTTTTTTTCTTTTCCCAACATCACTGAATTTTATTATCTTTCTTGAATCATATATATATATATATATTTCAATATATTCTTTTTCAGTGATATTGATCTTACAACTTATATTTTTTTTTTCTCAATCTTGCACGTTTTTTTTTTCTATCTTCTCTCACACCATGCATTTTGCTCCCCCAAACTAATTATATAGCTTATGGTATCATTGATAAAATAGTGAGGACAAAATTTAACAGTGTGGATACATATTTCGATTCAACAGGTGAAGAATAAAATAAGTTTAGGCTCAAGAGGGTTAACTAAGGATAATCATTTCATGGTAGGCTTGAAAGGCTCAAACTATCCAACAAATGCCTAAATCATATTCCTATTGAATGTTGTCAAGGATTTCGCCTCAAAAGAATAAGACATGCAAGTTCTAAGCTATTCAGTCAATCTTACCACAAACCATAGTAAAACAATTATAACATATTTCACAGATCATCAAATTGCATTCTTACACATGTTATACAAGCATCCAAACTAATCCAAAGAGTTAACAAAATTAAGCACACAGTTATTTTGCAATTTCAGAGCACATTACAATAAACAGCAGCACACAATTATCTTTTAGCTTATTGCCATCCTTAACTAAAACAGAAAAAAAAACTAACACAGAAAATTAAAGTGCAGAAAATAAAATTTTTAATCTCTCCCCCCAAACTAAATATGACATTGTCCCCAATGTGTTAAAATAAAATTGTGGTTGAGAGATACTTACCTGCGCACCACATCAACAAGCGGTTGACGCCCGTAATAAGCGTCATGCAAGACAACTTGAAAATTATTATTGTACTCGCCTTCAAGCTTGGCAAGCAATGAGTTTGAACAAAAGTCAGCACCAACAACATAAGATTTTGGATGATGTGCTTGGGGAGAAGCCTTTGGTAACTTTAAGAGAATACAATATGGAGAATGCGGCATTAGTGGAAAATAAGGGTCCATTGGTGGTTCATAATATAGTGGTGTTGACAACCTCAAATCAACAACTACAAGTGATTCTTCTACCACCAATGGCACCTCTTTCTTGCTTTTCTCAAATAACCTCTCAATTGGTTGTTCAGTTTCCTCATGACCATCCACATCCTTGACTGTGATTTGATCTTCAATAATTTCATCATTGAGGATGGATGTTTCTTCATTCACCAAATTGAGATCATCATTTGTTGAGCAAGCATCCAATGTATCTAAATTTTCAACCACTCCAAAGGATTCTTTCTCTTCAATTCTAGGCTCAGTCTCTTCTATGTATTCATCTGATGGTGCTTCTACTGTATTCAAACAACTCTCATAACTTTCGTTATTTGAGTTATTATCCTTAAAACTCTCTGAATCCTGCGCCATTAAATTATCACATAGAGCTTTTACCATGTCCGCCAATCGATTAATCTCTTTTGGAAGTGATAGTATATCCTCCTCTTCTTCAATTGGTTGGGGTGAGTTTGGACAATAAGGAGGGTATTGATGACTCCAACCTTGAAGTGATGGATTCCAATGCCAATCATAATCAAAATCTGCCATATCATTCAACAGATTTATTGCTTCATGGCCTCTCCTTAACAAAGGCTCTCCAGTAACCTCTGCTCCATAATCCACCCAACTTTTTGTTTCATCATCAAGTCCATTATAAAAGAGCCACGTAAAACATCCACTTGAGAAAGTGGGATAACATCTCTCTCCAAGCTCTTTAAATCTCCTCAAGCAGAATAGAATGATTCATTGTGTTGTTTGACAAAATCCTCAAGATATATCATCTGGATTTATCTTGCAGGTCAAACTCATAAGTACAACATTAGTAAAATTAAAAAAAAAATAAAACTAAATTAGTAATTAAAAGATAAAAATTTGAAACAACAAAATTAATACTAAAACTAAAAAGAAAAACCAAATTAGAACAAAATTTAATTTTTTAATAATATGAACTATCACTCCCCGGCAACGGCGCCAAAAACTTGTTGCGAAAATTATTAATTACTACGCAAGTGCACGCAATCAAGTAGTATACTCACGCAAGTGAGGTCGAACCACAGGGAATTGGATTAATTACTACTAAACTATACTTATAATTCTATTTGGCAAATCAAAAGTATTTATGATTAAAAAAGGAAGAAAGAAATTCAAGAAACTTAAAGAAACAAGTGAATATTAATCAAGATGAGAGAATAGGGAGACGAATCCTGTTGTTAAGTTACCAATGTTAATGTCTAATTGCTATCCTTCTCTTGAAGTGAATGACAGATTATAAATTAACCTAGCTCTTTTCAGATCTTCTAGGTTCTAAATCTCATGCTCTCTAATTAATCTCTTAATTAAACTAACATGAAATCAGCATTAAGCAATAATCTATTGGTCACAAAGGCTATGTAAATACTCTCGTTTCACATCAAAACCTAGACTATCCAATTTTAGCATTCTCAATTCTCACTTTTCAGATTTCGAATTGAGATCATAAAACATGTAAAAGGTGATCAATCTTACACATGGAAATTAAACACAAATATGAATAGTGTTCACAATCAAGATGGAGGAATGGCAATTATTCATTAACTAGGAAAAACTTAAACAACATTCATCATTCTCCCTAAATAGGAGTTTAGTTCAAAACATCCATAATCAAATCCATAATTAACATTGAAATAGAAAAGAACATAGAAAAATTAAAGAGAAGAGAAAGAACTAGTTGAAGCAATTGATCCGGGTCGCCACAAGCCACTCTTCTAGCCTCCTCCTTTGTTTCTAGGGTTCCAATTCTGAATGATTCCTAATTTTCACGAACTCTCTCTATTTAAACCAAATCTCATCTTTAAAATTCGTGAAATTACGAAACTGTCCAAAAATCCCGTCACTGGGGTCCCCGTCGCGACTGGCAAAGCCCCCGTCGCGACGGGGTTAAGCAGCGAATTATTGAAATTTCTCTGCCAGTTCCCGTCGCGACTGGGACATTTCCCGTCGCGACGGGATTTGGCAGCAACATATGTTTTTGGTTTTTCTTCTCAATTCTTTCACCACTTGTCCTCAATTCTTGTAAATACTTTCTTTAAACACCCAAGGACCTGAAACAAAAGAATCAAGCGTAAAATAGCCCTAAAACTAGAAACAAAGAGTGAAAACTAACCGAAAATACGACCCGAAACTTAGACTAATTTTAGCCTAACAGTTACACAGAAACTCAAGGCAAAAAATTCCCAGAAACTTCGAACATTAAACCTAGAAAAAGCAGATGAACAGTAAAGCATGCCATGAACACAAACGATAAAGCAAGGGATGCGAAAAACTTACATAAAGTGTTCGAACTGGGAGTTGTTGATCGACGATGAAATGTTGACTGACAGTAACGAATGAAGGTTAGTAAGAAACCTATAGTGTTTGAAAGTTTTCTGGTTTGAGGGTTTTCTTTCTCTCTGGAAAATTCGAAGAAATTTGGTGAAAGGCTGAAAGTAACCAAATGAGGGAAGAATGGTGGCTTTTATAGGCCAAAGTGCATGTGGAACAGGCGTGATCACCTACCAATCGTGCGGTTGGGAAGACACACGATTCGAATTCCCAAGATCCAACGGCTAGATTGATTTGTAATCAAGGCGGTGGAAACGCTTGAGTGTCCGTCTGACACCCATTAATGCGCCGTATCAATTAATGGACGTGAAACGAATCGACGCCTGCAAAAATTGAATCGCTGCAGTAATGGCTATCATTAATTACACCTTCACGTGCCCAAAGCACGTGCCAGGAAACCGAGGAGCCAACCGGAGGCATCTGGACAAGCCTTGTTCATTTCACAATTAAACAAGGCTTGTGGGTAAATGTTGCCCCTGATTTTGCCCAATATACGTGGACCAACCACACAGGGACACGTAGACACGAAGATCTTAACATTCAAATTAATGGCTAAGTCTTTGTAAAGAAAGGCGTCATCCGGGATTTGCCTCCCGGAGAAGGCATACGAAGTCCTATATGCTCCCGGAGGCTTAAGCGGTATCAAAGCATCTCCGGGAGATGTCAGGCTTCCTCTGAGCAGTCATCTCGCATTTAATGCTGCATGGGAGGAAACGTGTTGGAACTGCCACACGCAATAAAGTCTGAAGACACAACCCCCGATCTGCACCTACAAGGCTATGATCACTTAAGTCTAATGACGACTACACTGTGAAGAGTCACATCAGTCAAAAGGCAATAAGGACATTCCACATAAAATCCCTACAGCACTTAGGGATTTGACCATGCATTACCCATGGTATATTCATTGGGAATACTCAACTTTATTAATAGTTACAGAAATACATGTACTATAATTCTGGGAATCACCCCACAAAAACACTATAAATACCCCCTCAAAGCTCATTAATGGGGGTCGAGAATTTTGGGTTGCATAAGTGCAAGAAGAGTAAATGCTCACCAAGAATATTCTCTGTATTAAATACACTCATAAATATACAGACTCGTGGACTAAGGCTCATTAACGCCCCAACCACGTAAAAATCCTTCTCTTAATTTCTTACAGCTCTTTAATCTTTTATTATTTTATTGGTTGACGAAAACCTCGGTCAACAGCAATTATTATTTTAAGAATAAAATAATAAATAAATAATAATTATCCTAATTATATGTCAAAATATCTCAAATTAAGCATTATTCAAATTTCTACAAAAATATCTAAGTTATTTAAATATTTAAAATATAATTTATAAATTTCTAATAAGTAAAATGATATAAAATAGTAAAATATCATTTTTTTTTAAACTTATAATTTATAAACAATTAAATATTTAACAAAATAACAAATTTTTGAATTTAAAAAATATTATGGTTAGAATATCTATAAAAAATATCTTGGTTAATTTCAAATATATTAATTATTTAATTTATCATATAAGGTGATTTTAATATAATATTTCAAATTAAAAAAAGATAAAGTTATCTTTTAAATTTAAAATATGCCCAATATTAAAATATCTAACCTTAAAAAAATAAATAATATGTAAATATTAAGGAAATTGCCAAATTTTTAAATCTGACCATAATTTAAAAAAAAAATAATCAATTTTTAAATTTAAACCTCAAAATATCAAAAAATTTATAATAATCTATTTAAAAAATAAATATTATTAATTTAAAAAATGATATTTAAGTTTAAATATATTAAAATTAATATTTTATTTTAATTTTAGGGTTTGAAAATTGAAAAAATCAAAATTTGGGAAAAAATCCCACAAAAATCGAATTTTTTTTGTGGAAACTACCCATGCTGCGCACGCAGCCTCATCCGCGCGCGGAATGGGGAATGAGAAGGGTCATCAGCCGAGATATCTCGACATGTTGCAGGGTCCTGGGCGCGCGAGCCCCTGTCCGAAGGAGGGGAGCTGACCGTGCGCTTCAGACAATGTTTGTCTAAAATCCGCACGCGGATTGCCTTGTCTGAGGGCCTGTCTCCCATGGTGCTCCAGTGCTCGACACTCAATGCACCAAAAATTTCAAACCACCATAACTCTCTCATTTTTTATCGGAATTAAGTTCCGTAAAAACGAAAGTTGCTTAATTTTTCACAAGGAATCCAAATAAATTATTTTCAGAACAAAAATAAAATTATTTTCATGGAAAAATTTCGTAAATCACATACATTCATCAAATAAGCACATAAACCATCATGAAGTCATCCAAATCAACACAAACATCGTTTTAATTCATATTTCATGAAAGTAAATCATTACCATGGCTCTGAGGCCAGTTAATGGAATTATTTTACCAGGATCTAGATTTACTACCATGTATGTTGTTTAACATCCTAATATGAATTTCTAAAACAATGTAAATAAACACATATAAAGTTTAAGAAACCTTACATTGATTGCAGCGAAATATAATGATTCCTTCCGTTCAGATCTCTAGCCCTTGATTCCTTTCTGTAGCAGAGCATTATCAAGATCTGAACCTGGATCTCTTTCTCTCCTTCTTGTTGATTGGATTCTTCACAGTCTTACATACTATGATTGAGGACCAACTTGATGTGTGTGGGCACTTACTCAATCACTAATGGCTGAATAATATTTGTGAAGAAAGGCTAAATGTTTCGAATTGAAGAAGAAAGAAGAAGGAAGAGGTCTCATCAATGTTTTTAGCTTTGGAGGCATTAGTTTGGATGAAGAGACCATATGCTTCCTTTAATACTATTCTTCAATAGGGTTAGGGTTGAATTATTAGGAATTAAAAAAGAATAAAATATTGGACAAAAAAACAACCTTCGCCGTACAAGATAGTGGACCTCTTTCTAGTTAGATTTTTGACACTTTATTTCAACCACTTATTCTTCTTTTCAACAATACCATATTTTCCAATTCAAACCTATAATTGCCAAAACTATTTATTTAATAATTAAAATAATTATCAAATAAAATTGTCATTTATAATATTTATTAATTAGACTCCATAAAGTCTCTTAATTAACAAATAAACCCCAAAACACTATTTCTTCACAATCAAGTCATAACATAGTGAAAAATTCATAAACTAGACATAGTCTAATTTTAGAATTAAAATCGATTAATTAAAATCAATTAACTGGGCCTTACAACCAGCTTGTCTCAACTAGTATGGGGACCATGGGCCTATATAACCGAGCTTCCAATAAGGAGACCTAGAATTTATAAAGTAAATTCACTAACTTATTAATTCCTTGTTGCATCCACCATAGAACTTGGAATTGCACTCTCAGTTACATAACACGCTCTATATGTTCCACGATATAGATACACTATTAATTATCCATTGCTATAATCCCAATAATCAATGATCCTTTATAGATGATCTACATTGCATAGGAATAAAATTACCGTTACACCCTTTCAATGTATTTTATCCTTAAAACACTTGGTCACCTATAAATGATATTTTAGTGAAATAATATAATCACTATAATGAGATCTCAATCATTTATCTCTATTCAGTCAAGCTCGAAGGAAATCATCGTTTCACTTCTAAATACCTATAGAAGCTATAGATTCCATATCTATGTTTAGCGCTGCCACTCAATTATACTATCGTGTTCCCAAAATGTACATATCACCCTGACCAAAAAGTAGACTTAACTAACAAATCAAAGAACACGAATAACACTCTTGAGATCGAACCTAACCATGTCAGGATTAAGATCATTTGATCTAGGATCAACTAGGTGATATTAAACTGAATAGATATTACGGTAAATTTATCATATCTAATCCAAGTTCAATATCGGTCCCTTCCAATGTATACTCCATACATCCGATAATGGTAAACTTTGCCAATGCCCTTGAAAGGACATAACACTTATCCAAGATGTAAGTATACCTGTTGCTGATTATCATGCTAGTCTAAATCCAGTGAGCTGACAAATCAGGGAATTAAACTTTTGAACGTATAATCATGATTATAATCCACTGTGCTGACAACACTATAATCATGAACAAATACATATGTTTTGGACCTATAGAATTTATAATCATGAAATAAATCATGTGAACCATGAAACATAAAGTGATTTCTGATCTTTATTAATTAGTAAATCTGATTATATTGAAATGGGTTTTATTTAGGGCACAAAACACAACAATAACTATTCCCATTCATCCATTCTTTGTAGAGGTTTTGGCCTACTTCGGTGTTTCCCCACCCCAATTTGCGCCTATCAGCTGCATCATCTTATCAAGTTTTGCCATCACCTTCTAAGAGCATCTCTAATGGAGGTGTAAATAAGTGGTGAAAAGCTAAAATATAGCTCATTTAACAAAAATTGTGCTCCAATGGTGTGCCAAAAAGTGATGTAAATTTGGCACATAGAAAATTTTGTGCCAAATTTGGCACAACATTTGCTATGATGTAAAATTTACACCACAATAAATGTACTATTTTTCATTTACATTTATGTTATTTATATTATTTTATTAGTATATTTAACTATCACATTAAAGTATGAAATATTTATATTATTTTTTTATTGTCTTACATATTAAAATAATAATAAAATTGATTATAAAGTTATTAGATTTTATTTTTAAAAAAAAACATTAATTAGATATTAAATTTTACAATTGTGCATTGGAGCACAAAGCTAAAATTTGGTGTAAATTTACCGCAAAACAACTTTTTGTGCTAAGTATAACACAATTTTTACATTTCCCATTGGAGATGGTCTAAGGGGTGAATGGTCGCTTCCCTTAAGGTGAAGAGTTCCAAGCCGTCTACAATATTGCCCATAGTTCCACTACGAGTGACACTTACTTCTTCAAGAGAGTTAGTGTAACACCCGAACTAGCCTAGGCATGTTACGTGATTTTTAAACGTATTGTGCAGCTCGTTGCTAATCAACGAGGTTTATGAAAATCGTGATTAATTAAAATTTTGCTATATAATTAAAACTTATATAATATATACAAAATATTCGGGATCCCGATTACAAAATACTTTACAAAGGTTTACTAATTCTTTACAAAATATTTGTCGCCCAGCGACTAACTACAAAAGCGTTGTTGTCCCGAGGATCGTACGCTCCAGGCCTAACCGCCCCGACATGTACAATCTTCATCGGCTCGTCCTCACGGTTCCTCAGCCTTGGCCTTGCCCTTACCTACACATAAACATAGCACTGTGAGTCAATAGACTCAGTAAGAAAAGCATAAATCATAAACATACATAAATCCCGGGTTATGATCAGACGCCCATACCCCTGACCACAACCTTAATCCCCGTGTCCCACACGGTACTGAGTCTCGAACGTTCGTACGACGGTACTTTTGACAGAGTAACAGCCTATACTCGGTACACTGGTCATACTCCAGCTGCTAGTCATACTCTAGCCTTACCGATGTGTTACAGTATCAGCCTATACTCGGTACACTGGTCATACTCCAGCTGCTAGTCATACTCTAGCCTTGCCGATGTGATACAGTCAAACAGTACAGTACCATCGACCATAATATCAGCCTATACTCGGTACACTGGTCATACTCCAGCTGCTAGTCATACTCTAGCCTTACCGATGTGATACTGTCGGATGGTACGAAGCCAACATACATATCTAATGTAATCTAACAGGCTTCCTAACATGCACGCTAAACATGTAAATACATATGCATACTGTTATACTAATCTTACCTCAATTCCGAATTCAGGTGTGCCGGTCAACCTGAGTGGAACGAATTGCTCGGCGATTTACAGGCTCCTAAACCATAATAATCACAACATTGATAAGTGACACGCTAAATCACTTCCCCGTGACTTAAACTAGAAACTAGAAGTTTCCCTATCGATAAAAAGCATGGCAATACCCTAAACAACACAAAAATGGGAAGAACTAGGGTTCCTAAAATTGTCCCAACCGGTAGACCGGTTCTACAACCGAAATTCCGGTTCTGGAAAATTCCTAGAAGCCCCAACCGGTCGACCGGTTGCTGAAGGCTTCCCTGAACCGAAATTCCGGTTCAGTGCAGGAATTTTCAAAATTCCATTTCTCACTCAATTCAAACCCAAACTCTTTCAAACCTTCCAGACCTGTTCTAAATACCCCAAAGAACAATCCCAAAGCATCAAAACAACCCAAAAAACACAGAATCAAAAATCACCATGTGAGCTCCAAGCTTTGAGTTCAAAACTCAAGCTTGACTAAATCTAATAAACATGCATCCAAACCTGCTTGAATCTACTCAAATATGCATAATATAACCTCTGAAAATAACAGCAAACAACTACCAACAACACAGCAACAGATTGCATCATTTCACCATTAAAATCAAGATTTAGCTCAAAACTCCAAACTTGCTTAAAATCAACTAATCACCAACAAAAACTTGCTTGAATCCACATATTAAAACCTAATTAAGCTACAGAAATTACAATTAGACCCTAGCAACAACTACAGCCACAAATTCCCAAGCATGCAATACTCAACTTTTCCTTAAAATCCAAGAAAACAAAAAAGAAAGTTACAAGGATCTTACCAACAACTTGAGATCACAAAAATCTTTGATAAAATCAGTTGAAATTCCAAGGAGAACACCACCTCCTTGCTGCTCAAAGAGAGGCCAAACGAGAGAGAGGCTTGAGAGAAAATTGGGTTTTGCTTTTTCTTTGATTTTTCAATTTGGATAAAAATGAGTTATAAAATTTACTTTTTTCCTTATTTGATTCAGCCAAAGAAAATTAAAAATCAATTTACTTAACATATTATAAAAATCCATAAAAGACAAATCTCATAAAGGCAAATGACTATTTTGCCCTTCCAACACTAAAAGGGGTAAAAGAGGACTTAAGGGTATTTTGAGAAAACTCTAAATTCCCGACTAATCCCGACATTCCCAATGTCTAAATAAACTGCCCCAACATACTAAAATACTAAATTGTGATTCTACTGAGCCATACACCGCGTTCCATGTTGTCGGGCACCGAAAATGCAAAATTATGAAATTTCACTATGTGACATAAAAATGCATTCTGAATTCAAATATAACAACATAAATAATTATTTAAATATCTATAAATAATTTCCATAATTAAATCTTAATTAACTGCTAATTTTCCAAATTGAACTAGGCGGTCTTTACAACTATTCTCCCCTTACAAGGATTTCGTCCCCGAAATCTAACCTGAACATCTCTGGATATTGAGCTCTCGTGTCTGATTCAAGCTCCCAGGTGGCTTCCTCCACCTTGTTGTTTCTCAGGAGTATCTTGACCAATGCTATGGTCTTATTCCGAAGGACTTTATCCTTTTTATCTAGGATCTGCACTGGTTGTTCTTCATATGTCATGTTTGGCAGTAGCTCAAGACTCTCATAACTAAGTATATGAGTAGGATCTGAAACGTATTTTCTCAACATAGAGACATGGAATACGTTGTGAACTGCTAAAAGAGCTGGAGGCAACGCTAACCGGTATGCCACTTGACCAACCTTCTCGAGAATCTCAAAAGGTCCTGTAAACCTAGGGCATAACTTGCCTCTTTTCACGAAACGTTTGATCCCCTTCATTGGAGACACCCGTAAAAACACATGGTCCCCTACTTGGAACTCAGCATCTCTGCGTTTCGGATCTGCATAACTTTTCTGTCTACTTTGAGAGGCAAGCATTCTAGCTTTAATTTTCTCAATTGCCTCATTGGTCCGCTGTACTGACTCTGGACCTAGGTATTTTCTCTCCCCTGTCTCATCCCAGTGGATGGGAGACCTACACTTCCTACAGTATAACAACTCATAGGGAGCCATCCCTATCGTACTCTGATAACTGTTGTTGTATGAAAATTCTATTAACGGTAGATATTTACTCCAAGAGCCTTCAAAATCCATAACATAGGCTCGTAACATGTCCTCCAATATCTGAATCGTCCTTTCAGACTGTCCATCTGTCTGAGGATGGAATGCTGTACTGAATTTCAGTTTTGTACCCATTGCCCGTTGCAAACTCTGCCAAAACTTGGAGGTGAACTTCGGATCTCTATCCAAAACTATAGACTTCGGTACCCTGTGAAGCCTTACTATTTCTTTAACATACAATTCTGCGAACCGGTCCACTAATAGGTTGTTCTAACAGGCAGAAAATGAGCAGACTTCGTGAATCGATCCACCACAACCCAGATGGAATCGAACAAACCCGTGGTTCTAGGTAACCCAACCACGAAGTCCATCGTGATATCCTCCCACTTCCATTCAGGTAGGCTGTAACAACCATGCTGGTCTCTGATGTTCAGCCTTAATCTGCTGACAGGTTAGGCATCTCGATACGAATTCTACCAAATTCTTCTTCATACCGCTCCACCAGAAGTAGGGTTTAAAATACTGATACATCTTGGTGGTGCCGAGATGTAGGGAATAAGGGGTAGAATGAGCCTCTTCGAAGATTTCATTTCTCAGTTCCACACTACCCGGAACACAAACCCTAGCTTTATACAATAGCATCCCGTTGTCTGACACTGAAAAATCCCTGGCTTGACCCGTTGAAACCTCGTCTCTGATTTTTACTAACTCTGGATCAGTCATCTGAGCGACTTTAATTCTTTCTAACAGATCAGATTGCAGCGTCAAGTTGTGAAGCTTGCCTACCACAAACTCAATGCTAGATTTGACCATATCCTTTGCTAACTGAGGTGAGATTTGAACCATACTAGCTACATGCTCGGGACCCTTCCTGCTCAGGGCATTGGCCACTACATTGGCCATCCCGGGGTGATAAAGAATCTCACAATCGTAATCCTTCACTAACTCCAACCAACGCCTCTGCCTCATATTCAAATCTTTCTGAGTAAAGAAATATTTGAGACTTTTATGGTCAGTATAGATTTCATACCTTTCTCCATAGAGGTAATGCCGCCAGATCTTCAATGCAAAAACTACCACAGTCAACTCTAGGTCATGAGTCGGGTATCGCTGCTCATAATCCTTTAACTGACGGGAGGCATAAGCGATAACCTGGTCGGCTTGCATCAACACACACGCCAGACCCTGTCTAGATGCATCACAATAAACCACAAACTTTTCCTTGTCAGAAGGCAAAGCTAGCACTGGAGCCGTAATCAACCTCCGTTTCAGCTCCTGAAAACTAGCTTCGCATTTATCTGACCACACAAACCGTTGCATTAAGTATCCAACCATTGCATCATTCTGAAATTATATTACCATAGAAGGATTTAGGCAATGACTAGTAACTAATCATTAATATGCAACTCGAATTTCTAGGGAGGTAAGTTTGGATATAATTCAAAATCAAATTAATGATCTTTGAACTGCATATCTGCTAACTTTTTCTCCACCCCTATCAGTTCGCAAGATCTTTAACCACTTACCATTGCGAGAAATTCACGAAATTTTTCAAACATTTCAAATTTCTTTTGCTTAAGGTAAAATCTAGAGTGATCGTTTTAAGAAAACAACGAAAACTCATATCCACCCCTGAATGTACATCCATCTGCGAATGAGATGAACTTAATTTCAGTGGATATAGGCATATTAACTCTATGCAGAGAATGATCTTGTCAAAACCACTATGAACAAGATGTTGGGTTTTATGCCCTAAATAAAACTCATTTCATATAATCAGATTTACTTATTAATAAAGATCAGAAATAACGTTTTATGTTGCATGGTTCACATGATTTATTTCATGATTATATGTATATAATGTATGAATTCTTTTTAAGTCCAGAACATATGAGTTGGTTAAAGATTATAGTGTTGTCAGCACAGTGGAATATAATCTTTATTTTATGTTCAAAAGTTGATTCCCTGATTTGTCAGAACACTGGATTTAGACTGACATCGTATAATCAGCGATAGGTATTCTTACACCTTAGAAAAGTGTTATGTCCTTTCCAGGACATTGGCAAAGTTTACCAGTATCGGATGCATGGAGTATGCATTGGAATGGACCGATATTGAACTTTGAATTAGATTTTGAAACTTACCGTAAATATCTATTCAATTCAATATCAACTGTTGATCCTAGATCACATGATCGAAATCCTGATATGGTTAGGCTCAATTTCAAGAGTGTTACTCGTGTTCTTTGATTTGTTAGTTAAGCCCAGTTTTGTATCAGGGTAATACGTACATTTTGGGAACACGGTAATACAATTGAGTGGGGGAGCGCTAACATAAATATGGAATCTATAACTTCTATTTGGCAAATAGAAGTAAAGGATGATTTCCTTCGAGCTTAACCAAACGAAGATAAATGGTGGAGATCTCATTTCACTTAGGTGAAATATCATTTATACAGGGTTAAGTGTTTTAAGGATAAAATACATTGTAGGGTGTTACGGTAATTTAATCCTGTACAGTGTAAATCATCTATATAGAGGATTATTGATCACATTAGGGTTATAACAATGGATAACTGATGACGTGTCAATATCGTGGAACATATAGAGCGTTTCTATATGACTGAGAGTGCAATTCCAAGTTCTAAGTGTGGATTCAATGAGGAATTAATAAGTTAGGGAATTTACATGGTAAATTCGGTTCGACTTATTGGAAGCTCGATTATATAGACCCATGGTCCCCATACTAGTTGAGGCCATACTGCTTGTAAGACTCAGTTAATTGATTTTAATTAATCAATTATAATTCTAAAAGTTAGACTATGTCTACTTTATGAATTCTCACAGTTTAAGGATGAAATCGTAAAGAAAAGGGTTTCTAGGTTTAACTATTAATTAAGAGACTTTGTATGTCTAATTAATAATTATTTTAAATGACAATATTATTTAATAATCTATTTTAGTTATTAAATAATTAGTTTTGGCATTTAAATGATTAGAATTGGAAAAATGGCATTTTTGGAGAAATAGAAATAAAATTGAGGAAACTGCAAAATCCAAGTGAGGCCCATTTCCCTCTATGGCCGAGCACTCCTTTGTGTTTCCCAATTATTATTTTTATTTTTTAATTGCCATGTAATTGCTAATCAAAGCCTAGCTATAATAGGAAAGTGGTGGATCACACTAAATAAGGCAGTTAATTGATTACACAGTAATTAAGGAAACTGTTTTATTTGGAAAGTTGTGCTCTCCCTTCTCCCTATATAAAGCAACCTTTGTGTCTCTTCTCTTGCATGCTATCAGCCACGAAATTGAGAGAGAAAAGAGAGAGAATTTTCGAAATCCTTGTGAGATGAGTAGTGCCCACACACATCAAGTGGTATCTCAATCATAGTATGGAAGACTATGGAATTTCTGCATCAAAGAAGGAGAAAAGAAGATCCAGGTTCAGATCTTGGTGATGCTCTGCTACAGAAAGGAATCAAGGGCTAGAGATCTGAACGGAAGGAGTCATATTATTCCGCTGCACCCACTGTAAGGTTTTCTAACTTTATATGTGTTTATTTTCATTGTTTTAGAATTCATATTAGGATGTTAATCCAACATACTTGTTAGTAAATCTAGATCCTGGTAAAATAATTTCCAACAACTGGCACCAGAGCCATGGTAATGATTTACTTTCATGTAATATGAATTAAAACGATGATTGCATGTTTCTGTGTTGATTTGGATGGTTTCATGTTGGTTTATGTGTTGTTTGATGAATGTTGATGTTGTACAGTTTCGTTTTCCATGAAAAATATTTTTTCAATTTTTGAAAATATTTTATTTGGATTCCTTGTGAAAAATTAAGCAATTTTGGTTTTTACGGAACTTGATTCCGATAAAAATTGAGAAAGATATGAATTTTGGAAGTTTGGAAATCATGGCTGCTGCATGCAGCCTATCCTGGCAGCTCCCTACAAATTGCGAATTTTTGAGGTTTTTTCCCCAAAAATCCAATTTTTTCAATTTTAAATATTTCTAAATTGAAATGTTTCCAATTTTAAATATTTTTCAATTTGGAATTTTTTCCAATTTTAAATATTTCTATTTTGGATTGTTTCTAATTTTTAAATATTTCCTATTATGGTCAGATTTAAAAATTTGTTAACTTCTTTAATATTTATTTATTATTTAATTATAAGATTAGATATTTTGATATTTAAGATTATTTAAATTAAAAGATAACTTTGTCTTTTTATTTAAAATATTATATTAAAATTATCTTATATGTCAAATTAAATAATTAATAAATTTGAAATTAACATAGATATTTTTATAGATATACTTACCATAATGTTTTTCAAATTCAAAAATTTGTTATTTTGTTAAATATTTAATTATTTATAAATTATAAGTTTAAAAATGATATTTTTTCTATATATATCATTTTTTTTCCTTATTAGAAATTTATAAATCATATCTTAAATATTTAAATAACTTAGATATTTTTGTAGAAATTTGAATATTGTTTAATTTGAGATATTTTGATATATAATTATGGTAATTATTATTTAACCAAATCTATTTTAAAATTGGTTTATTTTATTAAATTATAAGATCTGAAAGTGATATTGGAGATTCTTTCTTTTTAAATCATTGATCTTATTAGATATTTAATTTAATTTGATCAAATAAACCTAGATATTTTAAAATTAGTTTCCTTTATTTGGTTAGTTTAAGAATAATAATTTAATTATATTAATATCTTGATTCACATCTGTTACATGGACAATGTTTGTTTGTTTATATTGTTTATTCAAAACTTTTTAACAAACCTATTATTTATCTGATCTAAATTGCTATGATTAACTTGTTGACAGATCATGATCCAATGATCTGATTTTAATCATAGTCCAATTGACGATAGATCTTATAAATAATTTGTAACAGGTAAATTTTGTACTTCTTTCATCTGTGTAAATCTAGTAACATGATAGGGTTCATCCAAATCATTTGACCTGTGTGAGCCTATATGTTTGCTTTTGGGCTTAGATGCATATAGGGAGCCCATTTAAGTTTTTACTAAGTAAATGGACTAGGTTGCTAAAATAAATTTTGACATAAGGAAATTTATTTAGGCCCAATTAGATTTGGGCTTATTCAATGAATAACAATTGTTTATTTTAAGGTTAAATTCCTCTCTTTTGGGCCTTGTGTGAGAGTTGGGGGCCATAGAAGTGGGTACGACATACTGAACCCAGCTCCCCCTCACATGAACTACCCTAATTGTGAAGGCCCATTTGTCTTATTTAAATAATTGTATTAGGTTAATTATATTAGTCTAACCTAATAAAAATTGAATTAGCAACATAATTAACTTTTAAAATATATGAAATTTATTTTTCATTGTAATATTTTAAAGTTAATTTTAGAAAAACACTTAGTCAATGATATATTCTAGATAGTTATTTCTAGTACTAGTTATTATTTCTAATATTAAATAGAAAAATATCATAGATTGTGAAATTAATTGTCTCTTAATTAATTTTGGTACAATCTAAGTTTAGAATATTTTCCTAGTATTAAACTAGAATTAATAATTAAGTTTCCTCTTTACTTAATTATTTATTTCTTGAATTTAATACATTTAATTAAATTGAAAATTTCAATATCTAAGTTGATTTTCATCATGATACTTTAATATTGTTATTTTCATGTTATTTAATTAAAGTTGAAAATTATTTTAAGTTTGGAATCTTATTTCAGAATAACTTAAGTTTGAATAATTTTCAAAATATATTTTATTTTATTTTATTAATCATTTCCCAAAATTTCGAAATTACATTTCTTTAATGTAGAAATTTCGAATTTTATTTGAAAAATAGATTAAAGTTGAAAATTATTTATTTAATTTTGGACCAACTTAAATCAGTGACTTTTTCATTTAATGGTTAATTAAAATAAATGAACTAAAATATATTATAATTAGAAATTGGATTAATTAGTCTATGAAAAGTCTAGATAGTTATTATCTGTTTTGCTTGAAGTATTTTTCTAGTGTATTTAATTAAATAGAAAATTAATATTTAAGTTGATTTTTTAATCATGATACTTAAATATTTGAAATTTTTCTAAGATATTTAATTAAATAGGAAAATTATATTTTTTGTTGAAAATTAATTTTTATTAATTAATTTTGGGCCAACATAAAATTAGAGTAATTTTCCAGGATTTATTTTATTTTATTTTAAAGCATTTTCGAAAATGCAATATATATTTATAGAAAATTAAATTTGAGTTGTAAATTAATTCAAATTAATTTTGAAACAACTTAAATTGAATAATTTACTAAATATTTATGGAAATTATTACTAAGATGGAAATAATTCACGTTATTTTCGTATCCATCTAAGTATAATTTATAAATATTAAATTAAAATTTATATTTGGAATTTTTCATTCTAAATTGGAAATTTTAATTAAATAAATATATATATTTAAAATAAATGGATTAAAATAAATATTAGAAGAAAATACAACCCTTCATTAAATAATGAGCTTTATTATTATAAGGATATTCGATCTCCATTGTTGGTTTTACATAGCTATTGTTTTAGTGAGTAATCCTCCCTAATGGAGGAACGTTCATTAGCAAGTTAGCACCGTTTAATCTCGAAAGATAAGTAATCTTGTAAGTTTTTTATATAGTTTATGATCACCCTAATGGTGGCGACTATATAAGACTTGCAAGAATATGAAACAATGGTGGAAGCTCATAAGATAGAATAGCCTTGACTCTCGCCTAAACGGGACAACGCGGATTCACATCTTGATCGAATAAAAGGTTGCTAGAATGTTTGACATTTTAGATGAGCTGACAACTCTATTCAATGAATGATAGCTTTGACTCTCGCCTAAACGGGACACTGATATCAGTTTGTTGAAAACCTTGGAAATTATTTAGGATTGTATGTTTTAGTATTTTTACTTGTCATTCCTACTTGCTATGTGCTTCATAATTTCTGAATTGTGTATGAATTTGTATTGAACCATGTTATTTTCTGTTATTAAATTGTAGTTTAATTTCGAATCTTCATTGTTGGTCTAACTTGATTTGTTTTTCTAATGAGATAAATCCCTAATGGATTTTCACCATTAGACTAACATAATAGTGTTAGATCTCGAAAGATAAATATTGTAAATGCAACATCTAGTTGTTCATCAATTGATGACACCCTAGACTAGTATTTTACAATATGAAACAAGAAGATTGTATAAATAAGATTACTTTGACTCTCGCTAATCGGAGCATCGTTGGATTCTTATTTAAAACGAAATTATCCTAATTCCTCTTAGCTTATTCATTTCGAATTAGCTTAATGACATATCATTGGATGAATGGTCTATAAATCATATAAAGTCATATTTTCTCTTAAGAAATTAGATGACGCATATGATTATATTCCCGGAATTCTATCCCTAAATGATATAAATCCTCAATCTTAGATATCTCCTACTTGTATAGGCAAATCATAGAGTTAGATTAGTAGTGGTGGTCCAAGAAAGAATTACTAATTATACAGTTACACTTTCACAAGTGTTTCATAACCATTTTCTATCAATGGATTTAAACTGTATGAGTTTAGTATTCTGTGACCAGAATGTGCATTCACTATTCTAAGAACTCTTTGATGTAACTAAAGTAAGTCATCAAAAGATACAACCACATAATTTATAAATCTAAGGCATTTATATCTTGTTCATAGTGGTTTTGACAAGATCATTCTCTGCAAAGAGTTAATATGCCTATATCCACTGAAAGTAATTTCATCTCATTCGCAGATGGATGTACATTCAGGGGTGGATATGAGTTTTCGTTGTATTCTTAAAAAGATCACTCTAGATTTTACCTTATGCAAAAGAAATTTGAAATGTTTGAAAAATTTCATGAATTTCTAGTAATGGTAAGTGGTTAAAGATCTTGCGAACTGATAGGGGTGGAGAAAAAGGTAGTAGATATGCAGTTCAAAGATCATTAATTTGATTTTTGAATAATATCCAAACTTACCTCCCCAGAAATTTGAGTTGCATATTGATGATTAGTTACTAGTCGTTGCCTAAATCCTTCTATGGAAATAAAATTTCAGAATGATGCAATGGTTGTATACTTTATGTAAATCATTACTAGATTCATGGATGACCTAATTGAAATCTTAAGAAAAGCTAGAACTGCTAACCTTGGTTTGCATGTTTGTTAGCTATTCTAAGTGATTAGGGGTGGAGCATCCCGTAGTCGTTAGATAAGAAAGTGTTTGTTTAAACAAATACTACTTTTCTAAGAAAATGACTAAGTCTGAAAATAAAGTAGCAAATAAAGGAGATATTTTTTTCTTGATTCCAAAAGTGTTCTATCATCTTATTTTACAAGATGATCTCACTGCCTCTGTTGTCTTAACACAACTGAAGAGGTCTATACCATTTAGTTTTGTTTGACATAGTTCACGGTACCTTGTTGTAGTGGGAGAGTTTCTAGGAACTCACCTTCTTATAACTTGGAAGATACTAGTGATTAAAATTCATTGTGAGTTTAAACAAGTAATGGATTGTCAAGATAAGAAACTAAGAAGAAAGCCAATAGAACTATGGTTTGATCCATTCACATGGAGTAACCTAAAGTTTTCTATTACAAGGACATGAAAGGAAATTTTCGTTCATAAGTCTATTCAATGGACTTAACAAAACTTTCTGTTCCTAGTATTGTAGGTTTGAGTTTATCTAAACCTATGGCTTGTGGTATACCTGGAAATTACTTACTCTAATGCAAGCAACTTACTTTAGTAAGATGCTGGAGCATTTTCTTTCCAATGGAAATCTATAGAAGCTTCACAACTTCTTAGATATAGATTTTATCTAAGGAAAAGTTTCAACTATTCCAGAAAAGATAAAGCCATGAAAGAATTTCTTGAATCAACAGTGAGAGGTCTCAGATATGCTTTAGTATGCCTTAGACCAGACACCTGCTGTTGAGTGGGAGTAATGAGTAGGTATCAGATTAATCCAGGAGAGGAACATTGGAAGACAATCAAGTAAATCTTAAGATTAAGAAGAGGAACTATATGTTAGTCAATAAGGGTGGTTTTGAAACTCTTAGACTACACCACATCAGATTTCGAGACTTGCCTGTGTTCTAGAAAGTCTGCTGATGAGATGGTGATTACTTTGGGGGTGGAGTAGCGATTTTGGAGAAGTGTAAAAACCTATCTGAAATCTCTTGGTCTACCAGAGAGAGACTGAATGTTAAAAGTTGCAGGAAAGATACTTATTCAGTCTAAGGAAAGTTCTATACATTTGTGGCAGTGTTCCAACTTGCCTTAACTACTAGGGTTATTTCCTGAATAACAAAAGAGTAGTTGCCCAAAAGTATAGAATCCAGTATCCCAAAAGAGTAGACATATAGAGAGGAATTTCACATTATCAAGGATTTTGTGATTAAGGAAGAGTAATGGTGGAGAAGAGGTTGTGTTTAATTCAACCTGTCAGATCCCATTACGAGGAGTATACTACTATTACACTTGATTGGTATATCAAGGTGTTAATGATTATTTGAAATGCACTTTTTGTTTTATATTAGTGCAAGTGGGAGTTTGTTGGGTTTTATGCCCTAAATAAAACTCATTTCATATAATCAGATTTACTTATTAATAAAGATCAGAAATAACATTTTATGTTGCATGGTTCACATGATTTATTTCATGATTATATGTATATAATGTATGAATTCTTTTTAAGTCCAGAACATATGAGTTGGTTAAAGATTATAGTGTTGTCAGCACAGTGGAATATAATCTTTATTTTATGTTCAAAAGTTGATTCCCTGATTTGTCAGAACACTGGATTTAGACTGACATGGTATAATCAGCGATAGGTATTCTTACACATTGGAAAAGTGTTATGTCCTTTCCAGGACATTGGCAAAGTTTACCAGTATCGGATGCATGGAGTATGCATTGGAATGGACCGATATTGAACTTTGAATTAGATTTTGAAACTTACCGTAAATATCTATTCAATTCAATATCAACTGTTGATCCTAGATCACATGATCGAAATCCTGATATGGTTAGGCTCAATTTCAAGAGTGTTACTCGTGTTCTTTGATTTGTTAGTTAAGCCCAGTTTTGTATCAGGGTAATACGTACATTTTGGGAACACTGTAATACAATTGAGTGGGGGAGCGCTAACATAAATATGGAATCTATAGCTTCTATTTGGCAAATAGAAGTAAAGGATGATTTCCTTCGAGCTTAACCAAACGAAGATAAATGGTGGAGATCTCATTTCACTTAGGTGAAATATCATTTATACAGGGTTAAGTGTTTTAAGGATAAAATACATTGTAGGGTGTTACGGTAATTTAATCCTATACAGTGTAAATCATCTATATAGAGGATCATTGATCACATTAGGGTTATAACAATGGATAACTGATGACGTGTCTATATCGTGGAACATATAGAGCGTTTCTATATGACTGAGAGTGCAATTCCAAGTTCTAAGTGTGGATTCAATGAGGAATTAATAAGTTAGGGAATTTACTTGGTAAATTCGGTTCGACTTATTGGAAGCTCGGTTATATAGACCCATGGTCCCCATACTAGTTGAGGCCATACTGCTTGTAAGACTCAGTTAATTGATTTTAATTAATCAATTATAATTCTAAAAGTTAGACTATGTCTACTTTATGAATTCTCACAGTTTAAGGATGAAATCTTAAAGAAAAGGGTTTCTAGGTTTAATTATTAATTAAGAGACTTTGTATGTCTAATTAATAATTATTTTAAATGACAATATTATTTAATAATCTATTTTTAGTTATTAAATAATTAGTTTTGGCATTTAAATGATTAGAATTAGAAAAATGGTATTTTTGGAGAAATAGAAATAAAATTGAGGAAACTGCAAAATCCAAGTGAGGCCCATTTCCCTCTATGGTCGAGCACTCCTTTGTGTTTCCCAATTATTATTTTTATTTTTTAATTGCCATGTAATTGCTAATCAAAGCCTAGCTATAATAGGAAAGTGGTGGATCACACTAAATAAGGCAGTTAATTGATTACACAGTAATTAAGGAAACTGTTTTATTTGGAAAGTTGTGCTCTCCCTTCTCCCTATATAAAGCAACATTTGTGTCTCTTCTCTTGCATGCTATCAGCCACGAAATTGAGAGAGAAAAGAGAGAGAATTTTCGAAATCCTTGTGAGATGAGTAGTGCCCACACACATCAAGTGGTATCTCAATCATAGTATGGAAGACTATGGAATTTCTGCATCAAAGAAGGAGAAAAGAAGATCCAGGTTCAGATCTTGGTGATGCTCTGCTACAGAAAAGAATCAAGGGCTAGAGATCTGAACGGAAGGAGTCATATTATTCCGCTGCACCCACTGTAAGGTTTTCTAACTTTATATGTGTTTATTTTCATTGTTTTAGAATTCATATTAGGATGTTAATCCAACATACTTGTTAGTAAATCTAGATCCTGGTAAAATAATTTCCAACACAAGATACAAATGCCATAGATTTATAAAATGTTGTTGTATCTTTTGATGACCTCAGTTTTGTTACATCAAAGAATTCTTAGAATAGTGCAAGTGGATTCTGGTCACAGAATACTAAACTCATACAGTTTAAATCCATTGAAAGAAAATGGTTATGAAAAACACTTGTGAAAGTGTAACTGTATAATGAGTAATTCTTTCTTGGACCACCACTACTAATTTAACTCTAAGTTGATTTGCCCATACAAGTAGGAGATTTCTAAGATTGAGGATTTATATCATTTTGGGATAGAATTTCGGGAATATAATCATATGCGTCATTTAATTTCTTAAGAGAAAATATGGAATGACTTTATATGATTTATAGACCATTCATCCAATGATATGTCATTGAGCTAATTCGAAATGAATAAGCTAAGAGGAATTAGGATAATTTCGTTTTAAATAAGAATCCAACGATGCTCCGATTAGCGAGAGTCAAAGTAATCTTATTTATACAATCTTCTTGTTTCATATTGTAAAATACTAGTCTAAGGTGTCATCAATTGATGCACAGCTAGATGTTGCATATACAATATTTATCTTTCGAGATCTAACACTATTATGTTAGTCTAATGGTGAAAATCCATTAGGGATTTATCTCATTAGAAAAACAAATCAAGTTAGACCAACAATGAAGATTCGAAATTAAACTACAATTTAATAACAGAAAATAACATGGTTCAATACAAATTCATACACAATTCAGAAATTATGAAGCATATAGCAAGTAGGAATGACAAGTGAAAATACTAAAACATACAATCCTAAATAATTTCCAAGGTTTTCAACAAACTGATATCAGTGTCCCGTTTAGGCGAGAGTCAAAGCTACCATTCATTGAATAGAGTTGTCAGCTGATCTAAAATGATCAACATTCTAGCAACCTTTTATTCGATCAAGATTGGAATCCGCGTTGTCCCGTTTAGGTGAGAGTCAAGGCTATTCTATCTTATGAGCTTCCACCATTATTTCATATTCTTGCAAGTCTTATACAGTCGCCACCATTAGGGTGATCAATACTATATAAAAAACTTACAAGATTACTTATCTTTCGAGATTAAAAGGTGCTAACTTGCTAATGAACGTTCCTCCATTAGAGAGGATTACTCACTAAAACAATAGCTATGTAAAACCAACAATGGAGATCGAATGTCCTTATAATAATAAAGCTCATTATTTAATGAAGGTTGTATTTTCTTCTAATATTTATTTTAATCAATTTATTTTAAATATATATTTATTTAATTAAAATTTCCAATTTAGAATAAAATATTCTAAATATAAATTTTAATGTAATATTTATAAATTATACTTAGATGGATATGAAAATAATATGAATTATTTCCATCTTAGTAATAATTTCCATAAATATTTAGAAAATTATTCAATCTAAGTTGTTTCAAAATTAATTTAAATTAATTTACAACTCAAATTTAATTTTCTATAAATATATATTACATTTCGAAAAATGAAGTGTATAAGAATACTATTTTCGAAAATGCTTTATAATAAAATAAAAATAAATCCTGGAAAATTACTCTAATTTTATGTTGTCCCAAAATTAATTAATAAAAAATAATTTTCAACAAAATATAATTTTCTTATTTAATTAAATATCTAAGAAAAATTTCAAATATTTAAGTATCATGATTAAAAAAAATCAACTTAAATATTAATTTTCTATTTAATTAAATACACTAGAAAAATACTTCAAGCAAAACAGATAATAACTATCTAGACTTTCATTGACTAATTAATTCAATTTCTAATTGTAATATATTTTATTTCATTTATTTTAATAAATCATTAAATGAAAAAATCATTGATTTAAGTTGGTCCAAAATTAAAATAAATAATTTTCAACTTTAATCTATTTTTAAAATAAAATTCGAAATTTCTACATTAAAGAAATACAATTTCGAAATTGAGGAAAAGAGATTAATAAAATAAAATAAAATATATTTTGAAAATTATTCAGCTTTAAGTTATTCTGAAATAAGATTCCAAACTTAAGATAATTTTCAACTTTAATTAAATAACATGAAAATAACAATATTTAAGTATCATGATGAAAATCAACTTAGATATTGAATTTTTAATTTAATTAAATGTATTAAATTCAAGAAATAAATAATTAAGTATAGAAGAAAGTTAATTATTAATTCTAGTTTAATACTAGGAAAATATACTAAACTTAGATTGTACCAAAATTAATTAATAAACAATTAATTTCACAATCAATGATATTTTTTTTATTTAATATTAGAAATAATAATTAGTATAGAAATAACTATCTAGAATATATATCATTAACTAAGTGTTTTTCTAAAATTAACTTTAAAATATTAAAATGAAAAATAGATTTCATATATTTTAAAAGTTAATTATGTTGCTAATTCAATTTTAATTAGGTTAGACTAATATAATTAACCTAATACAATTATTTAAATAAGGTAAATGGGCCTTCACAATTGGGTAGTTCATGTGAGGGGGAGCTAGGTTTAGTATGTCGTACCCACTTCTATTGGCCCCCAACTCTCACACAAGGCTCAAAAGAGAGGAATTTAACCTTTAAATAAACAATTGTTATTCATTGAATAAGCCCAAATCTAATTGGACCTAAATAAATTTCCTTATGTCAAAATTTATTTTAGCAACCTAGTCCATTTACTTAGTAAAAACTTAAATGGGCTTCCTATATGCATCTAAGTCCAAAAGCAAACATATAGGCTCACACAGGTCAAATGATTTGGATGGGCCCTATCATGTTACTAGGTTTACACAGATGAAAGAAGTACAAAATTTACCTTTTACAAATTATTTATAAGATCTATTGACAATTGGACTATGATTAAAATCAGATCATTGGATCTGTCAACAAGTTAATCATAGCAATTTAGATCAGATAAATAATAGGTTTGTTAAAAAAAAAAGTTGAATAAACAATATAAAATTAAACAAACATTGTCCATGTAACAGATGTGAAAATAAGATATTAATATAATTAAATTATTATTCTTAAACTAACCAAATAAAGGAAACTAATTTTAAAATATCTAGGTTTATTGGAATCAAATTAAATTAAATATCAAATAAGAACAATGATTTGAAAGGAAAGAACCTTCAATATCACTTTCAGATCTTATAATTTAATAAAATAAACCAATTTTAAATAGATTTGGTTAGATAATTATTATTTTAGGAATAAAATAATAAATGAATAATAATTATCATAATTATATGTCAAAATATCTCAAATTAAGCAATATTCAAATCTCTACAAAAATATCTATGTTATTTGAATATTTAAGATATGATTTATAAATTTCCAATAAGGAAAAAATATCATTTTTAAACTTATAATTTATAAATAATTAAATATTTAACAAAATAACAAAATGTTAATTTTAAATTTATTAATTATGTAATTTGTCATATAAGATAATTTTAATATAATATTTTAAATAAAAAGACAAAGTTATCTTTTAATTTAAAATATATTAAATATCAAAATATTTAATCTTATAATTAAATAACAAATAAATATTAAAGAAGTTAACAAATTTTAAATCTGACCATAATTGGAAATATTTAAAATTGGAAATATTCCAAAAAAGGAAATATTTAAAATTGAAAAAAATTCCAAATTGAACATATTTTAAAATTGGAAATATTTCAATTTAGAAATATTAAAAATGGAAAAACGAATTTTGGGAAACAATCCCATGAAAAAATTGGATTTTGGGGAAAAACCCCCCAAAATTCGCAATTTTGGGTTTTGCTGCCAGGAGGGGCTGCATGCAGCAGCCCAGGAGGTTGCTAGCAGCCCCATACGCGCGCGGAGGTAAGGCACCCAGCCGAGGAATCTCGACGTCAACAGGGTGCATGAGCGGCATTACTCGGCACATGCAGGGGTGACACGGGCGAGGCTCACGCGCGCGCAGGGGCATCCAGTCCGAAGCACCTGATGCGTGCGATTGAGCACCCATGCATACCCGAAATCTCGATTTTTCAAAATTCATAACTTTCTCAATTTTTATCGGAATCGAGTTCCGTAAAAAACAAAATTGCTTAATTTTTCACAAGAAATCCAAATAAAATATTTTCCAAAATCGAAAAAATATTTTTCATAGAAAAAGGTACTGTACAACATATACATTCATCAACTAACACATAAACCACATGAAACCATCCAAATCAACACAAAAACATATAAATCATCGTTTTAATTCATATTACATGAAAGTAAATCATTACCATGGCTCTAGTGCCAGTTGTTGGAATTATTTTTACCAGGATCTAGATTTACTAACAAGTATGTTTGATTAACATCTCTTAATATGAATTCTAAAACAATGAAAATAAACACATATAAAGTTTAGAAAACCTTACAGTGGGTGCAGCAGAATAATATGACTCCTTCCATTCAGATCTCTAGCCCTTGATTCCTTTCTGTAGCAGAGCATAATCAAGATCTGAATCTGGATCTTCTTTTCTCCTTCTTTGATGCAGATTTTCCATAGTCTTACATACTATGATTGAGATACCACTTGATGTGTGTGGGCACTACTCATCACTCAAGGATTTTCGAAAATACAGAGAAGAAAAGAGAGAAGGTGGCGTGTGGTCTTTTCTGAAGGAAACTAATGTTCAATGTTGTGTGTAAGTTGTTTGTTTCCTGAAGCCAACACTTTCTATTTATAGAATACCCTCTAGGTTTAGGTTAGAATTGTATGGCATTAAAATAATGGAAACTACAAATGGTATTTCTTGTGCATAGTGGCCGGCTATACAAAGGGTATTGGGCCTCACTTTGCAACTTTCCCATTTTGTTATTTTCCATTCCCATTTTTTAAAAAATGCCAATTTTCCAATTTAACCTTTTTAAATGCCAATTCTAATTATTTAATAACTTAAAATAATTATTACATAATATTGTCATTTAATATATTTATTAATTTAGACATGTAAAGTCTCTTAATTAATAAATAAACCTAGAATCTCTTTTCTTTACAATTTCGCCCTTGCTTAGTGAAAATTCATAAAGTAGACATAGTCTAACTTTTAGAATTTTAATTAATTAATTAAAATCAATTAACTGAGTCTTACAAGCAGTATGGTCTCAACAAGTATGGGGACCATGGGTCTATATAACCGAGCTTCCAATAAGTCGAACCGAATTTACCAAGTAAATTCCCTAACTTATTAATTCCTCATTGAATCCACACTTAGAACTTGGAATTGCACTCTCAGTCATATAGAACGCTCTATATGTTCCATGATATAGACACGTCATTAGTTATCCATTGTTATAACCCTAATGTGATCAATGACCCTCTAATAGATGATCTACATTGAAAAGGCACTACTGTTACCGCTACACCTTCAATGTATTTTATCCTTAAAACACTTAGCTCTGTATAAATGATATTTCAGCAAAGTGAAATGAGATCTCCACCATTTATTTCTGTTTAGCCAAGCTCGAAGGATATCATCGTTTCACTTCTAAGTTCCTATAGAAGTTATAGATTCCATATTTATGGTAGCGCTCCCACTCAATTATACTATCATGTTCCCAAATGTACGTATCACCCTGACCCAAAAGTATGCTTAACTAACAAATCAAAGAACATGTATAGTACTCTTGAGATTGAACCTACCCATATCAGGATTAAGGTCATTTGATCTAAGATCAACATGTGATATTGAATTGAATAGAATTATGGTAAGTTTTAATATATCTAATCAAAGTTCAATATCGGTCCCTTCCGATGTATACTCCATACATCCGATACTGATGGAAAGGACATAACACTTTTCCAAGGTGTAAAAATACCTATCGCTGATTATACCATGTCAGTCTAAATCCAGTCTTCTGACAAATTAGGGAATAAACTTTTGAACATATAATTAAGATTATATTCCACTGTGCTGACAACACTATAATCTTTAACAAACTCATATGTTCTTGACTTAAAAAGAATTCATACATTATATACATGTAATCATGAAATAAATCATGTGAACCATGCAACATAAAATGTTATTTTTGATCTTTATTAATAAGTAAATCTGATTATATTGAAATGAGTTTTATTTAGGGCACAAAACCCAACAAACAATTCCCTAGCTGACAGGGCCAAAATCACCAAGATCCGTGATCCCTGAACCGAACCGACAAAAACAAATGGTTCTTCTCTCTCCGGTTGGAAGATTACCATCTTCCTCTTGCAGTCAATACTGGCTGAGTATTTAGATAGGAAATCCATTCCTAGAATAATATCAAAATCTACTAAGCTCATTTCTATTAGGTCAGCACTTAACTCCCTACCGTCAATTCTGATCGGCATAGACCTAATCCACCTTTTGGAGATAACTAACTCTCCGCCATGTAAAAAGGTTCCAAACCCTGATTCATATCTATCATGCGGTCTATCCAATTTACTAAAGATATCGGTTGCCACATAAGAATGTGTGGCCCCAAAATCAAATAACACGGAGTAAAAAGAGTTATTAACTGAGAGCTGACCTATCACCACTGAAGGGCTGGGTTCTGCATCAGCCTGAGTAATGGCGAACACCCTAGCTGGAGTGGGTCTCGCCGGAGCCTTTGGTGCTTCTGTTCTAAGTTGAGGGCAATCCCTCTTGCAGTGTCCGAGCATGCCACACTGAAAGCACCCCTGCCCTCTACACTCACCCAGATGGTGCCTTTTACAACTGGGGCACTCTGGGTACGAAAAACGGGTCTTTGAACCACCCTGACGACTGCCTCGGTTCTGGTTCCCTCGGAACCTCTTGTTCTGACCCGAGCCACTGGTTGCAGTGGATATTTTCCTTTTCTGGTCCACGGCCGAACCACTACCTCCCCTGCTAAAGCCTGATGCAGGAGGGGTAGGAGCCCCGCCACTCACTGGAGTCCTAGCTGACTCAGTCATACACCCAACTGCGCCCTCAGCTCGCAGTGCTTTTTCCACCATCTCAGCATAGGTGGTCTTGTCGTCTGTAGTGATCATCAGGTCATGTTTAATCTTCACAATAAGTCCATCCAAATACTTTTCCTTTTTACAGAAATCGGTTGGCACGATTCCCGAGGCCAACCTCGCCAACCGATCAAACTGCATTTTATATTCAGTAACGCTCATGTTTTCTTTCTGAGTCAGGTGAGTGAGCTCTTTTCTCTTGGCACTTCTAACGGCCTCATTGTAATACTTCGCGTTGAAAAGTTCCTGGAACTTCTCCCATGTCATCGTGGTGACATCGTGTATCATAGACACCATGTCCCACCACACCAAAGCATCCTCTTGAAACTGAAAAGTGGCACACACCACTCTGTCATTCCCGGTGACACCCATAAAATTCAAAATCTTGGTGATCACAGTTAGCCAATGCTCGGCTTTCATGACGTCCGGACCTCCCAGAAAAACCGGAGGTGCCTGCTTCCGGAACCTTTCATACAGAGGTTCCATTCTATTCACCGCTACTACTGGTTCGGCCTGGACAACAGGGGCAGGTGCCACTGGAACTTCTGGAACAGGCACTGCAGGAGCACCCTGCTGTCTCAATCTCTGGATCTCATTATCGTGCTCCTCTATTCTTGCTTGCATTTCGGCAAACCTATTTTCCCAGTTCTGGGCTTCTTGAGTGGCTTGGGCAGCCTTGGCAGCCTGTGGCGGGTTAACATCACCCTGACCACGAGCCCTGCCCCTGGGACCTCTACCTCGACCCCGAGCATTTAGGGGAAACTGAGCTCCCTGACCTTGATTTAACCCAACCGAGTTGCCCTGACTCCTGGTATTTCGCCTGGCGTCCATCTAGTCTGAACAGCCTGCGAAACCAAGAGTTGGCATATCAGGTCATGATCAACGAGAGCTTACTAATGTCGCTTAATTTGAAAATTAAAAACATGTGCCTATTCTACTATCAGGCTACTAACATGCTTCCTAACAGGCTTTTCTTAATTCGTAATAATTAAAATAAACTACTAAAGCAATAAAAGCTTACTGAACCGTAGAACGAGCTAACTGCTGATGATGATTTTACATGTCGTGACGATCTTCGGAAGACAACCTGGCAGCTCTGATACCAAATTGTAACACCCTAACTAGCCTAGGCGTGTTACATGATTTTTAAACGTACTGTGCAGCTCGTTACGAGGTTTATGGAAATCGTGATTAATTAAAAATTTTCTTTTTAATTAAAACTTATATAATATATACAAAATATTCGGGATCCCGATTACAAAATACTTTACAAAGATTTACTAATTCTTTACAAAATATTTGTCGCCCAGCGACAAACTACAAAAGCGTTGTTGTCCCGAGAATCGTACGCTACAGGCCTAACCGCCCCGACATGTACAATCTTCATCGGCTCGTCCTCACGGTTCCTCAGCCTTGGCCTTGCCCTTACCTACACATAAACATAGCACTGTGAGTCAAAAAACTTAATAAGAAAAGCATAAATCATAAACATACATAAATCTCGGGTTATGATCAGACGCCCATACCCCTGACCACAACCCTAATCCCCGTGTCCCACACAGTACTGAGTCTCGAACGTTCGTACGACGGTACTTTTGACAGAGTAACAGCCTATACTCGGTACACTGGTCATACTCCAGCTGCTAGTCATACTCTAGCCTTACCGATGTGTTACAGTATCAGCCTATACTCGGTACACTGGTCATACTCCAGCTGCTAGTCATACTCTAGCCTTACCGATGTGATACAGTCAAACAGTACAGTACCATCGACCATAATATCAGCCTATACTCGGTACACTGGTCATACTCCAGCTGCTAGTCATACTCTAGCCTTACCAATGTGATACTGTCGGATGGTACGAAGCCAACATACATATCTAATGTAATCTAACAGGCTTCCTAACATGCACGCTAAACATGTAAATACATATGCAGACTGTTATACTAATCTTACCTCAATTCCGAATTCAGGTGTGCCGGTCAACCTGAGTGGAACGAATTGCTCGGCGATTTACAGGCTCCTAAACCATAATAATCACAACATTGATAAGTGACACGCTAAATCACTTCCCCGTGAGTTAAACTAGAAACTAGAAGTTTCCCTATCGATAAAAAGCATGGCAATACCCTAAACAACACAAAAATGGGAAGAACTAGGGTTCCTAAAATTGTCCCAACCGGTAGACCGGTTCTACAACCAAAATTCCGGTTCTGGAAAATTCCTAGAAGCCCCAACCGGTCGACCGGTTGCTGAAGGCTTCCCTGAATCGGAATTCCGGTTCAGTGCAGGAATTTTCAAAATTCCATTTCTCACTCAATTCAAACCCAAACTCTTTCAAACCTTCCAGACCTGTTCTAAATACCCCAAAGAACAATCCCAAAGCATCAAAACAACCCAAAAAACACAGAATCAAAAATCACCATGTGAGCTCCAAGCTTTGAGTTCAAAACTCAAGCTTGACTAAATCTAATAAACATGCATCCAAACCTGCTTGAATCTACTCAAATATGCATAATATAACCTCTGAAAACAACAGCAAACAACTACCAACAACACAGCAACAGATTGCATCATTTCACCATTAAAATCAAGATTTAGCTCATAACTCCAAACTTGCTTAAAATCAACTAATCACCAACAAAAACTTGCTTGAATCCACATATTAAAACCTAATTAAGCTACAGAAAATACAATTAGACCCTAGCAACAACTACAGCCACAAATTCTCAAGCATGCAATACTCAACTTTTCCTTAAAATCCAAGAAAACAAAAAAGAAAGTTACAAGGATCTTACCAACAACTTGAGATCACAAAAATCTTTGATAAAATCAGTTGAAATTCCAAGGAGAACACCACCTCCTTGCTGCTCAAAGAGAGGCCGAAAGAGAGAGAGGCTTGAGAGAAAATTGGGTTTTGCTTTTTCTTTGAATTTTCAATTTGGTTAAAAATGAGTTATAAAATTTACTTTTTTCCTTATTTGATTCAGCCAAAGCAAAGTAAAAATCAATTTACTTAACATATTATAAAAATCCATAAAAGACAAATCTCATAAAGGCAAATGACTATTTTGCCCTTCCAACACTAAAAGGGGTAAAAGAGGACTTAAGGGTATTTTGGGAAAACTCTAAATTTCCGACTAATCCCGACATTCCCAATGTCTAAATAAACTGCCCCAACATACTAAAATACTAAATTGTGATTCTACTGAACCATACACTGCGTTCCATGTTGCCGGGCACCGAAAATGTAAAATTATGAAATTTCACTATGTAACATAAAAATGCATTCTGAATTCAAATATAACAGCATAAATGATTATTTAAATATCTATAAATAATTTCCATAATTAAATCTTAATTAACTGCTAATTTTTCAAATTAAACTAGGCGGTCTTTACAGTTAGCGCCAAGAATGTTGAGTGATTGTCAGGGATGCCTTCCAAAATATCCATCAAGACCTCTAGGTTCTTCATGATAGAGGGCATGCCACCTAATGTTATCTTCGAGTTCAGGTTCTCAGGTAAACTTGTGTTTCATTTTCTTTATTTTTGCCACACTTTGTTCTACTTGCCGCAAACTTATGCTTGATTCTTTATTTCACTGACCAAGAGTGTTCCCAATCTCAGCGTTGACTCTCGCTGAGCCTTATATAAGTTCTAAAATCTTTCTAGCACAAAAAGGGCTGCCAAGCATCTATTTACTCCTTCGAACTTTAAGGACTCTTGTCTAACTAACACTTTGCTTCTGACTGTGGCCCTTGCATCGACCGATCTTGGATGCCCCGACCAATCTTGGATGCCCCGACTGAGGATGGCCAAGATCCTTCCTATGCTCTGCCCTCTAACCCTGAAGGGGGAGAGAATGAGCAACAGGAAAGGGTCACCCCGGGTGATGTTTTATCTGTTATTCTTGAGGGCACAATTCCTGATCCTAGTTTGAGCCATGATTCTCATGCAAAGGGGAAGAAGAAAAAGGGTCTCACCTTTGACACCCAAGAACAGGGTGTGATGCCTCCACCACCCTCGAAGCCTAAAAGTTTCCTTGATTGAACGAAATGGGCATTTGACGGGTTCAAAGAGAGGCACCACACAACCTATCTGGAAGTTTCCAACCCACTTATTCTTGATAATCCCTTGAAGTCTTCTCTCAAAAACATGCCTTCACCTTCCTCTCCCTCCTTTAATGCGGGGGAGAGGGATAACGTGGTGGAGCCTGAACCTGTGCCTTCCGATACCCAAATGGATAACATTGGGGTAAGCAACCACATGGACCATGATCTACCACAGGACTATCATCCTCAGGGGCCTAATGGTTGTCCCCATGTCGGATTGGACTAAGGTGATTCAAACTATCTCTCTAATGTTTCTTCCGAGGCCTTCAACCCATAAGTGTCTTATAGAAGTTACTGCTCCAAAATCCACCAGGATTTGTCGTCCTAGTATGGCGTTATAAACTGCGGGACAATCCACCATCACAAAGGTGCAATGCTTGAAGCCGCAAGCATTATTTTCTCCTTAAAATGTGATTGGGAGCTATATTTTTAGCAATTAGTATTAGAGCGTCCCTGTTGACCTTGCTTCTAGCCAACGACAATGAGTCAAAAATAAAGTGATTAAGTAATATAATTAAAAGAAAGAAAAAATAGTAAAATAAAGTGAACACCAGATTTTAAAGAGGTTCAGCCCCGTAAGTATGGTAATAGCCTACTCCCCTTGTATTTGTATTAACTTGAGAGAAGGAATGAAGTGTTCTTCCTCTTGAAAGCTCTTATAATGGATCTCTGAGTAACTTTCTCTCTTAGATCACTCTTTTCTCTTTAGAGTATATTTCTGCAACAATTCTCTCTATCCCTTTCACAATGAGGCTAGGTCACTATTTATAGAGACTTCATACATGAGGGATGATTTCCCTTTTGCTTACAATGAATAAAATAGAAAACTACAATTATTCTATAATTACAATGTATGAAATAGGAAACTAGAATAGGTTGCCGTTTTTTTCTAACTCAATCCCATAATTGCTGGGATTATCTTCGCGTCTGGTCACAACGAGATTAATCTCTAAATTTTCCATCTCTTGTACATCGCTCGGCATAAACATGTCCATACTTGGTCGGACATCTTCTCCACAATCGTGCTCGGATACCTAACTATTATAGATGTTGGTTAGTCATTTATAGGCTGCTAGGGATATCTTTCTCTGCCCGGGTATTAGAAATATGGGACACGTGTCATTCAATTCCATTGCCACGTCATGGTGGATAAAATAGGATAACATTTGCCCCCCAAGTCTACGTGGGACCTTCCTGGTCACACGTGGACTTCCTCAGCCTGGAGTCTTGTCTGGATGGGTGACGCGTGTCCTAGGTGTCGAATGACGAATCGACGTGACCCTGACTAGAGGTCTCTTCAATTTCTGCCCATTTAATGCTAATTGATAATTCTGCCTCAACTCACGGTTCAATGCTTGCGCGTGTTTGGCGGTTACACTCCCTATAATGAGTACATAACGTACACTTTTAGGGGGAATTCGAGAAATTTGAAATTTTAAAATGATTAATTCCCTTCTTAAATTGCTTATAAATAGGACTAGGAACCTTTGATGATCCTTTTAGTCATTCTAACTCTTGAAGAACCAGAGCAAAAAATTTCCAGACGAGTCTTCTCTTAAATTCTTCGAAGGATACACAAGAAAACTCTTGACGACATCATCTGAGCAAAACAAGAAGCTTCAAACCAATGAGTAAGTTCTTCAATTCTTTTCTTTTGCTTATTTGCAATGAAATGCATGCTTAATTTTTGGATTTCTTACTATGCATCTCGCCTATTCTTGAACCATTTTAGGTTTACCATAGAATACCTAAGTTTAAGGCTTAGAAATCTTGATTATATTTAACCACACGTCTGATTATCTAACTGGGCTTCAAATTTTAACCTTACAATATCCACTTTCATTCGTCCATTAGCGTTTAAGTGAAAATCAGATTCCAACTTGAAGTTTTGAAATTCTACGGTTGAAAATTCTATTTCTTGGTGAAAGTTCTACTTTTGATTCCTCAATCGAACTTGGTCGGTATATTCAACCTATTTTTCATTCGTTGCTCCAACCAACTCTCACTTTCTTGTCTCCTACCTTTAGTAGATGAACACTGGTGAGTTTTTCAGAATCAAACATCATATGGACCAGGATTTGCTTTAGCTTCTATACGAGGATCATCCTCGTCTCGATGCTAGCCCATCTTTATCCAGTGACGATCTTTCAAATTCTAGCTTTGACAATCGGGAAGTAAGTGGCGAACATACCCCTTCCTCGGAGCCCGAGGTGCAACATCATTTCTATCCTAACCAAATTCAAGGTGAAGGATACGGTCGTTTCATCTGGGAACTCAAGAAAGGGTGGAGGTGTTACCTTCCTACTAACTGGACGTATATAGTCCATCCGAACGTACTCTGTATATAGAAATGAAAAAAACACTTTACTTTGACAATAAAAAAATACTTTCGATCCAAAACACTTTGACAATAAAAAAAACACACAAAAAGGGTAAACACATGGATCGAATGAGGCTCTTCACACAAAATATCAAGTAAAAGTGATATTTATAAACAACTATTTTCTAGTACTTTGTATATAGAAATGGAGAACATTAAACGTACCTTTGATTTAGAGCAATCTGTGAATCAAAACTTGATGACGAAGAAGATTTAAGGCCTGTAAAAAGGATTAAAACTACTCAATAAATTAAAAATTGGAACAGACAAAAAAAAAAGTAATGCGCATACACAGATTGAAGAACATCACTTTTTCTTTACCAAAGTTTTACTTTTTTTTTTAACAATGTTAGACAAATTTTCACATACCCAGAGTGAAGAACGAATAACATGCAAAAGAAGAAGAAAATATAAATTGTGACGGTCGGAGACACTTACTTGTACAAATCCAACGTGACGGTCAGAGACGGAGCTGGAGACACAAAAGACGAAGTACACCAGATAGTCATTTACTACTTCAGTTTCCTCCCTCTAATTTGAAAATGATTCTATGCCCTAAAGAAGAAAAATCGTCACTTGCCCTAACAAGAAATGAACCAACACGACTATGAAACTAAACTCACGAAGGAGAAGGAAAGAGAAATGTGGTTGGAAAAGAGAAACTGTCAGTACATCAATCAATATCAACTTTTTAAAAATATTGATATTTTAATACAATACCAAACGGTTACCAAGTTTTTAAAGCCTAACTACCCCTATATTAACCCCAGCCCTCTCATCATGCAGCTTCCCTATCCTATGGCTACAATACAATCACGAATTGTATATCTTTATTTATCATTATGGGACAAAATCGTGTCCCTATATTTTCTTCACTATTTTTTATCTCAAACAACAAAATGAGTAAAACAAAGTTTATACAATATTGCTAAAATAAAGATCAAAAAATTAATTTAAATATGTATTTGTGTATAACAAGCAAACTCAAAACCGCTAAGAATTTGTTCTTCTTTTCTTAGATTGGTCTAGTTTGATTTCTTTTTTAATTATTTTCTTTTTTCTGGGACTGTATTCGGGTGCACAAATTTAGTGCACTTCTTTTTGTTTAATCACTTGTATGACCTGTTGACCTTTTTTATGTCTCTTTCAATTCAATAAAAATATTTATTTTCTTAATGGAAAAAATTGAGAGTTTGTTTTTTTAATACGTGGGAAAAACCTTAACGTACAAAAAAAATTATATACATGATTTTTTTTTTTTTGGAGAATTTATAATTTTATGTACATTATAATACTTAATTACGTGCATAAAAATTATTTATAATTTATTATACATTTTATTAATTATAAGAAATATATTTTTAATTTTTATATACAAACTATATATAGTAAAAATAAATAATAAACATACATGTTTTATTTATAAATTTGTATTTAAATTTTAATAAACACATTATATCAACATATCATCACACACTTGGTCAAAAAAATATATCATCACAAATATTATCATAACAAATATATTAGATTAATAATTAATAAACATTATCAATAATAATATAAAATAGTATTTATACATAAAGTCACATTTAATTACAATTTCTTTTATTTTTTTTAACACATTTTTCAATAACTAATAAACATAAGTGTTATTTAAAGTATTTATTCAAATAAATAAATAAACTTAAGTGTTCTATTTTTAAAATTATTATGATATTTTAAAAAATAAATTATATTTATTATCATAATAATAATAGCATTATAAATATTAATAATACTAATCAAATGTTTAATAAACATACATATTTGCTTTGTTTATAAAATATAAATAAAATTTATTAATGTGTTTGTATATTTTTTTTTAATTTTATATTAAATTTTAATAAACATATTATTTTAGTAATTTATCAAAATATAAATATTAACTTTTATATTTACATATTTAGCTTTATGCATATTTTTTAGAAAATCAATTGAAAGTAATCAACAAGTTAAAATTGTAAATATATATGTTTATTTGTAAATATTCATAAAATTATATAGAATTATGTAATTATATTTTTTTTGCACATTTTTTGTAATATTGTACATTTACTTGTATATAAATGAAACATTATCCATTTTTTTATGTAAATAAGATGAACCTCACAAAAAATACTCTCATTGAGCAAAAGTATTGCTCTCACCTAAGAATTTTTTTCATATATATAATAAGTATATATTTTTATGTCTCGTTTTTTTAATACTCTTTCTCTCTCTTACAAAAAAATTAAGAGTACTCCTCTTACATTTTTCTATCTTTTGCATGAGTAATAAAAGTAATATATTTTTTTAGGTTTCGTAGTTTATTCAGAGTTAATTTATAAATGATTTGCATATTTTAAAAATATTGATGTCTTGTTATTTTTTTGTTGATTTATAGTTGTCTTTTTGTTATTTTATAGTTATTAGTTATTTTTATGTTGTTGTTTAGGTGTTCTATGGTTGTTTTATAATTATTTTTTTGTGTTTGTTTGTACAGTTGTTGTTTAATTTATGTGTATTTTTTTATCGTGTATATTTTTAGTTTATTACAGACAATATTTTTATTGTATATATGTGCATTTATTTTCTTATTTTTATGTTGTTTTTTAACTATCACTAACTTAAAAAGGAAAAAAGTTGAAAGAATAAAATTGTAACAACAAATTCCATGAAAAAAAATTAATGTAACAGTACTAAAAGATAAATCAAGTTGTCAAAACCAAGTAAAAAAAATCATAATACAAAAACATATTGAGGACTTCATATTATTTTGCTTATTGCAATTAGGTCAATATTTTGTTATTTTTCTGTTGCTTTGTAGTTATATTTTTTTGTTGTTTTATAATTATTTTCATATTGTTTGTTAAGTTGTTCTAGAGTTATTTTTGAGTTTTTTTTTTTTTTATTTTATTGAAACTGTTTTTTTTTTTTTTTGTAATTTTAAAACTTTATGCACAGTATTTTTGTAAAATTGGTATAATAAAAATGTAAAAAATTATGTGTCACAGTATTTTTGTATTTATTTTTTTTCATTTTATAGTATTTTTGTAAACTAAGGGGATGTTAAGTAAAAGAGAAATGTTAAAAGGCACTGGTGATGTCTAGTAGTACCCTCTTATGTGTTAATATCGCTATTGGTCCAACTAAGTATCGGGTCTCATATAGTTTAATGCAAAATGACATGTCTAAAGGTGTTAGACACTACTAGTGCCCGATAACAATGCTCTAAGTAAAATATTCACAATTTGGGGAGAAAAATATAAAAAGGAAAGAGTGAAACAAAAAGAAAGGGCCAAAGAGTTACTCGGTTCTTAAATACAAAGGAGACAGTCTTCTTAACTCTAGTGTCATATGGGGGTTGCAAAAGTGACAAAACTTGATAGGTATTGCTGAAGCACTCATTTGTAATAAAAGAAAAAGTGATGAGCAGAGAGATCGAGAGAGAAAGAGAAGACACTACCCCACAAATTACAGAACATTACTGAATTGCAAGCTCATTAGAGTGGGACAATTCTTGAGAGATAACAATTTCATTGGAATGGGACACTCTTCCTCCATTTCAGCTTTCACAGAAGTTGGCACATTCTCTGCGTGAATCACTTAAATTGCAAACTGCCTTTTATTTCTTTTCTTTTCAATTTGATGGATCCCAATAATTTTTACATTATATAATAGTAAAAATTACTAAAAATATGAGAAACTTTTAAGAGTTTACTTTTTTATGGCATAAATAAATAAAGTTAAGTGATTATGGGTTTTTTTTGTTTTTTTACATTTATATGGTTTTTTTATGCCATATTTTTGTAAAAAAAAGTAGAAATCCCATTGTTGACCGAGGTTTTCGGCAACTATTAAAATATAATTATAATAATGAGCTGTAAGAAAATGAGATGAAGACTTTTTACGTGGTTGGGGCGTTAATGAGCCTTAGTCCACGAGCCACTGCTATTAATGGATGTATTTAATACAGATTCTACACTTGAGAGAATGTTTTTCTCTTAAATACAGAGAATGTTCTTGGTGAGTTTTTTCTCTTCTTGCTCTTTTGCAACCAAGATTCTCCCACCCCATTAAATGAGCTTTGAGGGGGTATTTATAGTGTTTTGGTGGGGTAATCCCTAGAATTGTTCTTACACATGTGTCTGTAAGTATCCATAAAGTTGGGCATTTCCGATGAATATACCATGGGTGATGCATGGTCAAATCCCTAGGTGCTGTAGGGTTTTTATGGAGAATGTCCTTTTTGTCTTATGATTGACGTGACTCTTCGCAGAGTAGCCGTCGCTAGACTTAAATGATCATTACTGTAGCGCTGCTGTTCGGGGGTTGTGCCGTCAGACTTTATTGCGTGTTACAGTCCCAACACGCTTCCTCCCATGCAGCATTAAATGCGACTTGGTTTCTCGGGAGAGACCTGACACATCCCGGAGGGCCTTCACGCTATACTAGCTTCCAGGAGTAACGTGTACTCCGGGTGTCTCCTCCGGGACCCATGCTAATAGCGCTTCCTGGTGGCATAAAAAGACTTAGCAAATCTTTCCAAGTTATCTGATCCACGTGTCCCCTCTTAACTGGTCCACGTATTTTGGGCGAATTTTGGAGCAACATTTACCCCCAAGCCTTGTTTACTTAGTAAAAATAAACCAAGGCTTGTTCAAGTGTCTCCGGTTGACCCCTCGTTTCCCTAGCTCGAGCCTCGAGCGCGTGGGGGCACATTAAATGATGTCATTTAATGCAGCAATATGCTTGTTTGCAGGAATGTTTCCAGCCGCCTCCTCGGTCTTCTGATACGACTTGGGGGCGCGTGGAGGTGTGTCTAATAATGGCATTAAATGCGGCGATTCACTTTTGCAGAGGTCGATTCGTTTCACGCCCCATGATTGATGCGGCGCAATGATGGTGTCAGATGGATACTCAAACGTTTCCACCGCCTTAATGGTAGATTGATCTGGTCCGTTGATCTTTTGGGAATTCGAATCGTGTGTTTCCCCCACCGTGCGATTGGTAGGTGAAGACGCCTGTTCCTCATGCACTTTTGCCTATAAAAGCCACCACCTTTCCTTCATTTCGGTTACTTTCCATTCCTTGCCATTTCTGCTCGAACTTCTCAGAGAGAAAATTCCTCAAAGTAGCACAAACTGCTTTAACACTTAAACACTTCTTTTAATTTTCCAGTGTTCGATTTTTCCAGTGCTTCTCAACTCTCACTCAACCACGCTCAGTACCCCCAGTTCAACAATCAACTGTAAGTTTCTTGCATCTTTAGATAATAACATGCTTACATTTACTTCGTTTGTTTTCTGGGTTCGCACTTAGAGGCTTCTGGGTGTGTGAGTGTTTAAGTTCTTCGAGTTCTGCTTTATGTTTACTGTGTTAGTTGTAGAGTCGCCATTGCCATGCCTCTGTTGTAGGCATACAGCTTTGTTTGAAGAAGGCCATGTGTTCTTCGTTTAGCAATTGCTTAGGGCATAGGAAGGCTTTTCTCTTTTCTTTTCCTTTTTGCAAAACCACTTTTCTGCGATTTTACTGCACCCGACACTTGTTCAGGGATTCTCTCCTGAGTTTCCCAAGGTGACACGTGTCCGGAGGGGGCCTCTTTCCAGCGGTTAGGGGACCCCCACTCCCTTTTTTCTGATTTAGGGTTTGGTATGGGGCCTAACTGCTGGGTTTTTTCTTTTTGTTTTTCTCAGAACATAAAATTTCTGCTTCTGGCTCGAAATCTTCGAAGAAGAAAGGGAAAAACATAGCCACCCTGGAGGAGGTTTCTCTGGGACCCGTTGCCCAGGAAGGGTACAAGTCCCGCGCCACTGGTTGGGAAGCGGCCGAGCTTCGATCGACCCTGACTTGCCCTCACCAGCTGGAGAACATCATTAATGTGGCTGGGATCAAACCCTCTACCTCAGGGACCTTCCACCGGCCTCCTCGTGACTCGGAGACGCCTAATCACAACTATGACGGCTTCGGGGCTTGGAGTCAGACCCATTTGATGGCCGGTGCCATGCTCCCGCTCCAAGATTACTTTGTGAATTTTCTTGTATTTGTCGGCCTTGCGCCATACCAACTTATTCCTCAAGCTTACCGCCTGCTCTCAGGCTTATTTATTTTTTACACCGCCCGCGGCTGGGGGTCTCCCAGCCCGGCGGAAATTTTATATTTTTATGAACTTGTATCCGTCCCCAAGAAAGGGGACAAACTTAAGGATGGTTTTTATGGGTTCCGGATCCACCCTGCTAACGAGGGGATGGTTCCATATAATAGGCAGACTCATGTTAAGGAGTACCGCCACCGATTTTTCTTCTCGTCCGGGTTCAGGGCCGTGGACCACCCGGAGCTTCTCACGGAGTGGGTGCGGATCCCACCTTACCAGCGGACGCTCCCCACTCAGGCTTTCCTTCGAAGGGCCCAAGCCTTCGCCTCCTACGACCATGCCGATCTTGATGTCGGGGGCCTGGTCACCACGGAGAATTGTAGAAAGGCTAAACTTATCCTTTCTCATCAATCCGTGGATGACTCCAACCTCTCCAAGGTCATCTACCCTAATGTGAGGGCGCCGGTTGCGGAGAAGGCCTTCCGGGATGAGCTTATTGCTACGGCAGAGAAGAAATACCAAGATTATCTCTACCGAAAGGCCCAGGAGAAGGCGTACTCTAAGGCCCAGGCTGCCTCTGGGAGAGGGCTTCGCGTGGGGAGTCCGGTGGTGCGAAGGAGCCAAGCCATTGGCGGGAAGTCCGAGGCAAAATTTTTTGACAAGATTCTTCAAGAAGAGATTGGGGGTCCTTCGCGGGGGGCCCCTTCGTCTTGAAGGTTCTTCGAGAACCGAGACTTCCGGCCTCGGCCTTCAGCCCCCGAACCAAACTCGGGTGCTCCCGGTGCTAGCACTTCCGGTGCCGGTGGTAAGTCTCCCTTGATAATTCACTATGTCCCTTCCGTTGATGAATATACCAGTCATAGGCCCATAGGGTTTGACGAGCGTCTCCGTAGGTTTAAGATGCCGTCGACCCGGTGGGGGGATCATTTGAAGGAATTTTATTTTACGAACTTAGGAGATTACCTAGGTCGGTCCCGGATGGGCTCCGGCCCTCCGGAACCTATTCCCTTAGGTCCGTCGGCTTACATAGCGTCCAGCTGGTTTCGGCCCTCGGACAGTTATCTTGGAGATGATGCTGGCAGCATTAAAGTTCGGGACTTTGCTAGGGCCGAATTAGGAAGTTCGGGTAGGAGTAGTTTATTTGCTGCACCTTTTATAAGCAGTTTCTCACGAACTTCTAACACTTGCTTATTTTATTGGAACAGGTACCTCCATGGATGCCATCCTGGAACAGCTTGCCGGGGTTCATACTCCCGTGGCTCCTCCGGCTTTCACCCCCTCTCCCCCGGCTCCTTCCTTGAAGGTTCCTTCCGGCGCTCCTCCCGAAACCATTGACTTAGTGGATGACGAGGAGGTGCTTCCGGGAGAAGGCCAAGGGAAAGGGTGGGACTTCTCGGAGGAAGCCGCCGAGGGTACTGGAGAGCCTCAAGCCCTTCCAGTGGTAGCAGAGGAGGACGAGGAGGAGCCTGAAGTGGCTCTGATTCGCAAGCGTAAGGGCAAGATGATTGCCCAGGACGAGCCGAAGAGGCCTCGGAGGGCCGACACTCCTGCTCATGGCCTAGACGGCGGGGTTTCTCCGATGGAGGAAAATCCTGCTCCTCCTCACATTGATCTTACCCCGATTCCGGGGGATGAGGTGAGGCAGGAGCTTCGCATAGCCAAACACAACTACGCTATGGATGAGTACTCCCGGGGGTATGCCGAGGTGGAGGCCCTTAGGAGGATTCTGCGAGCTGAGGTTGAGGCGAGCATCAACCATCCGGACTATCATGATCCGTGGAACCTCAACTTGGACCCTTTAACGGACTGGTTCCGTCCCCTCCTAGGGCCCACTTTGGCTCCCTTTACCGCGGAAATGACCGGTGAGTTCGCTTCTCAGCTTACACGCTGTGCGCCCAAGCGGTTTGCCACTTGCGCTTCCCTGAACTCCATCTTCCAGGTCCAGGACCTCAGCCATTCCCTCACAGTGGTAAGTACTTTGCAATTTTTTGCGTTTCCTTTTTGTTGTTTGTATTTTGTTTTCTTCCTTTGAGAAATTTTTTCTTATACCCCGTTATGGTTCAGCTTGCTGCTGAGGCTGGTCGCCTCTCCAGGAACATCATAAACCATGGCTTCGCTCTGTCCGACTTTGGGGACATGAACGACGTCAGGAAGGTCCTCCAAGACCTCACAGCGGAGAGGCAGATCTACCAGGAGGCTACCGAGCGCCAGGAAGCAGCGGCCAAGGCCAAGGAAGAGAAAGCCAAGGCCAAGGAAGAGGAGGCCAACCGGAGGGAGGCTCAGGCGGAGGCCATGATCCAGGCCGAGGCCCAGCGGAGAGGCAGGATGGAGGCCCATCATCAGGAGGAACTAAGGGCTCAAACCGAGGTTGCCGAGAAGGCCAGGCGAGATCTTCGGGAGGCCAGGGAGGCTTTGGATGAAATGGCCGCCAAGGTGAGGTCTCTAGAGGAGACTCACCAGTCGGATATCGAATCCAAGGCCGCTCTAGCTGCGGAGTTGAAGGAGCTTCGGGACTACAAAGATCAGTCTACCAGGAAGGCCAAGAGGGTCGAGCTCCTTTCTCCTGTCTCCTGCGCCCGGTGCCCGAAGCGCTTTGATGATGGTGTCTACATGGCTTGGGCCACCAATGATCAGAGTATCAAGCTTACTTTTTATCCCAAACCCGAGGACATGATTGCCAAATTTCGGGAAAAGAAGAAGAGGCTTGATGCTGAGCTTGAGGCACGGATTGGACCTCGTCTTCCACCGCGGGCTGACTGAGCTGCCTTATTATTGACCCAGATTCTACCCGTTCTTCTTATAACTTTTCTTTTTTTTTTTGTTTGTACATATTTGCTGCTGCCTTAGAACAATTTACATATAGGCGGCAGCTTTTATTTGAAGGGGAGACAATTATATCTTAAGGCCTGTCCCCGGGCCATTAACATGTGTATGACCTACCCTTCGGGCTAGGATATTTTTTTTTTATTTATATATATATGCGATCTTCTTTTTTTTTTCACACTTATATATTTCAACCTGTCCTTTGGCTCAGGGTTTTTATACTTACGCTCTTTATTTTTGCGCATATTTTTTGACCTGCCCTTTGGGTCAGGATATTTTACTTAGATTGACCTGCCCTTTGGGTCAGGATATTTTACTTAGATTGTTTTTGTTTGTCCGTGCGGTATACCCTAGTACCCCCCTGAGTGGCATAGAAACTTTGTTTTTAAGGCACTCGATTTTATTTAATATAGAGGAGGCATACATTTGGACGGTACAAACCCTTTGAACAAAATCTAAGTTTAATTCGCTTACCGGTAATATTTTCTGAGGTGATCGGCATTCCAGGCTCTTGGGACAGTAGTTCCGTCCATTCTTTTAAGTTTGTAAGTGCCAGAACCGATTTCGTCCTCGATTTCATATGGTCCTTCCCAATTTGGTCCAAGTACCCCCACTCCGGGTTCTTGGGTGGCTGGGAAAACCCTTCTTAGGACCATATCCCCAATAGCGAATTTTCTGTTTTTAACCTTGGAGTTAAAATACTTGGTCACCTTCTTTTGATAAGCGGCCATCCGTATTTGGGACTCATCCCGGAGTTCTTCGACTTGATCCAGAGCTTCTTGGAGCAGGGCCTGATTGGTGGCCGGATCGTAAGTCGTCCTCCTGTGGGATGGGAATAATGTTTCCACCGGGACCATTACTTCACAACCGTACGCCATTGAGAACGGCGAGTGACCGGTTGTGGTTCTGGGGATCGTCCGGTAGGCCCACAATACCCTTGGCAATTCTTCAGGGTTATTTTTACTGTGCCGGCAGCCTTCTTTTTCAAGGTGACCTTTAGGATTTTATTGACTGCTTCCGCCTGGCCGTTCGTCTGAGGCCGGGCTACCGCGGAGAAGCTTTTTACCACTCCGTGTTGGTTGCAAAAGTCAGTAAATTCCTCGCAATCAAATTGCTTTCCATTGTCTGAGACTATCTTGTGAGGCAAGCCGTATCGACACGCTATGTTTTTGATAACAAAGTCCAACGCCTTCTTAGCAGTTATTGTCTTCATAGGCTCAGCCTCTGTCCACTTGGTGAAGTAGTCCACTGCTACTATTGCATACTTTACCCCTCCTTTTCCCGTAGGTAGAGACCCGATGAGATCTATGCCCCAGACCGCGAAGGGCCAGGGGCTGGTCATCAAAGTGATCTCATTTGGAGGAGCTCTCGGTATGTTCGCGTACCTTTGGCACGAGTCACACTTTTGGACATAGTCTATACAATCTTTTTTCATTGTTGGCCAGAAGTATCCCTGCCTCAATATTTTCTTTGAGAGGCTGGGTCCTCCCGTATGATCTCCACAGAACCCTTCATGGACCTCCAGCATGATTTGTCTAGCTTCAGGGTCCGATACACACCTTAAATAAGGCATGCTGAGTCCTCTCCGGTAGAGAATTTGATCCATCATTACATAACGATGAGCCCGACATCGAATCTTTCGAGACAAAGGCACTCTCTTGGGGCAACTCACCTGTGGTTATGTATTTTATGATGGGGACCATCCACTGGGTTCTTGCCCAACCGTTTGTGTGGTCTCTTTTATTTTGATGCTTGGCTCTGCCAAGCGTTCCACTGGTACTACCCCCAGCTCTTCGATTTCGCTGTCCGAGGCTAACTTAGCCAGACAGTCCGCGTGAGCGTTCTTTTCTCGGGGGATTCTTTCTATTTTATAGTCCGTGAACTCGTGGAGCAGTTCTCGGACTATTGTTACGTACGCGGCCATCCTTTCGCCGCGAGTTTGGTATTCTCCGGAAACTTGGTTTACGACCAGCTGAGAATCGCTGTAGACTTCCACCCTCTTGGCTCCTACAGCTTTAGCCAATTTTAGCCCTGCTATCAGGGCCTCATATTCGGCTTCATTATTCGAAGCTGTGAAGTTGAATCGGAGTGCTGCCTGGAGCCGCAACCCAGTAGGTGATATCATAGCCACTCCGGCTCCTGAACCGTTTTCATTAGAAGCTCCATCCACAAATACTCTCCAAGTGGGGATGGGTGGCTCCGGTGTATTGGCTGTTGCCTCGGCTTCATTACATTCGGTGATGAAGTCCGCCAAGGCTTGGCCTTTTATGGAAATCCGGGGCACGTAATGTAAGTCGAACTGACTCAGCTCCATTGCCCACTTGAGGAGTCTTCCGGATGTTTCAGGCTTCTGGAGAACTTGCCGGAGTGGATGATTGGTCAAAATTCTGATCGGATGGGCTTGGAAGTATGGTCTCAACTTCCGTGATGCCATCAGGAGGCAGAATACTAACTTTTCAATAACCGGGTACCTTGTCTCGGCCCCTACCATGCGTTTACTAACATAGTACACGGGGTGCTGAATTTTTATTCCTCCCGGACCAGTGCAGCACTGACCGCATGCTCGGAGACGGCCAAGTAAAGGAACAAGTCTTCTCCAAGGACGGGTTTTGATAGGATAGGAGGTTTGGCCATGTGGTCTTTTAACCTTTTGAATGCCTCCTCGCATTCATCTGTCCATTCGAACTTTTGGCATTTCTTCAGTATGTTGAAGAAGGGTATGCACTTGTCCGTGGACCGTGAGATAAAACGGCTCAGTGCGGCTACCTTTCCGGTCAAACTTTGCACGTCCTTATGTTTCTTGGGGGATGGCATGTCCAGGAGAGCTTGGATTTTCTCCGGGTTCGCCTCGATCCCCCTTTGGCTGACTATGAAGCCCAGGAATTTTCCCGACTTGACCCCGAAGGTGCATTTTTTCGGATTGAGTTTCATGCCGTATCTCCGGACGACTTCGAAACATTCCTCTAAGTCGCTTGCATGGCTGTTGCATGCTTTGGATTTGACGAGCATGTCGTCTACATATACTTCCATGTTTCGTCCCAGGAGGCTTTTAAACATCCGGTTAACCATTCTTTGATAGGTTGCTCCGGCGTTTTTCAGTCCGAAAGGCATGACTAGGTAACAGTATACCCCCTTATCGGTCCTGAAGCTAGTGCACTCCGTCCGCCGTATGCATTTTTATTTGGTTGTACCCGGCATAGGCATCCATGAAAGACGGCGGCTTAAATCCGGACGTGGCGTCCACCATCCGGTCGATCTGGGCGGCGGAAAGCGATCCTTTGGGCGAGCTTTGTTTAGATCCGTGAAATCTATACAAACCCGCCAAGTCCCGTTTGGTTTGGGCACCAGGACCGGATTGGCCAGCCATTCCGGATAGTATACGTCGCGGATCATGCTATTGGACAAAAGTTTATCCACCTCTTTCTCTAAGGCCTCGGCTTTCACCGAGTCGAGCGGGCGTCTCTTTTGCTGTACGGGGGGCATGTCCGGGTTGACATTGAGTACATGGGTGATGACATGAGGGCTGATGCCGGTCATGTCTTCTTGGCGCCATGCAAAAATGTCGATGGCGCCCTTCAGTGTTTTTATTATTTTATCTTTTTCCTCCGGATCTAGGCTTCTCCCTATCCGGAGTACTTTGGTGGAGTCGTCGTCGCACACTGGTATTTCTTCGACGTCCTCCATTGGTTCTACGACCCTTTCGGATCCTATGCGAGGATCCAGCTCGTCTTCTTCAGCCTTCTCTATCTCAGGGGGCCCCCGGACCATGAGTACTGGCAAGTGGGTGGCAACATTGTAACATTGTCTGGCCTCTCCTTGATTTCCCCTCACCGTTCCGACTCCGGCTTCCTGGGTAGGGAATTTTAGGCATAGGTGTCGGATTGAAGTTATTGCACCAAAGTCGACGAGGGCCGGTCGGCCTAAGATTGCGTTGTAGGCGTTGGACGATCTACCACCACGAAGGTGCAATACTTGAATGTGCTTTGGGGGGTATCCGGGCACAGGGTAACTGGGAGCCTGACTTTTCCCATCGGGATTAGCGTTGTCCCGTTAAACCCTGTGAGCTGCGATCCACTAGGAGAGAGGTCCCGGTCGGTCAACCCTATCGCAGTGAAGGCTTCTTTGAAGAGCAAGTTCACGGAACTTCCGTTGTCAATCAGGACCCTAGCCACCACTTTATTTGCGATGGGGGTCTCTATGACCAGCGGGTCGTGATGAGGAAAACGTACCGTCTTGGCGTCTTCTTCCGTGAACGTTATGGGTTGGTCCATTAGCCGAGGCCTTTGAGCTGGGAGTTGAGTGACCTCCCACACCTCACTGTGTCTTGCGGCCTCGGCATATCTCTTTCGCTCCTTTCGAGTGTTTCCTCCGATATGGGGACCTCCGGAGATCATGGCTACCCGTCCATTAGGCCGGGGCGGTAGTCCGGGTATATGCTGGGTGTCACCTGCGGGAGCAGCTGGAGGCAATACTCCTGCTGTACCCCCTGGTGTTCCCGAAGGCATACCCCCTGCCACTTGCCCCGGGTTAAGGTGGGGCAACCTATTTTTGATCCACTCATAGAGGTGGCCCAATCGGATCAGATTCTCAATCTCATCTTTGAGATTTTTACACTCATTAGTGCTGTGGCCAATGTCGTTGTGGTACTCGCACCTTTTACTTGGATCTCTTCGGGAGCTGTCTCTGTACAATGGCTGGGGTCTCCGGTAGTGCGTATTCTGCCTTGTGGCAAAATATACACGTTCCTGAGAGTCCGTGAGCTCTGTGTACTGGGTGTATTGGGGTGTGTACCCCTTCTTTTGGCGCTTCTCTCCCGTTCGGGTGCTGCCCTTGGAAGACCTTTTGCTTCTCGACCCCTGGGTAGGGCCTGTTAAGCTAGCGGTCGGGGCAGCCCGTGAAGGAGTCCGTCCATTCACCCCGGACGGTTGTTGCGTAATGGGAAGATGCCGGGCAAAGCTTGGCCCCGTCGTATCCGGGAGTAGCAGAAAACTGTATGCCACTTATCGGAGGGGTCGCGGTCGGGACAGTACCCGAGGGCGATACTCCTGACATGTATCCTGCTATCCCGGTGGGATAATAGCCTCCGTAAGCCACGATCTGGGCTTCTTCGAGGTTAATATATTTTTGGACTTGCTTCTGGAAGTCCTGAAGGCTAGCAGCGCCTTCTTGCTGTAATTCGTTCCAGAAGGGAGTCCCAGTGCGGATTCCTGCTTGGAGAAGCGCAAGCTGTTGTCCGTCGTCGACCTTCTTGGTCTTCGAGGCTTCCTCTCGGAACCTCTTGATGTAATTCTTCAAGGTCTCGGTGGGCAGTTGCTTGATGTTGGTCAAGGCACTAACCTCCAAGTTGACCTTCCTGGCGGCGACAAATTGTCTCCGGAAGTTGGTTTGGAGTTTGTTCCAACATCCCACCGATCCTGGTTCCAATTTCTTGAACCATTCCTCTGCCGATCCGCTCAGAGTGAGGGGGAAGCATAAGCATTTGGCGTCATTGCTGACCCGCATGACTGTCATGACTCGGTTGAATCGTGACAAGTGATCACTGGGGTCGGAGTTCCCAGTATATGCCGCCATCTCGGGCATCTTGAAGTTTTTAGGGAGCTCCGCCTCCAGGATATGTTTGGCACAAGGCTCCCGATCCTCACCGTCCGAGTCGAGTCATCTCCCTTACGCCTCCGGGAGACTCGGGCAATATCTTTTCGAAGTATGGCAAGCTCTGCCATAATCCCTTCGTTTACAGTACCCGAGGAGACTACGGGTCTGTATCTTTTTTGGTCAAGGTGATCCCGGAGGTCACCTTGATTCCCATTGATTTGATTTCTCAGATCAATGGGTGGACATCTCTGTCCTCCTCTTCCTCTACCCCCGGGTTCCCGGTGCACGGAAACGCTTTTCCGGTCCCCTCGATCCCGAGGGCCAAGACTCCCTCTTTGGGGCTTGCCCTCCGAGGACCTTTCCCTTTAGGGAAATCCGAGCGGACCTTTCGCGGATCCTGCGCCTTTTTCTTTCGACCAGGGGCAGAAGTAGGGTTTTTTGTTTGGTTTTCCTCAGCAGGGTGCCTTATAGGGCTAGGTTCCCTAGGCCTTTGCTGCTGGGAATTAGGCGAAGACGTCGCTGGCTCCCCGTCGAGTCCAGCGGCCATCGCCTTGGGATGCACGTGAATACCAGCTGCCTCCATGGCTTTCTGCATGGCTAGCATCACTTCATGCATTTTTTGATTTTGCACTTTCTGAGCTTCGATCTCAGCTTCATGATCGATAGCTTTTTGTCTGAGGAGCACCAGCTCTTGGTAGCTTCCATCATCATAAGCGTACTCGTCGAGGTGTTCCTCGTGGTTTTCATCGGGAACTATTCCTTCTTCTTCTTCCTCGGACTCCTCTGCTGCCCTTGAGGCTACATCTTCCTCATTGGGATCTTGAGCGTCTTCTAGAGGGCGAGGATGACGTGTAGCTCTTGTCTCCACCATTATCGTGAAGTTAAATGCTTGTTGTGAAGCAGCTTTCCTCAGCTCTCAATGAAAGCACCAAAATGTTGACCGAGGTTTTCGGCAACTATTAAAATATAATTATAATAATGAGCTGTAAGAAAGTGAGATGAAGACTTTTTACGTGGTTGGGGCGTTAATGAGCCTTAGTCCACGAGCCACTGCTATTAATGGATGTATTTAATACAGATTCTACACTTGAGAGAATGTTTTTCTCTTAAATACAGAGAATGTTCTTGGTGAGTTTTTTCTCTTCTTGCTCTTTTGCAACCAAGATTCTCCCACCCCATTAAATGAGCTTTGAGGGGGTATTTATAGTGTTTTGGTGGGGTAATCCCTAGAATTGTTCTTACACATGTGTCTGTAAGTATCCATAAAGTTGGGCATTTCCGATGAATATACCATGGGTGATGCATGGTCAAATCCCTAGGTGCTGTAGGGTTTTTATGGAGAATGTCCTTTTTGTCTTATGATTGACGTGACTCTTCGCAGAGTAGCCGTCGCTAGACTTAAATGATCATTACTGTAGCGCTGCTGTTCGGGGGTTGTGCCGTCAGACTTTATTGCGTGTTACAGTCCCAACACGCTTCCTCCCATGCAGCATTAAATGCGACTTGATTTCTCGGGAGAGACCTGACACATCCCGGAGGGCCTTCACGCTATACTAGCTTCCAGGAGTAACTTGTACTCCGGGTGTCTCCTCCGGGACCCATGCTAATAGCGCTTCCTGGTGGCATAAAAAGACTTAGCAAATCTTTCCAAGTTATCTGATCCACGTGTCCCCTCTTGACTGGTCCACGTATTTTGGGCGAATTTTGGAGCAACACCCATATTTGCAAAACAACAATAAGTTTTGCTGGAAAAGTCGTCGGCACCAGAAAAGTCAACAAAAAAGTCAACGTTGCTAAAAAAGTCACCAAAGTAAATGTCTCATATATGACTAAAAATATAACCGGTTATATGAATAAAAACTAATAACCCAAACCGGTTATAATTGAAATATAACCGGTTCTGTAACATAATAAATAAATATAAATAATACAAAATAACTCAAACCAGTTATAATTAAAATAGAACCGGTTCTATAACAGTGTTATAATGAATAAAAACAAATAACACGAAAGAACTCAAACTGATTATAACTAAAATAGAACCGGTTATATAACATAATGAATACAAACAAGTAACACGCAATAACTCAAACCGATTACAATTAAAAACAAAAAAGAAATCAGTTCCTAAAATACTGAAATGTAAATTAAAGACAAAACTAGTTTCATAATAAAATATTTCATAACACATAATACCTCATAAAACCGGTTATAATTTTCTTTTTAAAAAAAGTGGGGATCAAATGTCTCGGATATAATCAAAATAGAACTGTTTCTATAACATAATGTATAAAAATAAATAACACAAAATAACTCAAACCGGTTATAATTAAAATATAGCCGGTTCTGTAACATAATGAATAAAAATAAATAACACAAAATAATTTAAACCAATTATAATTAAAATAGAACCGGTTTTGTAACAGTATTATAATAAATAAATCAATCACACAAAATAACTCAAAACTGATTATAACTAAAATAGAACCGGTTATATAACATAATGAATACAAACAAGTAACACACAATAATATAAACCGATTACAATTAAAAAATAAAGGGGAAATCAGTTCCTAAAACACTAAAACATAAATCAAAAACAAAACAAGTTCTACATCGTAACACATAATACCTCATAAAACCGATTATCATTTTTTTAAAAGGTGAGGATCAATTTGAAAAAATACTGAAGCATAAATATGAAAAGAACCAGCTCCGTAACAAAATAAATAACACAAATAATAACACACAATAACTAAAAATATAATATGAAAAACCAGTTATATTTTAATTATAACCGGTTTGAGTTATTGTGTGTTATTTATTTTTATTTATTATGTTATAGAACCGGTTCTATTTTTATTATATCCGAGACATTTGATCTCCACTTTTTTTAAAAAAAAATTATAACCGGCTTTATGAGGTATTATGTGTTATGAAGTATTTTATTGTGAAACTAGTTTTGTCTTTAATTTACATTTTAGTGTTTTAAGAACTGATTTCTTCTTTGTTTTTAATTGTAATCAGTTTGAGTTATTGCGTGTTACTTGTTTGTATTCATTATGTTATATAACCGGTTCTATTTTAGTTATAACTAGTTTGAGTTCTTTCGTGTTATTTATTTTTATTCATTATAACACTGTTATAGAACCGGTTCTATTTTAATTATAACGGGTTTGAATTATTTTATATTATTTATATTTATTTATTATGTTACAGAACTGGTTATATTTCAATTATAACCGGTTTGAGTTATTAGTTTTTATTCATATAACCGGTTATATTTTTAGTTATATATGAGACATTTACTTTGGTGACTTTTCGAGTGACTTTTCCAGTGACGTTGACTTTTCCGGTGACATTGACTTTCCAGTGACGTTCCGGCGACTTTTCCGGCGGCCGTGATTTTTCTGGTAATTTTTTTGGCAAAACTTATTGTTGTTTTACAAATGTGAGATTTCTATTTTTTTTTACAAAAATATGGCATAAAAAAGCCCATATAAATGTAAAAAAAAATAAAAAAGAAAAACCCATAACCCTATTGTGTTATTTATTTATGTCATAAAAAAGTAAACTATATATACCCTCAATTACCTATGAAAATTCTCCTATATAATAGAGAAAATTATGCTGACAGACCAAATTTAATAATTAATCCTATAAATACCATTTTTCTTTTTATTTAAGCAATAATACCGATCCATCTTAATTTTTTTGAAACATGTGTATACATAAATATGCCAAAAACGAGCAGCCCATATATCAATGCAAATAGGCTAATTGTTTAGTTCTCCTTTTTGTTTTTTTGTTTTGTTCTCTCTTTTTTATTTATTAAATATGAAACATAAAATATTTATAATTTTTTTTAATATTAAAAAAAAAAAAATTCTCTTTTCTTATTCTCTTCTAAAAAAAAGTTTAAAATAATTTTTTAATCTCACTAGTAATTATTTGAGCTTAAAAATTATACTATCATTATTTATTTTTTAAGAAGATCGTTTTAGCATATGAGAATCATATTTTTTTTTTACCATTATCAAAAAAGATAACTAAAATCAAAAGTAACATTTTAATTTCTTTTCTACTTAATTTACTAAAAAAACAAATTTCCAACTATAATAAAATTTTATATACCAACTAATATAGTAAGTTACTATTATATATATAATTATTTCATATTAAATATTACTAAATCATATTTTTATTTTATAAAACACTTTTCACAAGTTTCTAAAATAACATAAAAGAAAACAATAGTACCTTTAAAATCCTAAAATAATTAATTCAACATACTAAATTTTACACTTAAACAAAATTTAATGTATCAACTAATTTTATGAGTTATTAAAAAGTATTTTATTATTTACTATATAATATTCTACATAAGTTTATTTTATAGAACAATTTCTATAAATATTTTTTTAAAAAAAGTAACTAAATTGTTTTCAACATAAACTTCTTTTGTAGAGAAATTTTACTATTTTTTTAATTAATAGTTAAAAGTTATATTGTACTCTTCCTAAATTTATGTTATAGAGTGATTTTAATAGATTTTTAAAATTATTTATTAAAATACCAAATAGTAACTTAATCACCAAAAAATAAGTTATATTTCAAGATAATAAATACCTATTATTATAATGGTAACTTATTTATATACAAATATTTATTATTCAACGGAATTTTTTTTCTTTTAATTATAATTTATTAAATATAGTCAAAGTTAATATAAAAAGTTACTAAAAAATAGCATAAAAATATCTCAAATAAGTGTTTATTGATGGTAGGTTACTAAATTTTTTTTTATTTGTTTTTTAAATGATACCACATAGTTTTACTCAATAATAACTTTTTATATGTAATTATAATTTATTAAATATAGTTAAAGTTAATATGAAAAGTTATTAAGAAAGTAACATAAATATATCTTAAATGAGTAGTTGTTGATCATGGGTTACCAAAAAGTTTTTGTCTTTTTTTTATTTTTAAATGTTACCACATAGTATTTTAAATTAGTTATGTTTTTTGTAGAGCAATTTTGATAGATTTTTAAATAAAAAAAATATAAGAAATAAATCTTATATCCAACATCATAACATGAGTTACATTTAGAAAAAAAAAAATAACAATACTAATTTTATTAATAATCTATTTTTTAATCTTTGATATTTATTATAATTCATTATTATATAATCGAAATAAGTTACAAAAAAAATTAGTTGGTACATAAATTTTGTTCAATTTAAAGTTTAGATATTTACTTTTTAATAAAATATAAAAGAAACTAAAAAGTTATTTTTTTTTTTGGAGATAGTAAAAGAAAAAAAATATATTTTCTATATATCCACTTTAAAAAATAAGTCATAATGATACAGTTCTTAAATAAAAATAATTAATATGATCTAAAAAGTTTTTGAGAGATAGAAAAGGAAAATTAATAAAATAATATGTATATATTGTTTTGTTAGTTTAGATAGCATTATTAACAAAAAGAAAAGATAAAAATAGAATGATAACTTAGCAAAGATAAGAATAGATTAAGACAAATAATTATTTCATTACTTTCGGTAGAAGAATACGTATTAGTGCATATTAAAATTGCGTTGTCATTTTCATAATTAATTTTAATATTACGTATATTACTGAAAATTCCCCTATATAATATGCCACATGATTAGTATCCAATGGGCTTTAATTGGGCTGGGCTATCTTTTAATGTTCCACACTAGTCTAGATGTCACTATCTTACATGTAAGTCCAAAAGTACCATTCGGCCTTTATCAGGTATGAAAGATATGCAGGAAACTTCCCATCAATATTTTCTGAATTTAGTGGAACAGATCCTTTTTTCTTTAATTATAATTTTTTCTTATAGTGTGATAGTGACATAATGTATTAAGGGTGTTCATCAAATAAAATAATCAAGAGTACTACTTTAATTATAATTTTTTAGTCAATTTTTGTGCTAAAAAATATATGTCGGAATATTATTTTTTAAATTTTTTTCTATAGCGGTGTTCGTTATAGTTACAACATCATCCCTATCAATTTTTGAAAATTTTGAAATATTTATAGTAGGACTGAGCATCGGTCGGTTTGGTAGGTTTTTTTCTATATAAAAATCCAAAATTCGATTTTCAGTCTAGATTGGTGCAATCCGAAAACCGACCGACCAATCCAGAATCTATCTTAAAACCGACCGTTTTGAACCTCAGTTTGGTCGGTTTAAACCGCACAAATCGAACTTTTTTTTTTAAAAAAAAATAATCCAATTTATTCTATAAATACATTATTCTACATTTTACAACTACAAATATACAAATTAATTGTTCAAAAATTAATTATCTTATTCTTTTAACTTTAATATTAATAAAAAAATAATATATTATTAGTAACTATAATACATGCAAAAAAAAAACTTAATAAATTAATATATATGTATAACGGTCGGTTTTGTTTTTTTTCGGTCAGTACCGACCGTTCAATGGCGGTTTTAACCGTTAGCAGTTTTTTCAGTTTTCGGTTTCGTCGATTTCAGTTCCAACAATGTTCGATAGGTCGGTTTGAACGATTTTTTAAGTTTTTTGAATTTTATGCTCACCCCTAATTTACAGTGTTAAAAATAAGTTTGAAGTTTTTTGAACACTTGTGGTAGATTGAAATATTAAAAATTCTGTTTTCAAAACTATAAACTATTCAAAAATTTACAGGAATGATATTGTAACTATAACGAATATTGCTATGAAAAAAAATAGAATTTTTTACATAAAAAAATACAAATTGGCTTTTTTATTACAAAATTACTCCCACACGGCATGGCCAACATTTTTGCCTAATAGTTTTTTATTTACTAAAATACCACTTACACACACTGTGCACACTCCATACATGAGTTGACCGTGATTGACACCTATCATCTCTTCTCTCTTTTTTTTCTTCTAATTTTCAATTTTAGTTCAATTTTCTTTCACTTCTTTCAGTTTTATTTTTCAAATTTTTTCATACCTAAAACCCATCCCAACCCACGATCGAAAGTTTGTTCTGCCATTATCTTCTCTAACTCCCCTTAACCGAACTGCCCATTTTCTTTTCCCTATTTTTTCAGTTTGAAATTATATATTAATGTCCATTACTCATTATTCTTTGTTCCCTTCTCCATTGCCTAAAAAAACTTTCAAAATAGGTGTTAAATCTATAGTAAATAAATCCAAAGGCAAACACCCAGTCGTAGAAGATGATGACTCAAACTTTGCTCCGCCTATTGTGAAACGGGAACGTGGTCCTGCTAAGAAGAAATCTAAAGTTTTTATTCCTCAGAAAATTTGTCCATCTGAGAATAAGAAAGGGAAGGTTGAAGCTGATCATGGTTCAGAGGTTTGTTTTATAGTTTCTTTTTAGTTTTTCCCCAACTTTGATATTTTATTTATTTTATTTTGTGGGTTGTGTATATTATTTTGATTTTATTTTAGGGTTTAGATTTGTTTAGTTATTTCGATTTCTTTTGTATTATTCTTTTTTTAGTTGTTATTGGTTGTAATTATTCAGTTATTTGAAATTGATTTCTATTTTAGTTATTATTTTTTATTTTTTTTGTGTATGTTCTTTCTTTGATTTTTCTATTTTTTATGTTCTTATATATTTTATTGTTTATATTAAGTTTATTTTAATCTATGTTGATGGTTTTGCCTTTATTAGTAGTTTATTTATTGTTTTTATAGTTATTTTATTATTTTTATCTATAGTTTTTGCCATTTTTTTTTCTTATCGTGGTATTATATATTCTTTTGTTATTTTTTCTTTATCATTATTTTTAGGTTTCTTTGATATTTATTTATTTGTATTCGTAATGATATTTTATAGATTGTTGTATTTTAATTTATATTAAAGTTGTTATGTGTGACTGTATATATAGTTAATTTGTGTGATTTTTATACCGTTTTGAAATTATAACTGCTTAAAGATTAATGGTTTATATTTTTTGTGTTTTGAAATTTCTTGTTTTTTATGTACAGGATTGGGTTTACAAATTTAATTCTTGAGATTATTACAAATCTAGTGTGTTACTACATGCACTTATTCTCTCATTAATAACATTAAGAACACTATTTATGATAATTTGTTGAAGATATTCAAAGATACACAATTCAATCATTTTTTGGACATTTCGTAGTACAAATTCTATCCTTAAATTGTCCATAGCATTTTATTGAGGGAGGTTAATAAGCCCAATGCAAAAGAATTTTAGGCAAAAGTTGTTGACTATTATATTCGATTTAGTGCAGAGGAGTTCTATTTGATATCTGGTTTGGAATGCTTTGGTAATTGTAATAAAATGTTATTTAGCCAAGAATCAAACCAGTTGGTCGATATATGCTTTCCTAGAATTAAAACCATTGACCATAAGTCTATCAAAGATGCATTTTTGGGCATTAGGTGGGGCAATGACAATTCTCTTGGTTTGAAGTTGATTGTTCAGTATTTCATACCTTATTTTATTTTAAGTAACACAATTGAGAAGGAAGTCCATAGGTAAGAATTAGATATTATTGATAGAGGTCGGTGGGATGAGTATTGTTGGGGTAGGGAGTCGTTTGAGTTGATAATAAATTCATTCAAGGGCAAAATTGATCATGGGATCAAGATGAAAAATCTGAAGGAGAAAAATGGAGGCGAGTCTTATGATGGCTGGTACAGAGCATTGGGGTGTCCGTGGGTGTTTATTGTCTAGTTTTATGAGTGTTGTCCCGAGATGCTTAATTATTTTTGCAACAAGTTGCATCTAGTATTCTGAGAATTCTCAATTGAACGAATGATCTTGAGGCCAAAAATTCAATTTTTAAGCTTTTGAAAGATAAGATATTTGATTTGTCTTTAAAGTAGGTGATTCTAAGTTTGTTATCTATTTTCTTATAGTTGTTTCCCATTTTGTTCTTTTTTTTTGTTTATTTTTTTTTGTTATTTTGATTGGTAACTTTTGCAATCTTTTACCGTTAAAGTTGAAAAACATTTGTCCTACTGATGAAGAAAGGAAAACTCTCGAATTGGATGGCTTATTTGTTGATGAATCTATTGATGATTGTGCTCATTTAAGCCAATCTTTGAGACTGGTTCATCTTCCTAAAAAAATTGATTTTGATGATCTAGATTTGTTAAAAGATAAGTTGGAAGAAGTTATATCCAGTTAGGAATCGTTGGCTAATAGTTTTATTGTGTTGAGGTCTTTTGTTAACCTTAACTTCAAGTCTTTATTGTCTGTTGTTCAAGATATTCAGATGTAATTACTGCCATTTAGGACCACTCTTTTGTTGAGGTATATTTATTATAATTTTGGCTGTATTTTTTATTTTAAAAATCTCTATTATGTTAGGGTTGGTTTCTTTCATGGTTTGTTTAATTGTTTTATTGTTGTTAAATAGGTGAACACATCTAATGATATTGATGACCTTATTTCTGATTATGTTGATGATGAGAAAGGATTACCAAGATTAGAGAATATTGAAAATGAGTCTAATGATGGTGATGAGTCGGGTGAAGATTGTGGTGATGGTTCTGATGATGATGATAAGGTTGGTGTTGATACCTCTGCTATTGGTGAGAAACAAGGTGATGTTGTTGTCGTGACTGAAGGTGATAAGTCTAATGATGTTGATAATGTCAAGGGCAAAGAAATTGATTTAAAGGTTTAAAGGGAGATGATTTTTTTTTTTAAAAGGCTTAAGCTAGCTTGAGATTAATGAATATAAAGTTATTTTGGCTGGTTTGGAGGCTATTGGAAAAGTCAAGGTATGTTGCTTTTTTATATTTTTAATTTTTTGAGATTGTGTTTTAGAGTAGTTAATTGATAGTTGTAATAGAGTTTTATTCTAGTTTTTAAACTGTCAGTTTGATTACTTATTATTTTTCTTTTCAGCAAGTTCCAACTTCTCTTCCTAATTTTGAAGTGGAAAAATTAGTTCCCAATATTTCCGCAGAAGAAGAGGATGATTCTCTTGCTTGTACTCCTTTTCTTAACAAGAGAAAGCGTGCCCCAACATTAAAATCCCCCTTTGTTGATTTTGGTTCGTCTGATTTGAATACCTCTCCAATAGAATTTATGACTTCAGGTTCTCAATCAACATAAGATGAGCGAGATTTCAAGATTATCACATATGTCAAGGGCCTTTATGCTCTTGATGGTGCTTTTTCTGGTCCAGTTTCTCCTAAACTTGAGGCAAAGTTTGATGAATAGATTAGCAAAGGTTGCTTAAATATCCTAGGTAATGTTTGTATATTCAGTTCATGCATTGTTTTGTATTAGTTTTTTTTTTCTTTTTTTTTGAGAATTCTTTTATATTAAGTTTTATTCATATTCATTTGTTTTTGTATATAGGCCATTTAATGTCTATGAGGATGGGGCCAAAAAAATCTCTCCTAGTTTTAAATTGGGTGTTGATTATGTTGATGATAAAACTTAGTTTTATCATCTTTCTTGTTGCGACTTGTTCATTAATGACTCGGTAATATCTTCTTATGCAATCAAACATTTTATAGTTTATATATAGTTGTTTCTTACTTGTTTTTCAGTTTTGCATATGTTTTGTTGATCTTGAAATGTGTGTTGATGTTCTTATTTTTTTTTTTGTGTTTATTTCATGAATACTATTTTTTACCATCTAAGAAAGAAAGGAAAGTATTCATTCACAACAACAAATTGCTTATTTAATGATTCCATGCAGTCTCTGTACCATAAATTTTACAAGGCAAAATTTCTGAAAAACCAAGATGTCTCATGTTCATGTTGCTCATCCTATTGCTCATTATATCAAAGGTTCAGAATTCCTTGTTCTATGCCTTGACATGAAGTTGACCATATTTTATTCATTGTCAATCTTAGAAAAGAAAGTCATTGGGTTTTTGGTTGTCTTGATTTGAACGAGAGTATTTTATTTCTTTATAATTCACTTGAGGACTACCAAGATGAATGCTGCAGCATGGAACACCGCAACACCATGAAAGCGTATTCTGTTAGGCTCCCCTTATTCTTTGATCTTCTTGGTTTGTGGAAAAATAGGTCCACTGTTCTTAACTTGGGTTTTCATCGTAAAGCTCCACTTACAAAATTTGGTACATTGGGCAACCCACTTACAAAAGTTGGTACACTTTAATAAAATATGATGTAAGGATATTTTTGATTAATGGATACAAAAAAGAGGTATTCCTCAACTTATATTTTTTTATATTTGTGCTCTAATGCACAAAGTTCAAATTAGCTATAAAAATCAATATTACCATTAATGCTTATTCAAAATAATTAATTTTATTTATATTGTTTTAATATCTTATAAATATATCTTATTCAAAGTCAATGAATAATATTAATAAGTGCTAAAGTGGTAATTAAAAATGATAATATTAATTGCAGACTAAAATTTGGCCCATGCTATCTTTTGTGCCAAATTTGACACTTGGGCTAAATTTGGTACATATTTTACATCACCATTGAAATTAAGTTTTAGCAAAATATTCTAAAAAATAACAATACACTATATTTATAGTTCTCCATTGGAAATGCTCTTATAAAATTTAGCTCATATTATATTTTATGCTATTTTAGAATTAGAACTCATGACCTCTACTATATTTTATGCTAAATTTAGCACAACTTTTAATATATGAAATTTAAACCACCTTATCTAATACACGAATGATTGACACCTAATTCAATTTTTTTAAGATATGCGACACTTGTAAAATTAATTCATTATGGTGGGTTCTACTTCTGGATCATGCGGTGGTGACATCTCATCCTTGAGAACTATACGAACAGCCCACAAGGGTGTATTGAGCCCAAATATCGGCCCAAGTTCCAACCATACTTCTCAGACTCACCTCCCTGGCAACCTCTTGCCGCGGTCTATATATTTATAATATATGTGGGTGGAGTAGACGGCTATGGAGGTTGCTGTCATCTTCTTTAATACTCTCGGCGTCGCGGACATTGCTTGGTGTTTGTCGTTGCTGTTGTTTCATTAGCCGTCTCTCTTGAATTGTCACAGCAAGGTATTTTTCTTTTCTTTCTTTATTTGTTCCCCGGTAATGGGGTTTCTGTTCTTTAACTCTTAAAGAAGGAAAATATTCGTATGAAAACGTTAGTTATAGTTATAGTGTCTCTATTTGAATGTGGGTACGCTCTAGCTCTGATTTTTGTTCGTGTCGGTGATATTCCTTTTTATTTTGATCTATATAGCTCAACTAAGCTAGTTTTATAGAGTCAGCAACACTATTAGACCCTGCTAAATACCGTGTTTTGTAAAAGTGGGTCTTGTATTTCTTTCTTTTTTTACATTCATAATTGTTTCTTCTAAGTAATTCGGCTTGGAGTCTCTGTTTGATTTACTCTGTTGCCTGGATTGTCTTTATTAAAAGATGCTTCTACTTTAAAAGAAGCTCAAAGTATGGACTTGCTACATCAAAATAACATCCCTTGCAGTCTGGCTAATACATCACCTGATAACCACCTTTTTTTTTGCTTATTTTTATCTGGGTATGTACTTAGGACCTGATGTAACTTTTGATAACCCAAGAGGATCTGCATGTCAAACAGTATCTCTGGATTATCAAACATATAGATCAAGTAATTTAGGCTCATCATGTGTTAGTATAGCTTTTCTGAAGAATTTATATTACTACAGCTTAAGAAAAGCTCACCCTAGCCTGAGATTGAAGCCAAATATGTTGCTTAAGTATCTAAAGGGCACTAAAGACTGCTGGCACTTCACAAGACTTTTTCCTTACGATCTTCATGAACAGTGTTAATGATGTAACTAACAGTAATAACTTATATGGTTAGTTAAGTAGTTAGTTAATCTGTTGAGGTATTAGTCAGCTGGTTTAACAGCTTTGCTGTCTTCAAAATTCTGTTGTAATCTGCTACAGCCTTCTTGGCTTTCTCTTTATAAAAGCAAGTATTCAGCTTCTCAAATGCTACGCTTGAAAATTCACCATTCATTCTCTTGTCTTTTGCTTAACTTAGCTCAGCTTCAATATGGCATCAAAGCTATCTTGATCCGATTCCACCACAAAAAATTCATCTTCTCAATCCACTACTTTCATGAATGCCAATCAGTTTCCTAAAAATCTTCTTTTGTTGAATCTTCGTTCTTCATTTGGATCGAAGTAACTATACTTTTTGGTGCTCCTTAGTTCTACCAGTAGCGCGAGCCCATGGACTCGAAGGATATCTCCTTGGCACAATCCCTGCACCATCACCAATGGCTTGTAATATTCCTAACCTTGAATATTAAATGGATTTCGACTAGTTTCTAATGAGTTGGTTAATGAATTCGATTTTTGAACCTGTTGGGGGCATATCGTGAATGCACCACTTCAGTTGAGGTCTGGATTGCTTTCTCTCAACACTTTACAACAAAATCCCAAGCTCGATGGATGCAACTCAGATTCTTTCTCCAAACTACCAAGAAAGGCTTTTTTTCTATTGATGAGTACATCTTGAAGATGAAAACTATGCTGATGCTCTCTTTGCAGTTAATGAGCCTATAAAAGATGATGATTTGATCATTTATATTCTGAGTGACCTTGGTACAGAATATGAGCAATTGTTGTTCATCTCTCATGTCGAGCTTATTTTGTTTCACTGCAAGAAGTTCAATACTTATTGCAAAGTTATGAAGTTTGTATTGAACAAAATTCCATACCCTCCCTTGATGCTGTGTGAAGCAAATGAGAGAAAATGGTTTTTTTTTTTTCTGATGATTTATTTTAGTATATACAAAGGGTATATATAATACAATGTGAACACCTAGTAATACTAGAGTAAATGAAAAATGCATTAACTGTAAATTTAAAACTAATTTACAATTAGCTTGATTTTCTACACTCTCCCTCAAACTAGATATGTACTGAAAATTCCTAATTTTGAACTGAGTTCCCTAAAATTAGGACGATGGAGAGCTTTGGTTAAGATATCAGCTGCTTGTTGTCTCGAGGGAATATGCTTCAAGGTGTTGATCTTGTTTTCAATTTTCTCACTGATGAAGTATCGATCAATTTCTACATGTTTGGTCTTATCATGATAAACTGGATTCTTTGCTATTGCTATGGCTGATTGATTATCACAGAGAACATTTATTGGGCCTTCAAGTTTGATTTTGAGTTCATCGAGAAGACGTTTTAGCCACATTCCTTCACAAATTCCATGTGCTAAGGCATGAAATTCTGCTTCTGCACTGCTGCGAGCTACCATTTGTTGCTTCTTGCTGCGCCAAGATAAGAGATTTTCCCAAATGTAGGAGCAGTACCCAGAAGTGGATCGTTGGTCAGTGAAAGAACCAACCCAATCTACATCTGTGTATATTTTGAGATCCTTGTTGAGAGTGTTCCTGAACATTAACTCTTTTCTTGGTGTTCCCTTGAGGTACCTAAGAATTCGGTAGACTGCATCCATGTGTTCCTCAAAGGGATTATTGAGAAATTGGCTAACAACACTCACAGCGAAGCTTATGTCAGTCCGAGTGTGAGTTAGGTATACTAACTTTCCCACAAAACTTTGATAGCTTCCTCGATCAACTTTTGTTTCGTTTGTCTGTACTTCAAGTTTGGTATTATGGTCCATTGGAGTTTCACTTGGCTTGCATCTGATCATCCCAGTTTTCTGTAAGTGATCAAGGACATATTTTTGTTGAGTCACTGAGATACCTTGGTTGGATCTTGCTACTTCCATCCTTAAAAAATATCTTAATTGGCCTAGATCTTTAATCTCAAATTCACTGGAGAGAAGTTGCTTGAGATGAGAAATTTCTTGTATGAAATTACCTATAACCACAGTATCACATAAGCGATCAATGCTGTTAATTTTGCACCAACTGAGTGCTTTATAAACAAAGTATGATTTGATTGGTACTGAGTGTAATCATCTCTTTTCAACACTTTTGTAAACCTGTCAAACCAGGCTCGAGGGGATTGCATGAAGCCGTAGAGAGATTTTTTTAGTTTGCACACTTTTTCCTTTGAGAATCGCTCCTCAAATCTTGGAGGAATGTCCATGTATACTTCTTCCACAAGGTCGCCGTTAAGAAAATCATTCTCTACTTCAAGCTGGAATAAAGGCCATTCATTCTTGACTACAATAGATAAGAGATCTCGGATGGTGTTCAACTTAGCAACAAGAGCAAATGTCTCTTGGTAATCAATGCCATATGATTAGGTGAATCTTTTAGCCACTAATCCGTCTTTGAATCTTTCAATGCTCCCATCAGCCTTATACTCGACTAAGAAGATCCATTTACAACCAATTGTGCGTTTGCCATTAGACAGATCAGTGATGATTTACGTTTTATTCTTTTCAAGTGTTTTTATTTCCTCCATTGTGGCAACATTCCAATTGGGATCATGTAGAGCTTCCTGAATTGAATTTGGAATTTGAACTTGATCCAGAGTGGTGATAGTAGCTTTATAGGTAGGAGATAAGCTTGAGTAACTCAAATAGTTGTTGATGGGATGTTGAGTGCAAGAGCGAACCCTTTTCCTGAGAGCAATGGGAATGCTTAGATCGTCACACACATCTTCCATAATAGGTTCAGCTCGAGCATCTTCTTGTGTTTGTTCAAGAATGAATGGAATCGGATTATATTCTTGATTTTACTGAGTTTGAGTGGTAGCTTGTTCAATGTTTGCTAGATTCTTCTTTTTTCTTGAGTAAACTCGAATTTCTATGTTTGGAATGTGGACAGGATTTGAAAAGGTTGGATAAAGAGTTTTTGGCTCATGTGAATTGGCTAAAAGGTTGGGTTGGTCCTTGTTGATCGGAACAAAACTTAAAGGAAGGACTTAGATGAGGATTTCTTGGCTCATGTGATTTGACTGAATAGTTTGGAGTATGGGTAACAGAAGGATGAGTAGTTTTTGAAGCAATGGTGTTGTCAGAAGAAGAAGAATGAGGATCAATGAGTGAAACAAAAGGATGAGTAGTTTTTGGAGCAAGGGTGTTGTTAGGAGAAGAAGGATGAGGATCAATGAGTGAAACAAAGTCCAAATTTTGTAGTTCTTGATTATGATTCTTCATCCGAACTGCAAATTTGGGATAATAAGAATGTTCCTCAAAGAAAGTGACATTAATGGAGTTGAACACTTTTTGTGAAACAGGACAACAACATTTGTATCTTTTTTTATTAGATAAGTAGCTAAGAAGGATACATTTTGTGGCTCGAGCATCAAGTTTACTATGATGTGAGGAGTGAAGATGGACAAATGCAACACAATCAAAGATAAGAAAGAGAATTTGAGACACAAGATATGAGTAGGGATATCCTTCTAGAAAGATTTGCAGCAGAGTTTTGAATTTTAATACACGTGATGGAATTCTATTTATGAGATAGGTAGCTGTGAGAACTGTTTCACCCCAAAATCTTTTTCGAACATGGGATGAAAAGAGTAAAGATTGGGCTACCTCTAGTAAATGACGATTTTTGCATTCAGCCATACCATTTTGTTGTGGTGTGTCTACACAAGAACTTTGATGAACAATCCCATTGGATTGCAAATATGATCCAAATACAGAATTGAAGAAGTCACGAGCATTGTCGGTTTTTAACACTAATGTTTGTTTGAAATTGAGTTTGGATCTTTTTGTGAAAATTTTGTAAAATATGACTTGTTTTATATTTTTCTTTCATGAGGAATGTCCAACTGTGATCATCGGCTAGTAATAAAAACTAATGTGCCCAACTGATATTTTGGATGGTCCCCATATATCCCATGAATGAGTGAGAATGGGTGAGAGGGTTGATGAGGTCTTGGAATAAAAGAATGACGAAAATGCTTAGAGAATTGACAAATATCATACCTGAGAGATTGAGGATTTATATTGATTAATAAAAGTGGGAATAATTGTTTAAGATATACAAGATTTAGATGATCTAGACAGTAATGCCATAACATGATAGTACTGATTTTATTGGACTGATTTACTGAGGAAAGAGTTTGTTCTTGGGAGAAACAGCAATAATTTTCATGGTTGCACATGGGGTTGTCGATTTTTAGCAGATACAAGCCCTTACTGAACTCAACATAGTCAATCATCTTCCGTAATTCCACATCATGAAAACACAAAACTTAGCTGCAAACTTAACTTCACAATTAAGATCTTTACTCAATTTGCTTACAGAAAGTAAATTGCAATCAAGCTTTGGAACGTAAAGGGCAGAATTTTAGACAAGACTTGCTGCGGTTATAGTTCTAATTCCATCAATTCTTGAACACGAACCATCTGCTATGCGAACAGTTTTTTCATGAGAGCACTTAGAAAAGAAAATAGTGATTTATAACATGTCATATGGTCAGAAGCACCTGAATCCACAATTCGAGGGTCCTGAGGGGTTTGAATAACTTGACGTGCATGAGAGGGGTTTGAATAACCTGATGTGCATGAGTATTGTATTGTCTTGCGACTAAACAGACGACTCTTATGAGTTTTGTTCTGCCATGGAGAAAGACAACAAGACAAAACAGGTATAGAATCTTAGAGGAGACGAATAAAGAGAGGACATCGGAAAAACGTCGCTTGAGTCGGAGAAGAGAGAGATGAAGAAACTTGAGCGAGACGACGCAGAATAATGCTGTTGGAGACTGCCACGCGTTTACACACGTCGGCACGTGTAGAGAGTCGCGTCGGATGGAGGTGGCGCGTGGGGCCCATGCGCAGCTCAGATGGATGCCAGATTTTTGGGTTTTGCTGATCGGAGATGGGACAAGCTCCCTGAGTCAGAGTTGAAAATATAAAACTCCTTTTAATTAGTTTTCTAAGATAGTCTCCAAACCCTAATTTTAATAAGGGGAGGAATGAGAAAAATAATATCTTTGAGAAGCTTTACATGCTCTGATACAGTGGAGAAAATAAGAGAAAATGGTTTTTTTTTTTTGTTTTTTCTGATGATTTATTTTAGTATATACAAAGAGTAAATATAATACAATATGAACATTTAGTAATACTATAGTAAATGAAAAATGCATTAAATGTTAATTTACAACTACTTTACAGTTAGCTTGATTTTCTTAGCAAGCAAATCTTGCAAATATGTCTACTAGAGGAGGCTGAGGTTGATACAACAATTCTACTTGAAGGGATTCAAGAGGCAATTTCAGAGGTCATAAAGGTGATTATCTTGGTCGTGGCAATTCAAATGAAATTGGACGAGGTACTAAACCCACCCACCTGTCAACTCTGTGGACGCACAGGACGCACTGTTCAGAAGCAATTTCATCATTTTGACATCAATTTTCATGGTCGAGAAGCCACTTTCAGCACACCATCTCCTCCTTAGAATCCACCACAAGCCCTGGGTGCTTCACAAACCAATGACGCTAGTTAAGATGCTTGGTTTCTTGATATTGGAACCACTCATCATCTAACTGTAGACCCAAACAATCTTGCTTCAAGAACTGACTATAAAGGCAAGGGTAAGGTGATTGTAGGTAATGGCTTCTCCCTTCCTCTAGCTCATATTGGTTCAAATTTTCTTTTTTTGAAAAGGAGCATATTGGTTCAAACATTATTCTGACTTGTAATTAAGTTCAGTCTTTAGTGCTTAACGATGTCTTACATGTGCCCAATATTACTAAAAATCTTTTTAAGTATTTCTCAGTTTACAAAAGTTAACAATGTTGTGCTTGAGTTTTTCTTGTTTTATTATGGACAAGACCATGAGACAAGTTCTTCTTGAGGGTTCTCTTAGTAATGGTCTGGACAAGCTCATTGTCACAAATTCCAATTTCAAGTCCTCTCAATCAACTAATCAGTAGGCATGATTTCTTTCCAACACTTACATCCAAATTGTGCCTCAACTCCAGTTCACCCACAAAGTTCTTTTACTAGAGATAACTCTACTCTTGTTAATCTTTGGCATGACCAAGCCAAGACAATTCTAAATCAAGTTTTTTTTGAATGTAAATCCCCAGATTAAATTCAATGAAATTCCTCTTTGTAATGATTGTCAATATGGTAAATTGCACGGTTTTCATTTCCCTAGTTCTATTTCAAAATCTAGTTCTCCATTTGAGCTCATTCATTCCAATGTATACGGGTTCATTTTACACATCTATGCTTCAAGTATTATGCTAGTTTCATAGATAATTATACTTAAGTTTGTTTAGACTTTTCCTATGAAATGTAAGTCTAAAGTTCCTAAAATATTTACTGATTTAAATGCTTATATTGAAAAATCAAAAGTATCCAAACAGTAAATATAAAAGCATAGCATAGCATTATATTGAAAAATCAAAAGTATCATACTAACTCAAATTCAATAATAAAATATTAAAAATTAACATAATAGTAAATATAAAAGCATAGCATTTATTGTGATGTAAATTTTGCATCATGCTATATTGTGATATAAATTTGGATCACTTTTTGTTATGTGACAAATTTGCATTATAATTTGACACACCATTGGAGTAGACTTTTCATAAAATGAACTATATTTTGCATTTGCATCACTTATTTGCATCTTCAATTGCTCTAATGCACTTAGAGTATCCATACTCTCTTTTTTGAAATAGATAATATTACTGCCTCCAGTCCTCCTGTTGTACATTCCTGTTAGTCAAATCCTCTCCCAACAGGCTTTTCTCCTACTGATATTCCTTCTACTTACCCAATCAACTCGAGCTCCAGTTCAACCTCACAGTTTCTAGTCATAGTTTCACAAAATCCATTTCTTTGAGTTCATCTTTATCCCCTAAATATTTTTCCTTCTGATATTGCTAATATCTCTCCTGGTGTTCCTACATCATTAACTGCTCATCCTGCTAATCCTGCTCACGATCCAATCTCATCTGTTGTTCCTCACACTGTTAATCACCACTGATCACTAGATCTAAAGCAAGATTCACTAAACCTAGAGCCTTTCTTATCACTGATATTGGTTTTTCCTTGGGGCCAATGTCTGTTAAGCAGGCTTTACAAGATCCTCAGTGGACTCAGGCCATGAATGATGAGTATAGAAATCTTAACATTACTTGTACTCTTGTTCCCGCTACTCCCAATATGACTATTGTTGGCAGTAAGCGGGTCTATCGAGTTAAATAATAAATATAAAGCTGATGGTTCTGTGGATAGGTACAAGGCTCAATTAGTAGCAAGGGGTTTTCAACAAAAGTGCAAGCATTGACTTTTTTGTGACCTACAACCCTGTCATTAAGCCTTGTACTATTAAAGTGATCTTCACTCCAGCTGTCCCATTTAACTGGGAAATACAGCAAGTTGATGTGAATAATGCTTTCCTTAATGAAGAGGTTCACGAGAATGTCTATATGCATCAACCAAAGGATTTTCAAAGCAAGGAATATCCTCACCGTGTATGCCAATTAACATGGCATTGTATGGTTTGAAAAGGATGCCAAGAGCCTAGTTTGAGAAGCTCAAATCACTCAGTGGAGTTTAACTAATTCAAAGTCAGACACTTCACTGTTTTTTATACTAAAAAACAAGGCAAGTTTCTTCTTCTCTTAGTTTATGCGGATAACATTTTAATAACAGGAGTAGATGCATCCTTAGTTCATCGATTAATCACTGATCTCCACATTTATTTGCCTTGAAAGTTCTTGGACCAGTGAACTTCTCTTTTTGGGATTTGAGGTGTTTCGAAAGTCAACTAGTTTATATCTTACTCAATGTAAATACACAAGGGATTTGTTACACAAAACCAACACGCCTACTGCATAACAAATTTTCACACCTATGTATCCCTCTCAACTATCCATTAAAGGTGGTACGCTACTTGCTGACCCTTCTTTGTACAGGAGTGTTACAGTACCTAAAACTAACAAGGCCTGACATAGCTTTCTCTATCAACAGGCTAAGTCAATATTTAAAAGCGCCTACCACTGATCATTGGAATGCCTGTAAGAGAGTGCTACACTATTAGCTGGCAAAAGGCATCAAGGTTTGTCCTTAAAACCAGCAAAGTATCTTCAATTCCAAGGCTTCTTGGATGCTGACTGGGCCATCTCCACTGATGACCGTAGATCAACCTCTCGCTACTGTATCTTGTTTGGTGGAAACTTGATCAATTGGTGCTCCAAAAAGCAATCAGTTGTGGCCCGTTCAATTACTTAATGTGAGACAAATTCTTTAGCCTTGGCAACAACTGATATAATTACAATTCTCAGTGAGCTTGAAGTTCAGCTGCATCAATGTCCAATATTGTGGTGTGATAATTTATGAGCTATCTCTCTGGCTTCAAATCCTGTTTTCCACGCTCAGACCAAGCATATCGAGATAGATTTGCATTTTGTTCGTGTTCAGAGTTTGTCCAAAGCTCTTGAACTTTGATATGTTCCATCACACTTTTAGATTTGCTGACCAAACCTCGCTCTCATTTGCTCACTTTCATTCTTTGTTTTCCAAGTTGACACTCTGTATTCCTCTGTCTTTTGGGGGGGATGTTAATGATGTAACTAACAGTAATTATTAATTTTGTTAGTTAAGTAGTTAATCCGTTGAGGTATTAGCTAGCTGCTTTAACAGCTTTGCTATTTCTTTAAAATTCCTTTGTAATCTGTTACGGCCTTCTTGGCTTTCTCTCTATAAAAGCAACTCTTCAGCTTCTCAAATGGTGAGCTTGACAATTCACCATCTGTTCTTTTTCATATTTATTTTCAGCCTTTTGGTAAGGTAAGCTTTCCTGAGCTTTAACAAACAGATATGGTATCCTGCAAGCTTTAGGCATTTTTATTTATGATCCTATTATATAAAGCATGGATGGAAATGATTTAAAAAAAGTTGAGTCTTTATCTTCTACAAGTGTTCTCAAGATAGAAATGAACGAGTTATTTCATTGAAAAGTAATACACCTATACACTAGTAGGAAAACTATTATAGGAAATTATACAATTGGGAATAGTGATACACCTATATATACACACAACTTTGAAAACTAATATAGGAAATTATACAATTGTATTCTTGAATTGTTAGTTTTGCAATAGCAACCTCAGGACTTAGAAGTATTGATACATCATCAGGCATATTAGCACTAGTTGCTTATTATTTGGATATATGCAGGTCAGTCATCTCCAGAATTATAAGGAAACATATCTTTGGTAGCATGGATGAGCAAAAGTTTGCTGACAATCCTCAGTTGAAGCCGTCCGTAATTCTCACTGGAACTGCAAAGCAAGGTAGCGCTGGGCCTTCAGTTGGTCTTGTTGATGTTGGTGAGAGTGAAGGTGCTTACCTTTTCAGAGTTGCACTTCCTGGTATCAGGAAAGATCAAAGTAAGTATTCGGGTATTCATCATTGAATGTGCTCCCTTTAAATTCCTTGCTTTCTCAGATGATTTTTAATTGACTTGGATTAATATTTTAGATTAAAAGTATGCTAAATGAAGTTTATGAGATTCTAATTTATGTTTCATCTCAATGCGGTATTGGATAGAGAAGTGACCCCCAAGTTTAATGTTTTAACAGGCAACATAAAATGTGAGATTCAACGGGATGGAAGAGTCCATATTGAAGGGGTGATAAATGATGTAAGCCTTTTGAAGGATTCACCAACTGTGTACCATATGAAAGTTCAGCAACTCTGTCCTCCTGGACCGTTTACCATTTCGTTTAGCCTGCCAGGTCCTGTTGATCCCCGTTTGTTTTCTCCTAGTTTTCGACCTGATGGTATATTGGAAGTGGTGGTTATGAAGCACAGAATAATACCTCCAGAAGAACTTCCATGAACATTTTGTAGTTTGTAGTTTTCATGAACCTCCACAAGAATAATACCTCTCTCCCTCTCTTAGAAAATAAGTTTGTAGTTTTTTCTAGAACTTCTTTTATTATAGCCAAGTTGCAAAGACTACTGTATATAAATATATAAGAAAAGGATTGCTGCACTTTATCAATGTTGTGACTACTTTATTTTCTTTAATTAGCGTTCGCAAGTACCATATCTGTCCTAGGGGTGCAGGTTAAAGGTGTTTTAATAAGCTAATTTAATGATTGCGTATAAATAAGTTATAAACCATTTAATTTTTTTTGTTGTACAACTTAACTCTACTTAGTAGAATAATATAAGAGGTAAGTTGAGTTGGATTCATTATATTATAAACAAGATGAAATTATTGAATTTAGTGCATACACAAAAAAGTAATATATATATATAAAAAAGTAGTATTGTGTGAGAATTAATAATAGCAATTAATTTTTATTAGTGGTAGAAATAATAAAGTAACTATAGACTATATTTAATTAATGATTGTTTTGATTAATTCAAACTTAAGGTTATCACAATATAATATATGATAACATAAAATATATTTTATAAATGTAAAATATATTTTATGTATAAAAATTGTCTTAAATTTATAAGATCTTTTAAGAAATAGATTAGTTTAGGTTATATAAAATTAAAATATGTCCAACCCATAAAATTATGGCCTATCAGCCTAGCCTACTCTTAACATAACTTTTTATTATAAAAAATGGATTGAGTTAGTCGGTTGAGTGGTTTGGCTAATCTGTCGTACTAGTCTTATAACCAATCTAACGTCAAGAAAAGTGAAATAATTAAGAGTTAATAATTAAGAGTTGCAATTCAATCAAGATTTTGATTTTATTTCAATCCATGCATAAGAAATATAAGCTTGGTTGATACATTCAGTGGGATGCAGTCATTTTGTTGTCTTATCTTGGCCAGTCCCGGAAATCATACCCTTGGCTGATTCAAGGGTCTTTGAAACAGCTGCAGCTGCCCCAGCCAAGATGCCATCGCCACCCCCACAGCTTGCAGCATTGGGTTCCTTTCTAGTCAGGTGAATCACCTGTACGCCTTTCTTAGTAGGTTCTTTGCCTTCTTCTCCTGGCGGTGTTTGGTAATCAAATGTCTCCACCTTTTCAACTCTTGTTCCTTCGGTTAACTCTTCCTTTCCCTGCAATAACCAAAACACACAGGGTTCGTTTCTTACCTGTATTATTGTATTGTATTTGTATATATGTTGATGCAAATCAATACAATTAATTGGTGAAAAGAAAAATATACAACTTATTACCAAACGTAACATATTGCTATTAATTATATTAAAATAGAGGGTAGTTCTTGGAGAGTAACAGTGCACTCCTCTCGTTTTTCTTAAGTTTTAGTATTTTCAATTTTGTGTATGCACCGTAGACATCTCCTAAAATATATTATACAATTTATTATATATCATATATTAGATACAAGCAAGCAAGCAAGCAGACATAATAAACCATAATATATATGTATATACATGTCTTTATAATAATTAAAATAAAGGGTCGATCGATGAAAGAACACGAGTTTTCATTCAAACAACAAGATTATATGCATGGAAAGAGAAAAGAAATAAAGTTGAGTGTTTTACTCTTGAAGTGTTCATGTTTGCAGGATCCAAGTGAAAGCCCTCAACGCAATCAGTCTTTGCTGTAGAATTCATTGTGTCCATAGGATTGTCTTTGTAGCTTATCTCAATTTGTTATCTTTCTAAGGAGTTGATCAAAATCGGACACGTGTTGTATGAGGTGCAATTGCATGACACGTATCCCAAGGGTTTGCACGTGGCTTATTTAGTCTTTCCATATTTGGTTAGAAGATAATGACATGCTAATTGCCAAAAATTGGGATATTTTCGTACAGATACTTCCTAATATTATTTAGAGTGGGATATAACTTCGCTTTGCGTGGTTATTTACAAATTTTCTTATATATTTTTTGTAGTGATAGTCTTTTTTGAAATGATTATTTAGTAATAATTTAGTAATTATAATCTTCCTAATACATAGAGTAGGATATAAATTGCACCGTGGTTATTTATAAATTAACTAATATATCCGTTCTTCACGTCGTTAATTTAATTTTTTTAGTATTATAATAAATAGTTACTTAAAAATATAATTCTGTTATATAATAAAATAATAAATATATCATCTTATTTTATATTATTATTAATAATTTTATTTATTAAAAACTAAATGTACAATTATATTAATTATTATTTAGAATTATTTATAAAGAAGTTTAAAATTTATTATATGTATTTTAAATTACTTTGTTAAAAAAAATTATTTTTATAAACAAAAATAAATAGGGTGATGTAGAAAAAATTACGGTGTTCCCATAATGCATTATTTTTATATCTCAAATATTCAAAACTATTGTTATTATTGTATCTCACTTGTTGTCTCATTGTATCTCACTTATTTTCATCACATATCTCACCTGTTATCAACACTATATCTCATCCATTGTCATTACCGTAGTTCACTTGTAGTCGTTGTTGAAATATGTTTTACCAGGATCTAAATTTACTAACAAGTTTGTTTCAATAACATCTTAATATGAATTTCTAAAAAATGAAATTAAACACATATAAAGCTTCAGAAAACTTTACATTGGGTGCAGCGGAATAATATGTCTCCTTCCACTCAGATCTCTAACCCTTGTATCCTGTCTGTCGCAGAGTATCACCAAGATCTGAGTCCGAATGTCCTTCTCTTCAATCTAGATTCTTCACAATCTTCCACACTATGATTGAGATACCACTTGATGTGTGTGGGCACTCACTCTATCACTCAAGGGTTCAAATTTTTGAAGAAGAAAAGAGAGGGGAAAAGGTTCGACAATGACTATAGAATAGGAGGCTCAATTTTATTTGAAGACAAGAAATTTCATCCACATCATCTATTAAGTGTGAGCCATCACTATCTATTTATAGGTAGCCACTAGGTTTAAGTTAGGAATTATTAGGCATTAAAATAATAGAAAAAATAGGTGTAAAATACTCTCTATAGTGGTCAGCCATGGGTTAATGGGCCCCACTTAGGTATTTTTCTATTTTTGACAATTTTTCTTTATTTTCTCAAAAACGCTAATTTTTCAATTCTAACAATTTAAATGCCAAAAATAATTATTCAATAATTAAAATTAATTATCAAATAAAATTGCCATTTAATATATTTATTAATTAGACTTAATAAAGTCTTCCAATTAATAAATAAAACCTAGAATCTTTTCTTCACAATCAAGCCCTTGCTTAGTGAAAATTCATAAACTAGACATAGTCTAATTTTAGAATTATAATTGATTAATTAAAATCAATTATCTGAGTCTTACAAGCAGTATGGTCTCAACTAGTATGGGGACCATGGGCCTATACAACTGAGCTTCCAATAAGCCGAACTAATATTTACCAAGTAAATTCTTTAACTTATTAATTTCTTGCTGCATCCACTCATAGAACGTGGAATGACACTCTCAGTCATATAGAACACTCTATATGTTCTACCATATAGATACGCTATCAACATTTAACCATCGTTATTATCTCAATAATCAAAGATCCTCTATGGATGATTTACACCGAGTAGGAATAAATTTACCGTTTCACTCCTCAATATATTTTATCCTTAAAACACTTAACTTCCTGTAAATGATATTTTAGTGAAATATAATCACTGAAATAAGAGCTCTTCCATTTACCTCTATTAAGCCAAGCTCGAAGGAAATCATTGTTTCACTTCTTTGTCCTAAAAGAAGCTATAGATTCCATATCTATGTTTAGCGCTCCCACTCAATCACACTATCATGTTCTCAAAATGTATGTATCACCCTGACCATAAAGTAGGTTTAACTAACAAATCAAAGAACATGAATAACACTCCTGAGATTGAACCTAAGCATATAAGGATTAAGATATTTTGATCTAAGATCAACTAGTGATATTGACTTAGAAAGATACAACAGTAAGATTATAATATCTTAACCAAGATCAATATCGGTCCAGTCCAATGTATACTCCATACATTCGAAACTAGTATACTTTGCCAAGGTTCTTGAAGGAACATCATAACACTTATGCAAAGTGTAAGTACACTTCATCGCTGATTATCACATCAGTGTAAATCCAAAGCACTGATGAAACAGGGACTTTGTCTTTCGAAGCATATAATCACAATCACATTCCACTGTGTTGACATCACTGTAATTGTAAATGACTATATGTTCTGGACTTAACAGATTTTGTATATATATTAAACCACAATCATGAAAACTACATGTAAACATAGATGACTTCTAATCTTTTATTGATAACAAATTAGATTAGATTGAAATGGGTTTTATTTAGGGCATAAAATCCCAACAAACTCCCACTTGCACTAACATAAAACAAGTTGTGCATTTCAATCAATCTATTGTCTTGATCTTCATATCAAGTGTAGTATATTTGACTCAACCCAAAATTTCTGAAACCATGTTCATAAAACATTATGCAACATTATTTGCTATAAGCATTACTCATCAAGGGATACTGAAATCCTTACTGCTTATTAAGTACATCTGAATAAACAGAAGACATATCTCTCATTCTTCTAAAGAATGAATAGAGATAACAGTGTAGAATTTTCTTCAGTTGAATAACTTTCTGGTAATTTTGAATTTATAAAGTTATATATCTTCACTGATGGAGCTTGAATTATTATAGATGGGTTTTAACACTCCTTTAGAATAACTCCTCCACACCCAGAGTAACCACCATCTCGGATTCTTTATGAGTTGGTGTAGATATAAGGACTTCTAATATATACATCCCTATTATCTAACATATAGGTCACTTTATAAATCTTTCTTGACTGTCCCTTAATGTTCCATGTTTGATTACATCTCAGATGACTCCCACTCAATAGTAAGAGTCTAGTTAAATTCATACATAGTAGTACATTTAACCTCTTACTATTGTTTGAGGGATATCTTGTTGTGACATATTATTTTAGTCTGAAAGTGTAAGTTCCTACTAGACTAAGTCATCAACATAGCAATCTAGTATTAGCATTAATGCAAAATACTTGCTTAAGATTAAGTAATCATTAGAGATACCATAAAATTTTATGAGGATTAGGAATTTTTGCCCAAGTCATTAGAATAGACTATGCAAGAATTCTACTATCTTATTCTCATAATCCTGATAAGTTATTTCTATCCTTATGAATGGTTAGATTTACTTTCTCAGTAGTGTTCTAAAGTTCTTATCACAAGTGTCAACCAAATGAAGATGGGTTTAGAATTTTTAAAATTCTCCCACTCAAATAAGGTAGTGTGATACAATGTCAAAGAACTTTATTGGTATCCATTTCTATTACAACAGTAAATATTAAATGGAACATAAATAAAGATCAAGAATATATTATGATAATTGGCTAATTTATTATATTACATCCATGTTTAAAAAAATGTGTGACAAAGAGTACTGTGGTGTATTGAATATAGTCTAGAGTTCACAATGAACTATATATTTCAATAGTATAGTCCACCCCTAAGTATGTAGAGATTATGATCCACCCCTAAGGGATATAGAGATCATGGTCCATCTCTTAGTGATATAGAGATCATGTGGAGTTATGAATATAATCCAGAGTTCAATAGATATAAAAGATCGTTGAATTGCATGTTAATCTTAACTTTTTCCACCCATATCAGATCAAAGATCTTTCTATTAAACTAATTCTTAATAATTGTTATAGAATTAACAATTATTCATAAACATAGAATTTAAATTCTAAGTATTTATGTAGTATTTACTCTTTGCAGAGTTGAATATACTATAGAATTTGTATCAATAATAAAACACATACACATACAAATATAAAAACATAAAAATATAATTGGTACTGGCATACACAAGATACAGTAAATGAAGCTCAATTCATAAATGCAATTCATTTTTCAAACATAGAAAACTTTATTATAAAATTCTCCAAATAAAAGGAATTGTCTGCAACAATATGAAAAATAGGGAATAAAAATCCCAAACTAATAATTGAAATCCAAATTTTTCTGAAACTAAAACAATTAATTCAAAAATAATAAAAGAAGTTTTCAAGCTTCATCTTCATCTTGGACTATCTCCATCCATCTGTCCAACCATTCGATTCAACTCGCTAAGATAGCATCTGAGTTCAAGCAGCTGGAGCTGAAATAAGAAGAAAAACAAACAAACATGGTTAGTAGGTCTAGAATTAATAATCCAAGTGGATAATAATTCTCTAAAACTCATGAGTTTATAAGAAAAGAAATACCTTGTTTCTTTCCTAGAAATTTAGGGCATTAGGGTTTCCAGTGGCCCTTTTCATTGCAATAGAATCATTTTTCTTTTGGTATATCACCAGTAGTAGCAGCCTTTTTCTTTTTAACTGTTTTCACAGCTTGAACAAGCTTCTTGCTATTCTTCCACTTCTTCTTGTTCTTGGGTTTGGAAGTAGAGGCAAAGTTTTCCTCAGCCTTAGCCGCCCCATTGGCATTCCCAGAATTATGAGCTTTAGATCCCTTTTGCTGTGGTCCTCCAATCAAATTTTCAAATGTCTGAAGGTCGTTAACCAACTCGTGAAAGTCTTGTTCCTTCTTATTCATGACATAATTTGAAGTGTAAGGTAGAAAGGCTAGAGTCAGACTATTCAAGATTAGACTTACTTGAGTTGTCTGATCCATAACAGCTCCATGATTCTGAGCTTCCTGAAAATAACTTGCCATTTGGAGAAGGTGATCACGCACGTTCTGATGAGGATTCATTCGTGCATTGATGAAATTCCTTGTCGCTTCAAAACGAGATTGGATTGATGCCATCCCGAATAGTCTAGTTAACTGGTTCATGATTTCTGCAGCCGTGTCAGTGTTGGCAAACCTCGTTTTCAAGGTGTCAACCATGTTGGAAAGCATGAAGTATCGAGCTTTGTTGTTGGCATTCTGCTAACGCTCGTACTTCTCCTTTACAGCTTTGGTTGCGTTATCACCCGGCTGCTCAGGAGACGGTTCAGTTAACACAAACAGGGTATTTTCACCAATTAGAGCAATGTTAATGTTCTCTCTCCATTTGGGAAAGTTAGATCCATTCAGCTTATTATCAGTGAACAGTGACACCATAGGGTTGGTCATTGTCATGTTGGATACTACAAATAACAATAAATAGAATTCAAGTAAGGTTCAACACAAAATCTCATTGAAAAATTATTAGCACATAGCAAGTAGGAATGACAAGTGAAAATACTAAAACATATAATCCTAAATAATTTCCAAGGTTTTCAACAAATTGATATCAGTGTCCCGTTTAGGCAAGAGTCAAAGTTACCATCCATTGAATAGAGTTGTCAGCTCATCTAAAATGATAAACATTCTAGCAACCTTTTTATTCGATCAAGATGAGAATCCAGCGTTGTCTCGTTTAGGCGAGAGTCAAGGTTATTCTCTCTTATGAGCTTCTACCGTTGTTTTATACTTTTGTAAGCCTTACTAATAGTCGCCACCATTAGGGTGATCCATACTAAAAATAAACACTTACAAATAGTACTTATCTTTCGAGATTCTACGGCGTTCAATTTCTAATGAACGTTCCTCCATTAGGGAGGATTACTCACTAAAACCATAACTATGCAGAACCAACAATAGAGATCGAATATCCTAATAATAGTAAAGCTCATTATTTAAAATGTATTTTCTTCTAATATTATTTCAATCTATTTATTTTTAAATATATATTATTTTATTAAAATTTCCAATTTAGAATAAAATTCTAAATATAAATTTTAATTTAATATTTATAAAATTATACTTAGATGGATATAAAAATAAAATGAATTATTTCTATCTTTGTAATAATTTTCAATAAATATTTAGAAAATTATTCAATTAAAGTTGTATCAAAATTAATTTAAATTAATTTCTAACTCAAATTTAATTTTCTATAAATATATATTGCATTTCGCAAGTGTATTTAAAATTAAATACAATTTTTTGAAATGCTATAAAATAAAATAAATCCTGAAAAATTATTCTAATTTTATGTTGGTCCAAAATTAATAAAAAAATTAATTTTCAACTAAAATATAATTTTCCTATTTAATTAAATATTAAGAAAATTTAAAATATTTAAGTATCATGATGAAAATAAACTTAAATATTAATTTTCTTTTAAATTAAATATTACTAGAAAAATACTTCAAGCAAAAAAGATAATATCTATCTAGACTTTCATTGACTAATTAATTCATTTTCTAATTATAATATATTTTAATTCATTTATTTTTATTTAATCATTAAATGAAAAAATCATTGATTTAAGTTGATCCAAAATTAATTAAAATAAATAATTAATTTTCAACTTTAATTTATTTTTCAAAAAAAATTCAAAATTTCTTACATTATAAATGCAATTTCGAAATTAATGATTAACAAAATAAAATAAAATATATTTTAAAAATTATTCAAATTTAAGTTGTTAAAAAAAAAATCTCCAACTTAAAATAATTTTCTATTTAATTAAAATTCATGAAAATAATAATATTTAAGTATCATGATGAAAATCAACTTAAATATTTAATCTTCAATTTAATTAAATGTATTAAATACAAGAATTAAATAATTAAGTTTAAAAGAAACTTAATTATTAATTCTAATTTAATACTAGGAAAATATTTTTAAATTAAGTTGGTCCAAAATTAATTAAAATAAATAATTAATTTTCAACTTAAAATATTTTCCTAATTAAATATTAGAAAAAAATAACTAGTACTAGAAATAACTATATAGAATATATTTCAATTAACTAAGTATTTTTCTAAAATTAACTTTAAAATATTAAATGAAAAATAAATTTCATATATTTTAAAAGTTAATTATGTTGCTAATTCAATTTTAATTAGGTTAGACTAATATAATTAACCTAATACAATTATTTAAATAAGGAAAATGGGCCTTCACACTTGGGGTGGTTCATGTGGGGGAGGGCTCGGTTCAGTATGTCGTACCCACTGCTATTGGCTCCCTAACTCTCACACAAGGCCCAAAGGAGAGGAATTTAACCTTTAAATAAACAATTGTTATTAATTGAATAAGCCCAATTCTAATTGGACCTAAATAAAATTACCTAAGTGAAATTTTATTTTAGCAACCTAGTCCATTTACTTAGTAAAACTTAAATGGGCTTCCTATATGCATCTAAGCCCAATAGCAAACATATAGGCTCACACATGTCAAATAATTTGGATGGGCCCTATCATTTTACTAGGTTTACACAGATGAAAAAAATTGCAAAATTTATCTGTTACAAATTATTTATAAGATCTATTGACAATTGGACTATGATTAAAATCAAATCATTGGATCTGTCAACAAGTTAATCATAGGCATTTAGATCAAATAAATAATAGGTTAGTAAGTTTTTCTTTTTTGAATATATATAATATAATAATCAAACAATACAAACAAACAAGTAACTGATCTGGAAAATCTAGAAAGTAGGTTAAAATATCTCAATTTTAAATTTAAAAAAAAATTAAAATTTAAAATAAATATCTTAACTAGAATTTAAATTTAGGTTGTTAGAGAATATTTTAAAAAATTCAAAATTTAACAAACTCTTAAATTTCCTAAATCCTAAGTTAAAATAAAAAAATATCAAACCAACTTTTCAAATTTCAAGTTTATTCAAAAATTTAAATTTGTTTAAATTTCTAATAAGATAATATAATATTATATCTTGGATATTAAAACTAGATATTCCTAATATTATATTCTAAGTCTTATAATTTAATAAATTCAAATATTACAAAATAAACTATTTGAAAAATAAGATATTTTTATATGGTTAGAATATTTTCAATTTTATTAAAAATAATAAAATAAAACAAGTTTGAAAAAATTTATAGTTTGAAAACCTAAAAATTTCTATTCAAACCTAAACTAACCAATTTTTCAAATCTTCATGTTATTTTGCCAAAATATAATTTTAATAAAAAAATGTCTAATAAGATAAAATGTTAAACCTAATATATTCCTAATCTTATAATTTTAATTAATAAAATATATTTCAAAAATAACAAATTTGAAAAAAAAATAATACGGTTAGCAAATTTTGAAATTTGAACAAGATTAGTTAAAAAAAAAATTAATATCTAAGTAAGATCATTCAAATTTAATAAATAAAATTTAATATCTGATCTTATAATTAAAATAAATGAAATAATCTAAAATTTCAAAATTAACCATAAGACTATTTTTGTGAGAAATCAAATTTTCAAAATTCAAAGCCTACTAATATCTAAAACTAATTTTAATTAATTAAAAAAATTAATAAAAATTAATTTTATTCTGAAAATTAGATTTTTAATTGAAAATTCAGATTCTACACAAAATTCTACCAAAAATTGGCTTTTGTTTCAATGAAAAACAATTTTTGAATCAAAAGATATGAAGAAAACAAGTTTGAGGATTGCATACCCCTGCGCGCGCGGAAAGGGGAGAATCAGCCGAGACAGAGGCTGCAAGCAGCCTCATTTGATGGAGGGGCACGGGCGTGAGAATCCATTCAGACAGGGGCTGTGTCCGAGAAACCTCGGTCAGCGCCTTTTCTGAACGAGCGGCTGTCCGAGCGTCCCAAAGCCTCGTGCGCGCGCGTGTGTACATTCAAATCCTCATATTTTCGTTCAAATTTAAAAAATCATAACTAATTCATAAAAACTCCAAATTAGGTTTTGTAAAAGCCTAAATTTATTAATTTTTGGTCTACTTTCCAGAAAAAATAATTCTAGATTGAAAAAAAAATATTTCAGTAACATACATTGTAAAGACTCGGTTTGACCGAGTCAAATTTGTTTATATATATGTAAAATAATAATAAAATAATATATATATGTATATTAAAAAAAAATTGAAATTATATACAGAACGTTTTTCTCTCTCTCTCTCTCTCTCTGTCTATCTATCTATCTTTCTTTCCTTCTCTCTCTTCAAATACGAAAAGAAAAATAATAACCCATAAACCTCCATAACCACCACCACTCCGGCGACCTATCTCCGGCCACCGCCCGACCTCACGCGCCAGACTACTCCGACCTCCTAGTGCCGGCGACCTCACACCCCAAGCGGCGCCGCTCCTCTCGCCGTCGTTAGCTTAGGATCGCAAGTCAAAGTTTGGGGTTTCAAACTTTGAACGGGTTTTCCGGTCACCTTCGGCGTTCGTTTGACGAGAGGTTTTCACCACTACACTCAGCTCGTCGAGGAGAACAACCTACACTAAACCATTTTTCCCGGTTCACAACTTTTTCCGGTGACATTTTTGTAGCTCCGCCCCTTTCCGGCGACTTTCCGGTGACCTCGTGTACCGTTTTGACAAACGGTTGGCATGAGTGTGATCTACTCGTCGAGGTGGTCGTTTTGATATATACTACTCCTATTTTCGGTGATATTTTCGGTACACCAATTTTTACCGCCACCGATTGTTAATGTGCACCGCTTAGGTGAGGCTTCGGGACTCCAAATTTTAAATATAGTCATATTATATGTCGTTGGACTCGGTTTTGAACGCAGAATGCGATAATGATAATTATTTAACCATTAGGTGGTATAGGTGAAAGTAATATGTAAGTTTGGACTAAACAATTGGAGCTCGGGACTTGAGAGCTTAAGATCGTCTTTTGGAAAAATTTTAACGACTCGGGAGAGGTAGGGACTCAACTTGATTATTGGACTTGATTTTTATATGCGTTGTATAACATTGGACATATTCCAATTTTTATGATTTACAAATTGTTTGAAAAATTGAAAACTTAATCTGCATATTTTCTGGACTGTTCTGGGGCACTGAGTGCCAAATATATTTTTGTGTGCAAATATTTATGCAGGTTATGATTTTTTTGGGTTTATTCAAAATACAGCTGTTATGCTGCTGAATTTTCTAGAAAATAAAAAGGAATATGTTCTTTCGTTATGCTTATTATTTGCATGCTTTGGTTATATTAATGAGAGCCATGTTGATCATGTTCGGTGCATATTGTTGTTTCACGACCTAGTCTTTGTGTCATCATAGGTAGATCAGGTGTGCACTCACCTGTAGGTGAAAGACCTAGAATCTGTACAGGGAGTGAATTAAATCTGAGTCCCGGTATTTATGGTGGATATCAGATGCGACTACCCAGTTTTGGATGCCGTTTTCTATGATTTGGTATTGAGAGCTAGGGGTCTAGTGGACGGTGTGATATGCATTTGACGTTTGATTTGTGATTATTTGTGGCATCTCTATTTTATTTGTACATATTGATACTGTTGATGAGACATTTTATTTTTATAAAGCTAACCATGTAGGAATTTTATTAAACCAAGGGTCCTTTGATATTAGTTGTTTTCCTACTGGGCTTTATAAGCTCACCCCCTATTTTCTCCCATTCCAGGAACTCATTTTGGTACTAGTGGATGAGGATGGTACCGTTGGGAAAGGAATGTCGTTATTAGTTTAGTCATATTTTACTCTTTCACCTTCTAATGAGACTGATTTTGTATTTAAGGACAAATGGATGGTCTGGATGACTTAAATTAGCTATGTACTAGTTAGAGATGAGAAATGATGGATGTTAGGTATTATTTTGGTATTTTATTGACTTATTAAATCTATCTATTTGGTGATTACATAACTGTGGGGATATTACTATTCTCTTATATTGATGAGTGGTCCTGATTTTATTACTAATATTTTCTTATTAATATAGGAGTTAATCCATATCTTTTAAATTAGTATTTTGTAATATAAATAAAAGGATCATTTATAAGCTTTATTTTCCTACAAGGGTCAAAGTGTGACCTTTGACCACCCAAGTTATGGATATTACACATCTGCCACAGCCTAGGGCTCGGGTCGTGACAGAAAAATGGTATCAGAGCACCGGGTTCAATTACCTCAGAGTGTGTCACCAAATAGTTTAGATTTATTTTAAATAATAATAGTAATAAATATCTTGGTATTTATATGTATAAGGCATATTTATATTATTAGCATCAAATCCTCACTAACTGAGTAGCTTTTGGTTCTCAGACCTAAGAAAATGCCTCCAAAAGGAAAGAAGACAAGGAGAACGGTTGGAGAAGACGCCCCTCAAGCTAATGTCCAACCTCCACAAGCTGAATTCCCTATGAACGCCCTTCTCGAAGCCTTAAAAGCTATTCCCGCACAACAGATGGATCCTGCCGCTCGACAGAGTCATCATTTCCAAGTCTTTCATCGGATCCAAGTGCCCGAATTTGAGGGCTGACAAGATCCCATGGTAGCTGAAAGGTGGTTGAGGAAAATAAAGAAAAATTTCAACATAATAGGAACACCTGAGGAATACCAAGTTACTTTCGCTGTGTCCAAGTTAGAGGGTGGTGCAGTAGATTGGTGGGAGACCTTGTCCAGGACAATGGAAACTGATGGGATGACTTGACGAGAATTTGAGGAAGTTTTCAGGGAACAATATTTTAGTCCATCTCACAGGAGGGCTCTTATTGGAGTATTTGATGGTTTAAGACAAGGGGATATGACTGTGAATGAATTTTACATGAAGTTTGTAGAGCTATCCTCTTATGCATATCCTGGTGTTGTTGATCAACCCTTGGTGATTGAACAGTTCATGCGTCGTTTGAGGCCTGCGATACGTGGTCCAATAGCCCCTTTGACCTTTAACAACCTGAATGAGTGTGTGACAGCAGCCTTGCGAACTAAGGCTCATGTAGAAGGGAATGAGAAGAAGAACACAAGCAGAGGAAGAGGAAATGACCGAAAGATGACCAAGAAGAATCAAGGACAGTGGTCCCAAGGACAACAATTTAGTGGGGGTAGCACTAGTAGTGGTTCATCTGGAAAGACTCGTAGTGGACCATATGGGTGTTTCAGTTGTGGTCAACAAGGTCACAAGACGAAAGATTGCCCGCAACGACAACAAAGATTTCAAGCATCTCATGGAGGACCCATAGGGAGCTATGTAGAGTCTACTCCTTTTCATGGACAGCCCAGGACAAACCAGTCTCAGTCTTCATCCTATGGTTTCACACCCCAATTGGGCCAGAAGTCTCAGTATCAACATCAGTTCAGGCCACAAGGTTCAGGGTTCAACATGGGGTACTCACAAGGTTTCCAAACTCCTGCTCCTAGTGGGAGTCAAAGAGGGTACAATCAAGGTGGAGGGTCTGGTGCAAGTACAAGCTATCCTAGTCAGGGAAGGGGCAAGGCAAAAGCAAAGTCATCCGCTCAAGCCTACGCTCTTGGGGTTGATGATGTACACGGCGGTGCTGACCAGGGAGTTGTTGATGGTATAGTTCTTATCTCACACTCTTGGGCTCATGTGTTATTTGATACGGGTGCATCGCATTCCTTTATATCTTTGATGTTTGCTAGTATGTTGGGTTTGAGTTGGGAAACTTTTAGTCCTGCATTGCATTTGAGTGTACCTATGGGGGGACATGGTGAGGTATCCACCATATGTAGGTCAGTTTGTATTGTGTTCGAGGGACACAAGTTGTCTGGAAACTTACTAGTGTTGCCTATGGGGAAATTTGATGTAATTCTTGGTATGGATTGGTTGTCTAAATACCAAGCTATTGTGGATTGTTCACGTAAAAGAGTGACTCTTTTAATCCCTAGTGGTGATTTCATTGTTTATCGAGCCAACACGAGTGCAGTGAGACAAAATCCTATCTTAAGGGCATGTTTAGGTGGAAAGAGAAACTTAGAGTGTTATGGGAATCTGTTTGCGATCGATGATGAGTCTAGGAATTTAGACCAGTTCCCTTGGATATCAGTGGTTAGTGGTTTTCCGGATATGTTTCCAGAGGATTTACCAGGGTTACCACCTGATAGGGAGATCGAGTTTTGCATTGATTTGATTCCCGGAGCTCAACCAGTTTTTATTGCACCTTATCGCATGGCACCTGCAGAGTTGGTTGAATTGAAAAAACAATTAGGGGAGTTAATGGATAAGCGCTACATCAGACATAGTACTTCTCCATGGGGAGCTCCAGTCTTGTTTGCCAAGAAAGCTGATGGGACTTTGCGACTTTGTGTCGACTATAGAAAGCTGAATCAGATGACAATTAAAAACAAATATCCTCTACCGAGGATTGATGAATTATTTGATCAACTTGGTGGTTCAAAGTTCTTTTCAAAGATTGATTTGAGGTCAGGCTACCATCAATTGAGGATTAGGGAAGAAGATATCCCTAAGACTGCTTTCAGGACACATTATGGACACTTTGAGTTTTTGGTAATGCCATTTGGGTTAACGAATGCACCTGCTGCATTTATGGATCTTATGAATAGAGTCTTTAGACCTTTCTTGGATAAGTTTGTGGTGGTATTTATTGATGTTATCTTGGTGTATTCTAAGACACGTGAGGATCATGCTGAACACTTGACAACAGTATTACAGACATTGAGAGATCATCAATTATACGCTAAGAAAGAGAAGTGTGAATTTTGGATGACTGAAGTCAAGTTCTTGGGCCATGTAATTTCTCAAGATGGTATCACCGTTGATCCTGCAAAGATAAACTCTATTCTACAGTGGGAAAGACCAAAGAATGTCACTGAAGTTTGAAGTTTTCTTGGGTTGGCAGGCTACTACCGTCGCTTTGTCGAGAATTTCTCACGAATTGCTATGCCTTTGACAAAGTTAACAAGAAAAGAAGTAAAGTTTGTGTGGGATGATAGTTGCGAAGAAGCTTTTAGAGAATTGAAGGAAAGATTAACTTCAGCGCCTATTCTCACTGTTCCTAATAGTGAGGAACCATATGTGGTATTCACTGATGCTTCAGGTACTGGATTAGGAGGTGTCCTCATGCAAAATGGCAAGGTGGTTGCCTATGCTTCTCGATAATTGAAACCACATGAGAAGAATTACCCTACGCATGACCTAGAACTTGCTGCGGTAATCTTTGTCTTGAAAATTTGGAGATGTTATTTATATGGCGTAAAGTTTGAGTTATACTCAGATCATAAGAGCTTGAAGTATCTTTTTACTCAAAGGGACTTGAACTTGAGGCAAATAAGATGGGTTGAGTATATGGAAGACTATGATTTCACTTTGCAGTATCACCCCAGGAAATAATGTAGTAGCTGATGCACTAAGTAGAAAGCCTCATAGTACTTTGGCATGTTTGGCTCTTGAGGACTGGAAAAGGACTATCACAATGGGTGATTATAACTTGCAATACTATGAAGGGGAAGAAATAGCTTGTATCTCTAACTTAGTGGCTACACCAGTACTACTTCAACAAGTTAAGCAACGTAAGTGGCAAGATGAGAAATTAAGACTTATTTGGAACCGAATCCAGGATGGTGAGCAACTAGATGGGTGGACAGTTAATGGTGAAGGGTACCTATACCATATGGGAAGACTAGTTGTTGCAGATATCCCTGAACTTAGGGAGACCATTTTGATTGAGGCCCATAGATCCAAATTCGCTGTACATCCGAGAAGTACAAAGATGTACCAAGATTTAAAGAGACAATATTGGTGGGAAGGAATGAAAAGAGATGTGGCCAGCTATGTAGCTAAGTGTATAGTATGTCAGCAAGTGAAGGCTGAGCATCAGAGACCCTCAGGTTTACTTCAACCTTTGCCTATACCAGAATGGAAGTGGGACAAGATTACCATGGACTTTGTTACTGGGTTGCCATTGACACCTTTGAAGCATGACGTTGTTTGGGTTATTATTGATCGTTTGACTAAGTCTGCCCATTTTATTCCAATCAGGAAGGATTACAAGCTTACCAAGCTAGCTCGACTTTATGTAGACAATATAGTTCGACTACATGGAGTACCTTCAAGCATTGTTTCTGATAGAGATCCTCGATTTACATCAAGGTTTTGGAAGGCCTTGCAACAAGCCTTAGGGACTGAACTTCACTTGAGTACTGCCCACAATCCACAGACAGATGGTGTTGGAAGTTATTTTACCAGGATCTTAGATCTACTTACAAGTATGTTGATTTAACAACCTAAATATGAACTTCTAAAACGATATGAAATTAAACACATAAGAGTATCAGAAATCTTACAGTGATTGCAGCGGAATATATGTCTCCTCCCACTCAGATCTCTAACCCTTGATTCCTTTCTGTAGCAGAGTATAATCAAGATCTGAGCCCGATAGTCCTTCTTTGTTGTTTCTGAATTCTACACAACCTTCCTCACTATGATTGAGGTATTACTTGATGTGTGTGGGCACTACTCTAACACTTATACATTTCGAAACAGTGAAGGAATAGAGAGAGAGAGGGTGGCGGCTTAGAGAGAATTTTCTGAGAGAAAATTCTTTCAGAATAATGCTGTGAAAAGGTTGTACAGTTGTATGCAACTCTGAAGCCTTTGCCTTCTATTTATAGAAGACCACCAAGGGCTTATGATTGACATTTGGAATTGAAAAAATCAAAGGGAAAAGGAAGCTAAGTGGCCGGCCTAGGCAATGTGGAAACAAGGCTTGCCACTTTTCCAACTTTCCTTTTCCTACACTGATAGTTTCCTGTTTTGTGAAAAACTGTCAATTCCATTGTTCAACCATATTAATGACAAATCTAATTATTTAATAATTAAAATTAATTATCAAATAATATATTATCATTTATTTTATTAATAATGAAACTAATTAAAGTTTCCTAATTAATAAATATGCCCTTCAAAATCTCTATTAACTGTTTTGCCCTTAATAAGTGATTAATTCTCAAACAGACAAGTCCATCTTGAGAATTTTTAATTGATTAATTAAAATCAATTAAATGAGTCTTACAAGTAATATCATCTCAACTAGTGAGGGGACCATGGGTCTATATATCCGAGCTTCCAATAAGCAGATCTAGAATTTACCACTTAAATTCACTGACTTATTAATTCTTCGTTGAATCCACACATAGAACTCAGAATTGCACTCTCAGTATATAGAATGCTCTATATGTTCCACCATATAGACACATTATTAGTTATCCATTGTTATAATCCTAATGTGATCAATGATCCTCTATATGGATGATTTACATTGTAAAAGGACTTAAAATTACCGTAACACCCTACAATGTATTTTATCCTTAAAACACTTAACCCTGTATAAATGATATTTCAACTAAGTGAAATGAGTACTCAATCATTTATCTCGTTTGGTTAAGCTCGAAGCAAATCACCCTTTGCTTACTATTCGCCAGATAGAAGCTATAGATTCCATATTTATGTTAGCGCTCCCACTCAATCGCACTACCGTGTTCCCAAAATGTATGTATTGCCCAGACTAAAGATTAGGCTTAACTAACAAATCAAAGAACACGAATAATACTCTTGAAATTAAGCCTAACCATATCAGGATTTCGATCATGTGATCTAGGATCAACTTATGATATTGAATTGAATAGATGTTTACGGTAAGTTTCAAAATCTAATTCAAAGTTCAATATCGGTCCATTCCAATGCATACTCCATGCATCCAACTTGAGCTTTACTTTAACCTATGTTCTGGAAAGAACATAACATTTCTCCAAATGTAAGTAAACTCTGTTGTAGATTGTCATATCAGTGAAACCCAGTGTTCTGATAAATCTAGGAATACTTTATTCACATAGTCATGTTTATTTTCCACTGTGTTGACAACACAATAAACATGATCAAGTATGTGAAAAGGGTTTGGATGAATTTATAAATCAAATAGACAAGCAATTGATTAAGTGAACCAAAACATACACAGGTGAATGAAAAATTACTTCTGTTACTTTATTGATATTGAATAATCTGGATTACATTGAAACATAGTTTTATTTAGGGCATAAAACCCAACAAACTCCCACTTGCACTAATATAAAACAAATCAGTACATTTCAATTAATCCTAAATTCTGACGGTGCTTTTCGAATGAAGTTTGCCAAGACTTTGGTGAATGGATCTGCCAAGTTATCCTGCGTATCCACTTTCTCCACCAGTACATCCCCTCTTGCCACATATTCGCTGATAATATGATACTTTCTTTCTATGTGCTTACTTCTCTTGTGGCTCCGAGGTTCCTTACTGTTGGCTATAGCTCCAGTGTTATCACAAAGCAGGACTAGAGGCCTTTTCATTCCAGGAACTACACCAAGACTGGTGAAGAACTTCCTAAGCCAGACAACCTCTTTAGCTGCTTCAGCCGCAGCTATGTATTCTGCCTCCATGGTAGAATTCGAAATCGCGGTTTGTTTAGCACTTCTCCAAACCACTGCTCCACCCCCAAGAGTAAACACCATCCCAGATGTAGATTTCCTGTCTTCAAGACATCCCTGGAAATCTGAGTCTGTATAGCCTAAGGGATTTAAAGCACCACCCTTGTAGACTAATACATAATCTCTTGTACTCTTTAAGTATTTCAAAATATACTTAACAGCATTCCAATGTACCCTTCTGGATTTGGTGATACTGCTCACGATTCCAACTGCATAGCAGATGTCTGGTCTAGTGCATAGCATAGCATACATTAGACTTCCAACTGCAGAAGCATAAGGAATTTTTGCCATGTCTTCTATCTCTTGAGGATCAGTAGGACACTATTCCTTAGATAGACGGATACCATGTCTAGAGGGCATGTTTGCCCCTTTGGTATTGGTCATGGAAAATCTCTCTAGAACTTTGTCAATGTAAGCTGTTTGAGAGAGAGCAAGGGATCTGTTCTTCCGGTTTCTGACAATCTGAATACCAAGAACATAGGCTGCCTCACCCAAGTCTTTCATGTCGAATTGAGTGGCAAGCCATTCCTTGATGTGAGTCATTTTCTTGACATTGTTTCCAATGATCAAAATGTCATCAACATAAAAGACCAGGAATACTACTACTTGGTTTTCCTTGAGTTGGTAAACACAAGGTTCATCTTCATTCTGATGAAAGCCGTAGGTCTTGATGATCTCATCAAACCTTTTGTTCCATGAGCGAGAAGCTTGCTTAAGCCCATATATGGACCTATTTAATTTGCAAACTTTATTCTTCTGCCCAGGAAGAACATAACCTTCTGGTTGCTCCATATAGATGGTTTCTTCAAGAAGCCCATTAAGAAAGGTTGTCTTGACATCCATTTGCCAAATTTCATAATCTAAAGCGGCAGCTATGGAGAGAAGAATTCGGATGGATTTGAGCATGGCAACAGGACTAAAAGTTTCCTCATAGTCCACACCTTCTCTTTGGGTATAACCCTTGGCGACCAGTCTAGCTTTGAAAGTTTCGACTTCGCCTCTAGCACCTCTTTTCTTCTTGTAGACCCATTTACATCCAATTGGACGAAAATCTTCAGGTGGTTCTACATATTCCCAGACTTTGTTTTTTTTCATGGAATCCATTTACGAATCCATCTTTAGGCTAACCATCGCTTCCGTTGCGGACTTGCCATTGCCTGTTTATAGGTCAATGGGTCGTCATCAATATCGTCACCAACGACCATATTGATTTCACCATCCAAGCCATAACGAGATGGTTTTGTAGAAACCCTCCCACTACGACGAGGAGCGGTGACTTTCTGAACAGGAGCTTTAGTAGTACTTTTCTCAGTTGCTACAACTGAGGGAGTGGGATGTTCCTCTTCTTGAGTAGAAGAAGATGGTACATTTGAAGGAACAGTATCTGTGAGCATTTCCTCTAATACAATTTCACTTTTCGGTTTGTTGTCTTTCATATAGTTGTCTTCAAGGAAAGTAGCATTTGTAGAAACAAATACTTTGTTATCCTTGTAACTATAGAATAGTCCACCCCTAGTCTCTTTAGAATTTCCGACAAACATGCAAACCTCAGTTTGCGATTCCAGTTTGCCTTCTTTCTTTCTTAAGACGTGAGCAGGGCACCCCCAAATCCTATAATGGCGCCAACTAGGTGTACGACCATTCCATAGTTCGACGGGTGTCTTAGGGACTGCTTTAGATGGAACAACATTTAAAATGTCGTTTGCCATTTGAATAGCATATCCCCAGAAGGACGTAGACAGAGTTGAGTAACTCAGCATAGACCTAACCATTTCTAAGAGAGTGCGATTTCTTCTTTCTGCAACTCCATTCTGCTGTGGAGTGCTTAGGGCAGTATATTGGGATTCAATTCCAAGTTCAATTAAATGATCTTTGAACTGCATATCCATATATTCTCCACCCCTATCAGTTCGCAAGATCTTTAATGTTTTACCTAATTGGTTTTGAGCCAACGCATGAAATTCCTGAAACTTTTCAAACGTTTCAGATTTCTTTTGCATTAGGTAAAGAAAACTATATCTAGAGAAATCGTCAATGAAAGTGACAAAATACTCATAACCTCCTCTGGCTTTTACATTCAGCGGTCCGCAAACATCTGAATGTACTAACCCTAGGGGTTCTTTGGCACGCTCTCCCTTTGCAGAGAAAGAACGTTTGGTCATTTTTCCTTCTAGGCAAGACTCGCAGACTGGCAGTTCTCCTAAGACGACATTTTTCAATGGACCATCTTTGGTTAGCCTATTGAGTCCATCAAAACCTATATGACCTAAACGTAAATGCCATAGATAAGTTTGATCATCATTATCAATCTCTTTTCTCTTAAGGCTTCTAGGTTTAGCTACATTGAAAAGTTCAGTATTTAGTGAGATTTGAGTATCAGGTCTTAAAACATAAAGCCCTCGTTCCATGTTTGCAACACATATATGAAATCCATTACGAGAAATTGAACAATTTGAACTCGAAAAATTCAATATATAAAATTGTGTCTGTAAACATGAAACACTAATCAAGTTTCTACTAAAATTAGGAATATATAAAACATTCTCTAAAAGTAAAAACTTCTTAGAATTAAACTTGATTCGGGTTGTTCCTCTTGCTTTAACTGATACCAACTCGCCATTTCCAACTTTAAGCTTTAACTCATCTAGGTGAAGATTCTCCCAAGTTTCAAGCAGCTGCAATGAAGAACATACATGGTTAGTAGATCCAGAATCAACAATCCAGGAGGATTTGTCGTTCTCTAAAACACATGATTCAAATACAAAAGCATCACCTTCGTTTGAATTGTCTAGAAGCCTGGGACATTGTTCTTCTTTATGTCCCTTTCCATTACAATTCGCACATAGAAAATGATGTCTGATAATTGTACTTGAAGAAGCCGGGCTTTGTTAGAGCCCTCATGCTTAATCTTCTTCCTCGATTAAAGCTTGCAATGCTAGGAGGTCTCATTGCAATCGAGATCCGCTCATGGGCCCTCAACTCAGACTCGAGTTTGTCCATGTCGGAGGAGTTAGGATTGTTCAATAAATAATATAGAACAAAACTGTTATACTCCTGAGGAAGACTATAAAGTATGAGTTTTACCCATTGTTCCTTTGATAAATCAATTCCTAGTAGATTTGCCTTTTGGCATTTCAGATTCATCAACAATAGGTGCGAGTTAATGCAACTACCAGGATGCATTTTCACACTATTGAGTTCTTTTGCAAAGATACTAACTAGGAGTGGATCGGGATGAGGGTTATTCATATTGGCACTACAACATATCAATAAACAGAAGTAAGGTTTTGGTTCTATAAATTCATACACAGGTTCAGAAAACAAATAATCACTTATGTTATAAAAATACTAAATCTAACATAGTTTATTTTCCAAGGTTTCCAACGGCGATACAGTGTCCCGTTTAGGCGAGAGTCAAAGCATCATCCATTGAATAGAGTTGTCAATTCATCTAAAATGTCAAACATTCTAGCAACTTTTTATTCGATCAAGATTGGAATTCAGCGTTGTCCCGTTTAGGCGAGAGTCAAGGCAATTATATCTTATGAGCTTCTACCATTGTTTCGCATTCTTATAAGTCTTACATAGTCGCCACCATTAGGGTGGTCATGAACCATATAAATAAACCTATAAGAATACTTATCTTTCGAGATTAAACGGCGCTAACTTGCTAATGAACGTTCCTCCATTAAGGAGGATTACTCACTAAAACAATAGCTATGTAAAACTAACAATGGAGATCGAATTTCTCTTGATTAAAGCTCATTATTTAAACATGTATTTTGTTTAATCATTTATATTCCATATCTCAATAATGAAATATTACAAATTAAAGTAAAAACTTTAATTAAATTTCAAAAAATGGAATAATTTTGAAAAATATCTTATTTAAGTTGTTTAGAAAAAAAAATCTAAATACCCAACTTAAAATATTCTTCAAACAATGACTTAATTAAATATTACCAATTAAGTAGTAACCACTTAATTTAGAAGATATTCCATTTTAAGTTCCCATATTTAGAAAATATCAACTTAAAAAATATCTAAAGAATCTTAATAACCAATTTCCAAAATTCCTCAACTTAATTTATAATAGGAAATTCAAAAATATTCAAATCTAAGTTGATTTGATAGATTTAACTAAATCTCAACTTAAATAGGAATATTTAATGAAATTATAAAATTAAGATTCAGAAAGAATTTATATGGCTATAATTCCATATTTAATTAAAAACAAGAAAAATACATATAGCTTTCAAGAATATAACTATTCAAACTATGTTTTTCTTAAATTAATTTCAAGGAAGAATGAAATTAATTATGTTGCTAATCAATTTTTTATTAGGTCAAACTAATATAATTAACCTAGCACAATTATCCAAATCAGACAAATGGGCCTTCACAATTGGGGTTGTTCATGTGAGGGGGGGCTGGGTCCAGTATGTCGCACCCACTTCTAAGGCTCCCAACTCTCACACAAGGCCCAAAAGAGAGGAATTTAACCTTAAAATGAATAACTGTTATTAATTGAATAGGCTCACAACTAAATGAGCCTAAATAAAATCTATCAGTTATGATATTTTATTTAGCAACAACCACCTATATGTATCTATAATAGAAATTAAACATATAGGCTCACACAGGCATACACATTTGGATGGATCCTATCATGTTGCTAGGTCATACACAGATGAAAGAGGTTTGTAAAAATTACATGTTACAAATTATTTACTTGATCTATCGTCAATTGAACCTTTGGTTAAAATTAGATCATCGGATCTATCATCAAGTTAACCAAGACAATTTAGATCAAGCAATAATAGGTTTTAGAAAACTTACAAACAATCTAAAATACATACTCCTGCAACAAGGTTAGATTTGGATAGTTGGATGTAGGATTTATTTAATTTTAAACATTTATTTCGAAAATAAAATTAAAATTAAACCTACCATTTTGAAAAATTAGGTTTTGGGTAACCTAAATGTCATTTCAAAATAAATTGCTAACTTTCCTTTTAAATTTCATGTTATTTAATAAATTAAATAATAAAATAAAAAATGGTAAATACATACCCTTTTCTTGTTTTACAATTTAATTTAATTAAAAAATAACAAAATTTAAAAGTTAACAAAAATACCCTATTTCCTCTTTTAAAATTATCATGATTATTATGATCTTATTTTAATTAAGGTCAAGTTACCAAAAAAAATTAATATCTGACCTTAAAAAAAATAAAATAATCAAATTTTAAAGGAAATAAGAAAAAAGGTAGGCAAAACTTGATTTTTCCTATTTTCAAAATCAAATTACACTAATATCTAAAATTAATTTTAAAAAATAAAATTAATTTATTTCTGATAATTAGATTTGAAATTTGAAAAACAAAAATCAACATACAAAACTACACAAAAAATCGGAATTTAATTCCATGAAATAGCATGAAAAATCGAAAAAATTGGAAAATTGGATGAACTGTACGGATGGCATGCAGTGCATGGCCATCCGCGCGCGGATCCAGGGTGCTTGACCGAGAAATCACGGCACAGGAAGGCCGCAAGCAGCCATTCCGCTCGCGTGATGAGTTGCTCGTCACCCCGATTTTTTCAATTTTCAAAAATTCATAACTAATTCAAATTAAATCGAAATCGAGTTCTGTAAAAAGGTAAATTGCTTAGAATTTTCAAAACTATCCAACAAAAATAATTACAGAATAAAAACAGTAACTATTTTTCCCAGAATTCACAAACAACAATCAAACATCAATATGACACTCAAAGCAACATGATACCATCCAGAAAACAAGCAAATCGTTTTAAGTCCAAATTTCTTGCGAGCAAATCAATTACCATGGCTCTGGTGCCAGTTGTTGGAAGTTATTTTACCAGGATCTTAGATCTACTTACAAGTATGTTGATTTAACAACCTAAATATGAACTTCTAAAACGATATGAAATTAAACACATAAGAGTATCAGAAATCTTACAGTGATTGCAGCGGAATATATGTCTCCTCCCACTCAGATCTCTAACCCTCGATTCCTTTCTGTAGCAGAGTATAATCAAGATCTGAGCCCGATAGTCCTTCTTTGTTGTTTCTGAATTCTACACAGCCTTCCTCACTATGATTGAGGTATTACTTGATGTGTGTGGGCACTACTCTAGCACTTATACATTTCGAAACAGTGAAGGAATAGAGAGAGAGGGTGGCGGCTCAGAGAGAATTTTCTGAGAGAAAATTCTTTCAGAATAATGCTGTGAAAAGGTTGTACAGTTGTATGCAACTCTGAAGCCTTTGCCTTCTATTTATAGAAGACCACCAAGGGCTATGATTGACATTTGGAATTGAAAAAATCAAAGGGAAAAGGAAGCTAAGTGGCCGGCCTAGGCAATGTGGAAACAAGGCTTGCCACTTTTCCAACTTTCCTTTTCCTACACTGATAGTTTCCTGTTTTGTGAAAAACTGTCAATTCCATTGTTCAACCATATTAATGACAAATCTAATTATTTAATAATTAAAATTAATTATCAAATAATATATTATCATTTATTTTATTAATAATGAAACTAATTAAAGTTTCCTAATTAATAAATATGCCCTTCAAAATCTCTATTTACTGTTTTGCCCTTAATAAGTGATTAATTCTCAAACAGACAAGTCCATCTTGAGAATTTTTAATTGATTAATTAAAATCAATTAAATGAGTCTTACAAGTAATATCATCTCAACTAGTGAGGGGACCATGGGTCTATATATCCGAGCTTCCAATAAGCAGATCTAGAATTTACCACTTAAATTCACTGACTTATTAATTCTTCGTTGAATCCACACATAGAACTCAGAATTGCACTCTCAGTATATAGAATGCTCTATATGTTCCACCATATAGACACATTATTAGTTATCCATTGTTATAATCCTAATGTGATCAATGATCCTCTATATGGATGATTTACATTGTAAAAGGACTTAAAATTACCGTAACACCCTACAATGTATTTTATCCTTAAAACACTTAACCCTGTATAAATGATATTTCAACTAAGTGAAATGAGTACTCAATCATTTATCTCGTTTGGTTAAGCTCGAAGCAAATCACCCTTTGCTTACTATTCGCCAGATAGAAGCTATAGATTCCATATTTATGTTAGCGCTCCCACTCAATCGCACTACCGTGTTCCCAAAATGTATGTATTGCCCAGACTAAAGATTAGGCTTAACTAACAAATCAAAGAACATGAATAATACTCTTGAAATTAAGCCTAACCATATCAGGATTTCGATCATGTGATCTAGGATCAACTTATGATATTGAATTGAATAGATGTTTACGGTAAGTTTCAAAATCTAATTCAAAGTTCAATATCGGTCCATTCCAATGCATACTCCATGCATCCAACCTGAGCTTTACTTTAACCTATGTTCTGGAAAGAACATAACATTTCTCCAAATGTAAGTAAACTCTGTTGTAGATTGTCATATCTGTGAAACCCAGTGTTTTGATAAATCTAGGAATACTTTATTCACATAGTCATGTTTATTTTCCACTGTGTTGACAACACAATAAACATGATCAAGTATGTGAAAAGGGTTTGGATGAATTTATAAATCAAATAGACAAGCAATTGATTAAGTGAACCAAAACATACAGAGGTGAATGAAAAATTACTTCTGTTACTTTATTGATATTGAATAATCTGGATTACATTGAAACAGAGTTTTATTTAGGGCATAAAACCCAACAGATGGACAGTCTGAGAGGACCATACAGACTTTGGAAGACATGTTTCGCTCTTGTGTTTTGGATTTTGGAGGTAGTTGGGGAGAACATTTGTCACTAGTGGAATTCACATACAACAACAGCTACCAAGCCAGTATAGGCATGGCTCCTTATGAGGCCTTATATGGGATACCATACAGATCGCCATTGTGTTGGGCAGAACCAGATGAGCATGTCACTATTGGACCTCAGATTATCACTAGCACCACTGAAAAGATTAAGGGAATCCAAGAAAGACTTAAGGTTGTTCAAAGTCGTCAGAAAAGCTATGCCGATCTCCATCGACGGGAAGTTGAGTTTGATGTGGGTGATTATGTCTTCTTGAAAGTTACTCCTATGCGTGGTGTAACGAGATTTGGAGTGAAGGGTAAGCTAGCCCCGAGGTATATTGGACCTTTTGAGGTTATCGAGAGGATTGGGGAGGTCGCTTATCGATTAAACTTACCAGGACGGTTGGGACATGTTCATAATGTGTTCCATGTGTCTATGTTGAGGAAGTATACTCCAGATCCGTCACATGTTATTGAGTATGAGGCTATCCCTCTCCAGGAAGATGTGACTTATGAAGAGCAACCTGTCAAAATCTTGGCGAGAGAGCTAAAAGTGTTAAGGAACAGAGAGATTCCAGTAGTCAAGGTCTTATGGAAAAACCACAGGGAAGACGGGGCTACTTGGGAGATAGAGTCCGAGATGTATATGAAGTATCCTCATTTGTTTAATTTTCAACTTGAGGTTGTACTTTAAAATTTCGGAACGAAATTTCTTTAAGGAGGGGAGAATGTAAAGACTCGGTTTGATCGAGTCAAATTTGTTTATATATATATATATATAAAATAATAATAAAATAATATATATGTATATTAAAAAAAAAATTGAAATTATATACAGAACATTTTTCTCTCTCTCTCTCTCTCTCTCTCTCTCTCTCTCTCTCTGTCTATCTATCTATCTTTCTTTCCTTCTCTCTCTTCAAATACAAAAAAGAAAAATAATAACCCATAAACCTCCATAACCACTACCACTCCGGCGACCTATCTCCGGCCACCGCCCGACCTCACGCGCTGGACTACTCCGACCTCCTAGTGCCGGCGACCTCACACCCCAAGCGGCGCCGCTCCTCTCGCCGCCGTTAGCTTAGGATCGCAAGTCAAAGTTTGGGGTTTCAAACTTTGAACGGGTTTTCCGGTCACCTCCGCCGTCCGTTTGACGAGAGGTTTTCACCACTACACTCAGCTTGTCGAGGAGAACAACCTACACTAAACCATTTTTCCCGGTTCACAACTTTTTCCGGTGACATTTTTGTAGCTCCGCCCCTTTCCGGCGACTTTTCGGTGACCTCGTGTACCGTTTTGACAAACAGTTGGCATGAGTATGATCTACTCGTCGAGGTGGTCGTTTTAATATATACTACTCCTATTTTCGGTGACATTTCCGGTACACCAATTTTTACCGCCACCGATTGTTAATGTGCACCGCTTAGGTGAGGCTTCGGGACTCCAAATTTTAAATATAGTCATATTATATGTCGTTGGACTCGGTTTTGAACGTAGAATGCGATAATGATAATTATTTAACAATTTGGTGGTATAGGTGAAAGTAATATGTAAGTTTGGACTAAACAATTGGAGCTCGGGACTTGAGAGCTTAAGATCGTCTTTTGGAAAAATTTTAACGACTCGGGAGAGGTAGGGACTCAACTTGATTATTGGACTTGATTTTTATATGCGTTGTATAACATTGGACATATTTCAATTTTTATGATTTACAAATTGTTTGAAAAATTGAAAACTTAATCTGCATATTTTCTGGACTGTTCTGGGGCACTGAGTACCAAATATATTTTTGTGTGCAAATATTTATGCAGGTTATGATTTTTTGGGTTTATTCAAAATACAGTTGTTATGCTGCCGAACTTTCTAGAAAATAAAAAGGAATATGTTCTTTCGTTATGCTTATTATTTGCCTGCTTTCGTTATATTGATGAGAGCCATGTTGATCATGTTCGGTGCATATTGTTGTTTCACGACCTAGTCTCTGTGTCATCATAGGTAGATCAGGTGTGCACTCACCTGTAGGTGAAAGACCTAGAATCTGTACAGGGAGTGAATTAAATCTGAGTCCCGGTATTTATGGTGGATATCAGATGCGACTACCCGGTTTTGGATGTCGTTTTCTATGATTTGGTATTGAGAGCTAGGGGTCTAGTGGACGGTGTGATATGCATTTGACGTTTGATTTGTGGCCTCTCTATTTTATTTGTACATATTGATACTGTATATGAGACATTTTATTTTTATAAAGCTAACCATGCAGGAATTTTATTAAACCAAGGGTCATTTGATATTAGTTGTTTTCCTACTGGGCTTTATAAGCTCACCCCCTATTTTCTCCCATTCCAGGAACTCATTTTGATGCTAGTGGATGAGGATGGTATCGTTGGGAAAGGAATGTCGTTATTAGTTTAGTCATATTTTACTCTTTCACCTTCTAATGAGACTGATTTTGTATTTAAGGACAAATGGATGGTCTGGATGACTTAAATTAGCTATGTACTAGTTAGAGATGAGAAATGATGGATGCTAGGTATTATTTTGGTATTTTATTGACTAATTAAATCTATCTATTTGGTGATTACATAACTGTGGGGATATTACTGTTCTCTTATATTGATGAGTGGTCCTGATTTTATTACTAATATTTTCTTATTAATATAGGAGTTAATCCATATCTTTTAAATTAGTATTTTGTAATATAAATAAAAGGATCATTTATAAGCTTTATTTTCCTACAAGGGTCAAAGTGTGACTTTTGACCACCCAAGTTATGGATATTACACATCTGCCACAGCCTAGGGCTCGGGTCGTGACATACATTGCGATTTCTAACTATCATCACATAAGCACATAAACTACATGAAAACCATCCAAATCAATACAAATCATCGTTTTAATTCATATTTTATGAAAGTAAATCATTACCATGGCTCTGAGGCCAGTTATTTGAATATGTTTTACCAGGATCTAGGTTTACTAACAAGTATGTTTCATTAACATCCTAATATGAATTTCTAAAATAATGAAATTAAACACATATAAAGTTTCAGAATACCTTACATTGGGTGCAGTGGAATAATATGTCTCCTTCCACTCAGATCTCTAACTATTGTATCCTGTCTGTCGTAGAGTATTACCAAGATCTGAGCCCGAATGTCCTTCTCTTCAATCTGGATTATTCACAATCTTCCACACTATGATTGAGATACCACTTGATGTGTGTGGGCACTCACTCTATCACTCAAGGGTTTGAAAATTAGAAGAAGAAAAGATAGGGGAATAGGTTCGGCTATGACTATAGAATAGGAGACTCAATTTAATCTGAAGACAAGAAATTTCATCTACATCATCTATTAAGTGTGAGTCATCACTATCTATTTATAGGTAACCACTAGGTTTAGGTTAGGAATTATTAGACATTAAAATAATAATAAAAATAGGTGTAAAATACTCTCTATAGTGGCCGACCATGGGTTAATGGGCCCCACTTAGGTATTTTTCTATTTTTGACAATTTTCCTTTATTTTCTCAAAAACGCTAAGTTTTCAATTCTAACAATTTAAATGCCAAAACTAATTATTCAATAATTAAAATTAATTATCAAATAAAATTGCCATTTAATATATTTATTAATTAGACTTAATAAAGTCTTCCAATTAATAAATAAAACCTAGAATCTCTTTTCTTCACAATCAAGCCCTTGCTTAGTGAAAATTCATAAACTAGACATAGTCTAATTTTAAAATTATAATTGATTAATTAAAATCAATTATCTGAGTCTTACCAGCAGTATGGTCTTAACTAGTATGGGGACCATGGGCCTATACAACTGAGCTTCCAATAAGCCGAACTAGAATTTACGAAGTAAATTCTTTAACTTATTAATTTCTTGCTGCATCCACTCATAGAACGTGGAATGACACTCTCAGTCATATAGAACACTCTATATGTTCTACCATATAGATACGCTATCAACATTTAACCATCGTTATTATCTCAATAATCAAAGATCCTCTATGGATGATTTACACCGAGTAGGAATAAATTTACCGTTTCACTCCTCAATATATTTTATCCTTAAAACACTTAACTTCCTGTAAATGATATTTTAGTGAAATATAATCACTGAAATAAGAGCTCTTCCATTTACCTCTATTAAGCCAAGCTCGAAGGAAATCATGTTGGAATTATTTTACCAGGATCTTAGATCTACTCACAAGTATGTTTATTAACATCCTAAATATGAACTTTCTAAAACGATAAATTAAACACATATAAAGTTTAAGAAACCTTACATTGGGTGCAGCGGAATATAATGACTCCTTCCGTTCAGATATCTAGCCCTTGATTCCTTTCTGTAGCAGAGCATTATCAATATCTGAACCTGGATCTCTTTCTCTGAATCTTTGATGCTGAAACTCCTTTGCTGATGATCTTTCTTCACGATCTTCCTCACTATGATTGAGGTATCACTTGATGTGTGTGGGCACTACTGTAATCACTAAGGATTTCGAAATTCTCAAGAGGGAAGAGAAGAAGTGACAGCTAAAGATAGGGAGAGAGAAGGCTCAGGTTTTTCTCTGAAGGAAAAATAGAAAATTTAAGTGTAAATTTCCTGAAGCCTTCACTATCTATTTATAGCATTCCACTAGGGTTAGGTTTGAATTATTTGGCATTAAAATAATGAAAAAATCAGTTTAAATTTCCTACAAAAGTGGCTGGCCCTACACTTAGTGGATTGGGCCTTGCTTTTTGCAATTTTGCAATTTTAACACCTTTTGTATCTGATTTTCTCAAAAATACCAATTTCCTAATTCAACCATTTAAATGCCAATTCTAACTATTTAATAACTATAAATAATTATTAAATAATATTGTCATTTATCATATTTATTAATTGAACCATACAAAGTATCATAATTAACAAATATGCCCCTATAAACTCTTTCTTTACAATTTCGCCCTTACTTAGTGAAAAATTCACAAATAGACATAGTCTAATTTGAGAATTATAATTGATTAATCAAAACCAATTACATGAGTCTTACAAGCAATATTATCTCAACTAGTGGGGGGACCATGGGTCTATATAACCGAGCTTCCAATAAGTAGATCAAGAATTTAGCACTAAAATTCACTAACTTATTAATTCTTCGTTGAATCCACGCATAGAACTTAGAATTGCACTCTCAGTATATAGAATGCTCTATATGTTCCACCATATAGACACATCATTAGTTATCCATTGTTATAATCCTAATTTGATCAATGATCCTCTATATGAATGATCTACACTGTAAAGGGATTAAATTACCGTTACACCCTACAATGTATTTATTCCTTAAAACACTTGACCCCGTATAAATGATATTTCAGCTTATGTGAAATGAGTACTCCACCATTTATGTTCGTTTGGTCAAGCTCGAAGGAGATCATCCTTTGCTTACTATTCGCCGGATAGAAGCTATAGATTCCATGTTTATGCTAGCGCTCCCACTCAATTGCACTACCGTGTTCCCAAAATGTACGTATCACCACGACCTAAAAGTAGGCTTAACTAACAAATCAAAGAACACGAATAGCCTTTCAAGATTGAGCCTAATCATAACAGGATTAAGAACATTTGATCTAGGATCAACTAGGCGATATTGACTTGAATAGATATTACGGTAAGTTTAATAAATCTAAGTCAAAGTTCAATATCGGTCCCTTCCGATGCATACTCCATGCATCCAACCTGAGCTTTACTTTAACCAATGCTCTGGAAAGAACATAGTATTTCTCCAAATACAAGTAAACTCTTGTTGTAGATTATCATATCAGTAAAACCCTATGTCTGATAAATCTAGGAAACTTTATTCACATAGTCATGTTTACTTTCCAATGTGTTGACGACACAATAAACAGGATCAAGTATGTGAAAAGGGTTTCAGATGAATTTATACATTATATACATATAATCATGAAATAAATCATGTGAACCATGCAACATTAAATGTTATTTACGATCTATATTAATAAGTAAATGCGATTATATTGAAATGAGTTTTATTTAGGGCATAAAACCCAACAAACTCCCACTTGCACTAATATAAAACAAAAAGTGCGTTTCAAATAATCTCAACACCTTGATATACAAATCAAGTGTAGTAGTAGTAAACTCCTCGTAATAGGATCTGAAAGGTTGAATTAACCACAACCTTTTCTCCACCATTACTCTTCCTTTAATCACAAAATCATTGATAATGTGAAATTCCTCTCTATATGTTTACTCTCTTGGGATACTGGATTCTATACCTTTGGCAACTACTTTTGGTTAATCAGGAAATTAACACTAGTAGTTTAAGGCAATTTGGAATGGTGCCAAAGATGTATAGAACTTTCCTTAGGTTGAATAAGTAACTTTCTATGACTTTAAGATTCAGTCTATCTCACAGGTAGACCTAGAGACTTGGATAGGTTTTTACACTTCTCCAAAATCACTATTCCACCCCCAGAGTAATCACCATCTTATCAGAAAGATTTACTAGCACATAGGTAAATTTCGAAATCTGATATGGTGTAGTCTAAGAGTTTTAAACACACCCTTATAGACTAACATATAGTTCCTCTTCTTAATCTTAAAATTTACTTGATTGTCTTCCAATGTTCTTCTCCTGGATTAATCTGATACCTACTCATTACTCCCACTCAACAACGAGTGTACGGTCTAAGGCATACAAAAGCATATCTAAGACCTCTCCTTTGTTGATGTAAGAAATTCTTTCATGGCTTTATCTTTTATGGAATAGTTAAGACTTTTCCTTAGATAAATAAAATCTATACCTAAGAAGTTGTGAAGCTTCTATAGATTGCCATTAGAAAGAAAATGCTTCAGCATCTTACTAAAGTAAGTTGCTTGCATTAGAGTAAGTAATTACCAGGTATACCACAAGCCATAGGTTTAGATAAACTCAAACCTATAATACTAGGAACAGGAAGTTTTGTTAAGTCCATAGAATAGACTTATTAACGAAAATTTCCTTTTATGTCCTTGTAATAGAAAACTTTAGGTCATTCCATGTGAATGGATTAAACCATAGTTCTATTGGCTTTCTTCTTAGTTTCTTATCTTGACAATCCATTACTTGTTTAAACTCACAATGGATTTTAATCACTAGTGTCTCCCAAGTCATAAGAAGGTGAGTTCCTAGAAACTCTCCCACTACGACAAGGTACCGCGAATTATGTCGAAGAAAACTAAATGGTATTAACCTCTTTGGTTGTGACAAGACAACAGAGGCAGTGGGATCATCATATGTCATATAAAATGATAGAACACTTTTGGAATCGAGAATTAAATATCTCCTTTGTTTGCTACTTGTTTTCCAGACTTAGTCATTTTCTTAGAAAAGTAGTATCTGTTTGAACAAACACTTTCTTATCTATTGACAATGGGATGGTCCACCCCTAATCACTTAGAATAGCTAAGAAACCATGGTTAACAGTTCTAGCTTTTCTTAAGATTTTGATTAGGTCATCCATGAATCTAGTAATGATTTACATTAAGTATACAACCATTACATCATTCTGAAATTGTATTACCATAGAAGGATTTAGGCAACGACTAGTAACTAATCATCAATATGCAACTCGAAATTTCTGGGGAGGTAAGGTTGGATATAATTCAAAAATCAATTTAATGATCTTTGAACTGCATATCTACTAACTATTTCTCCACCCCTATCAGTTCGCAAGATCTTTAACCACTTACCTTAATGGTGTTTAACCATTGCTAGAAATTAATGAAATTTTTCAAACATTTCAAATTTCTTTGCGTAAGGTATAATCTAGAGTTATCGTTTTAAGAATACAACGAAAAACTCATATCCACCCCTGAATGTACATCCATCTTCGAATGAGATGAACTACTTTCAGTGGATATAGGTATATTAACTCTTTGCAGAGATTGATCTTGTCAAAACCACTATGAACAAGATACAAATGCCATAGATTAAGAAAATGTGGTAGTGTCTATGATGACATAGGTTTAGTTACATCAAAGAGTTCTTAGAATACTTCAAGTGGATCCTGGTCACAGAATACCTAACTCACATTCCATACAGTTTTAATCCATTAATAAAAGATGGATATTAAACACCTGAGAAAGTGTAACTGTATTGTGATACGGAATTAGAAATTTAAGAAAATTTCTATTTGGAATCTAAAATTAAAGTCAAAGACTTAAATTTATACCAAATATAATGAGTAATTCTTTCTTGGACCACCACTACTAATACAAACTCTAAGTCAGATTTGCCCATACAAGTAGGAGATTTCTAAGATTGAGGATTTATATCAATTGGGAATAGAATTTCGGGATTATAATCATATGCGTCATATAAAATGACATGAAATGATTTATAGACCATTCATCCAATGATATGTTTTGAAAGCTAATTCGAAATGAATAAGCTAAGAGGAATTAGGATAATTTCGTTTAAAATAAGAATCCAACGATGCTTCGATTAGCGAAAGTCAAAGTAATCTTATTTATATAATCTTCTTGTTTCATATCGTAAAAATACTAGTCTAAGGTGTCATCAATGGATGAACAGCTAGATGTCGCATATACAATATTTATCTTTCGAGATCTAACACTATTATGTATGTCTAATGGTGAAAATCCACTAGGGATTTATCTCATTAGATAAACAAGCCAAGTTAGACCAACAATGAAGATTCGAAATTAAACTACAACTTAATAACAGAAAATAACATGGTTCAATATAAATTCATACACAATTCAGAAATTATAAACATATAGTAAGTAGGAATGACAAGTGAAAATACTAAAACTTACAATCCTAAATAATTTCCAAGGTTTTCAACAACCGATATCGGTGTCCGTTTAGGCGAGAGTCAAAGCTACCATTCATTGAATAGAGTTGTCGGCTCGTCTAAAATAATAAACATTCTAGCAACCTTTTATTCGATCAAGATTGGAATTCGGCGTTGTCCGTTTAGGCGAGAGTCAAGGCAATTCTATCTTATGAGCTTCCACCATTGTTTCATAATTTGCAAGTCAAGTATGGTCGCCACCATTAGGGTGATCCATACCATACAAAACACTTACAAACTACTTATCATGCGAGGTTAAACGGTGTGAAATTGCTAATGAACGTTCCTCCATTAGGGAGGATTACTCACTAAAACAAACGCGGTGTAAAACCCACAATGGAGATCGAATGTCTCTATAATAAAGCTCATTATTTGAAAAGAGTTGTATTTTCTTTTATTCTCTTTATTTATTCTATTTATTTTAAATATATATTTATTTAATTAAAATTTCCAATTCAGAATGAAAAATTCTAAATATAAATTTTAATTTAATATTTATAAATTTTACTTAGATGGATATGAAAATAATATGAATTATTTCCATCTTAGTAATAATTTCCAATAAATATTTAGAAAAAAAATATTTAAGTTGTTACAAAATTAATTTAAATTAATTTACAACTCAAATTTAATTTTCTATAAATATATATTGCATTTCGAAAAATTAAAGTATATAAGAATACAATTTTCGAAAAATGCATATTAAAATAAAAAATAAATCCTGGAAAAATTATTCTAATTTAATGTTGGCCCAAAATTAATTAATAAAATTAATTTACAACAAAAAAATATAATTTTCCTATTTAATTAAATATATAAGAAAAAATTTCAAATATTTAAGTAGATGATGAAAATCAACTTAAATATTAATTTTCTATTTAATTAAATACACTAGAAAAATACTTCAAGCAAAAATATCATCTATCTAGATTTTCCTTCGACTAATTAATTCAATTTCTAATAATATACTTTAATTCAATTTATTTTAAATTAATCAATAAATGAAAAAATCATTGATTTAAGTTGATCCAAGAATTAATTAAAATAATTAATTTACAACTTAATCTATTTTTCAAGATAAAATTCGAAATTCTAGCATTTAAGAAATGCAATTTCGAAAATTGATTAATAAAATAAAGAAAAAATATATTTTGAAAATTATTTAAATTTAGTTGAAAAATTAAATTTCAACTAAAAATAATTTTCTATTTAATTAAATGTCATGAAAAAGAAATATTTAAGTATGATGATAAAATCAACTTAGATATTTAATTTTCAAATTAATTAAATGTATTAAATTCAAGAAATAAATAATTAAGTGTAGAGAAGACTTAATTATTAATCTCTAGTTTAATACTAGGAAAAATATACTTAAAATAAATTGTACCAAAATTAATTATTTAAATAATTAATTTCACAATTTATAATATTTTCCTATTTAATATTAGAAATAATAAGTAGTCTAGAAATAACTATCTAGAAAATATCTTATTTGACTAAGTATCTTTTCCACAAAATTTGAAAAAATATCTAATTTAAGTTGTACTAGAAAAATCTAGAACTTAAATATTTTCAAATTTAAATTTAATTAAATATCAAAAATTAAGTTGTAACCACTTAATTTGAAAATATTCCATTTTAAGTTAATATTTGAAAAGATATTAACTTAAAAAAAATATCTAAAGAATCTTAATAACCAATGCCTAAAATTCCTCAACTTAATTTTGAAATTTTGAATTCAAAAGATATTCAGATTTAAGTTGGTTAGTTGAAGATAACTAAATATCAACTTAAATAGGAATATTTAATGAAAAATTTAAATTAAGTTCCAGAAAGAATCTAGATGGTTATAATTCTATATTTAATTAAATACAAGAAAATACATATAGTTTAGCTTAGAATATAAAATTCCTTAAACTATATTTTTCTTAAATTAATTTCAAAATAAATGAAATTAATTATGTTGCTAATCAATTTTATTAGGTTAAACTAGTTTAATTAACCTAGTACAGTCATTCAAATCAGGCAAATGGGCCTTCACAATTGGGGTGGTTTGTGTGAGGGAGTCTTCAGGTTCAGTATGTCGTACCCACTTCTATGGCTCCCAACTCTCACACAAGGCCCAAAAGAGAGGAATTTAACCTTAATAAGAACAACTGTTATTAATTGAATAAGCCCAAAACTAAATGAGCCTAAATAAAATCTATCAATGACTATGACATTTTATTTAGCAACATTAACCTATATGCATCTATAATAAAATTAAACACATAGGCTCACACAGGCACACTTTGGATGGGTCCTATCATGTTGCTAGGTCATACACAGATGAAAGAAGATTGTAAATATACCTGTTACAAATTATTATCTTGACCAAGGGAGCCATCAGATCATTAGATCTGGCAAAAAGTAACCATGGCTATTTGCAATCAAGTAATAATAGGTTTTTAAAAACTTACACATAAGCTAAAACACATACTCCTGCAACAAGGTTAGCTGGATAGTTGGATGTAGGATTTATTTAATTTTAAATAAATATTTAATTTCGAAAATAATTAATTAAATAAAAAAAATAAAAAATTTCGAAAATTTTTTAAAAAAAAATTTAAAAAAAAAAAAAAATTCGAAATTTAAAAAAAAAATTTAAAATTAAACCTACAATTTTTGAAAAATTAGGTTTCAACCAACCTAAATATCATTTCAAAAATTTGCTAACTACTTTTAAATTTTAAATGTTATTTTATAAATAAAAATTAAATAAAAAATTAGAAAAGATAAATAAATATCTTTTTCAAATTTTAAATTTAATTTAAATAAATAAAATAACAAAATTCAAAAATTAGCAAAATATCTTATATCATTTAAAAATTACATAATTATAAATATCTTATTTTTAAATTTAAAATAAGATAAGATATAATCAAATTTTAAAATAAGATAGATTTTTAAGCAAAAAGATAAATACTAATTCTATTCGAATTCAAATTACACTAATATCTTGAATTAATTTAAAAAAAAATTAAATTAATTCAAAATGATAATTAGAATTGAATTAGGAATAGTAATAGTATATATACAAAACCATACAAAAAATTGGAAGTTAATTCCATGAAAAAGTATGAAAAATTGAAGAAAAAGGAAAAAATCCGAAACTGTACGGACAGTTCTGCGATCGCAGGAAACTATCAGCACAGCCCCGATTTTGTCAAATCTTCAAAAAATCATAACTAATTCAAATAAAATCCAAATTGAGTTCTGTAAAAGGCTAACTTGCTTAATTTTTTCCATACTATCCAATAAAAATAATTCCAGAGATAAAATCGCAATTATTTTTCACGAAAATTTCACAAACATCAATCAATCATCAAATAACACTCAATACAACATGATACCATCCAAAGAACATACAAACAATCGTTTTAAAGTCCAAATTTCTTGTAAGTAAATCAATTACCATGGCTCTGATACCAGTTGTTGGAATTATTTTACCAGGATCTTAGATCTACTCACAAGTATGTTTATTAACATCCTAAATATGAACTTTCTAAAACGATAAATTAAACACATATAAAGTTTAAGAAACCTTACATTGGGTGCAGCGGAATATAATGACTCCTTCCGTTCAGATATCTAGCCCTTGATTCCTTTCTCGTAGCAGAGCATTATCAATATCTGAACCTGGATCTCTTTCTCTGAATCTTTGATGCTGAAACTCCTTTGCTGATGATCTTTCTTCACGATCTTCCTCACTATGATTGAGGTATCACTTGATGTGTGTGGGCACTACTGTAATCACTAAGGATTTCGAAATTCTCAAGAGGGAAGAGAAGAAGTGACAGCTAAAGATAGGGAGAGAGAAGGCTCAGGTTTTTCTCTGAAGGAAAAATAGAAAATTTAAGTGTAAATTTCCTGAAGCCTTCACTATCTATTTATAGCATTCCACTAGGGTTAGGTTTGAATTATTTGGCATTAAAATAATGAAAAAAATCAGTTTAAATTTCCTACAAAAGTGGCTGGCCCTACACTTAGTGGATTGGGCCTTGCTTTTTGCAATTTTGCAATTTTAACACCTTTTGTATCTGATTTTCTCAAAAATACCAATTTCCTAATTCAACCATTTAAATGCCAATTCTAACTATTTAATAACTATAAATAATTATTAAATAATATTGTCATTTATCATATTTATTAATTGAACCATACAAAGTATCATAATTAACAAATATGCCCCTATAAACTCTTTCTTTACAATTTCGCCCTTACTTAGTGAAAAATTCACAAATAGACATAGTCTAATTTGAGAATTATAATTGATTAATCAAAACCAATTACATGAGTCTTACAAGCAATATTATCTCAACTAGTGGGGGGACCATGGGTCTATATAACCGAGCTTCCAATAAGTAGATCAAGAATTTAGCACTAAAATTCACTAACTTATTAATTCTTCGTTGAATCCACGCATAGAACTTAGAATTGCACTCTCAGTATATAGAATGCTCTATATGTTCCACCATATAGACACATCATTAGTTATCCATTGTTATAATCCTAATTTGATCAATGATCCTCTATATGAATGATCTACCTTTGTAAAGGGATTAAATTACCGTTACACCCTACAATGTATTTATTCCTTAAAACACTTGACCCCGTATAAATGATATTTCAGCTTATGTGAAATGAGTACTCCACCATTTATGTTCGTTTGGTCAAGCTCGAAGGAGATCATCCTTTGCTTACTATTCGCCAGATAGAAGCTATAGATTCCATGTTTATGCTAGCGCTCCCACTCAATTGCACTACCGTGTTCCCAAAATGTACGTATCACCCTGACCTAAAAGTAGGCTTAACTAACAAATCAAAGAACACGAATAGCCTTTCAAGATTGAGCCTAATCATAACAGGATTAAGAACATTTGATCTAGGATCAACTAGGCGATATTGACTTGAATAGATATTACGGTAAGTTTAATAAATCTAAGTCAAAGTTCAATATCGGTCCCTTCCGATGCATACTCCATGCATCCAACCTGAGCTTTACTTTAACCAATGCTCTGGAAAGAACATAGTATTTCTCCAAATACAAGTAAACTCTTGTTGTAGATTATCATATCAGTAAAACCCTATGTCTGATAAATCTAGGAAACTTTATTCACATAGTCATGTTTACTTTCCAATGTGTTGACGACACAATAAACAGGATCAAGTATGTGAAAAGGGTTTCAGATGAATTTATACATTATATACATATAATCATGAAATAAATCATGTGAACCATGCAACATTAAATGTTATTTCTGATCTATATTAATAAGTAAATCTGATTATATTGAAATGAGTTTTATTTAGGGCATAAAACCCAACAAATCATTGTTTCACTTCTTTGTCCTAAAAGAAGCTATAGATTCCATATCTATGTTTAGCGCTCCCACTCAATCACACTATCATGTTCTCAAAATGTATGTATCACCCTGACCATAAAGTAGGTTTAACTAACAAATCAAAGAACATGAATAACACTCCTGAGATTGAACCTAAGCATATAAGGATTAAGATATTTTGATCTAAGATCAACTAGTGATATTGACTTAGAAAGATACAACGGTAAGATTATAATATCTTAACCAAGATCAATATCGGTCCAGTCCAATGTATACTCCATACATTCGAAACTAGTATACTTTGCCAATGTTCTTGAAGGAACATCATAACACTTATGCAAAGTGTAAGTACACTTCATCGCTGATTATCACATCAGTGTAAATCCAATGCACTGATGAAACAGGGACTTTGTCTTTCGAAGCATATAATCACAATTACATTCCACTGTGTTGACATCACTGTAATTGCAATGACTATATGTCCGGACTTAACAGATTTTGTATATATATTAAACCATAATCATGAAAACTACATGTAAACATAGATGACTTCTAATCTTTTATTGATAACAAATCAGATTAGATTGAAATGAGTTTTAATTAGGGCATAAAATCCCAACAGTCGTCACTATTGTATTTCCCAAATCTATATCTTAATCTTAGATTTCATCTCGAATTTTAAATATTTTATTAACATTTTTAAGACATTAGGGAAAATTCATTAGTTTGTTCTGTTATTATTAATTAATATGTTTTATAAAAGTGATAATTATTTTTTTAAATATCTTAATTAAAAAAAAAATATATATATAAAATGTGGTACTTTAGTTATAAGAAATGCTAAAAGGCAACCCTCCTTGGTATCATACCACTATTGGTAATTAAGTAGCATGTCCCATATAACTTAAAAAAAAAAATTTAGGAATTATCGCTAACCAATCGTAGGGTGCCATCTATGAAAGGTATTGGGCACCATTGGTGCCTAATAGCAATGCCCTTTAGTTGTAATTATATGATGCTTGACATAAAAATTATCATTTCAAAAAAAGACGTAAAGTAGGCTTTTGTTAGAAATTAATTAATATTTTTTAATAAAAAATTTAAACGTGGTAAAAAGTAATTGAAATATTATTTTAAGTATCACGTATACCTAATTCTTTTATTATTATTATTATTATTATTATTATTATTATTATTATTATTATTATTATTATTATTATTATTATTAATTTTATATTTTTCTTTTTTTAAAAACGCCAAAAATTTACATATTAAAATCATCATTTTTATATATTTTTTCTAAAAAAAGCCAAAAACGTTAAGGTATATATATTGATTAATATTTTATGTATGTATATAAATAAAATTTACGATTAATTATATTTGATTTAAGTTTTAATATTTTTTTTTGGAATTTATTTTTTATTTTCTAACTTTTTTTAAAATATATATATTTTTATAGAAAAATTATTAAAATAATATTAAAATATCAATTTGTAGATTTATACTTTTTATAGAAAAATTATTAAAAAAAATATTAAAATACCAATTTATAGATTTATGCTTTAATAAAATATTAAAATTGAGAGAATTAAGAAGAGAAGAGAAAAATAGTTTTTGAGTGATTTTAGAATATCATGTCACTGCCTCATATTTTTCCTTTATATATATGTATATAAATTGTAGGTGAATGATATATATATTTAAAAATTGACATATATTTTTTCTCTTTCAATTCAACAATATTAATATTTATAAAATTTTAATATAATAAAAAAATAAGAAAGTTATAAGCGTATTTAAAATAAGAGTATATATAATTTTTTTTAAAAAAATAAGAATATATATAATTTTTTTAAAAAATAAGAATATATATAGATTGATAATTGTCGCATATTTTTTTAGCCTCCCTTTGTGCGGTGTGTTAAATATTTATTTTTGATAGTTAAGATACATAAACAAACTAAAATTATTATATTTACAGTTTATCACTTATTGTCGCCACTACATTCAAAGCCATTTGTATTACCGTTTCTCACTTGTAATCGCTACTACATTCGAAGTCACTATCATCACCATATCTTACTTATAACTGCCACTATATTCATAGTCGTTGCTATTATAGACCAAATATTATCAAATTCAATAGAAGAAAGTAAATAAATAAAATCGTTCGAACCAATTTTTTTAATATATATATATATATATTAGTATAAATAAAATTTTTATTCATAAACTATAAATAGTGTACTTTCAACATCTACCAAATAAAAAGAATTAATATATAACTCATAATAATTATTTTTATAAATATACATATGTATATATGTATACATATGAATCGTGAAATTTTTAATCAACTAAAAGTAGTCAAAATTGTGTACGAAGATGGAGAAAAAAAAAGAGTTCGTAGCTTTAAATTTAACAGAATATTATACAAAGTATGATATAATAAAAATTAAGAAAAATATAATATTTGATGGATAATTTACCATAGAATGCTAGATCAATAGCATAAACACAAATAAAATAAATTATTGTTCGATAAAAAATAAAATTTAATAATTGATGAGTAATTATAATATAATTTAGTGATTAAAAGAATAAATTTATATTATTTATTAATTAGTTAGGAATATCTTTCAAATATTTCTAAATATGTGTTCTAACAAATATCTACTTTTTTTTTTTTTATTATTTTGTTAAATTAAAAAAAAATATAGATATAACTTTTTTTAGGAATTGAGTATACACGAATTCAATTTTTTTTTCCTTAACTTTCTTTATTTAAGTACATATATAGATGGAACACTTTTCAATGGGTATTACCTATTGATAGATACTAAATAAATCTAACTATAAATATTAATTTTAAAAATATTAAACCATTAGATTTTGATTCGATGGCAAATAATAAAATAGAAATTTGAATTTATATGTTTAATTTAGCTACTTAATTAAAAAAAATATCAAAAAGTACCTCATTTTACACTATATAAAAAATGTAGTTATATAAAAAATATTTAAGTCAAACTCATTTTTTTTTATCTTTTTTTTTGTCAAAGAATTTATTATTTTTTTTTTCAATTAATAGAACAATCTCGGTCCATATAATGTAAAAGTGAGAGATTTTTTTAATTAAATACAAAAATTAAGCATAAAACTTAAATTTTCTTAATATTACCCATTCATGGGTAATACCCATTAAGAGTGTACCCAATTTCATTTTCTTTTTCTTTCAACTTTATTTAAGTATATAAATATAGATGGGTACACTCTTAATGGGTATTACCCATGAATGGGTAAAATTAGAAAATTTTGAGTTTTTATGCTTAATTTTTCTACCTAATTAAAAAAATCTCTCATTTTTATATCATATGGGCCGAGATTGTTCCATCGGTAAAAAAAAATTAAAAAAAAAGTTTTTTAGCAAGAAAAATAAGAAGAAAAAAAGTTGAGTTTGAGTTAAATATTTTTTTATGAACATATTTTTGATATAGTGTAAAAAGAGATATTTTTTGATATTTTTTTGATTAAGTAGTTAAATTAAGCATAGAAATTCAAATTTGTGATTTCATTATATTAGATCAAAATTTGATAGTTTGATATTTTTAAAATTAATATTTGTAGTTAAATTTGTGTAGTAACCATTCATGGGTAATACCCATTAAGAAGTGTTCCAAATATAGATATGTTTTTTTTTCATTAATTAGTAAATTAATAGTTATAAATTGAATAAAAAATAAGAAAAAGGAGAAAATTAAGAAGAGAACATATAAAGCTATCTGCACTAAGTGCTTTAGATCCAATCTAATCCACACAATAACTCAAATCTAATCCAATTCAATTCGCAAAAGTACAGATACAGACTGCATCAGTTATTTTGAATTGGTTACTTTTTTAATATTAAGTTATTTAATATATATTAAAAAATATTTTTTTTAAAGAACTAACAACCAAACAAAATAAATATTGTTCTTTTATATCTTCAACAATAAATTAAAATAAATAAAATAACAAATTTAAAAGAAGAACAAAAATTATATATAAAACGAAATGATTAATTTTATTTTAAATTAATTTTTTCCATATAATAATAGAATATAAATTAAATCTATTAAGTTTTGAAATATATTTATATCACATATATTATATTTTTAATTTTTTTTTTGCATTAAAATATTAGTTGCATATATAATTTTTTTAAATATCTATTCTATATAAAACTAGAAAATAAACCGCGCTTCGCGAGCGGTTGTATAAATTTTTTACTCACAATATTAATAAAAATTAAATAAAAGATAATAAGTAAAAAATATTATCAATATATCAATAATCTATTAATTTATATTATGTTATTATTAATGTATAAGCCTTATTTAACTTATATACTTATTTTTGAATCTCTATAAAAAAAACTATATATTATTTTATTTCCAATAATATATTATTAATTCTTAGAAGTTATAAAGAATAAAATATTAAATAATTAATAAATTTAGAGGACACTAAAGAAATTTAAAAAGAAAATCAAACAAGAATTGATAAACACTTGCTTATAAATTATCACCGTATCTCACTTGTAATCATTACTACATTCAAAATTTATGTCATCACCGTATTTTACTTGTAGTCGTCATTACATTCAAACTGATAACATCACCGTATCTTACTTATTTTTTTTTTAAATATTTATATATATAGTTATATCATATGTGTAGTAATTTTTTAACAATAATTTTCTTATAGTATAAATATATATTTTTATACTTTTAATTTTTATAGTCACTAATTAATAAATTATAATTTAAATAGTGTTAGATATTAGTTAACAAATCATAAATTTAAAATGTATGGTATCGTATCTAACATTTTTTAGTCGACGATATTATTAATATTTTCTTATTTGCTACAATATAATATCATACTTATTTTTGTTTTTGCTACAATATAATAACATATTTATTTTTGTCTCTCTTTTTATTTTATTCATCAACTTTTTTTTTTTCTATAAAAGAACTAAATTAATAATAGAGTAATTTGCGGCATAAATACATAAGTTTTATGCGGAGTAGCAGATAAATATTTAAGTCGTATTTTTGGAGGTAAAAATACCTTCCGTCACACTTCTGGAACTTCCGTAGGTACCCAACCGTTATGTGACAGGTTAGTGTCCACGTCTCACTATGTGATTAATCCAAATCATTTAATTTTTTATTTGTAAACCAATTTAAAATATTAAAAATAAAACAAAAAAATAGTTTAAAATCAAAATAAAATAATAAATATTTAATATTCATATTTTAATTAAATTAAAATAAAAAAAATCATTAATTAGAATCCAAAAACTAAAATAAACCCTAAAACAAAATGCCTCTTCGTCATCCACTTCTTCCTGCTCTTCTTCTTCTTGCTAGCATGTTCATACCTTTGAAAAAAAATTCATCAAACCCATGTTCATATACATTTATAAGAGTAATACTAGTTACACCAAAAGAAAAAGGGGCAAAAAAAATTCATCAAACCCATGCTCATATACATTTATAAGAGTAATACATGTTCGTATACATTCATATACATCAAACCCATTTTCACTCTCTCTCCATCTCTTTCTCGACTTCTCTCTTCTCAGAGTCGAATGTAGCATCTCGATGGAGATCTAGGAGAGGCTTTGGTGGGACACCTGGTGAAGATCGGGTCTTAGCAGAGATCTGGGCAACGCCGTCATTCCCAGCACTATGAAGATAATGTTATATAAATTAACAATTAACCCAAGATCTATTTGTATATAACATAGAACACAATAATAAGATATAATAATTAGGTATGTGTACCTGATTGATCCATAGCAATTATCTCTGATTGATCCACAGCAGTTACTCCAATTTGATAGTGCAATACTATCAACTAAGTCTTCCTCCCTAGATCTCTAAATCAGAAGCAGTTTATTTTTATCTGATTATCAAAAGGTATACAATTGTGATGAGACAATATGTATTTATAGAGTTAGGGAGGGGACTTAGCTACAAAACCCTAGTTGGGCTGGGCCTGCTCATCAAAGGCTTCAGTCAACTAGAAAAGCCCACACTTCTGCTTCACCTAGACTTTACTCACAGATGCTAAGCCCATTAACAATTGATCACCAACAACATGGGCTAATACAGCAAAGAACTATCCAATCAACCCAAGTTTTAATAAAACCAATAAAATATAATGTAAGCCCAAATAAAAGTCTAACATTCTCCCACTTGGGCTACATTGATTTTAATACATATATATTATATATCAAAATAATTTTATTTGAAAACGACTCATGGGTTGAACAACAAGAAAACATTTGTGGCCACTTAAAAAAAAATGATAGTTCTCTGATAGCATCTCAACATACCGGTCCAATTTAACCTTTGATAATGAACTATGACAGTCATATTGTTTTTAGCTCAACAAAAGACATTCATAATCACAAATACCAAAGTATTAAATCGACATGGTCAATAAGTCTAGTAGTGTGGTAAGGAATTATGTTCAACATGTGATCAATTTAAAATAACATAATATCCTTATCAGTCCTCAATTTCACTGATACCGTGATGCTTAATAAATAAGCCAGTGAAATTAAACATACACCACTTAAAATAAGTAAGTGTCACTAAACTTGCTTAAAGAATTAAGCCAACAACATATCATTGTCAATAAGCAAATAAATTTAAAAGACAATGATCACAACAATATGAACCACATGCTTTCAATTCAATCATTCTCGAGAATATAACAAAACATAATTGAAAACATATCCATTCAATAATAAAAAATATTGAAACATAAAATGTAGTTCATAACTTTATTCAGAAAATTATAAATAATAATTTCTAAAAACAAACAGAAAACAAAACTCCCACTAACCCAAAAGATCAAAAGATTCTAAAATGCCCATATTAACAACATGTTTATTAAACAGCACGGCACTTAACCCTTTGGTTAGAGGATCAGCTAACATCGACTCGGTCTTGCAATTTTCAATGACAATGTCTCCTTTCTTGACCAAGTCTCACGATGCCGCTGAGATACTTTATTTCCATGTGTTTAGAAGCACTACTAATCTTGTTATTCTTTGAAAAGAAAACAGCAGCATTATTATCACAATAGATTAGCATAGGTGTGGAAATAGAATCAACCACTCGTATCTCCGAAATAAAATTCTTCAGCCACAAAGCTTGCAAAGATGCCCCATAACATGCAACAAACTCAGCATACATAGTAGATGATGTGATCAAAGTCTGTTTGACACTCTTCCAAGAAATAGCAGCACCTGCCAAGGTGAAAATATAGCCAGAAGTTGACTTTAAATCATCTACACAACCACCAAAATCCGAATCTGAATAACCAACAACTCGAAGATTGTCAACCTGCTTATACACAAGCATAAAACTCTTCGTTCTTTGCAAATATCTCAAAACTTTCTTGGCTGCAACCCAATGATCAAGGCCAGGATCAGATAAATATCTCCCAAGAACATTTACTACGAAAGCTATGTCAGGTCGAGTGCAAACCTGAGCATACATCAAACTCCCTACTACACTTGCATAAGGGATGTTCTTCATTGCTCCTCTTTCCAAGTCGTTCTTAGGACATTGCTGCTTAGTGAACTTGTCCCCTTTCAGAATAGGAACAGAACCGGCTTTACACAAATCCATGTTGAACCTTTTGAGCACACGATTAATGTAAGCTTCTTGAGATAAGCCAAGAACTTTTCGATTCCTGTCACGATGGATCTCAATCCCCAAAACATAGGATGCCTCTCCAAGATCTTTCATATCAAAATTGGAAGACGAGAAAATTTTTGGTCTCATTTAGTAGTGACAAATCACTGTTTGCAGCAAGTAAAATGTCATCTACATAAAGAACAAGAAAAATATAACGACTCCCACTGATCTTCATATAAATACATTGATCAAACTTGTTCTCTACGAAACCAAACGATGTCACAACCTGGTCAAACTTCAAGTACCACTGGCGAGATGCCTGTTTGAGACCATAAATGGATCGTTTCAACTTGCAAACTAAGTGTTCTTTTCCTTTCTCCTTGTAGCCTTCAGGTTGAGACATATAGACTTCCTCATTCAATTCTCCATTCAGAAAAGCAGTTTTAACATCCATTTGATGCAACTCTAAATCAAAATGCGCAACTAAGGCCATAATAATTCTGAATGAATCTTTAGTGGAAACAGGTGAGAAAGTTTCAGTGTAATCAATACCTTCTCTTTGAGTAAAGCCTTTACCCACTAAACGCGCTTTAAACCTTTCAATCTGTCCCTTTTTATCCCTTTTAGCCTTTAAAATCCACTTACAACCTATTGGTTTAAAACCATCAGGTAATAAAACTAGCTCCCATACACCATTTTTCTTCATGGAGTCGATCTCATCATCCGTAGCTGCTAACCATTTTGAAGATTGTAGACTATTAAGTGCTTCACTAAAAGTGACAGGATCCACAAAATGATCAATATCATATTCTCCTTCTCCAAGATAAACAAAATTATCATGACACTTTGTTGACTTCTTTTGTCTCTGAGATCTTCTTAGAGGAGGTACTTCTGGAATAACTTCTTTTTGTTGATCATTGTTTTGAATAACATCTTCCACAACTGGAATTTCTTCAATAACAGGATTCTCATTAACAATAGGAGCTTCATCATTAATAGGCCCTTCATCAATAATAGGACCTTCATCATCTTCGATATCGGGAGCAATATATTCATCAACAATGGGAGCATTACCAACTGGAGTAGGATGGAGACTACTATTATCATCTCTTGAAAATGACATAGGAATACAAATTCCTTTAGATGACTCCCCCATTTCAAGAGATGTTGAAGGAATTTTTTCAGCAACATCAAATTCCAGAAATTTAGCAGTCTGAGATTCAACAATTCGCGTACCACGAGTGGGACAGTAAAAGCGATAGCCTTTTGAGCGCATTGGATAACCAATGAAATAACAGCGATTTGTTCTCGGATCTAACTTTTTCAAATTAGGATCATAAATCTTTACTTCAGCTGGACAACCCCATACTCGAAGATGATTAAGACTAGGCTTCCGCCCAGTCCATAACTCAAAAGGGGTCTTGGGAACAGATTTACTGGGAACACGATTTAAAATATAAGTTGCAGTCATAAGTGCTTCACCCCATAAAAACTCTGGAAGATTTGTTCTACTCATCATACTTCTAACCATATCCACGAGAGTGCGATTTTTCCTTTCAGCAACGCCATTTTGCTCAGGTGAACCAGGCATAGTGTATTGAGCAACTATACCATTTTCTTGTAAGTACTCTGCAAAAAGCCCCATGTGTTGTCCAGATTCTGTATAACGCCCATAATATTCTCCTCCACGATCAGAATGAACAACTTTGATGACTCTTCCTAATTGTTTCTCAACCTCATTTCGAAAAATTTTGAGTTTATCAAGGGCGTCAGATTTTTCTTTAATTAAATAGGTGAATCCATAACGAGAAAAATCATCGATAAAAGTGATAAAATACTTGTTTCTGCACAACGTGGTGGAATAAGGACCACTGATGTCTGTGTGGATAATTTCCAATAAAGATTGACTGCGGTTTGCAGTCTTCTTTCTTGTTTTAGTCAATTTTCCACGAGTACAATCAACACAAGTATCCCAATCAGAAGCATCAAGAGGAGGAAGTATTTCAGATTTAATTAAACGATCAACCCTTTCTCTGGAAATATGACCCAATCTTTTGTGCCATAACAATAAGGATGTTTCCTTAATATGAGGTCTTTTACCCACAGTATTCACAACATTAAAAGAGGAATCTAAAGGAGCCAATGACAACTTGTAAAGACCATCAGAATAAAAGCAATTTCCAATAATTCGAGAGTCAAGCATAATGTCAACATTATCATTTGCAAAATGAAAAGAATATCCTTGTTTAACCAAAAGCGGAAGCGAAACTAAATTCCTTTTAAAAGTAGGAACATAAAAAGTATTGTTCAGAATAATCTTATCACGGGAGACTCGTAATTCAAGAATAAATGTTCCAACATAGATAACGTCAACTCCAACATCATTGCCCACTTTAAGCTTGGACTCCCTCTCACTTGGCTTCCTGAGATCCCTTAGCCCCTGTAAGGAAGCAGAAACATGAACGGTAGCACCAACCGTCTAACCACCAAGAATCAATAGGAACATCAACTAGATTAGATTCAAAACAAACACATGCCAATGGATTACCTGATTGTGCTTGCTTCTTTTCTAACCAAGTCTTAAATTTGTGACAGTCCGTTCTTCGATGCCCCAATTTTTCACAAAAGTAACACTTCACATTAGAGTATTTGGACTTTCCATTGTTATTCTTCTGTTTATTCTTATGCTCCTTACCATTACCATTCTGTTTTGTAGCACCATCATTTTTATTCTTGAATTTTCCTTTTCCTTTGTTGGGCTTGAGGTGAGAAACATAGTTAGCAGATTCATTCTTCTCCCTTTTAAGCTTGCTTTCTTCACTACACACCGAGAAATTAGGTCGGCGATAGTCCATGTTTGATTGTAAGTGTTGTAGAGTTTGTCTTGATTAGGCTGAAAGAGGCAGGAAGAGCATGAAGAGCTCGATGAATAATGAAAGAGTCAGGAAGAGGAATATTATGATCTTTTAACTTGGACTGAACATTCACCAATTTCAGAATAAAATCTCGCACTCCTTTTAATTCATCATACTTAATGGTTGTCATTTCATCCATAAGATGTCCAGCTTCAGCGTTTTCACCAGTGTCGTATAATTTTTCTACAGCATTGAAAAACTCTTTGGCATTTGTAGTGTCTGGCAAACCACTCAGTAGATGTTCAGGAATGGATCTTTTCATAGTAAGAAGACTAAGACGACTTGACTTTTCCCATTGTGCATGATGAGTTCTCTCGGCGGTACATGGAGTCGATAAGATCAGCAGGTTTTTCTTCTCGTAGGCACAAGTCCATATCCATTATGCCTAAAGTAAATTCCACATCTCGTTTCCATGTCTTGTAGTTGGAAGCATTCAAAATATGGATGGAAGCATTATTGTTGTTCACAGAAAAGGAGACTGAAAAAATTCAAAAATTAAAACTTGAATAAGCAATATGAGCAATGTATTAGAAAATATTGTAGAATCAACTGGTCATTATAAACTCCCCTTTGGGGTGAGAATATAACACACACATGATTTACCTTCATGAAGTTAACAACAAAGAAAAAATACATATCATTTAAGAATTTTATTACCTTTGGGCAAATAAATTTCTTAAAAATATGTATTAATTCAAGCAAAAAAAATAATAATAAATTTATATATTTAAATTATTACCTTTGGGCAAATAATTAAAATATATACATTTAATATTAACTCACTTCATGGAATGTGAACTAATATATGTAAATACTACCTTTGGGCAAGTAATTACACATATAGTCAACCAAAAATATAATATTTTCTTCAACATGTGAAATTTGGTGATAAAACAATCATTGAAAATTAATAATTTTCAACCAAATTTCCAAAAGAGATATATAATTGCTTTTATTATATTGATAATAAAAAAAATAAAGTGTCCACCATAACACATTATTTTTATATCAAATAATCAAGTTTTATAACTTTAGAACAACAATTAATGGAAAAATGTGAAATAAAGAATATTGGTGGAGATTACATAGTCAAGATAAATTAAACAAGAGAGTGACTATGTCATATGGGACGAGAAGAAACTCAAAAATTTTCTATGATTTACGGATTTTGAAAAATCATCAAAAATTATTTTTAATAATTTTTTAACTGCATAATTATCATTAAAATAATAATAATTATTAAACGGAGTCAAAAAATTAATTAAAAATCATAGAAAAATCAGAAATTAAATTCTAATAACGCTGAAAAAAAAAACGTCGAAAAACGACATTCCAGCCGGCCCCACGCGCCCCCACGCGCCGCCTGCGCGAGTGGGCTTCGCGGCTGGGCTGGTTCTTCTTCCTCCAGCCGGTTCCTGCAAGCGGGTCACGCGACCCGGTTCGGCCCAGTCGGGTCTGTGGTGTTTTCCGGCCAAAAAACGACGAAAAATTGGGGATTTTGGATGGTTTTTGGTCGGGATGGAATTTCTAATCAATCTAAGTGTCTAATTTCGGCTTAATTGCTAAAAAACAATAGATCTAAAGAAAAGCAATCCAAAAAATAAAGAACATAAAAAAAATTGATTTGGAATATCAATCTTAATCAAAATACAAAATTAATCATTTAAGAACATTCATAAACAATTAATAATGAGATATCTATAATCAATTTTAGATTAAAAACGATAAAATCAAAATACACAATTATAATTTCACATTATAATCATATAAACCCTAAAACTTTAAAATTAAAATTCTCTTAATATACACAATGATTTCATGCATATAATATATCAATATAACGAGAATTTAATAATAAACAAAACCCTTAAAGTTTTAAGATTTAGAAACAAAAAAATTCAACATAAAATAATAACGAAATTAATATGTAATTATGGATAATTAACATATACAAATTAATTATACTAATTATAGGTTCTAAATCATATACAATAGGTAATCTGATACCACATGTTATATAAATTAACAATTAACCCAAGATCTATTTGTATATAACATAGAACACAATAATAAGATATAATAATTAGGTATGTGTACCTGATTGATCCATAGCAATTATCTCTGATTGATCCACAGCAGTTACTCCAATTTGATAGTGCAATACTATCAACTAAGTCTTCCTCCCTAGATCTCTAAATCAGAAGCAGTTTATTTTTATCTGATTATCAAAAGGTATACAATTGTGATGAGACAATATGTATTTATAGAGTTAGGGAGGGGACTTAGCTACAAAACCCTAGTTGGGCTGGGCCTGCTCATCAAAGGCTTCAGTCAACTAGAAAAGCCCACACTTCTGCTTCACCTAGACTTTACTCACAGATGCTAAGCCCATTAACAATTGATCACCAACAACATGGGCTAATACAGCAAAGAACTATCCCATCAACCCAAGTTTTAATAAAACCAATAAAATATAATGTAAGCCCAAATAAAAGTCTAACAGATAATCGATTCGGGGGTTGTTTTTGAGTTGATTGAACTCGAGTTGACGAAACCAGAAAGGCACACAACCGCGATGATCATCAACCTTTTGGCCCCCTTGTGTTCTTGCGCCGATGGGAGAGCGAAGCTCCTCCAGCACACCTGCGGCACAACAATAGTGTCGAAAAAGATTCTTAGGGTTTCAGAGGCAACAACCGAGCGATTCACATTCTTTGTTTGGGTTTTTTTTTTAATTTGTTATAATTTGGATACAGAGAGAAAAATGACGAAGAAAAAGAGATTAAAAGAGGGAGGTTAGATTGTGGTGTAATAGAGTTGATCTGATGATGACGGTGAGAAGGAAGAACACGATGATGAATAGGGAAAAGAGAAAAAAAAATAAGAAAGATGTAAACGTAGGGATTTATGTTTTAAATTAAACATTATCTTTAATGATTTGTTTTTAATAATTAATAAAATTATATAATATGGGTTTATTTATTTTGTTTAATAATTTTGTAATTTTTTTAATTTTCAAATAATTTTTATTTAATTTTTAAATATTTAAATGATTTTTTTAAATAAAAAATAATTAATAAATGATCTAGACCAATGAGATGTTGCCACGTAGATACTAATTTGGCACGTAACGGTCGGGTACTTACGGAAGTTCTAGAAGTGCGACGGAAGGTATTTTTACCGCCAAAAATACGACTTAGGTATTTATCTGCTACTCGGCATATAACTTAGGTATTTATGCTGCAAATTACTCTTAATAATACTTTAAAATTAACAATAAACTTAAGTGTCGTTTGGTAAAACTTTTGTTTTCTAATTTTTTAATAACAAAATGAAAGTAAAGTTTTTGTTTTTAAAAATTTTAGTTTTGAAAAACAAAAATGCGTTATGTAACCACTTTTGTTTTTTAATTTTACAAACGGAAAACAAAAGTGTATTTTGTAAAGTTTATTTTCATTTTTATTTTTTAATTTTATTTAAGCTAGGTCTAGGTTTGGGGTCGAATTCGGATTCGGGTCAAAGGCTGGGTTCAGCGCAAGGCCGTGGGGAGATTTGGGCCCGAGTCTGGTCGAAGTCCAAAATATTGATTAAGAAAAAAAAACTATTTAAAAAAATAATTAAAGTGATTTTTTTTATTTTAAAAATTTTGATTCTCAATTAAAAAATTGAAAAATGAAAACAGTTTTATAGAACATGTTTTTGAAAAATATTTTCACTTTTTAAATTTTAAAAACAGAAAATTAATTAAAAAAGTGTTACCAAACGCCACCTTAATTAATAACAATAAATTAGAAAAGTAGAACAAAAAATGAGAAAATATCTAACCTAATGGGAATTCAAATTTAAAACTAATTAAAAATTATAAAAGAAATCTTAAACTTAGCTTTTTTTTGTTGAAAGAAAATATAAATCTTCATTAGGCAAATGCCAAAAAAAGTCAAGAAGACTTACACAAAATCAGGTAAACCTGACCACTAAACTCTCGCAAAGTCACTAGAGAGAGCCATCTTTGCATGATTAGGAGCAATGGAATTCGAAGAACGATTATAAAATTTAAAAGAAACATAACAAAAGTTACGACAAACATTGTAAATATCTTGCAACACCATTCCAAATCCTGCAAAGCAAAATTCATTCTTTTCAAGGAGCAAAGCCACCCTTTAGCAGTCCGTTTCCACTTTCACCTCTTTATAGACAATGCGAAGACATAAAAGAAGCCCATGATAAATGGAGATAGCTTCAACAATTGGAGGGGTAAAACTCCCAATGTCAGGAGTAACTGCCGAAGCCAGGCAGACACCCACATGATCATGAATAACAGTCCCATACCCCATCCACATTCAGTTTGACATGATCAAAAGAAGGTAGAATCCAAGGGATGACTGCAGGGATAGAAGCCATAGAGCGAGACTCAATCAAGGAGATATTGGGTTTTTATTCACCTCAAAGAAACTTTGGGCAGAAGAGAGAGACCACCTAATAACCCCTTCAGTATTGAGCAGCTTATGGTTATGAACCCATTTATTACGATGATATCAAATGCGCCACAGAAGGACCAACCTTTGGATAGATTAATCTGGCATTACAACAATTTTTGAAAAACCGTGTTTTTACAAATGTCAGTTATACATAAGAAAATATAAAACTGTATGCGTCTGTTGAAGCAGAAAGTAATTCTGTTACAGCAGAAACTCGTTTTGTAGTGACAAAACAGAATAGACAGAATATAAAATATTTGCACAAAAATAAATAACTTGACACAAGAGATTTATACGTGGTATCAGTGTTCTCCCAAACACTACTAGTCCACGGGGCCACGCCCAGAGAATGAAATCAATTAATAAAGTATCAAAATTACAAAGACAATTGACTTAAACAAGTTTAGACTCCCTCTAAAGTATTGCCGCAATCCTTTATAATCCACTTTATGAATCTGACTTCTTGAAACACCTTCAAGCCCGAACTCCCTTCGTCTTTGAAGTGTGAGTGCTTACTTCCTCCCGAAGTAAGGCTTCAACAAGTCTTCTCCCAAAGACCAAGTGCTTACTTCCTCCCAAAGTAAGGCTTTATCAAGTCTTCTCCCGAAGACCAATCTCTTGTTCAGTCAAGTAGTTCTTCACAACCTCTAGGACAGAGTAAGAACAGAAATAAACAACTAGAACCTAGATGAACAACTAGGCTCTCACAAAACAAAGAAAAACTCTCTTCTCTCAAAAGATAAATGCAAAAAATGAATAATGGAAGAGATGATTCGAATGGCTGCTCTCTAGGCTCTATTTATAGAACATAGAAACCTTAGAGACAGTCACAAGATCGAATCTACAGCTGTACAAAAACTTTCCTAAGAAAACACGATCTGCAGCATCAGATGCGGATGCTGACACAGCAGATCAGATCAGAAACGGGAAACTTGCTATAATCGGGTCCGTGTTAGAAATTATTTTACCAGGATCTTAGATCTACTCACAAGTATGTTGATTAACACCCTAAATATGAACTTCTAAAACGATTATGAAATAAACACATATAAAGTATTAGAAACCTTACATTGGGTGCAGCGAAATTAAATGACTCCTTCCGTTCAGATCTCTAACCCTTGTATCCTTTCTGTCGCAGAGTATTATCAAGATCTGAACCTGGATCTCTTTCACTCCTTCTTTAGTGCTGAAACTCCTTCTTGTTGAATGTCTTTCTTCATGACCTTCCTCACTATGATTGAGGTATCACTTGCTGTGTGTGGGCACTACTCTAACACTAAGTGATTTCGAAATTTCAAGGAAGAAGAAGAGTATGAAGTGGCGGCTAGGGTTTAGAGAGAGAAGGCTCAGGTTTTTCTCTGAAGGAAAAAGTAGAAAGTTAAGTGTAAATTTCCTGAAGCCTTCACTATCTATTTATAGCATTCCACTAGGGTTAGGTTTGAATTATTTGGCATTAAAATAATGAAAATATCAGATGAAAAACCCTATAAAAGTGGCCGGCCCTATACAATATGGATTTGGGCCTCACTTTTTGCAATTTTGCAGTTTTATCACTTTTGCATCTGATTTTCTCAAAAACGCCAATTTTCAAATTCAACCATTTAAATGCCAATTCTAACTATTTAATAACTATAAATAATTATTAAATAATATTGTCATTTATCATATTTATTAATTGAACCATACAAAGTAACAAATATGCCCCTAAAACTCTTTCTTTACAATTTCGCCCTTACTTAGTGAAAAATTCACAAATAGACATAGTCTAATTTGAGAATTATAATTGATTAATCAAAACCAATTATATGAGTCTTACAAGCAATATTATCTCAACTAGTGGGGGGACCATGGGTCTATATAACCGAGCTTCCAATAAGCAGATCAAGAATTTATAACCTAAATTCACTGACTTATTAATTCTTCGTTGAATCCACGCATAGAACTTAGAATTGCACTCTCAGTATATAGAATGCTCTATATGTTCCACCATATAGACACATCATTAGTTATCCATTGTTATAATCCTAATTTGATCAATGATCCTCTATATGAATGATCTACATTGTAAAGGGATTAGATTACCGTTACACCCTACAATGTATTTTATCCTTAAAACACTTAACCCCGTACAAATGATATTTCAGCTTATGTGAAATGAGTACTCCACCATTTATTTTCGTTTGGTCAAGCTCGAAGGAGATCATCCTTTGCTTACTATTCGCCAGATAGAAGCTATAGATTCCATGTTTACGTTAGCGCTCCCACTCAATTGCACTACCGTGTTCCCAAAATGTACGTATCACCCTGACCCAAAAGTAGGCTTAACTAACAAATCAAAGAACACGAATAGCCTCTTGAGATTGAGCCTAATCATAACAGGATTAAGATCATTTGATCTAGGATCAACTAGGCGATATTGACTTGAATAGATATTACGGTAAGTCTAATAAATCTAAGTCAAAGTTTAATATCGGTCCCTTCCGATGCATACTCCATGCATCCAACCTGAGCTTTACTTTAACCAATGCTCTGGAAAGAACATAACATTTCTCCAAATGCAAGTAAACTATGTTGTAGATTATCATATCAGTAAAACCCTGTGTCTGATAAATCTAGGAAACTTTATTCACACAGTCATGTTTACTTTCCAAAGTGTTGACAGCACAATAAACAAGATCAAGTATGTGAAAAGGGTTTCAGATGAATTCATACATTATGTACATATAATCATGAAATAAATCATGTGAACCATGCAACATTAAATGTTATTTCTGATCTATATTAATAAGTAAATCTGATTATATTGAAATGAGTTTTATTTAGGGCATAAAACCCAACAGTCCGATCCTCTATTAATGCTTGATTCCTGCCAAAAACAGATTAGATATTCTGATTGTATCAAGATACAATCGAAATCAATAAGAAAAAGACAATAATCAAAGTTTCCCTAAAAAAGACAACTTTCCAAAAGAGAATTGCTTCTCTTTTAAGAAGTTTCCAAACAAAAGAAAGTTCAGCTGAAAAGTGCAACTTTCCTAACAAGGAAAAGAGCAACTACAAACCGAATAAACAAGGTAAGAAATCGGTTATGAATGCACAAGAATCTTACCATAAAAGAAAAAATATTTTGTCAACTAACTTGCCAAAAAAAGGACTTTACAATCTCCCCCTTTGGCACTTTAGATGAACAAAATATTTTTTAACACAAAGTACCTGCAAATTAAAGTTAGCCATAACCAAATAACTACTCCCCCTGAGTAACACACTCGAAATTGTAAAACAACAAAACAACATGCTAACTTTTAATCCAAATAAGTTCACAAGTACCAAACACAACTCCCCCTGGAAAAAGGGTCCAGAGTTGATAAAAATAAATTGAATGCTCAATAAAATGCACATTAATTAAAAAATATTTTGACAACTAAATTGCCAAAAAAGGACTTAACAATTTTGGTGGGTACACAATTAACAGTGGATATTGGAATCCTATTCATTTATTAGACAGAGGTCAAGATGGATCTTCTTCAGGTCCCTCTTCTTGGTGGAAATATTTATGGAATCTTTCCATCCCTCCTAAGGTTAAGATTTTTATTTGGGGAGCTTGTCTCGATTGGTTTCCCACTTCTCATAATTTGAAGTTTCATAAGGTTCCGACCGATTCCTTGTGTCCTATGTGTGGGATTGAGATTGAGACTTCTTTCCACGCTCTTTTGGGGTGTTCGAGTCTCCAATACATTGGGAAGTATGTTGATTTTATCAGGTTGCCTTCATCTGTGGCTTGTGTCACTCTCCACACTTTCCTTAAGGAACAAGAGGTGCATCTCTCCAAGGTTGATATGGGCAAATCTTAAACTTAGTTAATAATAATAAATGAGAAAAAAAATAGAATAATAATAAGAAAATAAAAATTAGAATTCAAATTTGAAATTAAAAAATCGTACGAAAGGTTTTAAACATAATTAACTAATAATTATAAATTATTAAAATATAAGAAAAATAAATAAATAAAAAGAATAATAGTTTGTACAAATTTTCAGTAATTTTCAAATAATAATTAGGTACGGTAACACTATAAACATAATATTAGAGTGATTTTAAGAATTAAACACTAAGTATAAAATTTACCAAATAAAAAAGTGTTCATTTGTTTTGGGATAATACAAAAAAATTAGCTAAATTTTAATTTGACCCTTTGTTTTAAGAAACTATAAAAATGACCATTTGTTTATTAAAATGGTAAAAAATATCATAAGACACAATTTTAGTCAAATTTTATTAATACAATTTCTATTTAATTGAGCTTAAATTGGATTAAAGGTAATTAAAATATTAATTGTCAAAAATTAGCAACCCTGTTAGTCTTTTTTAAAGAAAAGAATTCATCATAAAAATATTTAATAAAATGGTCTTATGATAGATGAAGAAGAAGTTTAAAGACATGGTAATGCATGTATGATTGATTATTTTTTTACTATTTTTTATTATTTATTTTTCTTTTTTTACAAAAAGTGATACAAATTAATATAATATATCAATTGATAACTATTACTTATATGAATAAACAATCCTAATGAATTTAAAGAAAAAAAATAAATCTTTGGTAAATATGAATACATCAATTGATAACTATTACCTATAAGAATAAACAATCCGAATGAATATAAAGAAAAAAAATAAACCTTTAGTAAATATAAGTGAGATTATTTTAAGAGATGAATTCTCAATATATGTATATGTTTACAATTTTTACACGTAAGTTGTAACAAATACGAAAAAAAAATATATAAGTATTAATGATTTGATTATGTCTATCAACACAAAATAATTCTTTTTACAATTATTCTCACCTAACACCAAAGCTTAGACATTCATTCTCGATGAAAACAAAAAGCAAAGACACAAATTAAATGATTGATCAAGGGTTGAAATTTATACTATTTACTTAAAATAAGCAAAACTCAATAATCTATACTACATGTCTAAGTAAAGCATATTATATATATAGATGAATAATGGAGAGATTAATATAAGATACTACAGTTAGAGAACCAAAGTATGTAGCCAATTGGAGCAACGACAAAACTGTTAATCCCTTCAACCCCAATCTTATATTGTCTGGAACTCTACTTGGGCAATTAGAGTGAATTTTTTTTCTTCAATCAGTTGATATCGTCCATAATTAAAAAATATTTGTATGAGAGAATGTATATATTAATATATTTATGGTTTATACGATATAAGTATAAATCTACAAAATAATTTAAAATATTTTATAGATAAATAGATATATAGAAGATGTTTTAATGGTTATATTTTTATTGTAACCATCATGGTTACATTTTTTTAAGTCATTGGACTACTATTAAATGGTTGTGATTAATTTAAAAATTAAATAAAAATAAATAATAAATAACTTGTAACCTGAAAGTAACCTAATAATTTATTTCCTTATAAAACTTTAATTAAGATTAATTATATTTTAAAATTAAATTAATTATAATTATTAATTAATGTTTTGCAATTTATTACTATATAAGGATCTTTTAGCAATTTATTTTTTTGCACTTAAATTATTTAAGATTTTATAGAAAAACTTTTTATAATTTAAAATTATACACATATAGTTTCATAATCTAAATTTTATTATACTTGTAATCTTATTTTTAAATTATTACACTTAATTATTTAATGTTTTTATTTAAATATTTAAAAAGTAAAAAGTGAAATAAGTTGAAGGATTTTTTAGAAAAAAAATGGCTACACTTGTTATCGATTGACTAGCTTGAGGCCTCATACTTAGTTCATCTAATTGTAACAAAATAATTAAATATTATTTAAAAATAATTAATTATTTAAAAATTTATTATAAGAAGAAAATTTTAATTCGTGTAAAAAAAAGTTTAATTTTTGTAAAAAAATAAATTTTATTGTAAATATTATAATTAAATGACTTAATTATTAAAATAATTAGAGTAAGGATTTAAATATAAATATTAATTGCTAAAATAGGTCTTGTTAAATATTTAATTAATTATTTTAAGAAAATAGTTAATTATAATTAATTAATTCTAAAAAAGGAATGTCTACCTATTAGTAACTTGCTATTACAGGTAAAAAAAAAATGTAACCATATGGTTACAATAAAAATGTAACCATTGAATAGTCACTATCTATATGGATTAATACATTTAATAAGTATAAGTTTTATAAATAGGTATAGATTAATATATTTAATGAGTTAATACAATATATATTTTATAATATTTATGATTTTTTTATCAATTAATAATTGAAAATAGTTAATATAGAATTATAATTAAGGTTATAGATAATTAGGTAGATAGTTATGAATTTTTTTTTAAATTTTTTTAATTTTTTTGAATTTTTTTTTGTGTTATGTGTGCATATAATTTTTAAATTAATAAATATATGTTTTAATTAATTATTAAGCATTAATATTTATAAATTTAATACTACCAACTCAAGGATAATCAAGTGGTAGTATTCCTAATCCTTTATGTTGATGCCATTTTGATTATTGGCAACAATATCAAGAAAATGACTGACATTCACAAATGGCTTAACACTCAGTTCAAAATAAAAGTTTGGGTGAAGCTAGTTATGTTCTTGGTATTCAAATTATTAGAAACAAGAAGAAAAAATCACTTGCTCTCTCGCAAGCAGCTTACATTGATAAGGTGCTAGAGCGATTTTTCATGAGTGACACCAAAGGAGCAGTTATGCCTTTTAGTCCTGGTATCCGTCTATCTAAGGAATAGTGTCCCAATGACCCCCAAGAGATAAAAGACATGAGAAAGGTTCCTTATACTTCAGCAGTTGGAAGTCTAATGTATGCTATGTTATGCACTAGACCGGACATTTGCTATGCAGTAGGAATTGTGAGCAGGTATCAGATGAACCCAGGTAACAGTAGGAATTGTTAGTCTACAAGGGTAGTGCTTTAAATCCCATAGGCTATACCGACTCAGATTTTCAGGCTTGTCTTGATGACAGAAAGTCTACATTTGGGATGGTATTTACTCTTGGGGGTGGAGCAGTTGTTTGGAGAAGTGTCAAGCAATCTGCAATATCAGACTCTACCATGGAGACCGAATACATAGCTGTCGCTGAGGCTGCTAAGAAAATATTCTGGCTAATAAAGTTCTTCACACAACTTGGTGTTGTTCCTGGAATGGAAAAACTAATAGTTTTACTTTGTGGCAACACTAGTGTTATAGCCAACAGTAAAAAGCCTCGAAGCCACAAGAGGAGTAAATACATTGAGAGGAAATACCACATCACCAGAGAATATGTGGCAAGAGGGGACGTACTGGTGGAGAAAGTTGATATTGAAGACAACTTACATGATCCATTTACAAAGATTTTGACAATCACTACATTTTAAAAGCACAGAGAAAATCTATGATTAATTAAAATGTACTGATTATTTTATGTTAGTGCAAGTAGGAGTTTGTTGAGTTTTGTGCCCTAAAATTCTATTTAATGTAATCTTCTACATTCATTTATCAATAAAAAAACAGATTTATTTCATTACTTGTTTAATGTGTTATTTGGTTCACATGTTTATTACATGATCATTTGATTGATTTATAAATACATTCAAATCCTTAACACATTGATATTCTTGTTTATTGTGATGTCAAGACAGTAGAAAGTAATCAAAATTGTGTGATTAAATGTATTCTTATGATTTATCAGTACACAAAGTTTAACTGATAGGATAATCTACAATGTAATTTACTTGCACCTTGGATAAGTACTATGCCCTTTCTAGTGCATTGGTTAAAGTAAGCTTGGGTTGGATGTATGGAGTATGCATCGAAATGGACCGATATTGGACTTGGATAAGATATAATAAACTTATCGTAATATCTATCTAATTCAATATCACCTAGTTGATCTTAGATCAAATGATCTCAATCCTGAGATGGTTAGGTTCTAGTTCAATCGTATTATTTATGTTCTTCAATTTATTCGTTAAAGTCGACCATATGAACTCAGAGTCATCCCTCGCATAGAAACTCAAATTTCTCTTTCATTATTTGCCATTGGATCAAAATCTAATGGTTTAATATTTTTAAAATTAATAGTTATAGTTAATCTCTTTTAGTAACCATCAATGTGTAATACCCAATTAGAAGTGTTATATATATATTTATATATATGTATATATAAAAATTAAGATTAAAATTTTATTCTTTTTTTTTTGAATTGGATGGAATTACTTAATCTAAAACATTAGATGAATCCTAAAACTATACCAGGTCTAAAATATTTGATAAATCTGAAAAAATGCTGTAGATATACATGAAATACATCCAATAGAAAAGTCAATTTAATCCAACATTTATGGATGTTGGATCAACCAGATGACTAAAATTAATTAGATTAGATCGGGTGGTAAAATCTAACATCTAATATGTAATTTGATGGGATATGGATAGACCTAAAAATATTGAATGTGGTCCCATAATGTTAACCAATAATTAATTTGAGTTTTTTTAATTGTTTGCTTTTCCTAAGTTTATGGTGTTTGGTCTTCTCTCTGTAAGACATGTGTCTTGTAATTGTTTTTCCTTTATTCAAAGGGTTATTTAACCCATGTACTTTGTACCAATTCACCTAAGGAAAATAATCTTTTTTTGCTTTCCTTCTGTCATGGTATCATAGCAATGACAAGCTCTCCATGGCATTAATACTGAGTACGAGTTCTACCCCACAAATTGATGAAGTAAACACACCAAACCCTAATCTAAACCCTATAATCACAAACCAAGATATCCCTAATAACACAACCGCCACTACTACACCTTCTTCCTCTTTCCCTCTGCATCTCTCATCTCCTCTGCTACCCTCAACTATACCCTCTCTCAATCAAACAATCACAGTTAAGCTTGATGAATCAAATTACCTAGTTTGGAGAATGTAAATGGAAAATATCATTATCACAAATGGGCTTGAAGGATACATCGACGACACCATTATCTTCCCGCCTCAGTTTGTCGATTTGAACTCCTCCCAAATTAACACTGATTTCACGGTGTGGCATCGATACAATAGACTCCTCATGAGTTGGCTTTATGCCTCTTTCTCCAATTCTATGTTGGGATAAATTGTGAACTACTCCACAGCAACAGAAATTTAGGTTTCTCTAGAACACACCTACACTGCTGCTTCCTTTGCTCGGAGCTCTGACTTTTGGACGATGCTGTAGAATCTTAAAAAGGAAGGCCTCTCAGCGTCCGCTTATATCCAGAAACTCAAATCTCTATGTAATACCCATGTGTTTGTTGGTGAATCGATCTATTACCAAGAACATTTAGTGTATTTGCTAAATGGTTTGGGTCTATAGTACAATGTGCTTGCAACACCAATTTTAGCTTGTCCCATCAAACCAACGATTGAGGAAGTTCATGCTCTTCTTCTGAGCGATGAAGCTTGCTTGGAAAGACAAACAAAATTCGCCTCCATCAGCTCCTTTCAAGCCAACTTTGCCAACTTACCTTTCCCTAAACAGCGCACAAAAACTCCATCTCCAAATTCTTAGTTTTCTCCCAAACCTCTTAACAAAAATTATCCTTACACCAACCTAAATTACCTAAATTACTCGAATAACTCCCACCCACTCACCCTTCCTTTCACCACCCCTGCCAACCCTACTCACAACCCCTCAGATTGCTTCTGCCCCTAGACCACCTTCTCGACCACCCAAATGCCAAATATGTTCAGAGTGGGTCATACAACTCCTTCTTGCTACTATCGCACCAATCTTCAATATCAACCACACCAACCATCTTATTTGTTCAATGCCTATTTCACCCAGCAATAACCTCCCCACAACCCTCCCCTGTTACCAACTCCTTCACCCTCCAATGTGGTTCATGATCCAACTTGGTATATGGACTCGGGCATTTCCCATCACTTCACTCCGAACTTGAATCTCTTGGAATCTACCACTTCGTACCATGGTTCTGATTAAATTACAATGGGCAATGGTAATTTGGCTTCTATTTCTCATGTGGGTTCTGTATTTTTACCATCTTCTACTTCCCCGGTTCTCAAGCTTTGTCAGATTTATCATTCTCCTACTTGTCTGAAAATCTCTTAAGTGTTTCTCAACTCTGTCTTGATAATAATGCCTATGTAGAATTTCATCCTACTTATTTCTTTGTCAAACACACAGACAACCACAAAATCCTCCTCAAAGGCCTACTTGACCAAGGCATTGTTTGAGTCTCGCCTTCTTTGCTTGCTTCTTGGTGTCCCCCATAACAACTGCTATTTTTATCCAAATCCTTTATTGATGTTTGGCATTCTCGCCTGGGTCATCCGTCTCAAGACATTATTTCTTGTGTTTCATCTTTTTGTAATTTTTCTTTTCCGAAAAGAGATAGCCTAACATTTTGTACTGCTTGTCAATTAGGCAAATCTCATAGACTTGTCTTTCCAAATTCTATATCTCGGGCTTCTAAGCCATTTAAATTAATATATTCAGACATTTGGGATCCGGCCCCAGTCACGACTATCACTGATGTTAAATAATTTTTATTATTTATTGATGATTTTACTCATTTTTCTTGGTTCTACTTACTTACTACCAAAGATGAAGCATTCCAAGTCTTTCTCATTTTTAAAAATTTGGTTTCCACTCAATTTCAAAGCAACATTCAAGCTGTTCGCACTGACTGGGGTGGTGAATACCGCACCCTTTCCACATTTTTTACCCAACACGACATTCGTCATGATCTCTCATGCCCTCACATGCCGCAACAAAATGGTCATGTTGAATGCAAAAATCGTCATGTGATCAAAACTAGTCTCAGTCTCTTAGCTCATGCTCATATGCCTTTACACTTTTTGCCTTATGCTTTCTCTACAACCATTTACTTAATTAATCGACTCCCTACTTGTGCTCTTCTCTATTCTAGCCCCTATCAACTACTATATCATAAGCCTCCTAACTATTCTCTTCTTTGAGTGTTTGGATGCCAATGTTTCCCATTTCTTTGCCCTTACAATAGTCACAAACTTGAGTTTCGATCTTTGCTATGTACTTTCCTTTGTTACAGCAGAAGACACAACGGTTACCTCTATCTTCACCCATCCTCCGATCGCATTTTTGTCCCTCGTCATGTTATTTTCAATGAGTCTTATTTTCCCTTCACTAGTCCCTCTGTTATCTTTCCACCACCCACTACACCTCAATCTGTTATCACTCATTACCCTTCTTTATTCCTCCTCCATGTCCTAGTCCGCATATCACACCTCCCTCTCCTACTCCACATATATCTCAACCTTCAAACCAATCTCCCTCTCAAGGTACTATTTTCTCCCCTACACATACTCCTTCCTATTCTCAGTTTTAATCTCCCCCTATTCTTACTGTACCGCCGACCCCTGCTACCGCTTTTACTAGTTCTTCGTCCACTTCGTTATCACATCCCACTATTCCATTGATGGTTGACTTGCCCGACCCACACACTGCCACTGCCAATTTTAATTTACATCCCATGATTACTAGATCTAAATCGGGTATACGCAAACCTTATTTGTTTTATAGTGTGGTTGCAGGTATTCCTATTGAACCGTCTAGTTTTTGGAAAGCTAGTGTCGATCCAAAGTGGAACTCTGCCATTTATACTGAGACCATTGCCTGGTCTAAGAAACATACTTTGATTCTTGTCCTACCTCCTCCTAATTGCAAGGTAATAGGATGTAAATGGGTGTACCGTATCAAACTAAATTCTGATGGTACTGTGGAGCGCTACAAGGCATGCCTTGTTGCTAAGAAATTTCACCAAACTCAAGGTCTTGACTATAATGAGACTTTAAGTCCAGTTATTAAACCCAACTCCACTCTCTTGGTTCTATCTTTGGTGGTCTCCTATGACTTGACTATTAAGCAACTCGACATCCAAAATGCATTTTCTCATGGTGATCTCACTGAAACAGTTTACATGGCTCAAAATGAGGGCTTTTTTGATCCCCTCCACCCTCATCGTGTTTACAAGTTGTCTAAGTCACTTTATGGTCTAAAACAATCACCTTGGGCATGGTTTCTTAAGTTGAATACAACTCTCTTGGCTTGGGGTTTTATTACTTTCAAAGCAGACACGTCCCTCTTCATCTATCGATCTTCTACTACTATCATTATTCTGCTCATATATGTGGACGATATTATCATCATGGGATCCTCAATTTGTCATTAGAGATCTTGGCCCTTTACACTTTTTTCTCGATATCCAAGTGTTGGAATTATTTTACCAGGATCTAGATTTACTCACAAGTATGTTATTAACATCCTAAACATGAACTTCTAAAACGATATGACATGAACATATATAAAGTATCAGGAACCTTACAGTGGTTGTAGCAGAATATAATGTCTCCTTCCACTCAGATCTCTAACCCTTGTATCCTTTCTGTAGTAGGGTATCACCAAGATCTGAGTCCGAATCTCCTTCTCTTGAAACTGGATTCTTCATAGCCTTACACACTATGATTGAGTAAAACTTGATGTGTGTGGGCACTCACCCTTTTAACTATGTGGCTTCGGTTTTGAGGAGAGGAAGAGAGAGGTAGGGTTTCGGTTTTGGTATAGGAGAAGAGGCTCAAATTTTTACTGAAGGAATGAGATGCATCATCTTTTCCCTTTAGCCATCACTACCTATTTATAGGAAACCACTTAGGGTTAGTTTAACTTTAATTAGCATTATAATAATGAAAAAATAAAGTGGCAAAACCCTTCCCAAGTGGCCGGCCAAGGATTGTGGGCCCCACTTTGCAATTTTGCCATTTTTCTCATTTTTCATCTTATAACAGAAAAATACAAAAAAGGAAAAAAAATTACAAAAATACTATGGGCCGGCCCATTAAACATTTATACAGTCCACATACAAATATTTACAAAAATACCACATGCACTAAGCCTTCAGCTGTACAGAGCGAACGTTGAAGATGAACATACCTCGATCGTTTCAAAACCGCAAAACAACTAAAATGAAACCAAAACGAGAAAAATACAACCATTAATTCTGGCGAAATCAACTGGAAAAGAAGACCTGCAATGATCTAAACAGAAAATGACGAAAAAAATCAGAAAAACTGTGAAGATACTGAAATTACACATTTGTTTTCTGTTTTATTCGATCAAAACAACTCCTCCTAATATCGAAATCCAGATTCATGAAATGTAGATCTGTAACAAACAGATCTGGAGCTCCCACCAAATCCAAAACAATGTATGATGTGAAATTTTTTAAAAAACCCTCATGAATAATACATCTACGTTATATACAGTTGCATTTTGATTGATTACTGGTTTCCAATATAAATATATTTTTTGAAAATAGAATAAGAAGAGTAAAATCGAATTAAGGTACAACCAGTTACGTATAAGGCTGTTTATTTTTTGTTTTGGTTGCCTTACAGTTGGATTATCGTTTGATGATAGTTTATATATTATGCAAGTAGCAAAACCATAATAAAACTACAAAACAACTGTAAACAAACTAAAATACAGAAAAACTCTTTGAACATCAACATCCATGATAAATCAAATTGTTACCCATTTATGATATAAAAATAGACAGGAAACAACTAGACAAAAACATATTAAAAAAACACATACAGAATGTGTTTACACTATTAAAAAACTATGAAAAAACTAATACAAAACTGAGAATAGATCAAATGAAGAAACTAAAATGAAAAACAATAAAACATCTGGAAAAACAAAAACAGAAAAAAAAAAAAAAAGACAACAAAATGAAACAGAAATTAAGACTAAACAAACGAAAATGAAAAACCCATAAAAAGAACAAATAAATTAAACTAAAAAAATAGAAGCCCTAAAAAACCAAACAAAACCAAACGAAATGCTAAATTGAAAAACCTAGAATAGTACAAGCGAAAAACACAAGACACACAAATGGCAAATACAAACAAATTTTAAATAGGGGCGAAACCAAAAAGAAACTAAAATCAAACCTTATACCGAAGACCAACTCCATCTTGATTATTTTTTTGAGCATCATCTTAAGGAATTTTTTCATGGGCAGCCACCTTTGATTTCTTCTTTGGAGGAGCTCGCCCATGTTTCGACAATGGAGGAGCAAAACCAGAGTCATCCTCCTCAACAACAGTTCGTTTACCCTTGTTCCTATTAGCTAAAGATTTCAACTTCATTTTAGAATTTTTTGTTTGAATAGGGGAAGGAGTTGATGAAGAACAAGTTACAGCCATATCTATATATGGATTAAGAGAAAAATTAAAAGATGAAAAATGATTATGAGATTCAGTTAATGGGAGTTGAAAAAAAAAATTGAAGAACAAAAAAAAGAGGAAAATAGAGTTGGGATTGGGAAGAAGAAAATATTGAGCTAAGGAGGTTACTATTTAAAAAAAAATTGAAAAGAAATGGAAAAAAAAAAGAAAAAAAAAAAGAGAAATGATGGATGGTTGATTGATAGGGGTCATAGGTTAGCACGTGAACCGATGCTTTGAATGAGTGTGCATGTGGTAAAAGAGTAATAAAATAAAGAAGAAGAGTAAAAAAGTTGATATAAGTGTGTAGTGGTATTGGTGTAATAAAGATTGCATTTTATATTTTTGATGTAAAAATTTCTTTTTTCAAATTTGACCACTTAAATGTCAATTCTAATTATTTAATAACTAAAATTAATTATTAAATAATATTTCCATTTAACATATTTATTAATTAGACTCAACAAAGTCTCTTAATTAACAAATAAACCCTAGAATCTCTTTTCTTCACAATTAAGCTGTAAAGACCGCTTAGTTTAATTTGAAAATTAGCAGTTAATCATGTTTAATTATGAAATTATTTATAGCTATTTAAATAATTATTTATACTGTTATTATTGAATTCTGAGATGCATTTTATGTCATTTAGTAGTTTTCATAATTTTGCATTTCCGGTGCCCGGTAACATGGAACTCGGTGTTTGGCTCAGTAAAATCACAACTTAGTATGTTAGTAGATGGGGACAGTTTATTAGACATTGGGAATGTCAGGAATGGCCGGGAATTTAGAATTTCCCAAAATACCCCTTTAGTGTTATTTATGTTATTTTAGTGTGGAGGGGCAAAATAGTCTTTTTGCCCCATTGATATTTTGTCCTTTAGTGGACTTTATTTAGTTGAATTATGTGTTTTATTTATTAAGTGTTGGCTGAAATATAAGGGAAATAATATTAATTCTTTTGTTTATTCAAAAATCAAAGTTGGAAAAATTAAAAGAAAAGCAAGTTTTTCTCTCAAACCTCTCTCTCTTTTCCTCTCTCTATTCAGCCCTTGAGCAGCAAGAAAAGGGGATTTTCCTCTTGAATTTCAAGCTCTCCTTAGCAAGATTAAGTTGTTGGTATGTTTTCTACATCTTTCTTTTATGTTTTCTTGAATTTTTGAAGAGAAATGGTAGGTTGCATGCTTAGTTTTAAGTTGTTCTTGCTGCTGGATTCTTAATGTTATTTCTGAGATTTAAGCATGTTTATTTGAGGTTAATTAAGCTACTTGTGGTGCTTGATAGTTAGGTTGTTTAGAGTTATTGATTTTCTATGCAAAAGCTATGGTTTTTCAAAGTGAAATTGAGATTTTGGTGGCTGTGATTATTGCATGAGTTTGTTTTGGTTTTCTGCAGCTCTAGTATGCATGTTTAGGTAGTTTTAATCTAGGTTTGATGCTTGTTATGTTGTTTAGTCAAGTTTTGAGTCTAGAACTCAATCTTTGACCTTTAATGGTGGAATGAGTTTCTGTGTGTGAAGCTCGGTTTTGTTGCTTTAGAAATGTTCTAGGGGATATATAGAACAGGTCTGGAAGGTTTTGTGTGATTTGGATTTGATTTGGTTGAGTTATGAATTTTTGAAATTCTCGTTTAGAACCTAATTCCGGATGGGTTTTGAAAATTCCCTAACCTAATCTTGCGTTGACAATCGGTCTCATTGGTTTGGGTGATTTTCGTAAACCCAGTTTTCCTCGTTTTTATGTTATTTGGGGTATTGCCATGCTTTTTATCGATAGGGAAACTTTTAGTTCCTAGTTTAAGTCCCCGGGAAGTGATTTAGCGTATCACTTATAGTGTTGTGATTTTTATGGTTTAGGAGCCTGTAATCCGCCGTGCAGATAGTTCCAGTCAGTTTCACCGGCACACCTGAATTCGGAATTGAGGTAAGATTAGTATAACAGTATGCATATATAGATTACATGTTTAGCGTGCATGTTAGGAAGCCTGTTAGATTACATTAGATATGTATGTTGGCTTCGAACCATCCGATTGTGTCACATCGGTATAGGCTAGAGTATGACTAGCAGCTGGAGTATGACGAGTATGATTTAGTATAGGCTGACACTGTATCACATCGGCAATGTGCGTAGCATGACTAGCACTCGTAGTATGACCGCTGTGCGAGTATAGGCCGATACTTAGGTTGGTGGTTCCGTACTATTTGACGTATCACATCGGCATGTGCCAGAGTATGACTAGCACTCGGGAGTATGACCCGCCCGACCGAGCATAGCCGATACCGTAACACATCGGCAGGCTGAGTATGACCAAGAATGGAGTATGACCCGCCCGACCGAGCATAGGAAGCCGTTACTTGTCAATAGTACCGTCCCTATGAACGTTCAGACTCCGCATCGTGTTGGACACGACGCTAGTGGTTATGGTCGTGCATGGGCGTCTGATCATGACCGGGATTTATGTATGAGTATTATTATGCTTTTCTTACTGAGTCTGTCGACTCACAGTGCTATGTTTATGTGTAGGTAAGGGCAAGGCTAGGGCTGATGGACCGTGAGTGAGCCGGTGAAGATTGTACATGTCGGGGGGGTTAGGCCTGGAGCGTACGATCATCGGGACAGCAAGACTATTTTTGTAATTAGTCGCTAGGCGACAAGTATTTTTTATAGACAGTAAACTTTTGCAAATGGTTTTGTAATCGGGATCCCGAGTATTTTGTATAAATATTTTACAAGTTTAATTAAAAAGCAAAAATTTTAATTAATCACGTTTTCCATAAACCTCATTGATTAGCAACGAGCTGCACAGTATCTTTAAAAATCACGTAATACGCCTATGCTAGTTAGGGTGTTACATAAGCCCTTGCTTAGTGAAAATTCATAAACTAGAGATAGTCTAATTTTAGAATTATAATTGATTAATTAAAATCAATTAATTGAGTCTTACAAGTAGTATTGTCTCAACTAGTATGGGGACCATGGGTCTATATATCTGAGCTTCCAATAAGCACATCTAGAATTTACCAAATAAATTCACTAACTTATTAATTCCTCGTTGCATCCACCATAGAACTTGGAATTGCACTCTCAGTTATATAGAATGCTCTATATGTTCCACGATATAGATACGCTATTAATTATCCATTATTATAATCTCAATAATCAATGATCCTCTATAGATGATCTACATTGTATAGGGATTAATTTACCGTTGCACCCTTCAATGTATTTTATCCTTAAAACACTTAGCCACCTATAAATGATATTTCAGTGAACTAACATAATCACTGAAATGAGTACTTAACCATTCATCTCTGTTTAGCCAAGCTCGAAGGAAATCATCATTTTACTTCTATGTCTAGATAGAAGCTATATATTCCATATTTATGACTAGCACTCCCACTCAATTGCACTACCATGTTCCCAAAATGTACGTATCACCGTGACCAAAAAATAGGCTTAACTAACAAATCAAAGAACATGTATAATACTATTGAGATCGAACCTAACCATGTCAGGATTAAGATCATTTGATCTAGGATCAACTAGGTGATATTGAATTGAATATATATTACGGTAAATTTATCATATCTAAACCAAGTTCAATATCGGTCCCTTCCAATGCATACTCCATGCATCCAACCCAAGCTTTACTTTAACCAATGCCCTGGAAAGGACATAGAACTTATCCAAGGTGCAAGTAAACTATGTTGTAGATTATCATATCAGTTAAACCCTGTGTATTGATAAATCTAAGAATATAAATTTAATCACACAATCTTAATTACTTTCTACTGTGCTGACGACACAATAAACAAGAATATTAATGTGATAAGGGTTTAGGATGAATTTATAAATCAAATAAACATATAAATGATAACATGAACCAAATGACACATTAAATAAGTTATGAAAATACTTCTGTCTCTTTATTGATATTTAAATGATAGGGATTATATTGAAATAGAGTTTTATTTAGGGTATAAAGCCCAACACTAAGTTCATTGGTCCTCTTTGGGTCTCCATCTTTCTCAAACAAAATATATCCGTGATTTTCCCACCAAGACTGCACTTTTGGACTCGAAACCTATCAACACCCCAATATCTCTCACCCCACTATCGCTTTATGATGGAGATCCTCTTGAAAATGCTACTGAATACTGCAGTCTCGTTCGGGCCTTACAATATTGTACCCTCATTGATCCTGACATTGCATTAACTGTCAACAAGCTGTGTCAATTTCTTCATGCCCTTACAACGGTTCATCATCAGGCGGCCAATCTATTCTTTGGTACGTCAAAGGTATTGCTCATCTTGGTACTCTTCTTTAACCTGATCCCAATCTTCTTCTCCCATGCTTCACCGATGTCAATTGGGCTTCATGTCTTGATGATCGTCGTAGCACTAATGCATATTATGTTTTCTTAGGAGTCAACCTTATCTCTTAGTCCTCCTCCAAACAAAAAGTGATCTCTCATTCTAGTACCGAATCTAAATATCGAGCCATGGAAAACTGAACCTCTAAAGTATCCTGTCTCTTTGTCTCCTTAGGGAACTTGGCTTTTCTCTTTTTGCTCCTCCAACTCTCCATTGCGACAACATGAGCACCATTTACTTGGCTTCAAACCTAGTTCTTCATGCATGCACTAAACATTTGAGATTGACTATCACCTCGTCCAAGAACGAGTAAACTGTGACACTCTCTCTTTATCCTTCATTCCCTCCAAGAACCAAGTTGTTGATTTCTTGACGAAACCTCTTGTGGCATCTCGATTTTAGGAGTTACGAAACAAACTCATAGTGCTTCCAATCCCATGAGTTTGAGGGGAGATGTTAAATAGTAATTAATTTAAGTTTTGTAGTTATTTTGCTTTGTCCTAATTTTATGGTGTTTCATCTTTTCTTGATAGGACATGTGTCTAGTAATTGTGTTTCCTTTATTCAAAGAGTTATTTGACGCATGTATTGTGTACTAATTCACCTAAGGAATATAATCATTTTTTTCTTTCCTTTTGTCACATTAACACCCCTAATTAGAACACAAGATTTCATAAACATTAGAGCCACTATATACTAAGAATTAATCCAATAAAATGAATATGCCAAAAAGAAAATAAAAGAAAAAAAAACAAAGAGATTTGGTAGGTGACACTCTCTATTTGAACAATAGGTATAGAAAAAGTATGATTACAACTTGAGGAAGACAAACTCTTCAATGGCTGATATCTCACCAATTTTTTTCAGTACTTCTTTACTTGGATCTTCATCCACTCCAATGATCATCACAGCTTGTCTTCGGGGAGCAATCCTCCCAACTGTCATAAAATTCACGTTTACTTTCTCTTGACCCAAAATGCTTCCAACTTTTCCAATCAATCCCGGTTGGTCAACTTGCTTGCAAAGTATGATACACCCTTCCAGGCTCACATCAACCTCAAAAGATCCTACCTTGGTCAAATGAGGTTTCCCATCTTTGAGTTTTCCCTCCACTGTGATCTCACCAGAGTCAGAAATAGAACTGGCAAAATTTGATTCCACGTTGGCAATTTGAAGTTGGATAAACTCTATTGGATTCTCAGGTGAACCATTTAAAATTATTCTCTCTTCTGCTATTATCAATCCTCTCTGTTTAGCAATGAAATTATAATTGATAAGATTTACGGAAACACTAGAAATAGGCTCAATCAGACCTTTTATCACCATAGCACGGAGCACCCTTGTGTCCAGATCATTTGGATTTCTAGCTGAGCCATAAGTTAGCTTTACTAATTTCATGTCACTTCCACCAGCCACTAATTGAACTGCCAGTCTACCTAGCTTTTCTGATAAGGCAACAAATGGTTCTAGTTCTGATAAAACCTGTGATCACAGAAAAAGTATACACACTAAGTCTGACTAATCAAGCCAACTTATTAAACTTCTAAGAAAGATCTTTACGACTATACACATGTACAAGTACAAGTACATAAACAAAACACACCATGCTTAGCATATCAATTACTACCTCAGCAGAGAGCATAGGTGCATTCACAACAGTAGAAGAAAGCTCTCCATTTAGAGCTCTAAGAACAGCTTCTGCCACTTCAAGGGCCACACCTTCCTGAATATGAAGATTTCACAATGAAATTTATGATAAAATATGCATTCATATTTCATGTTATATATAGAGGTCTGATGTTACTTATGAGAATGCAAACACCTGGGCCTCAGTAGTACTAGCACCAAGATGAGGAGTCACAATCACATTTTCATGCAGTACTAACTTACTGTCCTTCGGTGGTGGCTCTTCCATGAATACATCAAGTGCGGCCTGCCAGGAGAAGTAAAAGAATATTTAACTAGTGTATTCAAGTTTTTCATTAACTATTTGATTAGTGTGAATGTGGTTCTTATAAACATAAGTAAGAACCTGAGCAACAATCTGAGAGTCCAAGGCGCTAACTAGAGCTGCCTCATCAATGACACCACCACGAGCAACATTGATAATTCGAATTCCCTTTTTCATCTTGGAGAAAGAATCATTGTTAAACATCTTAGAGGTAGTAGGGGTGAGAGGCATGTGCAGGGATATAAAATCTGCAGTCGAAATGGCTTCTTCAAAGCTCACTAGCTTCACACCAATGGCACGGGCACGATCTAATGGTGCATAGGGATCGTGTGCCATGACATTCATTCCCAGCCCTTTTGCTCTCCGAGCTACTTCTGATCCAACTTTTCCAAATCCCATTATAGCAAGTTTTTTTCCTAATAAGGAGACTCCAACATACTTATTTCTCTGCCACTTTCCTGTACAAGGTATATTATCAAAAATTAGCACTTAAAACCCCTACAATGGGAATCTTCATTTCGAATTAGAATTTCAGAACATCAATGTAATTAGCTCAAGTTAGTATAACGCAAGTTATTTGTCTATACAATAATTTTCTTAGTCAGAACACTAAACATAAACTCTTTAACAAACATATGAAAAAAATACATAATGAATTTATATCAAACTCTTCAATATTTAAACTCTTACAATTTATACAATACAATTATGTCAAAAAGATTAATAAAACCATTAAGCTATTTTTAATAGTTAAGGATACAACCACTAAGAAAAAAATTAATATAAATGTTAAAGTACTCTCACAAAATTGAGAAGTAATATGTTTAGATAAATTAAATATTTTTAATATATAATTAATTTAGTAAATATATCTATATTTTACTACAAAAAAAATAATTTTATATAAAGCCATCTCCATTAAGAAATGTATAAATTGTGCAATATTTGTGAAAAAAAAATTCTATGATAAATTTGTATCAATTTTTGCTAATGTGTTCCAATACACAATTAGAAAACTTTATGTAAAATTTAATACTAATTAATTATAAAATACATAAAAGATAACTTTACCATTAATTTTTTTTATTATTTAATTAGATAAAACAATAAAAAATAAATAAAATTTTTTATAAGTTAATGGTATAAGTAAATATAATAATTAAATAATTAAAATGACATAAAATATAATAAAAAAGAGTAGTATATTAATGATACAAAAAAATTATAATATTAACTTTGTGGAAGAACGTTTGGATAGGTTTGTGTGTAACTCTTCTTGGCTTAATTTGTACCCCAATACTCATGTCTCTCACTTGTCTCTGTAAGGTTTGGATCATCGACCCATTGTGCTTTCTTGTATTTTCAATGTATGGGGCAACAATGACCATGTATAACGGTCCCATTTCCACTTTTAAAATGCTTGGGCTAATGAAGAAGATTGTGTGGATATCATAGGTAAATATTGGAGATGTAAAAATTCAAATTCTATTTGTAATGTTCAACTTGATGTCCTTGATGTGGGAGGTAAACCGAATGATTGGAACAAAAAAATTCATAAGCATCACCGCATTGCCATTAATCAAAACCTCAAAGAATTTGAGATTGTAGATGCTAATCTTGATAGTGTTAGTTGTGAGAAGTTACGTAAGATTGAAAAATAGCTTGATGTTCTTCAGGAGAAAGAAGAAAAATATTGGGCTTCTCGAGCTAAAAATGATTGGCTTAATTTAGGGGACAAAAATACTGCCTATTTTCACAAGTGTGCTTTGGGTGGGCGGGCTAAGAAGAAGATCTTGAAGTTTCAGAATAGCGTGGGTATTAAGGTTACACGCCAAGGTAAAATTGAAACTATCTTTAAAGAGTACTTCTCCAATTTGTTTACCTCAAACAGACCCCCTGATGATGCTTTTGCTAAAATTATTAACTCAGTTCCTAGAAAGATTTTTGAGGACATGAATGCTCATTTGATTCAGGATTTTTGTGGGGAAGATATTTTAGAGAAGCTTTGTTTCAATTGGATCCCTCTAAAAGTCCAAGAGAGGATGGTTTCACAATGGGGTTTTATCATAAATATTGGAGTATTATTGGGCAAGACATCATTTCGGCAGCTTTAGCTTTCCTTAATGGGGTCTCTAGCTTGAAAGGTATCAACAAAACTATTATTTGTTTGATTCCTAAAAATGACAACCCAAGTAGTGCTGTTGACTTTTGACCTATTAGTCTTTGTAATGTCTTTTACAAGATTTTCACTAAGATTATGACTAATTGCTTGCGTGAGGTGTTGGGTCACATCATTTCAGATGAGCAAAGTGCCTTTCTCCCGAGTCATCTTATAACCGACAATGCACTTATTGGTTTTGAATGTATCAATGCTTTGAAGAAAAATAGGGAGGTGATAGTTTCTGTGCTATTAAGCTTGATATGTCCAAAGCTTATGATCGTGTTGAGTGGTGTTTTTGGAGCAAATTATGACGGAGCTTGGGTTTCATAGAGTGTGGATTTGAAATATTCTTGACTAAATTTCTTCTGTGGAGTACTCTATTTTGTTGAATGGTGAGGTCCTTGGCTCTATCACTCCTCAACGTAGACTTAGACAAAGTGATCCAATGTCCCCTTATCTTTTCTTTTACTTTATGGTAAGAAGAGACTCTGAGAATAAATTTTTGTAGGTTTTCCTTGTAGTAGTGGTGGCCCTGCTATATCTCCTTTGTTGTTCGCTGATGATAGTTTGTTCCTTTTTAAGGATACTGATGTGTGTTGTGTGAGGTTTTGACAATTGTTCAGTTAGTATGGCGCAGCCTCTAGTCAGGTAGTAAATTTTGATAAGTTTGCAGTGTTGTTTAGTCTCGATGTGCTAAGTTCTGAGAAAGAAAAATTGGTGGATTTATTGGGTGTGAAGGGGTGAATTCCATGAGACTTATCTTGGCCTCCCTTTTTTTGTGTGGCATAGCAAGGCATGTTTGTTAGATGCCATTAGGGACAGGATTTGGAAAAGGTTTAATGGGTGGAAATCCAAGTTGTTTTCTATGGCGGGTCGTGAGGTCCTCATCAAAGCAATTATTTAATCGATCCCTACTTACACTATGAATCTCTTTAAACTTTCGAAAGTCTTTATCAGAAATATTCATCATATGTGTGCTCGCTTTTGTGGGGTGTAAATGATGTAAAAAAAAGATATATTGGTGCACTTGGGACAAACTTTGCTTACATAAGGAAGATGGTGGTATGGGGATCAGGGGCTTTGCTTATTTAATCAGGCTCTCTTGGCTAAACAAGCTTCTCGTATTTATAATGTTCCCGACTCTTTGGTTGGCTGTGTGTTAAAGGGCTTGTACTTTTGAAAGCGGTCTTTTGCTGAGATTAAGAAATCAAAGAGAGGGTCTTTTGTGTGGAAAAATATCTTATGGGGGAATGAAATTTTTGACTCCAGGGTAGGTTGGCGTGTGGGGAATGGGAAAAACATTGCTATTTTTTTTGACAATTGGATTCCATCAGTTTTGTCTTTCGTTTTGTCGTCTCTTGTTTGGATTGCTGGATCTAGCAAAGTTTTGGTATTAAGAGATGCTTCGGGTGGTTGGAATAATGCATTAATTTGATCCATTTTTTTGCCTCATGAAGCGGAAGTTATCCTTTCTATTCCTTGGTCTTCATTTGATGTGTCAGATAAGATAATTTACAATTTTGAGAATTCGGTGTGGTATTCTATTAAGAATGGTTATTGGCTTAGCCTTCAAAATATGGTTGCTCCTCGTGCTTCACCGTCTGGTAGTTTTTCTGGTTGGTGGAAAAATATTTGGTCTCTTAATCTTCTTCCAAAGGTTAGACTTTTTGCTTGGCAAGCATCCTATGATTGTCTTCCAACTAAAATTAATCTAACTCGTCATGGTCTGTTAGCTGATGGGTTATGTCCTTTGTGTGGATTGGAAGAAGAAACTATTCATCATGCTCTTTGGGGTGTTCTTCATTGTCATATTTTGGGAAACTTTGTGAATTTGTGTAGGGGGGATCCACTTGTTTATGTGGATTTTCTTCATTTCATTCACAGGTTTGTTGATATCCTTTTAAAACATGTGATTGAATTGGTTATGGTGATTCAGTAGAGGATTTAGTTCAGATGTAATAAAATGGTCCATAATAACGTTAAATTGTCTCCTGTACTCACTATACATTAGACCCACAATTACCTTGGAACGTTTCATAACAAAAAAGTTTTGATGGTGGCTCCCTTAACGGCCAGTTGGCAATGGATGTCTCTGTTGGCGGGTCAGTGCCTTGGACAACCCCTCTTCAGGTGATGCTTAAATTGAAACCTCCCCCACTTGCTTTCTCAAAGTCAATACTGATGCTGCTATTAGATCTTTGGAAAATTGTAGTGGCTTGGGTATAGTGATTCGTGATCATTTGGGAAGTGATATAGCTTCAGCTAGTTGGCTTTTGGATGGTTGTTTTGTTCCTGAAGTGGCTGAAGCTTTGGCTATCCGCAACGCATTGATTCAATGCATCTCCTTTAGGTATAGAAACATTATTATTGAGTCAGACTACTTGAATATTGTGCTTAAACTTAAAAATAATAATTCTATTATTACTTCTTTGGGTCTAGTTTTAGATGATATTTTGAGTTTTTATAAGAGGCTTGAAGATGTTATTTTTGTGTATTGTAAGAGATCTTGTAATGGTGTTGTCCATTCTTTGGCCAAACTTGCTTAAACAACAGGAAAAAGTGTAATTTGGTGGCCAAAGAATTCTATTTATATTCAGAACTTAATAATAGCGGATGCTATATTTGAATAAATTCTCACCCCACCATAGTAGAGTGCTTGCTGCTCTTGGGATTTGGTAGTTAAGACATTTTCCTAAAAAAATGTTTTGTACCAAAATTTGTACACCCCTAATATTATTAAAAGTACACTCCTTATATTAAAATTTGTAGTACATTAAGGGCTCATTTGGAACGTTGTATTAGGTCGTATTGTATTATATTGAATTGGATTATATATCATATTTTTATATAATACTATGTTAAACTTTAATTTATACTAAAATATTATATATTTAGGTGTCCATAAAAGTTAATACCACATATAGTTTTACATAAAAATATTGTATAAAATACAATTCAATACAATACAATACAATACAATACAATACAATACGATCTAATACGACATTCGAAACGAGCCCTGAATTATATTTATTTTTTGAAATGAAACTTTTTATTACCAACAAAATAACCAAACAAAGTTCAGCTAATCATCTTCAAAAATAGAGGAAGCAACAGAGGGAACATCCTCAACCCAAATATAATTACAATTATTATTCTTTTCTAACTGGGCCAGGTAATGAGCAGCTTGATTGAAGCGTTTTGAGGTGTGGAAATGTTGTAACAATTGGACAGTAGACCTTTAGAGGTCAACTCCTCCAAAACAGTGCTCCAATCAGTTCTATTAGAAGAAGACTGACACATTTGAGGAATGATTTGGTTGCAATCTGTTGCAATAGAGAAATTCTGGACCTACAATTGTTAGAGCAACTCAAGCCCAACTTTAATGGCTAAATACTCAGCAAAGGGAACCGAAACCCATCCATGTCGATAAATCACATTAGCTCCTAACACATGACTAGAATTGTCCCAAACCAGACCCTTGAGACCGCACCCCTACTTAGAATCATCAACTGTGGCATCACATCTGAGTAACAATGTTGTAGGGTCCCATTCATCCACTTGACAATATCCCTTGGAAGATGGTTTACAGTATGAGCACCAATGGTCAGGGGAACAAGATGCTGACCAACTTAGCCCATTTCCCATTGAATCGACCCCTGAGTGGGAGCTATGGACAGTTGCAGACATTTACGGTTACTCCAAAACCAAGCCAACTAGGAGAAAATAAGAAAGAGATCAAAGCTAACTTTTTGTTGGTGGTTTTTAAAAAAACATGTCCCAGGGCTCTAAATTTTGATCAGGAAACATATAAACATATGGTACAACCCAACATTTTTCAAAACCACCTTTATAATGTTAGGGTTTATGTCCTAAAAGCAAGTAATTAATGGATAATATATTAAAGAATATATGAAATACAATTATAAGATAAATAAATATGTTAATTATAGAAGTATAATTAATATATATCTAAAAATTCTATATTTCATACAGAGATGGTATGTTGTAGTAAGGTAGTACAAGACAATTAAGATCATACAATGTGAATAAAATAAGTCAGTAGTGTATTAAAATATGGAATCTTTAATATGGAATAACCTAGTACGGTTTACTATGCACTATAATCTAGTGCATATGATTCATGTGGATAGACATGTGGTAAAATTACTGTGTATAATTTGATTATACATGATTGAACCGATATGTAATAGCATCTTTCATCAACATGTTGTTTATCGTGAAAGAATTATTCATATAACAATGATGATCATTAATAGATATGCCTAAATCTTGAGTATACACGAACTCCTATTTGTATTTATTGAGTTCTTTGATTCACTCATTAAATTTTTTTAGAGAAGATGATTCTTACAACTTTTGTTTTGAGAGCTTGATAACATGAGTGGCTGGAAACATGTAATACAATAATAGAATCCAAGCTTTCAAAGAGGATGAAATATTAGTTCTCTTATAGTGTTAATTTTACGCGTGCTAACAGTTGGATCTAAATCTATAAATGGATTATAGATTAACTGTTCACATTGAATTAATGGTACATAAGGAATTCAAGAGATAATTAGAAGGGAAAAATATTACTTTTAACCAACTCTAATTATGAACTAATAATTCGAGGACGGACTACTTATATTGATTATATCAATAGACTACACGTAAGAATTCTGTAACTATAATTAAGAGTACAATTCTATATATAAAGTGGAGTAATAATAGAATTAATAAATGAGATTTTTCTATTGAAGAGTTCAATAATAATCAAGTATTTATTGGAGCTTTGAAATATATGTTCATGGTCCCTAGATCACCTCTATACAACATTGTATAGGGAAAGGTTTAATTTGAAGAATGAATTGAGAAAGAATTAATTTCTATGAGAAATAATTCTTATAGAAAATAGTAATTTTGTATAAATTATTTTTTAGAATTATTATATTAACTATGAATTGAATAATTAAAATGATATTTAACTATTTAGTTTTTTTTTTTTTAATAAAACTATATTAACTAGTTAAATATAATATTATTATTAAATAATATTTAAAGAGAGAAAAATATTATTTAGTGTAAAATAATATTTATTTTAATCCTAGTGAAATAAGAGATTAATGAGAATTAGTCTATTATTATTTGTTGTAAAAGAAATAATAAATCTTATTTATGCAAAAAATGAGAAATCAATTTTGAATTTTAAAATATGGCGCACGTGTGTAGGACTTAGCCGGTGACATATAAAAGTCTAATTATTTTATTTAGATTATTTGATTTAATAAGATAAATCAAATTAAATGATAATTATAATTTAATTATTTGAATTAAATATATTATAGGATAAGGTATTTAAATCAAAAAATAATATAAAATAAAAGGATATAAGTAAATTTTGTTATTTAGTTATATGATATTTATTTTGAATTTAAATTTTAAATTTTAAATTCAAATGATACTATCTTCTCATTTTATAGGATTAAAAGATTTTAATTATTATTATATATGATATATATATATATATATAATTTATAACTAAGAAATAAATATATATATAATGCTATATATAAGAGTGAAAGTACGTAACACTGTGAGATATAATTTTGGGATTTAAAAATAAGATAATAAAAAACTTGTGTCTCACTCTCTCTCTCTCTCTCTCTCTCTCTCTCTCTCTCTCTCTCTCTCTCTCTCTCTCTCTCTCTCTCTCTCTCTCTCTCTCTCTCTCCTAGTCTCACACACCACTGTCTCTCTTCATAGAGAATTAGTATTTTTTTTTCCAATCTCTATCACAATATCATGAGTTGAGAATACATTGTAATCAGAAAAGTTTATTCATCTCATTAAATCTATAAGCTCACCCTTATCCTAAGTGTTGAGGCTGATTTAAAAGATCTAGTGTGAATTTTTCATCAAGCTCATAAAGCATTGGATTGGATAAATTAACGAACAGTTATACGAAAAAGATACAAGAATCCCTTGATAGGCATCAAGATGTAAAATCCTTATTGTGTTGAAATCAAGGATTTAAAGTTCATATCGAATTCAACAAATTTTTTCAAACCTATAATCGAATTATATGCTTCTGCTGCGACATTGATACGAACTCTAAAAACCAACAAATAGTGCTAGAGCCATCTCTACAATTACATAAATTAAATACTATGTTGGATATTATGCATTAATGTATGTGTTGATATATTATGAATGGATAGTTATTTTGTATGAATGTGAATCATTATTTTTTATGACAAATTTGGGTTAGAAATTTTTATATATTTTTTATTAGAAAAATATGTACACCATAATTTTAGTGTAGGATTTTTTCAATGTAATACAAAATTTTATTTGTAAATTTTTGTTATAAATATTGTAATTCTCAAAATCCTCAAAACCTCCATTGACGGGTGAACTTGGGTGTAAGGAGTAAATCCTGACCTCATTAAGATGAAGTTTGGAACCTCGTACGATGAGCCACAACCCTAATGAGTGCAGCTGCAAGGCATGAGGATCGAATACACACGAGATGGACGTGTGCATGGCCATGCAAACACGCCATGGGAGACGAACGGAGCACGAAGGAGCTAGACCCGATCAAGTTTGGGATTTTGAGCAGCCACCCTGGGACCTCTGTGGTCTCATGGCTCCAACCAGTTGGGTCGACCGGACCAAATAGGGTCCCAAGGTCGATGATGGTGCTAAAAAAAAGGGACCGAAAGGTCTTAGAATTTTAATGCTCCATTTGTGGTTACACGGGTCTGAGTGGCCTAATTTTGCCAAACCCAGAGTTGTTGCTCTACGCCATCCCTCCTCCGATGACCCTGGTGGCTTTTAAGCCGCCATTCATCCCTCTCCACTACTAGCCATGCTGGTCAGACTACCACCCCACCGCCATCTTATATATTTATGTATATGTATATTATGTATACAATATAATCTTTTTATTATTATTATTTAATTAATGTGGTAAAAGTACTGTGTATAATTTAATTATACATGACTGGACTGATATGTAATAACATCTTTCATCAACATGTCGTTTATTATGAAAGAGTTATTCACATCACAACGATAATCATTAGTAGATCTGTTTGAATCTTGAGTATACATGAACTCTTGTTTGTGTTTATTGAGATCTTTAATTCACTCGTTAAAGTTTCTCAGAGAAGATGATTCTTACAACTTCTGTTTTGGGAGCTTGACAACATGAGTGGATGGGAACATGTAATACAATAATAGAATCCAAGTTTTCTGAGATGATCGAATATTAGTTCACTTATAGTGTTTATTTTGGGAGTGCTAACAGTTGGATCTAAATCTACAATTGGATTATAGATTAATTGTTCACATTGAATGAATGGTACGTAAGGAATTCAAGCGATAATTAGAAGAGTAAAACAATAATTTTGCCCAACTCTAATTATGAACTGATAATTGGAGGGAGAACTACTTATATTGATCATATCAATAGACTATAAGTAAGAATTTTATAAATATAATTATATATTGTCAAAGAGTACAATTCTATATTTATAGTTGAAGGGATAACTACTTATATTGATCATATCAATAGACTACACGTTAGAATTCTATAAATATAATTATATATTATCAAAGAATGCAATTCTATATTTATAATGGAGTAATAATAGAATTAATAAACTTGATTATTCTATTAAAGAGTTCAATAATAATCAAGCATTTCTTAAAGGTTTGAAACATAGGTACATGGTCGCCATATTACCTTTATAGAACAATGTGTAGGGGAATGTTTAATTTGAAGAATGAATTGATAAAGAATTAATTTTTATGAGAAATAATTCTTATGGGCAAAATAATAATTTTGTATAAATTATTATTTTGAATAATTATATTAATTATGAATTGAATAATTAAAATAATATTAAACTAATTAGTTTTATTTGATAAAATAATTTTAACTAGTTAAATATAATAATATTTTTAAATAATATTTAAAGAGAGAAAAATATTATTTTAGTGTAAAATAATATTTATTTTAATCCTAGTAAAATAAGAGATTAATGAGAATTAGTCAATTATTATTTGTTGTAAAATAAATAATAAATCTTATTTATGAAAAAATTAATACATGAATTTCAGGCTTTAAAATATGGCCCATACGTGTGGGGCTTAGCCCACACATGAAGGGTGATATATAAAAGCTCAATTAATTTATTTTGATTATTTTATTTAATAAAATAAAATCAAAATAAATAATAATTATCTTTTAATTATTTGAATTAAATATATTATAGGATAATATATTTAAATTAAAAGATAATATAAAATAAAATGATATGATTGAATTCTGTTATTTAGTTATATGATATTTATTTTAAATTTAAATTTTAAATTTTAAATTAAATAATATTATCTTTTTACTTTATAGGATTAAATAGTTTCAATTATTATATTTATATTTATATATATATGATATATATAATTTATAATTAAGAAATAAATATACATAATGATATGTATAAGAGTAAAAGTACATAACACTCTAAGATATAATTTTGGGAGTGGAAAATAAGAAAATGAAAAACTTGTTTCTCACTCTCATGCCTACTATCTCTCTCTCTCTCTCTCTCTCTCTCTCTCTCTCTCTCTCTCTCTCTCTCTCTCTCTCTCTCTCTCTCTCTCTCTCTCTCTCTTAGCCTCACACACCACTCTCTCTCGTCATAGAGAATTGATATTAGTTCCAATCTCCATCACAGTGTCTCATGAGTTGAGAATACAATGTAATCAGAAAAGTTTATTCATCTCGTTAAATCTATAAGTCCACTCTTATCCTAAGTGTTGAGGGTAATCTAGAAAATTTGGTGTGGATTCTTCATCAATCCCATAAAGCTTTAGATTGGATGAACGAAAAATTATATGAAAAGATACAAGGTTTCTTTGATAGGCATCAAGAAGTAAAATCCTTATTCCAAGTAGTTAGATTTAATTTATGTTATATTGTATTGAGATTCGGAGTTTAAGGTTCATATCAAATTTAATAATTTTTTTTAAAACCTATAATCTAATTATATGCTTTTGCTGTGACTCTAATATAAACTCTAAAAACCAACATATATCAGAGCAGAACCAAAGGGCATGACAAATTATTTCATTGATAGCCCCACATTTGGTACAAGCCTTCTCAATGTCCTTTTCTCGATGGTTCAAGTTTGAGTTAACATGTAGCCAATTAAAGCACATTCTCCGAGAGAAATTTTTGATCATTAGACTAATAGCCAGACCCCAAATAAACTTCCACCACCTTTTAATTTCATGGTATGACCCACACTCAGCTTTAGTGTTAAGCATAACTCAGGTTAGGTAGCCACTCTTAATTGTGTAGTTCCCTTGGGGGTAAAGTGCCAGAGTTGGTCATCGGCATGTTGAGTTTGACTAGACACCAACCTAAGAATCTCGTTAACATCATCTGGGTGGAAAAGTCTATGTATTAATGGTTCATTTCAGCTCCCATTTCCCTAAAGAGGAGTATTAATCGTTGAGTTCTTAGGGACAATAGTAGAAGTTTGAAGGGAGAACAGATATGAATAAGGCATATATTCATTTATTCGTACAATCTGGCTTGATATTATTCTTCATTGAATTCCATGAGCCAAGAGATTCTGACCCCAAATAATACTACGCCAAATATAGGACTTTGACTTGAGAGTTTTGCTTGCATAATGGATGAGTTAGCAAAATAGTAGGCTTTGAGCATTCTAGCTAGCAAAGAATGGGGAATGGTAAGCACTTTCCAACAAAGTTTAGCTAATAGGGCTTGATTGAAGTCCTCTATATTATGAAACCCCATTCTACCCGTATTTTTTGGAAGACAAAGTTTCTCCCATGTGCCCTAATAGAGTTTTTTCTTGGTAATAGAAGAACTCCAACAGAACTAAGCCTCCCTTGTGTGAATCACATTTGTAGTTCCTTTAGGAAGGAAGAAAAAACTCATGATATAACAAGGAAGAGCTTGAACCACGGATTTGATCAACACTTTTTGGACAGCTTGAGAAAATAGACTCGCTTTCCACCTTTTGAGCTTATCATGCACTTTTTGTTGAATACATTCAAAGACTTATTTTTTTTTGTTGCCCACAAAATTCGACATACCAAGGTATTTAGTTTGATAGTGAACTAATTTAACACCAAGGTGAATTACAAGGACAGCCACGGTCTCTTCCAACACTTTCTTCCCCATACAAATTTCAGATTTCTCCATATTAATTTCCTAGCATGAGAGCATCATGTATTCCTCCAAAATATGGGAAATATTGTACCTTCCTCCATAGAAGCATTGAGAAATACAAGGCTATCATCTGCCAAAATTAAATGAGACAAATTGAGAGTATCTTGGCTAAAGAGAATCCCATGAATAAGACCAACCCTTTCCGTTTCCTGAATTAGACAAGAGAAAGCTTTCGAACAAATCAAAAAAAGATAGGGAGAAAGGGGATCACCTTGTCTTAAGCCGCGTTAGGGAAGAAACTCCTTACACACCCTCCTATTACGGAGCACCGAAAAGGAAATGAAATAGATGCAATTGATGATTTTTTGAATCCGGCGAGCTTTGTACCCCAAACACTGCATCATGGTCGGAAGGAAATCCCACTCCACCCAATCGTAGGCCTTTTACATGTCCAGCTTGATTGCCATTTTTGTTCCATTTCGAAAATGACCTTTTCTTCAAACAATGAAGACTTTTAAAGCCTTATATGGCATTATCTTGGATTAGCCATCCCAATGAAAGCACTTTGATTTTCTAAAATAACCTTATCGAGGCTGACTTTTATATGATTAGCGAGACATGCATTTTAGCAATCATCTTGTAACTCACATTGTAGAGGTTTATGGGTCTATATTTCGTCACCTTTGTAGGCTTGTCCTCCTTAGATATAAGACAAAGAAGGATTTTGTTTATAGTCCTACAGTCGGTATCATTATTTAGAATATCCAAACAAATCTGAATAATGTCTTGCCCCACAACATCCTAGTGGGCCCGATAGAAAAGGCTGGGGTGACCATCCTCACCGAGGGATTTTAGGGGATTCATTTGATGCAAGGTTTGCTAAATATCTTTAGCAGTAAACGACTCAAGAAGCTTCTCATTGTCTGAAAAAGACACCCAACAAGGGACAAATCGATGAAGTTGATTAAACTCCATAACTACCCCATGATGAGAAGTATATAGATATTGAAAGTACTTGGTAAAAAATATCTTCTACCATTTCGAGACTGTCATGCCACACTAAATTATCATAACAAATGCCTTGAATACCATTTTTCCACTTTTCTTTTGTAGCTTGCTGATGGAAGTAACAGGTATTACAATCTCCACTTTTACACTAAAGGGCTCGACTTTGCTGGCGCCAAAAGATCTCTTCTTCGACAAGTTGGTTATTAAGAGGTTTTTCCCCCTGAGTAAGAGCTTTCCAATCTTCTGGCTAAGAGGAGAGGGAAAGGACGACAACCTAATCTTTAAGGCAGGCAATGCGCGCTTGAGACTCTTTTCATTGGACTTTATTACAACTATCTAGACATTGGCCACATCTATTAAGCTTATTAAAAACTTGACTATTCTAGGAAAGAGGCTCTCCATTCAACCACCGGCTTTCGACATTCCTCATTCTAATGCCAAGCTTTTTCGTAATGAAACCGAGCATTCCATGGTATCTTTGAGGTCATACTTTTGTTCAACGAGGTAAATTGCAATAAGAGGGGGCAATGATCTGAATTCCATCTCGGGAGATGTTGCATTTTTGCTCCCAGAAACATATTATGCCATCACATATTACCCAAGAACTGGTCAAGCCTTTCAAAGATAAGGTTGCTTTATCTGCCATTGTACCAAGTATACTTGTTGCCCGAAAATGGGATCTCCTGAAAGACGCAGTCATCGATAGCCTATTGGAAGTTCCTCATTAAATACCCAGGTTTTTGCCCCCTCATTTCTTCTCATGAGGGCAGATAATGTCGTTAAGTCCCCGCCACAAATCTAAGGATCATCATACTTTTTATCAGTCGACAGAACATATTCCACGAACATATTCTCTGATTTAGATCGGGATTTCCACAATAACCTGTGAAACGCAAAGAAAGACCATCCTCATTACTCACCACCAAATCAATATGGCAACGGTTGTAAGACAAAACCCGCACATCGATTAGACCAAGAAAAAGTAATGCCAATCCACCACTTTTCCCAACTAAATCCATGCAGAAGCAACCAGTAAAAACAAGATGAACTCAAACCCACTCCATATGAAAAGAAGAATCCTTCATTTTAGAGATGAAAATCACACTCAGAAAATAATCACGCACTAGGGAATGGAGGGAATGAATAGTCCAAGGGTTCCCCAACTCTTGGGAATTCCAAAAAAGGGCAATCATTGCTCTAACAACTCTGCACATCAAGGTTTATCGCTTTCATATCACCAAGAGAGTTCAAATCCATGAAACAAGAATCATCCCCCTAAACATATTGTCCGTTCACACTCTCCTCAGCCTTTTCGTTATCTGCCGTAAACAAACAAACAGGTTCCCCAACTGCTCGTTGTCTTTTCCCTCCTTTTTGAGCCACAAATCGCTTTCGTTTAGGATGACCCTTTATCTTTGGCACATCATATATATATAATAATATATATGTAAAAAAAATTAATATATATAATAAAGCTGAACCCCTTCGTCCCCCTCTCTCTCTCTCTCTCACTCTCTCTCTCTCTATCTATCTGTCCTTTTCTCTTTCTTCAAACACAAAGCAAGAAAACCCACAAACCACCATCACCACCACACTCTGGCGACCCACCTCCGGCCACCGCCCGGCCCCACGCGCTGGACAAATTGGAAGCCAAAGTGTCGACGATCTCACCCCTCAAGCTGCGCCGCTTCTCTCGCTGCCGTTAGCTTGGCATCCCAAGTCAAAGTTTGGGAGTTCAAACTTTGAACGGATTTTCCGGTCACCTCCAGCGTCCGTTTGAAGAGACGTTTTCACCACTAAACTCAGTTCGTCGAGGAGAACAACCTACACTAAACCATTTTTCCTGGTTCGCTACTTTTTCTGGTGACATTTTTATAGCTCCGCCCCTTTCCGGCGACTTTCCAGTGACATCGTGTACCGTTTTGATAAACGGTTTGCATGGGTGTGATCTACTCATCGAGGTGGTCGTTTTGATATACACTACCCTTATTTTCGGCGACATTTCCTGTACAATGATTTTTACCGCCACCGATTGTTAATGTGGACCGCTTAGGTGAGGTTTCCGAACCTTAAATTTTAAATATAGTCATATTATATGTCGTTAGACTCGGTTTTGAATGTAGAATGCGATAATGATAATTATTTAACCATTTGTTGGTATAGGTGAGAGTAATATGTAAGATTGGACTAAACAATTGGAGCTCGGATCTTAAGAGCTTAAGATCGTCTTTTGGAAAAAGTTTAACGACTCGGGAGAGGTAGGGACTCAACTTGATTATTGGACTTGATTTTAATATGTGTTGTATAACATTGGACATATTCTAATTTTTATGATTTACAAATTGTTTAAAAAATTGAAAACTTAATCTGCATATTTTTCTGGACTGTTTTGGGGCACTGAGTGCCAAATATATTTTGTGTGCAATTATTTATGCAGGTTATGAATTTTGGGTTTATTCAAAATACAGTTGTTATGCTGCCGAATTTTCTAGAAAATAAAAAGGAATATGTTCTTTGTTATGATTATCATTTGCCTGCTTTGGTTATACTGATGAGAGCCATGTTGATCATGTTCGGTGCATATTGTTGTTTCATGACCAAGTGTCTGTGTCATCATAGGTAGATCAGGCGTGCACTCACCTGTAGGTGAAAGACATAGAATCTGTACAGGGAGTGAATTAAATCTGAGCCCCGGTATTATGGTGGGTATCAGATGCGACTACCAAGTTTTGGATGTCGTTTTCTATGATTGGTATTGAGAGCTAGGGGTCTGGTTGACAGTGTGATATGCATTTGACGTTTTATTTGTGGTCTCTCTACTTTGTTTATACATTTTGATACTGGTGATGAGATATTTTATTTTTACAAAGCTAACCATGCAGGAATTTTATTAAACCAAGGGTCCTTTGATATTAGTTGTTTTCCTACTAGGCTTTATAAGCTCACCCCCTATTTTCTCCTATTCCAGGAACTCAGTTTGATGCTAGTGGATGAGGATGGTACCGTTGCGAAAAGAAGTCTTTATTAATTTAGTCTTATTCTACTCTTAAATCTTCTAATGAAACTAATTTTGTATTTAAGCTAAAATGGATGGTCTGGATGACTTAAATTAGCTATGTACTACTTAGAAATGAGGAATGATGGATGCTAGGTATTATTTTGGTATTTTATTGACTTATTAAATCTATCTATTTGGTGATTATATAACTGTTGGGATATTACTGTTCTTTTATATTGATGAGTGGTCCTAATTTTGTTACTAATATTTTCTTATTAATATAGGAGTTAATCCATTACTTTTAAATTAGTATTTTGTGATATAAATAAAAGGATCATTTATAATCTTTATCTTCCTACAAGGGTCAAACTGTGACATTTGACCACCCAAGTTATGGATATTACATATCTGCCACGACCTAGGGATCGGGTCGTGACACTTCCACAGGAAACTCAGAATTTGGTAGCTCTATCAATTGTCTGGAAGTCATCGAGATGACCTTAGTCCCTGAAGATTCCTCTTGAAACATCACTTTATCTCCCATCTTATGCCCATCCCTTGTACTGAGAGTCCCAAAGAGATAATGATTCTCCCTGGAAGCTTTGTATCCACTATCAAGGTCTTTCCCTTCCCAGACACATTTCCCTGTAGCGAACTTAATGATGTTCGCTAATGCCGCCTACTGAACTAATCCCCCGTATATCGAGAAGAGGATCTATCTCTAGCTGAGTCCCATATGCCTGAGTCAAATTGCCCACTTCTTTCTCAACCATAGCCACTTGTTTCGAATATTGCTTACCCTCTTTTCCCATCATCCCACCATTAAAACACATAAATTGTAATCATTTACATTTAAATTAGAGCCAAATTTTACCACCATTAAAGGGAACGAGAATTTGAGACAAATCTTGGATCGAATGGAGCTCATGACCTTGAACAAAAAATATCCACTGTCGGCCATTTTAGGAACATCAAGTTCATTGACCGAAAAATTCTTACCATACTTGGTAACCGAGCCAAATTATTCTTTATCATTGAGGGAACAGGGAGGTTCCAAACTCGCCCTTCCAATAGGAACAACACCAATTTAGATTCCCAACATATTGACATTCGTTCCATCCGTTTGAGAATCAAGAACTCATTTTGAATGACCCACGACATTTTAGCTAACACATGATCTAATTGTTGTGGGTCCTTGAAAGAATGTACGAGGAATATCGCCTGGTTTGTTTTCTCTTTGAACTTAAAATCCCATTCTTTCTTAGTCAATTTCCAATTCAACAGAAAATAGTTTTAAGAAGGGACTTACAGAATTCCTACTGGGTACACAATCGGCCAAGGAAGTAGAGTTTCCCTACCTCTGCCGCACTTGAGTCATCAATCTCCTAATCGTCTTCTGCCATGAGGTTCAGATTCTTTGTTTTCTCCAAGAGGTTGTCTATCTCAGTCGCGCTCTAGAAGTATGCACCAGAAGGCTCTTTGACGGAGCGAGAGCATAACCCAAAAGGGTGAAGGATTCAGAGCAGGTGAAGGAATTCACACAGAGGAACAGGGGCGAGCCCTTTGAAGGATTAATTGAATTATATTTACTCCCCTAGTATTATAAGTATACCCCAAAATTTTTAAGATATTTTTATCTTTGTGTGAAATAATTAAAGTAGATATCTTTAAAATTAATTTATTTATAAAATTATTTATTTTCAACAAGTACACCTTTATTTTTTAAATTCATTAGAGCATCTCAAATAGAGTGCTATAAAAATAGTGTACATATATTTTGCAGTCCATGTTCATAAAATTAAACTCTAATGGTGGTATATAATGTGGTCTAAATTTGACACATGCTAAAAGTTATGCTAAATTTAGCACAAAATATAACATGAGTCAAATTTTATACTATAGTAAATGTTACTCTTTTATTTATTCTTTGGCCAGTCATTAGTATTTTTAATGATTTTTTACATTTTATTTATATATTTAATTAGATTTTTATACTTTTAATCAAAATTTAATGTATTTGTTGACTTTTTTATATATTTTTTTTATCGAAAATAAAGTTAATTTACCTCTAATATATTTGTGTAAAATTATAAAATTTAGACTAAATATAACATCGAGTTATTTTTTGAACCAATTTTAGTCCAAAATTTACACTATCAATCTTTAATCCCTGAAAAGAGAGATTTCATAGATGGAACTTGAAATTTCATTAATAAATTTATTACTGTATACGATTATGTATATAAATATGCATAGCTGATATTATCATTGTTTTAGTGAGTGATGTTATCATTGTTTTATTAGTGTATTAAGCATATTAATGTATTGAGTTTATATACTCAACTTTTTCCTTTTTCTCTAATTACCGGTGAGTGTAATATTTTCTAAAATTCAACAAATTCAGATCTCTTTGGTTGTAAGGGGACAAAAAAAATAATTGTGCATTTTTTCCATTTTCACATGCATTTTTCTAAAAGGGTTAATAAAAAGGAAGATATTAGGAGGAAGGTTAAACATTTTTCAATTAAGAAAGAGGAAGATTAAGAAGGAGGTGAAGGAATAAGATAATTTTAAAAAAATGTGAGGTGTAGAGTGTATTCTAGATAAGGGGTGTAACTTACAGAACTAATTTTCTAATAAAATTAGAATGTTTTTATAAAAAATATATATTTTTTTAAAAAATAAAATAGGATAAACTTAAATATGGGGTGTTTTATATATTTTTGAGTTGAAAATATAAGTCCCCTAAATTTTTTACATACCATTAGAGTACTTTTTTTTTTTTATTAAGTAAGCTAGTTTTTAATTTTACATCACTTATTTACTTTAAGCATAATGTAATACTATATATAGTGTAACTTGCGTGCCAAGATGGTACGTTACAAGCTAGGTGATGCTCATAAATTGGTTAAGTGGTGGTCAAGTGGTGGCGCATGGTGGTGTGCATGCTGATGCTTAGTTTGTATGGCAGTGACATTTTCGTAAATATCTTCAATATTGTCTAGATCTGGACAGGACTTGGTATTTGTTATTTATTTAGGTCTACAAATACAATGGTGTAATCGGATTGGCGAAACTATGTGATTTGGTATATGGTTCAGCCATATGTCTACAGAGCCAAAATCATGTATGTTCTTGGTAGAAGGCTAAAAGCTCAGAATGCTCTTTAAGGGGGGGTACCCTGGTGTCAGCTCTCCACCACCTCCTGGCACCTTAGTGCTGAAGTGAGCTACTACTAGTCAGTGGGACTAATAGGACGGGCATATGAGGACAACGAGGGGACTCACATGTCTCCATGGGTTGGAGTACTCATGGACATTATCGGGCCAACCCGGTAGTGCGTTTAAGAAACTGCCAAAGGTTAACGGGTACGTTTCCATTGGCTTGCCGGTATGCCGCTTGCATGGGACGTGGCCTAAACCTCCAAGAGACGTTGTGGTGCATCTTGGCCATGAGTCTCAACACGAGATGACACGGGTAGTCATTCGTGGGCTAGTTTGCATGCGCACATGGGACGGATGCACCATGCCGGAAAGGGACAGAGGTCTAATGTATGTAACTAGTTTGGTGGCTTGTCTCGAGGGCCTGCCAACATGCGTGGAGGCATGGCGCCTTGAGGATTGGTCCATGGACGTATGGGAGTCCTTGGGCAATGAGGAAAACTGTTCGGACAGTATCGAATGGGGCATGATAGAAGCGTTGATACGTTGACTTGGTGTTGGCATCTTGCCACACATGCTACCTTGGTCACGAGTGACAAGGTGAGCATCAGTGTTGGAATTTGCCTTATTATAGTGGGAACCTATGGACAGTGCGAGTATCTTGGCTTGAGAGCCTCGATGCATGGATGCACTCATGGATGCTTGCGAGCATGACTCGGCGGGAGTTGTTTGAGAGACGAAAGTGTGTACGAGTTACACGGTGGCGTGAAAAATGAACCCATTGTTACTCAGATGGTTGGAATGCTGACCTTGGCTTAGAGAAGTCAAGGTGCTGCACGGGTGTTCCGCTGCTTGAAAAGGTGAGCCCGTGACACATAACAGCAAAACTTATATTTTAATTTTTATATACTGATTTTTATTTTATTTTATTTTATGGCCATACCTTTTTAAGTTTATTTTTGTTTGTAAATTTAAGACGCTAATTAAATTTTACCATTAAATGCCAATTAAGATTGCCGCTATAAACACTTATATACAAATAACATTAAAATTTCAAATCCAATGAAAATATGGTATGTATACACAAGTGTACATAATTACAATTCAATTAGAATTTAAAATTCAACTAGCACCTTTCATTTATAAATAAAAGTAAATTTAAAGAGCATTATCACACACAAAAAAAAAAAAAGAATAAATAAATAAAGAATTAAAGGTATAAAATTAAAACATATGATATGAATGAGCGGGCCTCCCCAGAAGTGTTCCTTATGTATGATATTTAAGTTCATTTTATTGAGAATAAGAAACAAAAGCTAACCTTGTTTAATAGAAGCATTAGCCTGAGGAATGTTACGCGCCATGGCCATGAGCAGAGCCATCCCATGCTCGGCAGCAGCAATAGTATTGGAGTTAGGGGCATTGACAACAAGGCAGCCGTGTTCTGTGGCGGCAGACAAGTCAACATTGTCAATACCAACACCAGCTCGCCCCACCACCTTAAGTCGACCCCCGGACGACTCAAAAACCTCGCGGCTTACAGTGGTGCCACTCCTGACTATGAGGGCATCGCATAGAGAGATCTTGGTGCAGAGCTCCTCGGGACTCAAGTTGTAAGAGCAGTCAACGTTGGCGAATCTCTTGAGCAGTTGAAGGCCCGGTTCGCCCAGCTTCTCAGTGACCAAGATGGTGGGCCTGGCGTGGAAGAAGGCCTTGATGATCAGGGAATTTGATTTGGCAGGGCGGAGAGGAAGATTCTTGATTCTGGATGAGACAGAGGGTGGAGCGTGTTTGTTTAGACAACCTGTGAAGGTGAGACTTGGCCAAGATGTTGCTGCCATCTCATCTCACTACCTGTCTGCCTCTTCTCTATTATGTCAGTCATGTGGCTGTCGTTAAATCTTGGCTATTTCCTATTGGTCTTAAAATGCTGTCTCTATAATCTATCTAATCCACACTAGGATACTTCTTTCTATTTACATCCACGTTGACTCTGTTTTATTCGCTCATTCATTCACTCACTCTGTTTTCACCATATGTTTTCAAATTTAACTTTTGGATCCTCATCAATTAAAATTTATTATTTATCCAATTATAAAATATCTATAAAATAATAGGTATGTGATGCTGAAACACCCTTCCATTAGATGTTGTATTATATATTTTTGTAGCTACCAAGCTTTAATCTCGATTTTAGTAATTGGATAAATATATTTGGTGTGATTTAAAAAAAAAAAAAGTGTGCGTTTCTTCCTACTTTCTTGAGTCTAATTATATAGATATATATACCAGATAAATATTACCAACAAAACATGTACACTTAGTAATATGTTTAAACTTTATTTTAAGTGTTTTGATTTTTGAAGATTAAAATAAAAATCTTATATATAATTAATTAAATAAATAATATTATTTTAGTAGAAAAATATTTATTTTAAAACTCTATAAAAGAAAATATAATAGTATTTATATATATTTTTTTTAAAAAGAATAAATACAAATACTCAAAGTTTTTAGAACAATTTATCTCTCAAAAAGTTTTAAACAATAAATTAAATTCAAATTGTATAAAAAAATAATAATAATATTTTAAAAATTAAAAGAAGAAATTTATAGATTTTTAAAAATTAAAAGAATATATATATATATTAAGAAGAATAATAATGATATTTTGAATAATAATAATATATTAATTTTTATAATAGAATTTATGATGAGATTGTAAATATTATTTTAAATTTTATACACTTGACTTGGCATGTCCACATAGTCAAGACTAAGGACACATGGAATACAACTTGTCAATAAGAGGACGAAGTCTCCTTACACAACATGTCAACTGTTAAGGGTTCTAGAGCAATCAAGTAAAACTGTTAAGCAATAAGTGAAAGGAGTTGAGCAGGTCGTTAAGACCCTGACCAACCATGTCTGGCCGACCAAGGGAAGTGTGAAGACCGGCCAGAGAAAGCTTGTAGGCCAGCCAGGGTTTGAGCACAAGCTAGTCGGCCGAAGAAGTGTCTGACAGACCAAGAAAGGTCTGTACGACCAAGGAAGCGTGATCTTTGCAAGGAAAGATGTACAAAGAATCTAATAAGGATGGTAGGCACATAAAAAGGCTGACATAGACATAGAAAGCTGGCAGACACATACCGAGGTAGTAGGAGCAATACCTGGCCGTCCATAAGAGAGCATAGGCTGGCCAGGCCCTAAGAAATAGGACTGGCTAGCTAACTTATGTGCAAAACTCCAAACAGCAGAGCAACTTGCGAGACAGGCCTAACAGCCCACGAAAATAGGAATTTTTCCTCTAGATATTGTTCCTATTTCCTAGGAATTTTGTTATCCTTTTTTGTAACTTAAATAATAGATAAAAAGATGTTAATATCTCTATTCTAAAGGGATATCTCTACCTATTTGAATTAGGATCTTTTCTAACCCCTACACTATATAAAGGGCATTCCATCATTCATTTAGGGCCTAAGTCATTCCACAAGCTACAAAAGTCTTCTCTCATGCTCTTTTAAGCCTTTCACACGTGCAAGCCTCTCTCTCTCTCTCTCCCAATCCTCACATTCTATTAATGCCTCGAAGACACTAAGTAAAGCATATTCTTAAGTCCTTCACAAGAACTCATCAATTCTTGATCTGTAACACATTGTTCCCACAATTGTTATACTGAAGAGAGCCATAGCGAGAAATCATAAGGCTTTCACCTATGATTTGCATGCTATTATCTTAAAAGTGAATACAATTGAAAGGGCAGTAGATCATTACCCGCCAAATAAGGGGAAAACCTCTATAAATTGCTATCTGATCTTTACTATTTATTCTTTTATTTACCTGCGATGATTGTCATTCATAAATAAGGTCCGCTGTAAGTTGCCAAATTCTGAGTCAATATTTTGGTACTTTCATCGAGAGCCTTTTTTTAATTCATTCACCTCGTTCTGATCAATTACCATGGTTCTAACTAGAAGAACTCCCCCCTCGGATCCTCGTAAGGATCCCATGATGGTAAATCCCGATGTTCGTGTTCCTCCAATCACAAAAGGGCCTACTAATCTGGATAACACTTTCAATCTTGCCAATCTTGCAAATCTTATTGATAGGCCGTGATTCCTCACATGATCTCATGCAAAAGAGCAAATCAATATGGAACAACCTCCACATAACACAACTAGGGCTATTCCACGATGTTTTGTAGAAGAAACAGGGCCAAGAATTGGGGAACCAGTCATTGGTGAGCCTCACTTGGCCCTTGGTGGTGATATTGAGTTGGCTAGGCTCAGTTATAGGCTAGGTCACTCAAACAGGACAAGAAGAACCACGAGCTGCCGGATGCGATGCTTTCGCCTAGCAGAGATGCAAATTCCTAAGGTGGATGGATCACTAGGAGGCCATCTTCTAGGCCCGTTAGGTAGAACTAAATTGCCTTAATAGGGAGGCTAATGACTCGATAAGGCAGTTCAATAAGAGAACTACTGAAAGAGGTTAGGATTTGATAAGAGATCTTTTACAAAAGAGACTCATAGATAGATAAGGCAGAGTCTACAAACAGGTAGACAATGGACAAACAATCCAACTAGGTTCCTCAAACACGAGGAAAAACCCTTCCCTACCTGGTGTCACGGGCTCACCTTTTCAGGCAACGGAACACCTGTGCGGCACCTTGACTTCTCTAAGCCAAGGTCAACCTTCCAACCATCCGAGTAACAATGGGCTCATTTTTTGCGCAACCGTGTGCCTCGTGCACACTTCAGTCTCTCGAACAACTCCCACCGAGTCATGCTCGCAAGCATCCATGAGTGCATCCATGCATCGAGGCTTTCTAGCCAAGATACTCGCACTATCCATATGTTTTCACTATGATAAGGCAAATCCCAACACCGACCCTCACCTTGTCACTCGTGACCAAGGTAGCATGTGTGGCAAGATGCCAACACCAAGCTAACGTGCCAACGCTTCTATCATGCCCCATACGATACTGTCCGAACAGTCTCCCTCGTTGCCCAAGGACTCCCATACGTCCATGGACCAATCCTCAAGGCGCCATGCCTCCACGCATGTTGGTAGGCCCTCAAGATAAGCCACCAAGCTAGTTGCATACATTAGACCTCTGTCCCTTTCCAACATGGTGCATCCGTCCCATGCCTGCATGCAAGCTAGCCCACTAATGACTACCCGTGCCATCTCGTGTTGAGACTCATGGCCAAGGCGCACCACAATGTGTCTTGGAGGATCTAGGCCACGTCCCGTGCAAGCGGCATACCGGCAAGCAAAGGGAAACGTACCAGTGAACCTCTGGCGGCATTCTTCGACGCACTACCAAGTCGGCCCGACAATGTCCATGAGTACTCCAACTAATGGAGACATATGAGTCCCTTCGTGGTCCTCATATGCCCGCCCTACTAGTCCCACTGACTAGTAGTAGCTCACTTAGCACCAAGGTGCAAGGGGTGGTGGAGAGCTGACACCAGGGTACCCCCTTAAAGAGCATTCTGAGCTTTTAGCCTTCTACCAGTAACATAGATGATTTTTGCTCTGTAGACATATGGGAAGAACCATATACCAAATCACCTAGTTTTGCCAAACCGTTTGCACCATTCTATTTGTAGACCCAAATAAATGGCGAATACCAAGTCCCGTCCCATTCCGGACAATATTGAAAATATTTACGAAAATGCCACTGCATACAAACTAAGCATCAGCATGCCACCCGCATTGTAACACCCTAACTATCTTAGGCGTATTACGTGATTTTTAAACGTACTGTGCAGCTCGTTGCTAATCAACGAGGTTTATGGAAAAACGTGATTAATTAAATTTTTGCTTTTTCATTAAACTTAAAAACCATTTTACAAAAGTCTCGGGATCCCGATTTATAAAATATTTACAAAAGTTTTAACTGATTAACTTTTACATCAAAATGAAAGTCGTCTAACGACAGTTACAAAAATCTCAGCCGTGCTGTCCCGAGGATCGTACGCTCCAGGCCTAACCGCCCCGACATGTACAATCTCATAAGCTCGCTCACGGTCCATCAGCTATAGCCTTGCCTTTACCTACACATGAACATAAACTGTGAGTCGACAGACTCAGTAAGAAAAGCATAATAATATAATACATGAAACTGACTGCCGTGTCCAACACGATACTGAGTCCCGCTACTGCCATGTCCAACATGGTACTGAGCACTACTGCCATGTCCAACATGGTACTGAGTTTTGAACGTTCAGGGGACGGTACTATTGACAAGTATCCTCCTGATCGGTCGAACCGGTCATACTCCGCCGGCTGGTCATACTCCAAATGTACCGACGGGATAGGTCAATAGCATCGAACCACCAACCAAGTGTCACTGACGGTCGAGCCGGTCATACTCGGTGCTTGGTCGTACTACGCACTGTACCGACGTGACGGGGTTGGATGGTTCGAAGCCCAAATACATAACTAATGTAATCTAGCGGGCTTCCTACATGCACGCTAAACATGTAATCTACATATGCATCTTATACTAATCTTACACGGATTAGATTTCGGGTGTGCGGTCCAACCCGACCGGAACCCCGAAGCCGAGTGGCGGATTACATCGGCTCCTAAACCATAAAAATCACAACGCTATAAGTGACACGCTAAATCACTTCTAGGGGACTAAAACTTGGAACTAAAAGTTTCCCTATCGATAAAAAGCATGGCAATACCCCCTAAAAACCCAAAAACGAGGAAAAGCGGGTTCTCGAAAAATCCCCCAACCGCAGACGGCTGCCCAACAATTTCGGTTAAGGGAATTCCCGAACCCCCATCCCGAATTCCGATGCACAACCGAATCGGTTCCTCGCAGTGCACCAACTAAAAATCTCATAACTGCGACCAATTCAACCCCAATTGGTCCCAAACTTTCCGGACACATTCTAAACTATCCCTAGAACAAATCCAAAGCCTCAAAATCACCCAGAAAGCACATATACAAAATTCACCATTAAAGACCAAGCTTTGAGTTCAAAAACTCAAACTTGGTTAAATCCACTAACATGCATCCTAGCCTAGTTAATTCTACTTAACTAAGCATAATAACACCTCTGAAAACATACAAGAACATCCAGCAATTCACAGAAACAAAATATAACATTTCTTTCCAAAATTCATAACTTTTTCACATAAAAACTACAAGCTTGAACAACCTAACTAATATGCTTTCAACACAGCTCAATCAACATCAATAATCATGCTTTGAATCACACAAATTAACCACAAAAACACAGCAGCAAAATCAACTAAAAACTCATGCATGCATCATCATTTTTCATCATATTTTTCAAGAAATTAAAGAAGGAGAGGCATGAACCAACCTAGCTTGCAATGGACCTTAAAAGATGATGAATAACCAGCCAAAATCAAAGGAAAAACACCCCCTCCTTGCTGCTCAAGGCTTGGCCGAAAGAGAGAGAGAGAGAGAGTTGGTGTGTGTGATTTTTGGAAATGAACTTCTAATTTTGACTAAGTGTAAAATGTGAGGGAAAGAAGAGTTTTAAGGCATATATCACATTATTTCAGCCAACATTTAATAAAAATAAACATTTAATTTCCAAATAAAAACTCACATAAGACAAAACACTAATGGGGCAAAAAGACCATTTTGCCCCTCCACCATAAACCATGAAAATCATACTAAAGGGGTATTTTTGGGAAATTCTAAATTCCCGGCCATTCCCGACATTCCCAATGTCTAAACCCGTCCCCAAATTACCAACATACTAAGTTGTGATTCCTACTGAGCCAAACGCCGAGTTCCAAAATACCGGACACCGGAAATGCGAAATCTAAAAACTGCTGATGACATAATCATGCATTTCTGAATTCCATAAATAACAGTAATAAATTATTTAAATAGCTATAAATAATTTCATAATTAAACATAAACAGCTGCTAATTTCCAAATTAACAAAGCGGGCTTTACAACTATTCCCCCCTTAAAAGGATTTCGTCCCCGAAATCTAACCTGAATAACTCTGGATATTGAGCTCTCATATCTGACTCTAGCTCCCAGGTGGCTTCTTCCACCTTACTGTTTCTCCAGAGAACCTTGACCAATGCTATGGTCTTATTCCGAAGGACTTTATCCTTTCTATCCCGGGATCCGCACCGGTTGTTCCTCATATGACATGTCCGGGCCGCCGAAGACTCTCATAACCCGAGTATATGAGAGGGGTCTGAAACGTATTTTCTCAACATTGAGACATGAAATACGTTGTGCACTGCTGATAAGGCTGGAGGCAATGCTAACCGATATGCCACTTGACCTATCTTTTCGAGAATCTCGAAAGGTCCTGTAAATCTAGGGCATAACTTGCCTCTTTTCCCGAAACGTTTAATCCTCTTCATCGGAGATACTCGCAAAAACACATGGTCCCCTACTCGGAACTCAACATCCCTACGTTTCGGATCTGCATAACTCTTTTGTCTGCTCTGTGAGGCAAGCATTCTTGCTTTTATCTTTTCTATTGCCTCATTGGTCCGCTGAACTGACTCCGGACCTAGGTATTTCCTCTCCCCTGTCTCATCCCAGTGGATAGGGGATCTACACTTCCTACCGTACAACAGTTCATAGGGTGCCATCCCTATCGTACTCTGATAACTGTTGTTGTATGAAAACTCTATTAACGGTAGGTATTTACTCCATGAACCCTCAAAGTCCATAACACAGGCTCTCAACATATCCTCCAATATCTGAATTGTCCTTTCGGACTGACCATCTGTCTGAGGATGAAATGCTGTACTGAATTTCAGCTTCGTACCCATAGCCCGTTGCAAACTTTGCCAAAATTTGGAGGTGAATTTCGGATCCCTGTCCGAAACTATAGACTTCGGTACCCCGTGAAGTCTCACTATCTCTCTGACGTACAGTTCTGCCAACTGATCCACTGAAAATGTTGTTCTGACCGGCAGAAAATGAGCAGATTTCGTAAATCGGTCCACCACTACCAAGATGGAATCATGCAAACCCGTGGTCCTAGGTAACCCGACCACAAAATCCATCGTGATATCCTCCCATTTCCATTCTGGTAGGGTTAGAGGCTGCAACAACCCTGCTGGTCTCTGATGTTCAGCCTTGATCCTGACGACAAGTGAGGCATCTCGATACGAATTCTACCAAATTCTTCTTCATACCGTTCCACCAGAAGTACGGTTTCAAATCTTGGTACATCTTGGTGGTGCCGGGATGCAGAGAATACGGGGTAGAATGAGCCTCCTCAAAGATCTCGTTCCTCAATTCCACATTGTTCGGAACACAAACTCTGGCTTTATACAAAAGCATTCCACTATCTGACATCGAAAAGTCTTTGGCTTGACCAGCCAATACCTCATCTCGGATCTTCACTAACTCCGGATCTGTCATCTGAGCGACCTTTATTCTTTCCAACAGATCAGATTGCAGCGTTAAGTTGTGAAGCTGACCTACCACAAACTCAATGCTGGATCTAACCATATCCTCTGCTAGCTGAGGTGAGATCTGAACCATGCTAGCTACTTGCCCGGGACCCTTTCTACTCAGGGCATCAGCCACTACATTGGCTTTTCCGGGATGATAGAGGATCTCGCAATCGTAGTCCTTCACTAACTCCAACCAACGCCTTTGTCTCATGTTCAAATCTTTCTGAGTAAAGAAATACTTGAGACTCTTATGGTCGGTGTAGATCTCGCACTTCTCCCCATACAGGTAATGCCGCCAAATCTTCAGCGCAAAAACCACCGCGCCAATTCTAAATCATGAGTCGGGTATCGCCGTTCATAATCCTTTAGCGACGGGAGGCATAAGCGATAGCCGATCGGCTTGCATCAATACGCACCCCAAACCCCGTTTGGATGCGTCGCGATGAGACTACGAACTTCTCCTTGTCCGAAGGCAAAGCTAGTGCGGTGCGGTAATCAATCCGCTTCGGCTCACGAAAACTAGCTTCGCATTTATCCGACCGGATAAATCGGCCGATTCTTCTTTGTAAGCTCGGTTAGGGGCATTGAAATTTTGGAGAACCCCTCCACGAACCTACGGTAGTACCCGGCTAATCCCCGAAGCTTCGATCTCCGTCACTGTCTTCGGTCTCGGCCAATCCCTGACGGATTCGATCTTCCCGGGATCCACCTTGATCCCGTCTTCACCCACAATGTGCCCTAGGAAGGACACCTGAGACAACCAGAACTCACATTTCTTGAACTTGGCGTAGAGCTTATGTTCTCGAAGTCGTTGCAGTACCATCTGAAGATGTAACTCATGCTCCTCTTCTGATTGAGAGTACACGAGGATGTCGTCGATAAACACAATCACACAGATATCGAGGAAATCCTTGAATACTCTATTCATCGTGTCCATGAATGCTGCGGTAGAGCATTGGTTAGTCCGAATGACATAACCGGGAACTCGTAGTGTCCATACCTAGTGCGGAAAAGCCGTCTTTGGAATGTCCTCCTCTCGGATTCTCAACCGATGATAACCCGAACGGAGATCAATCTTAGAAAAGACCGTCTTCCCCGAAGCCGATCGAACAAGTCATCGATCCTAGGTAATGGATATTTATTCTTCACCGTCAACTTGTTCGGCCTCTGTAGTCGATGCACATCCTCATAGATCCATCCTTCTTCTTGACGAACAAAGCGGGGCTCCCTGGCAGTGACACACTGGGCCGAATGAACCCTATGTCAAGCAACCCTTGGAGCCGAATCTTCGGTTCCTTAAGTTCGAGTTTGGAGCCATCCTATACGGGGCTTTAGAAACCGGATCCACCCCTGGTGCCAAGTCAATCACGAAATCAATCTCCCGCCGAGGTGGTAACCCCGAAGTTCTTCGGGAAAAACGTCCAAAAATTCCCGAACCACTCTGATGTCCTCTGGCCGAATGGTGTCTGGCCGAGTGGTGTCCACCACCACGGCCAGAAACCCTAAGCACCCGCCGTGCAATAATTCTCTCGCTGACATAGCCGAGATCACCGGGATCCGAGATCCCTGAACCGAACCCACAAATACAAACGGTTCTTCACTTTCCGATTGGAAGACCACCATCTTCCTCTTACAGTCAATGCTCGCCGAATATTTAGATAGGAAATCCATTCCTAAAATAATATCAAATTCGACTAAGCTCATCTCTATCAGATCAGCGCTTAACTCTCTACCATCTATCCTGATCGGCATAGACCTAATCCACCTATTGGAGATAACCAATTCTCCGCCAGTGTAACGGGGTTCCAAACCCCGATTCATATCTATCAAGGGTCTACCCAACTTACTAAAGACTCTGGCCGCCACATAAGAATGTGTAGCCACAGAATCAAACAGCACTGAATAAAGCGAGTTGTTAATAAAAAGCTGACCTGTAACAGGCGATGGGTGGCATCCGCATCGCTGCGTGATAGCGAATACCCCGGAGTGGGTATCGTGGAGCTCTCGGTGCCTGCGAGTCGGAGCCGGGGACATTCCTCTTGAAGTGTCCGGGCATGCCACAATGAAAGCATCCCCGCCCCTTGCCGCACTCACCGGATGATGCCTCTTGCAGTGGGGCACTCGGGATAGGAGAATCGGGTCTCATTACCACCAGACGACTCCTCGTTCGGTTCCCCGAACCTCTTGTTCGACTCGAGCGCCGGAAGCGGTGGGTGCCCTCTTCCTCCGATCAATGGCCGAACCGCTACTCCCCCGCTAAAGCACGATGCGGGAGGGGTAGGGCTCCGCCACTAATCGGAGTACTAGCCGACTCGACATGCACCCCATCGCGCCCTCGGCTCGCGGTGCCTTCTCCACCATCCGAGCATAGGTGGTCTTTGTCGTCCGTGGTAATCATCGGGTCATGCCCGATCTTGGGATTCAACCCGTCCGAGATACTTCTCCTTCCCCGCCGAAGTCGGTCGGCACAATTCCCGAGGCCAACCTCGCCAACCGATCAAACTGAGTAGTATACTCAGTGACGCTCATATTCTCCCGCTGGGTCAGGTGAACGAACTCTTTCCTCTTGGCGCTTCTGACCGCCTCATTAAAGTATTTCACGTTGAAGAGTTCTTGGAACCTTTCCCAAGTCATGGTGGTGACGTCATGGATCTGAGACACCATGTCCCACCATACCGGGCGTCCTCCACGGAACCGAAATGTGGCGCACACCACTCCGTCATTACCGGTGACACCCATGAAAGTCGGGGGTACGGTAATCACGCGTCCGACCCTGCTCGGCTTTCGATACATCCGGACCTCCGGGAATACGGAGGTGCTTGCTTCGAGCCGCTCATACAAAGGTTCCAATCTATGGGCCGCCACTACCATCTCGGCACAGGCGGCGAGGCAAAGAGGTGCCACCTGGAACTACGGGCACGGGAACCGGGGAGCACCCCGCCGTCTCAACCTCTCGGATCTCGAGGTCTTGTTCTTCGATCCGGGCTTGCATCTCCGCAAACCGCAACTCCCACGGTCCGGGGCTCCACGATCGAGTTTGGGGGAGCACGGCGGCCTGTGGCGGGTTCTCATCACCCGGCCACGAGCCCCGCCTCGGGGACCTCTACCTCGGCCCACAGCGGTGGGGGAAACCGAGCCCCCGTCCCCGATTCGACCTACGGAGTTGCCCCGACTCTGGTAGTCCGCACAGCGTCCATCTAGTTAGAACCGCCCTGCGAAACCAAGAGTTGGCATATCGGGGTCGTATTCAAGGCGAGCTTACTAATGTAGCTTAATTTGGAAATTAGAAATGAAACATGCGCCTATTCTACTATCAAAGCTACTAACATGCTTCCTAACGGCTTTTCTTTTTCATAATCCGAATAAAATAACTACTAAAGCAATAAAGGCTTGCGAACCGTGAACCGAGCTAATCTTGCCGATGATGATTGTACATGTCGTGACGATCTTCGGAAGACAACACGGCGGCTACGATACCAAATTGTAACACCCTAACTATCTTAGGCGTATTACGTGATTTTTAAACGTCTTGTGCGACTTTCGTTGCTAATCAACGAGGTTTATGGAAAAACGTGATTAATTAAATTTTTGCTTTTTCATTAAACTTATAAACCATTTTACAAAAGTCTCGGGATCCCGATTTATAAAATATTTACAAAAGTTTTAAGCGATTAACTTTTACATCAAAATGAAAGTCGTCTAACGACGGTTATAAAAATCTCACCGTGCCGTCCCGAGGATCGTACGCTCCAGCCTAACCGCCCCGACATGTACAATCTCATAAGCTCGCTCACGGATCCATCAGCTATAGCCTTGCCTTTACCTACACATGAACATAAACTGTGAGTCGACAGACTCAGTAAGAAAAGCATAATAATATCATACATGAAACTGACTGCCGTGTCCAACACGATACTGGGTCCCGCTACTGCCATGTCCAACATGAGTGCCGAGCACTACCGCCATGTCTAACATGGTGCGAGTTTTGAACGTTCGGGGGACGGTACTATTGACAAGTATCCTCCCGATCGGTCGAACCTGGTCATACTCCGCTGGTCATACTCCACTCGTACCGACGGGATAGGTCAGTAGCACTGAACCACCAACCAAGTGTCGGCTGATCGGTCGGAACCGGGCCATACTCCTCATTCTTGGTCATACTCCACTGTACCGACGTGACAGTTGGATGGTTCGAAGCCTAAATACATAACTAATGTAATCTAGCAAGGGCTTCACATGCACGCTAAACATGTAATCTACATATGCATACCGTTATACTAATCTTACACCGGATTTCGATTTCGTGTGTGCTCGCCAACTCGAATTTGGAACCGAAGCCGAGTTGGCGGATTGCGGCTCCTAAACCATAAAAATCACAACGCTATAAGTGACACGCTAAATCACTTCCCGGGGACTAAAACTTGGAACTAAAAGTTTCCCTATCGATAAAAAGCATGGCAATACCCCTAAAAACCCAAAAACAAGGAAAACTAGGGTTACGAAAAATCCCCCAACAGGTAGGCCAGGTTGTCTAACGGTCTTCCGGGAATTACGAACCCCCATCCGAATTCCGGATGCACAACCGGGATAGGTTCCTCGCAGCCAACTAAAAATCTCATAACTCGACCAATTCAACCCCCAATTGGTCCCAAACTTTCCGAGACACATTTCTAAACTATCCCTAGAACAAATCCAAAGCCTCAAAAATCACCCGTAAAGCACATATACAAAATTCACCATTAAAGACCAAGCTTTGAGTTCAAAAACTCAAACTTGGTTAAATCCACTAACATGCATCCTAGCCTAGTTAATTCTACTTAACTAAGCATAATAACACCTCTGAAAACATACAAGAACATCCAGCAATTCACAGAAACAAAATATAACATTTCTTTCCAAAATTCATAACTTTTTCACATAAAAACTACAAGCTTGAACAACCTAACTAATATGCTTTCAACACAGCTCAATCAACATCAATAATCATGCTTTGAATCACACAAATTAACCACAAAAACACAGCAGCAAAATCAACTAAAAACTCATGCATGCATCATCATTTTTCATCATATTTTTCAAGAAATTAAAGAAGGAGAGGCATGAACCAACCTAGCTTGCAATGGACCTTAAAAGATGATGAATAACCAGCCAAAATCAAAGGAAAAACACCCCCTCCTTGCTGCTCAAGGCTTGGCCGAAAGAGAGAGAGAGAGAGAGAGTTGGTGTGTGTGATTTTTGGAAATGAACTTCTAATTTTGACTAAGTGTAAAATGTGAGGGAAAGAAGAGTTTTAAGGCATATATCACATTATTTCAGCCAACATTTAATAAAAATAAACATTTAATTTCCAAATAAAAACTCACATAAGACAAAACACTAATGGGGCAAAAAGACCATTTTGCCCCTCCACCATAAACCATGAAAATCATACTAAAGGGGTATTTTTGGGAAATTCTAAATTCCCGGCCATTCCCGACATTCCCAATGTCTAAACCCGTCCCCAAATTACCAACATACTAAGTTGTGATTCCTACTGAGCCAAACGCCGAGTTCCAAAATACCGGACACCGGAAATGCGAAATCTAAAAACTGCTGATGACATAATCATGCATTTCTGAATTCCATAAATAACAGTAATAAATTATTTAAATAGCTATAAATAATTTCATAATTAAACATAAACAGCTGCTAATTTCCAAATTAACAAAGCGGGCTTTACACGCATGCACCACAACATGCGCCACCACTTGACCACTACTTGGCCAACTTGTGGACATCACTTATCTTGTAACGTGCCCTCTTGGACCGCACGTAACATTCTCCCCCACTTCAACATGTCGATGCCCTCATCGACGGACCGCAGACAACTCTTCCTGATCTCGACTCCTAAGCTTACCCCAAGCTTCTCCCGAATCCTAAGTCTGTACTTGTCCCTCTACCTCCGTAAAACCACCCTCTTGGTGACGATCTCTCTCGCCCACTTTTGGACTTGATCAAAGACCCTATGCCACTGTCGCTATTCAGAACCACACATTGAGTAGTGCCTCCACACTAGAATACTTCCCCCCAACATGAACTCCTCTGAGTCCATCACAACGTCCCTCCAGTCAAACCAAGTAGCCCTTGCAGCACTGGCCTTAAAGCTAACACATCCTCTGATAGTAGCTCATTCGCCAATCGTCCAATGCATACTCCTTTCAGCAAGGACTAAGTATGGTGCACCCCTCGGGGTGAGGTTCACAAACCAATTGCTCCCAACGGCACCTATAGAACACGCTTCCACTAAAGCCAAGTCCCTTCAGAAATTACACATGCCAACCCTATGGCGCACCATCCTCCTGATGGCAATCGAGCAAGACACTCCCATTGCAGGATAAAGTTTGGTGCGTCCCACCTGGACGAGGCTCGCAAGCATAGTGCACCCAATACAGCACCAAGTGCACTCTTGCACATAATTTCTTCGCGAAGTTCACAACATTGGCCCTTCGGCCCTATCGCACACCCACGACTTCATGCAAAAGGCCCCGCTGACCCACTGCATACTTGCTCCTCTGAGCTCCTGCTTCTGTCAGCTCTCAAAACTGTGTTACAAGTTTATCTCCCAAATCAACCCTGCATCCTTTGATGACTCGCTAATTTTTGACAAACTTGATAACACCTAGTCTTACTCTTAAGACTTGAAGTCATTCCAATCCACTATCTCCCATCGGCATATGCTCTTTGAACCATTCGACTTACAGTCTCCCATAGAACACCAGTGTCCTCATAAACACAAAACATGCCAATAACATGCCGCAAACTAGCTTAGTCTTGATCTCAGTCTACGCCCCTGCATATTCTCTATCTGCAACTTGGAGCAATCATGCAAGTCTTCGCACTGAACAACCCATGTGTTGTAGTGTTTCCCTCTGGATTCACACACCAAAACTGAACAAGTACCCTGATTCTTCAAACATATGAATTAGTGGGCTCGCCCACTTCAACTTGGGAAAAACTTCTCTCTTAGAGGAATACCCCTCAAGATATAGCTCGCAAGCTAACCGCATACTCGCATACGATTACTCCATTCCACATGTCACTTTGATGAAGATGTTTAACTAATGCCTCAGTCATTCTAACTCTTTGCCCCTCGACATTTCAATGTTGCCTTAGTACCTTAGTCCTGCTGACTTTCACCTTAGGCCAACATTGCCATGGTGTTATCTTAGTACCTGAGTCCCGCAGACTTTCACCCTAGATAACTGGCACTGCCTGTATCTCGAGTCTTCTGGACTTTACATCCTGAACAACAATCAATCTCCATGATACTCATCTCGATGCTTGTAGTGAATAACTAGTCCGTTGAGTGAACCGTGAAGGTCTCTCCCCCACTTCATCTTTTGGCGTCCTCGACAACATGCCCACACGCGAATGCCTAACCTCCCCAACTCTTCATGCACACCATGCCATCTCAAAGTTCATTCCGCAGGATGTGACTCTTGAGTCAACTAACTCATATAGCACCCCTGTCGATTTCCATATGCATGCAAAGTCTGCTCAACCATCTAACTGATTCACACTTGCATCACACCCTTCTTGCTCCCCCAATGTACTAAGTCCCAATGATGCAGCCCTCTGGTCTTCATGCAAACTCTAGGACCCTTCTTGACCTTCGCATGCAAACATGACTAACTAAGTCTTTACTGTCACGGCCCTCTGGCCTCCACTCAAACTCTAGCGCCATCTCAACGCTTGCGCTCGGTCTTCTCAGCCCTGCTGGCTTCTTTGATGCCTTCATTCCACAACTCTGCATCTCTGTCGATGCCTTTGTGTGACTTACGCCCTCTGGCGCTTTTACAAGCCAGCACATTCCACTCAACTGCCTCGGCGCTTCCATATGGATCAAATAAAACTTGCATGCGAACACCTCCAAGTACAACCATCCTCTGACGATTGCGGCCTCTGCCCGCCTTGGTCTCCATGTGCGTCCCTCTTGACACACACATGTAGCAACTGAAGCGTTCCACGTCTATCCCAAATTGAATCATCTCAGTCATCAACTCTCAACCTCTGTCGTGACTAACAAAGATCTGACGGTCCCTGCACTACTTCTACACACATGCCAACAAGATTCCTTTTCAACAAAAGCGCCTCCTGCGGCTTACGATGTCACTCAGGCAAACTTGGTCTAGTGTACTAAGCATACAGTATGGACTACCCCTCAATCTTGTACTATGCAAACGAGTTTCAAACATTCTATTGCGCCTCTCTACAATTTCACGTGGTAGTTGTCTTTGTAGCATCTCTGAACTTGACTCGAAGCAACCATCAACGTCTCCTCTCTAGGATGTCCAATATTCCCATGAAGAAAAGCAATCCAGTCTTAACTCCATCTCAGCCTACTGATCCTCTTTAAAAGACTAACTGGCTCAACGACGACTTGTTCCAACATTCGGACCATCTCGATCCGTCCACCCACCTACATCCTCTCTAGGATAGGCCAACCAGGTTCACCTCCCACTGAGATGAACTTGGCTCTGATACCAACTGTCACGGGCTCACCTTTTCAGGCAGTAGAACACCCGTGCGACACCTTGACTTCTCTAAGCCAAGGTCAGCCTTCCAACCATCCGAGTAACAATGGGCTCATTTTTCGCGCGACCGTGTGCCTCATGCACACTTTCGTCTCTCGAACAACTCCCGCCGAGTCATGCTCGCAAGCATCCATGAGTGCATCCATGCATCGAGGCTCTCTAGCCAAGATACTCGCATTATCCATAGGTTCTCACTATGATACAGCAAATCCCAACACCGACGCTCACCTTGTCACTCGTGACCAAGGTAGCATGTGTGGAAAGATGCCAACACCAATCTAACGTGCCAACGCTTCTATCATGCCCCATTCGATACTGTCCGAACAGTCTGCCTCGTTGCTCAAGGAGTCCCATACGTCCATGGACCAATCCTCAAGGCGCCATGCCTCCACTCATGTTGGCAGGCCCTCAAGACAAGCCACCAAGCTAGTTGCATACATTAGACCTCTGTCCCTTTCCAACATGGTGCATCCGTCCCATGCATGCATGCAAGCTAGCCCACGAATGACTACCCGTGTTATCTCGTCTTGAGACTCATGGCCAAGGCGCACCACAACGTCTCTTAGAGGATCTAGGCCACGTCCCGTGCAAGCGGCATACCGGTAAGCCAAGGGAAACGAACCAGTGAACCTCTGGCGGCATTCTTTGATGCACTACCGGGTCATCCCAGTAATGTCCATGAGTACTCCAACTCATGGGGACATATGAGTCCCCTCGTGGTCCTCATATGCCCGCCCTACTAGTCCCACTGACTAGTAGTAGCTCACTTAGCACCAAGGTGCAAGGGGTGGTGGAGAGCTGACACCAGGGTACCCCCTTAAAGAGCATTCTGAGCTTTTAGCCTTCTACCAGGAACATAGATGATTTTTGCTCTGTAGACATGTGGGAAGAACCATATACAAAATCACCTAGTTTCGCCAAACCGATTGCACCATTCTATTTGTAGACCCAAATGAATGGCGAATACCAAGTCCCGTCCCATTTCAGACAATATTGAAAATATTTACGAAAATGCCACTGCATACAAACTAAGCATCAGCATGCCACCCGCATGCACCACAACATGCGCCACCACTTGACCACCACTTGGCCAACTTGTGGGCATCACTTAGCTTGTAACGTGCCCTCTTGGACCGGACGTAACACCTGGCGATGGTCAAATCTTGCTAAACATAGTTTATGGCACAAACAGTCAGTTCCTAGCACCAAGAGGCATTGGAGGATGACAAAGCAACTCTAGAGAGGGTATTATATACTGAATAGGCCCTAGCCAGCAAACACTATGTCTCTCTCTCTCTCTCTCTCTCTCTCTCTCTCTCTCTCTCTCTCTCTCTCTCTCTCTCTCTCTCTCCTAGAGTATCCGAGAATAAGTTGTTCCAAGGCTCAGGGACCTTGCTCTTGACAGGCTGGGACCTACGATAACCGATAACACACGGGACAACAATAACTCGAGGAGTGAAACTTGGAATGACTTGTTCCACCATAGAATAATAATTTCAGGCAGGTGGATCAACCAAACTCAAGAAATTGGTACGATCAACCTCCCATTAACTTATAGACTAGCTAGGCCAGCTAGGGGAATCTTGCCGGTTTGGTTGGCCATGGAAGTGCAACCACCCAAAGTCTGACCGACCAAGGCTCATGGCTCAGCCAAAGGTTGGCTGGGCAAGGCCCATTGCTTAGCCAGAGGCTAGCCAGCCAAGGCCAGTTGCCCGACCAAGGATAGCTCTCCAACCAGAAAAGGTTGCACGGGCAAGAGCCCTACCAGAACAAATCCATCTATGCAAGTACAGTTAGAACAAATAAAAGACATGATCAAAGGCTTGTCTGACTCAAAGCTGACCGACCTAGACCTGGACATGTCAAGGGGATCACCCTTTACATCATACATTAATGAACTTCCTCTTCTAAAGTTCAAGATGCCAACTCGAAAGATGTACACGTGAAAAGAAGATCCCTTAGTGCACATAAAATACTTTAAGATCCAAACAAATCTCAAAAAAGTAACTAGAGATGTGCGATGCCAGATCTTTCCAGCAACCGTGTCTAAAATAGCCCAACAGTGGTATTACAAGGTGGCCTCAAGAAGATTTAACTCATGGGATGAATTTTGTAATGACTGTATGTTTAATTTATGGATTAATAGGGTAATTAGCATTAATTATTGATATTTTATGTTTATGCATGGTCATATATACTGTGGGTCTTATTTTCAGAAATTGGGCATTAAAGTTATAATTTCTCAATTCCGGAGATTTTATTAAACTCTAAGTGTATTATTTATGTCATATGTGAAATCTATAATATTTATGCTTTTTTCTCGGTAATGATAGGAATATGAGGGATGGCTAATAGAGTCACATGGGTAAATTTAGAATCTTTCATTTAACAAGGTATTCATATGATGATATTTAGATTATCATGGATACGTGGAGTTTTAGTATTGGACTATTTTACACCTAACCCATTTAATTATTTAAGCTTAAGATAGAAGGATAATTTTGGTATTTTGCTTGATGAGCCAAGTGGCTTACTCCAGTTTTGCTAGCTGGCCATTAAAGAGTAAAAGATAATTAGTAATTATCTTTAAATAAGAAAAATGAAGGAATAAACAAAGAAAAGACAAAATTAGAAAGAAAAAAAACCCTAATTCTTGTTCTCTTTCTCTCTCATGCTTTGGCTCAACCAGAAACCATGGGAGAACCTAGACATCTTCATCTTGTTCCAATTATTCTAGTAGAATTCTAGAAGTAAATCAAATGTATAACTCTAGTCCATCATCTCTTTAAGTTTGGAAGCTTCTTTGTTGGTTTGTTATGCTTTTGTTGGAGTTAGGTTCTATTTAGTGAGGGTTTTGATTAAGAATGTTTTCTACAGATTATTAATGTTGTTTTATGCGAGTTTAAGTTGTTTTTTTGTTGTTTGATTTTGGAGTTGAGCAAGTTTGAGTTCAAGAACTCAAACATAGCTCAACAATTGTAATTTTCAAATTTCTGTATGTTCTGAGGTTTTATTGCTTGGAACTTATTCATTTTGATACTATTAGGTCTTTTGGAACTTAGATTAGAGTTTGGGATTGTTTTGAGCATGTTTGGAGGATTTTTGTTGTTTTTCAGTGAAAAATTGCAAGCAATTTCTAAAAAAATGGCCTACCATTTTTATTAGTGCAGAACCAGAAAAATGGCTCATCATTTTTATAGAAACGGCCTAACAATTTTCAGGCAGTTTTCCTGTTTAGTCATTTTTCTCGTGTTTCCTTGATATTTAGGGTTTTGCCATGCTATTTATGGATAGGGAAACTTCTAGTTTTGAGTTTAGATCCTCGGAAAGGTCTTAGAAAGTTGTTTACCTGTTTTACGTGATTATGACATAGGGCCTCCGTGCAGCGCATAATTTTCAATTAAGTCGACCAGCACACTTGAATTTAGAAACGAGGTAAGACTATTATAGAATATATATGCATGTGTATATCTGTATTATATGCATGTTATATGTGTGATATATATATATGTATATGTATATCTGTATTATATGCATGTTATATATTTGATTCATATGCTACCAACACTAGTACGGTAGCGGTACTGAGTGCATTGGTACAACATATGATGTTTAAGGGTACAATCTAGTGTTACCAACACTATTACAATTAGGTACATAGTACATGTGATAAAATACTCAGTGGTACTCAAGGTACAGTTCAGCCGTAACAATGCTAGTACAGTAGCAGTATGTAGTGCTTGTGGTACAAAGGTTGTACCTTCATTAAGAATGTTCTGAATCATTTGTTAAGCCTTGTGGACAGGTGTATGGGCACCTACATACAAGTCAGTGATATATTATATGTAATATGATTTTCTTACTAAGTTGTCGATTCAAAAATATTGTTTGCATGTGTAGGTAAAGGAAAGGCTAAGGCTGAGCAGTAGTGAGTCCAAAGCTCGAGGATGATTGTATATGTCAAGATGGTACTGTTGGGTTTTGTGCCCTAAATAAAACCCATTTCAATTTAATCAGATTTACTAATTAATAAAGATCAGAAATCGCATTCCATGTTGCATGGTTCACATGATTTATTTTATGATTGTATTTAATGTATAAATTCTATTAAGTCCAGAACATATGTATTTGTTCATGATTATAGTGTTGTCAGCACATTGGAATATAATCATGATTATATGTTCAAAAGTTTAATTCCCTGATTTGTCAGTTCACTGAATTTAGACTGGCATGATAATCAGCGATAGGTATACTTACACCTTGGATAAATGTTATGGTTTTTCCAGGGCATTGGTAAAGTTTACCAGTATCAGATGTATGGAGTATACATTGGAAGGGACCGATATTGAACTTGGATTAGATATGATAAATTTACTGTAATATCTATTCCATTCAATATCACCTAGTTGATCCTAGATCAAATGATCTTAATCCTGACATGGTTAGGTTTGATCTCAAGAGTTTTATTCATGTTCTTTGATTTGTTAGTTAAGCCTACTTTTTGGTCAGGGTGACACGTACATTTTGGGAACATGGTAGTGCAATTGAGTAGGAGCACTAATCACAGATATGGAATCTATAGCTTTTATAGGTATTTAGAAGTGAAACGATGATTTCCTTTGAGCTTGCTAAATAGAGATAAATGATAGAGTGCTCATTTTAGTGATTGTATTAATTCACTATAATATCATTTATAGGCAGCCAAGTGTTTTAAGGATAAAATACATTGAAAGGGTGTAACGGTAATTTTATCCCGATGCAATGTAGATCATCTATAGATGATCATTGATTATTGGGATTATAACAATGGATAATTAATAGCGTATCTATATCGTGGAACATATAGAGCGTTCTATGTATCTGAGAGTGCAATTTCAAGTTCTATGGTTGATGCAATGAGGAATTAATAAGTTAGTGAATTTACTTGGTAAATTCTAGGTCTGCTTATTGGAAGCTCAGTTATATAGGCCCATGGTCCCCATACTAGTTGAGACAAACTGCTTGTAAGAATCATGTAATTGATTTTAATTATTCAATTATAATTCGAAAATTAGACTATGTCTAGTTTATGAATTTTTCACTAAGCAAGGGCTTAAATGTGAAGAAAAGAGATTCTAGGTCTTATTTATTAATTAAGAGACTTTGATAAGTCTAATTAATAAATATATTAAATGAAAATATTATTTAATAATTAATTTTTAGTTATTAAATAATTAGAATTGACATTTAAATGGTTAAATTAGAAAATTGGCATTTTTGAGAAAATAAGATGGGAAAATAAGAAAATGGCAAAATTGCAAAGTGGGGCCCAATCCAATTCATGTGGCCGGCCACTTCACAAGATATTGCCACTTTATTTTTTCCATTATTTTAATGCTAATTAAATCTAACCTAACCTTAAGTGGTTTCCTATAAATAGGTAGTGATGGCTTAAAGAAAAAGATGATGATACATCTCATTCCTTTAGTAAAATTTTGAGCCTCCTTTCCTATAGCATAGCCGAAACCCTATCCCTCACCTTTCTCTCTTCATATTTTCATACCTTGAGTGATAGAGTGAGTGCCCACACACATCAAGTTGGTCCTCAATCATAGTATGTAAGACTGTGAAGAATCCAATCTCTAAGAAGGAGAATCGGGCTCAGATCTTGGTGATACTCTGCTACAGAAAGGATACAAGGGTTAGAGATCTGAGCGGAAGGAGTCATTTAATTCCGCTGCACCCACTGTAAGGTTTCTTAAAATTTATATGTGTTTATTTCATTGTTTTAGAGAATTCATATTAGGATGTTAATGAAACATATTTGTCAGTAAATCTAGATCCTGGTAAAATAAGGGTAAATACTATTTTGGACCCTGTGTTTTGCAAAAGTTACAGATTGGACCCTGTGTTTTGTTAAACGACAAAATGGACCCTGTATTTTCTAAAATAGTAAAAATAGGACCCTGAGCTTAATTTTTGACAACTTTTTTTTTTAATACAACCAACTTGAAGACAATACTTAATACGAACAGATACAAAAAATGTAAACAGTTTTGTCGTAACACTTTTAGATCGGATTATAATTAAACTTTATTTTGACAAAAAATCAATTCAGGGTCCTATTTGTATTATTTTAGAAAATACAAGGTCCATTTTGTCATTTAACAAAATACAAGGTCCAATTGGTAACTTTTGTAAAACAGAGAGTCCCAAATGGTATTTACCCGTAAAATAATTCCAACAGGTACGACTTGGAGAGTTCGGTCATGGGCTTATTTTGTAGTCGTTGTGCGACAAAGATATAAAGTTTATTTTGATTATGTAAAAAAATTTAAAAAGCGGGATCCCGACCTTTTTGTATGGTTATGTGTAAATATTTATAAAAGTTTTAATTGATCACGATTTTCGAGAAAACTTTTTGATTAGCAAAGGAGTGCACTATAAAAAAAAGTCACTGTAGCGTGCCTAATCATTAAGGTGTTACAATTTTGGTATCAAAGCCGCCAGGTTTTTTATTGAAGATCGTCAAGACATGTCCAATCATCATCAAAGATAAGCTCGATTCACTGTTCAGTAACCCTTTACTTGTTTAGTAAGTTAGGTGATTGGGAAATCATGATAGTAATATGTTACTTATTGGAATGCATTACCTAAAAATCCATAAGTGCGGTATTTAGAATATATTTGATCGTTGTCTGACTTACCTGACTTATGGGTTTGCAAGCTACGTCCTATACTATGGATGCCCAACAAAACACGAGAAGTTAGTGTAATATGGTCGAGACCGAAGGAAGTCAGGGAGGTCAACATCCTCAAAATTCCCGTGGACGCGGCAAGATCCGTGGAAGATTTCAAGGGGTGGTCATGAAAATCCACCAGAAGCTCCTTCAGATTGGGAGCAATGGGTTGCAAAATTGCAAGCATGAATATACCAGCAAGATGAGGAGATCCAGAGGCTGAGACAATAGGGTCCTCCTGCAATGCCTCCTCAGCAATTGCCAGCTACCTTGGTTCTAGTAGTGCCAGCAGAACAACCTGTTGTTGGAAACCGAATGAAGCCTTTGTATGAAAGGTTTCTCAAGTAGGAGCCTCCAATTTTTCTGGGAGGTATAGATGTCATGAAGGTCAAATAGTGGCTCATAGTAATTGAAAGAATTTTGAATTTCATGGGTGTCATCAAGAATGACCGAGTGATTTGTGCCACTTTTCAGTTCCAAGAAGACACACTCGTGTGGTGGGAGGTGGTATCCCACACCCGAGACGTCACTACTATGAACTTGGAAGAATTTTGGGATTTATTTAATGTCAAGTATTATAATGAGACTGTTTGCAGTGCTAAAAGGAATGAATTGGTTTAGAGAGAGGCCATGTCAGTGACAAAGTATACAACAAAGTTTGATCGACTTGCCAAGCTGGCTTCAGGTATAGTGCCCAAAGACTTTAGCAAAAAGAAAAATACTTGGCGTGATTAAATGCCAAAATTAGACATGATTTGGTGATACAATAAATGACATAACAACCTACACCGAAGTGGTTCAAAAGGCTCTCCAAGCTAAGGACGTGGTGGAATTTCTTCATGAGCCCCGATAGACTCCAAGTATTAGTGGGACCACCACCCTTCCTGCTTCTAGTTATGGTAGGGATGGTGGTGATAGCAATGTTAATTACAAGAGGAAGAATTTTCCAACATCTAGTTGTTCAGGACAGAGTAAGAGGTTTTAAGGGAACCAAGGTAGAGGTGGACGTCAGGGTTATTCTTATCCTGAGTGCCCTCACTGCAAGAAATATCATCTTGGAGAATATACTCAAAAGGCATGCTTTTAGTCTGGCATGGTTAGGAATTTAAAGAAAGACTACATGAAAAAGGAAGAGCAAAAATAGGAGACGAAAACCGTACCTACTCGGGTGTTTGCCATTACGCAAGCATATGCTGCAACCAGTCCTTTGGTGGTAACAAGTTAGATTTTTGTCAATGACACTAATATACTGTACTATTTCACTCTGGGGCTACACATTCATATGTGGCGTCTAGAATAATTAATAAATTTGGGTGTACTTTGTGATTTTAATGAGATAGGGTGTGGAATCCTACTACCTAGCGGAGAGTTGGTTATCTCTAAATGCTGGATTAGGTCTATACCAGTTAGAATTGAAAATAGGGAGTTGAGTGTTGACCTCGTGGAGTTGGAATTAACAAATTTTGATATTATACATGGGATGGACTTTTTGTCCAAGTATTCAGTCAGTATTGACTGTAAACTAAAGATGGTAACTTTTCAGGCGGAGGGTGAAGATCCATTTGTTTATGTCGGGTCCGTTCAGGGTTCTCAGATCCTGATTATTTCATTTTTAAAGGCTAAAGATTTATTACACAGTGGATATTTAGGATTTTTAGTAGTTGCGACTGACTGTAGTAGATCCAAAACAATTGGGCCTAAGGTTCTCAGGGTAGTAAGAGAATTTCTAGATGTTTTTCTTGAGGAGTTACTAGGGTTGCCGCCACATTGAGAGATAGACTTCATAATTGACTTGGCACCAAGGGCAGAGCCTGTTTTGAAGGCACCATATAGGATTGCTCTAGTACAACTCAAGGAGCTAAAAATACAACTTCAAGGAATGATGGATCTAGGTTTTACCCATCCTAGTGTATTGCCTTGGGGAGCTCCGGTTTTTTTTTTTGTGAAAAGGAAAGATGGATCCCTCTGAATGTGTATTGATTACCAGGAATTGAATAAGCTAACGATCAAGAGCAAGTATCCATTGCCTTGAATTGATGATTTTTTCGATCTGCTTCAGGGTAAGATGGTATTCTCTAAGATTAATTTGCGTTTGTGTTACCATCAATTGAGAATTTGCGAGGAAGACATCCCAAAGACTGCATTTCGGACCAGGTGTGGTCAATATGAATTTTAAGTAATGTCTTTCAGGTTAACAAACACTCTTCTAACCTTTATGGATCTTATGAACAGAGTGTTCAAGGATTTCCTCGATAACTGTGTTATAGTATTTATCAATGCCATCCTTGTATACTCTCAGACAGAAGCGGAGCATGAGCAACATCTTCGAATGGTTTTGCAACGACTTAGGGATCATAAGCTATGTGCAAAGTTTAAAAAGTGCAAATTCTGGTTATCAAAAGTGCCCTTTCAAGGGCATATTGTCAGGAAAGACAAAATTATGGTTGATTCGAGGAAGAATAAGTCAGTTAACAATTGGCCAAGGCCAAGAACAGTTACTTAGGTTTGAAGTTTTCTCAGATTGGCAGGGTATTATCGATGTTTTGTAGAAGGATTTTCTAAGACTTCAATGCCATTGACGAAATTGACTAAGAAGAACCAACAGTTTGTATGGATCGATAAGTGTGAAACGAGCTTCCAAAAGTTTAAATAGTGGCTGATCACATCACTAGTGTTAGCTTTACAATCAGACCAAGAAAAGTTTGTTGTTTATTGTGTTCTTATGCAAGCTGAGAAGGTCATTGCGTATGTTTCCCGTTAGTTGAAGGAATATGAGTAGCGTTATTCGACACATGATTTAGAACTTGCTACTGTTGTGTTTGCCCTAAAGATATGGCAATATTACTAATACGGGGAGAAGTGTGAGATCTATATAGACCACAAGAGTTTATAATACTTCTTTACTTAGAAATATTTAAATATGAGACAGAGATGATGGTTAGTACTAGTCAAAGATTGTAATTTTGTAATTTTATATCATCGTGGAAAAGCCAATATGGTGGCAGATGCTTTGAGTAGCAAAGATTCCGAGTAGGTTTTTAGTACCATAATGATCTCACCTCAGTGGACTTGGGATATGGTTAAAGTTGATATTGAGTTTGTGGTTGGGAAACTACATAACTTGACACTTAACTCAGACTTGTTAGAAAGAATCAGAAAAGTGCAATTGGAAGACTCTAAGCTAGGCAGATTATAGAGGAGGATTGGTGGGTTGACCTAAGGACTTCTCAATCTCAAATAATGGAATGTCACTTTACAAGGCTCGAGTTTGTGTTCTGAGCAGTGATGAGCTCAAGAAAGAAATACTTGATGAGGCTCATGCTACACCTTATTCAATACACTCAGGTACCACCAAAATGCATCAGGACTTGAAACCCTACTATTGGTGGTGCAAAATGAAGAAAGACATAGTAGAATATGTGGCTGAATGTTTAACTTGTCAACAGATCAAGGTAGAACACCAGAAATCGGCAGGGTTATTACAACTATTAACACTTCCTGAGTGGAAGTGGGATGATGCTACAATGGACTTCGTAGTTGGTTTACCTAGAACCACGAAAATGTATGATTCAGTATGGGTTGTAGTAGATCCTTTCTTAAAGTCAGGACACTTTTTTGTTGGATATTATTTTACCAGGATCTTAGATCTACTCACAAGTACGTTGTTTAACACCCTAAATATGAACTTTCTAAAACGATAAAATAAACACATATAAAGTTAAGAAAACCTTACATTGATGCAGTGGAATTAATGTCTCCTTCCACTCAGATCTCTAAACCTTGTATCCTTTCTGTCGCAGAGTATTATCAAGATCTGAGCCCGAATGTCCTTCTCTTTGAGTTTGATCCTTCACAGTCTTCCAATCTATGATTGAGTGACTACTTGCTGTGTGTGGGCACTCACTCTTTCACTAGGGTCGAAATATAGAAGAAGAAAAGAGAAGAGAGGGGTTCGGCCAAGGTATAGAAAGGGGAAGGCTCAGTTTTTCTGAAGAGAGAAATTTCTGTCAGAAGATGTTATGAAAAGCATGTGAAAACTTATGATTTGACTGAGCCATCACTTTCTATTTATAGGCAACTACTAGGGTTATCTTAGGAATTATTTGGCATTAAAATAATGAAAATATAAATTTGAAATACCACATAAAGTGCCGGCCAAGGTGTAGATAATGGGCCCCACTTGATTTTGCAGTTTTAACAAATTTTATTTCTATTTTCTCAAAAATGCCATTTTTCCAATTCTAACCATTTAAATGCCAAAACTAATTATTTAATAACTAAAATAAATTATTAAATAATATTGTCATTTAATTTAATTATTAACTAGACATATAAAGTCCATTAATAAATAAATAAACCTAGAATCTCTTTTCTTTACAATTTTGCCCCTGCTTAGTGAAAATTCACAAATTAGACATAGTCTAACTTTAGAATTATAATTGACTAATCACGAATCAATTATTGAGTCTTACAAGCAGTATGTTCTCAACTAGAATGGGGACCATGGATCTATATGTTGAGCTTCCAATAAGTGAACCGAATTTACCAAGTAAATTCCTACTTATTAATTCTACGTTGAATCCACTCTTAGAACTTAGAATTGCACTCTCAGACTTATATAGAGCATATTATATGTTCCACGATATTAGATATGCTATCTCATTTAACCATTGTTATAATCTTATTGTGATCAAAGATCCTCTATATAGATGATCTACATCGAGATGGGATAATTTTATCGTTCTCACCCCTCAATGTATTTTGTCCCTTAAAACACTTAGCTACCTGTAAATGGTGTTTAGTGATCTAAGAATTAGTCACTTAAATAAGAGCTCATCCATTTACTTCTATTTGCTAAGCTCGAAGGGAATCATCACTTGACTTCTATACACCAGTAGAAGCTATAGATTCCATATTTATGTTCAGCACTCCCACTCAATCATACTATCATGTTCCCAAAATATACATATCACCCTGACCCAAAAGTAGGCTTAACTAATAAATTAAAGAACATGAATAGTACTCCTGAGTTGAGCCTAAGCATATCAGGATTTAGATTCTTTTAATCTTAAGATCAACTACTGATATTGACTTGGAAAGATATATATATATATATATATAACGGTAAGTTTGTAATATCTTAACTAAGTTGCAATATCGGTCCAGTCCAATGTATACTCCATACATTCGAAACTAGTATACTTTACTAATGTCCTGGAAAGAACATAATACTTACTCCAAGTGTAAGTACACATCATCACTGATTATCACATTAGTGTAAATCCATAACACTGATGAAACAGGGACTTAGTCTTTTGATTCATATGATCACAATCACATTCCACTGTGTTGACGATACTATAATTGTGAATAAACATATGATCTGGATTTAACTAATTCTGTGTGTAAATGTAATAAACATATTAAACCATTAGCATATAAAATTCATGCAAACATAAATCACTTCAAATTTCTTATATTGATAACTAATGAGATTGTAAAGAGTTTTATTTAGGGCATAAAACCCAACATTTTTACCAGTAAAAACAACTTATACCATAAGATTAGTATGTAGAGTTATATGTAAAAGAGATAGTACGTCTTCATGGAGTTCCAAAATCCATCATTTCAAATAGAGATCCAAAATTTACATTGAAATTTTGGGTGAGTCTTCAGAGAGCTATGTGTACAAAGCTGAAATTTAGCACACCTTTTCACCCTCAGACTAATGGATAGTTCGAGAGGACAATACAGATACTAGAAGATTTATTACGAACCTGTATTATGGACTTTGAGGGTTCATGAAGTAAGTACTTGTCTTTGGTAGAATTTTCCTACAACAACAACTATCAGAGTACAATAAGGATGGTTCCTTATGAGATGTTGTACGGTAGAAAATGTTGTTCCCTAATTCCCTGGGATGAGACCGGGGAAAGGAAGTATTTAGGCCCTTACTTAGTTTAGAGGACCAATGAGGAAATAGGCATAGGGGTGTTCATAAAATAGCCGATCCAATCCAATCTGCACGATCCAATCCACACATATTTATAAAAAAAATTATATATACAAATAATATTTTAATGTAAAGAAAATATTAATTTAAAAGTCTAATACATATAATACAATTATATTTCAAAACTAAATAGATCAAATATATATTATATTCTTATATATAATTAAATATTTATTTATACATACAACTTTTTTTCTTCATTTGAAATTATTATTTTCTATTTTATTTATTTTAATGTGTTGTTGGAGACATAAAATAACTATACTTTGTTTTATTTTGTTGCTAGTTATGTGATTTTTTTTTTCATAAATATTAAATAATTTAAGATTAAAAAGTAACCAATCCAAAATAATTGATCCAATTTGTACTTTTACGGATTGGATTGGATTGGATTTGATCTATTGTGCGGATTGGATTGGATCCAAAAAATAAAATCTGCACTTAGTGTGGATTGGATACACTATGAGCAAAATAGTACGAATTGGATTGGATGAATACCCCTAAATAGACAAGATCAAGGCTTGGATGCTTGCTTCGTAAAGTAAGAAGAAAAGTTATTCTGACCCTAAGCACAGAGATATTAAATTTTTAGGTGGGAGAACATGTTTTCCTATGAATTTCACTAATGAAAGGTATAAGGAGCTTTGGGAAGAAGGGCAAGTTGAGCCCTAGGTTCATAGGGCCATTTGAGATACTCGAGAAGATTAGGCACGTAGCGTATTAGCTAGCCTTACCACCAGCGTTATCAGCTGTACATAATGTATTATATATTTAAATATCGAAGAAATATGTATCAGACCCGACTCATGTCTTAAGTTACGAAGCCTTAGAACTACATTCAAATCTATCCTATGAGGAACAACTAGTTCGAATTCTCAATAGGAAGGAAAATGTTCTTCTAAACAAGACCATAGCTTTGGTCATAGAACTCTGGAGGAATAGTAAGGTGGAGGAAGCCACCTTGGAACTAGAGTCTGGCATAAGGACTCAATATCCAGAGTTGTTCATGTTAGATGTTAAGGACAAAATCCTTTTAATCGGGGGATAATTGTAATGACCGTATGTTTAGTTTATGGATTAGTAGGACAATTAGCATTAATTATTGATATTTTATGCTTATGCATGGTTATATATTATGGAACCAGTTTTTAGAAATTGGGCATTAGAGTTGTAAATTCTCAATTTTGGAGATTTTATTAAACTCTAAGTGTATTATTTATGTCATATGTGAAATCTATAATTTTTATACTTTTTGCTTGGTAATGATGGGAAGTACGCTGGATGGTCAATAGAGTCACATGGGTGAATTTAGAACTTTCATTTAGTGGAGTACTCATAAAATGATATTTGGATTATCGGGGATAAGCGGAGTTATGGTATTGGACCATTTTGCCCCTAAGCCATTTAATTATTTAAGGTTAAGGTAGAAGGGCAATTTTGGTATTTTGCTTGGTGAGACAAGTGGCTAACTCCACTTTTGCTAGCTAGCCCTTAAAGAGTAAAAGGTAAATACTAATTATCTTTAATTAAGGAAAAATGAAGGAATAACAAAAAAAAAAGACAAAATTAGAAAAAACCCAATTCTTGTTCTCTCTCTCATGCTTCGGCTTAACCGAAAACTAAGGGAGAACCTAGGCATTTTCATCTTGTTCAAAGTGTTCTAGCATAATTCTAGAAGTACATCAAAGTTATAACCCTAGTCCATCATCTCTTTAAGTTTGAAAGCTTCTTTTTGGGTTTATTATGCTTTTGTTGGAGTTAAGTTCTATTTAGTTAGGGTTTTGATTGATGATGTTTCTGCAGCTTAGTAATGTTGTTTTATGTTGGTTTAAGTTAATTTTGTTGTTTGATTTTGGAGTTGAGCAAGTTTGAGTTCAAGAACTCAAACCTAGCTCAACAATGGTGATTTTTAAATTTTTGTATGTTTTGAGGTTTTGTTGCTTAGAATTGGTTCATTTTGATGCTATTTGGTTGTTTTGAGTTTGGGGTTGTTTTGAGCATGTTTGGAGGCTCTTTGTTTTTCTGTAGTGAAAAACGACAGGCCGTTTTTGCAGAAATGTTCTTCCGTTTTTACTAGTGCATAACTACAAAAATGGCTCGTCGTTTTTATAAAAATGGTCTGCCATTTATTAGGAAGTTTTCTCGTTTAGTCATTTTTCTTATGTTTCCTCAATGTTTAGAGTTTTTCCATGCTATTTATCGATAGGAAAACTTCTAGTTTTGAGTTTAGATCTCTAGAAAGGTCTTAGAAAATTGTTTACCCATTTTACGTGATTTGACATAGGGCCTCCGTTCAGCGCATAATTTTCTATTTAAGTCGATCGACAAAATTGAATTCAGAGTCGAGGTAAGACTAGCATAGAGTACATATATGTATATTTGTATGTGTATTATATGTATGTTGTTTATGTGATTCATATGCTACCAACACTAGTACGATAGCGATACTTAGTGCATTGGTACAACGTCATATGATGTTTAAAGGTACAATCCAGTGTTACCAACACTATTATGGTTAGGTACGTAGTGCATGTGGTAAAATACTCAGTGGTACTCGGGGTACAATTCAGCCCTACCAATGCTAGTACAGCAGCAGTACGTAGTGCATGTGGTACAGAGGTCGTACCTTCGTTATGAATGTTCTAAATCATTTGTTAAGCCTTGTGGATAGTTGTATGGGCACCTAGATACAAGTCAGTGATAGATTGTATATTATATGATTTTCTTACTGAGTCTGTCGACTCACAAATATTGCTTGCATGTGTAAGTAGAGGAAAGGCTAAGGCTGAGCAACAATGAGTCTAGAGTTCGAGGATGATTGTACATGTCAAGATAGACGACTTGGGCTAATTTTGTAGACGATGCGTAACAAAGTTGTAAAGTTTATTTTGATAATGTAAAAAAATTTAAAAAGCGGAATCCTGACCTTTTTTTATGGTTATATGTAAATGTTTATAAAAGTTTATAGTTAATCAAAAGTTTTAATTGATCATGATTTTTGAAAAAACTCTTTGATTAGCAAAGTAGTGCACTATAATTAAAAAGTCACTGTAGCGTACCTAATCATTAAGGTGTTACAATTTTGGTATCAGAGCCGCCGGGTTGTTTATTGAAGATCGTTAAGACATGTACAATCATCATCAAAGATAAGCTCGACTCACTGTTCAGTAAGTCTTTACTTGTTTAGTAAGTTATGTAATTAGGAAAGCATGATAGTAATATGTTATTTATTAGAATGTGTTGCCTAAAAACCCATAAGTTTTGTATTTAGAATATATTCGATCGTTGTTTGACCTACCTGACTTATGGGTTCATAGGCTAAGTCCTATAATTTGGACGCCCAGCGAAACACAAGAAGTTGTGGTAATATGGTCGAGACCAGAGGCAGTTGGGGAGGTCAAAATCCACGTGGACGTGGTAAGGGCCGTAGAAGATTTCAAGGGCTTAGTTCACACGTGTAGGTGATATATAAAGGCTCATGTTAATTTTGTTTGATTATTAAAATAATTCAAATTAATTAATTATTTATCTTTTAATTATTGAATTAAATATATTATCGGATAATTTATTTAACTAAAAAAGTAATATAAAAATAAAAGGATTTAACTAATTTCTGCTAATCAATTATATAATATTTATATTTAAATTTAAATTTTGAATTTGAATCAAATTAAATATTATCTTTTATTTTAAAAGATTAAATAAGAAGTTTGTTTATAACCTTATACATCTATTCTATATAAAATGTGGCTATATAACAGAATTTTTGGTTTATGAGAAATTATTGGGTGACTTTTTTTTTAAATAAAAAAAGTAACAAATTATTAGATGTTGCCACGTAAAGGGTCAGCATGCATGTAGTTAGTTAAAGCTAAATATAATTAATCCACCTAAAGTGTTGCAATTAATAATAAATGTGTATGTTTATTTTTTTATTAAAAATTATTTTCAAATTTTAATATTTAGAATTAGTTAAATTTTAAATATTATTTTAAATTAAATTTAAATGTTTTGATAGTTTAAATCCGAGCATTTTTATTAATTCTGAAGATAAATTTAGGACGAATAATAATTTTTTTGAATTATTATTACAAAGTATAATAGTAATTTTTGTTTTTATTTAAATCACTATCAGGCTTTCAAATTTCAATGATCATCACTACATTGAATATTATTAATTTTAAAATTGTGATATTAAAAGAAATTAAAATAAAATTAAGATACGTGACTTGACACGTAACATTTAGGGAAAAAAACAAAAAAATACAAAAAAGGAAAAAAAAATTACAAAAATACTTTGGGCCGGCCCATTAAACATTTATACAGTCCACATACAAATATTTACAAAAATACCACATGCACTAAGCCTTCAGCTGTACAGAGCGAACCATGAAGATAAAAATACGCGCTCGTTTCAAAACCGCAAAACAACCAAAATGAAACCAAAACGAGAAAAATACAACTATTAATTCTGGCAAAATCAACTGGAAAAGAATACCTGCAATGATTTAAACTGAAAATGACGAAAAAAAAATCAGAAAAACTGTGAAAAAACTGAAATTACACATTTGTTTTCTATTTTATTCGATCAAAATAACTCCCCCTAATATCGAAATTTATATTCATGAAATGTAGATCCGTAACAAACAGATCTGGAGCTCCCACTAAATCCAAAACAATGTATGATGTGAAAATTTAAAAAAAAAAAACCTCATGAATAATACATCTACGTTATATACAGTTGCATTTTGATTTATTTCTTGTTTTGGTTGCCTTATAGTTGCATTATCGTTTTATGATAGTTTATATATTATGCAAGAATTTAATTTGATGGGGACTAAGAAATAGTAGTTATACATAGTAAGTTTTGTGCAAATAGTTGCATATTAATTTTATAGTGAAATAACATATGCAAGTAGCAAAACTATAACAAAACTACAAAACAACTGTATGCAAGTGCAAATAGTTGCCTTATAGTTGCATTATCGTTTTATGATAGTTTATATATTATGCAAGAATTTAATTTGATGGGGACTAAGAAATAGTACTTATACATAGTAAGTTTTGTGCAAATAGTTGCATATTAATTTTATAGTGAAATAACATATGCAAGTAGCAAAACTGTAATAAAACTACAAAACAACTGTATGCAAGTGCAAATAGTTGCCTTATAGTTGCATTATCGTTTTATGATAGTTTATATATTATGCAAGAATTTAATTTGATGGGGACTAAGAAATAGTAGTTATACATAGTAAGTTTTGTGCAAATAGTTGCATATTAATTTTATAGTGAAATAACATATGCAAGTAGCAAAACTATAGTAAAACTACAAAACAACTGTATACAAACTAAAATACAGGAAAAACTCTTTGAACATCAACATCCATGATAAATCTTATTGTTACCCATTGATGATATAAAAATGAGACTGACCAGGTTAATCTAATCTATTAGCTTTGCCATCTTTACTCATAAATCTTAATCATGTTTGTCCTAATACTTTTCTAATATTAATTTTATAACTCTACTCACGTCAATACTACTACAAGCATGAATTAGATCGTTTTCTTTTTAAGTATAGAATATCATCGGTAATTGTTTCTTATTATTTTATTTTGTTATCTAATTATTTCGACGTGGCTTTGAGCTAGTCCAGCGAGAATAAAAATGACATTAAAATTGTACAAATTTATTTGTACATGCTTATATCAGTTGAATGGCCTAGTCAAAGTCTTCTCTTTTGTCATGAAAGTATTTCAGAAGTTGTAAAGTTAAACTAATAAGTTAAAAAGATTTAATTAAAAACTGAAATAAAATTAAAAATAAAAAGGAAAGAAGAAAAAAAGAGAGTGAAATGATGGATTGATTGATAGAAGTCAATCCTAGACCTAAGCAACAATATATAAGAAACTAGCTTTACAATTAAAAATTAAAAATAAAAAGAAAAGAAGAATTGTTATGGAAAAAAAATTAAAAATTAAAAACTGAAAATAAAATTAAAAATTAAAAATTAAAAACTGAAATAAAATTAAAAATAAAAAATTAAAAACTGAAATAAAATTAAAAATAAAAAGAAAAGAAGAAAAAAAGAGAGTGAAATGATGGATTGATTGATAGAAAATGAAAAAAGAGAGGGAAGAGAGTAGGATTTGATTGATGATAGATGGAATGATGACTAAGTGGTATTTGTGTAATAAAACCAACTTTGTAAGTAAAAATGTAGACATAGACGTGTAGAGGTATTTAGGTAATAAATTGTGCAAAATGGATTTTTCATGTAAAAATATCTAACATTTATCTAGTATAAATGATATATATATATATATAAGTATAAGAAACAAGTGATATAGTGAGAAAAATATAAGATATTTTTCAGATAAAAAGTAGGAATTGATTTCTCTCTCTCTCTCTCATACTCGCACACTTCTCTCTCTTTGCTCAACTCACATGCCACACACAACAGTGTAGTGTGAGTTTTGTATTCGTCCCTATCTCTTTACAATATCTCATAAATTGAGAATATGCTGTGATTTTAAAATTATACTCATCCAATCGAATCTAATAGCCCACTGTATTTTTAACCGTTGAGATTGGCTTTGAATATTGTGGTGTGAACTCTTCAGTAAGTTCTTAGATTGGACGTTCGATAAATTACAAAAAGATAACAAGAATCCCCTGATATGCTACAAGATATTATGTTGAGATCCTTAGGCTTATAGTTCATCAGTCTAGATTTAATCTATATATATTATGTTGAGATCCTTAGGCTTATAGTTCATATTGGATTAAATTATTTTAAGTGAATCCGTTTTTGCTTTTCTAACTTTGATAGACCATTAAGACCAACATCGAGACCACTTGTACCATAGGCCAATAGCCTTCAATAAATACTCCTTCCCTTCATAAGAGAAGGGGTTGGAAAATTTGTGATGGGAGCTATGCAAGAGTAATACACTCTCCATTTTCTCTATGCAACTCATATGTATTTCGAGTTTTAAGTTCTTCCATCTTTCTTCCATTTACTTGATAATTCTTGATTTTCCAACCAACTAACGTGTTGATGAGATTTTACCATCAACAACTTTGTAATTATAAATATATCCCCTAAACATTATCATTTGACTAAGAAAGTATTATTATTATTACTTATTATTTAAGGAAAAAAGTATTAGTTAAAGATTTCTTTTATAAAAAATATAATAATTTTGGAGTTTAGAGAAGTCAAATCAAAAGAGTTTAAAAAAAAAAAAAACAAAATCCATTCCAGTACAAACAAACTATATTAAAAACTTAAACTAACTCTGAACCAAAATTTAAAATGAGGAGTTTAGAGAGATTTTTACGATCAAATGCAACTTTATTAAGAAGAATTGACCTTATATTTTTCCTCTAAATGAAATGAACACAAATACTATTTTGGAACAATTAAGGCTTCCATAATCTATTTGCTATGTTTATTAAAACGCCAATAAGGGAATACATCTTTCACTGAAAAATTCAGGCCCTTCTGAGATGAGCATTATTATGAAGCAAGAAAGGCATTAGCTAACTTGACACCAAGCTGAACCTCAGAAGTGGTTGTAAGGTGGAGTTTATCTGGTTTAAGGTTCAATCCCTTGGCATCAACACACTTAACATTTGGTAAGCTGAGTTGAAGCTGAGCCTTTCTAACCTCCTCTATGTATTGTCCCTCTCCAGATGCAATTGCCACCTGTACCAGAAATAGAACAATATATATAATTTTCATACAAAACAATTATATTTTTACCTTTGCCTTATTGAGAAATAATTACACGAGTCACTCTTAAAGGATTTATTATTCCTTATATCTATTATTGATTGGTATGATCTTTGATGAATAAAATATACTCATTGTAAATCTACTAAAATAATCGAAAACCACTTGTGAATAAATAAAGGTAGAGATGGAACCTGTATAATGAGAAGATTCGGAATATTTAGATCAGAGCGGATATCGATTATGAATTTTTCCATGTTCCCACCATAAGCCTCAGCATCACTTGTTCTCACAGTGTCGCTCTCTCCCTGAAACCATAAAACGGCGCGTATCGTTCCCCCTTTCTTCAATGATTGTTTGGCCCTGCTAAGCAGCCTAGAGTAGAGCGGAGTTCCTCGGGCCCACTGCCTAATTCGTGTCCCACCAACAGCACAAGGGACCAGTCCCACCACGACGCTTGGCCCTCTGGCTCTAACCACCTCGTTGGCGAAGGCCATCCCGGGTCCAACCCCACAAGCCTTTCCGGAGTCGATGTCCGCGTGGAGTGGCTCGTGGGCACTCTCCCATTTTAGTTTAGCGCTTAGCCTAAGTATCTGGCTATTGGGGCTGCATTCCGGTGGGGCATAATGGTCCCATGCGCCATGTGTAACACCACCTCGGCCGGCCATGTTGCTCTGTCCTGCTAATACGAAAATGTCTATCGGAATAGAGGTCCCTATGGCCACCTTAGAAATCGATATTAGAGAGAATAACCAGAAAAATAACGGTTCAATCATGATAGATTATACTGGAAAAATCGTTGTTGGGATTTTGCCAAAAGAAAAAGGTGGTGTTTTTTTGGGGGGAAGGATACTGCGACTTTGGCTCTATCTTTGCTGCATTTCTTTCAGCCTTTTCACCCCCTTATGATTTTGGCTTTATATTTATATATATTTATACATATATAAAGCTTTGTATCAAAGTGAATCATCAAAATGCACACTGCAATTGCATTGATAGTGATTTTGTGATGGTATCTAATTACCGTATTTACATGGACAGAACCAAGCTTGTGCTCAGTGAGCCATTTTATTCTGATTTTAAGTGTTATCTACAACATAACCATAATTAAATAAAATTATGTCAACAAACACTCTCCTAAATCCTAATGCAAATTTGCGATCTTAAATTTGTACAAACATTTCTGTAAAATATTATAAAAACAAAAACCAGTATTACACCTTCCTAATAAAGTACGTTTTCTGAAAGTTTTAATTATTGCTCTTACTTTTTTATTGATAATTTTTCTTCTCAGCATTGTCTCCAACAGGTAGCTAAATTAATAATGTGTTGTTTATATAAAAAAGGAAAGTGTTATTTGTTATAAAATTATTATAAATAATATAAAATAAATAAAAAGAAAAAATAATAAGATGAAAAGAGAAAGCGAAACTGAATTAGAATTTCTCAATATTTTATTATAAAGGAGTGATTCCTATTTATACAAATACGTGAGCCATTGATTAGGAAACTAAGGAGAGAAACAATAATTATAATTAATGGTAATTAATAGAAACGATTTGGGTGATTTGGACATTCATATAAATAATAATTTATAACAATTCTCATTGGATGTCTATAATAACTGTCTCACTAAAATCTTGTTAGAAAATTTAGTAGGACAAAACTTGTTCAACGAAAAAATAGTGCAGTGTGAAATAGCTCCTCATTTTGGCCTTCATAGAGATCTTCTAATCGATAAATTCAAATCATATATGTCATCTTCTTAAATATTGATGTTGGTAATAATTTTGTGAATAAGCTTGCAAGCTTGACACTTGATTGAATGTGTTGGACACCAATATAACCATTCTCCTTAAGATCGTGAGTTAAGAAGAATTTGGTGAACATTTAGGCATTCATGGAGATGTTCTAATCGAAAAATTTCAATCATATATGTCGTCTTCTCAAATATTAATGTTGGTAATAATTTTGTGAATAAGCTTGCAAGATTGACAATTAATTGAATGTGTTGGACACTAATATAGCCATTTTAAGATCATGAGTTAAGAAGAATTTGGTGAAAATACCTTTGGTTCTATCTTCTTCACTATAGCTTTAGTTCAGCAATGCATTTTACGTTATCATCATAATCATCATGAGAATTATTGATGTTGATACTGTTTTATTAAGTGTAATTCGTATATTTCTCCAATATGTTATCTCAATGATCTCAGTAGTTGTTGTGAAAATTGTGTACGCAAGTATACGCAATCGTAACAAGTAATAAAGTGATAAATCGAGTATCGTCTCCACAGGGATTGAAAATTAGAAATTAATTTATAAAACTAATTACTCACAAATTGGTTTCAACAAAAATAACATAAAGTGATGAGAATATGTAAAAAATTAACAAACACAAACTATGAAAAAAAAACAAGCTAGAATTATTAAATTGGCCTAAAAATGCAAAGTTGATATAATGGTGCTAATGAGTATTGTTGTAAATTGATAATGTCAACTAGGAATTTAAAATGTCATAATCCTTTTTCCAAAGTGTTTATGGTTTGATTCTCTAATTAATTAACATATTCCTATGCCCAATTAATTTTAAGAATACCAATTTAAGCACAATTCCTTCAAGTCATACAAGGTAAATAACACATTCCTATGCTATTTACAAATCACACTTTTCCAAGTTGATATTCATGCATCATTCAAGCAATTCCACTAACCCTATTTTTTCCAAAATCAAGATTAGCTACTACTTACTAATGGTGATCAAGCAAAAGTAAGCAATTGCACAATAAACACTCTTGAATGAACAAAACCAATTTACTAAACATAGCAATAAAATATCAAATCATAATTTAAGTCAAGAAAATAATTCTAGCAAAATAAAAATTAACTCATAATAGATTGTGCAAAAATTACAAAATTTAAAAGAAAAGAAAGATAGAAATAAAAACTCATTTAGAGCTTGTCACAAGACTCTAAGTTTCTTCTCCAAATTGCTCTTCTTCTTCCTCTTGATTTTTGCCAATCTCAAAATTAAAAATGCTAAATTAAAACCCTAAATAAAACTCTCTCTCTCTTTTCTTTTTTTTTTTCTTCTTTTTCTTCTTTTTCTTCATTTTTCTTCTTTTCTTCACTGTCAGCCGCCTCCTGCTTCTTAATTCTTTTTAGCTTCCTCCTTCCTTTCACATATATACATATCTATATCCAATGCCAATAAACCCTTGCAAAAGAAAAATAATGATCAGCCCATTATTTTCATTTGTCTATTCCTCTTTTTTTTTTTTTTTTTTTTTTTTTGACTTTTCAACTAGTAAAGTAAGGCCCAATAAACATAACATCCATTAGTGAATTAAGTGTAGAATACTTGGACTTTAGTGAGTTTATGGACTTTAACATCATTTCTCTCAATTTGAATAATAACTCCAAAATGTACATTTAATCTTTTTACAAAAATACACAACATTGAGATTACACTTATAAAATGGAAAACTAAATCAAATTGATAAAATATAACAAAATTAATTAAAATTTAATCTAAAGATACTAAAATTAATATTTATGCAAAACTAAATAAAACCAAATAAAAGTCACGTAAATAAACTAAAAAACTTGAGAACAAAGCTAATTTAATGCCCAAAAAGATATAAATAACTCTATTTTCATAGAGTTATCAGTAGTACACTGTTGACACGATTTTTTATCAACCGATCTAAGAAGATCATAAACGAGCAAATGAACACAACCGTTCGTCAATTAAAGCAAACCAGTTTATCAAAAATGAATTTAACAAAGATGACCAAGAGAATGTTATAGTAGTTCACCCCCTTTCACATGTAATAGGCTAGTCCACTTGGATTGTTATTAGTCTCAATGCTTAAGGAGAGTTCTCCAAAGTTATATTCTCCAAGATTTCAATCCTAAAATGAGTTTTTAGAATGAGAGAGTAAGAGTTTGTTAGAATGATTTCGTGAGGATCAAAATTAGGGTGCTTTTACAAGTGAATTCACTCCCTTTATATAGGTTTTCATCTAGGTCTCTCTTAGAGTTTAAAATATCTTAACCTAACACACACCTTCCCCTAACTATAGTAAGGTTAAGTGTAAAATAGAAAATGACGAAAAAAATCATATTTCAAAACAAATATCTGAAAAATGATAACTGCTGAAGATATCTTTAATCTACATGTGCTAGCTTATTTTTTTCAGGAGGAGCACATGCATGTTAATGACGAGAACATGTTGAGATGGTGATGCTAATGAGTCATGAGAAGCACGTGCTGAGGTAAGGAGCATCTCCTCTAGGGCCAAGATGATGACTTTATGTTGTGATCTCGGCTTGGGCTGAGATTATGACTTGAAGTGGTGATCTCAGCTAGGGCCGAGATGGTATGAGGTGATGAGCTTTGGTACAAGGTGATGAGCTTTAGTACGAGGCAATGAACTTTGGTACGAGGTGATGAGCTTTAGAATGAGGTGGTGAGCATTGGTACAAGGTGATGGTGTTTGAGCCGAGGTGGTGGTGTTTTCAACCTTGGTCTGAGGTGATAATCTCGGCCTTGGTCCAAGGTGATGATGTCGACCTTATTTTGAGGTGATGATCTCGACCTTGGTTTGAGGTTATGATCTCGACCTTGGTACAAGATTATGATCTCGGTATCAGTCTGAGGTGATGACCTCAATCTTAGTTTGAGAAGATGATACTTTGGCCTTTTGCAAGGCTTGGAGCCGAGGTTATGAACCTCTTTGGAGCCAAAGTGAGGATGTTTGAGGATGCCAAGATGATGCCCTTATGATGATGTGCATCTTCACTAGGGCTAAGATGATGCCCTGATGAAGAGTACCTCGACCTTAGGGAAGGTGAGTTGACATTGTGTCACCACCTAAATGTACGTTGAGGTGATTAGTCATGGTGGTTTCACCACCAAGGTTCCTAGGTGAAATGCTATCTTTGCAATTGCTATTTTTTTTTTCAAAATTAAGGTATAACATGTTGGGTTTTATGCCCTAAATAAAATTCCATTTCAATGTAATCTATTTTATTCAACATCAATAAAGAAACAGAAGTATTTTTCATTCATTTGTGTATGTTTTGGTTCACTTTATCAATTGCTTGTCTATTTGATTTATAAATTCATCTGAAACCCTTTTCACATACTTGATCCTATTTATTGTGTTGTCAACACTTTGGAAAGTAAACGTGACTATGTGAATAAAGTTTCCTAGATTTATCAGACACAGGGTTTTACTGATATGATAATCTACAACAAGAGTTTACTTGCATTTGGAGAAATGCTATGTTCTTTCCAGAACATTAGCTAAAGTAAAGCTCAGGTTGGATGCATGGAGTATGCATCGGAAGAGACCGATATTGAACTTTGACTTAGATTTACTAAACTTATCGTAAAATCTATTCAAGTCAATATCGCCTAGTTGATCCTAGATCAAATGATCTTAATCCTGTTATGATTAGGCTCAATCTCAGGAGGCTATTCGTGTTCTTTGATTTGTTAGTTAAGCCTACTTTTAGGTCAGGGTGATACGTACATTTTGAGAACACGGTAGTGCCATTGAGTGGGAGCGCTAACATAAACATGGAATCTATAGCTTCTATCTGGCGAATAGTAAGCAAAGGATGATCTCCTTCGAGCTTGACCAAACGAAAATAAATGGTGGAGTACTCATTTCACATAAGCTGAAATATCATTTATACGGGGTCAAGTGTTTTAAGGATAAAATACATAGTAGGGTGTAACGGTAATCTAATCCCTTTACAGTGTAGATCATTCATATAGAGGATCATCGATCAAATTAGGATTATAACAATGGATAACTAATGATGTGTCTATATGGTGGAACATATAGAGCATTCTATATACTGAGAGTGCAATTCTAAGTTCTATGCGTGGATTCAACGAAGAATTAATAAGTTAGTGAATTTAAGTAATAAATTCTTGATCTGCTTATTGGAAGCTCGGTTATATAGACCCATCGTCCCCCCACTAGTTGAGATAATATTGCTTGTAAGACTCATATAATTGGTTTTGATTAATCAATTATAATTCTCAAATTAGACTATGTCTATTTGTGAATTTTTTTCACTAAGTAAGGGCGAAATTGTAAAGAAAGAGTTTTAGGGGCATATTTGTTAATTATGATACTTTGTATGGTTCAATTAATAAATATGATAAATGACAATATTATTTAATAATTATTTATAGTTATTAAATAGTTAGAATTGGCATTTAAATGGTTGAATTAGAAAATTGGTGTTTTTGAGAAAATCAGATGCAAAAGTGATAAAACTGCAAAATTGAAAAAAGTGAGGCCCAAATCCATACTGCCATGGCCGGCCACTTTTATAGGAATTATCCTCTGATATTTTTATTATTTTAATGCCAAATAATTCAAACCTAACCCTAGTGGAATGCTATAAATTGATAGTGAAGGCTTCAGGAAAATTACACACTTTTCATTCAGAAAAACCTGAGCCTCTCTCTCTACCTTGGCCGACCACTCCCTCTCTCTCTTCTTCCTTAAGATTTCGAAATACTTAGTGATTAGAGTAGTGCCCACACACAACAAGTGATACCTCAATCATAGTGAGGAAGATCGTGAAGAAAGACTTTCAGCAAGAAGGAGTTTCAGCACTAAAGAATCAGAGAAAGAGATCCAAGTTCAAATCTTGATAATACTCTGCGACAGAAAGGATACAAAGGTTAGAGATCTGAATGGAAGGAGTCATATTATTTCGCTGCACCCAATGTAAGGTTAACTAAACTTTATATGTGTTTATTTCATCATTTTAGAAAGTTCATATTTAGGGTGTTAATCAACATACTTGTGAGTAGATCTAAGATCCTGGTAAAATAATTTCCAACATAACACTTGCCTCCTAAAAGTATGCTCATAATTCAATAAGTAATACTTTTGAACTTCTTCTGAGACTTGCAAAATAGGTTTAGGATTACCTCTCCAATTTTTATTTCAAATGAGGGAAGTGGCCATCACATCTTGGCATGGGGACAAGGTGATGGCGTCTCTCGGTCACGAACGAAATGATGTGATTCACCCATTGTGGAACAAAGGTGATATAACCATGTAGATGATGACATGGAGTGAATGAGGTGATGATATCTCAGGATGATGTGAGCAATAAGGTCCAGCCACCTTGGTACCTGTTTGGGTGGCGCGGTTGTGTGACCGTGGTTATGTCGAAACATCTCAACAAGGACACTTTGTGATTTGGCCAAGAAGTTGTCGAGGTGGAGCAGCTTCAGTCTTGGAGGCCAACGTGATTTGGGCATTCTGGGTAGAGTCAAAGAGGTTTAGCCATGAGGACCACTATCTCTCATTTGGCCTTGATGTTGGCTCCAAGTAATATGTTTGGTCATGTGGGTCAAAGTTCCTTGAGCATCATGTGTTAGGTTATATTTAGCCTATGTTTTGGGTCTGTAAAGTTAGCATTTTCTCGTCTATTGGTGTCTTTTGGAGCAGTTTTACGCTTGATTTTCATTGTTTCAGGTTCCCGGGGTGTTAAAGTTCAAATTCAGTCAAATGGTGAAAAGACGGGACAAACTGGCAAAAAATTGGAAAAATCGGCTCCAGATGCGTCAGTAGTCGCGACCACCGTTGAGCCAGGTCGCGACCCTTTTTCATGGTCGCGAGTCTGGTCGTGACTTCGAGATTTGGCAGAAACCCGGTTTTTCTAGTTTTGCCTATAGTCGCGACCAGCTTAAAGGCTAGTCGCGACTAGGTACGGAAAACACAGTTTTGACCTAATTTTGATTTTTCTCTCAATTGGAGGCACACCTCTCATCCCTATATAAGGAATACGACTCTGAAGGTCAACCTAAGCAGAAAAAGACCTAAAAAGTGGATGAAGGTGGAGAGGAAGCTATCTTGAAGACCCGGAGCGATATCACCTTCTAGTTTCTTTCTCTTACCCTTAATTCTTCCTTTTATGTTTAGTTTTGTTTCAGAATTAATCATGGATGTTTTTAAAGTTTTTATGAGCTAAATTTCTCATTAAGGGAGGATGATGAATGTTGTTTAAGTTTATGCCTAGTTAATAAATAATTGCCATTCCTTCATCTTGTTTATGAATACTATCTATATTTGTGTTTAATTCCATGTGCAAGTTTGATCACCTTTTACATGTTTAATGATCTCAATTCGAAATCTGAAAAGTGATAATTGAGAATGCTAAAATTGGATAGTCTAGGTTTTGATGTGAAACGAAAGTATTTACATAGCCTTAGTGACAAATAGATTATTGCTTAATGCTGATTTTATGTTGATTTAATTAAGAAGTTAATTAGAGAACATAAGATTTAGAACCTAAAAGATCTGAAAAGAGTTAGGTTAATTTATAATCTGTCATTCACATTGAGATAATGATAGCAATTAGGTATTAACATTGGTAACTTAACAACAGGATTCACCTCCCTAATCTCTCATCCTGATTAATCGTCGTATATTCTTTTTTAATTTTCTGAGTATTTTCTTTAAATTGCAAAAATTAATGTTTTACCAATTAGAATCATAAGTGTAGTTTAGTAGTACTTAATCCAATTCCCTGTGGTTCGACCTCACTTGCGTGAGATACTACTTGATTGCGTATACTTGCGTAGTAATCATAAAATTCGTAACATCATGCTTCGGAATAACTTCTTTTCATCTTAAACTATATACCTCCAGTGTGGAGTTGAAAATGTAGAGTGGTCACTCATGGCTTCCCTTGCTATATGAGTTTTGAGTTACATGTCTCATCCCATCATATATTTGAGTTAAGTTGCTTCTCTTACTCGAATTTGACACCTGAATAGAGTTAAAGTCTCTTACTCAAGTTTGATACTTGAATAGAGTTAAAGGCTCTTGCTCTATATTGACGTATGAGCATAGTTATATCCCAAGAGAAGTCAAATCATCACTGCCTCCTTGAAAGAAAGATGTCCAAAACCGCTAGACAATGGGGGCATACTTGCCCGACCGCCATGATACTATGATCATGGTGTGAATAGCTTTTCAAAATTGTCAATATAATGGAAGTGTATGGCTCAATGCAAAGGATCTTTCTTCATGATTATACAGAATTTTTGATTATTTCTATTCATGATGCTTCGACTTAATCGACGAATAATGAAAAACAAAATCTGGATAAATACCAATAGCTTTTATGGGTTATAAAATACTGATCGAAATAAATAATTCTTGCGGTGCAAAATCAACAAATTTTTTTTTAGTGATAGTTATATGATTTTTCATTTGAGTATAGTTATATCTATACCCTTCCTCCCCCTAAGTAACAAGGTTTACTTAGTATCCTTTATTACTTATTTTTAGAGTTTGGCGAAGTGACTATAATTATTTTTTAATAACTAATTGTCTTCATTGACTAAAAAATATAAACTAATAGAAAAAAAATGCAAAAATAAATATTTGACTAAACATTGTTATTAATCTAGTTGCTTCTTTTCCCATGCGTGTGACGCACACTTATTTGTTGATGAAGCCACTATTCACTAGTGTGCTACTAACCTCCTCTAGGGTAGTGGTCGTAGCACAACTACTCCCTCCACGGGTGGGGTAAGCCCAGGTTATGACCCGATTGGCCTCCTTGTGGATGCATTGGAAGGTTGAGAATTTTGTACTCTGGTACCATTGGTTGTTGTATATTGGCACCTCGAGGATTGTATTTCCTTTTCCTTGCATAATGAGCTAGGGGTCTGTTATGGATGAGTGTGTCTATTTCGTCTTTTAGATTTTGACACTCATTGGTAATTTGTCCTAGGTCCTTGTGATATTGATATTATTTTGATGAATGTCTTCGTGCTCAATCACCTTTCAAGGACTCTAGTACAGGGAATGGTACATGGTGCTCATTTTCTACATAAATAGTTTTAAGGGACTCTGCTAGCTTCATGTAGATGGTGTACATGGGCTAGTAGTGGTCTTGACCTTTGTTTCTTTTACCTTTTTGATTCTCCCCATCGCAACCTTTTCTCTTGTTATTTTGTATAAAGTTATTGGTGACTAGAGGTTTAGTTGTTGGCGGTTGTGACGAAGCAACATTAGTGGTGGTAGTACCTGGGGTAGTTTGTTCTGAAGGAATAGAGAGGATGTTGGCTGTCCTTGCCTCCTCAATGTTGATGTACTACTAGGGTCTTTTAATAAATTCAACTATGGTAGGGGCACTCATTTCTTGCGGGCTATCCTATAGTAAAAACCCATGAGTTAAACCTACCCTGAGTTCCATAAGTCTTCCACTATCATCCACATCTCTAACCTTGGCAGCTTTCATGTTAAACCTTTTGATGTAGACTTTTAAACTTTCACTAGGTTGTTGATTCACATTGGCCAAGGAGGAGAACTTAGGTTTTCGAGACTAGGCGGCATGAAAAATCTTTTTTAAATTCAATCGACAACTTATCGCAAGAAATAATGGAATGCTTCTTAAATTTGTTAGTTTAGGTCTTAGTCGCCCCAATTAAGGTCACCGGGAATAACATGCACTTTAAGTCTCCAACGACCTGACTCACTCTCATTATTATATTGAAATAACTAATATGAACTCTGGGATCTGTACTCACTCATATTTTGTTGTGGGTGGCATCTGGAAACCTAGACGATATGGTAGTGTAGAGATATGTGGTGAAAATGGCTCAAGTTTTTCGTCTTACTCGTGCCCCCAAAATTTTTGTTAGTGTTTAACAATTGTTGAATTTGTTGTTCTAATGTGGTGAGTCTAGGGTCATTTGTCCATGAAGCCAAGACGTTGTGATCTTCTGGTAGAGGAGTAACCATATTAAACTGAGGTGCATATTCCCCCTACTGAGAAGGTATTGTTGGAAATTATTTTACCAGGATCTTAGATCTACTCACAAGTATGTTGACTAACACCCTAAATATGAACTTCTAAAACGATTATAAAATAAACACATATAAAGTATGAGAAACCTTACATTGGGTGCAGTGGAATAAAATATCTCCTTCCGTTCAGATCTCTAACCCTTGTATCCTTTCTGTCGCAGAGTATTATCAAGATCTGAACCTGGATCTCTTTCTCTCCTTCTTTAGTGCTGAAACTCTTTCTTGTTGAATATCTTTCTTCATGATCTTCCTCACTATGATTGAGGTATCACATGCTGTGTGTGGGCACTACTCTAACACTAAGAGGTTCGAAATTATTCAAGGAAGAAGAAGAGTACGAAGGTGGCAGCTAGGGTTTAGAAAGAGAAGGCTCAGGTTTTTCTCTGAAGGAAACCAGAAGTAAAAGTGTTAATTTCCTGTAGCCTTCACTATCTATTTATAGCATTCCACATAGGGTTAGGTTTGAATTATTTGGCATTAAAATAATGAAAATATCAGATGATAAAGCCTATAAAAGTGGCCGGCCATGGCTATGTGGATTTGGGCCTCACTTTTTGCAATTTTGCAGTTTTATCATTTCTGCATCTCATTTTCCCAAAAACACCAATTTTTAAATTCAACCATTTAAATGCCAATTCTAACTATTTAATAACTATAAATAATTATTAAATAATATTGTCATTTATCATATTTATTAATTGAACCATACAAAGTATCATAATTAACAAATATGCCCTAAAAACTCTTTCTTTACAATTTCGCCCTTACTTAGTGAAAAATTCACAAATAGACATAGTCTAATTTGAGAATTATAATTGATTAATCAAAACCAATTAAATGAGTCTTACAAGTAATATTATCTCAACTAGTGACGGGACCATGGGTCTATATAACCGAGCTTCCAATAAGCAGATCAAGAATTTATAACCTAAATTCACTGACTTATTAATTCTTCGTTGAATCCACACATAGAACTTAGAATTGCACTCTCAGTATATAGAACGCTCTATATGTTCCACCATATAGACACGTCATTAGTTATCCGTTGTTATAATCCTAATTTGATCAATGATCCTCTATATGAACAATCTACACTGTAAAGGGGTTAGATTACCGTGACACCCTACAATGTATTTTATCCTTAAAACACTTAACCCCGTATCAATGATATTTCAGCTATGTGAAATGAGTACTCCACCATTTATTTTCGTTTGGTCAAGCTCGAAGGAGATCATCCTTTACTTACTATTCGCCAGATAGAAGCTATAGATTCCATGTTTATGTTAGCGCTCCCACTCAATTGCACTACCGTGTTCCCAAAATGTATGTATCACCCTGACTCAAAAGTAGGCTTAACTAACAAATCAAAGAACACGAATAACACTCTTGAGATTGAGCCTAATCATAACAGGATTAAGATCATTTGATCTAGGATCAAGTAGGCGATATTGACTTGAATAAATATTACGGTAAGTTTAATAAATCTATGTCAAAGTTCAATATCGGTCCCTTCCGATGCATACTCCATGCACCCAACCTGAGCTTTACTTTAACCAATGCTCTGGAAAGAACATAGCATTTCTCCAAATGCAAGTAAACTCCGTTGTAGATTATCATATGAGTAAAACCTGTGTCTGTTAAATCTAGGAATCTTTATTCACATAGTCATGTTTACTTTCCAATGTGTTGACAACACAATAAACAGGATCAAGTATGTGAAAAGGGTTTCAGATAAATTTATAAATCAAATAGACAAGCAATTGATAAGATGAACCAAAACATACACAAATGAATGAAAAGTACTTCTGTTTCTTTATTCATGTAGAATAAAATGGATTACATTGAAATGGAGTTTTATTTAGGGCATAAAACCCAACACACTCCCACTTGCACTAATATAAAACTAATCAGTACATATCAATTAATCCTAAATTCTGACGGTGCTTTTCAAATGAAGTTACGGCCAAGACTTTGGTGAATGGATCAGCTAAGTTGTCTTCTGTGTCCACTTTCTCAACCAGTACATCCCCTCTTGCCACATATTCTCTAATGATGTGATACTTCCTTTCTATGTGTTTGCTTCTCTTGTGGCTTCGAGGTTCCTTACTATTGGCTATTGCTCCATTATTATCACAAAGTAGGACCAGAAGCTTTTCCATTCCAGGCACGACACCGATACTGGTGAAGAACTTTCTTAGCCATACAAGCTCTTTAGCAGCTTCTACTGCAGCTATGTATTCTGCTTCCATCGTCGAGTCCGATATCGCGGTTTGTTTAGCACTTCTCCAAACCACTGCTCCACCCCCAAGAGTAAACACCATCCCAGATGTAGATTTCTTGTCTTCAAGACATGCCTGGAAATCTGAATCAGTATAGCCTATGGGATTTAAAGCACCACCCTTGTAGACTAATACAAGATTTCTTGTACTCTTTAAGTATTTCAGAATATATTAACTGCATTCCAATGTTCCTGTCCTAGATTTGACTGATACCTGCTCACGATTCCAGCTGCATAGCAGATGTCAGGTCTAGTGCATAACATTGCATACATTAGACTTCCAACTTCAGAAGCATAAGGAATTTTCGCCATGTCCTCTATCTCTTGAGGATCAGTAGGAGACTGTTCCTTAGATAGACGGATACCATATCTAGAAGGCATGTTCGCCCCATTGGTAGTGTTCATGGAGAATCTCTCTAAAACTTTGTCAATATAGGTTGTTTGAGAGAGAGCAAGAGATTTGTTCTTCTGGTTTCTGATAATCTGAATACCAAGAACATAGGCTGCTTCACCCAAATCTTTCATATCGAATTAAGTGTTAAGCCATTCCTTGATGTTAGTCATTTTCTTGATATTGTTTCCAATAATCAAAATGTCGTCAACATAAAGGACCAGGAATACTACTACTTGGTCTTCCTTGAGTTGGTAAACTCAAGATTCATCTTCATTCTGAAGAAAGTCGTAGGTCTTCATGATTTCATCAAACCTTTTATTCCATGAGCGAGAAGCTTGCTTAAGTCCATAGATAGACTTATTTAATTTGCAAACTTTCTTTTCCTGCCCTGGAAGAACATAGCCTTCTGGTTGCTCCATATATATGGTTTCTTCAAGTACCCAATTAAGGAAGGCAGTCTTGACATCCATTTGCCAGATTTCATAATCGAAAGCAGCAGCTATGGAGAGAAGAATTCGGATGGATTTGAGCATGGCAACAGGACTAAAAGTTTCCTCATAGTCCACACCTTCTCTTTGGGTATAACCCTTGGCTACAAGTCTAGCTTTCAAAGTTTCGACTTTGCCTCCAGCTCCTCTTTTCTTCTTGTAAACCCAGTTACATCCAATTGGATGATAGTCATCAGGTGCGTCTACATATTCCCAGACTTTATTCTTTTTCATGGAATCTATTTCTGAATCCATGCCGGCTGACCATCGTTTCCGTTGCGGACTAGCCATTGCCTGTTTATAGGTTAATGGGTCGTCTTCAATACCGCCACCAACGACCATATTGATTTCACCATCCAAGCCATAACGAGCTGGTTTTGTTGAAACCCTCCCACTACGGCGAGGAGCAGTGATCTTCTGAACAGGAACTTTGGTAGTAGTTTTCTCAGTAGGTTCGACTGAGGGAGTGGGATTATCCTCTTCTTGAGTGGAAGAGGACGGAACATTGGAAGGACTTATATCTGAAAGCATTTCCTCCAACACTACTTTACTTTGTGGTTTGAAATTCTTAATATAGTCATCTTCAAGGAAAGTGGTGTTTGTGGAAACAAACACTTTATCATCCTTGCGACTATAAAATAGTCCACCCCTAGTCTCTTTAGAATTTCCGACAAACATGCAAACTTCAGTTCGTGATTCAAGTTTGCCTTCTTTCTTTCTCAAGACATGAGCAGGGCACCCCCCAGATTCTGTAATGGCAAAAACTAGGTGTACGACCATTCCATAGCTCTAAAGGTGTCTTAGGGATTGATTTAGATGGAACAACATTTAAAATGTCGGTTGCCATCTGAATTGCATATCCCCAGAAGGATGTAGGTAGAGTTGAATAACTAAGCATGGACCTAACCATTTCCAAAAGCGTGCGATTCCGTCTTTCTGCAACTCCATTTTGCTGTGGAGTGCTAGGGGCGGTTAATTGGGATTCAATTCCAAGTTTAATTAAATGATCTTTGAAATGCATATCCATATATTCTCCACCCCTATCAGTTCGCAAGATTTTTAATATTTTACCCAATTGGTTTTGAGCCAATGCTTGAAATTCCTGAAACTTTTCAAATGTTTCAGATTTCTTATGCATGAGGTAAATATGTCCATATCTAGAGTAATCGTCAATGAAAGTGACAAAGTACTCATAACCACCTCGGGCTTTTACATTTAAAGGTCCGCAAACATCTGAATGCACTAACCCTAGGGGTTGTTTGGCACGCTCTCCCTTTGCAGAGAAAGAACGTTTGGTCATCTTTCCTTCTAGGCAAGACTCGCAAACAGGTAATTCACCTAAGACGACATTTTTCAATGGGCCGTCTTTGGTTAGCCTATTTAGTCTGTCATAGCCTATGTGACCCAAACGTAAATGCCATAGATATGTTTCATTATCATCATCGATCTTTTTCTTTTTGTGGTTTCTAGGTTTAGCTACTTTAAAAAGTTCGTTATGTAGGGAAAATGGTGTTTCTGGTCTAAGAACATAAAGCCCCTGTTCCATGGATGCAACACAAATATGATTGTCATTTCGAGAAATGGTAGAACCAGAACTCGAAAAATATAATTTGTATTGTTGCAATTGTAAGCATGAAACAGAAACCAAGTTTCTACTGAAATTTGGAATGTATAAGACATTGTCTAATTCCAAAATTCTGTTTTGAAACTTGAGTTTGGCTTTTCCTCTAGCTCTAACCGAAACCATTTCGCCATTACCAACCTTAAGTTTCAACTCTCCGGATTTCAAATAATTCCAATTCTCAAGCAATTGCAATGAACAACTTACATGGTTTGTAGACCCAGAATCAAGAATCCAAATGGATTTATCATTCTCTAAAACACATGATTCGAAGACTAAAGCATCACTGCTTATTCGTTTGTGAATTGTTGTTCTTGCTGGTTCATTTTGTTGTGAAGTATAACTTGAGGAAGTGGAATCACTTTCTCTTATCTTCTCAACTAAGCTTGAAATAGTAGGATTTATGGAGTTATGAACTATTTGCTCTTCAGAGTGAACAATTCCCAGCTTACCTGCTTTCTGGAATTTTATGTTCATCATCAGCATATGGGAAGTATTACTCTGACAAGGAGTTTATAACTTCAAGTTCATTTGCTAAGATATTAACTAGGAGTGGAATGGGATGAGGGTTATTGGCACTACAACACATCAATAAAACAGAAGTAAGGTTTTGGTTCAAATTCATACACAAGTTCAGAAAATAACGAATAATCACATATGTTATAAAAATACTAAATCTAACATAGTTTATTTTCCAAGGTTTCCAACATAATGAAATACAGTGTCCCGGTAGGCGAGAGTCAAAGATAACATTAGTTGAATAGAGTAGTCAGCTCATCTAAAATAAAACCATTTTAGCAACCTTTTATTCGATCAAAATGAGAATCCAACATTGTCCCGGTAGGCGAGAGTCAAGGTTATTCTCATTTTATGAGCTTCCACCATTGTTTCATGTTTTATGAGTTTATCTCTAAGTAGTCACCGTAGGAGAGAGTCTAATAGAGACAAAAACTCACAAAACACTTATCAAATGAGATCTTACGGTATTAAAAGTTTTCAACGAACAACCATCCATAAGGGGGAAAAAGTCTAGCGTCCCGAGGTTATATTGAAAAAATTTAACTTTTGTAAGACCAACAATGGAGATCGAATATCTTTTGATTAAAGCTCATTATTTTTTAAAAAAATATATGTATTTTATTTAATCATCTGTTCCATGAAAAATTACAAATTAAAGTTGGTTTAAATAAAAAATCAACTTTATTTAAATTTCAATTATTATTTAAATTCGAAAAATAAATTCGAAAATAATGGAACAAATTTGAAAAAATCTTGTTTAAGTTGTTTAGAAGAATCTAAAAAATCAACTTAAATATCTTTCAAATTAGATTTAATTAAATATAAAATTAAGTTGTAACCACTTAATTTGAAAATATTCTATTTTAAGTTAATATTTGAAAAAATATCAACTTAAAAAATATCTAAAGAATCTTAATAACCAATTCCTAAAATTCCTCAACTTAATTTTGAAATTTGAAATTCAAAAGATATTCAGATTTAAGTTGATTAGTTAGAGATAACTAATATTCAACTTAAATAGGAATATTTAATGAAAAATTTAAATTAAGCTTCAGAAAGAATCTAGTTGGTTATAATTCTATATTTAATTAATTACAAGAAAATACATATAGTTTAGCTTAGAATATAATTCTTTAAACTATGGTTTTCTTAAATTAATTTCAAAATAAATGAAATTAATTTTGTTGCTAATCAATTTTATTAGGTTAAACTAATTTAATTAACCTAGTACAGTTATCCAAATCAGGCAAATGGGCCTTCACAATTGGGGTAGTTCATGTGAGGGGGAGCTGGGTTCAGTATGTCGTACCCACTACTATGGCCCCCAACTCTCACACAAGGCCCAAAAGAGAGGAATTTAACCTTAAAATGAACAACTGTTATTAATTGAATAGGCCCGAAAACTAAATGGGCCTAAATAAAATCTATCAAAAACTATGATATTTTATTTAGCAACAACCTATATGCATCTATAACAAAATTAAACATATAGGCTCACACAGGCACACATTTGGATGGATCCTATCATGTTGCTAGGTCATACACAGATGAAAGAAGATTGTAAAATTTACCAGTTACAAATTATTTACTTGACCTATCGTCAATTGAACCATGGGTTAAAATCAAATCGTTGGATCTGTCAACAAGTTAACCATGGCAATTTAGATCAAGCAATAATAGGTTTTATAAAACTTATTAACAAGATGAATTGGATAGTTGGATGTAGGATTTATTTAATTTTAAATAATTATTTTTCGAAAATATTTAAAAAAATATTTCGGTTTTTAAGAATAAAATAATAAAAAATTTAAAATTAAACCTACAATTTTTGAAAAAATAGGTTTCAACTAACCTAAATATCATTTCAAAAAATAATTGCTAACTACCTTTTAAATTTTTAAAGTTATTTTATAAATTAAATATAAAACAAAAATAAATAAATATTTTTCAAATTTTATAATTTAATTTAAATAAAATAACAAAATTTTAAAGTTAGCAAAATATCTTACTTCTATTTAAAATTACATGATTATAGTAATCTTATTTTAAATTTAAATAAGGTCAAATAATTTAAAAAAAAATTATTTTAAAAAATATTTAATATCTGAACTTTAAATTTAAAAAATAAGATAAAATAATCAAATTTAAAAATAAGATATAAAATCAAGAACAAAGATAGATTTTTACTTGTTTTCAAATTCAAATTACACTAATATCTAAAATTAAATTTAAAAAATTTAAATTAATTTATTTCTTATATTAGATTTGAAAATTGAAAAGTAAAAATAAAAATACAAAACTACACAAAAAATCTGAAGTTAATTCCATGAAATAGCATGAAAAATCGAAGAAAAACGAAAAAATTGCGAGTTGTACAGGCAGTATGCATTGCATACTGTCCATGGGCGCGCACGGGGTAGACTGACCGAGAAACCTCAGCGCAGGACGCTGCTAGCAGCCTTTCCGCGCGCGCACGCTCGGTTTCAGACACGAATTCGTGTCCGTGGGCGTGCTGTCTGAAGGAAAGTCCCTCATGCGCGCGCGTGTGACAGTTGCACCATCCCGATATTTTTCGAAACTTCAAAAAATCATAACTAATTCAAATTAAATCGAAATTGAGTTCTGTAAAAAAGTAAATTGCTTAATTTTTTCCAAACTATCCAAAAAAAATAATTTCAGAAACAGATATTCAATTATTTTTCACGAAAATTCACAAACATCAATCAATCATCATACAACACACAAAACATAATGATACCATCCAAAACATAAACAAATCGTTTTAAGTCCAAAATTTCTTGCAAGCAAATCAATTACCATGGCTCTGAGGCCAGTTGTTGGAAATTATTTTACCAGGATCTTAGATCTACTCACAAGTATGTTGATTAACACCCTAAATATGAACTTCTAAAACGATTATAAAATAAACACATATATGAGAAACCTTACATTGGGTGCAGCGGAATAAAATGTCTCCTTCCGTTCAGATCTCTAACCCTTGTATCCTTTTGTCGCAGAGTATTATCAAGATCTGAACCTGGATCTCTTTCTCTCCTTCTTTAGTGCTGAAACTCCTTCTTGTTGAATATCTTTCTTCACGATCTTCCTCACTATGATTGAGGTATCACTTGCTATGTGTGGGCACTACTCTAACACTAAGAGGTTCAAAATTATTCAAGGAAGAAGAAGAGTATGAAGGTGGCGGCTAGGGTTTAGAAAGAGAAGGCTCAGGTTTTTCTCTGAAGGAAACCAGAAGTAAAAGTGTTAATTTCCTGAAGCCTTCACTATCTATTTATAGCATTCCACATAGGGTTAGGTTTGAATTATTTGGCATTCAAATAATGAAAATATCAGATGATAAAGCCTATAAAAGTGGCCGGCCATGGCTATATGGATTTGGGCCTCACTTTTTGAAATTTTGCAGTTTTATCATTTCTGCATCTCATTTTCCCAAAAACGCCAATTTTCAAATTGAACCATTTAAATGCCAATTCTAACTATTTAATGACGATAAATAATTATTAAATAATATTGTCATTTATCATATTTATTAATTGAACCATGCAAAGTATCATAATTAACAAATATGCCCTAAAAACTCTTTCTTTACAATTTCGCCCTTACTTAGTGAAAAATTCACAAATAGACATAGTCTAATTTGAGAATTATAATTGATTAATCAAAACCAATTAAATGAGTCTTACAAGTAATATTATCTCAACTAGTGGGGGGACCATGGGTCTATATAACCGAGCTTCCAATAAGCAGATCAAGAATTTATAACCTAAATTCACTGACTTATTAATTCTTCGTTGAATCCACACATAAAACATAGAATTGCACTCTCAATATATAGAACGCTCTATATGTTCCACCATATAGACACGTCATTAGTTATCCATTGTTATAATCCTAATTTGATCAATGATCCTCTATATGAAAAATCTACACTATAAAGGGGTTAGATTACCGTGACACCCTACAATGTATTTTATCCTTAAAACACTTAACCCCGTATAAATGATATTTCAGCTATGTGAAATGAGTACTCCACCATTTATTTTCGTTTGGTCAAGCTCGAAGGAGATCATCCTTTACTTACTATTCGCCAGATAGAAGCTATAGATTCCATGTTTATGTTAGCGCTCCCACTCAATTGCACTACCGTGTTCCCAAAATGTACGTATCACCCTGACCCAAAAGTAGGCTTAACTAACAAATCAAAGAACACGAATAACACTCTTGAGATTGAGCCTAATCATAACAGGATTAAGATCATTTGATCTAGGATCAACTAGGCGATATTGACTTGAATAAATATTACGGTAAGTTTAATAAATCTACGACAAAGTTCAATATCGGTCCCTTCCGATGCATACTCCATGCACCTAACCTGACCTTTACTTTAACCAATGCTCTGGAAAGAACATAGCATTTCTCCAAATGCAAGTAAACTCCGTTGTAGATTATCATATCAGTAAAACCCTGTGTCTGATAAATCTAGGAATCTTTATTCACATAGTCATGTTTACTTTCCAATAAGTTGACAACACAATAAACAGGATCAAGTATGTGAAAAGGGTTTCAGATGAATTTATAAATCAAATAGACAAGCAATTGATAAGATGAACCAAAACATACACAAATGAATGAAAAATACTTCTGTTTCTTTATTGATGTAGAATAAAATGGATTACATTGAAATAGAGTTTTATTTAGGGCATAAAACCCAACAGGTATGTCATATGGTACCTGGTATGGGACTTCTCCTTGTGCATGCCCCCTATCCAGATGGCCCCTTAGATGAGGTTGTCTTCTCTGATTGAGGTGATCATGCAAGTTTGGGTCCCTTGCATCATGAGGGGACGCATAGAGTATATCTCAAAGTATTGAGATGGAGTGTTGCCATGGAAACTCACTAATCAGCTCCTTAAGTTGGAGCGATAACTATCTTCTAAAAAGCTTACCGTTCTTTGTTGTTGGGGGTTCTGAGGTACAGCCTCTTGTTGATGATATGTTTGGGAGTCGGTAGTCTAGGACCTTGATAAATAACTATCCTTCTGAGGTGGAGGTTGGGCGTATCCACGTTCCCTTGGTACAGATCTTCAACGAACATAGTTATCTTGAGAGACATCACATTATATTTTCCATTTATGTCCCCTAAGTTGAGGTTCTGGGTGAATGTAGTTATCTCGTGAATTCCCTTACCTCTCTCGAGGATGTTGAGGTAAGTCTTGACTTGGGGGTAAACTAATGGTTCCCCCTAGGTTGACAACACAATAAACAAGAATATCAGTGTGAAAAAGGGGTTGGATGAATTTATTAATCAAATAAGTAAATAGATGATCACATGAACCAAATAACACATTAAACAAGTAATGAAATTAAATCTGTTTCTTTATTGATATTTGAATGGAAAAGATTACATTGAAATGGAGTTTTATTTAGGGCACAAAGTCCAACATCAAGTAGGGGATCATGTGTTCTTACGAGTGTCTCCAATGAAGTGGATCAAGCGTTTCGGGAAAAGAGGAAAATTATGCCCTAGATTTACAGGACCTTTCGAGATTCTCGAGAAGGTTGGACAAGTGTGTTGTATACCGAAATGGTACGTTTTACATTTATCAACTTGCAAGCGCACGAATCTTTATTGTAGTATCCAGATTGTGAAGAACGAGGTCGAACCCATGGGAATTGCGTGAAATCGAAGAAAATACTAATTTAATCTAAGCTAATAAAACTCTAACCTAGTTCTGAAAATGGTGAGGTTTTTGGTAACAAAATAAAATAAAGTGTTTAAACGATAAAAATGAAAGTAACAGATATTTTCAGAGGTATTTGGGGATATTATTAAGGGTTCAGAATCCACTTAAGTGTATATAAAATATTTATGTTTATATTGATTCTCATAATTTAACCAGTAATCAAACCAATTATTTTCTAATAAAAAAATAGATTTTCCTTCGCTTTAAAATTATAAGTTCTAAGCATTAAATGTGAAACAATTTAATGTAAATACAAAAAATCAAAGAATATTATTTTTAATAAAATATGGAACCAAGCATAAATAATTTCTAACTATCAAAAATATTTGATATTAAAGATGAAAGAAATTATTTTAAGAAGCGAAAATCATAAGCATATATTGTACTGAGAATCAAAATAAAAATAAATACTTAATTAAATACACTGGGTTTCATCGTCCTCCTTAATAATAAGGGAACTTAGAAACCCATAAGAAAATTAACTAAGAAAGCGGTAAACTAACACTGAGCGGTCTGAGCGTTTTCTCTGGATTTTTCTGTCTGAAACTAAAACTGTCACTGAATTCTAAAAACCTAAGCTTCTATTTATAGAAGGGTAGAAGGACTAATGTGCAATTAAACTTATTACAAATTGCAAGTGGGTAAAAATGTAATTAAAATAACATAATTCGGAGTGCCACGTGTCACTGTCGGATTGGATGCATGTGGACACGTGGAGAGACGAGAGAATGCCACGTGGAAAGTGGCTGAAGCTACTTTGGGCTGAAGAGAATCGGACCAGAAGAGAACCACTCGCGCGCCTGGGAAGTGGCGCGCACGCACGACTAAGGAGAAGCCGTGCGCGTCACGCGCGCGTGGGAGCAGAGGGGCTGTTGGTGCTGGCGTGGCAGCTGCGGGCGAATGGGAGGAGACCACGTGGCTGCCCTGTCTGCTGGGAGAGAGAGATTTGGGCCGATTGGGCTTTTTTCTTGGACTGTTTTGGCTCTTCAAAAATGCCATTTTTCATTGCTTTGGATCACATTTTTACTATTTTTCTTTTTCTTTTCCTTTCTTTTCACAAATGTCATTTTCTTAATCAAACATAAATAAAATTAAATCCAAATAAATATTTTCAACACAAAATATATCACAATAATTTAAATGAAAATATTTATTTAAGATCTAATTAATTTGTATTTCTTTAAATAAAAACAATGCATTTTCTTAATTTCCTTTTTTATTTATTTATTTCTCTTATTTGTGTCATAAAATGTTATTTCCTTACAAAATTAACTCAACGCTACAATATTTTCAAATAAAAATATATTACATTAATTTCATGAAAATATTATATAGAATTAATTTTATTTTGTATTTTTACACTAATAAATATGCATTTTTGACTACTTAACACAACCCCCAACTAGCTTATTTCTAGTCCCTAGCAATTCAAGCGGATAACAAAATATTACCAAAATGAACAAATCAAAACAAACTCTGACTAATTGAAACAAAATAAAATATTAGTGTAAACTCTAGAAAATACTATATAAAAAAAATTACAATAGATATAATTCCAGACTTTGTGTGTGTGTGTTTCAAATCATATTCTTTGCTTTAATCCATAACGCAGATAATATTGAAAAATCTTTAAAGTAAAATCTCAACTCCAAATCCTCACAGGTATTGAAATATTTGAAAAGAGGAAGGGTTGTCACTCTTGGAGCTGGAAAGATATATTAATTGACGCTCAAATGGATAAAGATTTTTAGGACGAACAATGTAAACAATTATTGACCCATAGATAGGCTAACCAAAAATATTTTGAAATTCAAATGACAAGTTAACTTTCGGGATTTCATTACAGTACCTAGAGCCAAAATAAAGAAATAAACAACGATTTTTTTTTTCTATTTGGTGACTAATATTTATAAAAAATAAATTATAGCAAAGTTTCTTTTGATTGATGATGATACATTATATATTTTTTTCTATATATATTATATATGCATATATATTTTTACCGATATATATATTTTTTACTTTGCTAAAGGATTAAAACTAAGATATTGCTCTTTATATGATATACATATATATATATGTAATTTTTTTTAAGGGCAATATCCACAATAATTATTTACCGTAACAAAATTTTCTTTGGTATATTTTAAATTTTGACCAAGCTACGCTGATAGAGAAATGTTGCTCTTGCTTTTTTTTTTTTTTTTTTTTTGTATATCGTATGTAAGATATTGCTCTTTATATGATATATATGTATTTTTCTTTTAAGGGCAATATCCACAATATATATTTATACACTTTTTTTTTAAACAAGAGGCAACAAGTGTGATAAAAAAAAATAATTACAATTAGACTCAATTCTAAAACAAGTATCCCTCTAGTAATTGTCATATTTTTAAATTTCAAAAATTTCGATTTTACCAATTCAAAAGATCACTATATGTTCAAAAAGGCGCTTTCTCAATTCTCACTTCTCACAAAAAATGAAAGCTTTTAACTTAAGATTTTTCTCAATTAAATGTGTTAAAAACAATCAAATCATATATTAGTTTGTGCAATTTTTACTGAAATTACTATCTAAGTAATTAAATATAGTATAAACTAGTCTAACACAATATTTATTTATTCACATAATTAGCAGCTAAATTTGACTCAAAATTTTCAAAAGGTAAGAAATTTATCGAACTTAACGCAAGAATATACTCAATACCCCCAACTAAAATGAGACAGTGTCCTCAATGTCTAAATATGTATATGATAAGAACATGAGATGAGAACCGAAAAACTAGAGAATATGCACAGTGATAGATGTTGATGTTCTAACAAAAACAAATGAGAGAAAATAAACTAAATTACTGAAAAATAAAGAAAGCAATTAAAGATAGGACCAGTAGTTAAAGAATTCACTAACCTTGGTAAATCGAGTCGTGAAAGAGCGTTTCCTCCACTTCAGGTGGTGTTAATTCTAAAAATGGTTTCAACCTTTGACCATTGACTTTGAATACATTACCAGATTTAGAATTTTCAATTTTAACAGCTCTGTAAAACAGTACGAAGAGAAAATGGACCAGTCCATTTAGAACGTAACTTACCGGGATCAAAAGGAATGTCCCAATCAGGAGGTCGAAATAACTTTTGTGGTCTAGGGAGTGATTGTGATTCTCTAGGAATTTTCACAGATCGATCTGGTAACTTTTTCGGAACATTGGTGTTTCTTTTTGCAGTACACAGATCTTTTAAAAAATTTGAGTAGGCAGGTATTTGCTTAATGACATCTAAGAAAGGGATATTTATATTTACTTCCTTGAATACCTCTAAGATATCACCATACTGACTACCTCTTTTGATTGGGATCAATCTCTGTGGGAATGGAGCTTTTGGAATGAACGACAAAGTTTGACTCATTTTTTCAACCGAGTCTTTGGAATGTGAACTTTCAGGCTGACTCTTTTCATTTTCTTTTAACGAGTCAGTGTTCATTTTAGCATCAGGTTGAGATATATAATCAGGTTTTTCAATAATTTTTCCAGACCTAAGGATAGAAATTGAATTAGCTTCTTCAATAGGTCTAGATGTACTTACCTCGTACTGACTCTTCAGATTAGGAATGGGTTGACTGGGAAGTGTTCCCTTTTTCCTTTCAGCTACAGCTGTAGCAAGCTGACCCATTTGTGTTTCAAGTTTTAACAAGGACTGTTGGGTGGTTTTCATGAACTGTTATAAGGTATCCTCTAAAGATGGTTTTCATTGTTGTTGAGGATATGGCATATTATGTTGGGCATGACTCTGATTGGGTGAGTTGTATTGGTGCCCTTGGTTCATTGGAGGCTGGTTCTGTCTCCAAGAAAAATTTGGATGATTTCTCCAATTTGGATTGTCGGACTGAGCAAATGGGCTATCAAATGAATTCCCATAAGTTTGAAGAGCATTCACATCTTCAGAAAATGCCTCTTGATATATAGGCAATGATGGAGAGGATTGGGTAGTATGACTTGTACTATAACATAGAGAACAAAATTCATTCCTATGGATAGGAATATTCTTGGATTGACTTAATGACATAGCTTCAACTCTCCTAGTTATATTTGCTAATGATGTTTTGATATCTACGTCATCTTTGACATCGTAAATTCCACCTCTCTTAGGTGTGTTGGAAGCTTTCGATCTAGGATCTTAGCAATTCCATTGTTGAGAATTTACAGAAAGACTCTCAAGAGACTCCCAAGCCTCATCCCCTCTAAATTGCAAAAATTTTCCAGTGTGCATTGATTGTACCATTTGTCAGTTTGAGGGAGATAATCCATCATAAAAGTATTTTACCAATCTCCATTTCTCAAAGCCATGGTGTGGACATTTTAGTAATAAATCTTTAAATCTTTCCAAACATTCATAAAATTCTTCGTGATCTTTCTGATAAAATTCGAAGATTTCTCTCCTAATATTATCAGTTTTAGACATGGGAAAAAATTTGGACAAAAATTTATTAACTAATTCATCCCAAGTAAAAATGGATTGGGCTGAGAGTGAATTAAATCAGGCTTTAGACTTATCTTTTAATGAGAATGGAAAAAGTCTAAGCCTAACAAATTCATCAGAAAAATTTTGAAATCTAAAAGTAAAACAAATTTCTAAAAAATCTTTCACATGCATATATGAATCCTCTCTATCTAACCTATAAAAAGATGGTAAAAATTGAATTATAGAAGGTTTCAACACAAAATGTGTAGCATTTATTTCAGGAAAAATAATGCATGATGGAGAATTAACATAAATGGGAGAAAAATGATGAATGAGAGTTTTTTCTTCCCCATTTACTTGATTTGGTTCCATGATGTAGAATTTTCAATCTTTAATTTCAACCTACAATAATTTTCTTTTAACCAAACAATTTTTTAGAATTTCGTTCCTAGCGAATCATACACCAAGTATCACAAAAATTAAAATAACATGAAAAAATTAGGAGGCGGTGCCTCCATATAATTGCGTAAATAAAGACTGAATTTAAAATATAGCGGAAAATAAATAATATGTATATATTTGACAGAAATATAAATACTAATATTAATATATGTGCAGAAATAAAGACAGAATTTAAAATATAGCGAGAAAGAAATAATATGTATATATTTGATCGAAATATAAATATTAATATTAATTATAATTTAATAATATATACTTTATTATATATAATTATAATAATAATAATATGTTTTTCTTAATAGTTAAGTAATGTATATAATAATATAATATAATATATTAATATTATATATAATAATAATATATAATTAATTTTTTTTTAAACTTACCTAAACGTAAATTTATCATAATAATAATAATAATAATAATAATAATTTTATATATATAAAAGTTTTACTTTACTATTAAGAAACGTGATATATAATATATATATATATAATATAATAACAAGTAGAAGAATTATACCAACCTGAATTAAAGAAGTTTTTCTTCTTGCAGTTCTCCAGCAACGGCGCCAAAAACTTGTTGTATACCGAAATGGTACGTTTTACATTTATCAACTCGCAAGCGCACGAATCTTTATTATAGTATGGAGATTGTGAAGAACGAGGTCGAACGGGAATTGCGTGAAATCGAAGAAAATACTAATTTAATCTAAGCTAATAAAACTCTAACCTAGTTCCGAAAATGGTGAGGTTTTTGGTAACAAAATAAAATAAAGTGTTTAAACGATAAAAATGACAGTAACAGATATTTTCAGAGGTATTTGGGGATATTATTAAGGGTTCAGAATCCACTTAAGTGTATATAAAATATTTATGTTTATATTGATTCTCATAATTTAACCAGTAATCAAACCAATTATTTTCTAATAAAAAAAATAGATTTTCCTTCGCTTTAAAATTATAACTTCTAAGCATTAAATGTGAAACAATTTAATGTAAATACAAAAAATCAAAGAATATTTTTTTTAATAAAATATGGAACCAAGCATAAATAATTTCTAACTATCAAAAATATTTGATATTAAAGATGAAAGAAATTATTTTAAGAAGCGAAAATCATAAGCATATATTGTACTGAGAATCAAAATAAAAATAAATACTTAATTAAATACACTGGGTTTCATCGTCCTCCTTAATAATAAGAGAACTTAGAAACCCATAAGAAAATTAACTAAGAAAGCGGTAAACTAACACTGATTGCTCTGAGCGTTTTCTCTGGATTTTTCTGTCTGAAACTGAAACTGTCACTGAATTCTAAAAACCTAAGCTTCTATTTATAGAAGGGTAGAAGGACTAATGTGCAATTAAACTTATTACAAATTGCAAGTGGGTAAAAATGTAATTAAAATAACATAATTCGGAGTGCCACGTGTCACTGTCGGATTGGATGCATGTGGACACGTGGAGAGACGAGAGAATGCCACGTGGAAAGTGACTGAAGCTACTTTGGGCTGAAGAGAATCGGACCAGAAGAGAACCACTCGCGTGCCTGGGAAGTGGCGTGCACGCACGACTAAGAAGAAGCCGTGCGCGTCACGCGCGCGTGGGAGCAGAGGGGCTGCTGGTGCTGGCGTGGCAGCTGCGGGCAAATGGGAGGAGGCCACGTGGCTACCTTGTCTGCTGGGAGAGAGAGATTTGGGCCGATTGGGCTTTTTTCTTGGACTGTTTTGGCTCTTCAAAAATGCCATTTTTCATTGCTTTGGATCACATTTTTACTATTTTTCTTTTTCTTTTCCTTTCTTTTCACAAATGTCATTTTCTTAATCAAACATAAATAAAATTAAATCCAAATAAAATATTTTCAACACAAAATATATCACAATAATTTAAATGAAAATATTTATTTAAGATCTAATTAATTTGTATTTCTTTAAATAAAAACAATGCATTTTCTTAATTTCCTTTTTTATTTATTTCTTTCTCTTATTTGTGTCATAGAATGTTATTTTCTTACAAAATTAACTCAACGCTACAATATTTTCAAATAAAAATATATTACATTAATTTCATGAAAATATTATATAGAATTAATTTTATTTTGTATTTTTACACTAATAAATATGCATTTTTGACTACTTAACACAACCCCCAACTAGCTTATTGCTAGTCCCTAGCAATTCAAGCGGATAACAAAATATTACCAAAATGAACAAATCAAAACAAACTCTGACTAATCGAAACAAAATAAAATATTAGTGTAAACTCTAGAAAATACTATATAAAAAAAATTACAATAGATATAATTCCAGATTTTGTGTGTGTGTGTTTCAAATCATATTCTTTGCTTTAATCCATAACGCAGATAATATTGAAAAATCTTTAAAGTAAAAAGTCTCAACTCCAAATCCTCACAGGTATTGAAATATTTGAAAAGAGGAAGGGTTGTCACTCTTGGAGCTGGAAAGATATATTAATTGACGCTCAAATGGATAAAGATTTTTAGGACGAACAATGTAAACAATTATTGACCCATAGATAGGCTAACCAAAAATATTTTGAAATTCAAATGACAAGTTAACTTTCGGGATTTCATTACAGTACCTAGAGCCAAAATAAAGAAATAAACAATGAATTTTTTTTGTGACTAATATTTACGAAAAATAAACTATAGCAAAGTCTCTTTTGATTGATGATGATATATTATATATTTTTTTCTATATATATTATATATGCATATATATTTTTACCGATATATATATTTTTTACTTTGCTAAAGGATTAAAACTAAGATATTGCTCTTTATATGATATATATATATGTAATTTTTTTTAAGGGCAATATCCACAATAATTATTTACCGTTGCAAAATTTTTTTTGGTATATTTTGAATTTTGACCAAGCTACGCTGATAGAGAAATGTTGCTCTTGCTTTTTTTTTTTTTTGCTTTTTTTTGTATATTGTATGTAAGATATTGCTCTTTATATGATATATATGTATTTTTCTTTTAAGGGCAATATCCACAATATATATTTATACTCTTTTTTTTTTTTTTTTCTAAACAAGAGGCAACATGTGTGATAAAAAAAAATAATTACAATTAGACTCAATTCTAAAACAAGTATCCCTCTAGTAATTGTCATATTTTTAAATTTCAAAAATTTCGATTTTACCAATTCAAAAGATCACTATATGTTCAAAAAGACACTTTCTCAATTCTCACTTCTCACAAAAAATGAAAGCTTTTAACTTAAGATTTTTCTCAATTAAATGTGTTAAAAACAATCAAATCATATATTAGTTTGTGCAATTTTTACTGAAATTACTATCTAAGTAACTAAATATAGTATAAACTAGTCTAACACAATATTTATTTATTCACATAATTAGTAGCTAAATTTGACTCAAAATTTTCAAAAGGTAAGAAATTTATCGAACTTAACGCAAGAATATACTCAATACCCCAAACTAAAATGAGACAGTGTCCTCAATGTCTAAATATGTATATGATAAGAACATGAGATGAGAACCGAAAAAACAGAGAATATGCACAGTGATAGATGTTGATGTTCTAACAAAAACAAATGAGAGAAAATAAACTAAATTACTGAAAAATAAAGAAAGCAATTAAAGATAGGACCAGTAGTTAAAGAATTCACTAACCTTGGTAAATCGAGTCGTGAAAGAGCGTTTCCTCCACTTCAGGTGGTGTTAATTCTAAAAATGGTTTCAACCTTTGACCATTGACTTTGAATACATTACCAGATTTAGAATTTTCAATTTTAACAGCTCTGTAAAACAGTACGAAGAGAAAATGGACCAGTCCATTTAGAACGTAACTTACCAGCATTAAAAGGAATGTCCCAATCAGGAGGTCGAAATAACTTTTGTGGTCTAGGGAGTGATTGTGATTCTCTAGGAATTTTCACAGATCGATCTGGTAACTTTTTCGGAACATTGGTGTTTCTTTTTGCAGTACACAGATCTTTTAAAAAATTTGAGTAGGCAGGTATTTGCTTAATGACATCTAAGAAAGGGATATTTATATTTACTTGCTTGAATACCTCTAAGATGTCACCATACTGACTACCTCTTTTGATTGGGATCAATCTCTGTGGGAATGGAGCTTTTGGAATGAACGACAAAGTTTGACTCATTTTTTCAACCGAGTCTTTGGAATGTGAACTTTCAGGCTGACTCTTTTCATTTTCTTTTAACGAGTCAGTGTTCATTTTAGCATCAGGTTGAGATATGTAATCAGGTTTTCAATAATTTTTCCAGACCTAAGGATAGAAATTGAATTAGCTTCTTCAATAGGTCTAGATGTACTTACCTCGTACTGACTCTTCAGATTAGGAGAAGCCGTGCGCGTCACGCGCGCGTGGGAGCAGAGGGGCTGCTGGTGCTAGCGTGGCAGCTGCGGGCGAATGGGACGAGGCCACGTGGCTGCCTTGTCTGCTGGGAGAGAGAGATTTTGGCCGATTGGGCTTTTTTCTTGGACTGTTTTGGCTCTTCAAAAATGCCATTTTTCATTGCTTTGGATCACATTTTTACTATTTTTCTTTTTCTTTTCCTTTCTTTTCACAAATGTCATTTTCTTAATCAAACATAAATAAAATTAAATCGAAATAAAATATTTTCAACACAAAATATATCACAATAATTTAAATGAAAATATTTATTTAAGATCTAATTAATTTGTATTTCTTTAAATAAAAACAATGCATTTTCTTAATTTCTTTTTTTATTTATTTCTTTCTCTTATTTGTGTCATAAAATGTTATTTTCTTACAAAATTAACTCAACGCTACAATATTTTCAAATAAAAATATATTACATTAATTTCATGAAAATATTATATAGAATTAATTTTATTTTGTATTTTTACACTAATAAATATGCATTTTTGACTACTTAACAAAGTGGCATATCGTTTAGCTTTGTCTCCAGCTCTTTCAGCAGTTCACAACGTATTCCATGTTTCCATGCTACGAAAATACGTTTTAGACTCTGCTCATGTACTAAGTTATGAAAATCTTGAGCTGCAACTGGACTTGTCATATGAAGAACTGCCAGTTCAGATCCTAGACAAAAATGATAAGGTCCTTCGGAACAAGACCATAGCCTTAGTCAAAGTACGCTGGAGAAACAGCAAGGTGGAGGAAGGCACCTGGGAGTTAGAATTTGACATGAGAGCTCAATATCCAGAGTTGTTCAGGTTAGATTTCGAGGATGAAATCCTTTTAAGGGGGGAATAGTTGTAAAGACCGCTTAACTTTAATTTGAAAATTAGCAGATAATTAGGGTTTAATTATGAAACTTGCATATTAGTTTTGAATTATTAATTTATGGAGATTTATTTGAATTCAAAATGTATTTTATATGTCATATATGGAATTTCATAATTCTGCATGTTTTGTACCCGACAACATTAGAACGCAGTGGTTGGCTATTAGAATCACATCTTTGTATTTTTAGTATAGCATGGCACTATAGTTAGACATTGAGAATGTTGGGAATAGTCGAGATTTTAAAGTTGATAAATATACCCCTAAGTGATTTTTATGTGGGCAAGGGCAAAATAGTAATTTTACTTTATGGTGTTTTGTCCTTTAGTGGACATAAGCTCATTGAATAAATCTGATTTTTTACAAATGATATTAGTTAAATAAAACATGTGATTATTGACTCATTTTATACAAAAATCAAAAATTAGACAAAAAATTACTTTTTCTCTCTCTCTCTCTCTCTCTCTCTCTCTCTCTCTCTCTCTCTCTCTCTCTCTCTCTCTCTCTCTCTCTCTCTCTCTCTCTCTTTCGAACCCTCCTATAACCAGCTAGGGTTTGGGTTGTTCTTCAGCATTTCAAGCATTTTCCAGCAAGTGTTAGGTGATCTCAAGCTCTAGGTAAGTTCCTAGCATCCTCCTCTTTAGTTTCTTAAACTTTAAGAAAATGAATTTATGCATTTTTTTGATTTTAGCTACTGTAGTTTTTGTTGGTGTATGATTTGTGTTTCTGAAGTTAGATTATGGTTAAATATGTTGATTTAAGCTAGTTTTAGGGGATGTTATTAGGTTTGAGCACGCTATGAGTTTTAGAACTCAAGCTTGGCTCTTTAAAGGTGTTTTTTGATTCTGAGCTTCTGTAGTTATTTTGTTGCTTGGAATATATTTATTGGGGTATAATATCCAGGTCTGGAAGGTTAGGTAAGGATTGGAATCGATTTGGTTAGGTTTTGGATTTTTCTTTGGGTTCTCTGGGGTAAACCGGTTACCCGAATTTGTTGCTGGGTTCCCCAAAAAATTCGTGTTGTCAATTCGTATTAGTTTCAGAGCTTTGGTTGGTTACTTGGTTGCTAGTATAGGGTATTTCCATGTTAAGTTGTAGTAGATAGGTTTTTGGTATAAAACCTAAGTCCCTAGTTGTGATTTAGTGTGTCACTTATCCATGTTGTGATTGATGTGATTTAGGAGCCTGTAATTCGTCGAGTAGTTGTTCCACTCAGGTTAGCTGGCACACCTGTATTCAGAATCAAGGTAAGATTAGTATAATGTCATGCATATATTATTACATGTTTAGCATACATATTGTTTATGCCTGTTAGAGTACATTGATAGCAGTAATAATATACGCATAGTTGTATTGATAACTGATAAATGTATGTTGGCTGAAATACTGATCGATGCTGTCACATCAATATGGCTAGAGTATGACTGGCATATTGAGTATAGGCTGACATTATGGTCGATAGTATTGTCATATGAACGTTCTAGACTCAGTACCGTGTGGGACATGGGGATAGGGTTATGGTTGGGTGTGTGGGCGCTTGATTATAACCTGGGATATTGTTATGTTTTATGTTATGCTTTTCTTATTGACTCTATTGACTCACAGTGCCATTTCTATGTGTAGGTAAGGGCAAGGCTAAGGCTGAGGAGCCGTGAGAGCGAGCAGATGAAGACTGTACATGTCGAGCAGTTAGGCCTGGAGCGTACGATCTTTGGAACACCAGGGCTTACCTTGTATAGTCGCTAGGCGACAAACTTTTGTAAATGTTTTTGTGAATGGGATCCCAGAATTTTATAAGTGTATTACCTTATGTTTCTAATTAAATTAGTAAATTTTAATTAATCACTATTTTTGATAACCTCGTTGATTAGCAATGAGCTGAACAGTACGTTAAAAATCACGCTAACATGCCTAAGTTAGTTAGGGTGTTACAGATATAATTTTTTATCTTTATTGAAATTAAATGAGATTATAATGAAATTGAGTTTTATTTAAGGCATAAAATCCCAACAATCTCAAAATGAGAAAGCATGGGGAATAATTCTTTGAGGATGGTCTCATCCTGTTATTGTAGATTATGAAGGTAATTCTATGTTAAAACCTGAACTTGAATTGTCTACTAAAGATGATAAGTTATCTGCTTACAATAGTAAAGCTTTACATGCTATTTTTAATGGAATAGGTAAATGTTTTATTAAGCTCATATCTTCTTGTGAACCTGCTAAAGATGCTTGGTAAATTCTTCAAACCCAATTTGAAGGAACAATTGATGTTAACTGATCTTGATTTATAATCCTTCAAACTAGGTTTGATGATCTTATAATGTTTGATAATGAATCTATATCTGAATTTTATAAAAGATCATCTGATATTACTAACAAATTTTTTGCCTTAGGAGAAAAACTTGATGAATCAGTGGTAGTCGGAAAAATTGTGAGAGTCCTTCCTAACATATTCGATACTAAGTTATTGGCCATGGAAGATGTAAAATATTTCAACAAGATCCAGGTGGAGAAGTTGATGGACTTCTTACGTACCTTTGAACTAAATCAGCAAATCAAGTAAAAAGACAAACCCAAGGCCACAATTGATAGAGGTAAAGGTATTACTTTTAATGTTGTTGAAATAGAAATTTCAGATAATGAAGAAGATGATGAGATGAATGTTTTAACTAAACACTTTTAGAAATACATGATAAAGATAAGTGACAAAAAGAATTTTTCAAAATTCTCTAAAGGTAATACTTTTTCAAAACCTTCAATGACTAACAATTAAAAGAGAATTCAATGCAGAGAATGTGAAGGCTTTGGCCACATTCAATCTGAATGTGCAAAGACATTGAAAAGGAACAAAAAGGTTTATAATGTTACTTGGTGTAATGACGATTCAAAAAGTAGTGAGAATGATTTAGAAAATATTGCTTTAACTTGTGTTGTTCCTAACATCTTTTGTGATTCACAGGTAAATGAAAGAATGGTATGTTTGAATAATTCCATTAAGGAAGAATCCGATTCTAATGAATTTCAAATCCGTGATGAGTTCCTGACTTAGTCTTATAAGGTTATGTATGAAAAGTGGATACATGTTACTTCTGAAAATAGATCAATGTCAAAAATAAATAAATAATTGTCTCATCAAATTGAATTTCTTGAATTGAAAATTAAAGAATATGAGATTGATTTTTGGTTAAAAGATGAGGAAATTATTTTATTAAAGAAGGAACTTGAACATTTCAAGGAAAATGTTCAAATGCTTAACCCTGGATCTTCAATTTTTGAGGAAATTTAGAATGCAGGTCAAAGAGGCTTGGTTGGTCTTGGATCAAAGGACACTGAAAGTTCTGAAAAAGTAAAATTTGTAAAATTTAGTGTAACAATGAATTTACCTGCTACTGCAAATTCAAGGTCTGTTGTTTCAAAGGTGTCATTTGCAGCAACAAAATCTTTAGAAAGCACAAGAAGAGTAAGTTCTCAGGTAAGAAGGTTTATTCCTATTTGTAATTTCTGTGGCATTAAGGGACATATCCGACCTAGCATTTTCACCATGCAAAATTTGTTCAAATTAAAATATTTCGGTATTTTGAAATTTTTTTAAAACAAACATAATGCTCCAAAACAAAAGTGGATTGAAAAAAGAAAATATCTTGCTTGATTTTTTGATAAAAGTGTTGCGTCTCAAATATAGTATCTTGACAGTGGTTGTTCTAGACATATGATAGGCGACAAGGATTTTTTGGTGAAAATCAAGCCAATGAAGTGTGGCAAGGTCACATTTGGCAATGGTTTAGCAGAAAATGTAATTGGTATGGGAACTCTCAATTTTCAAGGCTTACCAAGGCTGAAATATGTTATGCTTATTGAGGGACTAAAAGCTAATTTACTTAGCATTATTCAGATTTGTGATCAAGGTATACTGTCAATTTTGACAATAATCATTATTTTGTTCTTAACATTGATAAACAATGCATTTTACAAGGGTTTATTGTTGGGTTTTATGCCCTGAATAAAACTCTTTACAATCTGATTAGTTATCAATACAAGAAATTTGAAGTGATTGATGTTTGCATGAATTTTACATGCTAATGGTTTAATATGTTTATTACTCTTACACACAGAATCAGTTAAATCCAGATCATATGTTTATTCACAATTACAGTATCGTCAACACAGTGGAATTTGATTGTGATCATATGAATCAAAAGACTTGGTCCCTGTTTCATCAGTGTTATTGGATTTACACTAATGTGATAATCAGCGATGATGTGTACTTACAGTTGGAGTAAGTGTTATGTTCTTTCCAGGACATTAGTAAAGTATACTAGTTTTGAATGTATGGAGTATACATTGGACTGGACCGATATTGCAACTAAGTTAAGATATTACAAACTTACCGTTATATATATCTTTCCAAGTCAATATCAGTAGTTGATCTTAAGATTAAAAGAATCTAAATCCTGATATGCTTGGGCTCAACTCAGGAGTACTATTCATGTTCTTTGATTTATTAGTTAAGCCTACTTTTAGGTCAGGGTGATACGTATATTTTGGGAACATGATAGTATGATTGAGTGGGAGTGCTGAACATAAATATGGAATCTATAGCTTCTACTGGTGTATAGAAGTCAAGTGATGATTCTCTTTGAGCTTAGCAAATAGAAGTAAATGGATGAGCTCTTGTTTAACTGACTAATTATTAGATCACTAAACACCATTTACAGGTAGTTAAGTGTTTTAAGGGGCAAAATACATTGAGGGGTGAGAACGGTAAAGAAATCTCATCTCGATGTAGATCATCTATATAGAGGATCTTTAAATCGCAATAAGATTATAACAATGGTTAAATGAGATAGCATATTGATATCGTGGAACATATAATATGCTCTATATAAGCCTGAGAGTGCAATTCTAAGTTCTAAGAGTGGATTCAACGAAGAATTAATAAGTAGGAATTTACTTGGTAAATTTGGTTCACTTATTGGAAGCTCAGCATATAGATCCATGGTCCCCATTCTAGTTGAGAACATTCTGCTTGTAAGACTCATTAATTGATTCGTGATTGATCAATTATAATTCTAAAGTTAGACTATGTCTAATTTGTGAATTTTCACTAAGCAGGGGTGAAATTGTAAAGAAAAGAGTTTCTAGGTTTATTTATTTATTAATGGACTTTATATGTCTAATTAATAATTAAACTAAATGACAATATTATTTAATAATGTATTTTAGTTATTAAATAGTTAGTTTTGGCATTTAAAAGGTTAGAATTGGAAAATTGGCGTTTTTGAGAAAATAAAAATAAAATTTGATAAAACTGCAAAATCAAGTGGGGCCCACTAACACACCTTGGCCGACCACTTATTGTGGAGTTTCAAATTGATTTTTTTATTATTTTAATGCCAAATAATTCCTAACCTAAACCTAGTAGTTGCCTATAAATAGAAAGTGATGGCTCAGTCAAATCATAAGTTTTCATAAGCTTTTCTAACAAAAATTTCTCTCTTCAGAAAAACTGAGCCTTACCCACTTTCTATACCTGGCCGAAACCATCCCTCTCTTTTCTTCTTCATAAATTTTGACCCTAGTGAAAGAGTGAGTGCCCACACACAGCAAGCAGTAACTCAGTCATAGATTGGAAGACTGTGAAGGATCAAACTTGAAGAAGAAGGACATTCGGGCTCAGATCTTGATTATACTCTGCTACAGAAAGGATACAAGGGTTAGAGATCTGAGTGGAAGGAGACATTAATTCCGCTGCATCAATGTAAGGTTTTCTTAACTTTATATGTGTTTAATTTATCGTTTTAGAAAGTTCATATTTAGGGTGTTTAAACAACATACTTGTGAGTAGATCTAAGATCCTGGTAAAATAAATTCCAACATTTATATCTATTGATAATTTCTATACTCTCACATATTTTCTTACATGTCATTCTGTATGTGAAAATACCATCACTATAGATATTTTTAAAAATCTTGCTCAACATTCTTGTACAAAATATAATGATATAAGGTATCATTTTATTAAGAAACTTGTTGACAACTAAACATTACAGTTGGAATATGTTGATATTGAAAAATAATTGGTTGATATTTTTACTAAGGCCCTATATTCAAGTCAGTTTGGCTGCCTCAAGAAATCTTTGGGAGTTTCCACTGCTTAATTCTTTTCATTTGGTTCTCTATTTGGTACAAAAATTTTAAGTAGTTCTTATCTTGCATCTATCTTTGTTTCATTCTTGGTTGACAAAGCATCTTAATAGTTTTGGATGATAATTAGCTTAGTGTCTTATACTCCTAATACTTTTGAGGTTGGGTTAAAAGATTCAAGTTACTTGCCTATCTGTGACCTGGATAAATTAAAGTATTAATGTATAGAGTTGAGCAATTTTTATTTCAATTTCTTGTTAGGCCCCTTGCTGGAATAGAGCGACCTATACTGAAGTGTGAAAGCCATATTTTGAGTAAGCTGGAACTTTGTAATTAGGAGTTACGAAGATGATGTACTATCATAGAAAATGGCTACCTTCAGTATGGTATGAAAACATCCACTTGCGAAATCAAAATGAAAAAGATGCAAAATAAAAATCATGTGAAGGACAATGATCCTATTTTTAACTACACACACTACTGTCTGACAAGTGTGTACAAGTTTGTAAGTCTTCCCTTTTCAAATAATAAAAAAATCATGATTCATATAATATGTCATGTAACTTGTTTATTTTTTTCACAACATATGGTAAGTATGGTTTGTATTTGAGACACTGAGTTTTTATTATCTTTAAAGCATAACATGATTATTATCCTTTCTATGAAACATGGAAACATACATGCATTAGAATAACTTGATTTTATGTATAAAATATTTTAGTTTCTTATCTCTTTTTTATTTTAAAAAAAATGATATTAAAAAAATAATAAAAAAAAGGGGGAAGTCGTGTGACATGACTTATAGGCGATTTTTTTTTTTCAATTGTCTTTCTTTCGGTAAGTGTTGATTTATTTTTTGTTTAGTAAAATTTTGATGAGTTTCCTTTTATAAATGATCCCTTATTAATTGTGTTTTATGAGATTATTGGCCTTGTTTTTTTTTTTTTTCTATTTCAGCACTTATTACAAATGTTGCTGGGAAATCTTATTTAATTGCTCATTTGTTTCTTTTTTCATTATTTTTTCCCTCTTATTCTCATGTGGCCTCATTAAAAAATTTTAAAAAAGAAATTTTTTTTTCTACAAGGAACGGTTTCTTTGAAAGTTAGTCGACACCTTGATTTCTTCTTTACGTTCTTTGGCCTTTGAGATAAACAAAAAGGGAGAGTAGTAGGTTTTAAGTTTTTGGTTTGTGTGTTCAACTCGGCCCTTTTTCCAGGGGGAGTTGAGTTTGGTTTATGTGTTAAACTTTTGTTAAAGAAGTTAGCACAATATTTTGTGTTATTGGTGTGTTTTTCAGTGAGAGTTTTATTTCTATGATTTTGCTAACTTTATTTTGCAGGTATTTAAACATTAAAAAATAATTTGATTATTGAAAGTGCCAAAGGAGGAGATTGTTAGGTCCTTTTTTTGGCAATTTAGTTGTAAAAATATTATTTAATTTTTATAGTGCAAGTAAATTAGTTTCTTGTGTTAATTTCATGTTTTTGATTGCTCTTTTCCTTTTAGAAAAGTTTTATTTACAGTTACTTTTTTTGGTTTAGGTTACTTCTTGTAAGAGAAAAAATTATTTTTATGGAAAGTTTTCTATTTTTAGAAAAATTGATTTTCCCTTTTTCTAATTGTTAAATTTATATTTGCCATGTTTATTGAAGATCAAATAATCTTTATTTGGCAGGTATTGAAGATCAAATCGTGATCTTGGTCCTAATTCGAAAGTTTCTAGTTTGGTGATGCAGCAGAAATCAATCTTGATGCTGCAAATCAGGGACTTTTTTAAGAATGTTTTATAGATAGCTTTGAAAACGTGTTTGTGGCTATCTCTAGGGCTTCTATATTCTATAAATAGGACCTAGAAGCCAAACGTTTCTCATTTCTTCTAGTCTTATATTTTAAAATCTATTTTTGTGAAAAGAGTACTGTTTCATTTGTAAAAACTTAGAGTGTTCAACTAGGTTTTAGTTTTCTTGTTATGATATCGTACTACTCATAGAATAGGTTGCAGAGAAGCTTTGAACAAGTGTAGGGTTTTAGGAGAAGACTTGATTTCTAAGTCTCATTTTGAGAGGAAACGAGCATATATCTTTGAGAGAATATTTGTTTAAATCTTACTTTGGAAGGAAGTAAGCACAATCAATAGCTGAAGGGAGTTCACTACTTTATGTGGTTCTGAGATCAGATGAGCAATGTAAAGACCGCTTAGTTTAATTTGGAAATTAGCAGTTAATCATGTTTAATTATGAAATTATTTATAGCTATTTAAATAATTATTTATACTGTTATTATTGAATTCTGAAATGCATTTTATGTCATTTAGTAGTTTTCATAAGTTTGCATTTCCGGTGCCCGGTAACATGGAACTCGGTGTTTGGCTCAATAAAATCACAACTTAGTATGTTAGTAGTGTGGGACGGATTTTTAGACATTGGGAATGTCGGGAATGGCCGGGAATTTAGATTTTCCCAAAATTACCCCTTTAGTGTTATTTATGTGATTTTAGTGTGAAGGGAAAAAATGGTCATTTTGCCCCATTGTTAGTTTGTCTTTTTGTGACTTAATAAATTGGAAAATATATGTTTATTTAATGCTTTTGTTGGCTGAAGTAAAGGGATTAAGTGGCATTTCTTTCATTTTTCAAAACTTAGAAAAATTACAAAATTTTCAAGGAAAACTCTCTCTCTTTTCCTCTCTCTATTCGGCCCCCTTTGAGCAGCAAGAAAAGAGGATTTTCCTCTTGGATTTCAAGCCCTCCTTAGCAAGATTAAGTGTTCATAAGTTGTTGGTATGTTTTCTTCATCTTTCTTTTATGTTTTCTTGAATTTTTGAAGAGAAATGGTAGGTTGCATGCTTAGTTTTAAGTTGTTCTTGCTGCTGGATTTTGATGATTATTTCTGAAGTTAAAGCATGATAATTTGAGGTTAATTAAGCTACTTGTGGTGCTTGATAGTTAGATTGATTATAGTTATGGTTTTTCTATGCAAAAGTTTGGTTTTTCAAAGTGAAATTGAGATTTTGGTGGCTGTGATTATTGCATGAGTTTGTTTTGGTTTTCTGCAGCTTTAGTATGCATGTTTAGGTAGTTTTAATCTAGGTTTGATGCTTGTTATGTTGTTTAGTCAAGTTTTGAGTTTAGAACTCAATCTTTGACCTTTAATGGTGAAATGAGTTTCTGTGTGTGAAGCTCGGTTTTGTTGCTTTAGAAATGTTCTAGGGGATTTATAGAACAGGTCTGGAAGGTTTTGTCTAATTTGGATTTGATTTGGTTGAGTTATGAATTTTTGATATTCTACCTGCGAGGAACCGGAATTCCGGTTGTGCATCCGGAATTCCGGATGGGTTTTGAAAATTCCCAGAACCGGAATTCCGGTTGGACAACTGGTCTGCCGGTTGGGTGATTTTCAGAAACCCTAGATTTCCTCGTTTTTATGTTATTTGGGGTATTGCCATGCTTTTTATCGATAGGGAAACTTTTAGTTCTTAGTTTAAGTCCCCGGGAAGTGATTTAGCGTATCACTTATAGTGTTGTGATTTTTATGGTTTAGGAGCCAGTAATCCGCCGCGCAGATAGTTCCAGTCAGGTTGACCGACACACCTGAATTCGGAATTGAGGTAAGATTAGTATAACAGTATGCATATGTAGATTACATGTTTAGCGTGCATGTTAGGAAGCCTGTTAGATTACATTAGATATGTATGTTGGCTTCGAACCATCCGACTGTGTCACATCGGTATAGGCTGGAGTATGACCAGCAGCTGGAGTATGACCAGTATGACCGAGTATAGGCTGACACTGTATCACATCGGCACAGGCTAGAGTATGACTAGCAGCTGGAGTATGACCAGTGTGCCGAGTATAGGCTGATACTTAGGTTGGTGGTTCCGTACTATTTGACGTATCACATCGGTACAGGCTAGAGTATGACTAGCAGCTGGAGTATGACCAGTTCGACCGAGTATAGGCTGATACTGTAACACATCGGTACAGGCTGGAGTATGACCAGTTCGACCGAGTATAGGCTGATACTGTAACACATCGGTACAGGCTGGAGTATGACCAGTTCGACCGAGTATAGGCTGTTACTTGTCAATAGTACCGTCCCTATGAACGTTCAGGACTCAGTATCGTGTTGGACACGGCAGTTAGGGTTATGGTCAGGGGTATGGGCGTCTGATCATGACCGGGATTTATGTATGAGTATTATTATGCTTTTCTTACTGAGTCTGTCGACTCACAGTGCTATGTTTATGTATAGGTAAGGGCAAGGCTAGAGCTGATGGACCGTGAGCAAGCCGGTGAAGATTGTACATGTCGGGGCGGTTAGGCCTGGAGCGTACGATCATCGGGACAGCGAGGCTATTTTTGTAATTAGTCGCTAGGCGACAAGTATTTTGTATAGACAGTAAACTTTTGTAAATAGTTTTGTAATCGGGATCCCGAGTATTTTGAATAAATATTTATAAGTTTAATTAATCACGTTTTCCATAAACCTCGTTGATTAGCAACGAGCTGGACAGTACGTTTAAAAATCACGCAATACGCCTATGCTAGTTAGGGTGTTACAAGCAAGGTGGATTACAAATGGTTACATCAAATCATTAGATGGAGTCTAAAATTTTTTAAATCATTTGCTTGTGTAATATTTGATATTTTACTAATTGATTTCATTCTTTGAGCGTGGTCCCGTAAACTAGAAGTGAACTAAAAGTATTTGAAAGAACACTGATACCACATATATAATTCTTTTGTGTAAATTTTTTAAATTTTGCACTATTTATTTTTGTTTCTGTTTTGCTTTTACAAATTTATGTTTGTTGTAACAAGATGTCATTCTGTTATAGTAGATCTTTATAGTCGTTTTTTTGACTGCTATGAAAAAAAAACTTATTAGTATATGCAAAAATACCGTATCAGTATACATTCACTAATATATAATGACAAATTTACTTATATAAATATATTTTATGATTCGTATATATAACTTTCTAGCTAGAGCCTTGCTAAATTGAACCGGTAGGTGAAACGGTACTGCATATATCACAGTCATCCAAAGTTTGGACAAGTGTCTATATCAGAATGCATTATAATATCAGCAGTTCTTCCATCAATTTTGTTGTAGGAGAAATTAGATCGATATTGGTAAAGTGTTCTTTAGTTGCTTTGTGATTTTCAGTCTACGTACTCTACCCCAACTATACATAAATATTTACACTTTTGATTTAGACCCTCTATCTTACAACTTATATTATTTAACATTTTTCTTTTTTTGCTTTGATCATTTACATATATAAGCATGTATGAAAAACTTACAGCAAAACAGCACGTTCGATGTACATGGATGATCCTTTTGCTTTTATTTCTTTATTAGGTGTCTGTTTTTGAAAGCTTTATATATATATATATATATATATATATATATATATATATATATATATATATTAATAGTTTATGGTCTCTTAAAAGAAAAAAAAAAAGAAATTTATGGAGTAATAATATGTGCACATGTAAATCATATAGCTACAAATAATAAGATATATAACGACATAAAATTGTTGAACCCACGGCCAAAAGGGTACGTAGTGAAAAAAAAAATGAGGCAGCTAATTTATACTAGTAATGAAACGGTACTTATGACAATGGTTATAAGTGGCATCATTGAAAAGAAAAATATTGTTGAAGAAGAAGAAGAAGAAGTGGTTTGGGTTCCAGTTGAATCAATAGAGAGTTGCTTAGGTAGGAATTTAAGAAAAGCATCGGCCATCATCTCCCCAAGTTGGACCTGAGACTCCGTCGTTAGATGTAACTTATCGGGTCCTACGGTCAATCCTATTGGGTCAACAGTTCTTACATTTAAAAGTTCAGTCCCGAATTGAGCTTCTCTTACTGTATCTACATAAGGTCCTACACCTGATGCTAAAGCAACCTACACACAAATTTATATACATATGGATCACAATATTAAGCTCATCACAAAAACTATAAATAAAACAAATAAAAACAAGTGAATATATATTATAACTCGTGTAAAATGACCATAAACAAGCTATATAAGAGATATTTTTTGTTGGCAGATCTATATTTGTTTGAGTTTGGCATCAAATCAATAGTGTTCTAATTATTTTCGGTTATATACTCAATAAACAAATAATAAGTTATTACAATTCCAAATGTTATTTTAATATTGTTAAAAATGACTTAGATGGTACGAGAAAAAATTATATCATCACGCAGTTCACACTACCATTCAAGTTGGCAACATGTAGAATGTGGCTAGATCATATATAAATGTTAATATATAGTACAGTATAAATATATATATTTAATACCACGCACATACTCCAACATCAACTGAATATGTACACAACCATATAGCATGGGGATTGATATATAATTATAGCTATATAGCTAGATCAGTACTGACAAGGACTATACAATATATACATATGGATATTAGTTATATCTAAAAATAAAATTTAGTCAAAACAAAAATCTAAAAATTGACGAGAAAATAAGAGATCAAATTACAAAATCTTATAATTTATTTACCTGGATAATAGGTAGCATAGGAGACATTAAATCCAGCCGAATGTCTTGAAACAACCTCTCCAATCTCCGACCATAAACCTCTGCATCTTGTTTAAGAATAGTATCACTCTCACCTTGATACCAAAGGAGGGCTCTGATGGTTCCACCATCGGCAGCTACTGAAGCCCGAGCTCTCTTCACCATGTGCCGGTAAAGAGGAGTTCCCTTTTCCCATTGGCTGATATTGGTCCCTCCTATCGCGCAGGGCACGAGCCCAATGGGCCCGTTGCTGGGGTCATCAGCCAGAACCGCGTTGGCAAATGCCATGCCAGGCCCAACCCCGTCAACGCTCGCTACGTCGATATCGGCGTGGAGAGGCTCGTGAGCTTGGACCCAGCTCAGTTTGGCGTTGAGGCGAAGCACGGAGGGATTTGGACGAGAAGCGGAGGGAACGACGCCATCCCAGATCTGAGTGCGGGTGCGGTCGTCGTTAATAATGAGGCCTCCGCGACCGGCCATATTACTCTGGCCAGCGAGAATAAATATGTTCTTTTGTGGGAATTGTTGGTTGGGGTCGAAAGAGGTTGCGTGGGCTTTAAGGACCCAAAGGAAGAAAGGGATGAAGCAAAGGGCCATGGTGATGTGTTTAGCTTTTCCAGTCCTAACAACAACAATAATAATGTTGTGAAAAAGCGATTCCAAGCCACTGCATCGAGGTCTTTCTCAAGGAAACTGGTGAATATATGAGAAAACCCAACAAATGCATTTATTTCGTAAGTACAATCAAATTATATTTTAACTAGATAATATAGCTACTTTTTAGGGAATCAAGATACTATGTTAAAGTAATCAAAATTATACACGTCAATTCATTTTTTATTTATAATAAAATTAAACCTCTAATTAAATCAACAAAAATAATTAACATATTTAATATAAATTATATTTATAAATAAAATTAATATATATATAATAATATTAAAATTATATTATGTAATTACATATTTTCTTAATAATTTTATTTATTAATCATTCAAAAAAAAAAAAAATTTATTTATTAAAAAATAATAAAAAAAAAAGTTAAGTCTGTTAACAATATTATAAATGGTATTTACCCAAAACTTTATAAAACACAATAATGAACGTTTTGATCCTCTTAATAATAATTTATAATATTGTTTTTTTATTTAGTTTTTTTATTTAAATATTAAAAAAGTAAAAAGTGAAATAGGTTGAATGTATTTTTCAAAAACAGGCTAAATTCCTCCAACTCTTTTTTATAAGGAATCATTTACTCAAAAAACAAAACCATAGTCAAAAAAACAAAGTTAAGTTCTCCTAAGAAATAAACAACCTCAAACTTGAATAGAAAAATTCATACTTAGTTCTTCTAATTATAAAAAAAATAATTTAATATCATTTAAAAATAATTAATTATTTAAAAATTTATTAAACAAAAAGAGAATTCTAATTTGTGTAAAAAGAAGTCTAATTTTTGTAAAAAAAAAAAAAAAATTCATTATAAATATTATAATTAATTGACTTAATTGTTAAAATAATTATAGTAGAGATTTATATAAAAAATTATTTATAAATTAATTACTAAAAGAGGCCTTGTTAAATTTTTAATTAATTATTTTAAGAAAATAATTAATTATATAATTAATTGATTCTAAAAGAAGAAGTTTTATCTATTATAGTAACCTACTATAGGTAAAAGAAAAATATAACCATGATAGTTACAATAAAAATGTAACTATTGAGTACTCACTCATATATATCACATATTACTTAAGTTGAAATTAAAAACTTGAATTGTAAACTTTAATATTAATATTTTTTGGAGAAAAAAATATCTATTTGAGTCATCTCTCTAAATTGAATAAAGATGCATACATATATGATGACATAAATGAAAACTTTAAACACTACTGTATAATCATAAACTAAATAAAATTAGTAAGATTTACTGCATAATGTAAGTACTTTGAGAACTGCAGGGTACGACTGTAAAAAGAAATAAAAAGATGAGATAATAATCATGGTGGATATATCTTACGTTCAATGATCAAACCAAAAATACTTACATGACAACTTTACTATAGACTTCTTTTACAAGTACATTTTCAAACTAAAAATATATATATATATATATAAAACATTTTTTTTATTATAAAATAATACTAAAAAAAAATTAAATAATGATCATGATAATACCTTAACTTCAATGTTTAAACAAAAACTATCTTGCATGACAACTTTGATATGATCTTTAGCCATTAAGCAAATCTATCATTCACTCTTTAGTTACCAACTCATAAGTCACGACAACTATTTGTTGAAACTTTATATACTATCTAAAAATTGAAATAATATGTTATTTAACTCCTAATACAAATAAAAATTAAATATTATTAGTAATAGGAATACAGAAAGAATGTTATAATAATAATAATAATAATAATAATAATAATAATAATAATAATAATAATAATAATGGAATCAAACTTATGAGAATGAAAAGACATTCATAAACAAGAAGTTATGTGAATGAATAATATAGGTACACAATAATGATGGAATAATAATTATGAGAATGAATAGGCACTCATAAAAATATAGTATAGTAATTATTTGTAATTATTAGTAATTATTTATTTAAGGATAAAAATATAAATAAAAATAAATAAATCTTAAAAAAATCATAAAATAGAAAAATAACAATATTAAAATAATAAAATATCATGTTACCTATCCCAACATAATTATAGAGATATCATATCATTTACTCTAACAACACAATTATATAAAAAAATATATATATAGATTGATTTTTTGTATATATATACATATTGATTTGTTGTAAGTCTACCTATACATGAAAAAGAAAAAATATGTATACCTTCAATTGAAATAGATGAATTTTATAACTATTTTTCTTTGATAAGAAGAAGGGTAGGGTTTTTAACGTAAAACCTAAAACTATTTTTTTAAAAAAATAAAATTAAAACTAATTAAATATGAAATGAAAGAGGCCAAGAAATTTATTTTTTAATGGAGTTATGAGAATGAAAAGTTACTAAATTTCTTTAATTAAATAATACTAAAAATTAACAAAATTTTTTTTAAAAAAAATGTGTAAAGTCCTTTTTTGGCAAGTTAGGTGACAAAATAATTTTTCCTTTTTATGGTAAGATTGCTATGCATTCATTTTCGAAATCTTACCTCTTTTATTCGGTTCTAGCTGCCATTTTCCTTGTTTGGAAAGTTGCACTTTCAGCTGAACTTTCCTTTGTTGAAAACTTCTCAAAAGAGAAGGAATTCTCTTTTGGAAAGTTGTCTTTTTTAGGGAAACTTTGTTTATTGCCTTTTCCTTATTGATTTCGATTGTATCTTGATACAATCAGAATATCTAACTGCTTTTTGGCGAGAATCAAGCATTGAAAGAAGATCGGACCCGATTTTAGTAAGTTTCCCGTTTCAAGGCGTACTGCTTCGTCAGCAACCGAATCTGATGTAGCAGATCGTGTTTCTTTTGGAAAGTTTTTGAACAGCTGCTACTTCGAACTTGTGGTTGCCTCTTTGGTTTCTATGATCTATAAATAGAGCCTAGAGAGCAACCATTCGAATTACCTCTTCCATTATTCATTTTTTGCATTTATCTTTTGTGAGAAGAGAGTGTTTCTTTGTTTTGTGAGAGCCTAGTTGTTCACCTAGGTTCTAGTTGTTCTATTTCTGTTCTTACTCTATCCTAGAGGTTATGAAGAACTACTTGACTGAACAAGAGATTGGTCTTCGGGAGAAGACTTGATAAAGCCTTACTTCGGGAGGAAGTAAGCACTTGGTCTTCGGGAGAAGACTTGCTAAAGCCTTACTTCGGGAGGAAGTAAGCACTCACACTTCAAAGACGAAGGGAGTTCGGGCTTGAAGGTGTTTCAAGACGTCAGATTCATAAAGTGGATTACAAAGGATTGCGGCAATACTTTGCAGGAGTCTAAACTTGTTTAAGTCAATTGTCTTTGTAATTTTGATACTTTATTAATTGATTTCATTCTCTGAGGCGTGGCCCCGTGGACTAGGAGTGTTCGGAGAACACCGATACCACGTACAAATCTCTCGTGTCGAGTTATTTATTTTTCCGCTAATATTTTATATTACGCACATTCGTTCGCCAGAAATTTCTTCTATTTCGCCTGCAAACGCTTACGGTTTTTATATTTTCGTATATACAATCCGACATTTTGCAAAAACACGTTTTTTTAATTGGTATCGAGCGGGACACTAAACTCTTAGTGTGGTCCTATAACGTTTTTGTTAGAATGTCATTTTTTGAAGGAAGTTCTATTTCAGACCACATTCTTAATGACTCTAACTATCCTTATTGGAAAGTTAGAATGAGGGCCTTCATCAATTCTCAAGATGAGAAGGCATGGAGAATGGTTCGTCTGTGTTGGTCTCCTCCGAGTTGAGACAGATTCTTGAGTAATACTATTATAAAATCCGAACCGGAATGGTCTATTGAGGAAGATGATACACTTTCTGCCTACAATAGCAAAGCTTTGCATGCTATCTTTAATGGTGTAGGTGAAGGTTACATTAAACTTATATCATCTTGTGTTTCTGCTAAGGAAGCTTGGGAGATCCTTCAAACTCGGTTGAAGGAACTTCGATGTGAAAAGATCTAGATTTATCATGCTTCAAACTAAATTTGATGAGCTTAGAATGTCCGATAATGAAACTTTAATCGAATTTTATGAAAAATTATCTCGACATTGCTAATGAATATTTTGCTCTTGGTGAAAAGCTTGATGATTCCGCTCTCGTGAGAAAAATTGTTAGAGTACTTCCGTAAAGGTTTCGATACTAAACTTTTGGCAATGGAGGAAGCTAAAGATTTTAGCACTATGAAAGTGGAAGAATTGATGGGTTCCTTACGTACTTTTGAATTAAATCAACGAGATTAAACAAAAGGACAAACCCAAATCCATTGCCGATAAAGGTAAAAGTATTGCTTTGAAAGTTAGCGATAATGAAAATTCGATAGTGAATGTGATGATGAGATTGCTTTATTAACTAAGAATTTTCAGAAATATATGAAAAAGATGGGAAATAAAAAGAATATTTCGAAAGGTTCAAAAGGTAATACTTTCATTAAACCATCCGTCTCTAACAAAAGGGAATTCAAAGGTGGAATGTGAAGGTTTTGGGCATATTCAAGGTCGAGTGTGCAAACACTTTGAAAAAGAATAAGAAAAGTTTCAATGTCACTTGGAGTGATGATGAAACCGAAAGTGATGAAGATATTGCTGAAAATGTTGCCCTAACTCTCGTTATGACTAATGTGTTGTGTGATTCACGGTGTGAAAGCTAGATTGGTATGTTCGAATAATACCACCAAACAAGAGGAATCAGATTCAGATGAGTCTGAAATCTGTGAAGAATCTCTTGCTGAATCATACAAAGTCATGTATGAAAAATGGATTCAGGTTGCTTCTGAAAATAGAGAGTTGAATAAATTGAATAAAAAATTGTCTCATCAGATTGAAATGTGTAATTTGAAAATAAAAGAATATGAGACAAGTTTTTGTGATAAAGATGAAAAAATCTCTCTATTAAAGAAGGAACTTGAAAACTTTAAGAAAAATGTTCAAATGCTTAATCCTGGATCTTCTATTTTTGAAAAAGCTCAGAATGCAGGTCAGAGAGGTTTCGCAGGCCTTGGTTCTAATGGAATGGAAAGTTCTGGAGTCACGAAGTTTGTAAAATCTAGTGTTCCAACGAATCACCTTGAGGCTTCAAACTCGCAAGAAGATTTCACAGCCTGTTGCAGCAAGAACAGCTTCTGATGCTGCAAAATCTCCAGGATTTTCAAAAAGGGTAAGATCTCAGGTAAAAAGATTTATTCTCATTTGTCATTTTTGTGGTAGAAAAGGACATATCAGACCTAAATATTTCACATTGAATAATCTGTTTAAAACAAATTATTTTGATAATTTGAAAAAATCTCAAAAGAAACATAAAGGTTTGAAACAAATATGGGTGAAAAAGAAGTGTCTAGCTGGTTTTTCTGATAAAACTGCTGCATCTCAAATGTGGTATTTTGACGGGTTGCTCTAGACATATGACGGTGACAAGGATTTTTTGACTAACATTCGGCCTATGCAATGTGGAGAAGTCACTTTTGGTAATGGCTTATGTTTGGAAAAGTTGTTGGTATGGGAACTCTAAATTTTGAAGGGTTACCTAGACCGAAAAATGTGATGTTAGTTGAAGGATCGAGGCTAATTTACTTAGCATCACTCAAATCCGTGATCAAGGGTTTATGTTTCTTTTGATAGTGATCATTGTTATGTTCTGAATGATGACAATGAATGTATCTTGCAAGGATTTCGATCCAATGATAATCGTTACACTCTAACCCCCGTGTTTACTTGTCACTCGGCTATCAACAACACCACGGTACGTGGCATGCCAAGCTTGGGCATATTAATTTTAAAAACTCGAAAAACTCATCAAATGCAGTATTGTTCGAGGTCTTCCCAAGCTTGGTAAGGAAAGTGAAGGTAAGTGTGAACCGTGTCAACTTGGGAAGCAATTAAAAATCACTCACAAGCCTGTGACTGATATCAATACCTCAAAGGTATTGGAATTGCTTCACATGGATCTTATGGGTCCAATCCAAGTTGAAAGTTTGAATGGTAAACGATATATCCTTGTGTGTGTTGATGATTTCTCTCGTTTTACTTGGGTAGATTTCTTAAGAGAAAAATCTGACACTTTTGATGCCTTTAAAACTCTTTGTTTGAGATTAAGAGTTGAGAAAGGTTGTAATATTGGGAAAATTGTTCGAATTCGAAGTGATCATGGTAAGGAATTTGAAAATTCTGTGTATGATGATTTTTGCAAGTCTACAGGTATAACTCATGAATTTTCAGCTCCCAAAACTCCTCAACAAAATGGAGTTGTTGAGAGGAAGAATCGAACTTTGCAGGAAATGGCAAGAGTGATGTTAAATAGCAAGAAATTGACAAAACGCTTATGGGCTGAAGCTATTAACACTGCTTGCTACACAATAAACAGAGTGTTTATTCGTCCAGGTACCTCAAAAACATCTTATGAAATCTGGAAAGGTAAGCGCCCCAATGTAAGTCATTTTCATGTTTTTGGATGTGTGTGTTATGTCTATAGAGATCGTGAGCATATTGGTAAATTTGATGCTAAAAGTGATGTTGGTGTGTTTATTGGATATTCCTTAAACAGTAGAGCTTATCGTGTTTATAACATGAGAACTCAAACTGTTTTGGAATCAGCTAATGTGGTTGTTGATGATTTTAGAGATTTTTCAGAGTTTTCCACGAAGCCAAGATAGACAAGCTCATGGATACTCCTCCAAAAGTTGTAACAATAGATCCCGATGCGGCGAAACCATTGCCGATGCCGCAAATGACGAATGTCTTCGCAACTGAAACTGGAGAACCAGAACCGTCTATCTTGACTCATCCAAACATCATCACTGACTCTATTCAGAAAGAACCAAGCACCAGAGTCAAACTGAATCATCCAAAAGTGTAAAGCCCGCTTGGTTAATTTGGAAATTAGCAGTTGTTTATGTTAATCATGAAATTATTTATAGCTATTTAAATAATCTATGGTACTGTTATTTATGGAATTCAGAAATGCATGATTATGACATCAGTAGTTTTTATATTTCGCATTTCCGGTGTCCGGTATTTTGGAACTCGGCGTTTGGCTCAGTAGAAATCACAACTTAGTATGTTAGTATTTGGGGACGGGTTTTAGACATTGGGAATGTCGGGAATGGCCGGGAATTTAGAATTTCCCAAAAATACCCCTTTAGTATGATTTATATGATTTTATGGTGGAGGGGCAAAATGGTCTTTTTGCCCCATTAGTGTTTTGTCTTTTGTGGCTTTATGAGATGGAAAAATAAATGTTTATTTTTATTATACTTGGCTGAAATGAGGTGTGATAAATGAGATAAATGACTTTGCTTTTTCTCCATTTTTACAAAATTGACTAAGTGTTGAAAAGAAAGAAAAATTTCAAAGAAACACTCCCTTTTCTCTCTCTCTTTTTTCGGCTGAAACTTGGGGTTCAAGAGCTGGGATTTTTGGTGGTGATTCAAGCTTGGATTGCAAGCTCTAGTAACCCTTTGTTGAGGTATTTCTTTATATAATTTCCCTACCTTGTTTTCTTGAGTTTGTATGTTGAAAAGTTGAGAAAATGCATGTTAATTTGAAGTTCTTGCTGCTGTATTTAATTGTTGTTTCTAGTAGCTTAATTAGGTTTTAAATGGATGGATTATATAGGATTTAATGCATGCTAGTGGTGTTGTTTGAAGCTTTGAATTTCTTTGTAAAATATGTGATTTTTGAGTGAAATGTTATATTTTGTTTCTGTGAATTACTGGATGTTCTTGTATGTTTTCAGAGGTGTTATTATGCTTAGTTAAGTAGAATTAACTAGGTTAGGATGCATGTTAGGTGGTTTTGCTCAAGCTTGAGTTTGGAACTCAAAGCTTGAGCTCCAATGGCAATTTTTGTATCTGAGGTTTCTGGGTAGGTTTGATGCCTTGGATATGTTATTTGGGACATATAGAGCAGGTCTGGAAAGTTTGGGACCAATTGGGGTTAAATTGGTCGAGTTATGAAATTTTATGGTTGTCATGCGCGAGAACCTAATTCGGTTGTGCATCCGGACTGATGGGGGTTCAGAAATTTAACCGAACAGATTTGGCTGGGCAACCATTCACGGTTGGGGAATTTTTCCGAACCCTAGTTTTCCTCGTTTTTAGGTTTTTAGGGGTATTGCCATGCTTTTTTATCGATAGGAAACTTTTAGTTCCAAGTTTTAGTCCCCGGAAGTGATTTAGCGTGTCACTTATAGCGTTGTGATTTTTATGGTTTAGGAGCCGCAATCCGCCACTCACTTCGGGCCCAAAATCGAGTTTAAGACACACCCGAAATCTAATCCGTGTAAGATTAGTATAACAAGATGCATATGTAGATTACATGTTTAGCGTGCATGTAGGAAGCACTCGCTAGATTACATTAGTTATGTATTTAGGCTTCGAACCATCCAACCCTGTCACGTCAGACAGTACTGGAGTATGACCAAGACCGGAGTATGACCGGCTCGACCGATCGCCGACACTTGGTTGGTGGTTCGGTGCTATTGACCTATCCCGTCTCTGACAGCCGGGAGTATGACCAAAGAAATGAGTATGACCTGCTCGACCGATCGGGAGGATACTTGTCAATAGTACCGTCCCCCGAACGTTCAAAACTCGCACCATGTTGGACATGGCAAGAGTGCCCGCACCATGTTGGACATGGCGATGGCGGGACTCGCATCGTGTTGGACACGGCGGTTGGTTATGTATGATATTATTATGCTTTTCATCGAGTCCGTCGACCACGGTTTATGTTCATGTGTAGGTAAAGGCAAGGTCAGCTCGATGGACCGTGAGCGAGCTTATGAGATTGTACATGTCGGGGCGGTTAGGCTCGGAGCGTACGATCCTCGGACAAAGACGGCGGAGATTTTTAAATCGTTGTTAGACGACTTTCATTTTGATGTAAAAGTTAATCGGTTAAAACTTTTGTAAATATTTTATAAATCGGGATCCCGAGACTTTTGTAAAATGGTTTATAAGTTTAATGAAAAGCAAAATTTTAATTAATCACGTTTTTCCATAAACCTCGTTGATTAGCAACGAGTCGCACAAGATACGTTTAAAAATCACGTAATACGCCTAAGATAGTTAGGGTGTTACAATTTGGTATCGAGCCGCTGGGTTGTCTTCCGAAGATCGTCACGACATGTACAATCATCAATGTAGCTAGCTCGGTTCACGGTTCGGTAAGCCTTTATTGTTTTAGTAGTTTATTTTATTCGGTTATGAAAAAGAAAAGCCTGTTAGGAAGCATGTTAGTAGCCCGATAGTAGAATAGGCGCATGTTTCATTTCTAATTTCCAAATTAAGCGCATTAGTAAGCTCGCCCGGAATACGACCCGATATGCCAACTCTTGGTTTCGCGGGGCGGTTCTAACTAGATGGACGCCGGGCGGACTACCGTGAGTCGGGGCAACTCCGCAGGGTCGAATCGGGGACGGGGAGCCCGGTTCCCCACCGCCGGGGGCCGGGTAGTAGGTCCCCGAGGCGGCTCGTGGCGGGGGTGATGAGAACCCGCCACAGGCCGCCTGTGCTCCCCGGCCGATCGTGAGCCCCGAATCGGGAGTTACGGTTTGAGATGCAAGCCCGGGATCGAAGAACAAGACCTCGAGATCCGGAGGCCGAGACAGCGGGGTGCTCCCGCAGCTCCAAGAGCTCGTAGTTCCAAAGTGGCACCGCCTCGCCGCCTGTGCCGAGATAGGTGGTGGCCCCATAGATTGGAACCATTGTATGAGCGGTTCCGAAGCAAGCACCTCCGTATTCCCGGAGGTCCGGATGTATCGAAAGCCGAGCAGTGGCCGACGGTGATTACCGAATTCCGAATTTCATGGGTGTCACCGTAATGACAGCAGTGGTGTGCGCCACATTTCGGGCCTGGAGGACGCCCCTGTATGGTGGGACATGGTGTCTCGGATCCATGACGTCACCACCATGACTTGGGAGAGGTTCCAAGAACTCTTCAACGCGAAATACTATAATGAGGCGGTCGAAGCGCCAAAAGGAAAGAGTTCGTTCACTCCGACCCCGGCGGGAGAACATGAGCGTCACCGAGTATACTACTCGCCGTTTGACGGTTGGCGAGGTTAGCCTCGGGAATTGTGCCGACCGACTCCCGGCAGAAGGAGAAGTATCCGGACGGGTTGAATCCCAAGATCGTGCATGACCCGATGATTACCACCGACGACGCACCACCCACATGCTCGCATGGTGGAGAAGGCACTGCGAGCCGAGGCGCGGTGGGGTGCATGTCGATTCGGTCGATCTCGGTTGGTGGCGGGGCTCCTACCCCTCCCCGCATCGGGCTTTAGCAGGGGGAGTAGTGGTTCGGCCATTGATCGAGGAAGAGGGCACCCACCGCTTCCGGCGGCTCGAGTCGAACAAGAGGTTCCGGGGGAACCTGCAACGGCAGGGAGTCGTCCCGGTGGTAATGAGACCCGATTCTCCTATCCCGAGTGCCCTGGGCCTGCAAGAGGCATCATCGGGGTGAGTGCAAGGGGCAGGGATGCTTTCATTGTGGCATGCCCGGACACTCGCAGGAATGTCCCCAGCCCTCGCCGAGGCACCGAGAGCTCCGCCGATACCCACTCCAACAGGTGTTCGCTATCACGCCAGCCGATGCGGATGCCACCATCGATTGTTACAGGGTCGCCTTTTATTAACAACTCGCTTTATTCGGTCGTCGTTTGACCGGGGCTACACATTCTTATGTGGCGGCCGCAGTCTTTAGTAAGTTGGGTAGACCCTTTGATAGATATGAATCCGGGGTTTGGAACCCCGTTACGGCGGAGAATTGGTTATCTCCAATAGGTGGATTAGGTCATGCCGATCGGGATAGATGGTAGAGAGTTAAGCGCCGATCGATAGAGATGAGCTTAGTCGAATTCGATATTATTTTAGGAATGGATTTCCTATCTAAATATTCGGCGAGCATTGATCGTAAGAGGAAGATGGTGGTCTTCCAACCGGAAAGTGAAGAACCGTTTGTGTTTGTGGGTCTCGGCTCGTGATCTCGATCCCGTGATCTCGGCTATGTCGGCGAAAGAATTATTGCACGGTGGGTGCTTAGGGTTTACGGCCGTGGTGGTGGACACCACTCGGCCGTACACCATCTCGCGGAAGGACATCGAGTGGTTCGGGGAATTTTTGGACGTTTTTCCCGAAGAACTTCCGTGGTTACCACCTCACGGGAGATTGACTTCGTGATTGACTTGGCACCCGGGGGTGGATCCGGTTTCCAAAGCCCCGTATAGGATGGCTCCCTCGAACTTAAGGAATTAAAGATTCGGCTCCAAGGGTTGCTTGACATAGGGTTCATTCGGCCCAAGTGTGTCACCTTGGGGAGCCCCGGTTTTGTTCGTGAAGAAGAAGGATGGATCTATGAGGATGTGCATCGACTACGTAGAGTTGAACAAGCCGACCCGTGAAGAATAAATATCCATTACCTAGGATCGATGACTTGTTCGATCAGCTTCAGGGGAAGACGGTCTTTTCTAAGATTGATCTCCGTTCGGGTTATCATCAGTTGAGAATCCGAGAGGAGGACATTCCAAAGACGGCTTTCCGCACTAGGTATGGACATTACGAATTTCGGTTATGTCATTCGACTAACCAATGCTCCCCGCAACATTCATGGACTCGATGAATAGAGTATTCAAGGATTTCCTCGATATCCGTGTGATTGTGTTTATCGACGACATCCTCGTGTACTCTCAGTCAGAAGAGGAGCATGAGTTACATCTTCAGATGGTACTGCAACGACTTCGAGAACATAAGCTCTACGCCAAGTTCAAGAAATGTGAGTTCTCAGTTGTCTCGTGTGTCCTTCCTAGGGCACATTGTGAGTAAAGATGGGATCAAGGTGGATCCCGGGAAGATTGAATCCGTCGGGGATTGGCCGAGACCGAAGACGGTGACGGAGATCAGAAGCTTCTTGGGATTAGCTGGGTACTACCGTAGGTACGTGGAGGGGTTCTCCAAAATTTCAATGCCCCTAACCGCGCTTACAAAGAAGAATCATCGATTTATCTGGTCAGATAAATGCGAAGCTAGTTTTCAAGAGCCGAAACAGGTTGATTACCGCTTTCCTAAGCTAGCTTTGCCTTCGGACAAGGAGAAGTTCGTAGTCTATTGTGACGCATCCAAACGGGGTTTGGGGTGCGTATTGATGCAAGCGATCGGGTTATCGCTTATGCCTCCCGTCGGTTAAAGGATTATGAACGGCGATACCCGACTCATGATTTAGAATTGGCCGCGATGGTTTTTGCACTGAAGATTTGGCGGCATTACCTTTATGGGGAGAAGTGTGAGATCTATACCGACCATAAGAGTCTCAAGTATTTCTTTACTCAGAAAGATTTGAACATGAGACAAAGGCGTTGGTTAGAATTAGTGAAGGAAGGACTACGATTGCGAGATCCTCTATCATCCCGAAAAGCCAATGTAGTGGCCGATGCCCCGAGCGAAAGGGTCCCGGCAAGTAGCTAGCATGGTTCGTATCTCACCTCGCCCAGCGGAGGATATGGTTAGATCCGCATTGAGTTTGTGGTAGGTCAGCTTCACAACTTAACGCCGCAATTTGATCTCGTTCGAAAGAATAAAGGTTGCTCGGATGACGTGATCCGGAGTTAGTGAAGATCCGAGATGAGGTATTGGTGGTCAAGCCAAAGACTTTTCGTTGTCGGATAGTGGGATGCTTTTGTATAAAGCCGGGGTTTGTGTTCCGAGCAAAGGTGGAATTGAGAAACGAGATCTTTGAGGAGGCTCATTCTACTCCATATTCTCTCGCATCCCGCACCACCAAGATGTACCAAGATTTGAAATCGTATTTCGGTGGAGAGCGGAATGAAGAAGAATTTGGTAGAATTTGTATCGAGATGCCTCATGTGTCGCGCATCAAGGCCGAACATCGAGACCGCAGGGGGTTGTTGCGTGCCTCTAACCCTACCGGAATGGAAATGGGAGGATATTACGATGGATTTTGTGGTCGGGTTACCTAGGACCACGGGTTTGCATGATTCCATCTCGGGTAGTGGTGGACCGATTTACGAAATTCGCTCATTTTCTCGCCTGGCCGAACAACATTTTCGTGGATCAGCTTGGCGTAACCGTACGTCGTGAAATAGTGAGACTTCACGGGGTACCGAAGTCTATAGTTTCGGACGAGGGGATCCGAAATTCACCTCCAAATTTTGGCAAAGTTTGCAACGGGCAATGGGTACGAAGCTAAAATTCGGTACGCATTCCATCCTCGGACGGATGGTCGGTCCAGAAAGGACAATTCGGATATTGGAGGATATGTTGAGAGCCCGTGTTATGGACTTTGAGGGTTCATGGAGTAAATATCTACCGTTAATAGAATTCTCGTACAACAACAACGCTTATCGCAGTACGATAGGGATGGCACCCTATGAACCGTTGTACGGTAGGAAGTGTAGATCCCCTATCCACCGGGATGAGACGGGAGAGGAAATACCTAGGTCCGCAGTCATTCGGCGGACCAATGAGGCGATGGAAAGGATAAAAGCTAGAATGCTTGCCTCACGGAGCAATGTAAGAGTTACGCAGATCCGAAGCGCAGAGATGTTGAGTTCCGAGTAGGGGACCATGTGTTTTTGCGAGTATCTCCGATGAAGGGGATTAAACGTTTCGGGAAAAGAGGCAAGTTATGCCCTAGGTTTACAGGACCTTTCGAAATTCTCGAGAAGATAGGTCAAGTGGCATATCGGTTAGCATTGCCTCCAGCCTTATCAGCAGTGCACAACGTATTCCATGTCTCAATGTTGAGAAAATACGTTTCGTACCCCTCTCATATACTCGATGAGAGTCTTCACGGACATGTCATATGAAGAACAACCCGGCAGTCCCGGATAGAAAGGATAAAGTCCTTCGGAATAAGACCATAGCTTTGGTCAAGGTTCTCCGGAGAAGCTTGAGAAGGTGGAAGAAGCCACCTGGGAGCTAGAGTCTGATATGCGAGCTCAATATCCAGAGTTATTCAGGTTAGATTTCGGGGACGAAATCCTTTTAAGGGGGGGATAGTTGTAAAGCCCGCTTGGTTAATTTGGAAATTAGCAGTTGTTTATGTTAATCATGAAATTATTTATAGCTATTTAAATAATCTATGGTACTGTTATTTATGGAATTCAGAAATGCATGATTATGACATCAGTAGTTTTTATATTTCGCATTTCCGGTGTCCGTATTTTGGAACTCGCCGTTTGGCTCGAGAAATCACAACTTAGTATGTTAGTATTTGGGGACGGGTTTTAGACATTGGGAATGTCGGGAATGGCCGGGAATTTAGAATTTCCCAAAAATACCCCTTTAGTATGATTTATATGATTTTATGGTGGAGGGGCAAAATGGTCTTTTTGCCCCATTAGTGTTTTGTCTTTTGTGGCCTTATGAGATGGAAAAATAAATGTTTATTTTTATTATACTTGGCTGAAATGAGGTGTGATAAATGAGATAAATGACTTTGCTTTTTCTCCATTTTTTACAAAATTGACTATGTGTTGAAAAGAAAGAAAAATTTCAAAGAAACACTCCCTTTTCTCTCTCTCTTTTTTCGGCTGAAACTTGGGGTTCAAGAGCTGGGATTTTTGGTGGTGATTCAAGCTTGGATTGCAAGCTCTAGTAACCCTTTGTTGAGGTATTTCTTTATATAATTTCCCTACCTTGTTTTCTTGAGTTTGTATGTTGAAAAAGTTGAGAAAATGCATGTTAATTTGAAGTTCTTGCTGCTGTATTTAATTGTTGTTTCTAGTAGCTTAATTAGGTTTTAAATGGATGGATTATATAGGATTTAATGCACGCTAGTGGTGTTGTTTGAAGCTTTGAATTTCTTTGCAAAATATGTGATTTTTGAGTGAAATGTTATATTTTGTTTCTGAGAATTACTGGATGTTCTTGTATGTTTTCAGAGGTGTTATTATGCTTAGTTAAGTAGAATTAACTAGGTTCGGATGCATGTTAGGTGGTTTTGCTCAAGCTTGAGTTTGGAACTCAAAGCTTGAGCTCCAATGGCAATTTTTGTATCTGAGGTTTCTGGGTAGGTTTGATGCCTTGGATATGTTATTTGGGACATATAGAGCAGGTCTGGAAAGTTTGGGACCAATTGGGGTTAAATTGGTCGAGTTATGAAATTTTATGGTTGCTGCCTGCGAGGAACCGGAATTCCGGTTGTGCATCCGGAATTCCGGATGGGGGTTCGAAATTCCCGAACCGAATTCGGTTGAAGCAATAGATCCTGGCCTATTGGGGAATTTTTCCGAACCCTAGTTTTCCTCGTTTTTAGGTTTTTAGGGGTATTGCCATGCTTTTTATCGATAGGGAAACTTTTAGTTCCAAGTTTTAGTCCCCGGGTAGTGATTTAGCGTGTCACTTATAGCGTTGTGATTTTTATGGTTTAGGAGCCGCAATCCGCCACTTCGCTTCCGGTCCTGGGGTTCCTAAGACACCCGAAATCGAATCCGGTAAGATTAGTATAACAAGGTATGCATATGTAGATTACATGTTTAGCGTGCATGTAGGAAGCCTCGCTAGATTACATTAGTTATGTATTTAGGCTTCGAACCATCCAACCCCGTCACGTCGACATGTGCCGGAGTATGACCAGAGCCGGAGTATGACCTGGCTCGACCGATCAGCCGACACTTGGTTGGTGGTTCGGGTTATTGACCTATCCGTCGGTACGGGCCGGAGTATGACCAAGAGCGGAGTATGACCTGCTCGACCGATCGGGAGGATACTTGTCAATAGTACCGTCCTCGAACGTTCAAAACTCGCACCATGTTGGACATGGCGGTAGTAGCCCGCACCATGTTGGACATGGCAAGATGGATTCCGCATCGTGTTGGACACGGCGATTTGGTTATGTATGATATTATTATGCTTTTCTTACTGAGTCTGTCGACTCACAGTTTATGTTCATGTGTAGGTAAAGGCAAGGCGGTAGCTGATGGACCGTGAGCGAGCTTATGAGTGTGTACATGTCGGGGCGTTAGGCCCCGGAGCGTACGATCCTCGGACGACGACGGCGAGATTTTTGTAACTGTCGTTAGACGACTTTCATTTTGATGTAAAAGTTAATCAGTTAAAACTTTTGTAAATATTTTATAAATCGGGATCCCGAGACTTTTGTAAAATGGTTTATAAGTTTAATGAAAAAGCAAAATTTTAATTAATCACGTTTTTCCATAAACCTCGTTGATTAGCAACGAGTTGCACAGTACGTTTAAAAATCACGTAATACGCCTAAGATAGTTAGGGTGTTACAAAAAGATCTCGTCCTTGGAAATCCTGAAGAAAGCATGGTAACTCGCAGAAGGTATATTAATTTAATCAGCTTTCTTTGCTTTGTTTCTCAATATGAACCGAAAAATGTGAAGGAAGCCATGACCTTTGAGGAATGGCTCAATGCAATGCAAGAGGAACTCAACCAATTTGTTCGCAACAAGGTATGGATTTTGGTCCGAAGACCAAAAGGTATAAATGTTATTGGAACAAAGTGGTTGTTTAAAAATAAAAGTGATGAGTTCGGTACAATTGTGAGAAACAAGGCTCGTTTGGTGGCACAAGGGTACACACAGGTAGAAGGTATTGATTTTGATGAAACTTTTGCTCCTGTTGCAAGATTAGAATCAATTCGTTTACTTTTGTGTATTGCTTGTATTCTGAATATTAAATTGTTTCAAATGGATGTGAAATTTGCCTTCCTAAATGGTATTTTGAATGAGGAAGTTTATGTTGAGCAACCAAAAGGATTCGAAGATCCTCAATTTCCAGACCATGTATACAAACTTGAAAAAGCTTTGTATGGTCTGAAACAAGCTCCTCGAGCTTGGTATGAAAGGTTGACTCAATTTTTACTTTCTCATGGCTATCACAGAGGTAGTGTGGATAAAACTCTTTTCATCAAACATATAAAATCTGATTTTATCATTGCTCAAATTTATGTTGATGATATAGTTTTTGGTTCTACATCTAACCATGAAGTGCAGGTGTTTGTTGATCAAATGAAAAGTGAATTTGAAATGAGCATGGTTGGTGAGCTTAATTTCTTTCTGGGTCTTCAAGTGAGACAAATGGAAGGAGGTACATTTGTATCTCAAAGCAAGTATGCTAAGAACCTTGTCAAGAAATTTGGCCTTGAATCGGCTAAGCAGGTAAGTACTCCTATGAGCACCACACTGAAATTAACAAAAGATGAGAATGGAGTAAAGGTAGACAGTACACTCTATCGTAGCATGATTGGAAGTCTTTTGTATTTAACTGCTAGTCGTCCCGATATCTGTTACAGTGTGGGAGTGTGTGCTAGATATCAAAGTAATCCTATGGAATCTCATGTATCAGCTGTAAAAAGGATTATTAGATATGTTAATAGCACTCCTGATTATGGAATTTGGTACTCGAAAGATACCAATTCAAATCTTGCTTGTTTTAGTGATGCAGATTGGGCAGGAAATGCTGATGATCGAAAGAGCACAAGTGGAGGGTGTTTCTTTCTTGGGAATAATCTAGTATCTTGGCATAGCAAGAAACAGAATTCCATCTCCTTATCCACTGCCGAAGCTGAGTACATAGCTGCTGGCAGTTGTTGTACTCAACTATTGTGGTTGAAAGAAATGTTGATTGATTATGGGTTTGATTTGGGTGTTTTGACTATTTTTTGTGATAATACTAGTGCCATAAATATTTCCAAAAATCCTGTTCAACATTCTAGAACAAAGCACATTGACATAAGACACCACTTTATCAGGGAACTTGTTGAAAATAAATCATTGCAATTAGAATATGTTGATACTGAAAAACAATTAGCTGATATTTTCACAAAGGCCCTAGATGCAAGTCGCTTTGACTCCCTCAGAAAGTCTTTGGGAGTTTGCATTGTTTAATTTTATTTGTTCATAATTCTTGTACAATAGTGTTATGTGATTCATCTCTAGCTCTTAATCTTCTATCATTGTATTTTGACAAATCATGTTTATGCTTTTGGATTATAATTAGTTAGGATCTCAGTCTGATCATATTTTGTGATGTTGTGCTAAAAGGTTCATGTTACTCTTTATGTGTGTCTAGGATTAAATAATGTTCTTATACAGAGTTGAGCAATTTTTGTTTCAGTCTTGTCAGGCCCCTTGCTGGAATAGAGCTACCCATACTGAGGTGTGAAAGCCATCTGATGAGTAAGCTGGAACATTGTAATTAGCAACTATGATGAGGATGCTCTACCATAGAAAAGGGCTACCTTCAGTATGGTGTGAAAACATCCAGTTGCGGGATCAAAAAGGCGAAAATGAAAAATCTTGCCAAGGACAATGATCCTATTTACACTGCACACACTTATGCCTGACAAGTGTGTTCAAATCTGTAAGTCTCCTCTATTAAAATTAAATTGATAAATCCTGGTTCACAACTTTCAGTAACATGCATATCTTTTTCATCAACATCAATTAAGTATGATTATTCCATGAGGTACTAATTAGTTATTTTCCTTAAAAGCATAACATGTATTTTATTTTGTCAATTGTCAATGATATTTGATTTACTTGCTTAATTCGAATCACATATAGTTATTGTACACTTTGTCTTTTATTTTCGGTTTTTATTTAAAAAATAATAATAAATAAAAAAAAATAAAAAAATAAAATGAGGGAGGCGTGTGACTTGCTTCATGGGTTAAGGAAAATCTTGTGGATAAATGGTAAGTATCAACATTCATTCTTTCTTTGATTTATTATGATATTTTTCCAAGTAAAGATTATTCTTTATATGGTAATGTGTCTTTATTCTTGAAAGATTGATTTATTTTTGGAAAAATTTGTTGACATTTCTAGTTTCCTTTTATCTTTTCTTAAAAAAAAAGGGGAAAGGAGTTGAGAAGTGGGCGGTTTCCTCTTTTGGTTCATGGGCTGGCGGTTACCATTTGAATTTTCAAAATTGGTTTCCTTTTTCTTGTTTTGATTCCAAGGTTATATAAATCAATTTTTGTCACTTAAGTCTCCACCTACCCGAACCCTCTTCTTGTTTCTTTGTCAGTCACTATTCATCTTCTCTTTCAGTTTCAAAATGGTGAGAACCAAGAATCTAGGGCACTCTAAAAAATTAGAAGAAACCGTTCCAACTCCTTCTAGTGCTCCCCCTGCTGCCTCAGTTCCTCCTCCTGCTGTTGCAAAGCCTGGAGATTCATCGCTTCCCCAGCGTGAATCTCAAGCCGTGAAGCCAAAACGTCCACCCAAGCAAGTTGCTCGCAAATCGGTAAGGCCCTATCGCACCTGGACTTCCTCATCTGAATCCTCGAAGGAATCTCCTCCTCCATTGGCTGTTCCTCCTCCTGCTGCATCAATGGCTGGCACCACTCCAACAGGCCCTTCCACTCGAACTCGAGCCCAGCAAGCCTCGGCTGAGAAAGAACTTCAAGCCTCTCAATCTCGAGAGAAGACTGTTCCTCCAGCCAAGAAGAAACTCAAGACTAATCCTCCCTCGGCTTCCTCGAGTTCCAGTTCAGAAGAAGAGGATCCAATGGAGGTCTCTTCAGACAAATCAGTATCTCTGCATACTGAGAAGGACAGTGAGGACACAGAACTCGAGCCAGAGCCTCCTCGTTCAAAACGCTTCGCAAAGAAAGGCCTCGCCGCTGCCAAAGGCAAGCAGCCCATGGAAGATCCTCCATCTGGTAATATCCCTTCCTCTATCTCTGGCTGTCCAACTTTTTACTATCGAGACAATGAGCGTGACTGGAATCTATATGCAACTCGTAAGTTTGAAAGTGAGAGGAATTATGATTTGCATGCCCATCGTGTTTATGGTATTGTAAAGTTCATTCAATTTCATCAATGGGAAAACACTCTTACTGGTTTCATTGGATTCATTGCTAACATTATTAAAGAGTTTTATGCTAATCTTACTGATGATTTCCTTGATGAGAACTCTAGACTGTATAGAAGAGTGTATGTTAGGGGTCACTGGTTCTCTTTTTCTGAAAAGGACATTGCTCAGGCTCTGCAATTGCCTGAGAATGTATCCAATGTTGTGATGTCCATGGATCGTGACTTGATGCACTCTGAACTCACTGGTGCTCGTTCAGAATTGAAACCAGGGGAGAATCTTTGAATTACTCACCTCACTTTTGCTCATGCTTCCCTTATGAGGTTTGCACTAAGCAATTGGGTTCCAAATTCTAACAAGACCGTGGTGTCTCAAGAAGTGGCTACACTCCTATACCGCATTACTTCTGGAACTTCCATTGATCTAGCCTCACATATTCTCAACCAGATTGTCTCCTTCCGAAGAGGTAAAAAGCCAACCTTCAAACTTGTATTTCCAAATCTAATCTATAAGGTTTTATCCTCTCAGAAGAATGTGGCCCAAGCACATGAAACACTTGAGCCTCCCATCACTGGCCCTACATTCCAACCTTCTGAATATTTTGATGGTGTGTTCCAAAAACGGCCAAAGGCCGGGTGCCGCCGCTTCGCCGCTGGTGCAAGTTCGGGCTCGTCGCTGCAGAACTCCTGGAAGTCAAGTCTGAACTTCAGAATGTGTATACTCGTCTTGAAGCAATGGCTGATGTCCAGCATGACATCTCCAGGCAACTGTCCACTTTGATTAAACTTTACAAAGCTTAAAGTGTTTTAGTTTGTTTCTTTTTTGTTCTTTGTTCTTTGTTTACTTTGGCACTCCGATAAACAAAAAGGGGGAGAGATATTTATTTTTTGGTTTGTTGCCCAACTCTGGACCCTCTTTTTCAGGGGCAGTTGTGGTTTGTTAGTACTTGTGAACTTAATGTTTCTTAATGTTTAAAGTTAGCATGTTCTTTGTTTTTATTGTGATATTCGATTGTGTTACTCAGGGGGAGTAGTATCTTTTGCTCTTGCTAACTTTGCATTGCAGGTACTTTATGGTAAAAAATTATTTTGTTCATCTAAAGTGCAAAAGGGGGAGATTGTAAAGTCCTTTTTTGGCAAGTTAGGTGACAAAATAATTTTTCCTTTTTATGGTAAGATTGCTATGCATTCATTTTCGAAATCTTACCTCTTTTATTCGGTTCTAGCTGCCATTTTCCTTGTTTGGAAAGTTGCACTTTCAGCTGAACTTTCCTTTGTTGAAAACTTCTCAAAAGAGAAGGAATTCTCTTTTGGAAAGTTGTCTTTTTTAGGGAAACTTTGTTTATTGTCTTTTCCTTATTGATTTCGATTGTATCTTGATACAATCAGAATATCTAATCTGTTTTTGGCAGGAATCAAGCATTGAAAGAAGATCGGACCCGATTTTAGTAAGTTTCCCGTTTCTGGGCAGATCTGCTTCGTCAGCAACCGAATCTGATGTAGCAGATCGTGTTTCTTTTGGAAAGTTTTTGAACAGCTGCTACTTCGAACTTGTGGTTGCCTCTTTGGTTTCTATGATCTATAAATAGAGCCTAGAGAGCAACCATTCGAATTACCTCTTCCATTATTCATTTTTTGCATTTATCTTTTGTGAGAAGAGAGTGTTTCTTTGTTTTGTGAGAGCCTAGTTGTTCACCTAGGTTCTAGTTGTTCTATTTCTGTTCTTACTCTATCCTAGAGGTTGTGAAGAACTACTTGACTGAACAAGAGATTGGTCTTCGGGAGAAGACTTGATAAAGCCTTACTTCGGGAGGAAGTAAGCACTTGGTCTTCGGGAGAAGACTTGCTAAAGCCTTACTTCGGGAGGAAGTAAGCACTCACACTTCAAAGACGAAGGGAGTTCGGGCTTGAAGGTGTTTCAAGAAGTCAGATTCATAAAGTGGATTACAAAGGATTGCGGCAATACTTTAGAGGGAGTCTAAACTTGTTTAAGTCAATTGTCTTTGTAATTTTGATACTTTATTAATTGATTTCATTCTCTGGGCGTGGCCCCGTGGACTAGGAGTGTTCGGGAGAACACTGATACCACGTACAAATCTCTTGTGTCAAGTTATTTATTTTTCTGCTAATATTTTATATTCTGCCTGTTCAGTTTTGCTGTAGCAGAATTTCTTTCTGCTGCTGCAAACGCTTACAGTTTTTATATTTTCGTATATACAACTGATATTTGCAAAAACACGGTTTTTTTAAAATGAATAATAATAATAATAATGAAATGAAAGTTATGAAAATTGTTGCCTCTGCTTTTGCCAAAAATACGTGGACCAACCGGAGGATGACACGTAGATGGGAAGGATTTAGCGTTTGAATAAATCAGCTAAGTCTCCTTAAGCGCAGGATTAACCTTAGACGTGCCTCCCGGAGAAGGCATGTAAGTCTCACATGCTCCCGGAGAGCAAGGCTACAACAAAGCATCTCCGAGAGGTGTCAGATCCTATCTGAACAGTCACCTCGCATTTAATGCCGCATGGGAGGAGGCGTATTGGAACTGCCATGCGTCTTAAAGTCTGACGGCACAACCCCCTCTCTACAGCTACTATGCTATGATTAATGAGCCTAGTGACGGCTACTTTATGAGGACTCACATCAGTCAAAAAGGATAAAGGACTACACCCATAAAACCCCTACAAAAGCTAGGGATTAAACCATGCATTACCTATGATATGTTCATTGGGAATGTGTGGCTTTACTGATAGTTACAGAAATACATGTATCTTAATTCTAGGGATCACCCCACAAAAACACTATATATACCCCCAAACTCATTAAAGAGGGGTCGAGAATTCTGGGTTTCACAAGAACTAGAAGAGGAAAAATCCACCAAGAACATTCTCTGTAATAAATACTATCATAAATACACAGACTCATGGACTAAGGCTCATTAACGCCCCAACCATGTAAAAATCCCTCTCTTAAATTCCTTATAGCTCTTTTAATTATTATTATTATATTGGTTGCTGAAAACCTCGGTCAACATTTTGGTGCTGTCATTGAGAGCTGAAGGAAGCGTCTGAAAGTAGACACTACAATACAACAAAACAAAAATGGTGGAGACTCGAAGCACACGTCAACCTCGCCCTCTTCAAGATGCTCAAGATCCAAATGATGAGGACGTGGCCTCAAGAGCAAATGTGAGCTCTGAGGAAGAAGAAGGAACACCAGACGACGAATACGAAGGAAACTTCGATGAGTACGCCTACGACGAAGGCAGCTACTCAGAGTTGGTACTCTTAAGACAGAAGGCTGCCAACCATGAGGCTGAAATCGCAGCCCAAAAAGAGCAAAACCAAAAAATGCAAGAGGTGATGCTGGCCATGCAAAAAGCCATGGAAGCGGCAGGAATCCACTTGCATCCTAAAGCCATCCCTGCTGGACTTGGAAAGGAACCAGAGGAATCCTCGCCAAGTACCCAAAAGCAGAAGTCTAGGGAACCAAGCCCTATAAGGTATCCCGTCGAAGGGAACCAAAAGAAAAACCCTACTTCCACTCCTGGGAAAAAGAAAAAGGTGCAGGATCCGCGAAAGGTCCGCTTAGATTTCCCAAAAGGGAAAGGTCCGTAGAGGGGCAAACTCCAAAAAGGGAGTCTTGGCCCTCAGGATCGAGAGGACCGAAAGAGCGTTTCCGTACACCAAGAGCCCGGAGGGAGAGGAAGAAGGGGCCAGAAATGTCCTCCCATTGATCTGAGAAATCAGATTAACGGGAACCAAGGTGATCTCTGGGATCACCTAGACCAAAAGAAATACGGACCCCCGGTCTCCACGGGAACGTTAAACGAAGGAATCATGGCAGAACTTGCCATACTCCGAAAAGACATCGCCCGAGTCTCCCGGAGACAGAAAGGCGACGACTCCGACTCTGACTGTGAAGACCGGGAGCCATGTGCAAAGCGTATCTTGGAGGCAGAGCTCCCCAAAAATTTTAAGATGCCCGAGATGGCAGCTTATACTGGGAACTCTGATCCAAGCGATCACCTGTCACGGTTCAGCCGAGTCATGACAGTCATGAGGGTTAGTAATGACGTCAAGTGTTTGTGCTTCCCGCTTACTTTAAGCGGATCCGCGGAAGAGTGTTAAAGAAATTGGAACCAGGATCCGTGGATTGCTGGAATAAGTTACAAACCAGCTTCCGGAGACAATTTTTCGCCGCCAGAAAAGTCAATCTGGAGGTCAGCACCTTGACTAACATCAAGCAGCTGCCTACGGAGACATTGAAAAATTTTATAAAGAGCTTCAAGGAAGAAGCCTCAAAAACCAAGAAAGTTGACGACGGACAACAACTCGCTCTTCTTCAAGCGGGCATCTGTACAGGGACTCCATTCTGGAACGAGTTACAGCAAGAAGGGGTTTCCAACCTTTAAGATTTCTAGAAGAGAGTCCAAAAATATATCAACCTGGAAGAGGCCCAAATAGTGGCCTATGGGGAATACTATCCCACCGGGATAGCGGGATATGTGCCCGGAGCCCAGCTCTCAGGTACTGTGCCAGCAACTCCACCGATGAGCGGCATTCAGTTTTCCAATACTCCCGGGTATAGTCAAGGCCAGGCCTTGGCCCTCGCATCTTCCTAGTTTAGAAATAACTCGAGGATAAATGGACAAGCCCCCTCGCACTCCGCTCCGACCGCGAGTTTAGCCGGTCCTTCTCAGGGCTCTCGGAGGAAGAGGTCCTCCAAAGGCAGCAACCGGACGGAGGATAAGCGGCAGAAAAGGGGGTACACTCCCCAATATACTCAATACATGGAGTTAACGGACTCCCAAGAACGTGTATATTTTGCTACTAGGCTAAATACGCACTACCGGAGACCGCCTCCTTGTTGGAATTAATTTACCAGGATCTAGATTTACTAACAAGTATGTTTGATTAACAACCTAATATGAATTCTAAAACAATGAAAATAAACACATATAAAGTTAAGAAAACCTTACAGTGGGTGCAGCGGAATAATATGACTCCTTCCATTCAGATCTCTAGCCCTTGATTCCTTTCTGTAGCAGAGCATAATCAAGATCTGAATCTGGATCTTCTTTTCTCCTTCTTTGATGCAGAATTTCCATAGTCTTACATACTATGATTGAGGTACCACTTGATGTGTGTGGGCATTACTCATTCACTCAAGGGAATTTCGAAATTTTGAAGAGAAGAAAAGAGAGAGGAAAGTGGTGGCTCAGGAATTCACTCTGAAAAGAATGAGATGCAATTGTGTGTTGTTTCTTGAAGCCATTACTTTCTATTTATAGAATGCCCTCTAGGTTTAGGTTAGAATTGTGTGGCATTAAAATAATAGAAAAATAAAATGGTAAACGCCTTTGCATAGTGGGCGGCCCAAATAAGGAAATTGGGCCTCACTTTGCAACTTTCCCATTTTGTTATTTTTCATCCCATTTTCTCAAAAATGCCAATTTTCCAATTTAACCTTTTAAATACCAATCCTAATTATTTAATAACTTGAAAATAATTATTAAATAATATTGCCATTTAATATATTTATTAATTTAGACACTTAAAGTCTCTTAATCAATAAATAAACCTAAAATCTCTTTTCTTTACATTTTTGCCCTTGCTTAGTGAAAATTCATAAAGTAGACATAGTCTAACTTTTAGAATTTTAATTGATTAATTAAAATCAATTAACTGAGTCTTACAAGCAGTATGGTCTCAACAAGTATGGGAACCATGGGTCTATATAGCCGAGCTTCAAGTCGAACCGAATTTACCAAGTAAATTCCCTAACTTATTAATTCCTCATTGAATCCACACTTAGAACTTGGAATTGCACTCTCAGTCATATAGAACGCTCTATATGTTCCATGATATAGACACGCGTTAGTTATCCATTTTATAACCCTAATGTGATCAATGATCCTCTATATAGATGATTTACACAGTAAAGGGATTAAATTACCGTAACACTTTACAATGTATTTTATCCTTAAAACACTTAACCCTATATAAATGATATTTCAGCTAAGTGAAATGAGATCTCCACCATTTATTTTCGTTTGGTTAAGCTCGAAGGAAATCATCCTTTACTTTCTATTCGCCAGATAGAAGCTATAGATTCCATATTTATGTTAGCGCTCCCACTCAATTGCACTACCGTGTTCACAAAATGTACGTATCACCCTGACCCAAAAGTAGGCTTAACTAACAAATCAAAGAACACGGATAACACTCTTGAGATTGAACCTAACCATATCATGATTAAGATCATTTGATCTAGGATCAACAGGTGATATTAAATTGAATAGATATTACGGTAAGTTTTAATATATCTAATCAAAGTTCAATATCGGTCCCTTCCGATGTATACTCCATACATCTGATACTGGTAAACATTGCCAATGTCCTGGAAAGGACATAACACTTTTCCAAGGTGTAAGAATACCTATCGCTGATTATACCATGTCAGTCTAAATCCAATGTTCTGACAAATCAGGGAATAAACTTTTGAACATATAATTAAGATTATATTCGACTGTGCTGACAACACTATAATCTTTAACAAACTCATATGTTCTGGACTTAAAAAAGAATTCATACATTATATACATATAATCATGAAATAAATCGTGTGAACCATGCAACATAAAATGTTATTTCTGATCTTTATTAATAAGTAAATCTGATTATATTGAAATGAGTTTTATTTAGGGCACAAAACCCAACAAACTCCCACTTGCACTAATATAAAACAAAATGTGCATTTCAAATAATCTCAACACCTTGATATACAAATCAAGTGTAGTAGTATACTCCTCGTAATAAGATCTGACAGCTTGAATTAACCACAACCTTTTCTCCACCATTACTCTTCCTTAATCACAAAATCCTTGATATTGTGAAATTCCTCTCTATATGTCTACTCTCTTGGGATACTGGATTCTATACTTCTGGCAACTACTTTTTGGTTATTCAGGAAGTAACACTAGTAGTTAAGATAAGTTGGAACGGTGCCACAAATGTATAGAACTTTCCTTAGACTGAATAAGTACCTTTCCTGCAACTTTAACATCCAGTCTCTCTCTGGTAGACCTAGAGACTTCAGATAGGTTTTTACACTTCTCCAAAATTACTACTCCACCCCCAGAGTAATCACCATCTTATCAGCAGACTTTCTAGCACAAAGGCAAGTCTCAAAATCTGATGTGGTGTAGTCTAAGAGTTTCAAAACCACCCTTATTGACTAACATATAGTTCCTCTTCTTAATCTTAAGATTTACTTGATTGTCTTCCAATGTTCCTCTCCTGGATTAGTCTGATACTTACTCATTACTCCCACTCAACAGCAGGTGTCTGGTCTAAGGCATACTAAAGCATATCTGATACCTCTCACTGTTGATTTAAGAATTCTTTCATGGCTTTATCTTCTCTAGAATAGTTGAGACTTTTCCTTAGATAAATAAAATCTATATCAAAGAAGTTGTGAAGCTTCTATAGATTGCCATTGGAAAGAAAATGCTTCAGCATTTTATGCTTGCATTAGAGTAAGTAATTACCAGGTATACCACAAGCCATAGGTTTAGATAAACTCAAACCTATAATACTAGGAACAGGAAGTTTTGTTAAGTCCATTGAATAGACTTATTAACGAAAATTTCCTTTCATGTCCTTGTAACAGAAAACTTTAGGTTACTCCATGTCAATGGATCAAACCATAGTTCTATTGGCTTTCTTCTTAGTTTCTTATCTTGACAATCCATTACTTGTTTAAACTCACAATGGATTTTAATCACTAGTGTCTTCCAAATCATGAGAAGGTGAAGTTCCTTGAAACTCTCCCACTACGACAAGGTACCGTGAATTATGTCTAAGAAAACTAAATGGTATTGACCTCTTCGGTTGTGTGAAGACAACAGAGGCAGAGGGATCATCTTGTAACGAATAAGATGATAGAACACTTATGGAATCAAGAAAAAATATCTCCTTTATTTACTACTTTATTTTCAGACTTAGTCATTTTCTTAGAAAAGTAGTATTTGTTTAAACAAACACTTTCTTATCTAATTACTATGGGATGATCCACCCCTAATCACTTAGAATAGCTAACAAACATGCAAACCAGGGTTAGTAGTTCTAGCTTTTCTTAAGATTTCGATTAGGCCATCCATGAATCTAGTAATGATTTACATTAAGTCTACAACCATTGCATCATTCTGAAATTTTATTACCATAGAAGGATTTAGGCAACGACTAGTAACTAATCATCAATATGCAACTCGAATTTCTGGGGAGGTAAGTTTGGATATAATTCAAAATCAAATTAATGATCTTTGAACTGCATATCTACTAACTTTTCTCCACCTCTATCAGTTCGCAAGATCTTTAACCACTTACCATTGCTAGAAATTCATGAAATTTTTCAAACATTTCAAATTTCTTTTGCATAAGGTAAAATCTAGAGTGATCGTTTTAAGAATACAACGAAAATTCATATCCACCCCTGAATGTACATTAATTTGCGAATGAGATGAACTTACTTTCAGTGGATATAGGCATATTAACTCTTTGCAGAGAATGATCTTGTCAAAACCACTATGAACAAGATACAAATGCCATAGATTTATAAAATATGTGGTTGTATCTTTTGATGACTTAAGTTTAGTTACATCAAAGAGTTCTTAGAATAGTGCAAGTGGATTCTAGTCACAGAATGCTAAACTCATACAGTTTAAATCCATTGAAAGAAAATGGTTATTAAACACTTGTGAAAGTGTAACTCTATAATGAGTAATTCTTTCTTGGACCACCACTACTAATCTAACTCTATGATTTGCCCATACAAGTAGGAGATTTCTAAGATTGAGGATTTATATCATTTTGGGATAGAATTTCGGGAATATAATCATATGCGTCATTTAATTTCTTAAGAGAAAATATGGAATGACTTTATATGATTTATAGACCATTCATCCAATGATATGTCATCGAGCCAATTCGAAATGAATAAGCTAAGAGGAATTAGGATAATTTCATTTTAAATAAGAATCCAACGATCCTCCGATTAGCGAGAGTCAAAGTAATCTCATTTATACAATCTTCTTGTTTCATATTGTAAAATACTAGTCTAAGGTGTCATCAATTGATGAACAGCTAGATGTTGCATATACAATATTTATCTTTCGAGATCTAACACTATTATGTTAGTCTAATGGTGAAAATCCATTAGGGATTTATCTCATTAGAAAAACAAACCAAGTTAGACCAACAATGAAGGTTCGAAATTCAACTACAATTTAATAACAGAAAATAACATGGTTCAATACAAATTCATACACAATTCAGAAATTATGTAGCACATAGCAAGTAGGAATGACAAGTGAAAATACTAAAACATATAATCCTAAATAATTTCCAAGGTTTTCAACAAACTGATATCAGTGTCCCGTTTAGGCGAGAGTCAAAGCTACCATCCATTGAATAGAGTTGTCAGCTCATCTAAAATGATCAACATTCTAGCAACCTTTTATTCGATCAAGATTGGAATCCGCGTTGTCCCTTTTAGGTGAGAGTCAAGGCTATTCTATCTTATGAGCTTCCACCATTGTTTCATATTCTTGCAAGTCTTATACAGTCGCCACCATTAGGGTGATCAAAACTATATAAAAAACTTACAAGATTACTTATCTTTCGAGATTAAACGGTGCTAACTTGCTAATGAACGTTCCTCCATTAGGGAGGATTACTCACTAAAACAATAGCTATGTAAAACCAACAATAGAGATCGAATATCCTTATAATAATAAAGCTCATTATTTAATGAAGGTTGTATTTTCTTCTAATATTTATTTTAATCAATTCATTTTAAATATATATTTATTTAATTAAAATTTCCAATTTAGAATAAAATATTCTAAATATAAATTTTAATTCAATATTTATAAATTATACTTAGATGGATATGAAAATAACGTGAATTATTTCCATCTTAGTAATAATTTCCATAAATATTTAGAAAATTATTCAATTTAAGTTGTTTCAAAATTAATTTAAATTAATTTACAACTCAAATTTAATTTTCTATAAATATATATTGCATTTCGAAAAATGAAGTGTATAACAATACTACTTTCGAAAATGCTTTAAAATAAAATAAAAATAAATCCTTGAAAATTACTCTAATTTTATGTTGGCCACAAATTAATAAAAATTAATTTTCAACAAAAAATATAATTTTTCTATTTAATTAAATATCTAAGAAAAATTTCAAATATTTAAGTATCATGATTAAAAATCAACTTAAGTATTAATTTTCTATTTAATTAAATACACTAGAAAAATACTTCAAGCAAAATAGATAATATCTATCCAGACTTTCATTGACTAATTAATTCAATTTCTAATAATAATATATTTTAGTTCATTTATTTTAATTAATCATTAAATGAAAAAAATTATTGATTTAAGTTGGTCCAAAATTAATATAAATAATTTTCAACTTTAATCTATTTTTCAAATAAAATTTGAAATTTCTACATTAAAGAAATGTAATTTCGAAATTTTGGGAAATGATTAATAAAATAAAATAAAATATATTTTGAAAATTATTCAAACTTAAGTTATTCTGAATTAAGATTCCAAACTTAAAAATAATTTCCAATTTTAATTAAATAACATGAAAATAACAATATTTAAGTATCATGATGAAAATCAACTTAGATATTGAAATTTCAATTTAATTAAATGTATTAAATTTAAGAAATAAATAATTAAGTATAGAGGAAACTTAATTATTAATTCTAGTTTAATACTAGGAAAATATTCTAAATTTAGATTGTACCAAAATTAATTATGAGACAATTAATTTCACAATCAATGATATTTTCCTATTTAATATTAGAAAAAATAATTAGTACTAGAAATAACTATCTAGAATATATTATTAACTAAGTGTTTTTCTAAAATTAACTTTAAAATATTAAAATGAAAAATAAATTTCATATATTTTAAAAGTTAATTATGTTGCTAATTCAATTTTAATTAGGTTAGACTAATATAATTAACCTAATACAATTATTTAAATAAGGAAAATGGGCCTTCACAATTGGGGTAGTTCATGTGAGGGGGAGCTGGGTTCAGTATGTCGTACCCACTTCTATTGGCCCCCAACTCTCACACAAGGCCCAAAAGAAAGGAATTTAACCTTTAAATAAATAATTGTTATTCATTGAATAAGTCCAAATCTAATTGGACCTAAATAAATTTCCTTATGTCAAAATTTATTTTAGCAACCTAGTCCATTTACTTAGTAAAAAAACTTAAATGGGCTTCCTATATGCATCTAAGCCCAATAGCAAACATATAGGCTCACACAGGTCAAATGATTTGGATGGGCCCTATCATGTTACTAGGTTTACACTGATGAAAGAAGTACAAAATTTACCTGTTACAAATTATTTATAAGATCTATCGTCAATTGGACTATGATTAAAATCAGATCATTGGATCTGTCAACAAGGTAATCATAGCAATTTAGATCAGATAAATAATAGGTTTGTTAAAAAAAAAGTTTTTGAATAAACAATATTAATAAACAAACATTGTCCATGTAACAGATGTGAAAATAAGATATTATTATAATTAAATTATTATTCTTAAACTAACTAACTAAAGGAAACTAATTTTAAAATATCTAGGTTTATTTGAATCAAATTAAATTAAATATTTAATAAGATCAATGATTTGAAAGGAAAGAATCTTCAATATCACTTTCAGATCTTATAATTTAATAAAATAAACCAATTTTAAAATAGATTTGGTTAGATAATTATTATTTTAGGAATAAAATAATAAATGAATAATAATTACCATAATTATGTGTCAAAATATCTCAAATTAAGCAATATTCAAATCTCTACAAAAATATCTATGTTATTTAAATATTTATGATATGATTTATAAATTTCTAATAAGAAAAAAATGATATATATATATATAGAAAAAAATATTATTTTTAAACTTATAATTTATAAATAATTAAATATGTAACAAAATAACAAATTTTTGAATTTGAAAAACATTATGGTAAGTATATCTATAAAAATATCTATGTTAATTTCAAAATTATTAATTATTTAATTTGTCATATAAGATAATTTTAATATAATATTTTAAATAAAAAGACAAAGTTATCTTTTAACTTAAAATATCTTAAATATCAAAATATCTAATCTTATAATTAAATAATAAATAAATATTAAAGAAGTTAACAAATTTTTAAATCTGACCATAATAGGAAATATTTAAAATTGGAAACATTCCAAAATAAAAATATTTAAAAATTAGAAAAATTCCAAATTGAAAATATTTAAAATTGGAAACATTTCAATTTAGAAATATTTAAAAAAGGAAAAATGAATTTTGGGAAACAATCCCATGAAAAAATTGGATTTTTGGGGTAAAAACCCAAAAATTTCGCAATTTGTAGGGGCTCCGAGGATAGGCTGCATGCAGCAGCCATGATTTCCAATCTTCCAAAATTCATATCTTTCTCAATTTTTATCGGCATCGAGTTCCGTATAAAACAAAATTGCTAAATTTTTCACAAGGAATCAAAATAAAATATTTTCAAAAATCGAAAAAATATTTTTCATGGAAAAAGGTACTGTACAACATATACATTCATCAACTAACACATAAACCACATGAAACCATCCAAATCAACACAAAAAACATATCAATCATCGTTTTAATTCATATTACATGAAAGTAAATCATTACCATGGCTCTGGTGCCAGTTGTTGGAATTAATTTACCAGGATCTAGATTTACTAACAAGTATGTTTGATTAACAACCTAATATGAATTCTAAAACAATAAAAATAAACACATATAAAGTTAAGAAAACCTTACAGTGGGTGCAGCGGAATAATATGACTCCTTCATTCAGATCTCTAGCCCTTGATTCCTTTCTGTAGTAGAGCATAATTAAGATCTGAATCTGGATCTTCTTTTCTCCTTCTTTGATGCAGAATTTCCATAGTCTTACATACTATGATTGAGGTACCACTTGATGTGTGTGGGCACTACTCATTCACTCAAGGGAATTTCTAAATTTTGAAGAGAAGAAAAGAGAGGAAAGTGGTGGCTCAGGAATTCACTCTGAAAAGAATTATATGCAATTGTGTGTTGTTTCCTGAAGCCATTACTTTCTATTTATAGAATGCCCTCTAGGTTTAGGTTAGAATTTGTGGCATTAAAATAATAGAAAAATAAAATGGTAAAAGCCTTTGCATAGTGGGCGGCCCAAATAAGGAAATTGGGTCTCACTTTGCAACTTTCCCATTTTGTTATTTTTCATCCCATTTTCTCAAAAATGCCAATTTTCCAATTTAACCTTTTAAATACCAATTCTAATTATTTAATAACTTGAAAATAATTATTAAATAATATTGCCATTTAATATATTTATTAATTTAGACACATAAAGTCTCTTAATCAATAAATAAACCTAAAATCTCTTTTCTTTACATTTTCGCCCTTGCTTAGTGAAAATTCATAAAGTAGACATAGTCTAACTTTTAGAATTTTAATTGATTAATTAAAATCAATTAACTGAGTCTTACAAGCAGTAAGGTCTCAACTAGTATGGGGACCATGGGTCTATATAACCGAGCTTTCAATAAGTCGAACCGAATTTACCAAGTAAATTCCCTAACTTATTAATTCCTCATTGAATCCACACTTAGAACTTGGAATTGCACTCTCAGTCATATAGAACGCTCTATAAGTTCCATGATATAGACACGTCATTAGTTATCCATTGTTATAACCCTAATGTGATCAATGATCCTCTATATAGATGATTTACACTGTAAAGGGATTAAATTACCGTAACACCCTACAATGTATTTTATCCTTAAAACACTTAACCCTGTATAAATGATATTACAGCTAAGTGAAATGAGATCTCCACCATCTATTTTCGTTTGGTTAAGCTCGAAGGAAATCATCCTTTACTTTCTATTCGCCAGATAGAAGCTATAGATTCCATATTTATGTTAGCGCTCCCACTCAATTGCACTACCGTGTTCCCAAAATGTACGTATCACCCTGACCCAAAAGTAGGCTTAACTAACAAATCAAAGAACACGGATAACACTCTTGAGAATTAACCTAACCATATCAGGATTAAGATCATTTGATCTAGGATCAACATGTGATATTGAATTGAATTGATATTACGGTAAGTTTTAATATATCTAATCAAAGTTCAATATCGGTCCCTTCCGATGTATACTCTATACATCCGATACTGGTAAACTTTGCCAATGTCTTGGAAAGGACATAACACTTTTCCAAGGTGTAAGAATACCTATCGCTGATTATACCATGTCAGTCTAAATCCAGTGTTCTGACAAATCAGGGAATAAATTTTTGAACATATAAGTAAGATTATATTTCCCTTTGCTGACAACACTATAATCTTTAACAAACTCATATGTTCTGGACTTAAAAAAGAATTCATACATTATATACATATAATCATGAAATAAATCATGTGAACCATGCAACATAAAATGTCATTTCTGATCTTTATTAATAAGTAAATATGATTATATTGAAATGAGTTTTATTTAGGGCACAAACCCAACACTCCTTTGTACAAAGACAGCTCCCGGAGGGACCCCAATAAGAGATGTGAATACCACAATGACATTGGACACAACACCAATGAATGCAAAATCTGAAGGACGAGATCGAAAACTTGATCCGGTTGGAGCACCTCTACGAGTGGATCAAGAACCGGTTGCCCCATCTTAACCCAGGTCAGGCGGCTGGAGCTTTGCCTCAAGGAAAGCCAGGGGGTGTAGCAGGAGCATTGGCTCCAGTTGTTCCCCCCAGAGATGCCCAGCATATTCTCGGCCTGCCACCAAGACCCAACAGGAGAGTGGCATATAATCTCGGGAGGACCCCACATCGGAGGAACTACCCGCAAGGAGCTTAAACGGTACGCAGGGGCCGTGAAACACGATGAGGTCTGGGAGGTTACTCAACTCCCAGCTCAAAGGTCTTGGCTAATGGATCAGCCCATTACATTCACAGAAGAAGACGCTAAAACAGTGTATTTTCCTCACCATGACCCGTTGGTCATAGAGACTCCCATTGCCAATAAGATCGTGGCCAGAGTCTTGATCGACAACGGGAGTTCCGTGAATCTATTATTCAAGGAGGCCTTCACTGCAATAGGCCTAACGGACCGAGACCTGTCACCAAGTGGTTCCCAACTCATAGGGTTCAATGGAACAACACTTATCCCTATGGGAAAAGTGAGGCTCCCAGTCACCTTGTGCCCAAACACACCCCAAAGCACTTTCAAGTATTGCACGTTTGTGGTGGTGGACTGCCCAACAGCTTATAACGCGATCCTCGGCCGACCGACCTTGGTAGATTTTGGCGCAGTCACGTCAATACGACACATATGCCTGAAATTTCCCACCCAAGAGGCTGGAATAGGGACCGTGAGGGGAAACCAAGGGGAGGCTAGGCAGTGTTATAACGTCGCTGCCCACCTACCCGTCTTGATGGTCCGAGTAATTATTGAACCAGGAATGGCGGAAGAAGATGAGTTGGATCCCCCTGTGGGATCCGAAAAAACTGTAGAACCAATGGAGGACGTCGAGGAAGTGTCGGTGTGCAACCTCGACTCCACCAAAGTCCTCCGGCTAGGAAAGAGCCTAGAACCGGAGGAAAAAGAAAAAATAATAAAGACACTGAGGGGCGCCATTGACATTTTTGCATGGTGCCAAGAAGATATGACCGGCATAAGTCCCCATGTCATCACCCATGTCCTCAATGTCAACCCGGACATGCCACCGGTCCAGCAGAAGCGACGTCCCCTCGACTCAGTGAAGGCCGAAGCCTTAGAAAAGGAGGTGGACAAACTACTAACGAGTGGCATGATGCGAGATGTCTACTACCCGGAATGGCTAGCCAATCCGGTACTGGTGCCAAAGCCCAACGGGACTTGGCGGGTTTGTATAGACTTCACTGATCTAAATAAAGCCTGCCCAAAGGACTGTTTCCCTTTGCGAAGGATCGACTAGATGGTGGACGCCACCTCTAGATTCAAGCTACTGTCCTTCATGGACGCATACGCCGGTTATAACCAAATTAAGATGCACGTGGTGGATCAAGAATGCACTAGCTTCAGGACCGATAAGGGGGTATACTGTTACCTAGTCATGCCTTTCAGACTGAAAAATGCTGGTGCAACTTATCAAAGGATGGTGAACCGGATATTCAAAGGCCTGCTGGGGCGGAACATGGAGGTATACGTGGACGACATGTTAGTCAAGTCAAAGGTATGCACTAGCCACGCGGGACGATTTGGAAGAATACTTTGAAGTGGTCCGGAGATACGGAATGAAACTCAACCCAAAGAAGCGTACTTTTGGGGTTAACTCAAGAAAATTTCTAGGCTTCATCGTCAGTCAGAGGGAAATCGAGGCAAATCGAGAAAAAATTCAAGCTCTCCTAAGCATGCCTTCCCCAAAGAAACACAAAGATGTCCAGAGCCTAACCGGAAAGGTTGCTGCCCTGAGCCGTTTTATTTCCCGGTCCACAGACAAATGCATTCCCTTCTTCATCCTGAAGAAGTGTCAGAAATTTGAATGGTCCGACGAGTGCGAGGAGGCATTCAAAAAACTAAAAGAGCACATGGCCAAGCCACCAATCCTATCAAAGCCCGTTCTGGTCGAGGACTTGTTCCTATACTTGGCCGTCTCTGAGCATGCGGTCAGCGCAGCCTTAGTCCGGGAAGAGGAGAAAACTCAGCATCCCGTGTACTATGTCAGCAAGCGCATGATAGGAGCGGAGACGCGATACCCAGTCATTGAAAAAATAGTTTTTTGCTTCCTGATGGCCTCGAGGAAGTTGAGACCCTACTTCCAAGCTCACCCAATCAAGGTATTGACCAACCACCCACTCCGGCAAGTCCTACAAAAGCTAGAGGCATCCGGAAGGCTCCTCAAATGGGCAATGGAGTTAAGCAAGTTCGACCTACACTACATTCCACGCATTTCCATAAAGGGGCAGGCGCTAGCAGACTTCATCACGGAGTGCAATGAAGCTGAAGCTACCGCAAACATACCCACACCATCGGTCCCGGCGTGGAAGGTATTTGTAGACGGAGCTTCGAACAAAAACGGATCCGAAGCGGGGGTCGCGATGATATCCCCAAGCGGACTTCGACTCCAAGCAGCCCTACGGTTTGACTTCTCAGCCTCTAACAATGAGGCCGAATATGAAGCCTTGATAGCAGGGCTGAGATTGGCAAAAACCGTGGGGGCTAAAAGAGTAGAAGTCTACAGCGATTCCCAACTTGTAGTAAACCAAGTGTCGGGGGAGTATTAGACGCGCAGAGATAGATTGGCCGCATATGTGGCGATAGTCCAGGAACTGCTCCACGAGTTCAAGGACTATAAAGTGGAAAGAATCCACAGACAAAAGAATGCTCACGCGGACTGTTTGGCTAAGTTAGCTTCAGACAGTGAAATTGAGAAACTGGGGGTGGTACCTGTAGAACGCTTGGCAGAGCCAAGCATTAAAATAAAAGAGGCCATAACAACGGTTGGCCAAGAACCCAGCTGGATGGTCCCCATCATCGAATATATAACAAAAGGTGAGTTGCCCCAGGAAAGGGCACTGTCTAGAAAGATTCAATATCAGGCTCACCGTTATGTGATGATGGACAATATTCTCTACCGAAGAGGACTCAGCATGCCTTATTTAAGGTGTGTATCGGACCCTGAAGCTAAGCAAATTATGCTAGAGGTCCACGAAGGGTTCTGTGGAGACCATACAGGAGGACCAAGTCTCTCAAAGAAAATATTAAGACAAGGGTACTTCTGGCCAACAATGAAGAAAGATTGCACAGACTACGTCCAGAAAGGTGATTCGTGCCAAAGGTTTGCGAACATACCGAGAGCTCCTCCCAACGAGATTACCCTGATGACTAGTCCCTGGCCCTTTGCGGTCTGGGGAATAGATCTTATTGGATCCCTGCCAATAGTTAAGGGAGGAGTAAAGTATGCAATAGTAGCAGTAGACTACTTCACCAAATGGACGGAGGCTGAGCCAATGAAGACTATAACTTGCCTCACAAAATAGTCTTTGACAATGGAAAGCAATTCGATTGCGAAGAGTTCACTGACTTCTGCAACCAACACGGAGTCGTTAAAAGCTTCTCCGCGGTGGCAAGGCCGCGAACAAACGGTCAAGCAGAAGCAGTCAACAAAATCCTAAAGGTTACCCTAAAGAAAAAGCTGCTGGCCTGCAAAAAACAATTGGCCTGAAGAACTGCCAAGAGTGTTATGGGCCTACCGGACGACCCCAAGAACTACGACCGGCCACTCGCCTTTCTCAATGGCGTACGGTTGTGAAGTAATGGTCCTGGTGGAAACGTTATTCCCGTCCCACAGGAGAACAACTTATGATCCAGCTACAAACCAAGCTTTATCACAGGAAGCGTTGGATCAGGTTGAAGAGCTCCGGGACGAGTCTCAAATATGAATGGGAGCTTATCAAAAGAAGGTGACTAAATATTTTAACTCTAAAGTTAAAAATAGAAAATTCACTATTGGGGATTCGGTCTTAAGAAGAGTCTTCCCGGCCACTCAAGAACCCGGAGTGGGGGTACTTGGGCCAAACTGGGAAGGACCATATGAAATTGAGGACGAGAACGGCTCTGGAACCTATAAGCTAAAAAAGGATGGACGGAACCATTGTGCCAAGGGCTTGGAACGCCAATCATCTCCGGAAGTATTACCAATAGTCCAAATATGTAAACTTAGATTTTGTTTAAAGAATTTTGTACCGTCAAAGTGTATGCAACCTCAATTTTAGATAAAACTGAGTGCCTTAAAAACAAAGTTTTCATGCCACTCAGGGGGGTACTAAGGCATACCACACAGACAGATGTAAAACAGGTCGAAAGTAAAAACAAAGTCAAAAAGAATACGTATCAAAGTAAACATATGTATTTAAAACATCCTGACCCAAAGGGCAGGTCCAAAAAAAAAAATATATGTAACATACAAAGGGCCTGGGGGCGGACCATAATAATTGTCTCCACTTAGAAAATAAACAGCTAAATAATTAAGATTGTCTCAAAGAAAAGAAAAATGGCTGTAAATAATAATAAGAAAAAGAAGAGATATGATAACAAAGAAATGGGTTGGACTCAGCAGCCTAATCAATGCGAGGAGGAAGACGAGGGCCCCGACGTGCTTCAAGCATAGCATCAAGCCTTTTCTTCTTCTCCCGGAATTTGGCAAGAGCCTCTTCAAGCTTGGGATAGAAGTCAAGCTTAATACTTTGACCATTTGACTGCCAGGCCATGTAGACACCGTCGTCGAAGCACTTAACGCACTGCTTGCAGGAGACGGGGGTTATGAGCTCATCTCTTTTAGCCTTCTTCAAGGCCTGGTCTCTGAAGTCTCTCAGCTCCTTCAACTCCACTGTCAAGTTGGCCTTAGACTGTAAGTCCGCATGGTGCAACTCCTCTAAGGACTTCACCTTAGCAGCCATTTCATCCATGGCTTCCCTGGCCTCCCGAAGCTCGCGCCTAGCCATAGCCACGGCCTCACCCTCCGCCTTGAGCGCCTCCTGGTGCCTTGCCTCCACTTCGGCCTCTCTCTGCTTGGCCTCCTCTCGAAGCTTTGCCTCCGCAAGGGCCTCCCTCCGTTGAGCCTCCTCTTGGAATGCCCGCCTTTCGGCAGACAAGTCCCGAAGGATTCTCATGGCCTCGTCTATGCCCTCGAATTCGAACATGACTAAGCCATGGTCAATCAAAGTCTTGGAGAGGCGGCCGGTCTCAGCAGTAATTTGAAAAAAGCGGCAAGTGTGAGATCAGATGCCTTAGACAAAATATTAAGAGATGGAGTAAATTACGAAGTACTCACCGCGGCCATGGCAGAGCTTATGTCTTGGACCTGGTAGATAGAGTTCAGGGAGGCGCAAGCAGCATATCTCTTAGGTGGGAATTGCGTCAGATGGGAGACAAACTAGCTAGTCATCTCCGAGGCAAACGGAGCCAAGGTGGGCCCAACGAAGTGATTGAACCAGTCCTTCAACGAATCCATGTTCAAGTCCCACGGATTCCGAAAGGCTTCCTCCTGGAGAGTATTTTGTTGCTCCTTCCAAAGGATCTTCTTCAGGGCCTCCACCTCAGCATGCCCCCGACTGTACTCGTCAAGGGCGTAATTGTGTTTGGCCACTCGGAGATTCTGCCTCTCCTCGTCCGCAGGAACCGGCGTCAACACTATGCCGTGAGGCACAGTGTATTCCTCCACCTTAGAAGGAATCCCAGAGTCATGGCTCGGGGCCGGAGTGTCCACCCTGTGGGTCCGCTTAGAGGACTCCACCTCCACCATCTTGCCCTTTCGCTTACGCTCAAGGGCAACCGAGTCCTCTTCTTCACCTTTTTCAACTTTCTCCTCCTCATCCACCAAGACGATGGTGCCTGAAGGGGCATTGGAGAAGGACCTCCCGGGAGTGACCAACTGAGAAGCAGCCGGAGGTGGGGAAGCATCAGGACTGTAGGCTTCAGCAAGAGTTGCCAAGAGTTCATCCATGGGCCTGGCTGCTGCAACAAAGAAAATAAGTAAAGTGTCAGGACATTCACGAGACAGCATACACTTAGCAGAAAAACAATAAAACTAGTCCTACCTCGACTCTCTAATTCGGCCCTAGTAAAGTCTCGAATCATGGCGCTGGCCTCATCATCCCCGAGATAACTGTCTGAGGGAAGAAACCAGCTGGAAGATACGTAGGCTGAATGATCCAAAGGAATAGGCACCGGAGGTCTGGAACCCATCCGGGACCGACCTAAATAATGGCCTAAGTGGGAAAAGTAGTACTCCTTGGCATGATCCCCCCACCGGGTAGAAGGCATTTTAAACCTACGGAGACGCTCATCGAACCCTATGGGCCTAAGACGGGAATACTCACGAACGGGAGGAACATAATGTATTGATAAAGGGGACTTACCAAAACCCGAAGTGCTGGCATCGGGAGCCCCAGTATTTGGGACTGAGACCACGGGCTTGGGCCTACGGGTCCTCTGCTCTGGCGGGGCCTCCAGGCGCAAATCCCTCCCCGCGGCTGCTTGGGCCTTCATATAAGCCAGCTCATGTTCCCTCTTGAAGAGGTACTTCTGGTACTTGTCCTCCGCCATGGCAATGATGTCATCCCAAAACACCTTCTCTGCGGCCGGAGCCCTCACGTTCAGGCAGATGACTTTGGAGAGATTGAAGTCATCCACCGACTGGTGCCCCAGGATCAACTTGGCCTTCCGACAATGCTCTTTCGTGACCAACTCCCCGACATCAAGGGCCTTCTTATCGTACGTGGCGAAGGTCTTGGCCCGTTGAAGAAATATTTGGGTAGGCTCGGTCCGCATGTAAGGAGGGATCCTAACCCACTCCGTGAGAAGCTCCGGGCGATCCACGGCCTGGAAACCGGAGGAGAAGAAGAAGCGGTGACGATATTCCTTCATGTGCTTCTGCTGGTTGTAAGGGACCGGGCCCTCATTCAAAGGATGGGCCCGGAGGCCGTAAAAACTGTCTTTAAGTTTATCTCCCTTTTTAGGGATGGAAACGAGTTCATAAAAGTACAAAATTTCTGCCGGACTGGGCGAGCCCTAGCTCCGGGCAGCATAAAAAATAAACAAGCCTGAAAGCAGGCGGTAAGCTTGAGGAATAAGTTGGTATGGTGCAAGGCCGACAAATACAAGGAAGTTAATAAAATAATCTTGGAGAGGAAGCATGGCCCCGACCATCAGGTGTGTCTGGCTCCAGGCTCCGAAGCCCCCATAGTTATGGTTGGGCGTCTCCTCGTCCCGAGGCAGCTGGTGGTAGGTCTTGGAGGTAGAGGGTTTGATGCCTGACACCACCACGATCTTCTCCAGCTGGTGAGTGCAGGTCAAGGTAGAGCGAAGCTCAGCCGCTTCCCACCCGTTGGCGCGGGACTTGTATCCTTCTTGGGCCATAGGACCCTGCATGACCTCCTCCAGGGTGGCCAAACGCTTTTCTCCTTTCTTTGAAGACTTAGAACCAGAGGCAGAAGTAGATATTTTTGGTCTTGAAAAAGATTGAAAAAATCCAGCAGTTAGGCCCCAAACCAAACCCTAATTCAAAAAGGGAATGGGGGTCCTCTAACCGCTGGAAAGAGGCCCATTCCGGACACTTTCCAAAAAAGAGAGCCTCAAAAGGTTTTCCTTGACAAGAGTCAGGTGCAAGAATCCCACGGATAGTGACATTGCAAAAAAGTAAAGAGAGAAAAGGAAAAAAGGGTAAAATCGAAAAGACGAGGTCTGCTCTAAACCCTAAAGTGTCATTACATGGGACGAAGATGGTTCCTCGACAAAAGCATAGTGAAAAGAAGTAATCTAAACGCAAAAGAGGAGGAATCTAACACATCATACAGGAACTCAAACAAAAATATTCCCAGAAGTTCAAACATCCAACCCAGAAATCATAAAATGTGCTATATAAACAAACAGTAAGCAAGAGTACTAGACATGAAGAACTTACATGAAGTGTGGAGACTGGATATTGGTGTTGATCGCCGGTAAAATGTAGACTGACAACGGCGAAGGAATAAGAGCAGGAAATCTATGGTGTTTGAAGTTTCTTTTTGTTGGAATTTATTTTACTAGGATCTTAGATCTACTCACAAGTATGTTTATTAACACCCTAAATATGAACTTTCTAAAACGATGAAATAAACACATATAAAGTTTAGGAAACCTTACATTGGGTGCAGCGGAACATAATGAATCCTTCCGTTCAGATATCTAGCCCTTGATTCCTTTCTGTAGCAGAGCATTATCAATATCTGAACCTGGATCTCTTTCTCTGAATCTTTGATGCTGAAACTCCTTCTTGCTGAAAGTCTTTCTTCACGATCTTCCTCACTATGATTGAGGTATCACTTGCTGTGTGTGGGCACTACTCTTACACTAAGGATTTCGAAATCTCAATGAGGAAGAGAGAGAGAGTGGGTTCGACCAAAGATAGGGAGAGAGAAGGCTCAGGTTTTTCTCTGAAGGAAAAATAGAAAATTTAAGTGTCAATTTCCTGAAGCCTTCACTATCTATTTATAGCATTCCACTAGGGTTAGGTTTGAATTATTTGGCATTACAATAATGAAAATATCAGAGGTAAATTCCTATAAAAGTGGTCGGCCCTATACATGTGGATTTGGGCCTCACTTTTTGCAATTTTGCAGTTTTATCTTTTCTGCATCTGATTTTCTCAAAAACGCTAATTTTCAAATTCAACCATTTAAATGTCAATTCTAACTATTTAATAACTATAAATAATTATTAAATAATATTGTCATTTATCATATTTATTAATTGAACCATACAAAGTATCATAATTAACAAATATACCCCTAAAACTCTTTCTTTACAATTTCGCCCTTACTTAGTGAAAAAATTCACAAATAGACATAGTCTAATTTGAGAATTATAATTGATTAATCAAAACCAATTACATGAGTCTTACAAGCAATATTATCTCAACTAGTGCGGGGACCATGGGTCTATATAACCGAGCTTTCAATAAGTAGATCAAGAATTTATAACTAAAATTCACTAACTTATTAATTCTTCGTTGAATCCACGCATAGAACTTAGAATTGCACTCTCAGTTATATAGAATGCTCTATATGTTCCACCATATAGACGCATCATTAGTTATCCATTGTTATAATCCTAATGTGATCAATGATCCTCTATATGAATGATCTACAGTGTAAAGGGATTAAATTACCGTTACACCCTACAATGTATTTATTCCTTAAAACACTTGACCCCGTATAAATGATATTTCAGCTTATGTGAAATGAGTACTCCACCATTTATGTTCGTTTGGTCAAGCTCGAAGGAGATCATCCTTTGCTTACTATTCGCCAGATAGAAGGTATAGATTCCATGTTTATGCTAGCGCTCCCACTCAATTGCACTACCGTGTTCCCAAAATGTACGTATCACCCTGACCTAAAAGTAGGCTTAACTAACAAATCAAAGAACACGAATAGCCTTTCAAGATTGAGCCTAATCATAACAGGATTAAGAACATTTGATCTAGGATCAACTAGGCGATATTGACTTGAATAGATATAACGGTAAGTTTAATTAAATCTAAGTCAAAGTTCAATATCGGTCCCTTCCGATGCATACTCCATGCGTCCAACCTGAGCTTTACTTTAACCAATATTCTGGAAAGAACATAGTATTTCTCCAAATACAAGTAAACTCTTGTTGTAGATTATCATATCAGTAAAACCATGTGTCTGATAAATCTAGGAAACTTTATTCACATAGTCATGTTTACTTTCCAATGTGTTGAAGGCACAATAAACAGGATCAAGTATGTGAAAAGGGTTTCAGATGAATTTATACATTATGTACATATAATCATGAAATAAATCATGTGAACCATGCAACATTAAATGTTATTTCTGATCTATATTAATAAGTAAATCTGATTATATTGAAATGAGTTTTATTTAAGGCATAAAACCCAACACTTTTCTCTCTGGAAAACTTTGAAGAAATTTGGTGAAATGCTGAAAGTAACCAAATGAAAAAAGAAGGCTGGCTTTTATAGGCCAGAACCTGCGTGAGACAGCTGTGATCAGCCACCATCGAATGGTTAGGATGACGATCGATTCGAATTCTACAGATCCAACGGTTGGATTGAATCGTCATCAAGGCGGTAGAAAACGTTTGAGTACCCGTCTGACACCCATTTAATGCGCCATATCAATAAATGGACAAGAAACAAATCGATGCCTGCAAAAAGCAAATAACTGCAGTAATGATGGTCATTAATACACCACCACGCGCCCAAAGCACGTGCCAGGAAGCTGATAAGGCAACCGGAAGCATCTAAGCAAGCCTTGTTCACTTCATTACTAAACAAGGCTTGGGGGGTAAATGTTGCCCCTGCTTTTGCCCAAAATACGTGGACCAACCGCAGGATGACACGTAGATGGGAAGGGTTTAGCGTTTGAATAAATCAGCTAAGTCTCCTTAAGCGCAGGATTGACCTTAGACGTGCCTCCCGGAGAAGGCATGTAAGTCTCACATGCTCCCGGAGAGCAAGGCTACAACAAAGCATCTCCGGGAGGTGTCAGATCCTATCTGAGCAGTCACCTCGCATTTAATGCCACATGGGAAGAGGCGTATTGGAACTGTCATACGTCTTAAAGTCTGACAGCACAACCCCCTCTCTGTAGCTACTATGCTATGATTAATGAGCCTAGTGACGGCTACTTTATGAGGACTCACATCAGTAAAAAAGGATAAAGGACTACACCCATAAAACCCCTACAGAAGCTAGGGATTAGACCATGCATTACCTATGATATGTTTATTGGGAATGTGTGGCTTTACTGATAGTTACAGAAATACATGTACCTTAATTCTAGGGATCACCCCACAAAAACACTATATATACCCCCAAACTCATTAAAGAGGGGTCGAAAATTCTGGGTTTCACAAGAACTAGAAGAGGAAAAATCTACCAAGAACATTCTCTGTAATAAATACTATCATAAATACACAGACTCGTGGACTAAGGCTCATTAACGCCCCAACCACGTAAAAATCCCTCTCTTAAATTCCTTATAGCTCTTTTAATTATTATTATATTGGTTGCCAAAAACCTCAGTCAACAAAAATAAAAAAACATTCATAAAAAAAAAAAAAAAAAAAAAAAGAGTTATGTGAATGAATAGGCAAATAAAATATAACTAAAAATAGAAAAAATAAGAAAAATATAACTAGAAATAGATAAATTTTAAAAAATTATAAAATAAAAAAATAACAATACTAAAATAATAAAATACCATGTCACCTATCCCAACAACACAACTATAGAAATGTCATGTTATTCACTCTAACAATACAATTATATAAATATATAGACAGATAGATTAATTTATTTTTATATAAATATTAATTTATTGTAAATCTACCTATATATATATAAAAAAAATATATGTATACCTCAAATTGAAATAGATGAATTCCATAACTATTTTTCTTTGATAAGAAAAAGGGTAGGGTTTTTAACGTAAAACTTAAAACTTTTTTTTAGAAAAATAAACTAATTAAATGTGAAATGAAAGAGGCTAAAAAATTTATTTTTTAATGGGAGTTATGAGAATGAAAAGTTACAAAAATATTTTAATTAAATAATACTAAACATTAACAAAAATTTAAAAAAGTGCAATTAAAAAGAATGAAAAAGTAGAAAAATGGAAGGAAAGCTTATAAAAAAGGAATAATTACATAAGGCACTATTTTTTGTAAAATATTTACATTTTTACGTTCAAAGAATGTTTTTTTTTACATTTTTACGGTTTTCCAAAAAATAACATGAAAACAACATAAAATCAACAAGAAAACAACATAAAAGTAACATCAAAATAACAACAAAAAAATAACAAAAAGTTAACAACAAATGAACAAAATTTCAACATAAAATGATCGTATTATAAAATCAGAAAAATCGCAAAAATGTTTAAAATTCCGTGAAACTGTATTTTTGTTGTTTTTTTTGTTGTTTTTGTGCATTTGTGAAATTAACCCAATAAAAAAAATGTCATGTCATCTATTCTAACAACACTAAATTTATAGACATATAATTTTTTTAGAGAGAAAAATATTTTTTTTAAAAAAATGACATAAAATAGAATTTAAGGAATATTATTTGATGAGGTTTTGAGAATTTCTATTGATTTTTATTTAAGTAACATGGTTTGTTAAGTTTTGCATAAATATATAAAAAAAAATATTTGGAAACTTTAGTAATTCAACCTATCGACCATTTTCATAAATATAAAATAATAATTGGTAAGTAAATATTGCTAATAAGCACTATTATATATAATTTATTTAAATTTTTGTAATTTCAAGAATAAACATATATAAGAGTAGTGAATGTAACCTATGATATATCAAGCTTATAACAAAAAGTTGATGACTATTGATTAGCCTAAAATATTGAAATTAATAATAATTATTTATAATTAAATTAAAAAAATATATATAAGTGTATATTAATTAATAAAAATATATAGAAAAATATACATATATATATATGTAGAATCTATAACTTATATAAAAATAAGAATGACTTTTTGAGCTTTCACTAATTGAATTACACAATTAGTCTTCACTGTATATTCAATTATAAAAAAAATTAAACTAGGCAATTGAAACATGCACACTAGGTACTTACTTCTTTTTCTTCTAAATTAAGCTTCCCCCTAATTAACATTTTATCTTTTGTGAATATTTGTGAAAATAATCATTTTATCTTATGTTTTTTTTTTGTTGCTATCAATAAGTATAGTTTCAAATAAATAATGCTTCTTTATTTTTTTAAGTTAAATTTGCTAATAATTATTATTTATATAACCATGCCTATATATTAATAAGCATACAATATAATAAAAGAGAATTATGTGTATGTTATAAATATTAATAATTATTTGGATGTTCAAATCTTTTATTTATTACCATTAATTGTAATCAATATTCCTCTTTTTCTTTGTTTCCTTTTTTCTTAGTTTCTTAATATATGACTCTTGTATTTGTATAAATAGGGGTTCACCCAATTGGAATAAACAGTTGAGAAATTCTCATTCACTTTCTCTTTCTCTCTTCTTCTTCTTCTTCTTTTCTTCTTACTTATTTTATATTATTCTATATTATTTTATAACACGTTATCAGCATGAGTCTCTGGCCAAGCTTCAAGCATGAGTCTCTGCCCAAGTCCCAATGTAAGTATCTTGTTAAAGTTCTTGAATTGTTTTAAAGTCAAAATACACTAAATATATATTTATATATATATATATACTGATTTAACTGAAACAATTTCAAGAATCATTTGATTTCTTTTTTCTTTTTATCTATATATCTATATATTATAAATGTATGTATATGTTTTTATATATTTATTATTGATTTCATCTATATATATTATGTTCTTATCATTCATAATATTTACAATATATGTGTGCCTATAATATGATAGAGAAAATCTATATAAATTATACATATATCCAGAAGATTATGTATCCTCGATAAAATATTGCGTATATACTGAAGATTATGCATCCTCGATAAAATATTGCATATATCCTGAAGATTATGCATCCTCGATAAAATATTGCATATATCCTGATGATTATGCGTCCTCAATAAAATCTTGCATATATCCTGAAGATTATGCAAACGTAATATTCATTATATAGTTGATGGATATATTGTTGGGTTTTATGCCCTAAATAAAACTCATTTCAATATAATCAGATTTACTTATTAATATAGATCAGAAATAACATTTAATGTTGCATGGTTCACATGATTTATTTCATGATTATATGTACATAATGTATAAATTCATCTGAAACCCTTTTCACATACTTGATCATGCTTATTGTGTCGTCAACACATTGGAAAGTAAACATGACTATGTGAATAAAGTTTCCTAGATTTATCAGACACGGGGTTTTGCGATATGATAATCTACAACAAGAGTTTACTTGCATTTGGAGAAGTGCTATGTTCTTTCCAGAGCATTGGTTAAAGTAAAGCTCAGGTTGGATGCATGGAGTATGCATCGGAAGGGACCGATATTGAACTTTGACTTAGATTTAATTAAACTTACCGTAAAATCTATTCAAGTCAATATCGCCTAGTTGATCCTAGATCAAATGATCTTAATCCTGATATGATTAGGCTCAATCTTGAAAGGCTATTCGTGTTCTTTGATTTGTTAGTTAAGCCTACTTTTAGGTCAGGGTGATACGTACATTTTGGGAACACGGTAGTGCAATTGAGTGGGAGCGCTAGCATAAACATGGAATCTATAGCTTCTATCTGGCGAATAGTAAGCAAAGGATGATCTCCTTCGAGCTTGACCAAACGAACATAAATGGTGGAGTACTCATTTCACATAAGCTGAACTATCATTTATACGGGGTCAAGTGTTTTAAGGAATAAATTCATTGTAGGGTGTAACGGTAATTTAATCCCTTTACAGTGTAGATCATTCATATAGAGGATCATTGATCACATTAGGATTATAACAATGGATAACTAATGATGTGTCTATATGGTGGAACATATAGAGCATTCTATATACTGAGAGTGCAATTCTAAGTTCTATGCGTGGATTCAACGAAGAATTAATAAGTTAGTGAATTTTAGTGCTAAATTCTTGATCTACTTATTGGAAGCTCGGTTATATAGACCCATGGTCCCCCCACTAGTTGAGATAATATTGCTTGTAAGACTCATGTAATTGGTTTTGATTAATCAATTATAATTCTCAAATTAGACTATGTCTATTTGTGAATTTTTCACTAAGTAAGGGCGAAATTGTAAAGAAAGAGTTAATAGGGGCATATTTGTTAATTATGATACTTTGTATGGTTCAATTAATAAATATGATAAATGACAATATTATTTAATAATTATTTATAGTTATTAAATAGTTAGAATTGACATTTAAATGGTTGAATTAGAAAATTGGCGTTTTTGAGAAAATCAGATGCAGAAAAGATAAAACTGCAAAATTGCAAAAAGTGAGGCCCAAATCCACTAGTATAGGGCCTGCCACTTTTGTAGGAAATTTAAACTGATATTTTCATTATTTTAATGCCAAATAATTCAAACCTAACCCTAGTGAAATGCTATAAATAGATAGTGAAGGCTTCAGGAAAATTACACTTAAATTTTCTATTTTTCCTTCAGAGAAAAACCTCAGCCTTTCTCTCTCCCTATCTTTAGCTGCCATTTCTTCTTTCTCTTCCCTCTTGAATTTCGAAATCTTAGTGATTAGAGTAGTGCCCACACACAGCAAGTGATACCTCAATCATAGTGAGGAAGATCGTGAAGAAAGACTTTCAGCAAGAAGGAGTTTCAGCATCAAAGATTCAGAGAAAGAGATCCAGGTTCAGATATTGATAATGCTCTGCTACAGAAAGGAATCAAGGGCTAGATATCTGAACGGAAGAAGTCATATTATTCCGCTGCACCCAATGTAAGGTTTCTTTAACTTTATATGTGTTTAATTTATCGTTTTAGAAAGTTCATATTTAGGATGTTAATAAACATACTTGTGAGTAGATCTAAGATCCTGGTAAAATAATTTCCAACAACTGGCCTCAGAGCCATGGTAATTGATTTACTTGCAAGAAATTTGGACTTTAAAACGATTGTTTGTATGTTCTTTGGATGGTATCATGTTGTATTGAGTGTTATTTGATGATTGATTGATGTTTGTGAAATTTTCGTGAAAAATAATTGCGATTTTATCTCTGGAATTATTTTTATTGGATAGTATGGAAAAAATTAAGCAAGTTAGCCTTTTACAGAACTTAATTTGGATTTTATTTGAATTAGTTATGATTTTTTGAAGATTTGGAAAAATCGAACATGCTTTTTTTTTTTTCTACGATCATAATCTGTCCGTACAGTTTCGAATTTTTTTGTTTTTCTTCGATTTTTCATGCTTTTTCATGGAATTAACTTCCAATTTTTGTATAGTTTTGTATTTATACTATTACTATTCCTAATTCAATTCTAATTATCATTTTGAATTAATTTAATATTTTTTAAATTTAATTCAAGATATTAGTGTAATTTGAATTTGAATAGAATTAGTATCTATCTTCTTGCTTAAAAATCAATCTTATTTTTAAATTTGATTATATCTTATTTTTTTTTTAAATTTAAGGTCAGATTTTATAAGATATTTATAAAATCTTTTAAGATATTTTTAAGATATCTTATCTTTTAAGATATTTTTAATTATATCTTATCTTTTAAGATTTTTTTTTAAAAATTAAATCTTTTTAGATATTTTGACCTTATTTAAATTTAAAATAAGATATTTATAATCATGTAATTTTAAATAGATGTAAGATATTTTGCTAACTTTTAAATTTTGTTATTTTATTTATTTAAATTAAATTTAAAATCTGAAAAGATATTTATTTATCTTTTCTAATTTTTTATTTAATTTTTATTTATAAAATATATAATGAAAGAGATGAATACATATTTATATATATGTTATTGTATTCTTTGAGGACAATGAAAAGTAATCTAATATCGATATAGATTTTGACAAACATTTCCTGAAGTAAATGTTTTATATTTGTCGAAAAAAATGATTGTATTTATGTGAATACAACTAAATAATCATTAAAAATGATTATTATTGATGCAATTTTATAGTGGGTTTTGAATACCTAAAAAGAATGTTAAGAAAATTGCATTGAAACATCAAAGTATAAGAATAACAATGAGCATGACTTATGTTATTTAAATACATGAGGCATGTATTTATTGTTCATCATTCAGTGAATGATACGAATTGAATTCAATAACTTCTAAAGATTGTTCGTATTCTATAAATTAGTCATGTTATTATACATTGTTATTACTTGCAATATTTATATTGGAAATTATTGCATGTGACATACATTAAAGATCAAACTTTGCATATATCTTGGAGACTATGCAAAAACTGCATTCATATATTCTTTGAAATATCGTAAAAGAAATTGCTGAATAATTTCTTATATTTTTATGGATGAACAAATAATAAATTTTTAAGAAATTTATAATAATGTTCTACTTGTTCAACGTCATTCCCTGAAGTGAATGCAATATTATTTACTACTCATATATTTCTAGAAGAAAGTGGAAACAACTAAAAGATGAGATACCACACACAATCAAAGTGCATGAAATTTATATATCATGTGTGGAATTGAATAATAGTAGTCGCGTACCTGTAGTACGGACACACTTATAATCAAGATAAAAGTATATTTGATTATTGAATAGAATGTGAATTGTACAAATTTATTGTACATTTAGAATATTTAAATATCATTCCCTGAAGAGAACGAATAGACATGAAATTCTATTTCAAAGAATATAGATTTCACATATATTGGTAATGCCAGAAGCAAATTAATATATACATATTTTATTATTTCTTGAAATCAATAGTTTCAAATTATTGCTGGTACATGATATGTATATATATAGTTACTATTTAATTCAGTTTGCATATTCCCAAAAGTGGATATATAATTTACTAATATTTGTTAGTGATCCAATATAATCAAAGTAATAAAGAATCACAAAATGATTATTTGAAAAGCTTCCTGAAGAAGTCTTACATACACTATTTGCTACTTGGAGTAGTAAAATATCTTTGTATGTACCTAGATGTATAACTTTTATCTAGTTATGAAAGTGATAAGAAATAACTTATTATATGTACTGGTTGTACATTTAAATATATAATATATCAAGTCATGATAATTAGACTGATGAATAGTCTATTAATAAATTAGACGACTTGTTAAAAAGATACCAGGAAAAATGAATGATATATTGAGGTTATATCTATTTGACCATTACAATAACATGATGAAGTTTTCATGTTTCTTTTAAATTATACACATCATTGAATTGATGATAGTGATTCTTGAAGAAATATAAAGTTTGATAAACATAATAGTGACTCCTGAAGAGTGCATATGTTTTGGAGAATAATATAATTATGTTATTCGTGTATATAAAAATGAAACTTGTAATGAATTTACATTACTTTTTGAAAGTTTCATTGAAATACAAATTATAGTGAACCTGAAGTTCATGAATTGAATTATTTTGACATGATCAATCATATGCAATAAATTGTCAAAGAATTTGACTAAATTTTGTTGAAGAACCAGAAGATTCTTCTCATTGTTAATTTATAAGGCTCAAAAGAAGAATGTCCATACATTTGCACATAAAAAATATTTAAATTATATTTCTTTAACAATCTTGAGCCATTATTAGATTTTTATTGCATAGTTTCTTATCGATGTGATAAGATTATATGATCATGCATTTACAAAATGTGTAAATTTATGTATTTCTAATTATACACGTATGACTCATTCTTAGAAATGAATTAAGTTCATAAGGATTGAACTTGAAATTGAAGTTTATTGAACCTGAAGTTCAATGTCATATAGTATATATGAGTTTAAATAGATATTGATTCATTGTGATATATTAAAATCCCTACAGGTGTATTAATATTATTAGATATCACAATTTTTAAAAATTCTCTCAATCAAGGGGAGAGAAGCAGTTAGGATCGATGATAATTTTTGAAAAATGATCCTTGCACAAAGTATATAAGAATGATATAGTTCAAAATGATATATACCAACTGCAAATCAATATTATTCAAAGTTGAGTTAGAATGAGTTGAAAACGCCTGAAGCGTAAATGAACAATATAGAAATTATTAGTAAATGTTCATTTGCTTTGCCCTGAAGTTGTTAAACCTAGAGGTACCCATGGAGATACCTTAATGTTATAAAGTATTGATGATTTAAAAATGATGACTGTGATGGAAACGGTACTCTAGAAGAGACTCCCAAGAGAAGTTAGGCATAACACATTTGATCATAATTGAATCCCTGAAGTGATTCTATATAGGTACCTATAAATGATAAACATATTTGAAAAATATGTAATTTAAAGAGATCTCTATAAGTTATGTCAATATGGGAGAAAATTTCATATAATTTTTGTCGACAATAGAAGTTGAATGTTTGCATATGCGATAAACTAACATGAGATAGCAAGGATCATGGTAGTAGATTTGTCGAGAATCATCGACATACATTTTGTTTTTGGCCAAAATATTAAGACCTGTAGGGTGTGCAAATAAATATTTCTAATGAAAAATTTGCATATATGTATTTGTACATAATGAATTATTGTACAAATTTTGCATAGACATGAGATTGATTGAAGTAAGACTTAAATATTGAGAAAATATAATCATGATTTGATTATAGCTTGGAATATATTTTATGAGGATTTATAAGCGTCACATAAATGTTGCAACAAAATGTTATTTATTTGGAGCTCCTAATATAGTGAGAATTAGAAATAAGCCTTATCTAAAAATTCTGGAAGAATTTAATACATGTCTTAAGTTATATAAATTCAAAGTCTCGCGCGCTATATGACAAAGATCTTTGTATGAAATAAAGACATATAAGCAAATTATTGTTTAAAAAAATACGTATGGTTGTCTATGCAGTATAAATTCATAAATTATACATTGTGATAGATTCTTGAAGAGTTTTTGAAGAAAAAACTTTTATTTCTTTTGTATATCGAGAAATATTAAATGTATAAAGTTTGTTCATTAGTAGTGAAGTCCTGAAGTACTTCATATGCATCAAGAATTATAGATATATGATCATTTGATATGAAAATTAAGATCATAAAACAAAATGGAACAAATATATGGACATGGAGTACCATCATTGTCGCAAATGAAAATTTATATTATCATTAATGTGTTATGTTCATATCTACTTGAAATTTTAAATTTTAGTATGAACAAAGTTGTATACACACATGAATGATACAATTAGTTGGATAAAGATTAATGTTCCACGAACCCCTCATCTATAATTTAGAAGTCCATACATACTCTGGAAGAGTTATAGAAAATATATGATCAAAGATTGTATATGGTGATATTTTAAAAGTAATAACAATAATCTTATGAGATATATTATCACCAAAAGAGTTATGGACCATATGTGCATGAGTGGGAGACATATTCATGTTGCACTCTTTTCCCTTAGTTCAGGTTTTGTCCCACTGGGTTTTCCTGGCAAGGTTTTTAACGAGAAAACTTGCAAATAGTTATGAATATGAAATATATATTGTACTCTTTTTTCCTTAGCTCAGATTTTATCCCACTGGATTTTTCTGACAAGGTGTTTAAAGAGACAACTTTAAATCATATTAACATACTTGCATTTTGTGAAGCAAGTAGAGAATGTGTGGGAGTGAGATCATTGACATAGCATATTCGGGAAATATATGGATTGCACTCAATAAAGAAGTATCAACCCAAGAAATTCTCTATGGATAATACTGCTTGCATCGCTCAACTAATAGGAGGGTACATTGAAGGAGATAGAATTAAAAACACATTTCACCAAATTCTTCTTTATACGTTTCAAGAAGATGCATATTGGTGTTCAACAAATTCAATCAAGTGTCAATCTTGCAAACTTATTCACAAAGTTATTACCAACATCAACATTTAAGAAGACGGCAAACAAGATCGAAATTCGTTGATTAGAAGATCTCCACGAATGCCTAAATGAGGGGGAGTTAGTTTACACTATACTCTTTTCCTTTTGATCAAGTTTTCAGCAAGATTTTTAATAAGTCAGTTATTATGGACATCCAAGGGAGAGTGTTATAAATATTAATAATTATGTGGATGTCCAAATCTTTTATTTATTACCATTAATTATAATCAATATTCCTCTTTTTGTTTGTTTCCCCTTTTCTTAGTTTCTTAATACACTAGAACATCTATTCAAGAATATACTTGGGACCGAGTAAATTATATTCTAATCGGGAGGTTATAACTAAATAGAGTTACACTAGAAAAAAAAAAAAACTAAAAAAATATCAATGTAACAATAATAACAATAAATAATCATTAATACTATATCATAATAGAAATATTTTAGAGTAAATATAATTTCATACATGTATTATAATTTAAAATAAAATTATTAATTTTACATAAATAAATTTACAAAATACATTTATATATTTTATTAAGATGTAATTATTCTTATATAGAGGTTTACTTTGTTAATACGGGACTTAAAAAATGTATAACTAATTATAATTTAGAGGTTATTCTTATTTATAACTGGTCAAATCGGGACTTGATTTTTTTATAACAAATTAGAGGTTATTCTTGAATATAGTATTCTTAAATAGAGATTCTACTGTATATGACTCTTGTATTTATATAAATAGGGGTTCACCCCATTGGAATAAACAACTGAGAAATTCTCATTCACTTTCTCTTTCTCTCTTCTTCTTCTTCTTTTCTTCTTACATATTTTCTATTATTCTATATTATTTTGTAACAGTGTATACATAATTAAATTGATATAATATATATTTTGTGATTTATGAGTATTTTTTTTTAAAAAAATAAAAAAAACCATATATTCCCTTTTAGTATTAGAAATATTATTAAATTTTAAAAATAATACTATATCATTAACTAAAAAAAGTAAGACTAAAAATAATTTTTTAATATCAATAACTAATAATTACTATTTTAAAAAGTAATATTATTTTTGTATTCCTTTAAAAAAATAAAAAATTACTTTGTAATATTTTATTTAACATCACATTCAATTAATAATTAATAATTCTTTTTTCTACAAAATAACTTAAATTGTGTAATTTTAAATACTTACTTTTTAAAAATAATTAAATATTTTTCTAGCAACAAATAATCAAATAATATTTTAATCCCTAAAAAATGATTTATCTATAATTTTTTAAATAAAAAAAAAAAGAAAACTTATTTTTAAAAAAATAACGACTTAGAATAGTCACAAAAAAAAAAAAGTTCCATATGTTGAGGCTGCAACTTAAGAAAGTCACAGTGCAACCTTCTATATTTTGTGATAAAGTATGTTGTAAGTTGGGATGCTGATTTTCAAATTTTAAATGTAATTATAAAGGGAAATTTTAAAAAAGATTTAGTATTATTATTTCTAAAACAACTTCTTATATGTTTTCTGGAGATAAAAATTTAGAATGATATAGATAATTAATCATCAACATTTAAGTTTTTTCTTCTTTTTAACTCTATTCAAACCACATTATTAAAAGTTACAAAAAAAATATTTTTTCTTTATTATTATTTTATTTTTAAATAAAATAAATAAATTTTTAAATTTTATGAACATATCAATAATAATATACAATTAACTTTTATGGTACACCCTTTACAGAAAATATAATTATTTTTAAATTGATATTGTCCCTACTATTTCAACATCCATAATAATATACTAGGAGCTTTTATGGTGCACCCTCTACAACCTGTTGCACATGTGCCTCTTTTATTTTATATGCATGTGAAATATAATATTTGAATCCTATTTTTTGTATTGGCAATTATTCTCATTCTCTTAAAATGTATTAAATAATTACAACACACAAGTCTTAAATAACTAGAATAAATATCATCATATATATATAAAACTAAGATTATAATCATTTGAATATCATAAAAAAAAAAAATACATCAGTATGCCCAATTTTGAGTGTGGTGCATCGTAAAAAAAACTCATTGATTTGTATGTACACTGCCTAAAACTTTTGAAAAGAAAAACTTAAATTCAAAATAAAGAATACAACTTCCATTTGGGTTCTATTTAAATAGAATAATTAGTATTTTTATCATTATATGGATGATTAAAAATTTCTCCTTACATAATCATAATCTTTATATTAGATTTTACTTATTTTTACTATTAAAATATCGAATAATTAGGATTTTTGTCTTGAACTATAATTATTATCATATTATGTCTCTTTATATATATTTTTTAATCTTTGTATTAATTCTTAATTTAAGTTCACTTACACAAATTAAATTTAAGTTTCTTCATATTTACCAATCATATTTATATTCTTTACATACTAAATTGCTATTCTCAAAACATAAGAAATGAAGGTGCAAATTTCTTATCTAAATCAACAATAATATACTTTAGGTTGGATTTTTTTAATTATTAGAAAAAATATTTAATTAATTTTTTTAAGAAGAGGCATAATTTAGTAGTGGTCAATGTTCATGAGAAAAGTAATTAATTTACACTGACACATGAATTGTGAAACGATAAAAAAGAACAAAAGTAACATAATTCTGTAAGGGAAATTTGATTTTCTATACTTACATATACCTAATATTTTATTTCTAAACTAATACATATCATCATTGAAAATATATGACTACTTTATCTAAAACCCAAAAATACCCCTCTCAAATTTTCCATATTTTTTTTAGTGCAAAAACATAAAAAAAAAAATAAAAATTGGTAGTCCGATGGGGTCCGATGGTAGTCCGATGGTGGTCCGATGGTCACCTGATGCTACTTTTGTATGTACAAAAATATAAAAAAAAATGGTAGCAGATTTGGTCCGATGGTAGTCCGATGGGTGGTCCGATGGGTGGCCCGATGGGTGGTCCGATTGTGGCCCGATGGGGTGGCCCGATGGGGTGGCCCGATGGGTAGCCCGATGGGTGGTCCGATGGTGTAAATGGGGGGTATTTTAGGGATATCATAAAAATTGTCATATTTTACAAATATTAGTTATTATTTGTTTAGAAAAACAATTTTAACCAAATGTAAGCATAAAAAATCAAATTTCCCTTCTGTAAATAGAAGAGTTCACAAAATTTTGTCACTATAATATATATTTTGGAGAATACAATTCGATAGCATTATAAATTTCGTAAATAAAATATTAATTATTTTCTTTTAAAATAGTTGTGCTTAAATATTTTTAAGAGCCACACTTCGCATGTGAGATTCGACTAGTATATAAATAAATATATATACCACAAAAACATCACTTGAATATAAAATTTGGAAGAAAAAAAAAATTGAATGAATTTGTATGTTTAAGAACTACACATATAAATTATATGATATGAAGTAATGTTACCTATCAAGCTTGTAGGGATGAGTTCATGATACGGCATCGATTAGCATAATAGATTGAGAAGCATAATCATATAATTATGTATAGTTAAATTAAAATATATAATACGTACATCATACATAATATTACACAAAATAATAATGGTGAGAGTAACACAATCACCATGAGATCCATGTACACACCATCTAAAATCTTTATGTTTTCCTTACCTGTCTTTCTCACAAAAATAATAATATGCTCTTTAAATAGTAAACTATATGTTACTTGCATGTGACTTTTTAAATTCCATAACATATATTATAAAATTCAAATACTTTATAATGATAGCTAATTATATCAAGACATGAATATATTATACAACAAATATTAATAACTATTAATCATGAATATATTTTATAGTAAATATCAATAACTATATCCCACAAAATATGTTATATACAAAGAATATCAAGAGACATATGTTTAAATTCTTACATTATTATATGTTTTATTAGAGAATATGTTTTTATGTTAAATACTATATTATTATTGAATAATAAAAAAAATTGAAAATTTGATTAAAAAAAAAACATAGTAGTAGAAGAATCATAAAAGAAGCGACATCACGGTTCTAAGTTTCTGGAGCGGTTACACTTTTAAAAAAAATTAAAACACCAAAAATATTAATAAAAACAATAATAATTAACAATTCTTAATATATTATCATAATCAAATTATTTTTGAGTAAATATAATTTTAAATAAAATTATTAATTCTAAAAAATCAAGAGTGCATGCGTTTGGTAACACTTTTTTAATAAGATTTTAGTTGTTTAAATTAAAAAAGTGAAAATATTTTCTAAAATTATGTTGTACAAACTATTTTTCATTTTTTCATTTTTTAATTGAGAATCAAAACTTTTAGAACAAAAAAAATGTTATTTTCAAAAATTTTTTAAATGATTTTTCTTCTTAATTAATATTTTCTGACCCAAACCTAGACCTTGGCATTAGGACCCAGACTCTGACCCCGATCCAGACCCCAATCCCGGACCCAAACCTAGGCCCTGTCATTGGATCCGAAGCCCAAACCCAGGCTCGGACCCTAACCCTAACCCTAAACCCATACTCCGACCCCAACCTTAACCATGATCCGAACCCTAGACCGAGATACTGAAGTTGGACCCCGACCCAGACACGAACACGGACTCTGGTCTCAAATCTGGACCTAGACCCCGGACCTAAACTTCGGACCCCAAGCCCGGTCTTGGCCCCGAACCCGAACCCTAGACCCCGAACTAAGACTCCGGATCCTAGCCCCAGTTTTGGCCCTAGACCCAAACCCCGAGCCCGTCCCCAGACCCATAATGCATTGGAGCATAAGTGTAAAATTTAGGCTAACTATACTATTGACTTATTTTTTTAGCCTAATTTAGCCCAAAATTTACACAATTTATTGGAGATAGTCTTAGTATGGTGTTGAGCTCTTATGGTGCCAAATAAAAGACCATTTCCAATGGATAATGTAAATTATTTTGCTAAATTTGGCTCAAAAATAAATCAATTGTATATTTTGCCTAAATTTTACAATTGTGATCTAATGCATAAGAAGTAAAATAAGTTTTATTTTAATAGAGCAGTTTAAAAAAACTAACAAAATTATTAGTTTTTTATTGAAAGTATATAAAATTATAGGGAAAAAACAGAAAAATACAAAAAAGGAAAAAAAATTACAAAAATACTATGGGTCGGCCCATTAAACATTTATACAGTCCACATACAAATATTTACAAAAATACCACATGCACTAAGCCTTCAGCTGTACAGAGCGAATGTTGAAGGTGAACATGCCTCGATCGTTTCAAAACCGCAAAACAACCAAAATGAAACCAAAACGAGAAAAATACAACCATTAATTCTGGCGAAATCAACTGAAAAGAAGACCTGCAATGATCTAAACAGAAAATGACGAAAAAAAAATCAGAAAAACTGTGAAGAAAGTGAAATTACACATTTGTTTTCTGTTTTATTCGATCAAAACAACTCCCCCTAATATCGAAATCCAAATTCATGAAATGTAGATCTATAACAAACAGATCTGGAGCTCCCATGCACTGAATCCAAAACAATATGCTGTGAATTTTTTTTTTAAAAAAAATCTCATGAATAATAGATCTACGTTATATACAGTTGTATTTTGATTGATTACTGGTTTCCAATATGGAATATATTTTTTTTTAAAACACAATAAGAAGAGCAAATTGAATTAAGGTACAACCAGTTACGTATAAGTCTGTTTATTTTTTGTTTTGGTTGCCTTATAGTTGCATTATCGTTTTATGATAGTTTATATATTATGCAGGAATTTAATTTGACGGGAACTCAAAAATAGTAGTTATACATAGTAAATTTTGTGCAAATAGTCGCATATTAATTTTATAATAAAATAACATATGCAAGTAGCAAAAGTATAATAAAACTACAAAACAACTGTTTACAAACTAAAATACAGGAAAAACTCTTTGAACATCAACATACATGATAAATCTCATTGTTACCTATTGATGATATAAAAATGGACAGGAAACAACTAGACAAAAAATATATTAAAAAAAATACATATAGAAGGTGTTTACACTATTAAAAAACTATGAAGAAACTATTACAAAATGAGAAATAATCAAATGAAGAAACTGAAATGAAAAACAATAAAACATCTCGAAAAAAAAACAAAAAAAAAACAACAAAATAAAACAGAAATTAAAACTAAACAAACGAAAATGAAAAACTCATAAAAAGAACAAATAAATTAAACTAAAAAAATAGAAGCCCTAAAAAACCAAACAAAACTAAAAGAAATGTTAAAATGAAAAACTTAAAATATTAAAATCGATAAACACAAAACACACTAATGTCAAATACGAAAAAAATTTCAAAAAGGGGGGAAACGAAAAAGAAACCGAAAACAAACCTAAGATCGAAGACCAACTCCATCTTAATCATTTTTTGAGCATTATCTTGATGAATTTTTTCCTGGGCAGCAACCTTTGATTTTTTTTAGGAGGAGCTCGCTCACGTTTCGACAATTGAGAAGCAAAATCGGAGTCATCGTTTTATTCCTATTAGCTACAGATTTCAACCCCATTTTAGAACTTTTCTTTGGCAAAGGGGGAGGAGAATAGTTCAGCTATGGAGGTTTTATTTAAAAAAAAAAAAAAAACTGAAAAGAAATTGAAAATAATAAAAAAAAAAAGAAGAGGAGAAAAAGATAAGTGAATGATGTAAGGTGTGATTGATATAAGTCATCAATCAATGACGTGTGTAGAATTAATGTGTAAGTGGTATAATTGTAATAAAAGAAAGAGGAAAGGTAAAAATGATGATGTAAGCGTGTAGAGGTTTTTTTTATAATAAATTGTGTAAATTAGATTTTTGATGTAAAAATTTCAAAATTATATTAAATATATAAATAAAAATTTAAAAAACCATTAATTGTATTAATGGATGACAAAAGAGTAAATAAAAAAAGTAATATTTACTCTAGTATAAAATTTAATTCATGCTATATTTTATGCTAAATTTGACACAATATTTAACATGTAACAAATTTAAACTACATTAATACTATAATTAGAGTTTAATAAACATACTGATACTTTATTAAGCAGGTCAATTGCTTATTTTGTCTTTCAGAATTTGTTTGTTATGTGTGTATATCAGAAAATTGTAGTAGAGGTTGATTGGTTAGTTTAAATGAATTGGGCTGAATAAATGTAAGGTCAAAAAGAAGCTGGGCCAAACATTTGTATGGGCTGCGCCAAGAAGAGTTCTTTTTTTATTTTTTTTTTTGAGATGAATAAGTGTCTGTATGTTTAAAATATAGGAATTTAGAATCTCAATGTACAAAAATATGGTATTACCATAGCTTTAACTTTAACAGAATTAACAAAAAAAAAAAAATTAAGAGAATTTACTTTAAAAAATCAACAACTAAAATAACTTGTTCACAATACTGAGAAAAAGCCTATGCCTTAATTCGAAACTTAATTCATATGAAAAATAGAAAATCATATATTTAAGAACAAAAGATATATTAATTATTCAACTTTTTTTTAAAAAAAACATATTAATTATTTCAAGATTTCTATAGAAAAAAAAAAAGAAAAAAAGGGAAAATGACATACAATTTCGCTTAACTGAAGAGCGAATATGTAACGGGCTTGGGAATGAAGCACAAATAATGAATAACTTATGTTATTTTACGGTTAAAAATAAAATTAAACTTTAACAGTTTGATAAGCTTATTATTGTTAATCCTTCTACACTTACTTTTTCAGTTTTCATTTCATACTAAACCGTCTAATGTACTTTTCTCTCCCTCTCTATTTTCATTTCATTGTTTTTTTTCTTTTTTTCCCCTTTCTTCCTCCATTCTTTGTTCTTGCTCTGTTTTTTTTTTCTGCTCTCGGTTTTTGGACGACAATGGTGTCATTGTGCTTCGAGTAAGAGTGGACATTTCTCGTGTGTTCTTCAAGGTATTTATGCTTTCTTTTCCTTTTTATATTCACTGATTTTTGGATTTTATTTTTCATCTTCATTTTTTTTGTTTTTTGAAGTTTTCATTGTTGTTATACAATTTTTCCTAGTTCATTTTTGTATGTCTTTTAAATGATTAACATTTCAATGTGTTTAGTTTGTTGTTATTTTATTTTTTTTAAAAAAAATGCTTCATCCGAAGTGAGTTGTCTGTTGTTGTATTTGTTCATAATGGATTTTTTGAGTATTTTTTGTTTTGGGTTCGGTTTTATGTTTTAGTATTTTGTTGTTTAGTTTTAACTTTTTAATTTTTGTTAAGCATCGGGTTGTTGTTGTTGTTGTCTTTTTTTTTAACTTTTTTTTTGTTTTGGGTATGATTTGTGTTGGTATTAGGTATAAACTTTTAGTAAGTACTAGAAACTGGTTTTTAATTTGTGTTTTATTTGTTGATTTAGGAAGTTTCGATTTTTAGAATTTTTTTGTGTTCATTGTTTGTTTATTTTTGAGCATTTTCATTATGTGTCATTTTTATTTTAGTTTTTCATTCAAGTTTCATTTGTAGACTTCATTATTAGTATCCCTCTTTAGCCCATATTTATGATTTTCATTTTTTAGGTTGTTTTTCAAATTGGTTTTAATGTTTGTTATTTTATCATTTTGTTTTCTTCCCAAATCATGTGTTATTTTTGGTTTTGTTGGTTTGATTTGTTTCGTTTTTTTGTGAAACTGGTTTCTAAGTTTATTATCATGATTGATAAGTTCTTTGTGTCTAATATTTTTTTTTGTACTTTGATTCTTTATCAAATGGAAAGTAAATCAAAATCTAAAGTTTCCTTTGTACTTCTATCAAGGCTAAAGGTTGACTAAGAAAATCTTCACGGCAAGCTAAAGTATGTTTCATGTTTTTAATAAAATTAGTTTTTAATCTTAAGTTTTATTTTGATTTCTTTTTATTGATTCTCATGAAACCTAGTTTTAATTTTTTTTTTTATTAGGATGCTTATGTTGAAGAAGAAGAAAACACTGTTAAAGTTCAAACGAGGAAATCTCTCCGTAAATCTAAAGTATGTTCTATGTTTTTATTGAATCTGGTTTTTGTTGTTTATTCATTTTTTCCTTTATGATTTTTTTTGGATGAAACTGATTTTTTCTTGTTTTGTTTAAGGGTGCTACTATTGAAGAAGAAATTTCCATTAAAGCAGCAACAAAGAAATCTCCCCGGAAACTTAATGTATGTTTTAAATTTTTACTGAAACCGGTATTGCATTTTTTTTTTATGTTTCATTACTGTTTCCTAATTGTATTTTGTTTAAATTTTCCAAGTCTTTGTTACACCAAAATTGGTTTTTATCTTTTATATGTTAGTTCCTGTTTTTGAGTATGTTATGTGATATCAGTTTTTTGTGTTTTGTAATTTGTTATTCTTTTTCTTTGTGTTTGTTTATGATTTATTAATTTTTTCTATTTTGTTTTTGTTTATTTTTTCAAGATGATAAACAAGAAGTTAAAGTTGATAATCCAGATTTTGTTACTGAGAAACACCATAGTAAGAACGCTTCTAATGTCCATCAAGCGGACGATGATGATGATTTGTAAAGTGAGAAGGTTATCTTGGAAGTTATTGCAACCAAAAAAAGGAAGTTTGTTAGTGATGACGCTAGTGCGTCAAAGAAGAGTAAAACTAAGGCCGCTGTGAAGGATTCTAATTCGGTATGTCTTGTTGTTTTCTTATATTTTTTGGTTGATATGTGTATTGTATTTTTTAAATAAATTTTATTTTTTAGTTGTATGAATTTTGATCTCTTTATTTGTTTTAATAGTTTTTTTTTTTTTTTTTTTTTTTTGCATTTTCCTTTAATTGAATTGTGTTTTATATTTGTTAGAAAAAAATATGCAAATCTAATGTTGCTGTTGATGAGAAACTGGTTAATGTCATTAAGAAAGATAAAAAGAAACCAGTTTCTAAATCTCATGGCAAGAAGAAGAGTGAGACTCATGTTGATGCTGCTCCCTTGGTAATTTCTCTTATCAAAAGAAACTGATTTTTTCCTTTATGAGTTTTCTTGTTTTTATGTTTTCTGTTTATAGTTTTATCATTCATAAATTATTTTTGTTTTGGGTAATCATTTTGAGCTTCTGTATTTTCTATTGTTTATTTTTTTTATTAGCGTATTTTTAAGTAATTAGTTTCTATATTTAATTTTGATTTTAGTTATTTAGGTAATTGGTTTATGTGAATTAATTTTTAATTTAATTATTTTACGTAACTGGTTTCTCTATATTATATTTTTGCTAAGTTGTTTATTGTAACAGATTTTTGTTATTTAGTTTATAAGTTATCGTTAAAAATTATTTTATGGTATGTATTTTTTCTTTTTTAAGTAACTGATTTTTATAATTGATATATCTTTTTATTTCTTTAGGCTTCATATGTTTGTTCACTTTTTACTTAATTGTAATATGAAATTGGTTTCTGTATTAAATTATTATTTTTGTTATAATACATAACTGTTTCTAAGGTTTAGTTTTTAATTTGGTTAATCTACATAACTAGTTTTTCAGTGTCATATTTTTAATTAGCTGATAAATATTACTGATTTTTCATTGTCAAATTCAAAGGTCCAACTCCGATGACAACTCAAACGTCCAACATTGGTGACAACTTTGATGTCTAACTACAATGACTTTTTGGTAGCGATGACTTTTCCGACGATGATAGCAATTTTGTCGAATGTTCTCATTTTATTTTCTACTTTTATTGTGGCAAATATTTTGTTTTAGTAGACAGTGATTGTTTTGTGTAGTGGGTTGATGGTCGAGTCTTGGAGTTTCTCGAAAACTTGTAACTGGTTTTAAATTTGGTCTTGTATTGATTTTAGTTTTGGTAGTGGTTTGGAGGTCAAGTCTTAGAGCTTCTAAGAAACATGTAAAATTTATATATGACTTTTGGTATTTGTAATTAGTTTTTTTCGTTCAAAAATTAATTTTAATTATATAAAATTAATTAGTTAATTAATTTAATGTCTTAATAACATTATTTTAATATTATTTGAGTTTCTATAAAAAAAAATCTTAGGTGAGATAATTTTTTTCTTTATTACAGTATTTTATTTTTTTTATAAAGAAAAGAAAAAAATAAATTAAAAAAAAAAAAGAGAAACACAATTTAAAGTTTTTGTATGGCATTCCTCTTATTTTTTCCCATATTTTAAAGTTTTTTTTAGAAGAATGCCATATTTAGTATAATTAAGTTTTTATGCCATATATATCATAAATTATATTTTTTTCCCATATTTTTGTAAATAGCCCATAATAAAAATAAGAGAGCTAGCACTCAGGACAAATGGCACGGAGGACAAAGCAAACTAGTTTTAGAGAAATTGGCAATTATTGGTATTGGAGGTTGTGGTGTTCATTGGATCACATTCAATGTTTTTAGGCCCATCCAGATCCGATCCAATTATATATTGGATGTTAGATTTTACCATCCGATCCGATCCAATTGATTTAGTCATCCAATCGATCCAATATCCATTGGATGTTGGATTAGATCGGTTCTATCCATTGGATATATTTCATATATATTTATTGGTTCAATTTGAATTTATTCAATATTTTAGACTAGTATTTTTGGATCGGATCGGATCAGATCCATCCAATATTTTAGGTCCAATATGTACTGGATTAGACAGGATCCATGCAATCCAAGAAAAAAAGAGTAAACTTTTAATGTTAATTTTTATGTATACTTATATTTTACGTATAACATTATAAAATCTAATTACTCATCCAAACTAAATGAAAATACTAATTAGTTTAATTGGATGTTGGATGTATTGGATTTTTAGGCACTCCATCCAACATCTGATCCGATCCAATTGGATATTAAAAAATAACATCCAATCCAATCCGATCACAATTGGATATCCAATGTTTGGCGGTCAGTTGTGATTGGATCGGTCGGTTGTTATTGGATTTGATCGATTTATGCACACCCCTAATTGGAGGTGTAGCTAAAGAGTGGTGAAGCACCTCAAAGGAGGTTTTTAATGCAATAACTAAAGTTATAGGAGCTTTGCTCATGTGCAAAGAAGTCCTTATAGCTTCAGTTATTACACATAAGCCTAAAATATATACAAATTCAATTATTAAATAATAATCGAAGCCGCAAGGTTTTTTTAGTTAATTTTTTTATTTTTATTTAAAATGATGATAACTGATTTGAGCAAGATTGAAGACTTATTAAGTCATCTCAAAGGTTGTACAAAAATGCAAGTCCCTAGAAAAGGGAATGCAAAAAGCAATGCACTTGCTCGACTAGCCAGCAACGTCTTGACAACCAAGGCAAAATTAGTACTTGTGTAGTTCTTAAAAGGACCAAGCATCGCTATTTTAAAATAAATAGACATGTTAGATGATAGTCCAACATGGATGACACCCATAGCAACATGCCTCCAAAAAAACTCTTGCTAGGAAACAATAATGAAGCAAGAAAAATGAGGAAGAAAGGTGCTAGGTTTCTAATCCTGGACAGGGTTATATACAGAAGTGGTATCTCAATGCCACCTCTAAGCTGTGTTACCAAGAAATAAGTTAGACGGCTGCCGATAGAAGTGCATGAAGGCTTCTGTGGTAATCAAGTTGTGGAGCAAAGCCAACTGAGGAAGTCTTCGCCCAAAAGAACCACACATTGCTACCAGAATTCCTTGATGAAATAGAAGAATAAAGAGACCAAGCCAACCTCAAGTTGCATGCCTATCAACAGAAGGTTTCTAGGTACTTCAACAAACGAGTCAAGGAAAGGAAAATCTTCGTAAGAGACTTGGTGTTCTGAAGAATATTCTTTAATACCAAAGACCCTACATCAGGAGTGTCTGGGCCAAACTAAAAAGGTCCGCACCAAATTACTTAGATAACGAGTAAAGGTGCATACAAGCTTGGCATGTATAATTAGAGGATGAGTTAGTTCTCTTACCAAGATGCCAGAATGGAGAACATCGCTAAGAGTACTACCAATAGCAAACTTTTAAAAACACTACTCTTTAGGGCTAAGTTTCCATCACTCTTCAGTGATGGCCTTTGCATGATATGACTTGCAAAGGTAGCCAAAAATTAAAGAGCTATATGACCATCACTCTTCAATGATTGCCCTTACGCGGTATGCCGCGTAGGATTCAGCTAAAACATGGTTTCAAAACCAAACTTTGATTTGTAAGCTTTTGTTACACAAAAAAATGTATGTTGCACAACAACAACACATATATAAGAGTAATTAATGAAAAAACAGTGTTTCGGTTCAATATTGTGTCAAATAACTTGCTAACAAGATAACTTCTTAAAGTTAATCTTTATTTTTTTAGTTCCATATGCGTACAAACAAGACCCTCCAAGAAAACACATAGGCAAAGGTTTAGAGTACTTGATGATTGCAAGTGACCAAGAGACCATAAGTCTGTTTGATCACTTGGGGCACCCACACCGTACAACATCGAACAACCACAACTAAACTTAAGCAAAATTTAAAGCTTTGTTAAGCAAAAAATTGAAAGCTAAGTAAGTGTGAATGGCATACTTTAGATTAGACATAATCTACCTGGTCAGCTACATGTCTAACAAAAGAAGTTAAAGCCAGAATTAACGACTGCTTGGTCAGTCTCCTATTCAAAAATAAATGGCCCTAAGGCCATACAAGAATAAAAATATCATTTGTTCAAAAGTAAAGGTCCTAAAGGCCATACAAGAACAAAAGATGAAGTAAGCAAAATAAAAGCATAAAAACAAACAACAAAGTTGTAATGACCGCATGTTAGATTATAGATTAGTAAAGGCAATTAATATTAATTATTGATATTTTATAATTACATATGATTTTACATTTGTCGTGGGCCTTATTTTTAGAAATGGGCATTAGAGTTATAATTTTTGAATTTCAGATATTTTATTAAACTGTAAGTGTATTATTTATGTTAAATATGAATTATGTAATTTTGATGATTTTTGCTTGGCGACGATGGAAAATGCGATGGATGGCCGTTAGAGTCACATGGGTAAGTTTAGAACCTAATTCTTAGTGAGACAAATATTTAAGATATTTAAAATGTCAGGTTCAAGAGGAGTTATGGTTTCGGACCATTTACTCCTAGGCTAATATTGCTTAAATTGGAAGTAAGAAGGGTATTTTTGGTATTTTGCTTTTTGGGATTAGGTGGCTTGATCCTAGGTTGGAAAGTAGCCACTAGCAAAAATAGGATTAATTTTATTAGTTATCCTTTTTCATCAATAAATTAAAGAAATTAAAGAAAAACAAAAGGAAGTTCATCCTTTTTTCTCTCTCTCTTTGCTTGGCTCCCACAAACCAGAAGAATCCAACCCCAAGCTTTCAATTTTTCTAGAATTTCAGCAAGGTTTCAAGGTGTATCAAGTGGAGGTAAACCTTAGTAACCTTTACCCTCGAGTTTTCAAGCTTGTTAGTTGAATTATAATATGTAAATTGTCGAATTTGGTGTTGCTCGAATTATGGTTAGTATTTGTTAGTTTCCTACTGGTTATTAATGTTGTTTTAGGTGTGAATCTTGTGGTTTCGATGCCTAATTCTTGTGTTGAGAAAGTTTGAGTTTTAAGAACTCAAACTTGACTCATTAATGGTGGATTTGGATTCTGTGTTTGTTGGTTGCTATTAGTACTTGAATTTTGTTGTTGGATGTTGTTATAGGTGATCTGAAAGGTTTGGTGAAGTTTCGGTACAAATTGAGCAAGTTTTGGAATTTTGGGGGTTTTCTAGTATAAACTAGTTAACTGTTTCTACAGATTCTATTGAACCGATTTACTGGATATGTAGGATCCTAGAAAAATCCATTTTGCCAATTTATGTCATTTTTAGAGCTTTAGTTTCTGTGTTTCCTTGATCATTAGGGCATTGTCATGTCAATTATCGATAACAAATCTTGTAGTTGTGAGTTTAGGTCCTTAGATCAGGTTTTAGTGTGTTATTTATCCATTTACGTGAATGTGACATAAGGCATCCATCTAGCGTGTGATTTTCCGTTAAGGTTGGCCAACACACTTAAATTTAAAAATGAGGTAACACTAGCATAGAACGTATTTATATATGAATATGTATATGTGTGATATATGCATACTATTTGTGATTTGTATACTACCAACACTAGTATGGTAGCGGTACTTAGTGTATTAGTAAATTGTATAATGTCAACGAGTACAATACGGTGTTACCAACACTAGTAAGGTTGAGTACGGAGTGTATGTGGTACAACACTTAGTGGTACTCGAGGTAAGGTGCAAACCCTACCAACACTCGTACAGTAGCGGTACGTAGTGTATGTGGTACAGTGGTCTTACCTTGGTAAAGAACGTTCTTACTTATTTGATAAATCTTGTGGATAGGTTTTTGGGCGCCTATATGCAAGTCGGTATTATATTATATGTTATATACTTTTCTTACTGAGTATGTTGACTTATAGATATTACTTTTGTGTGTAGGTAAAGGAAAGGCAAAAGCTGAATAGGAGTGAGTTCTGAGCTCGGGGGATGATTGTACATGTCGAGACGGTGCGACTTGGAGTGTTCAATCTTGGGAGGACTTCAGTTTTATTTTATAGTCGCTATGAAACATGTCTGTCAAAGTATTTTGATTATGATTGTAAAAGTTTAAACACGTGATCCCAATTTATGTGAATATATATATTTATAAAGTTTAATAGTTTAAATAAAAAATTTAATTTTGCTTGATTTTAAAGGAAAAAGCTTTGATTAGCAAAGGTGGCACAATAATTAGAAAATCACGTAGCGTGCCTAAGTATCAGGGTGTTACAATTTTGGTATCATAGCCGCCAAGTTTATCTACTGAAGATGTCAAGACATGTACAATAATCATCAGTGAAAAGCTCCACTCACAGTTCAGTAAGCCTTTACTTTTTTAGTAATTTATGTGATTATTGTAATGACCGCTTTAGTAATTCGGATTAGTAAAGGCAATTAGCACTAATTTCTTATATTTTTATAATTATTTATGAATTTAATTATTTATGGGTCCCATTGTTAGAAATGGGCACTAGAGTTATAATTTCTCAATTCCGAAGAATTTATTAAACTCTAGGGGTATTTTATGAATTATATATGAAATATGTTATTTTTGTAATTTTTGCTCGGTGACAACGGAAAATGCAATGGATGGCTAGTATGATCACATGTGTAAGTTTAGAACATTATTTCTTAGCGGGATATATTTTGGAGAAATAAAATATCAGAGTTGAGCGGGGTTATGGAATGTGACCATTTTACCCCTAATCTTGAAAATACCCTAGTTTAAGCTAAATGACATTTTAGTCATTTGTTAAAGGGGAGGGTTAGGTGGCTGCCTAATTATATGACACCTAGCAAAGTTAATTTCAGCCAAGGTTTAATTTAGTTAAACCATTATTTCATTTTAGAAAGAATTAAAGAAAATTAGAGGAATAAACCAAAAAATCAAGAAAGCTCACTCTTCCCTTCCTCTCTCTTCGAACTAGCCCAGAACAAAGGAAGTTGTTTCTGATTTTTAGTGTTTTCAGCAAGGATTCAAAGGAAATCAAGCCAAGGTAAACCCTAGATACTTTCTAGCTATGTTTTCTCAAGATTTTAGTTGGTTTCAAGTAGTGATTTTGCAAGTTAGGAGCTGTTAGGGTTAGGTTGTTTGATAATTCAAATTCTAGGGTTCATTTGAGTTGGTTTCAGCTTCTAGCAACTGGTTTTGATGTATGGAATTAGTTTTTCTCAAGTTTGAGCTTTGAACTCAAAGCTTTGGTCTTTAATGACATAAATTGATTTAGTGTGTTTTTCTGTGAATTACTAGTTGGAATATATTGTGTATACCCTAATTAGGTACTCTGGAAGGTTTGGCTGTATTTGGTGGAATTTTGAGCAAGAAATGGAGTTTTTGGGTGAACTAGTGTAAACTGGCTAGCCGGTTTTACCAGTACATGTAAAATCGATTAGCCGGTTTTTTGCAGGGTTTCCCAAATGTTCCATTTTGTCAATTCTCGTGCATTCTAGTTCCGTAGTTGGGTGTTTCTCTATTTCTCGAGTTAGTGTAATCCATAGAAAGTATAACAGAACCTAGAGTGTTGCGTTCGGGTTTCCCAGATTAAGGTTTTTGATCATGTGATTTACCTAGTTTCATTATGTGATTAAGACATCCATTTCGCACAAGACTTTCTATTCAGGTCGGCCAGCACACTTGAATCTTGAAAGAAGGTAAGAACTGTATATAATGTGTGATATGGATATGCAAATGTATGTATATGTTTAGTGTATATGCATGCTTATATGTTGTGGTTCATACACTACCAACACTTGTACGGTTGCGGTACAGAGTGCATTGGTAAAGTGTATGATGTTAGAAAGTACATCGTGGTGTTACTAGCAATTGTACGGGAAGGTACAAGGTGTCTGTGGTACAACACTTAGTAGTACTCAACGTGCGGTTCATACCTTACCTACACTAGTACGATGGTATACTGAGTGCATGTGGTACATGGTACATAATCGTATCCTAGTTAGAACATTCTTACTTATCTGTTAAGTCTTGTAAATAGGTGTATGGGTGCCTAGATACAAGTCGGTATTTTATGATATGTTACATGCTTTTCTTACTTAGTCTATCGACTCACAGTTCTGCTTCCATATGTAGGTAAAGGAAAGGCGAAAGCTGAACAGGAGTGAGCCTGGCTAGGATGGGATTGTACATGTCGTGGCAGCGTGACCTGGAGTGTTTTGTCTCGGGACATCTAGGGATATTATTTTGTAGCCGCTGTGCGACAGGTTATGTATTTTTGTATATTTTGTATAAAAGTTTTAAAACAGGATCCCGGTACTTGTAAATAGTTTTGTAAATTATAAAGTTTAATATATAATATAAAAGTTTTAATTTGACACGTTTTTCGAGAAAAATCTTTGATTAGCAAAGACAACACCGTAATTGAAAAAGCATTGTAGCATGCCTTAGCATTACGGTGTTACAATTATGGTATCAGAGCCGCCAGGTTTGTCTACCAAAGCTTGCCAAGACATGTACAATCTTCATCAGAGAAAGCTCAGTTCACGGTTCAGTAAGCCCGTACTTGTTTAGTATTATATGTGAATATTAAAGTATGTTAGGAAGCATATTAGATTGTGATTATTTATTTTTAGTGTGTTGCCTTTAAGTCCATAAGAGCGGTGTTAAGTTTTATGATCACTGTCTAACCAGCCTGGCTTATGGGTTCGCAAGCTAAGTCCTATAAAATGGACGCCCAACAAAATACAAGAACTCAGGGTAATATGGTTAAGACTGGAGGCGGTCAGGGAAATCAAATTCCCCAGAATCCCTGTGGTCGCGGCCGTGGCCGTCGCAGAGCTCAGGGTGGTCATCCTATAAATCTACCACAAGCTCCTCCGGATTGGGAGCAGAGGTTTGCGGAAATGCAAGATCGAATCCGCCAACAAGATGAAGAAATTCTGAGGTAAGGCAGCAGGGTCCTCCTGTCGTACCTTCGCAACAAGCTCAGGTCGTTGTAGCTCCAGTGGTGCCAGCAGAACAACCTGTTGCTGGCAACCGTATGGACCCGTTATACGAAAGATTTCGTAAGCAAGCACCTCCAGTGTTTCTAGGAGGTCCAGATGTGATGAAGGCTGAGCAGTGGCTCACGGTGATTGAGCGAATTCTAAATTTTATGGGCGTGGTTGGAAATGATCGGGTGACCTATGCCACTTTTCAGTTCCAGGAAGATGCCCTAGTGCGATGGGAATTATTGTCCCTCACCCGGGATGTCACTGTAATGACCTGGGAGGAGTTCCGAGAGTTATTCAACTCTAAGTATTATAATGAAGCTGTGCACGGTGCAAAGCGGAAAGAGTTCACTGAATTAGTACAAACTAAGGGGATGTCAATTACTGAATATACTACACAGTTTGATCGATTGGCCAAGCTCACAGTGGGTATTGTGCCAATAGATTTCAGTAAGAAAGAAAAGTACCTGGCCGGTTCGAATGTGAAGATTAGACATGATCTGGTAATCACTACCAACAAAGCAACATCATATTCAGAAATGGTTGAGAAAGCTTTGCGAGCCGAGGGTGCAGTAAAATTCCTTCAGGAGCCCCGAGTGACTCCGAATCTGATCAGAAGAGAAAGGTTACCCCAGCATCTGGTGGTTCGGGGCAGAGCAAGCGGTTCTGCGGGAACCAAGGCAGAGGTGGACGCCAGGGTTACTCTTACCCTGAGTGTTCACGTTGTAAGAAACATCATCCGGGAGAGTCCAACCGTAAGACATGCTTTCAGTGCGGCATGGTGGGGCATTTCAAGAAAGATTGCCCTTAGGCAAAGAAAGAAGAGTCGAAGTCAGAGGCAAAACTTGTACCTGCTCGAGTGTTTGCTATCACCCAAGTTGATGCTGCAGCCTGTCCTTCGGTGGTGACAGGTCAGCTTCTAGTCAACAACTCATTATATACTGTGTTATTTGATTCGGGAGCTACACGTTCATATGTGGCTACGCAGGTAATGGATCTTTTGGGTAGGCCTTGTGATTTTCTTGAAAGAGGTTTTGGAACCCTATTGCGTAGCGGGGAGTTGGTTATCTCTATTAGGCGTATTAGGTCTATGCCAGTTAGGATCGATGATAGGGAGTTGAGTGCTGACCTTATAGAATTGGAATTAACGAAGTTTGACATCATACTTGGGATGGATTTTCTATCCAAGTATTTGGCCAGTATAGATTGTAAGCGGAAAATGGTGACTTTTCAGCCAGAAGGTGAACATCTATTTGTTTATGTTGGATCAGTTCAGAGGTCTCGGATCCTGGTTATTTTTCTGCTAAGGGCTAGGGATCTACTACACAGTGGATGTGTAGGATTTTTAGCAGTGGTGATAGACTCCAGCAGACCTAAAACATTTGGGCATGAGGTAGTCAGAGTGGTAAAAGACTTTCTTGACGTGTTTCCCGAGGAGATGCCGAGATTACCGCCGCAACGAGAAATTGACTTTGTGATTGATTTGGCACCTGGAGCTGATCCTGTTTCTAAAGCTCCATATAGAATGGCTCCGGCAAAACTTAAGGATTTTAAATTGCAGCTTCAAGGGATGCTTGATATTGGGTTTACCCGACCCAGTGTATCTCCCTGGGGAGCTCCGGTTCTGTTTGTGAAAAAGAAAGATGGTTCCCTTAAAATGTGTATCGACGATTTGTTCGATCAGCTTCAGGGAAAGATAGTATTTTTGAAGATTCACCTACGATCCGGTTATCATCAATTAAGAATACAGGAAGAAGATATACCAAAGACTGTGTTCCTAACCAGATATGGGCACTACGAGATTCATGTAATGTTATTCGGATTGACTAATGCTCTCGCGGCCTTTATGGATCTCATGAATAGGGTATTCAAGGATTTCCTCGATAACTGCGTCATAGTGTTTATCGATGACATCCTTGTATACTCTCATTCAGAGAAGGAGCACGAGCATCATCTTCTAATGGTGTTGCAGCGACTTAGGGATCACAAGTTGTATGAAAAATTCAAAAAGTGCAAATTTTGGTTGTCCAAGGTATCTTTTCTAGGGCATATTTTCGGAAAGAATGGAATTATGGTTGATCCAAGCAAGATTGAGTTAGTGAAGAATTAGCCGAGGCTAAAATCAGTGACTAAAGTTCCAAGTTTTCTCGGTTTAGCAGGGTACTATCGACGTTTTGTCGAGGGATTTTCTAAAATCTCTATGCCACTGACCGAGTTAACTAAGAAAAATCAGACAAATGTGAAGCAAGTTTTCAGAAGTTGAAGCAACATTTGATAACAGCTTCGGTGTTAGCTTTGCCATCAGATCGAGAAAAGTTCGTTGTTTACTGTGATGCATCAAGACAGGGTTTGGGATGTGTTCTGATGCAAGCTGACAAAGTCATAGCCTATGCCTCTCGTCAACTGAAGGATTATGACCAGCGCTACCCAACTCATGACCTAGAGCTTACTGCTGTGGTTTTTTCTCTAAAGATATGGCGGCACTATCTTTATGGTGAAAAATGCGAGATTTATACTGATCATAAGAGTCTCAAGTACTTTTTCACCCAGAAAGATTTGAACATGAGGCAGAGGAGGTGGCTGGAATTAATTAAAGACTACGACTGTGACATTCTGTATCATCCCGAGAAAGCCAATGTTGTGGCTGATGCTTTGAGTAAAAGAGGTCCCGGCTAGATTTCCACTACTGTTATGATAGCCCCTCAACTAGCTTCTGAGATGGTTAGTGCAAGGATTGAGTTTGTGGTTGGAAAGTTGCATAACTTGACACTTTAATCTGATCTGTTAGAGAGAATTAAAAAAGCACAACTAGAAGATCCCGAGCTGGTCAAGGTTCGAGATGAGGTGATGGCTGGTAGGCCCAAAGACTTTTTAGTCTTGAATAATGGAATGCTATTGTATAAAACTTGATTTTGTGTTCCTAATGTTGATGAGCTTAAGAAAGAGATACTTGATGAAGCTCACACCACACCTTATTCATTGCATCCGGGAAAAACCAAAATGTATCAAGACTTAAAACCCTACTTCTGGTGTTATGGGATGAAAAGAGATGTAGTAGACTATGTGTCCAAATGCTTAACCTACCAACAAATCAAGGTTGAACATCAAAGGCCGGCAGGGTTGTTGCAACCTTTGGCCCTTCCTAAATGGAAGTGGGAGGACATTACAATGGATTTTGTAACTGGTTTGCCTAGAACCACAGGAATGTATGATTTGGTGTGGGTCATAGTGGACAGATTTACAAAATCAGCTCACTTTTTGCCAGTGAGTTACATATTCAGTGGATCAGTACAGTGAACTATATGTGAAGGAGATAGTTCGTCTCCATGGAGCTCCTAAATCTATTATTTTAGACAGGGATCCAAAATTTACATCTAAGTTTTGGGTGAGTCTTCAGAAGGCTATGAGTACCAAACTGAAGTTTAGCACAACCTTTCACCCTCAGACTGATGGTCAATCAGAAAGAACAATTCGGATACTAGAGGATTTGTTGCAAGCCTGTGTCATGGACTTTGAGGGTTCATGGAGTAAGTACTTGCCTCTAATTGAATTCTCCTACAACAATAGCTACCAGAGTACAATAGGGATGGCTCCCTATGAGATGCTATATGGTAGGAAATGTCGCTCCCCTATTCATTGGGACGAAACTGGAGAAAGGAAGTATTTAGGTCCGGAGTTAGTTCAAAGGACCAATGAAGCTATTGACAAGATCAAGGCTCGGATGCCTGCTTCCCAAAGCAGGCAGAAAAGTTATGCTGATCCGAAGCGCAGAGATGTCACATTTCAGGCAGGGGAACATGTTTTCCTGCGGGTTTCACCAATGAAGGATATTAGGCGTTTCGGGAAGAGGTGTAAGTTAAGCCCTAGGTTCATTGGGCCATTTCAGATACTTGAGAAGGTCAGGCAGGTAGCGTATCACCTAGCCTTACCACCAGCGCTATCGACTGTACATGATGTATTCCATATTTCAATGTTGAGAAAATATGTTTCAGACCCGACTCATATCTTAAGTTATGACGCCCTTGAACTGCAGTCAGACTTATCCTATGAAGAGGAACCTGTTCAGGTCCTCGATAGAACGAAGAAAGTTCTTCGGAACAAGACTATTGCTTTGGTCAAAGTGCTTTGGAGGAATAACAAGGTGGAGGAAGCCACCTGGGAATTAGAGTCTGACATGAGGACTCAACATCTAGAGCTATTCAGGTTAGATTTCGAGGACGAAATCCTTTTAACAGGGGGATAATTGTAATGACCGCTTTAGTAATTTGGATTAGTAAAGACAATTACCACTAATATATGATATTTTTATAATTATTTATGAGTCCCATTGTTAGAAATTGGCACTAGAGTTATAACTTCTCAATTCCGGAGATTTTATTAAACTCTAGGGGTATTTTATGAATTATATATGAAATATGTTATTTTTGTAATTTTTGCTCGGCGACAACGGAAAATGCGATAGATGGCTAGTTTGATAACATGGGTAAGTTTAGAACTTTATTTCTTAGCAGGATATATTTTAGAGAAAATAAAATATCAGAGTTGAGCGGGGTTATGGAATTTGACCATTTTACCCCTAATCTTGAAAATACCCTAGTTTTAAGCTAAAGGGCATTTTAGTCATTTGTTAAAGGGGAGAGTTAGGTGGCTGCCTAATTATATGACACCTATCAATGTTAATTTCAGCCAAGGTTTAATTTAGTTAAACCATTGCTTCATTTTTGAAAGAATTAATGAAAATAAGAGGAATAAACCAAAAAATTAAGAAAGCTCTCTCTTCCCTTCCTCTCTCTTCGAACCAGCCCAGAACCAAGGAAGTTGTTGCTGATTTTTAGTGTTTACAGCAAGGATTCAAAGGAAATCAAGCCAAGGTAAACCCTAGATACTTTCTATCTATGTTTTCTCAAGATTTTAATTGGTTTCAAGTAGTGATTTTGCAAGTTAGTGGCTATTAGGGTTAGGTTGTTTGATAGTTCGAATTCTAGGGTTCATTTGAGTTGGTTTCAGCTTCTAGCAGCTGGTTTTGATGTATGGAATTATTTTTGCTCAAATTTGAGCTTTGAACTCAAAGCTTTGGTCTTTAATGGCATAAATTTATTTAGTGTGTTTTTCTGTGAATTATTGGTTGGAATATATTGTGTATACCCTAATTTGGTACTCTGGAAGGTTTGGTTGTATTTGGTGGAGTTTTGAGCAAGAAATGGAGTTTTTGCGTGAACTGGTGTAAACCGGGTAGCCGGTTTTACCAGTACCTGTAAAACCGGTTAGCCGATTTTTGCAGGGTTTCTCGAATGTTCCATTTTCTCAATTCTCATGCATTCCAGTGCCGTAGTTGGATGTTTCTCTATTTCTTGAGTTAGTGTAATCCATAGAATGTATAACATAACCTAGAGTGGTGGGTTCGGGTTTCCTGGATTAGGGTTTTCGATCATGTGATTTACCTGGTTTCATTATGCGATTAGGACATCCATTTTGCACAAGACTTTCCGTTCAGGTCGGCCAGCACACTTGAATCTGTAAAGAAGGCAAGAACTGTATATAATGTGTGATATGGATGTGCGAATGTATGTATATGTTTAGTGTATATGCATGCTTATATGTTGTAATTCATACACTATCAACACTTGTATGGTTGCGGTACAGAGTGGATTGGTGAAGTGTATGATGTCTGAAAGTACATCGTGGTTTTACCAGCACTTGTACGGGAAGATACAAGGTGTCTACGGTACAACAGTTAACAATACTCAAGGTGCGGTTCATACCTTACCTACAGTAGTACGATGGTATACTGAGTGCATGTGGTACATGGTACATGGTCGTATCCTACTTAAAACGTTCTTACTCATTTGTTAAGCCTTGTAAATAGGTGTATGGGCGCCTAGATACAAGTCGATATTTTATGATATGTTATATGCTTTTCTTACTAAGTCCGTCGACTCACAGTTCTGCTTCCATGTGTAGGTAAAGGAAAGGCGAAAGATGAACAGGAGTGAGCCTGGCTAGGATGGAATTGTACATGTCGTGGCAGCATGACCTGGAGTGTTCGGTCTCGGGACATCTGGGGATATTATTTTGTAGTCGTTGTGCGACCAATTATGTATTTTAGTATATTTTGTATAAAAGTTTAAAAATGGGATCCCGGTACTTGTAAATAGTTTTGTAAATTATAAAGTTTAATATTTAATATAAAAGTTTTAATTTGACACGTTTTTTTGAGAAAAATCTTTGATTAGCAAAGACAGCACTGTAATTGAAAAAGCACCGAAGGGTGCCTTAGCATTAGGGCGTTACAATTATGAAAGCATGTTAAGAAGCATAATAGTTTATAAATATTTATTTAAATGCATTGACTTAAAATCCATAATGTGTAGTATATAGAGTTTATGTGATCACTGTCTAACCTACCAGACTTATGGGTTCGCAGGTTAAGTCCTATTAAATTGATGCCCAACAAAATACGAGGAGTTAGGGTAACATGGCCAAGACCGGAGGTAGTCTGGGAGGTCAAAATCCCCTGAATCCCCATGGACGCGGTAGGGCCGTGGAAGGTTTCAGGGTGGTAGACATGAGAATCCGCCCCAAGCTCCTCCGAATTGGGAGCAAAGGTTTGCAGAGATGCAAGCTCGAATTCTTCAACAAGATGAAGAGATTCAGAGGCTGAGATAGCAGATCCTCCAGCAGTGCCTTTACAGCAAGCCAATCGTTATGGTTCCAGCGGTGCCAGCAAAACAACTTGTTGTTGGCACTCGTATGAAGCCGTTGTATGAGAGATTTTACAAGCAGGCAACTCTAATATTTTTGGGAGGACCGGATGTTATGAAGGTCGAGTAGTGTCTCACTATTATAGTGAGAATCTTGAATTTCATGTGTGTCACTAGGAATAATTGGGTGACTTGTGCTACGTTTCAGTTCTAGGAGAACGCTCTTGTGTGGTGGGGGTTTGTATCCCTCACCTGAGATGTGACCACCATGACCTGAGAAGAGTTTTAGGAAATATTCAATGCCAAGTATTATAATGAGACAGTTCGCAATGCTAAGCAAAAAGAATTCACTGATTTTGTTCATGGAGAAGGCATGTCAGTAACAGAATATACAATGAAGTTCGCCCATTAAGCCAAGTTGGCTTCAGGTATAGTACCCACAAACTTCAGTAAGAAAGAGAAATGTTTGGCAGGTTTAAATGCCAAGATTAAACATGATCTGGTAATTACTACAAGTGAAACAACGACTTATATTGAGATGGTTGAGAAGGTTCTGCGAGCCGAGGGAGCAATAAAATTTCTTCAGAAGCCCCAAGAAACTCCAAGTGTTGGTGGGACCATCGCTCTTCCTACTTCTGGATATGGTAGGGATGGTGGTGATTCCACTGCTGACCATAAGAGAAAGACTTTCTCGACATCTGGTGGTTCAGGACAGAACAAAAGGTTCCAAGGGAACCAAGGTAGAGATGGACGCCAGGGTTATTCTTACCCTGAGTGCCCACGTTGTAAGAAACACTATCTCGGTGAGTGCAATTGGAAAACATTCTTTTAGTGTGGTATGGTTGGGCATTTTAAGAAAGATTTCCCTCAGACGAAGAAAGAAGAACAGAAGCAAGTAGCAAAGCTCGTACCTGCTCGGGTGTTTTCCATCACTCAAGCTGATGTTGTAGCCAGACCATCTCTGGTGACAGGTCAGCTTCTTCTCAAAAACTCCTATTTTACTATACTATTTGACTCTGGGGCTACACATTCATATGTGGCATCAAAAGTAATTAATCAATTCGGTAGGCCTTATGATTTCATTAAAAGAGGGTTTGGAACCCTACTGCCTTGCGGAGAGTTAGTTTTCTCTAGAAGGTGGATTAGGTCTACGCCAGTTAGGGTTGACAATATGGAGTTGAGTGTTGACCTAGTAGAGTTGGAACTAATAGAGTTTGATATTATACTTGGGATGGATGTTCTATCCAAGTATTCGACCAGCATTAACTACAAATAGAAAATAGTAACTTTTCAGCCGGAGGGTGAAGATCCATTTGTTTATGTTAAATCTGTTCAAGGTTCTTGAATCCCGATTATTTCAGTTTTAAAGGCTAAAGATTGATTACACAGTGGATGTGTAGGATTTTTAGTAGTTGTAATTAAGTCCAGCAAGCCTGAACCATTTAGGCCTAAGGATGTCAGAGTTGTGAGGGAATTTCTTGATGTTTTTCCCAAGGAGTTATCGAGATTTCTGCCACAATGAGAAATAGATTTTATAATTGATTTGGCACCTGGGGCGTACCTGTTTCAAAGGCACCATATAGGATGGCCCCAGGAGAACTTACGGAGCTAAAAATACAACTCCTAAAGACTACATTTCAGACCAAGTATGGTCATTAGGAGTTCTAATTGATGTCATTAGGATTGACAAATGCTCCAGCAGCCTTTATGGATCTCATGAATAGAGTGTTTAAGGATTTCCTCGATAACTATGTTATAGTGTTTATCGACGACATCCTTGCGCACTCTCAAATAGAAGAAGAGCATGAGCAACATCTCTGAATGGTTTTACAATGACTCAGGGATCACAAGCTTTATGTAAAGTTTAAAAAGTGTGAATTCTGGTTGTCGAAAGTGTCCTTCCTAGGGCATATTATTGGAAAATATGGAATTATGGTTGATCTGAGAATGATCGAATGAGTTAAAAATTGGCTGAGGCCAAGAACAGTTACTGAAGTACGAAGTTTTCTTGAGTTGGTAGGGTATTGTCGTTATTCTGTTGAAGGTTTCTCTAAGATTTTAATGCCACTAACAGAGTTGACTAAGAAGAACTTACAGTTTGTATGGTCCGACAAGTGTGAAATGAGTTTTCAGGAATTGAAGCAGCGACTGATCACAACACCGGTGTTAGCTTTGCCATTAGACCAAGAAAAGTTTGTCCTTTACTGTGATGCATCCTGACAGGGTCTGGGATGTTCTCTAAGTAAAGCCGACAGGGTTATAGCCTCTGCTTCCTATCAACTGAAGGAATATGAACAACATTACCAAACACATGATTTAGAGCTTGTTATTGTTGTGTTTGCTCTAAAGATATGGTGACATTATCTGTATGGGGAAAATGAGAGATCTACACAGACCATAAGAGCCTCAAGTATTTCTTCACTCAAAAGGGTTTGAATATGAGGTAGAGGCGGTGGTTGGAGCTAGTCAAGGATTATGACTATGAGGTTTAATATCTTCCCAAGAAATCCAATGTAGTGGCAGATGCTTTGAGCACAAAAGGTCCCGGGCAGGTCTTTAATACTATAATGATAGCTCCTCATTAGCCTCAGAAATGGTTAAGGCTAGAATTGAGTTTATGGTTGGGAAGTTACATAGCCTGACACTTCAGTTAAATTTGTTGGACAAGATTAGAAAGACACAATTAGAAGATGCTGAGCTAGTTAAAATTTTAGATGAGGTATTGTTCAGTCGGCCTATGGACTTCTCGATCTCGAATAATGGAATGCTACTTTACAAAGCTTGAGTTTGTATTCCAAATAGCGATGAGCTCAAAAAGGAGATACTTGATGAAGCTCATACTAAACCTTATTTGTTGCACCTGGCAACCACCAAAATGTATCAGGATTTGAAACCCTATTATTGGTGGTGTGGAATGAAAAGAGATGTAGTCGAATACGTGTCTAAATGTTTAACATGCCAGAAAAACAAAGCAGAACACCAGAGGTCGGCAGGCCTACTTCAACCAGTAACACTTCCTGAGTGGAAACGGGAAGATATTACAATGGACTTCGTAATTGGTTTGCTTAGAACCACGAGAATGTATGACTCAGTACGTGCCATAGTGGATCGTTTCACGAAGTCATCACATTTTCTACTAGTAAAAACAACTTATACGGTGGATTAATATGAAGAGTTTTATGTGAAGGAGATAGTTCGTCTCCATAGAGCTCCAAAATCCTTTGTTTCTGACAGGGATCCAAAGTTTACATCGAAATTCTAGGTAAGTCTTTACAGAGCTATGGGTACGAATCTGGAGTTCAGTACAGTTTTTCACCCGTAGACTGATGGACAATCAGAAAGAACAATACAGATACTGGAAGACTTATTGCGAGCCTGTGTTATGGACTTTGAGGGTTCATTGAGTAAATACTTGTCTGTTATATAATTTTCCTACAATAACAGCTATCAAAGTATAATAGGGTTGGCTCCCCATGAAATGTTGTATGGTAGGAAGTGTCGTTCTCCAATTCATTGGGAGAAAACAGGGAAAGTATTTGGGTCCTGAGTTAGTTCAAAGGACCAATGAAGTGATAGACAAAATCAAGGCTTGGATGCTTGCTTCGCAAAGTAGGTAGAAAAGTTATGTTGATCTAAAGCACAAAGACATTGCATTTTAGGTAGGAGAACATGTTTTCCTATGAGTTTCACCAATGAGGGGTATCAGGCGCTTTGGAAAGATGGGTAAGTTAAGCCCTAGGTTTATAGGGCCACTTGAGATACTTGAGAAGGTCGGGCAGGTAGCGTATCAGCTAGCCTTAATACCAGCATTATCGACTGTTCATAATGTATTTCATATTTTGATGTTGTGAAAATATGTTTCAGAACTGACTCATGTCTTGAGTTACAAAGCCATAGAACTATAGTCGGACTTATCCTATAAGAAACAGTCAGTTCAAATCCTTGATAGGAAAGAAAAAGTTCTTCGAAACAAGACCATAACTTTGGTCAAGGTACTCTGGAAGAATAGTAAGGTGGAAGAAGCCACCTGGGAACTAGAGTACGGCATGAGGGGATAATTGTAATGACTGCATGTTAGATTATGGATTAGTAAAGACAATTAACATTAATTATTGATATTTTATAATTACATATGGTTTTACATTTGTTGTGGGCCTCATTTTTAGAAATGGGCATTAGAGTTATAATTTCTCAATTCTGGAGATTTTATTAACTTCTAAAAGTATTATTTATGTTAAATATAAATTATGTAATATTTATAATTTTTGCTCGATGATGATAGAAAATGCGATGGATGGCCGTTAAAGTCACATGGATAAGTTTAGAACCTTATTCTTAGTGGGACAAACATTTGAAATATTTAGAAGGTCAGGTTTAAGCGGGGTTATAGTTTTAGACAATTTTACCCCTAGACTTATAATTGCTTAAATTAGAAGTAAGAGGGGCATTTTTGGTATTTTGCTTTTGGGATTAGGTGGCTTGATCCTAGGTTGGCAGCTGACCACTAGAAGAAATATGATTAATTTTATGAGTTATCCTTTTTCATCAATATTAGAAAATCAAATTAATTAATGAAAAACAAAAGGAAGTTCATCCCTTTCTCTCTTTCTCTCTCTCTCTCTCTCTCTCTCTCTCTCTCTCTCTCTCTCTCTCTCTCTCTCTCTCTCTCTCTCTCTCTCTCTCTCTTTGTTTGGCTCCCACAAAACAGAAGAATCTAGCCCCTCTAGCCCCAAGCTTTAATTTTTTTTGGAATTTCAGCAAGGTTTTAACATGTATCAAGTGGAGGTAAATCCTAGGAACCTTTACCCTTGAGTTTTCAAGCTTGTTGGTTGAGTTTTAATATGTAAATTGTGGAATTTGGTGTTGCTCAAATTAGCGTTAGTATTTGTTAGTTTCCTGCTGGTTATTAAGGTTGTTTTAGGTGTGAATCTTATGGTTCTGATGCTTAATTCTTGTGTTGAGCAAGTTTGAGTTATAAGAACTCAAACTTGTCTCATTAATGGTGGATTTGGATTCTGTGTTTGTTAGTTGCTGTTAGTACTTGAAGAGGAACCTGTTCAGGTCCTCGATAGAACGAAGAAAGTTCTTCGGAACAAGACTATTGCTTTGGTCAAAGTGCTTTGGAGGAATAACAAGGTGGAGGAAGCCACCTGGGAATTAGAGTCTGACATGAGGACTCAACATCTAGAGCTATTCAGGTTAGATTTCGAGGACGAAATCCTTTTAACAGGGGGATAATTGTAATGACCGCTTTAGTAATTTGGATTAGTAAAGACAATTACCACTAATATATGATATTTTTATAATTATTTATGAGTCCCATTGTTAGAAATTGGCACTAGAGTTATAACTTCTCAATTCCGGAGATTTTATTAAACTCTAGGGGTATTTTATGAATTATATATGAAATATGTTATTTTTGTAATTTTTGCTCGGCGACAACGGAAAATGCGATAGATGGCTAGTTTGATAACATGGGTAAGTTTAGAACTTTATTTCTTAGCAGGATATATTTTAGAGAAAATAAAATATCAGAGTTGAGCGGGGTTATGGAATTTGACCATTTTACCCCTAATCTTGAAAATACCCTAGTTTTAAGCTAAAGGGCATTTTAGTCATTTGTTAAAGGGGAGAGTTAGGTGGCTGCCTAATTATATGACACCTATCAATGTTAATTTCAGCCAAGGTTTAATTTAGTTAAACCATTGCTTCATTTTTGAAAGAATTAATGAAAATAAGAGGAATAAACCAAAAAATTAAGAAAGCTCTCTCTTCCCTTCCTCTCTCTTCGAACCAGCCCAGAACCAAGGAAGTTGTTGCTGATTTTTAGTGTTTACAGCAAGGATTCAAAGGAAATCAAGCCAAGGTAAACCCTAGATACTTTCTATCTATGTTTTCTCAAGATTTTAATTGGTTTCAAGTAGTGATTTTGCAAGTTAGTGGCTATTAGGGTTAGGTTGTTTGATAGTTCGAATTATAGGGTTCATTTGAGTTGGTTTCAGCTTCTAGCAGCTGGTTTTGATGTATGGAATTATTTTTGCTCAAATTTGAGCTTTGAACTCAAAGCTTTGGTCTTTAATGGCATAAATTTATTTAGTGTGTTTTTCTGTGAATTATTGGTTGGAATATATTGTGTATACCCTAATTTGGTACTCTGGAAGGTTTGGTTGTATTTGGTGGAGTTTTGAGCAAGAAATGGAGTTTTTGCGTGAACTGGTGTAAACCGGGTAGCCGGTTTTACCAGTACCTGTAAAACCGGTTAGCCGATTTTTGCAGGGTTTCTCGAATGTTCCATTTTCTCAATTCTCATGCATTCCAGTGCCGTAGTTGGATGTTTCTCTATTTCTTGAGTTAGTGTAATCCATAGAATGTATAACATAACCTAGAGTGGTGGGTTCGGGTTTCCTGGATTAGGGTTTTCGATCATGTGATTTACCTGGTTTCATTATGCGATTAGGACATCCATTTTGCACAAGACTTTCCGTTCAGGTCGGCCAGCACACTTGAATCTGTAAAGAAGGCAAGAACTGTATATAATGTGTGATATGGATGTGCGAATGTATGTATATGTTTAGTGTATAGGCATGCTTATATGTTGTAATTCATACACTACCAACACTTGTATGGTTGCGGTACAGAGTGCATTGGTGAAGTGTATGATGTCTGAAAGTACATCGTGGTTTTACCAGCACTTGTACGGGAAGGTACAAGGTGTCTACGGTACAACACTTAACAATACTCAAGGTGCAGTTCATACCTTACCTACACTAGTACGATGGTATACTGAGTGCATGTGGTACATGGTACATGGTCGTATCCTACTTAAAACGTTCTTACTCATTTGTTAAGCCTTGTAAATAGGTGTATGGGCGCCTAGATACAAGTCGGTATTTTATGATATGTTATATGCTTTTCTTACTAAGTCCGTCGACTCACAGTTCTGCTTCCATGTGTAGGTAAAGGAAAGGCGAAAGATGAACAGGAGTGAGCCTGGCTAGGATGGGATTGTACATGTCGTGGCAGCATGACCTCGAGTGTTCGGTCTCGGGACATCTGGGGATATTATTTTGTAGTCGTTGTGCGACCAATTATGTATTTTAGTATATTTTGTATAAAAGTTTAAAAATGGGATCCCGGTACTTGTAAATAGTTTTATAAATTATAAAGTTTAATATTTAATATAAAAGTTTTAATTTGACACGTTTTTTTTGAGAAAAATCTTTGATTAGCAAAGACAGCACTGTAATTGAAAAAGCACCGAAGCGTGCCTTAGCATTAGGGCGTTACAATTATGAAAGCATGTTAAGAAGCATAATAGTTTATAAATATTTATTTAAATGCATTGACTTAAAATCCATAATGTGTAGTATATAGAGTTTATGTGATCACTGTCTAACCTACCAGACTTATGGGTTCGCAGGTTAAGTCCTATTAAATTGATGCCCAACAAAATACGAGGAGTTAGGGTAACATGGCCAAGACCGGAGGCAGTCTGGGAGGTCAAAATCCCCTGAATCCCCATGGACGCGGTAGGGCCGTGGAAGGTTTCAGGGTGGTAGACATGAGAATCCGCCCCAAGCTCCTCCGAATTGGGAGCAAAGGTTTGCAGAGATGCAAGCTCGAATTCTTCAACAAGATGAAGAGATTCAGAGGCTGAGATAGCAGATCCTCCAGCAGTGCCTTTACAGCAAGCCAATCGTTATGGTTCCAGCGGTGCCAGCAAAACAACTTGTTGTTGGCACTCGTATGAAGTCGTTGTATGAGAGATTTTACAAGCTGGCAACTCTAATTTTTTTGGGAGGACCGGATGTTATGAAGGTCGAGTAGTGTCTCACTATTATAGTGAGAATCTTGAATTTCATGTGTGTCACTAGGAATAATTGGGTGACTTGCGCTACGTTTCAGTTCTAGGAGAACGCTCTTGTGTGGTGGGGGTTTGTATCCCTCACCTGAGATGTGACCACCATGACCTGAGAAGAGTTTTAGGAAATATTCAATGCCAAGTATTATAATGAGACAGTTCGCAATGCTAAGCAAAAAGAATTCACTGATTTTGTTCATGGAGAAGGCATGTCAGTAACAGAATATACAATGAAGTTCGCCCATTAAGCCAAGTTGGCTTCAAGTATAGTACCCACAAACTTCAGTAAGAAAGAGAAATGTTTGGCAGGTTTAAATGCCAAGATTAAACATGATCTGGTAATTACTACAAGTGAAACAACGACTTATATTGAGATGGTTGAGAAGGTTCTGCGAGCCGAGGGAGCAATAAAATTTCTTCAGAAGCCCCGAGAAACTCCAAGTGTTGGTGGGACCATCGCTCTTCCTACTTCTGGATATGGTAGGGATGGTGGTGATTCCACTGCTGACCATAAGAGAAAGACTTTCTCGACATCTGGTGGTTCAGGACAGAACAAAAGGTTCCAAGGGAACCAAGGTAGAGATGGACGCCAGGGTTATTCTTACCCTGAGTGCCCACGTTGTAAGAAACACTATCTCGGTGAGTGCAATTGGAAAACATTCTTTTAGTGTGGTATGGTTGGGCATTTTAAGAAAGATTGCCCTCAGACGAAGAAAGAAGAACAGAAGCAAGTAGCAAAGCTCGTACCTGCTCGGGTGTTTTCCATCACTCAAGCTGATGTTGTAGCCAGACCATCTCTGGTGACAGGTCAGCTTCTTGTCAAAAACTCTTATTTTACTATACTATTTGACTCTGGGGCTACACATTCATATGTGGCATCAAAAGTAATTAATCAATTCGGTAGGCCTTATGATTTCATTAAAAGAGGGTTTGGAACCCTACTGCCTTGCGGAGAGTTAGTTTTCTCTAGAAGGTGGATTAGGTCTACGCCAGTTAGGGTTGACAATATGGAGTTGAGTGTTGACCTAGTAGAGTTGGAACTAATAGAGTTTGATATTATACTTGGGATGGATGTTCTATCCAAGTATTCGACCAGCATTAACTACAAACAGAAAATAGTAACTTTTCAGCCGGAGGGTGAAGATCCATTTGTTTATGTTAAATCTGTTCAAGGTTCTTGAATCCCGATTATTTCAGTTTTAAAGGCTAAAGATTGATTACACAGTGGATGTGTAGGATTTTTAGTAGTTGTAATTAAGTCCAGCAAGCCTGAACCATTTAGGCCTAAGGATGTCAGAGTTGTGAGGGAATTTCTTGATGTTTTTCCCAAGGAGTTATCGAGATTTCTGCCACAATGAGAAATAGATTTTATAATTGATTTGGCACCTGGGGCGTACCTGTTTCAAAAGCACCATATAGGATGGCCCCAGGAGAACTTACGGAGCTAAAAATACAACTCCTAAAGACTACATTTCAGACCAAGTATGGTCATTAGGAGTTCTAATTGATGTCATTAGGATTGACAAATGCTCCAGCGGGCTTTATGGATCTCATGAATAGAGTGTTAAAGGATTTCCTCGATAACTATGTTATAGTGTTTATCGACGACATCCTTGTGCACTCTCAAATAGAAGAAGAGCATGAGCAACATCTCTGAATGGTTTTACAATGACTCAGGGATCACAAGCTTTATGCAAAGTTTAAAAAGTGTGAATTCTGGTTGTCGAAAGTGTCCTTCCTAGGGCATATTATTGGAAAATATGGAATTATGGTTGATCTGAGAATGATCGAATGAGTTAAAAATTGGCTGAGGCCAAGAACAGTTACTGAAGTACGAAGTTTTCTTGAGTTGGTAGGGTATTGTCGTTATTCTGTTGAAGGTTTCTCTAAGATTTTAATGCCACTAACAGAGTTGACTAAGAAGAACTTACAGTTTGTATGGTCCGACAAGTGTGAAATGAGTTTTCAGCAATTGAAGCAGCGGCTGATCACAACACCGGTGTTAGCTTTGCCATTAGACCAAGAAAAGCTTGTCCTTTACTGTGATGCAAGGTTTAATTTTTTTTGGAATTTCAGCAAGGTTTTAACATGTATCAAGTGGAGGTAAATCCTAGGAACCTTTACCCTTGAGTTTTCAAGCTTGTTGGTTGAGTTTTAATATGTAAATTGTGGAATTTGGTGTTGCTCAAATTAGCGTTAGTATTTGTTAGTTTCCTGCTGGTTATTAAGGTTGTTTTAGGTGTGAATCTTATGGTTCTGATGCTTAATTCTTGTGTTGAGCAAGTTTGAGTTATAAGAACTCAAACTTGTCTCATTAATGGTGGATTTGGATTCTGTGTTTGTTAGTTGCTGTTAGTACTTGAATTTTGTTGTTGGATATAGGTGATTTGGAAGGTTTCATGAAGTTTGGGTACGAATTGAGCAAGTTTTGTAATTTTTGGGTTTTTTTTCGTATTAACTGAATCACAGGCAAGATCCCAGAAAAATTTGTTTTGCCAATTCGTCTCATTTTCAAAGCCTTAGTTTCTATGTTTCCTCGATAATTAGGGTATTGTCATGTTAGTTATCAATAATGAAACTTGTAGTTGTGAGTTTAGGTCCCCAGATCGGGTTTTAGGGTGTTATTTATCTTTTTACATGAATGTAACATAGGGCATCCATCCAGCGTGTGATTTTCTGTTTAGGTCAGCCAGCACACTTCAATTTGGAAATGAGGTATGACTAGCATAAAGCGTATTTATTTATGAATATGTGTATGTGTGATATATGTATACTATTTGTGATTCATATGCTACTAACAATAGTACGGTAGTGGTATTGAGTGCATTGGTATAGTGTATGATGTTCAACAAGTACAATACGGTGTTACCAATACTAATGCGGTCGAGTATGGAGTGTAAGTGGTACAAAACTTAGTGGTACTCGAAGTATGGTGCAAACCCTACCAACACTCGTACAGTAGCAGTACGTAGTGCATGTGGTACAGTGGTCGTACCTTAGTAAAGAATGTTCTTACTTGTCTGATAAGCCTTGTGGATAGGTGTATGGGTGTCTAGATGCAAGTTGATATTATATTATATGTTATATGCTTTTCTTACTAAGTCTATTGACTCACAGAAATTACTTTTTGTGAAGGTAAAAGAAAGGTGAAAGCTGAACAGGAGTGAGTTCCTGTTGGAAATTATTTTACGAGGATCTTAGATCTACTCACAAGTATGTTGATTAACACCCTAAATATGGACTTCTAAAACGATTATAAAATAAACACATATAAAGTATGAGAAACCTTATATTGGGTGCAGCGGCATATTATGTCTCCTTCCGTTCAGATCTCTAACCCTTGTATCCTTTCTGTCGCAGAGTATTATCAAGATCTGAACCTGGATCTCTTTCTCTCCTTCCTTTAATGTTGAATCTCCTTCTTGTTGAATGTCTTTCTTCACGATCTTCCTCACTATGATTGAGGTATCACTTGATGTGTGTGGGCTCTACTCTAACACTAAGAGGTTCAAAATTATTCAAGGAAGAAGAAGAGTATGAAGGTGGCGGTTAGGGTTTAGAAAGAGAAGGCTCAGGTTTTTCTCTGAAGGAAAGTAGAAGTAAAAGTGTTAGATTTCCTGAAGCCTTCACTATCTATTTATAGCATTCCACATAGGGTTAGGTTTGAATTATTTGGCATTAAAATAATAAAAATATCAGATGATAAAGCCTATAAAAGTGGCCGGCCATGGCTATATGGATTTGGGCCTCACTTTTTGCAATTTTGCAGTTTTATCATTTCTGCATCTCATTTTCTCAAAAATGCCAATTTTCAAATTCAACCATTTAAATGCCAAGTCTAACAATTTAATAACTATAAATAATTATTAAATAATATTGTCATTTATCATATTTATTAATTGAACCATACAAAGTATCATAATTAACAAATATGCCCTAAAAACTCTTTCTTTACAATTTCGCCCTTACTTAGTGAAAAATTCACAAATAGACATAGTCTAATTTGAGAATTATAATTGATTAATCAAAACCAATTAAATGAGTCTTACAAGTAATATTGTCTCAACTAGTGGGGGGACCATGGGTCTATATAACCGAGCTTCCAATAAGCAGATCGAGAATTTATAACCTAAATTCACTGACTTATTAATTCTTCGTTGAATCCACGCATAGAACTTAGAATTGCACTCTCAGTATATAGAACGCTCTATATGTTCCACCATATAGACACGTCATTAGTTATCCATTGTTATAATCCTAATTTGATCAATGATCCTCTATATGAATGATCTACACTGTAAAGGGATTAGATTACCGTAACACCCTACAATGTATTTTATCCTTAAAACACTTAACCCCATATAAATGATATTTCAGCTATGTGAAATGAGTACTCCACCATTTATTTTCGTTTGGTCAAGCTCGAAGGAGATCATCCTTTACTTTCTATTCGCCAGATATAAGCTATAGATTCCATATTTATGTTAGCGCTCCCACTCAATTGCACTACCGTGTTCCCAAAATGTACGTATCACCCTGACCCAAAAGTAGGCTTAACTAACAAATCAAAGAACACGAATAACACTCTTGAGATTGAGCCTAATCATATCAGGATTTAGATCATTTGATCTAGGATCAACTAGGCGATATTGACTTGAATAGATATTACGGTAAGTTTGATAAATCTATGTCAAAGTTCAATATCGGTCCCTTCCGATGCATACTCCATGCACCCAACCTGAGCTTTACTTTAACCAATGCTCTGGAAAGAACATAGCATTTCTCCAAATGCAAGTAAACTCTGTTGTAGATTATCATATCAGTAAAACCCTGTGTCTGATAAATCTAGGAATCTTTATTCACATAGTCATGTTTACTTTCCAATGTGTTGACAACACAATAAACAGGATCAAGTATGTGAAAAGGGTTTCAGATGAATTTATAAATCAAATAGACAAGCAATTGATAAGATGAACCAAAACATACACAAATGAATGAAAGATACTTCTGTTTCTTTATTGATGTTGAATAAAATGGATTACATTGAAATGGAGTTTTATTTAGGGCATAAAACCCAACAAACTCCCACTTGCACTAATATAAAACTAATCAGTACATATCAATTAATCCTAAATTCTGACGGTGCTTTTCAAATGCAGTTACGGCCAAGACTTTGGTGAATGGATCACCTAAGTTGTCTTCTGTGTCCACTTTCTCAACCAGTACATCCCCTCTAGCCACATATTCTCTGATGATGTGATACTTTTGTTAGAACTATTATTTTCTGTAGTGACAAATTATGTCCAGTAGCATTCTAGTTGCGTCTGGGACTCGTAGTGTTTTTTCTGGGATTCGTACTGTTAGTGTTAGTCCACGTCAGCAAAGATATTTTAGGTTTTAATTGTTCAGATGGTAACAGCTGTCTATTTCGGGTTTCTTGGTTTAGCTGGGTATAAATACGATTTCTGGGTATTTTGTTGACTAACTTTTGATCGGAGATTTGGGATTACGTTTCTTTCGTCTTGTTTCTTCTGTATGTTTCATGGCAGGTCAGATCTTGGAGCTTGAGGATGTTGATCAATGGCGGAATGATCTGAATCTGGAATTGTTGAGTTCAAACTGAATGGAGTTCAGTGTCATCTTCATCATCAAATCTGAAGGGATTTCAGGTTGAAGACATGTTGAAGAAGAGCTCAGTTGCAGCACAAGGGATTGTGCATTAACAATCAGTGTTCTTGATTGTTGTTGGTAATTCATTACTAATTGCTGTTAAGGTTGTATTTGATTCCTTTAGAGAGAATTGGAAATTGTAATATGAACCTTTGAGAATTAGTGGATGAATTTACCCTGGTTCGGGGAACCCAAGCACTAGTCGGCTGAGATGTGTTCTCAGTGCAGATGAAGCTTGTAAAATTATGGTGTTGAATCTTTGATTTTGTTCTTTTTATATTCAAGCTTAAATCAAGATAAAATCAATCTAAATATGAAAAAGATAGGTTAGACAAGAACTTGGGCTTACAACTTTCTTTCTATGTGTTTGCTTCTCTTGTGGCTTCAACGTTTCTTACTATTGGCTATTGCTCCATTATTATCACAAAGTAGGACCAGAGGCTTTTCCATTCCAGGCACAACACCGATACTGGTGAAGAACTTTCTTAGCCAGACAAGCTCTTTAGCAGCTTCTGCTGCAGCTATGTATTTTACTTCCATCGTAGAGTCCGATATCGCGGTTTGTTTAGCACTTCTCCAAACCACTGCTCCACCTCCAAGAGTAAACACCATCCCAGATGTAGATTTCCTGTCTTCAAGACATGCCTGGAAATCTGAATCAGTATAGCCTATGGGATTTAAAGCACCACCCTTGTAGACTAATACAAGATTTCGTGTACTCTTTAAGTATTTCAGAATATACTTAACTGCATTTCAATGTTCCTGTCCTGGATTTGACTGATACCTGCTCACGATTCCAACTGCATAGCAGATGTCAGGTCTAGTGCATAATATTGCATACATTAGACTTCCAACTGCAGAAGCATAAGGAATTTTCGCCATGTCTTCTATCTCTTGAGGATCAGTAGGAGACTGTTCCTTAGATAGATGAATACCATATCTTGAAGGCATGTTCGCCCCATTGGTGTTGTTCACGGAGAATCTCTCTAAAACTTTGTCAATATAGGTTGTTTGAGAGAGAGCAAGGGATCTGTTCTTCCGGTTTCTGATAATCTGAATACCAAGAACATAGGCTGCCTCACCCAAATCTTTCATATCGAATTGAGTGTTAAGCCATTCCTTGATGTTAGTCATTTTCTTGATATTGTTTTCAATAATCAAAATGAAGCTTGTAAAATTCTGGTGTTGAATCTTTGATTTTGTTCTTTTTATATTCAAGCTTAAATCAAGATAAAATCAATCTAAATATGAAAAAGATAGGTTAGACAAGAACTTGGGCTTACATTTGGTATCAGAGCCAGCTATTTCTGTTAGAAATATTGATCCTTAGGGTTCTTGCAAGATTCGTTATTCTGAAATTTATTGTTGCTGCAATTCTTGATTTTCTGCATTTTTTCTTTCTGCAACACCCAGTTGGAACTAACCCCTCTCCAGACACGACTCTGGGAGTATACTGCTCTCTATCTTTGTTTTGTTTTTCCTTGTTAGTACAGGAATGGAGATGTTCAGAGAAGGAGGGTCCACATCACGACCCCCAATGCTGGAAGGTGCTAATTACCCATACTGGAAAACAAAAATGCGAGCATTCTTGAGGGCGGTGAATGAAAGAGTTTGGATGCCATAGAAGATGGTTGGACATGCCCAACGATGATGGATAACGGTGTCACCAAACCAAAACCTACGAGCTTGTGGACTCCAGATGAGATGGAGAGGGCCAATTTTAATTCGAAGGCCATGCATGCTTTGTTCAATGCAGTGTCCACAAATCAATTAAAGGTCATTGCAAACTGTGAGATGGCCAAAGAGGCTTGGGAAAAACTACGAATTAAAAATGAAGGAACGAATGCTGTAAAGAAATCCCGTCTTCGTGCTTTGGCAAAAGCATTTGAAGATTTATCAATGGAGGAAGAAGAAACGGTGGCTGAGTTCCATGCTAAATTGTGTGACATATCAAATGAATCTTATGCTTTGGGAAAGACTTATTCTAATGCAAAGCTGGTTCGTAAAGTCCTTGGAGTTCTACCTAGGAGATTTATGTCTAAAGTAACCTCCATTGAAGAAATGAGAAACGTGGAGGAACTGGATCTTGATGAACTGATTGGATCCTTGTAGAATTATGAAATGTCATTAACAAGGTGGAAGAAAGAAAAAAAGAAGATGGATGTGAACAAAGAAAAAGGGGACAACAATATTGCGCTCATTCACAAAGAAGAAAATAAGTCTATCCTAGATTTGTCTGCTGGTTTCTCAGATGAAGCTGTAGATTTGCTGACCAAGAACTATGCAAAATTCTTGAAAAAAAAAGTACAAGAAACTGTGTTCTGAAGGTAAGAAAAATGCTTCCAAAAGAAATCCTCTTGGGAACTTCTGGCATGGTCAGCAACCCAGTGACAATAAGAGCATGGGCATTCAGTGTAGAGAATGTGATGGGTTCGGACACATTCAGGCCGAGTGTGCTAACACTCTCAAAAAGAAGAAAGCCCTTGTTGCCACCTGGAGCGATAGTGACGAAGAAAAAGACTCTATTGCAAGCAAAAGTTCTAATGAGGATAAACAGGTAGTGGCTTTCATGGCTCAAAGTCATCAGTCTGTTGAATCTGAGGATGATGGAGTCTCCACTGTGTCTGAAGTCGACAGTAATGGAAGACAAAATGCATATGAAGAGATGTTTGCTCAATGGGAATATATGACCAAGCAGATTAGAGGTCTGAATAGTGCCAAGGAGCAGATAGAGTCTGAAAAAGTCAAGCTGGAGGACACTGTTAAGAATCTCAACAAACTTCTTGATGAGAAGGACAATGAGATCTACAAGCTTTCAGCTGAACTCATAAAAGCTAAACAGGCTTTAGAGTTTATCCCTCCAGGAACGGCTGCCATCAATCAAACTCTTCAACTTCAAAAACCTTATGGTGATCGAACCTCTATCGGATACAAGATGTTGTATAAGCAAGGAGATAACTTGGGGGTAGAAGAGTCCATTACACCAGTGATCAACCTAGACAAAAAGGATGACAAGCAATCATCATTTCCCTCGACACCTTAGTCCTCAGACCCCACTGGAAAATTCCATGTTCCATCTGGACCTACCAAGGTGAAGTTAGAAGGAAGAAGAATTGCCCCGAAGAATATATCTCAGATGGAGAGATTCATCCCAGTGTGTCACTTCTGTAACAGGAGGGGTCATATTCGACCCAGATGCTATAAGCTGCAGAACTACTTGAAAGTTATGATCAATCGACCTATGAGTTTTCAAAAACCCAATAAAACTCAAAAGGAAGGATCTCAATGTGAGTGGAGATTGAGGGCTGATCGTGAATCGAATGTTGGGTTGGTAGCTCAAGTTTCACTGTCTGCATTTCTGGAAGGACAGTGGTACTTGGATAGTGGTTTCTCTCGACACATGACGGGCAACAAGAAATTGTTAGTCAATTACAAAGAAGCAAAGGAGGGAGTTGTCACTTTTGGTGATGGAAATAAGGGCCATATTATTGGAAAAGGAGACTTGGTGATGAGTAGAGCTGCACCTCTTACTGAAGTACTGTATGTGAAAGGACTCAAGGCAAATCTGATAAGCATCGGTCAACTTTGTGATGCAAATTACACTGTAAGTTTTTCTAAAACTCATTGTTTAGTTTCATTTGATGGGTGCTCAGTCTTAACAGGGAAGAGATCTAGTGATGGTAGTTATTTGTTGGACAATGTTGTCCTATGTAATAGTGCATCATTGGATAAATCAGATATTGGAGACTTTACTGCTATTCCAAAAGTTTTAACCAAAAGAAATAAGAGTGTTAAATCATCACCTCGTCTTTCAAGAGCTCATTCACTATTATTAGTGCTATGGTATGGTCTTCTAAACCTTATACTGTTGAATCTTGGGTTTAAACAAAGAAATGATGATGTTTTTGTCCTAGTGTATGCTGGTTTTGATCATGTTGTACATCGTACTCCCTTGCTTCAAAAGAAATATGATACACACATGATATGTTGTCTAGTATTCCTCATTGCTTGTTTATGTGTCTTCATGTGTGATAATGAAAGTTCCACAAACATTTCTCAAAATGCACGTTGACTCAAAATATATAGATAACAGATATCATTTTTTAGAATTTGTTGAGTAAAAATACATTGGATAATCACATATTATTCTTGATGCTCTCTTGGATTTTTATTTAATAAAGCCTTGAATTCTCATATTAATGTGTGCAACTTGGGAAGTTTTTTTTATGTGTTCTATCTGATTAATTCGTTGTGGTATATGATCATTATATTTCTCTGTTTGTTCAGCTAAGCCTTGATTGCTATCATTTTTTTCTATGAGGCACTTCATGTCCCATCTACAGGTTCTCCAGTTCTATCGAGGAAGCTCTAAATAGGTGAATTTTTCAGGATCTTTTGAACCTTTATTTTTCCCAGCTAAAAAGGCTACCTCTTTTAGATGCAATGGGAAGAGCTTTCTTTAGTCCATTTACTAATAAGTAGTATGCTCCTTCTATATTAGTATTTTTGATTAAAAGAGGACGGCTACATCTCTGAGAGAGAGTGAAAGCCGTAGCTGGTTGCAAAAGAAAGAGCCGGAGTGTCTAAAGATAAAAAAGGCAAAAAAAAAAATGGGCAGCTTAATAAAAATTTTGAGAGAGTGAGCCAATGTTCTCACATGAGGTCACTTCCACACACTGAAGAAATATCTTGGTTCAAAATCCTGTAAAAAAATTCCTTGTTTATTGTCTTTCTCAAGTGTCTGTGAATATGTGGATTGGTAGAAGTTGTCTCATCTTTTTATTAAGTATGGCTCATAGTGAAGTTGAATGAATTTGTTCTTTGCTCAAATGATCATTGCTCACTTGTTAATTGATTAGGCCACTCATTGTGTTTCCTCTTTACAAGTTGAACATGTTAATTCTTGAGATATATCATTTGGCATGTTTTTGATTGAAATAAAAATAAATCTCATTTGTAGCATCATTCGTAATATTGTGGTGATCTGATTGTTTTGCTTAGTCAATCTCTCATTTTTTTTTATATCTAATATCCATATGTTTTAGGTCATGTTGTGAGATGGTTTGTCTTTCTTCTTTAGTGTTGTAATAGATACTTTGGAATTTCTTTGCAATGAGGAGTCTATGTTGCATTTTCTGTCGCCATTCAGGGGGAGCTCTTTGATAAACTTCTTATTTTCTTAGGGGGACAATTTGACATGGATTATGCTCAATGAAGGGGGAGAAATACTTATCCTTTGTGTGTAAAGTGGTAGTGGTGCATTTGTTGTTTGGTTGTTTAAAGTGTTTGCTTTTCTGTTTGTTTAGACTCTGTTATATTTTGATGGTTGCTTTGTTTCGCATTGGTATTGTTGTCATTGACCATAATTTGTCAAGGGGGAGATTGTTAGAACTATTATTTTCTGTAGTGACAAATTATGTCCAGTAGCATTCCAGTTGCGTCTGGGACTCGTAGTGTTTTGTCTGGGATTCGTACTGTTAGTGTTAGTCCACGTCAGCAAAGATATTTTAGGTTTTAATTGTTCAGATGGTAACAGCTGTCTATTTCGGGTTTCTTGGTTTAGCTGGGTATAAATACGATTTCTGGGTATTTTGTTGACTAACTTTTGATCGGAGATTTGGGATTACGTTTCTTTCGTCTTGTTTCTTCTGTATGTTTCATGGCAGGTCAGATCTTGGAGCTTGAGGATGTTCATCAATGGCGGAATGATCTGAATCTGGAATTGTTGAGTTCAAACTGAAGGGAGTTCAGTGTCATCTTCATCATCAAATCTGAAGGGATTTCAGGTTGAAGACATGTTGAAGAAGAGCTCAGTTGCAGCACAAGGGATTGTGCATTAACAATCAGTGTTCTTGATTGTTGTTGGTAATTCATTACTAATGGCTGTTAAGGTTGTATTTGATTCCTTTAGAGAGAATTGGAAATTGTAATATGAATGTAACGCCCTGTCCAACAGGGACGCCACGTGTGTGCAATTTATTTAAAATACCAATAATTATATAAGATGTAATTATACTAAAAGTGTGGGTAATTAAATTTTGATAGCTAAAACTCAACCTTTAAACTGTTTAACAAAAGATAAATAACATGGATTACGGGGTCCCCCTGTTTTCAAAATATTTACAAACTGGTTTCAAAGTATTTTACGACATAAGCTTTATATTTTCCAAAATACAATCAAAATAGAGCATCCTGTAAACTGGGCTGCCTACGGCTTGTATGTACATTGCTGCTGCGACCACAAACTCATGGTTGCTCAACTTTAGCCTTCCCTTTACCTGCACCATAAAGCACCCGTGAGTCACAGAGACTCAGCAAGAAAGTGATCAAAACAATAATTGAAAGAAAAATGAATATCAACTTTATCCCATCATGTTTACTCACTATACAATTTAATAAGCATTCTTTTAAACACTACACAGTCCTGGTACTTAATAAAGTACCCCTTTTTACCACTCGTCACATACGAGCTGAATATGTCACTATCGTTGCCCGATAAAGCAAACGATAAGTAAGAAACCTAACCGCGGTTTCAAGAGTAATTACTCATAACGGTAATAACCGTTTCCAACCCTAGGTCATAACCTAGGCTCAATAAAAAATCTTGATAATAATCAAGATCACTTCCATTCAACCAATAAACTTTAACCACATACGGTGCTTACCACTTTTCTTACCTTAATTCAGAAGTCAAGAATATGGCCGACCTGGGTGGAAAAACAAGCTAGGCAATTCCGGTCCTATGTCACGACAATTGAAACACAATAAATACCTCCATTTAAATTTTCGGATTAAAACCCTAATTTAAAACCGATTAGACTTAGCCTTCACCAACTTTATAATAATTCAAATAACTCAAAATCATTCAAAGGCAGGTACTAGGTTCAACCCCGAGCCAAAACAGGGTTGAGAGAAAAACCCGAGAAATTTTCCCCTGCTGTAACCGGTCGACCGGTTCTGATACACCAGAACCAATCCGGTCGACCGTTCTGTCGTCGAACGAGAAAAATTCTGGGTTTTCTCCCCCAGCTCGAACCAAAACCATTTCAGACCTAAATTGCATTTCCAGAACAGTTCAATATACCAAGTATAACATATTCAACACATCATTTAATCACAATTCACCATTTAACTCAAAATCACCATCTTACTTGACAATTTGCACTAAACATCACTTTCAACACCAATTCAATTGAACAGCCCTTAATCTCACTCAATCTTCATTCAAACAAGTTTCAAATCAACCCTAAGAACCTACCTTACCCTCAGTTTATACCCCAGCTCAGAATTCATTGAAAACCTTTACCAAAACCTAACTAAACTCAAGAAAACTAATTAAGCGAAGAGTAGAAGGATCATACCTCCACTTAGCTAACTTCTAGGGTTAAGATTAGCTCAGGAAATTGAAGAAATGAAATGAATTTTCCTTGGTTCCCAGCTGCTTCAAGGGTTCGGCAAGAGAAGAAGAAAAAAGGAAGCTTGAAGTTATGTAATTTTTTGTTTTCTTGCCTTGGAAGTAACTTAAATAAGGTTTGCCTTTCTTTTCTTTTCTTTTTCTTCTTTTTTTTTTAAATAACAATCAGCCCACCAAAATTCAAAGGTCAAAAGTCAAAAACATAAAATGACTAATTTACCCTTCAAAGAAACCTAAACTAAAATTATAACCTAGGGCATTTATGGTAATTTTACTAATTCCCCAATCCGACATTCTAATAAAATTCTAACTTAATCCGGGATATTCTCAAAATAATTCTTTCATTTAATGTCGTGACATTACTAACCACATAGCTAAATTTCCACAATTGCCGGGTCCAAAATAACGTTTTTCATTAAATAATTTCTCAACAATTTACCTAAGTAAGATCATAATCCTACTTCATTTCCCAAGTAATTACATATTTAATAAAATATGTCCATTTAAATATTATTTATTTTCTGGGATATTACAACTATCCCCCACTTATAGGAATTTCGTCCTCGAAATTTACCTGAAAAGCTCGGGATACAACTCCCGCATCTGCGACTCTAACTCCCAAGTCGCTTCTTCAACTTTGCTGTTCCGCCACAACACTTTAACTAGTGGAATAGTCTTGTTTCGCAACACCTTTTCTTTCCTGTCTAAGATCTGTACTGGTTGTTCTTCATACGACAGGTCGGTTTGAAGCTCAATGTCTTCATAACTTAATATATGAGTTGTATCAGATACATACTTCCGAAGCATCGAGACATGAAACACGTTATGAACCCCAGATAAAGCAGGAGGTAGAGCCAACCGATAAGCTACCTGGCCTACTTTCTCTAGAATCTCAAATGGACCAATAAATCTGGGACTCAACTTCCCTTTCTTCCCGAACCTTCGAATTCCTTTCATTGGGGACACCCGAAGAAAAACAAAATCCCCAACTTGGAATTCAACATCTCTACGCTTTGGATCTGCGTAGCTTTTCTGTCTACTTTGGGAAGCAAGCATACGAGCTCGAATCTTTTCAATAGCCTCGCTTGTTCTTTGGACAGCTTCAGGTCCAAGGTACCTACGTTCACCAGCCTCATCCCAGTGAATAGGTGATCGACATTTCCTTCCATAAAGCATCTCATACGGAGCCATGCCAATGGTACTCTGATAACTATTGTTATAAGAAAACTCAATCAGAGGTAGGTACTTGTTCCAAGAACCTTCAAAGTCCATTACACACGCCCTCAACATATCCTCAAGTATCTGGATAGTCCTTTCAGATTGACCATCGGTTTGAGGATGAAAAGCTGTACTGAATTTCAACTTAGTACCCATTGCTTGCTGTAAACTTTCCCAGAATTTTGATGTAAATTTTGGATCTCGATCTGAAACTATCGACTTTGGGGCACCATGAAGTCGAACTATCTCCTTGATATACAAATCAGCATATTGATCCACTGTATACGTTGTCCTCACCGGGAGAAAGTGAGCGGACTTCGTATATCGATCCACTATCACCCAAATAGAATCATAATACCCTACTGTTCTGGGTAAACCCACCACAAAATCCATGGTGATGTCTTCCCATTTCCATTCAGGAATCTTTAGAGGTTGAAGCAAACCTGCAGGCCTTTGGTGTTCTGCTTTAATTTGTTGACAGGTTAAGCATTTTGACACATATTCAACAATATCCCTCTTCATACCCGGCCACCAGTATAAAGCTTTCACATCATGATACATCTTGGTTGTTCCCGGGTGTAAGGAGTACGGTGTAGTATGAGATTCATCAAGAATCTCCTGTCTGATTTCTTTATCAACCGGTACACAGATTCTGTTTTTGTATCGCAACAACCCATCAGATAAGCACGAAAAGTCTCTTGCCAATCCAGCCTCTAACTTCTCCTTATGTCCCTGTAGCTCAAGGTCACCTTGTTGGGCTACTCTAATTCTTTCCAATAGATCAGACTGTATGGTGATATTAGCAAGTTTTCCAATTAAAAATTCAATTCCCGCTCTCGTCATATCATCGGCCAACTTTGCTGAAATTTCCTTTAGTTCACAAACTTGCCCTGGTCCTTTCCGACTTAGAGCATCCACTACCACATTTGCTTTACCAGGGTGGTAGAGAATCTCGCAGTCATAATCTTTGACCAGTTCTAACCATCGTCGTTGCCTCATATTTAAATCCTTCTGAGTGAAAAAGTACTTGAGGCTTTTGTGATCTGTATAAATTTCACACTTCTCACCATACAGATAGTGACGCCAAACTTTTAGTGTAAAGACAACCGCTGCTAATTCAATATCATGGGTAGGATATCGTTGTTCATACTCCTTCAATTGCCTCGATGCATAAGCAATCACTTTCCCTGACTGCATAAGAACACAACCTAACCCTTGTTTAGATGCATCACAATAAATCACAAACTTTTCATCACTTTTTGGTAAGGTTAGCACAGGAGCGGTAATCAACCTTTGCTTCAATTCCTGGAAACTACCTTCACACTTGTCAGTCCAAACAAACTTACAATTCTTTCGGGTCAATTCAGTTAAAGGTGTAGAAATCTTTGCAAAGCCCTCAGCAAATCTTCGGTAATACCCTGCTAACCCCAGGAAACTTCTAACTTCAGTTGCTGACTTAGGTCGAGGCCAGTCACGAACTGCTTCAATCTTTACTGGATCCACTAAAATACCATCTTTACTCACCACATGCCCTAAGAAACTCACCTGAGGTAACCAGAATTCACATTTCTTAAACTTGGCATACAACTTATGCTCCCTGAGACGTTGTAATACCATTCGAAGATGTCTTTCGTGAGTCTCTTCCGAGTCTGAATAAATTAGAATATCATCAATAAAGACAATAACAAAATCATCCAGAAATTCTTTGAACACTCGGTTCATCAAGTCCATAAATGCTGCCGGGGCATTTGTTAATCCAAAGGACTTTACCAGGAATTCATAATGACCATACCGGGTTCGAAAAGTTGTCTTGGGAATATCCTCCTCTCGAATCCTCAGTTGGTGATAACCAGATCGAAGATCAATCTTAGAAAAGACAGTCTTACCCTGCAGCTGATCAAATAAATCATCTATTCTTGGCAGAGGGTACTTGTTCTTCACTGTTAATTTGTTTAACTCCCAATAATCTATACACATTCGTAAAGTTCCATCTTTTTTTTTCACAAACAAAACTGGTGCACCCCAAGGTGAAGTACTAGGTCTAGTAAATTTTAAATCCATCATCCCCTGTAATTGAACTTTTAACTCTTTCAGCTTTGCAGGTGCCATCCTGTAGGGAGCTTTCGATACAGGCTCAGCTCCTGGTATTAAATCAATCTCAAAATCAATTTCACGTTTTGGTGGCAACCCTGGTAACTCTTCTGGGAACACATCCAGAAATTCTCGAACCACTGGGACATGCTCCGGTCCCGCTAGTGGTTCCCTAGTAATATCCACAACACTTGCTAAGAAACCAATGCACCCCTCACACAACAAATCTTTTGCCTTAAGGGCTGAAATTAAGGGAATCCGGGATCCCTGCATCTTACCCACAAATACAAAGGGGTCCTCGCCCTCAGGCTGAAAAGTTACCATCTTTCTTTTACAATCAATGGTGGCGTTGTATTTAGCAAGCCAATCCATCCCCAAAATAACATCAAAATCCCCCAGATTCAATTCTATCAGATCAACTGATAACTCTCTTCCTTCCACCAATACTGGAAGGGATCGAACCCACCTGCTGGAGATAACCAACTCCCCAGTAGGCAACAAGGTTCCAAAACCTCTAGAAAGCACATCACTAGGTTTATTCAGCTTCTCAATTATTCTACTTGAAATATAAGAATGCGTCGCACCAGAATCAATTAACACAGTCAATAAAGTACCAACAACAGAAAGCTGACCTGTCACAGTAGAAGGACCAGCATCAGCCTCAGCTTGAGTCAGCGCAAACACTCGGGCAGGAGCGGGTGTATCATCCTTCTTTTGCTCTAGCCGTAGCAATTGTGGACAATTTCTCTTCATATGACCCACCATTCCACAGTTGAAACAGGCCCTGGCCTGACATTTGCCCAGATGATGCTTTTTACACCTCGGACATTCAGGAAAAGTCCGCCAGTTTTCGTTTCCACTACGACGGAAACCTTGGTTACCCTGGAATCTTTTGTTTGGGCCTGCCGCTAATGATTCACTAGGTCTTTTCTTGCGGTCACCGGGATCTGTACCCCTACCCGAACCAGCACCTGCTGTTTGCTTCCATGAATCTCTTCTGGCAATATTTTTCTTTCGTATCTGAGCTTCTGCACCCTCAGAAACTAATGCCAACTCAACTATTTGAGCATAAGTTCGGGCAACCCCCGGTTGTTTAGAAGCAACAATCACATCCCGGGCGATGTGTTCATCCAGCCCCCGAATAAACTTTGCTTTTCTAGTAGCTTCAGTAGCCACCTCATCTGAGGCAAACTTTGCCAGTCGATCAAACTTAGTAGCATACTCTGTCACAGTCATACTACCCTGAGTTAACCGTATAAACTCTTCTGCCTTTGCTGCCTTAATAGACTCGTTATAATACTTCTCATAAAATAAGGCCCAAAAAGTTTCCCAGGTCATGTTATTCAGATCATGGCCCTGAGATACAATCTCCCACCAAATACGGGCATCATCTAGTAGCATATAAGTAGCACACCTGACCCGGTCATTATCTTCAACTCGCATAAAATCAAAAATGGATGTTATCATACTCATCCATTGCTCCGCCTTGAGTGGATCAGCACCACCCTCAAACACTGGCGGGTTCTACTTCCTGAACCGCTCATACAATGGTTCCAAATGATTCCCTGCATCCGGTGGCACTACCAGAGGTGCCGGAGGATCAGGATTAAGATTTAGAGCAGGCTGAGCTCGGTGCTCTCTTAATTCCCTGATTTGCTCACCCTGCTGCCGAATTGTTTCTTGCATTGCAACATATAACTCTTCCCAGTTAGGTGGTGGTAAAGGGTTCTCACCCTCACCGGCAGCACCGAGCCCAGCTAGCTCGCGGGTACCCCTACCAGTCCGCCTCGGGTGCATAACTATACACCTGCGATCACATTCCAAGTAATAACAATGCTGATAAGTATTTCCATAAATTATAATTCTTCCCACACCATTCCGATATCAACATAATTCAAATAATCAGGTAATCAGAAAATTAACAAGCTATCTTTTAACTTAAAGCTTACTAAACCATGAGTCGATCAGGTCCTTGCAGACAATGTACATATCAAACCAGTCTTCAGGATCTAAAAACCTTGGCGCTCTGATACCATGTTGTAACGCCCTATCCAACAGGGACGCCACGTGTGTGCAATTTATTTAAAATACCAATAATTATATAAGATGTAATTATACTAAAAGTGTGGGTAATTAAATTTTGATAGCTAAAACTCAACCTTTAAACTGTTTAACAAAAGATAAATAACATGGATTACGGGGTCCCCCTGTTTTCAAAATATTTACAAACTGGTTTCAAAGTATTTTACGACATAAGCTTTATATTTTCCAAAAATACAATCAAAATAGAGCATCCTGTAAACTGGGCTGCCTACGGCTTGTATGTACATTGCTGCTGCGACCACAAACTCATGGTTGCTCAACTTTAGCCTTCCCTTTACCTGCACCATAAAGCACCCGTGAGTCACAGAGACTCAGCAAGAAAGTGATCAAAACAATAATTGAAAGAAAAATGAATATCAACTTTATCCCATCATGTTTACTCACTATACAATTTAATAAGCATTCTTTTAAACACTACACAGTCCTGGTACTTAATAAAGTACCCCTTTTTACCACTCGTCACATACGAGCTGAATATGTCACTATCATTGCCCGATAAAGCAAACGATAAGTAAGAAACCTAACCGCGGTTTCAAGAGTAATTACTCATAACGGTAATAACCGTTTCCAACCCTAGGTCATAACCTAGGCTCAATAAAATATCTTGATAATAATCAAGATCACTTCCATTCAACCAATAAACTTTAACCACATACGGTGCTTACCACTTTTCTTACCTTAATTCAGAAGTCAAGAATATGGCCGACCTGGGTGGAAAAACAAGCTAGGCAATCCCGGTCCTATGTCACGACAATTGAAACACAATAAATACCTCAATTTAAATTTTCGGATTAAAACCCTAATTTAAAACCGATTAGACTTAGCCTTCACCAACTTTATAATAATTCAAATAACTCAAAATCATTCAAAGGCAGGTACTAGGTTCAACCCCGAGCCAAAACAGGGTTGAGAGAAAAACTCGAGAAATTTTCCCCTGCTGTAACCGGTCGACCGGTTCTGATACACCAGAACCAATCCGGTCGACCGGTTCTTCGTCGAACCGAGAAAAATTCTGGGTTTTCTCCCCCAGCTCGAACCAAAACCATTTCAGACCTAAATTGCATTTCCAGAACAGTTCAATATACCAAGTATAACATATTCAACACATCATTTAATCACAATTCACCATTTAACTCAAAATCACCATCTTACTTGACAATTTGCACTAAACATCACTTTCAACACCAATTCAATTGAACAGCCCTTAATCTCACTCAATCTTCATTCAAACAAGTTTCAAATCAACCCTAAGAACCTACCTTACCCTCAGTTTATACCCCAGCTCAGAATTCATTGAAAACCTTTACCAAAACCTAACTAAACTCAAGAAAACTAATTAAGAGAAGAGTAGAAGGATCATACCTCCACTTAGCTAACTTCTAGGGTTAAGATTAGCCCAGGAAATTGAAAAAATGAAATGAATTTTCCTTGGTTCCCAGCTGCTTCAAGGGCTCGGCAAGAGAAGAAGAAAAAAGGAAGCTTGAAGTTATGTAATTTTTTGTTTTCTTGCCTTGGAAGTAACTTAAATAAGGTTTTCCTTTATTTTCTTTTCTTTTTCTTTTTTTTTTTAAATAACAATCAGCCCACCAAAATTCAAAGGTCAAAAGTCAAAAACATAAAATGACTAATTTACCCTTCAAAGAAACCTAAACTAAAATTATAACCTAGGGCATTTATGGTAATTTTACTAATTCCCCAATCCGACATTCTAATAAAATTCTAACTTAATCCGGGATATTCTCAAAATAATTCTTTCATTTAATGTCGTGACATTACTAACCACATAGCTAAATTTCCACAATTGCCGGGTCCAAAATAATGTTTTTCATTAAATAATTTCTCAACAATTTACCTAAGTAAGATCATAATCCTACTTCATTTCCCAAGTAATTACATATTTAATAAAGTATGTCCATTTAAATATTATTTATTTTCTGGGATATTACAATGAACCTTTGAGAATTAGTGGATGAATTTACCCTGGTTCGGGGAACCCAAGCACTAGTCGGCTGAGATGTGTTCTCAGGGCGGATGAAGCTTGTAAAATTCTTGTGTTGAATCTTTGATTTTGTTCTTTTTATATTCAAGCTTAAATCAAGATAAAATCAATCTAAATATGAAAAAGATAGGTTAGACAAGAACTTGGGCTTACAACTTTCTTTCTATGTGTTTGCTTCTCTTGTGGCTTCAAGGTTCCTTACTATTGGCTATTGCTCCATTATTATCACAAAGTAGGACCAGAGGCTTTTCCATTCCAGGCACAACACCGATACTGGTGAAGAACTTTCTTAGCCAGACAAGCTCTTTAGCAGCTTCTGCTGCAGCTATGTATTCTACTTCCATCGTAGAGTCCGATATCGCGGTTTGTTTAGCACTTCTCCAAACCACTGCTCCACCCCCAAGAGTAAACACCATCCCAGATGTAGATTTCCTGTCTTCAAGACATGCCTGGAAATCTGAATCAGTATAGCCTATGGGATTTAAAGCACCACCCTTGTAGACTAATACAAGATTTCTTGTACTCTTTAAGTATTTCAGAATATACTTAACTGCATTTCAATGTTCCTGTCCTGGATTTGACTGATACCTACTCACGATTCCAACTGCATAGCAGATGTCAGGTCTAGTGCATAATATTGCATACATTAGACTTCCAACTGCAGAAGCATAAGGAATTTTCGCCATGTCCTCTATCTCTTGAGGATCAGTAGGAGACTGTTCCTTAGATAGACGAATACCATATCTAGAAGGTATGTTCGCCCCATTGGTGTTGTTCACGGAGAATCTCTCTAAAACTTTGTCAATATAGGTTGTTTGAGAGAGAGCAAGGGATCTGTTCTTCCGGTTTCTGATAATCTGAATACCAAGAACATAGGCTGCCTCACCCAAATCTTTCATATCGAATTGAGTGTTAAGCCATTCCTTGATGTTAGTCATTTTCTTGATATTGTTTTCAATAATCAAAATGTCATCAACATAAAGGACCAGGAATACTACTACTTGGTCTTCCTTGAGTTGGTAAACACAAGGTTCATCTTCATTCTGAAGAAAGCCGTAGGTCTTGATGATTTCATCAAACCTTTTGTTCCATGAGCGAGAAGCTTGCTTAAGTCCATATATAGACTTATTTAATTTGCAAACTTTCTTTTCCTAACCTGGAAGAACATAGCCTTCTGGTTGCTCCATATAGATGATTTCTTCAAGTACCCCATTAAGGAAGGCAGTCTTGACATCCATTTTCCAGATATCATAATCGAAAGCAGCAGCTATGGAGAGAAGAATTCAGATGGATTTGAGCATGGCAACATGACTAAAAGTTTCCTCATAGTCTACACCTTCTCTTTGGGTATAACCCTTGGCTACAAGTCTAGCTTTAAAAGTTTCGACTTCGCCTCCAGCGCCTCTTTTCTTCTTGTAAACCCACTTACATCCGATTGGATGATAGTCATCAGGTGCGTCTACATATTCCCAGACTTTGTTCTTTTCCATGGAATCCATTTCTGAATCCATGCCGGCTGACCATCGTTTTTGTTGCGGACTAGCCATTGCCTGTTTATAGGTTAAAGGGTTGTCATCAATACCGTCACCAACGACCATATTGATTTCACCATCCAAGCCATAACGAGCTGGTTTTGTTGAAACCCTCCCACTACGACGAGGAGCGGTGATCTTCTGAACAGGAACTTTAGCAGTAGTTTTCTCAGTTGGTTTGGCTGAGGGAGTGGGATTGTCCTCTACTCGAGTGGAAGAGGACGGAACATTGGAAGGACTTATATCTGAAAGCATTTCCTCCAACACTACTTTACTTTGTGGTTTGAAATTCTTAATATAGTCATCTTCAAGGAAAGTGGCATTTGTGGAAACAAACACTTTATCATCCTCGCGACTATAAAATAGTCCACCCCTAGTCTCTTTAGAATTTCCAACAAACATGCAAACTTCAGTTCGTGATTCAAGTTTGCCTTCTTTCTTTCTCAAGACATGAGCAGGGCACCCCCAGATTCTGTAATGGCGTAAACTAGGTGTACAACCATTCCATAGTTCGAAAGGTGTCTTAGGGATTGATTTAGATGGAACGACATTTAAAATGTCGGTTTCCATCTGAATTGCATATCCCCAGTAGGACGTAGGTAGAGTTGAGTAACAAAGCATGGACCTAACCATTTCCAAAAGTGTGCGATTCCGTCTTTCTGCAACTCCATTTTGCTGTGGAGTGCTAGGGGCGGTTAATTGGGATTCAATTCCAAGTTCACTTAAATAATCTTTGAACTGCATGTCCATATATTCTCCACCCCTATCAGTTCGCAAGATCTTTAATGTTTTACCTAATTGGCTTTGAGCCAAAGCATGAAATTCTTGAAACTTTTCAAATGTATCAGATTTCTTGTGCATAAGGTAAATATGTCCATATCTAGAGTAATCATCAATGAAAGTGACAAAGTACTCATAACCACCTCGGGCTTTTACATTCAAAGGTCCGCAAACATCTGAATGCACTAACCCTAGGGGTTGTTTGGCACGCTCTCCCTTTGCAGAGAAAGAACGTTTCGTCATCTTTCCTTCTAGGCAAGAATCACAAACAGGTAATTCACCTAAGACGACATTTTTCAATGGACCGTCTTTGGTTAGCCTATTTATTCTGTCATAGCCTATGTGACCTAAATGTAAATGCCATAGATATGTTTCATTATCATCATCGATCTTTTGATTTTTGTGGTTTCTAGGTTTAGCTATTTTAAAAAGTTCGTTATGTAGGGCAAATGGTGTTTCTGGTCTAAGAACATAAAGCCCCTGTTCCATGGATGCAACACAAATATGAATGTCATTTCGAGAAATGGTAGAACCAGAACTCGAAAAAATCTAATTTGTATTGTTGCAATTGTAAGCATGAAACAAAACCAAGTTTCTACTGAAATTTGGAATGTATAAGACATTGTCTAATTCCAAAATTCTGTTTTGAAACTTGAGTTTGGCTTTTCCTCTAGCTCTAACCGAAACCATTTCGCCATTACCAACCTTAAGTTTCAAATCTCCGGATTTCAAATAATTCCATTTCGCAAGCAATTGCAATGAACAACTTACATGGTTTGTAGACCCAGAATCAAGAATCCAAATGGATTTATCATTCTCTAAAACACATGATTAGAAGACTAAAGCATCACTGCTTATTCGTTTGTGAATTGTTGTTCTTGCTGGTACATTTTGTTGTGAAGTATAACTTGAGGAAGTGAAATCACTTTCTCTTATCTTCTCAACTAAGCTTGAAATAGTAGGATTTATGGAGTTATGAACTATTTGCTCTTCAGAGTGAACAATTCCCAGCTTACCTGCGTTCTGGAATTTCATGTTCATCATGAGCACATTTGAAGTATTACTCTGACCAGGAGTTTTATTCATATCTTCAAGTTCATTTGCTAAGATATTAACTAGGAGTGGAATGGGATGAGGGTTATTGGCACTACAATATATCAATAAAATAGAAGTAAGGTTTTGGTTCAAATTCATACACAAGTTCAGAAAATAACGAATAATCACTTATGTTATAAAAATACTAAATCTAACATAGTTTATTTTCCAAGGTTTCCAACATAATGAAATACAGTGTCCCGGTAGGCGAGAGTCAAAGATAACATTAGTTGAATAGAGTAGTCAGCTCATCTAAAATAAAACCATTTTAGCAACCTTTTATTCGATCAAAATGAGAATCTAACGTTGTCCTGGTAGGAGAGAGTCAAGGTTATTCTCATTATATGAGCTTCCACCATTGTTTCATGTTTTATGAGTTTATCTCTAAGTAGTCACTGAAGGGGAGAGTCTAATAGAGACGAAAACTCACAAAACACTTATCAAATGAGATCTTACGGTGTTAAAAGTTTTCAACGAATAACCATCCATAAGGGGGACGAAGTCTAGCGTCTCGAGGTTATATTGAAAAAATTTAACTATTGTAAGACCAACAATGGAGATCGGATATCTTTTTGATTAAAGCTCATTATTTAAAAAAAAAATATGTATTTTATTTAATCATCTGTTCCATATTTTAATAATGAAAAATTACAAATTAAAGTTGGTTTAAATAAAAAAAAATCAACTTTAATTAAATTTCAATTATTATTTAAATTCGAAATTAATGGAACAAATTTGAAAATATCTTGTATAAGTTGTTTAGAAGAATCTAAAAAAAATCAACTTAAATATCTTTCAAATTAGATTTAATTAAATATAAAATTAAGTTGTAACCACTTAATTTGAAAATATTCCATTTTAAGTTAATATTTGAAAAAATATCAACTTAAAAAATATCTAAAGAATCTTAAGAACCAATTCCTAAAATTGCTCAACTTAATTTTGAAATTTGAAATTCAAAAGATATTCAGATTTAAGTTGATTAGTTAGAGATAACTAATTTTCAACTTAAAAAGGAATATTTAATGAAAAATTTAAATTAAGCTTCAGAAAGAATCTAGTTGGTTATAATTCTATATTTAATTAAATACAAGAAAATACATATAGTTTAGCTTAGAATATAATTCTTTAAACTATGGTTTTCTTTAAATTAATTTCAAAATAAATGAAATTAATTATGTTGCTAATCAATTTTATTAGGTTAAACTAATTTAATTAACCTAGTACAGTTATCCAAATCAGGCAAATGGGCCTTCACAATTGGGGTAGTTCATGTGAGAAGGAGCTGGGTTCAGTATATCGTACCCACTTCTATGGCCCCCAACTCTCACACAAGGCCCAAAAGAGAGGAATTTAACCTTAAAATGAACAACTGTTATTAATTGAATAGGCCCGAAAACTAAATGGGCCTAAATAAAATCTATCAAAAATTATGATATTTTATTTAGCAACAACAACCTATATGTATCTATAACAAAATTAAACATATAGGCTCACACAGGCGCACATTTGGATGGATCCTATCATGTTGCTAGGTCATACACAGATGAAAGAAGATTGTAAAATTTACCTGTTACAAATTATTTACTTGACCAATTAAACCATGGGTTAAAATCATATCATTGGATCTGTCAACAAGTTAACCATGGAAATTTTGATCAACCAATAATAGGTTTTATAAAACTTACATACAGTTAAAACACATACTCCTCCAACAAGATGAATTGGATAGTTGGATGTAGGAATTATTTAATTTTAAATAATTATTTTCGAAAATTTTTAAATATTAAAAAAATATTTCGATTTTTAAGAATAAAATAATAATAATTAAAAAAATTAAAATTAAACCTAAAATTTTTGAAAAAATAGGTTTCAACTAACCTAAATATCATTTCAAAAATAATTGCTAACTACCTTTTAAATTTTTAAAGTTATTTTATAAATTAAATATAAAATAAAAAAAATAAATATTTTTCAGATTTTATAATTTAATTTGAATAAAAAATAACAAAATTTAAAAGTTAACAAAATATCTTACTTCTATTTAAAATTACATGATTATAGTAATCTTATCTTAAATTTAAATAAGGTCAAATAATTTAAAAAAAAAATTAATTTAAAAAATATTTAATATCTGACCTTTAAATTTAAAAATAAGATAAAATAATCAAATTTAAAAATAAGATATAAAATCAAGCAAAAAGATAGATTTTTACTTGTTTTCAAATTCAAATTACACTAATATCTAAAATTAAATTTAAAAAATTCAAATTAATTTATTTCTGATATTAGATTTGAAAATTGAAAAGTAAAAATTAAAATACAAAACTACACAAAAAATAGGAAGTTAATTCCATGGAATAGCATGAAAAATCGAAAAAAAAAATGAAAAAATTGCGAGCTGTACGGACAGTATGCATTGATACTGTCCGCGCGCAAGACAGGGTGCACGGCCGAGCAAGCTCGGCGCTGGAGGAGTCCAGCATGAATTCCGTTCGCAGAATGGGGTTTCAGACACCCCATGCGCGTGTTGCTTCGGACAAAACTTGTCCTAACACGCGTCTGGCCGAGGAAATAGGCCATCCGCGCGCGTGTGTGTGAGTGATGTCACCCTGATATTTTTCGAAACTTCAAAAAATCATAACTAATTCAAATTAAATCGAAATTGAGTTTTGTAAAAAATTAAATTGCTAAATTTTTCCCAAACTATCCAATAAAAATAATTCCAGAAACAGACATTCAATTATATTTCACGAAAATTCACAAACATCAATCAATCATCATACAACACACAAAACAACATGATACCATCCAAAACACAAACAAATCGTTTTAAGTCCAAATTTCTTGCAAGCAAATCAATTACCATGGCTCTGAGGCCAGTTGTTGGAAATTATTTTACCGGGATCTTAGATCTACTCACAAGTATGTTGATTAACACCCTAAATATGAACTTCTAAAACGATTATAAAATAAACACATATAAAGTATGAGAAACCTTACATTGGGTGCAGCGGAATATTATGTCTCCTTCCGTTCAGATCTCTAACCCTTGTATCCTTTCTGTCGCAGAGTATTATCAAGATCTGAACCTGGATCTCTTTCTCTCCTTCCTTTAATGTTGAATGTCTTTCTTGACGATCTTCCTCACTATGATTCAGGTCTCACTTGCTGTGTGTGGGCACTACTCTAACACTAAGAGGTTCGAAATTATTCAAGGAAGAAGAAGAGTATGAAGGTGGCGACTAGGGTTTAGAAAGAGAAGGCTCAGGTTTTTCTCTAAAGGAAACTAGAAGTAAAAGTGTTAAATTTCCTGAAGCCTTCACTATCTATTTATAGCATTCCACATAGGATTAGGTTTGAATTATTTGGCATTAAAATAATAAAAATATCAGATGATAAAGCCTATAAAAGTGGCCGGCCATGGCTATATGGATTTGGGCCTCACTTTTTGTAATTTTGCAGTTTTATCATTTCTGCATCTCATTTTCTCAAAAATGCCAATTTTCAAATTCAACCATTTAAATGCCAAGTCTAACTATTTAATAACTATAAATAACTATTAAATAATATTGTCATTTATCATATTTATTAAATGAACCATACAAAGTATCATAATTAACAAATATGCCCTAAAAACTCTTTCTTTACAATTTCGCCCTTACTTAGTGAAAAATTCACAAATAGACATAGTCTAATTTGAGAATTATAATTGATTAATCAAAACCAATTAAATGAGTCTTACAAGTAATATTGTCTCAACTAGTGGGGGGACCATGGGTCTATATAACCGAGCTTCCAATAAGCAGATCAAGAATTTATAACCTAAATTCATTGACTTATTAATTCTTCGTTGAATCCACGCATAGAACTTAGAATTGCACTCTCAGTATATAGAACGCTCTATATGTTCCACCATATAGACACGTCATTAGTTATCCATTGTTATAATCCTAATTTGATCAATGATCCTCTATATGAATGATCTACACTGTAAAGGGATTAGATTACCGTAACACCCTACAATGTATTTTATCCTTAAAACACTTAACCCCATATAAATGATATTTCAGCTATGTGAAATGAGTACTCCACCATTTATTTTCGTTTGGTCAAGCTCGAAGGAGATCATCCTTTACTTTCTATTCGCCAGATAGAAGCTATAGATTCCATATTTATGTTAGCGCTCCCACTCAATTGCACTACCATGTTCCCAAAATGTACGTATCACCCTGACCCAAAAGTAGGTTAACTAACAAATCAAAGAACACGAATAACACTCTTGAGATTGAGCCTAATCATATCAGGATTTGGATCATTTTATCTAGGATCAACCAGGCGATATTGGCTTGAATAGATATTACGGTAAGTTTGATAAATCTATGTCAAAGTTCAATATCGGTCCCTTCCGATGCATACTCCATGCACCCAACCTGAGCTTTACTTTAACCAATGCTCTGGAAAGAACATAGCATTTCTCCAAATGCAAGTAAAATCTGTTGTAGATTATCATATCAGTAAAACCCTGTGTCTGATAAATCTAGGAATCTTTATTCACATAGTCATGTTTACTTTCCAATGTGTTGACAACACAATAAACAGGATCAAGTATGTGAAAAGGGTTTCAGATGAATTTATAAATCAAATAGACAAGCAATTGATAAGATGAACCAAAACATACACAAATGAATGAAAGATACTTCTGTTTCTTTATTGATGTTGAATAAAATGGATTACATTGAAATGGAGTTTTATTTAGGGCATAAAAACCAACAGTTCCGAGCTCGGGGGATGATGTACATTTCGAGACGGTGCGACCTGGAGTGTTTGGTCTCGGGACGACTTGGGTTGTATTTTGTAGTCATAGTGCAACATGTCTGTAAAAGTATTTTATTATGATTGTAAAAGTTTACACACGGGATTTCAGTTTATGTAAATATATATATGTTTATAAAGATTAATAGTTTAAATTAAAAATTGTAATTTGGCATGATTTTTATAGAAAATTCTTTGATTAGAAAAGGTGGCACAATAATTAGAAAATCACGTAGCGCCTAAGTATCATGGCATTACAAAAGTCCTCAGATGTCTTTAAATAATAATTGGGGTCGACGGGTTCAAAGTTGTATCAAAAGGACTAGCCTCCAGACTGATAAGTCTTCGTCAATCCGGTTGCCACCTCCCTAAAAGTTGTGTGGGTTCATCCCTACAAAGCGAAAAAGGGAGGTGAACAACCAAAGAACATACAAAGATGAAATTACAAATTTTATGGAATTTTTGTACTGTCTATGCAAAAATATGAGAAACTCGGGCCAAGGTAACTAGGTACCCATAGGGAGCATTTGGTATGAGGTTTAGACTTAATAGGGATGTGAATGTCAAACTAAATTAAATTTTAATAACCAAGGGGTTTATTTCGAAGTGGAATCTACTTTTTAAATTAAAATGGTACTAATATTAATCCCCTCCAATACTCTCTAAGTCTACTCTTTCCAACTCTACTCTCTTCAGCTCAAATTCACATAACAAACATCACATTATGTGGTGTTTGGTTGGAAGGAATGAAAACATAGATAGAATAAAAATGACATTCTAATACTTTAAAATGAAACTAAACAAATGAATGAAATAAAAATTATTTCATTTCTATTCAATTTCATTTTATTACCTCATACCAAATGCCACCTTAAGGTAACCAAAGGGGTAATCAGGTACTCTTAGAGTAACTAGTTACCTTAATACTTTTTCTCCATATTTTTAACTTTTTTTTTAAAAAAATATTCATAATATAACTTTTTTTGATAATAAGTCACATTTTTGTAAACTTATATGTTAAAAACTATAAAAAAGAAAATTCTTCTTAATATTATGTTGACCACTAAAAACTTGTCATCAACAGCAGAGGTATTTGGCAATATATAGAGGCCATGGCCCCCCAAGAATTTATATATTCTATTTTATCATATATGTATTTTTTTTAATTAATATGTATTTCACTATATATGGTGGTGGCCCCCTTAAGTCAAAAGTCAAATATCTTTTATTTTTAAAGAAAAAGATAGTAAAGAATATACCAACACGTCAAGTACACTATTTACTATATATATATGTATTCTCTAAAATAAATCACTTATTTTCTTTTTATTTAAAGTAATTATTTTTTTCATTAATAGCAATTAGCAAGATATTTTTTTAAGTTTATTTTGTAACAATAAATAAAAAGTGGAAATTAAAAAATTTAAAAGACCTTCAAAATAGATAATTAGGTATTATTATTCTCTTCTTCCTCTCTCATAGATAATTAGGTATTATCATTCTCTTCTTCTTCTCTCATTCTATACCTATTACATGAGCTACCATTTTTACAAATAAGGTGATTGAATTATGTTTTACTTTGACTATTTCTATAGATACATTTTTTATCATTAAGATAGAAAATAACATCTATAATTAATTTGTGGTAGCAATTTTACAGGAATGAATTAAATAGCAGTCCACATCAAAGAGCAGTGGTGTATATCAAATAAGAAGTAAAGGTATCTTATAAAAAATAATATATGCATTTTAAATATTAAATCCAAGTTCTAATTTTATTCTTTCTCTCAAATATTATCTATACAAACAATTGATATAACTTTAATTGTCATTTATATTTTATTTATAATTATATATAAATTGAGTAGGTGCACAATGAAAAGAAATAATTCTACTAATAATCTTTTTTATTTGGAGTGATACTTAATGATAGATTAATATAAAAGTATATACATACACAAATACATGTTATAAACTCTTTTTATTGTTATAGTTTTGTTTATTAATTATTATGGATAGGATTTTGTTAATAATTTGTTTAATATATAAGTTCTTTTTAATTGTAGATGAAAAAATCAACTACAATTGATACATTTTTCAAAAGAAAGAATGTTGAAGTTTCAACATCTGATGTCTCATCAAATCCATCAGTATCAGTGGATGTAGAACATGAAAATTTAAAAAATCGGCCAATAAAGTCTTTAAGACTTGACATTAAAGAAGGGTTTGATATTAATTCATTAGAGCGTGATCTAGGAATACGCCCGCCAATATGGGAGTATCCACCTGAGAAGCGTGACGAAGTTCGCAAAGCTTACATTAAAGTTGGTCCATTTCAGATTATACTATCTAGCTATCAAAAATTAGAAGAAGCTCATTCACGTTCTTTTCAATCATCTTGGTTTAAGTTATTTCCATCTTGGTTGGAATATTCTCCTAAAGTACATGCTGCATTTTGTCTACCATGCTTTTTATTTCACTCTAAGGATGCACATCCTAGATTGAATGCATTTACTATTAATGGATTTCGATCATGGAAAAAAAGAGAGGAAAAAATTGTGCATTTTTAGCACATATTGGAGACGATATAAATTCACCTGAGAAAGCAGTTGCAGATCTCATGAACCAACCAACACATATTGGAAGAAGGTTTGCGTACTTCACATCACAAGAAATCGCTGACAATAGACTTCGTTTGAAAACATCAATTGAGAGAATTAGGTGGCTAGCGTTTCAAGGATGCCCTTTTAGAGGTCACAATGAATCTAAAACTTCAATTAATCAGGGAAACTTTTTAGAGTTATTGAGTTTCATAACTTCCTATAATGATAAGGTAGCAGAAGTTTTGGATAAAGCTCTACAAAATGCCATATATACATCGCCAACAACGCAAAAACAAGTTTTGCATGTCTTGGGAAATAAAGTGAGAAACGCGATTCGTGAAGAAATTGTTGATGCAAAATTTTCAGTAATAGTTGATGAAGCACAAGATGAATCTAAGAAAGAGAAAATGTCAATTATTTTGAGATTTATTGATAAATATGGGTATGTGCAAGAACGTTTTTTCGGGCTTATTCATGTCAAAGACACTGCTGTTTTAACATTAAAAGAAGGTATTTTCTCTATACTCTCTAATTATAGTCTTGATGTTCAATCTATTCGTGGGAAAGGTTATGATGGCGCAAGTAATATGTGTGGACAATGGAATGGTTTGCAAGCTTTAATTTCAAGTGAATGTCCTTACGCTTACTATGTTCATTATTTTGCACATCGTTTGCAATTGGTATTAGTTGTTGTATCTGCAGAAGTTATTCTTGTCCATCAATTTTTTACAAAGTTGAACTCCATTGTTAATATTATTGGTGCTTCATGTAAGCGCAATGACCAACTAAAAGCTGCTCAAGCTCAAATATTGCTCATTTACTTGAGATTGATGAACTAGAAAGTGGGAAAGGACTTAATCAAATTGGTTCTTTACAAAGGGCAGGTGATACTCGTTGGAGTTCTCATTTGAAATCTATTTCTAGTTTAATAAAGATGTTTAGTGCAACGTTTGAAGTTTTATTGAATATTATTGAAGATGGCACTACTTTTGCTCAACGAGGAGAAGCAGATGCAGCTTATGAGTCATTAACTTCTTTTGAATTTGTTTTTATTTTGCATCTTATGAAAAAAATTCTAGAGATTTCAAATATACTCTGTCAAGCTTTGCAACTTCAGTCTCAAGATATTTTAAATGCAATGGATCTTGTTTCATCCACTAAGACTCATTCAAAAATTGAGAGAAGATGGATGGGATGAATTAGTTGATGAGGTGAAATCTTTTTGTGAACCTGTTCATATACCTGTGCTAGATTTTAGTGCTCACTATACTACAAAAAGAGGAAGAAGTCGTGGTCAACAAGATGCAATTACAGTGGAGCATTATTACAGAGTTGATCTTTTCAATGCAGTGATAGACTTTCAACTACAAGAATTAAACAACAAATTCAATGATAGCACAATGGAGTTACTCATTCTTAGTTCAGCTTTAGATCCAAGAGAGATGCACACATCATTCAGAATTGATGATATTTGCAAGTTGGTACAAAAATTTTACCCAAAAGATTTTACAGAATACGAGATGGTACAACTAAGGACACAATTTGAACATTTTGCTCATGTACGATAACTTCTTGATTTTACAGTTTTGGCAACCATTTCTGATTTATGTCAGTGGTTGGTAAAAACTAGAAAAGCAGAGATTTTTTCAATTGTGTATAAAGTTATAAATCTTATTCCTACACTTCCAGTTTCTACAGCTACCATAGAACGATCTTTTTCAGCTATGAATATAGTGAAGACTACACTTTGCAACAAGATGGAAGATGAATTTTTAAGTGATTGTTTGCTCATTTATATAGAAAGGGAAATCGCCAAAAAATTTAGTATAGATTCACTTATCGATGATTTTCGTGATATGCAAGAAAGACGTTCTGTATTTTAATTTTAATTATGAATTTAATAAAAATATTGAAATTTTTGACACTTAAATTTAAAATATAGTTTGGCCTCCCCTAACTTTTCATGCTGGCTCCGCCCCTACTTGTCATGTGTACACATGTAAACACATTAGCAGTTCAATTTAGTATTTAACAGAAGTTTTTGGACTGAATAGTAAAAATAAAACAGAAGTAAAGTTTGGAAGATTCTGCCCAAAAAGATTAGTTTATAGAATTAAGTGTAACATAATAGATAGTTTAAGTAATATTGTCATCAATATCCCTAATAATAATAAAATTCTCTCATACATTTATGCCTAACATCCAAAGATAATATCCTCTTTAATTATTATTATTAGAAAGATAATATAACCCAATACAAATAAAAGAATATATATATATATATAAAGAGAGAAATACAATTAAAGCACATCTTTTTTCTTTCTAAATTTGACGTTAGAGATTTTACACAATGGAATAAATCATGTTATTGCACAATTCAATTATAAAATAATACAAGAAAAATATAAGAGATTAATTATGTAAATATTACAATATTTTTACACTATATATAATATAGGCTAATTAGGATTTTTGCCCCCTAAACTTTAACATGTACCAAATCATGCCCCCTAAACTTTTCTAGCCGTTAAAATTCTCCCAGAACTATAGAGATTGTTAGATTTAAGGACTTTTATCTAATTTCATTCAATTTTACTATTTCAGTGATTGTTTATGTACTAAACTATGCTCCCAGACTTTAAAATCTACCAAATCATGTTCCTCGAATTTTTTTTTTTTTGATGAATCAGATTATGTATTGGCTCAAAAACAAAGTGCTTACAATCTTATAGCACCCAACATTGCCAAAATAATCATTTATACATGTAAATCACAAATCACATTTCTTTCTATACATTTACATTATTCACAAACTAAAAAACCATTGCCTATCTTCCTCTGAAATTTTCTTTGGCCAAAATAGCTCAATCCGATGAGTTACCCCTGTTTTGAGCTCTTTTAACATGTTTCCTATTTCTGGTTTTTCTTTATCCCATAAACACTTGTTTCTAAGCACCCCAAATGTTGTATGTAAGGTTGGCCATAGCAGCAGCCAATGTCATCTTTCTAAACTTATTCACCTTAGCTCTCCCAATCCTTTAACTGAGATTAAAGAGAGAAGTATGAGTAGTTTTCCAATTGAGCCAAGTCTTCACAGTCTGTAGGCAGCTGCTGGTTACAGAGCAATCAAAAAATAAATGCTCTGCAGACTCCTGGTGTGCACAGCAAAGAAGACAGGTTTGACCCTCCACTATGCTCCTCAAATTTTGACATGTACTAAATCATGCCCCCTGAACTTTCATCCATGTTAGATTTTTTTTTTTACTAAAATTGGACAAAAGTCCTTCAATCGAACAATCTCATTAGTTCAGAAGGTATTTTTAACGATCTTAAAAGTTTAGAGGGCATGATTTGGTATATGTCAAAGTTCAAGGGGAAAAAATACATATATGTATATAAGATAGGTAGAAGAAAAAAATACACATATATTATATAAAACATAATATAATAAGAGAATAATATATATATATATAAATACTCACCGACAACCTTCAGTGTAGAATAGTAGAGATACCATGACTTAAATAAGGCTTACACATTTGTCCAGAAACTTACTTTTTCATATCTCTAAGCATTAAGAGAACTCTCTAAAAGATAGCTTTGGGAATTATCAAACCTTTAAGGTTTTCTAACAAAGTATTTTTGTTGATAGAAAACTAGTTGTATTACAAAGTGAACCCCAAAGACCTATTTATAGTGTTAGAAACTATAATTGAACTCTCATACCCAATTGCTATTATCAATCGAAATAGGGCAATAAATGGTGTTGGGATATCAACCCAAGCCCCACATCAGAAGAATAGGCAAGAGTTGCCTTAAATATAAGTGTTCTACCTACTCCATTAGTATGAGGTATTTTGGGAAGGTGCCCAAAAATAAAACTATGAAGGCTTAGGCCCAAAGCGGGTAATATCATACTAATATGCGAGTTAAGGTGAGGTAGTGACCCGATAAGGTAGAAGAACAGTTGCCAATAAGTTGTATTAGAGCCAAAGGTTCAGAAGTTGGGATAGTGGGATTCATGTACGATGTGTGGGAGAAGTCCTCAATGTGATGACCTTGTGATCGAAGATCTGTATGGTGCCTTGTATCAAAAGTTTACATGAGATTGTGGTGGTCAGGTGGCGTGTCCCGTTGATGATTACGATTGTACAAGATGGAGATTAGTGTTACACTACTACAAAAACTACTATTTCTGACAGTCCTAAAAACACTTTTTTGGGGGACCGTCGCTAAAAAAATTAAGTGAGTATTTAAAATCTTCAGGAAAAATTGGGTATTCCTGATGATTTTAAACACTTGTGATGTATTCTCGACGGTTTTTAAGTGTGCCTTAAAAATTGTGGATTTTTTTAAAGGGGAATTGCCGATGGTTTTACACTATGGCCTATAGTATAGGCCATGGTTTAAAATCGTTGCCTAGAGTGTTATTCCTAACAGTTTTTAAGCGTGTCTTAAAAATTATAATTTTTTTAAGGAGAATTACCGACAGTTAAAAGTCGTGACCTATATTATAGGTCATGATTTAAACCATGGCCAATAGTATAGGCCATGGTTTTGAACCATTTCCTAGCCACAATTTTAAATTGTCGCCTATAGTATTATAGGCCACGATTTTTAACTATCGGCAATTAGTTCAAATCTGAAAATTTTCAAATAATGTGTTTTCTCTAGCTCTAATATAACGCGTTTTAGATCTAAAATTTTTCAAATCTATACATTTTCAAAATGTCAGTCTCTCTCTCTAGATTTTTTCCTCTCTTTTTGGCATAGACGGCAGTCCATGATTCCATCACTTATCTCTTGTCTCTCACTCTCTCTTTCTCGCTTTCTCTTTCACGAGCTCCACCATGGTCAGCCACGGCCATGAGCTCCACCACGAGAACCACCGTCACTCATCTCTCTCTCTCTCTCTCTCTCTCTCTCTCTCTCTCTCTCTCTCTCTCTCTCTCTCTCTCTCTCTCTCTCTCTCTCTCTCTCTCTCTCTCTCTCTCTTGTTCGAAGACAGATGCGTGACCATGAGCACCGGTCAATCATCTCTATCTCGTCCACTCTTTCTTGTAACTTCTTTATTATTTTTTTTTATTTAGGAATTTATGTATTTTTGAGATTTTTTGTATTTCATAAATCGTTGGAGATCTCGACTATTTGGGGATCTTAAGGCCAAACGAAACTCCTATCTTGGTATCGAGGAGGTTGAAAGCAATGATTTTTTTGGAAATCCACGATGACGATGATTTAAAATTGTCGGCTATACTATAGGCCATGGTTTATAACCTTCGCCTATAGTATAGGAGACGATTTTAAACAATGACCTATAGTCTCAACTATAGCTGACGGTTTTAAACCATCAAAAATTCTTTTATACCGACATTTTTCCACTGTTGCCAATTCTACCTAGTATTCGCGATGCTTGTATAGGCGATAAATTTATAAATCATCAAGAATTCTTTACAAGATGGTGTAAAATTGTCAAGAATTTTTTATTTTATAATAGTCTTAGGCCCTGTGTCAAATGTCTTGTGGACAAGGTTGATGGTCGGGCGATGAGTTCCATTAGTGATAGTGGCAACATAAGGTTGCATGAGGTGGTTTTATTGGAGGGGAGGCCACGAGTATGTGGTCCGTGGTTGAGAGGAGGATTGTTGGGCTATCAACCCAAGTCCCACATCAGAAGAATAGGCAAGAGTTACTTTGGATATAAGTGTTCTACCTACTCTATTAGTATGAGGCCTTTGGAAAGGTGTCCAAAAACAAAACCATGAGAGCTTAGGCCCAATGCGGTCAATATCATATTAATGTGGGAGTTAAGGTGAGGTAGCAGCCCGATAAAGTAGAAGAATGGTCCCCAAAAATGGGATAAATTATGTTGGCATAAAACTGAGAAATGTCAACATTAAATTCCCAATGTTTGGAACAACAAGATCTAGGACTCCAATACTCCAAGACTTTGAAACTCCAATGCTCTAGGACTTCGAGACTTCAAGACCCCAAGACTCTGGGACCAACTTGTTTCCAGACCACGTTAGTCACCCGGGCTGGCTTATCGCCATGCCAAGTTAGTCTCAGACTATCTTGGTCCAAGACATGTCAAGTTAGTCTTGGGCCAACTTTTATGACACCTTCTCGCTGATCCAGTTGGTCGTCCAAGACCTTCTCGCTCACCCAATAATTTTGTAAGTTTGGTCGGGTTAACCCATCTAACTGATCTTTCCTTATTTTATTATTGTTAATTTTTTGGTGCTTAAATAATTAGAATTGAAAAATTACATGTGCCGTATAAAAATTTTAAAGCTTAAAAGTGGTATAGTGCAAAGTAATATTAAAAACATAATATAAGATAAATATTAATGGAATTATTTCACAAATACACAAAAATAACAAAAAAATACAAAAATACGGTTTCACGAAATTTTAAATATTTTTACGATTTTTTGATTTTATTTACAGAAAATACAGTCTTTTTATATTGTACTCTTGTTAATTTGTTGTTGATTTTTTTATATTTGTATGTTATTTTTTGTTGTTATTTAGATGTTATTTTCATATTACTTTTATGTCGTTTTCGTGTTGTTTCTATGAAAAATCGTAAAAATGTAAAAAAATTCTTCAAACATTAAAATACAATTTTTTTATACAAAAAATGGTGTCTTATGTAATTATCCCAATATTAATTGGATAAATATTAATATATTAAACAAAGAGTGCATTCTTAATGGATATTAACTATCAATGGTGATATTAGGAACATCTGAGTAATTTTATGCTTATTTTTTCTATTTAATTAAAAAAATCTCTCATTTTTACCTTACATGAGCTAACGTTGTTCCATCAATTGAAATAAAATAATAAAAAAAAGTTTTTTGGAAAAAAAAAAGATAAAACAAAGTTGAGTTTGACTAAATATTTTCCTATACAAACATATTTTTGATATAGAGTAATAAGAGGTATTTTTTTATATATATTTTTTTTAATTAAGTAGTTAAATTAAGCATACAAATTTCACTTTCTCTTTCATTGTTCTCCATCAGATAAAAATCTAATGGGTTAATAATTTTAAAATTATTTATAATTAATTTTTTTTAGTAACCATTAATTGGTAATACCTATTGAGAAGTGTTCCATTAAATAATATTCTTTCAAAATAGAAAAAAAAATATATTAATATATCCTGTGAATTTTAAATTTTAACTACAATATCTAAATACAATCAAAATTATCAACTATAAAGTTTAAAATTTAAATTAAATACTATAAAATACAAAATAGTTTAACTATTAAATATAATTTATGTAGTATAATTTATGTAGTATAGTTTATTCTAGTTATATGACAGTTAGAATAATATTCAATTCATTTAAAATATTTATTGGACGGTTTAAGATTTTTGTTAGGTTATTCGGGTTTTTTTTTTTTTTTTTGATTTATTCGATTTATCAGAGTAATTATTGTAACCTAACAAAGAATATAAGCATATATTTATAATGTTAACATTAGAAGGATTTTTTTGAATTAGCCTCGCATGAAGCATAAAATTTAAAATTTCCCAATTAATATATTGCTGCCTCATTACTGACTGAATTTTGAGGGTTATCGTTGTTGTAGTTGTTTGTGGACCTCACGTGAGATGCATTCGTGCGGTGAATGATTCACGTGAGGAGTACGGCAAAAGGACAGGGTTAGGTGAGGGGAGGGATGCGCGTGGACGTGAGAGTGCGTGTAAGAATAGGTATTTATTTCTATACAGCTGTTTCCCGCGTTAAAGAATTGCTAACCGTAGAGTTAGGGCTCTGGGTCCTACCTCTCTTCCCTCTGCTTGAATTTTCGTCGTTTTCCTGACAAACTTTTTTCTTTTTTTTTAATAAAAAAACTTTATTTCAGTTTTTTCTGTTGTAACCACTCCAAACGCATTTCGCATTGCTTGTGTGATCGTGTTGCTCACGTCCCATTTGAGTTGATCGTTTTGTTGGCTTACGTATGTGTATATTCCAAAAGGGCATCAATTAGGCTACTGTTGGAGAAAAGAGAACTTCTACGTCGCTCTCTTACGTGTTTTGTTGCTTTGCTGACATCCACTTAATGATGAAAACAATTTATGTGCTGGTTCTATTGATAGAAAAATATTTATTGTATCTCAATATTCTTAATGAAAAATATTAAAAATGTGGTGAGTAACAGTCGGTTTGGTCGGTCTTTTAAACAAACAAATTTTAAAATTTGATTTTCAGTTTTTATGGTTATAATCCGAAAATCAACTGACTATTATATAAATGTAAAAAAAAAAAACCGATCGTTTTAATCCATAGTTTGGTCAGTTTAAACCGACCAAACCGAGCTTCATTTAAAAAAAAAAAATCTTTAAATTTGTTTTAATTATTTAAAAACTAAAATAATTATAGTATTGTATCAAATATCATATAATTTAATAACAAAAACTTTCTTAGTTAAATAAATAATGTAAAATAATTTTTTTTAAATTTTCTCTAATTATTTGTACTACTAATATAACAATGAGTTATATTAAAAAACTCGTATTATTTTATGAATGTGTGTATATAATATGTAAATACATCAAATTATAATAAAATAAAATAATGAATAGTTGAGACTTTAAATAAAAAAATAAGAAGTAAAACTAATTTAATAAAATTGTATATTAAATATGTAAAAAAATAATTGTTATATATGTATAGTGTTGACCGAGGTTTTCGGCAACCAATTTAATAATATATATGAGAAAGCTGTAGGAAGTTTAATGCATGAGATTTTTACGTGGTTGGGGGCATTAATGAGCCTTAGTCCACGAGTCTTTCTTATTTATGAGAGTATTTATTACAGAGAATGTTCTTGGTAGTTTTCTCTCTTAGTTGCTCTCTTTAATTCTTATGAACCCAGAATTCTCAACCCCTATCTCAGTGTATTTGGGGGGTATTTATAGTGTTTTTTTGGGGTGATCCCTAGAACTGGAGCACTTGTTTTTCTGTGTAGTTTCAGTAGGGGCACATATTCCCAGCAGATACAACATAGGAAAATACATGACCTATACCTTAGGTATCTTAGGGGTTAGGTGGATAAAGCCTTTTATCCCTTCTTGATTGATGTGATCCCTCATACAGTAGTCGTCACTAGCCTTATTAATCATAGCGTAATAACTGCATAAGAGGGGTTACGCCGTCAGACTTATTGCTTATGGCAGTTCCAATACGTTTTCTCCCATGCGGCATTAAATGCGAGGTGACTGTTCAAATAATGTCATGTTCCCCCCGGAGGTCCCTTGGCGTTCCTCTGGTCTCCGGGAGTACGTGGAGCTTTTACCTTTCCTCCGGGAGGGAATATTCTTGGCGACAATCTTGAAGCTAAGAGACTTAGTCGATTGATCTAAGAGTTGCGCCTCTTAGATCCACGTGTCGTCGTCATACTGGTCCACGTATTTTGGACGAAAATAGGGGCAACATTTACCCCCAAGCCTTGTTTGGTGTGAAGCAAACGAGGCTTGCTTAGGTGCCTCCGGCTGTCTCATTGATTTCCTAGCACTTGCTTCAAGCGCGTGGGCTGAATTTATGACAGTTATCATTAAAATTTATTGCTTTTTGCAGGCAACATTCGTTTCCCGTCCATTGATGATGCGGCACATTTAATGGGTGTCAAACAAATACTCAAGCGTTTCTACCCGCCCTTGAAGAGCATTCATCCCAACCGTTAGATCTGCAGAATACAAATCGATTCGATTCCCACCGTTCGATGACGCCTTATCACAGCTACTTTGCACCCGTTCTGTGTTGGGTTTTGTGCCCTAAATAAAACACATTTCAATATAATCAGATTTACTAGTTAATAAAGATCAGATTTAACATTTTATGTTGCATGGTTCACATGATTTATTTCATAATTATATTTAATGTATAAATTCTATTAAGTCCAGAACATATGTATTTGTTAATGATTATAGTGTTGTCAGCACAGTGGAATATAATCTTGATTATATGTTCGAAAGTTTAATTCCCTGATTTGTCAGTTTACTGGATTTAGACTGGCATGATAATCAGTGATAGGTATGCTTACACCTTGGATAAGTGTTATGTCCTTTCCAGGGCATTGGCAAAGTTTACCTGTATCGGATGTATGGAGTATACATTAGAAGGGACTGATATTGAACTTTGATTAGATATGTTAAATTTATCGTAATATCTATTCAATTCAATATCACCTAGTTGATCCTAGATCAAATGATCTTAATCCTGATATGGTTAGGTTCGATCTCAAGAGTATTATACATGTTCTTTGATTTGTTAGTTAAGCCTACTTTTTGGTCAGGGTGATACGTACATTTTGGGAACATGGTAGTGCAATTGAGTGGGAGCGCAAATCATAGATATGAAATCTATAGCTTCTATAGGTACTTAGAAGTGAAACGATGATTTCCTTCGAGCTTGCTAAATAGAGATAAATGATAGAGCGCTCATTTTAGTGACTATATTAGTTCACTATAATATCATATATAGGTGGCAAGTGTTTTAAGGATAAAATACATTAAAAGGGTGTAACGGTAATTTTATCCCTATGCAATGTAGGTCATCTATTAGAGGATCATTGATAAAATTAGGATTATAATAATGGATAATTAATAGCGTATCTATATCGTGGAACATATAGAGCGTTCTATATGACTAAGAGTGCAATTCTAAGTTCTATGCGTGGATGCAACAATGAATTAATAAGTCAGTAAGTTTACTTGGTAAGTTCTTGATTTGCTTATTGGAAGCTTGGTTATATAGGCCCATGATCCCCATACTAGTTGAGACAATACTGCTTGTAAGACTCAGTTAATTGATTTTAATTAATCAATTATACTTCTAAAATTAGACTATGTCTAGTTTATGAATTTTCAATAAGCAAGGGAAAAACTGTGAAGAAAAGAGATTCTAGGTTTTATTTGTTAATTAAGAGACTTTATATGTCTAATTAATAAATATATTAAATGAAAATATTATTTAATAATTAATTTTTAGTTCTTAAATAATTAGAATTGGCATTTAAGTGGTTAAATTAGAAAATTGGCGTTTTTGAGAAAATGGGATGAAAAAAATGACAAAATGGCAAAATTGCAAAGTCGGGCCCAATCCATTACATGGCCGGCCACTTAGTGTGTAATTTACCATTTTAATTTTTTTATTATTTTAATGCCAAATAAATCTAACCTAAACCTAGGTGGTTACCTATAAATAGGTAGTGATAGCTTCAGGAAAAAGATGATGCATCTCATTCCTTCAAAGAAAAATTCTAAGCCTTCTACCTATACCCTAGCCGCCACTCTCTACCTCTCTTTTCTTCTTTAATTATTCAGCCTTGAGTGATAGAGTGGGTGCCCACACACATCAAGTGGTATCTCAATCATAGTGTGTAAGACTGTGAAGAATCCAATCAACAAGAAGGAGATTCAGACTGAAGGAAGGAGAGAAAGAGATCCAGGTTCAGATCTTGGTGATGCTCTGCTATAGAAAGGAATCAAGGGCTAGAGATCTGAACGGAAGGAGTCATTATATTCCGCTGCACCCAATGTAAGGTTTCTTAAACTTTATATGTGTTTATTTCATTGTTTTAGAATTCATATTGGGATGTTAATGAAACATACTTGTTAGTAAATCTAGATCCTGGTAAAATATTTCCAACAACTGGCCTCAGAGCCATGGTAATAATTTACTTTCATGAAATATGAATTAAACGATGATTTGTGTTGATTTGGATGGTTTCATGTGTGATCTGTGTGTTATATGATGATTGATTGATGCTTGTGAAATTTTATGAAAAATAATTGAATTTTCGTTTCTAGAATTATTTTTATTGTATAGTTTGGAAAAAAATAAGCAATTTACTTTTTTACAAAACTTAATTTCGATTTTATTTAAATTAGTTATGAATTTTTGAAAATCAGAAAATATCAGGGTGACATCACTCACCCCATGCGTGCGGATCCTCATTTTCTCGGTCGTGTGCAGGTTCGGATAGCCTTATGTCTGAGATTTCTCGGTCTGAAGGCGCCGAGTGTGTCTAGATGCTGGGCTCCACGCGCGGAAATGCTGCTGGCAGCATCCGTGGGCGTGTTTGAGCCCCATCTGCCCGATTGCATGCCCCTGGATCGTATGCATTGCATACTGTCCATACCACATGCAATTTTTTCGAATTTCTTCATTTTTTCATGCTTTTTTCATGGAATTAATTTCCGATTTTTTGTGTAGTTTTGTATTTTGATTTTTAATTTTCATGTTTCAAATCTAATTATCATAATCAAATTAATTGGATTTTTTTTAAATTAATTTAAGATATTAGTGTAATTTGAATTAGGTAAACATCTATTTTTTTTTGCTTAATTAATTATTTTATTTTTAAAATTTGATTATTTTATCTTATTTTTAAATTTAAAGTTCGATATTATTTTTTTAAAATAAATTGACCTTATTTAAATTTAAAATAAGATTATTATAATCATGATATTTTGAATAGAAATAAGATATTATGCTAAATTTTAAATTTTGTTATTTTTTATTTAAATTAAATTATAAAATCAGAATAAGGGTATTAAATTATCATTTTATTTTATTGAATATTTAATTTATACAATAACATGAAATTTAAAAGATCGTTAGCATTTTTTTTTAAATGATATTTAGGTTAGTTGAAACCTAATTTTTCAAAATTGTAGGTTTAATTTTAATTTTTTTTATTTAAATTTATTTAAAAACCGTTTTTATTATTTTTTATTTTTCAATTTTTTTTTATAAATTAATTAATTTAAAATTAAATAAATCCTATATCCAACTATCCAAATTCATCTTGTTGCAGGAGTATGTGTTTTAGCTTGTATGTAAGTTTTATAAAACATTTTATTGCTTGATCTAAATTGCCATGGTTAACTTGTTGACAGATCCAATGATCTGATTTTAACCCATGGTTCCATTGTCAATAGGTGAAGTAAATAATTTGTAACAGGTAAATTTTACATTCTTCTTTCATCTGTGTATGACCTAGTAACATGAATGGATCCATCTAAATCTGTGTGCTTGTGTGAGCCTATATATTTACTTTATGTTTAGATGCATATAGGTTGTTCATTTAATTTTTTTTAATTAAGAGGAACTAAGTTGCTAAATAAAATATCACACCATGATAGATTTTATTTATGCCCATTTAGTTTTTGGGCCTATTCAATTAATAACAATTGTTCATTTTAAGGTTAAATTCCTCTCTTTTGGGCCTTGTGTGAGAGTTAGGGCCCAATAGAAGTGGGTACGACATACTGAACCCAACTCTCCCTCACATGAACAACCCCAACTGTGAAGGCCATTTGCCTGATTTGGATAACTGTACTAGGTTAATTAAATTAGTTTAACCTAATAAAATTGATTAGCAACATAATTAATTTCAAAATAAATGGAATTATTTCTAGATAAACTATATGTATTTTTCTTGTATTTAATTAAATATAGAATTGTAATTAACTAGATTCTTTCTGAAGCTTATTGTAATTATTTCATTAAATATTCCTATTTAAGTTGTAAATTAGTTATTTCTAACTAATTTTATTTATCAACTTAAATTTGAATATCTTTTGAATTTCAAAATTAAGTTGAGAAATTCTAGGAAATGGTTATTGAAGATTCTTAAGATATTTTTTTTAAGTTGATATTTTTCTTAAATATAGATCAACTTAAAATGGAATATTTTTCAAATTAGGTGGTTACAACTTAATTTTGATATTTAACTAAATTTTATTTGAAAAATATTTAAGTTGGATATTTTATATTTTTTCTATAACAACTTACATTATTTTTTTTTTCAAATTTTAGAAAAAACACTTAGTTAATTGAAATATATTCTAGATAGTTATTTTTAGTACTAGTTATATTTTCTAATATTTAATTAGGAAAACATTTCAAGTTGAATTTTTTGTTTTTAATTTTGGACCAACTTGAATTAAGAATATTTTTCATAGTATTAAATTAGAATTAATAATTAAGTTTCTTTTATACTTGATTATTTAATTCTTGTATTTAATACATTTAATTAAATTGAAAATTAAATATTTAAGTTGATTTCATTCTTGATACTTAAATATTATTTTTTTATGATATTTAATTAAATAGAAATTTATTTTAAGTTGGAAATTTTAATTTCAGAACAACTTAAATTTGAATAATTTTCAAAATATATTTTATTTATTTTATTAATCTTTTTCCCACAATTTCAAAATTGCATTAATTTAATGCAAGAAATTTCAAATTTTTCTTGAAAAATAGATTAAAGTTGAAAATTATTAATTTTAATTTTGGACATACTTAAATCTATGATTTTTTCATTTAATGATTAATTAAAATAAATGAACTAAATTATATTATAATTAGAAAATGAATTAATTAGTCAATGAAAGTCTAGATAGATATTATCTGTTTTGCTTGAAGTATGTTTCTAGTGTATTTAATTAAATAGAAAATTAATATTTAAGTTGATTTTCATCATGATACTTAAATATTTGAAAATTTTCTTAATATTTAATTAAATAGGAAAATTATATTTATGTTGAAAATTAATTTTTATTAATTAATTTTGGACCAACATAAAATTAGAATAATTTTTTAGGATTTATTTTATTTTATTTTAAAGCATTTTTTTTCGAAAATTGTATTCTTATATACTTTAATTTTTCGAAATGCAATATATATTTATAGAAAATTAAATTTGAGTTGTAAATTAATTTAAATTAATTTTGATACAACTTAAATTGAATAATTTTCTAAATATTTATTGAAAATAATTACTAAGATGGAAAATAATTCATTTTATTTTTCAATTCCATCTAAGTATAATTTTATAAATATTAAATTAAAATTTATATTTAGATTTTTATTCTAAATTGAAAATTTTAATTAAATAAATATATATTTAAAATAAATTGATTAAAATAAATATTAGAAGAAAATACACTTTAAATAATGAGCTTTATTATTAGGATATTCGATCTCCATTGTTGGTTCTACATAGTTATTGCTTTAGTGAGTAATCCTCCCTAATGGAGGAACATTCATTAGCAATTTAACGTTGTAGGATCTCGAAAGATAAGTACTATTTGTAAGTGTTTATTTTAGTATGGATCACCCTAATGGTGGCGACTTTTATAAGGCTTGCAAAAGTATGAAACAATGGTGAAAGCTCATAAAATAGAATGGCCTTGACTCTCGCTTAAACGGGACAACGCTGGATTCTGATCTTGATCGAATAAAAGGTTGCTAGAATGTTTTCATTTTAGATGAGCTGACGACTCTATTCAATGGATGGTATCTTTGACTCTCGCCTAAACGGGACACTGATATCAGTTTTTTGAAGACCATGGAAATTATTTAGGATTGTATGTTTTAGTATTTTCGCTTGTCATTCCTATTTGCTATATGTTTAATAATTTCTGAATTGTGTGTGAATTTATATTGATCCATGTTATTTTCTATTATTAGTTGTAGTTTAAATTTCGAATCTTCATTGTTGGTCTAACTTGGCTTGTTGTTTTAATGGGACAAATCCCTTATGGATTGTCATCCATTAGACAAACATAATAGTGTTAGATATCGATAGATAAATATTGTAAATGCAACATCTAGCTGTTCATCAATTGATGACACCTTGGACTAGTATTTACAATATGAAACAAGAAGATTATATAAATAAGAATAACTTTGACTCTCGCTAATCGGAGCATCGTTGGATTCTTATTTGAATTCGAAATTATCCTTATTCCTCTTAGCTTATTCATTTCGAATTAGCTCAATAATATATCATTGGATAAATGGTTTATAAATCATACAATGTCATTCTATTTTCTCTTAAGAAATTGAATGGCGCATATGGTTATATTCCCGACATTCTATCCTAAAATGATATAAATCCTCAATCTTAGAATCTCCTACTTGTATATGCTTACTTTAGGCAAATCAGACTTCGAGTTAGATTAGTAGTGGTGGTCTAAGAGAGAAGAATTACTCATGTATATTTGGTATAAATTTAAGTCTGGCTTTAAATTTCAAATTCCAAATAGAAATTTCTTATATTTCTATTTCCAGAATACAATACAATTACACTTTCACAAGTGTTTAATTAAAATTTTCTATCAATGGATTCTAATTGTATGTTAAAGTATGGAATATGAGTTTAGTATTCTGGACCAGGATCCACTTGGACTATTCTAAGAACTCTTTAATGTAACTAAACCAAAGTCATCAAAAGACCACAACCACATTTTTTATAAATCTATGGCATTTGTATCTTGTTCATAGTAGTTTTAACAAGATCATTCTCTGCAAAGAGTCAATATGCCTATATCTACTGAAAGTATAATCATCACATTCGCAGATGGATGTACATTCAGGGGTGGATATGAGTTTTTGTTATGTTCTTAAAACAATCACTCTAGATTTTACCTTATGCAAAGAAATTTGAAATGTTTGAAAATTTCATGAATTTCTAGCAATGGTGAAAAACCATTAAGGTAAGTTGTTAAAGATCTTGCGAACTGATAGGGGTGGAGAAATATTTGGCACATATGCAATTCAAAGATCATTAAGTTGATTTTTGAATCATATCCAAACTTACCTCCCCAGAAATTCGATTTGCATATTGATGATTAGTTACTAGTCGTTGCCTAAGTCCTTCTAGGGATATACCCTACTGAAAGGAAAATTTCAAAATGATGGAATGGTTGTGTACTTAGTGTAAACCATTACTAGATTCATGGATGACCTAATCGAAATCTTAAGAAAAGCTAGAACTGTTAACCAAGGTTTGCATGTTTGTTAGCTATTCTAAGTGATTAGGGGTGGACCATCCCATGGTCATTAGATAAGAAAGTGTTTGTTTAAACAAATACAACTTTTCTAAGAAAATGACTAAGTCTGAAAACAAAGTAGCAAAGTAAAGGAGATAATTTTTTTTCTTGATTCCATAAGTGTTCTATCATCTTATTTTGTATAAGATGATCCCACTGCCTCTATTGTTTTAACACAACTGAAGAGGTTAATACCATTTAGATTCTTAGACAAAAGTCACGGTACTTTGTCGTAGTGGGAGAGTTTCAGGGAACTCACCCTTTTATGACTTGGAAGACACCAGTGATTAAAATCCATTGTTAGTTTAAACAAGTAATGGATTGTTAAAATAAGAAACTAAGAAGAAAAGCCAAGAGAACTATGGTTTGATCCATATTCACATGGAGTAACCTAAAGTTTTCTATTACAAGGACAAGAAAGGAAATTTTTGTTAATAAGTCTATTCAATGGACTTAACAAAACTTAATGTTCCTAGTATTATAGGTTGGAGTTTATCTAAACCTATGGCTTGTGGTATGCCTGGTAACTTACTTTAGTAAGATGCTGAAGCATTTTCTTTTCTAATGGATATTTATAGAAGCTTCTCGACTTCTAGACATAGATTTTATTTATCTGAGGAAAAGTCTCAACTATTCCAGAAAAGATAAAGCCATGAAGAAATTTCTTGAATCAACAGTGAGAGGTCTGAGATATGCTTTAGTATGCCTTAGACCAGACACCTGTTGTTGAGTGGGAGTAATGAGTAGGTATCAGATTAATCCAGGAAAGGAACATTGGAAGACAATCAAGTAAATCTTAAGATTAAGAAGAGGAACTATATGTTAGTCGATAAGGGTGTATTTAATACTCTTAGACTACACCAAATCAGATTTCTAGACTTGCCTTAGTGCTAGAAAGTCTGCTGATGAGATGGTGATTACTCTGGGGGTGGACTAATGATTTTGGAGAAGTGTAAAAACCTATCTGAAGTCTCTAAGTCTACCAGAGAGAGACTGAATGTTAAAGTTGCAGGAAACATACTTATTCAGTCTAAGGAAAGTTCTATACAATTTTGGCATTGTTCCAACATTTATTAACTAGTAGTGTTATTTCTTGATTAACACAAAAGTAGTTGCCAAAAGTAAAGAATCCAGTATCCCTAGAAGAGTATACATATAGAGAGGAATTTCACAATATCAAGAATTTTGTGATTAAGGAAATATAATGGTGGAGGAAAGGTTATGTTTAATATAACCTGTCAGATCCTATTACGGAGAGTATACTACATACTACACTTGATTTGAATAACAAGGTGTTGAGATTATTTGAAATGCATTTTTTAATTTATATTAGTGCAAGTGGGAGTTTGTTGGGTTTTGTGCCCTAAATAAAACCCATTTCAATATAATCAGATTTACTAGTTAATAAAGATCAGAAATAACATTTTATGTTGCATGATTCACATGATTTATTTCATGATTATATTTAATGTATAAATTCTATTAAGTCCAGAACATATGTATTTGTTAATGATTATAGTGTTGTCAGCACAGTGGAATATAATCTTGATTATATGTTCGAAAGTTTAATTCCCTGATTTGTCAGTTCATTGGATTTAGATTGGCATGGTATGCTTACACCTTTGATAAGTGTTATGTCCTTTCCAGGGCATTGGCAAAGTTTACCAGTATCGGATGTATAGATTATACATTGGAAGTGACTGATATTGAACTTTGATTAGATATGTTAAATTTACCGTAATATCTATTCAATTCAATATCACCTAGTTGATCCTAGATCAAATTATCTTAATCCTGATATGTTCGATCTCAAGAGTATTATACAGGTTCTTTGATTTGTTAGTTAAGCCTACTTTTTGGTCAGGGTGATAAGTACATTTTGGGAACATGGTAGTGCAATTGACTGGGAGCGCTAATCATAGATATGGAATCTATAACTTCTATAGGTACTTAGAAGTGAAACGATGATTTCCTTTGAGCTTGCTAAATAGAGATAAATGATAGAGCGCTCATTTTAGTGACTATATTAGTTCACTATAATATCATTTATAGGTGGCAAGTATTTTAAGGATAAAATACATTGAAAGGGTGTAACGATAATTTTATCCCTATGCAATGTAGGTCATCTATTAGACGATCATTGATCAAATTACGATTATAACAATCGATAATTAATAGTGTATCTATATCGTGGAACATATAGAGCGTTCTATATGACTGAGAGTGCAATTCTAAGTTCTATGCGTGGATGCAACAAGGAATTAATAAGTCGGTGAGTTTACTTGGTAAGTTCTTGATCTGCTTATTGGAAGCTTTGTTATATAGGCCCATGATCCCCATACTAGTTGAGACAATACTGCTTGTCAGACTCAGTTAATTGATTTTAATTAATCAATTATAATTCTAAAATTAGACTATGTCTAGTTTATGAATTTTCACTAAGCATGTGAAAAATTGTGAAGAAAAGAGATTCAAGGTTTTATTTGTTAATTAAGAGACTTTATATGTCTAATTTATAAATATATTAAATGAAAATATTATTTAATAATTAATTTTTAGTTATTAAATAATTAGAATTGGCATTTAAGTGGTTAAATTAGAAAATTGACGTTTTTGAGAAAATGGGATGGAAAAATGATAAAATGGCAAAATTGCAAAGTGGGGCCCAATCCATTTCATGGCCGGCTACTTAGTGTGTAATTTACAATTTTATTTTTTTATTATTTTAATGCCAAATAAATCTAACCTAAACCTAGGTGGTTACCTATAAATAGGTAGTGATGGTTCAGGAAAAAGATGATGCATCTCATTCCTTCAGAGAAAAATTCTAAGCCTTCTACCTATACCCTAGACGCCACTCTCTACCTCTCTTTTCTTCTTTAATTATTCAGCCTTGAGTGATAGAGTGAGTGCCCACACACATCAAGTGGTATCTCAATCATAGTGTGTAAGACTGTGAAGAATCCAATCAACAAGAAGGAGAATCAGACTAAAGGAAGGAGAGAAAGAGATCCAGGTTCAGATCTTGATGATGCTCTGCTACAGAAAGGAATCAAGGGCTAGAGATCTGAACGGAAGGAGTCATTATATTCTGCTGCACCCAATGTAAGGTTGCCTAAACTTTATATGTGTTTATTTCATTGTTTTAGAATTCATATTAGGATGTTAATGAAACATGCTTGTTAGTAAATTTAGATCCTGGTAAAATATTTCCAACATTCTGGCCTATAAATGCCAGCGTTTTCCTTCATTAGGTTACTTTCACTACTTTGCCATTTTTTCACAAGAGTCCATTTGAGAGAAAAAATTTCAGACACCATAGATTTCTTCTTGGTCTTCCTTCGCCGTTGCCAGTCCACCCTGTATCGTCGACTGACGCCGACCCCCAACTCTCAACTTTCATGTAAGTTCTCTAGACACTTCATGCTTTTTATCGTCTATTTGCATGTTAGGATAGAACTTCTTGGTTGAGTGCTGGATTTTTGGGAAATAGCTTTGACTGAGTCTGTTGTGTAATGTGTATAATCTTCTTTATATGTGTTTTTGTTATTTTCCTCCATTTTTCTTTAGAATCGACCCTTCTGTTCGAAAGACTGTTTAGGGCATGGGGCGATTTTTGCTCCCACATTCTGCGTTTTTCATTTTTCGTCCACTTTCGGTGCCTTTGGGATTTTTGCACCCGATGTTTGCTAAGGAAAGTCCTTTGGGTTTCCATTTTCGGCAAACATCCGGAGAGGGCCTCTTTCCAGCGGTTAGGGGACCCCCATTCCCTTTTTTAACATTAGGGTTTTGTTTGAGGTCTAACTGGAAGATTCTTTCTTTTTTCAGAACCAAATATGTCTACCCTTGTGTCAGGAACCAAATCTTCTAAGAAGGGGGCGGCTGCTCTGGCCACCCTGGAGGAGGTTATTAAAGGCCCGGTGGCCCAGGAGAACTACACATGCCGTTCTAACGGCTGGGAGGCGGATGAACTCCACTCCACCCTGATCTGTGCTCACCAATTGGAGAAGATCGTGATGGTTGCTGGGATTAAACCGCCCGCGTCTGGGGTTTTCCATCGTTTACCTCGGGACGAAGAGACGCCCAACCACAATTATGGGGGTTTCGGAGCTTGGAGCCAAACCCATCTCATGTCCGGAGCCATGCTTCCCCCTCAGGATTTCTTTATTAATTTCCTTGTATTTGTTGGCCTCGCGCCTTACCAACTTATTCCCCAAGCTTACCGCCTGCTCTCAGGCCTTTTTATTTTTTATGTAGCCAGAGGCTGGGCTTCACCTAGCCCGGCTGAAATCTTATATTTTTATAAACTTGTGTCTGTTCCCAAAAAGGAGGACAAGTTTAAAGACTATTTTTTCACTCTCCGGGCCCATCCTTCTAACGAGGGCCCGATCCCTTTTAATTTTCAAAAGAATGTAAAGGAATATCGCCACCGCTTTTTCTTCTCTTCCGGCTTCCAAGCCGTGGATCGCCCGGAGCTTCTCACGGAGTGGGTCAGGATCCCTCCTCTTCTCCGCACTGCCCCTACCTAGCTGTTCCTCCAGCATGCCAAGGTTTTCTCCACTTATGACAAGAAAGGTCTTAACGTGGGGGACTTGGTCACAATGGAGAACTGCCGGAAGGCCAAGCTCATCTCCGGGAGTCAATCGGTAGATGACTTCAATCTCTCCAAGGTTCTATGCCCAAATATTCGTACCCGGACGCTGAAAAGGTGCTCAGGGTGGACATCATAGCCTCAGCGGAGGACCGGTACCAAAAGTACCTCTTTAGGAGGGAACATGAGTTGGCATATATTAAGGCTTAGGCCGCAGCCAGGAGGACCCTTCGACTGGAGGCGAGCAGAGAGTGGACGCCTTCTCAACCTAAGTTGCTGGTCCTGGTTCCCAATACTGTGGCCCTAGACGCCAGCACATCCAAATTCGGTAAGTCTCCCTTAACAGTTCATCATGTTCCTTCTGCCCAAGAGTATTCTCGGTGTAGGCCTATAGGATTTGACGAGCATCTTCTTAGATTTAGGATGCCCCTACTCGGTGGGGTGATCATGCCAAAGCCTTTTATTTTTCCAACATAGGTCATTTTTTAGGCCGGTCCCGGATAGGTTCCGGACCTCCTACACCCATTCCTCTGGATCACTCAGCTTATCTGTCTTCCAGCTGGCTTTTCCCCTCGGACAGCTTTCTTGGGGATGATGAAGCCAGTATTGTAGTGCAAGACTTTGCTAGGACTGAGTTAGATATTTAGGGTAGGACTAGTTTTATCGCTTTGTTTTCATGTACATACGTTTTTATGGCCATTCTGACACTCAATTTATTTGTCCTTTTGAAGCAGCTCATCCAATGGAGGATCTTTTAGCGACTCTTACCCAAATATACAGCCCGGACTCTTCTCTTCCTCCGGCACCCGCCCAGACGGTGACCCCGGAGAGGTCTTCTTCCAGTGTCCTCTTAGGCCCAATCGTCTTGATCGATGAAGACGGGGAGGTCGAGGAGGAGGAGGAAGGTGAAATCGTGGCCCCGCTGGACCGAAAGTGCAAAGGCAAGATGGTGGAGGCTGAGTCTTCCAAAAATTCTAGGAGGGTGGCCACTCCGGCTGTTAGCTCTAATTCAGGGATCCCTCCTGAAGCCAAGGAATATACTGTACCCCCATTAACTATCACTGCTTTTATCACTATCTTTTTTTTTTTTTAATTTACAGTCCTTTCTCCCCCCTTTCAGACAATTTATTTATTCTTAAGGGGGAACAATTTAAGGCCCGTCCCCAAGCCCTTAATATTTTTTTAGAGCTTTTTCGCTGGGTTTGAACATCTTTTATATCTATGTTTGAATACATACTTTGCTTTTTAACTTCGTTAAACTTTTTAACTTTGTTAAACTCTTTGGCATGTTTTACATTTGTCCGCGTGGTATGCCTTACTACCCCCCTGAGTGTCATGAAAATTGTTTTAAGGGCACTCAGCTTTAAATATTAATTTAGAGGTTGCACATACTTGTCTGGTACAAATTTACTTTACAGAGCATGAGAATAATTTTTCGACTATTGGTAATACTTTCGGAGGTGATCAGCGTTCCAGGCCCTAGGCACCATGGTTCCGTACATTATTTTGAGCTTGTAAGTCCCGGAGCCAATTTTGTCCTCAATTTCGTATGGTCCTTCCCAATTAGGCCCAAGTAACCCCATTTCGGGTTCCTGAGTGGCTGGGAATACTCGTCTTAGGACCAGATCACCAATAGTAAATTTTCTACTTTTAACCTTTGAGTTAAAGTGTTTAGCCACCTTCTTTTGATAAGCTGCCATTTGTATTTGAGACTCATCCCGGAGTTCGTCAATCTGATCTAACGCTTCTTGTAATAAAGCCTAGTTTGTTGTTAGATCATAAGTCATTCTCCTGTGGGATGGGAATAGCGTTTCCACCGGGACCATTGCCTCAAAGCCGTATGCCATTGAAAATGGCGAGTGGCCAGTTGTGGTTCTTGGGATTTTACAGTAGGCCCATTGTTGGAATTAATTTTACCAGGATCTTAGATCTACTCACAAGTATGTTTATTAACACCCTAAATATGAACTTTCTAAAACGATAAAATAAACACATATAAAGTTAAAGAAACCTTACATTGGGTGCAGCGGAATATAATGACTCCTTCCGTTCAGATATCTAGCCCTTAATTCCTTTCTGTAGCAGAGCATTATCAATATCTGAACCTAGATCTCTTTCTCTGAATCTTTGATGATGAAACTCCTTCTTGCTGAAAGTCTTTCTTCACGATCTTCCTCACTATGATTGAGGTATCACTTGCTATGTGTGGGCACTACTCACACACTAAGAATTTCGAAATATTGAAGAAGAAAAGAAGAGGGAAGTGGCAGCTAAAGATAGGGAGAGAGAGAGGCTCAGTTTTTCTTGAATCAGAAGTGTAGAAATTTAAGTGTAGATTTCCTGAAGCCTTCACTATATATTTATAGCATTCCACTAGGGTTAGGTTTGAATTATTTGGCATTCAAATAATGAAAATATCAGTTTTAATTTCCTACAAAAGTGGCCGGCCCTATACTAGTGGATTTGGGCCTCACTTTTTAAAATTTTGCAGTTTTACCTTTTCTGCATCTGATTTTCTCAAAAACGCCAATTTTCTAATTCAACCATTTAAATGCCAATTCTAACTATTTAATAACTATAAATAATTATTAAATAATATTGTCATTTATCATATTTATTAATTGAACCATACAAAGTATCATAATTAACAAATATGCCCCTAAAACTCTTTCTTTACAATTTCGCCCTTACTTAGTGAAAAAATTCACAAATAGACATAGTCTAATTTGAGAATTATCATTGATTAATCAAAACCAATTATATGAGTCTTAGAAGGAATATTATCTCAACTAGTGTGGGGACCATGGGTCTATATAACCGAGCTTCCAATAAGTAGATCAAGAATTTATTACTAAAATTCACTAACTTATTAATTCTTCGTTGAATCCACGCATAGAACTTAGAATTGCACACTCAGTTATATAGAATGCTCTATATGTTCCACCATATAGACACATCATTAGTTATCCATTGTTATAATCCTAATTTGATCACTGATCCTCTATATGAATGATCTACACTGTAAAGGGATTAAATTACCGTTACACCCTACAATGTATTTATTCCTTAAAACACTTGACCCCGTATAAATGATATTTTAGCTTATGTGAAATGAGTACTCCACCATTTATGTTCGTTTGGTCAAGCTCGAAGGAGATCATCCTTTGCTTACTATTCGCCAGATAGAAGCTATAGATTCCATGTTTATGTTAGCGCTCCCACTCAATTGCACTACCGAGTTCCCAAAATGTACGTATCACCCTGACCTAAAAGTAGGCTTAACTAACAAATCAAAGAACACGAATAGCCTTTCAAGATTGAGCCTAATCATAACAGGATTTAGAACATTTGATCTAGGATCAACTAGGCGATATTGACTTGAATAGATATTACGGTAAGTTTAATAAATCTAAGTCAAAGTTCAATATCGGTCCCTTCCGATGCATACTCCATGCATCCAACCTGAGCTTTACTTTAACCAATTGTCTGGAAAGAACATAACACTTCTCCAAATGCAATTAAACTCTGTTGTAGATTATCATATAAGTAAAACCCTATGTCTGATAAATCTAGGAAACTTTATTCACATAGTCATGTTTACTTTCCAATGTGTTGACAGCACAATAAACAAGATCAAGTATGTGAAAAAGGTTTCAGATGAATTTATACATTATGTACATATAATCATGAAATAAATCATGTGAACCATGCAACATTAAATGTTATTTCTGATCTATATTAATAAGTAAATCTGATTATATTGAAATGAGTTTTATTTAGGGCATTAAACCCAACACCCATAACACTCTTGGCAATTCTTCAGGCCAATTATTTTCGCAGGCCAGCAGCTTTTTCTTTATGGTGACTTTGAGGATCTTATTGACCGCTTTCGCTTGTCCGTTCGTTTGTGGCCTTGCCACCGCGGAGAAGCTTTTGACGACTCCGTGTTGGTTGCAGAAGTCGGTAAGTTCTTCGCAGTCGAACTGCTTTCCGATATCTGAGAATATCTTGTGAGGCAAGCCATATCGACACACTATATTTTTGATAACAAAGTCTAGTGATTTTTTAGTAGTTATAGTCTTCATTGGCTAAGCCTCCGTCAACTTTGTGAAGTAGTTTACTGCTACTATGGCATACTTTACCCCTCCCTTTTCCGTTGGCAGGGACCCAATAAGATCTATCTCCCAGATCGCGAAGGGCCAGGGACTAGTCATCAGGGTAATCTCGTTGGGGAGTCCTCTTGGTATGTTCGCGAATCTTTGGCACAAATCACATTTTTGGACATAGTCTATACAGTCTTTTTTCATGGTTGGCCAGAAGTACCATTGTCTCAGTATCTTATTTGAGAGACTCGGGCCTCCTGTATGATCTCCGCAGAACCCCTCATGGACCTCTAACATAATTTGCTTAGCTTCAGGGTCCGATACACACCTTAGGTACGACATGCTGAGTCCTCTTCGGTAGAGAATGTTATCCATCATCACATAACGGTGCGCTTGATACTGTATCTTTCTGGACAGCGTCCTCTCTTGGGGCAACTCGCCTTTGGTTATGTATTCGATGATGGGGATCATCCAATTGAGCTCTCGTTCAACTGCTGCCACAATATTTTTGGCTTTAATACTTGGTTCTGTGAGGCGTTCAACGGGTACCACCCCTAGTTTATTAATTTCGCTATCTGATGCTAACTTAGCCAACCAGTCTGTGTTGGCATTCTTTCCACTTTGTAGTCCGTGAACTCATGGAGCAGTTCCTGGACAATCGCTACATATGCAGCCATTTTTTCTCCACGCGTTTGATATTCTCTCGACACTTAGTTTACCACCAACTGTGAATCATTGAAGACTTCTACTCTTGTGGCACCTACGGCTTTTGCTAACCTCAGCCCTGCAATCAGAGCTTCATATTCAGCCTCGGTGTCGGAAGCTGTGAATTCAAAATGTAGGGCCGCCTGGAGTCGAAGTCCGTTCGGAGATATCATTGCTACCCCAGCTCCAGATCCATTTTCATTGGAGGCACCGTCCACGAAAACTTTCCATGCTGGGGTTTGTGGTGTTGGAACATTTGCACTAGCCTCTGCTTCATTGCACTCTGTTATGAAGTCCGCTAGTGCTTGTCCTTTTATGGAAGTGCGCGGTATATAGTGTAGATCAAACTGGCTTAATTCCATTTCTCATTTGAGGAGTCTCCCGGATGCCTTCGGTTTCTGTAGGACTTGCCGCAGTGGATTGTTAGTCAACACCATGATCGGGTGAGCCTGAAAGTAGGGTCTTAACTTTCTTAAGGCTATCAGGAGGCAAAAAACTAGTTTTTCGATCACTGGATACCGTGTTTCTGCCTCTATCATGTGTTTGCTAACATAATAGTACATGGAGTGCTGAGTTTTTTCCTCTTCCCGGACTAGGGCTGCACTAACCGCATTCTCGAAGACGACTAAGTATAGTAACAAGTCTTCTCCGAGAACGGGTTTTGACAGGATTGGAGGTTTAGCCATGTGCTCTTTTAATTTTTTGAATGCCTCCTCACATTTTTCGGTCCATTCGAATTTTTGGCATTTCTTTAGGATGTTGAAGAAGGGAATGCATTTGTCTGTGGCCCAAGAAATAAACTGGCTCAGGGCGGCAACCTTTCTGGTTAAGCTTTGTACGTCTTTGTGCTTCTTGGGAGAAGGCATGTTCAGGAGGGCTTGAATTTTTTCCGGGTTTGCCTCTATCCCTCGCTGGCTAACTATAAATCCCAAAAACTTTCCTGACTTAACCCCGAAAGTGCACTTCTTCGGGTTAAGTTTCATTCCATATCTCTGAACCACTTCAAAGCATTCCTCAAGGTGATCTGCATGGCTTGCACATGCCTTTGATTTGACAAACATGTCGTCCACGTACACCTCCATGTTTTGTCCCAAAAGGCCTTTAAACATCCGGTTAACCATTCGTTTATATGTTGCACCAGCATTTTTTAGTCCGAAAGGCATGACCAGGTAGTTGTATACCCCTTATCGGTCCTAAAGCTAGTGCATTCTTGATCCGCAATGTGCATCTTGATCTGGTTGTAGCCGACATAGGCGTCCATGAAGGACAATAGCTTGAATCTTGAGGTGGCGTCCACCATTTGGTCGATTCGCGGTAGGGGGAAGCAGTCTTTTGGGCAGGCCTTGTTTAGATCGGTAAAATCTATACATACCCGCCATGTCCCATTTGGTTTAGGCACCAGCACCGGATTGGCCAGCCATTCAGGAAAGTACACATCCTGGATCATGCCACTAGTTAGTAGCTTGTCCACCTCTTTCTCCAGAGCTTCCGCCTTCACTGGATCGAGGGGACGTTGCTTCTGCTGAACCAGTGGCATATCCGAGTTAACATTGAGGACATGGGTTATGACATGGGGACTTATGCCGGTCATGTCTCCTTGGAACCACGCAAAAACATTGGTGGTTTCCCTTAGTGCTTTAATTATTTTTTGTTTTTCCTCCGATTCTAGGCTCCTTCCCAGCCGGAGGGTCTTGGAAGGGTCAAGGTCGCATACTGGCACTTCCTCGACGTCCTCCATGGGTTCTATAATTTTTTCGGATCCCACACGAGGATCCAACTCATCTTCTTCCGCCACTTCTGGCTTGATACCTTCACGGACCATAAATACAGGTAAGTGGGCCGCAACATTGTAACATTGCCCGGCTTCACCTTGATTACCCCTCACGGTCCCTACTCCAACTTCCTGGGTAGGAAATTTCAGACATAAGTGCCGGATAAATGTAACTGCGCCAAAGTCCACTAGGGCCGGTCGACCGAGGATTGTGTTGTAAGTAGTTGGGCAGTCTACCACTACGAATGTGCAGTATTTAAAAGTGCTCTGGGGTGTGTCTGGACACAAGGTAACTGGCTGCCCCATCTCACCTTTCCCATTGGGATAAGTGTGGTTCCATTGAATCCCGTGAGCTGGGAACCGCTTGGCGAAAGATCCCGGTCCGTGAGGCCTATCGCTGTGAAGGCTTCTTTAAACAATAAATTCACAAAACTCCCATTGTCGATCAGTATTCTAGCCACAATGTTATTGGCGATGGGAGTCTCTATGACCAGAGTGTCATGGTGAGGAAAACACACCATCTTTGCGTCTTCTTCCGTGAATGTAATTGGTTGATCCATGAGTCAGGGCCTTTGAGCTGGAAGCTGAGTAACTTCCCACACCTCACTGTGTTTAACGGCCCCGGCGTAGCACTTTAGTTCCTTTAGAGTGGTCCCTCTGATATGGGGCCCTCCAGAGATCATAGCCACTCTTCCGTTGGGTCTCGGTGGTAGGCCAGAAGTCTGCTGAGGTCCTCCCGAGGGTGCGGCTAGTGCCAGCGCTCCAGGCGCACCCCCTGGTGTCCCTTGGGGCAGAGGTCCCCCTGCCGGAACCGGGTTGAGATGGGGCAGCTAGTTCTTGATCCACTCATAAAGATGACCTAATCGAATCAGGTTCTCGATCTCATCTTTAAGATTTTTGCATTCATAGGTGCTGTGTCCAATGTCGTTGTGGTACTCGCATCTTTTGTTGGGATCCCTTCTGGAACTATCTCTATATAGAGGAGGCAGTTTCCCGTATTGCGTATTTTGCCTCGTGGTGAAAAACACACGTTCTTGGGAGTCCGTCATCTCAGTGTACTGAGAGTATTGGGGAGTATACCCCCTTTTTTGGCGCTTATCCTCCGTCCGATTGCTACCTTTTGAGGACCTCTTGTTTCGGGAGCCTTGAGAAGGTCCGGCTAGGCTTGTAGCAGGAGTGGAGTGAGACGTGACTTGTCCGCTTATTCCTGAGGAGTTCCCAAAGTGTGAAGATGCGGGAGCCAAGGCCTGGCTCTGATTATATCCTGGAGTAGCGGAGAATTGTATACCGCTCATTTGTGGAGTAACCGGAGGTAGGGTTCCTGGGAGTTGAGCTCCAGGCGCGTATCCTGCCACTCCGTTCGGATAGTATCCTCCATAAGCCACTATTTGGGCTTCTTCTAAGTTGATGTACTTTTGGACTCTCTTCTGGAAATCTTGAAGGTTTGCAGCTCCTTCCTGCTGTAACTCATTCCAGGATGGAGTTCCTGTACGGATCCCAGCTTGAAGGAGTGCAAGCTGTTGTCCGTCATCAACTTTCTTAGTCTTCGAGGCTTCTTCCATGAACCTTTTTATAATAATTTTCAATGTCTTTGTGGGTAGTTGCTTGATGTTAGTCAGAGCACTGACTTCGAGATTAATTTTCCTCGCGACGACAAACTGTCTCCGGAAACTAACTTGCAACTTGTTCCAACAGTCCACGGATCCTGGTTCCAATTTTTTGAACCATTCCTCTGCGGACCCACTTAACGTTAGTGGAAAGCATAGGCACTTGGCATCATTGTTGATTCTCATGACCTTCATTACTCGGTTGATTCGAGACAAATGATCGCTGGGGTCCGTATCCCCAGTGTAAGCCCCCATTTCGGGCATCTTAAAATTTTTAGGGAGTTTTGCCTCCAAAATGTGTCTAGCGCACGGCTCCTGGTCCTCACAGTCAGAATCCGTGTCATCCCCTTTTTGTCTCTAGGAGACTCGGGCAATATCTTTGCGCAATATGGCTAGCTCAGCCAAGATTCCTTCGTTCAGCGTTCCGGCGGAGACTGTCGGTGCGTGTTTCTTTTTGTCCAAGTGATCCCGTAAATGACCATGCTTCCCGTTGATCTGATGTCTCAAATCAACGGGGGTTATCTCCTTCCCCTTCCTCCTTTCTCTCCGGGTTCCTGGTGCACAGAAATGCTCTTTCGGTCCTCTCGATCCTGAGGTCCAAGACTCCCTTTTTGGAGTTTGCCCCTCTGTGGACCTTTCCCTTTCGAGAAATCTGAGCAGACCTTTCGCAGATCTTGCACCTTTTTCATTTTTCCAGGGATGGAAGTAGGATTTTGCCGTTGGTTTCCTTCGGAGGGAAATCGTATGGGACTAGGCTCCCAAGACTTATGCTTCTGAGTGCTTGGTGATAACTCTTCTGGTGTTTCCTCAAGTCTCGCAGGGATGGCTTTAAGGTGTATATGGATCCCTACTATCTCCATGGCTTTTTGCATGGCGACCCTCACCTCTTGCATTCTTTTGTTTTGTTCTTTTTGGGCGGTGATCTCAGCTTCATGATCAGTAGCCTTTTGTCTTAAGATCAGCAATTATGTGTAACTGCCGTCGTCGTAGGCGTCGTACTCATCAACATTTTCCTCGTATTCGCCATTGGTGGCCTCTTCTCGCTCTTCGGAATCCACGTTGACTCTTGAGGCTACTTCCTCATCTTCAGGGTTTTGAGCGTCTTGAGGAGGACGGGACTGACGTGTGTTGCGAGTTTCCATCATTGATGTTTAGTTTACAGGGTTGTTGTCTACTTGCAGATGCTTCCTTCAACGCTCAATGAAAGCACTAAAATGTTCACCGAGGTTTTCGGCAACCAATTTAATAATATATATGAGAAAGCTATAGGAAGTTTAATGCATGAGATTTTTACGAGGTTGGGGCATTAATGAGCCTTAGTCCACGAGTCTTTCTTATTTATGAGAGTATTTATTACAGAGAATGTCCTTGGTAGTTTTCTCTCTTAGTTGCTCTCTTTAATTCTTATAAACCCAGAATTCTCAACCCCTATCTCAGTTTATTTGGGGGGTATTTATAGTGTTTTTCTGGAGTGATCCCTAGAACTGGAGCACTTGTCTTTCTGTGTAGTTTCAGTAGGGGCACATATTCCCAGCAGATACAACATAGGAAATATATGACCTATACCTTAGGTATCTTTGGGGTTAGGTGGATAAAGCCTTTTATCACTTCTTGATTGATGTGATCCCTCATACAGTAGCCGTCACTAGCCTTATTAATCATAGCGTAATAGCTGCATAAGAGGGGTTACACCGTCAGACTTATTGCTTATGGCAGTTCCAATACGTTTTCTCCCATGCGGCATTAAATGCGAGGTTACTGTTCAAATAATGTCATGTTCCCCCCGGAGGTCCCTTGGCGTTCCTTTGGTCTCCGGGAGTACGTGGAGCTTTTACCTTTCCTCTTGGAGGGTATATTCTTTATGACACTCTTGAAGCTAAAAAACTTAGTCAATTGATCTAAGAGTTGCGCCTCTTAGATCCACGTGTCGTCGTCATACTGGTCCACGTATTTTGGGCGAAAATAGGGGCAACATATAGTGTATAATACATATGTTCGGTAAGTTTTCGGTTTAATTGGTCGGTTTGCCATTAACACTAAAATCAACCGTGCAAAGGTGGTTTTAAGCGAAAGTGGTTTTTTCGGTTTTTGGTTTTTTCGGTGTTGGTTTTTTCGGTGTTCGGACAGTCGGTGTACTCGGTTTGGTCGGTTTCTTGAATTTTTTGCTCACCCCTAGCTAAAATTTAATGACAGTATCAACCTCATATCACTATTGGTTAAATAAATTATTCAGCATTATAAAATATAATTTAATAAATATTATAAAATATCCACACTAATAACTTATATTTATATAAAATAATATAAAATATATAAGAAAAAAGAGGAAGAAGATAAAAAAAAGAGAAACTAAATGAGAATTTTTTTAATTGTTTATTTCAATGGGGTAAATCTCTATTTATACAAAATATAACTAAAGAATGGAAAACTAAATCAATATAATAAAGAAAAATATAACCAAACATTAATGGTGATAATTAATTTGCTGGTTTGGACATCCATAAATAATATTTCATAACACTCCCCCTTGGATATTCGTAAAAACTATTTCATTAAAAACCTTGCTGATAAACTTAATCAAAAGAAAAAGAGTGTAATATAAACTAACTCCCCCTCATTTAGGCATTCGTGGAGATCTTTTAATCGACGAATTCTAATCTTGTGAACCATCATCTCCAATGTTGATGTTGGTAATGACTTTATGAATAAGTCTGCAAGATTGACACTTGATTGAATTTGTTGAACACTAATATGCATTTTCTTGAAATGTATAAAGAAGAATTTAGTGAAATGTATTATAATTCTTTCTCCTTCAATGTACCCTCCTTTTAGTTGAGCGGTGCAAGCAGTATTATCTTCTTAGAGAACTGCTTATGTTGATACTTATTTATTGAGTGTAATTCATATGCTTCCCGAATATGTTATATCCATAATCTCACTCCCACACATTCTCTACTTGCTTTGTAAAGCCCGCTTAGTTAATTTGGAAATTATCAGTTAATTGTGATTAATTATGAAATTATTTATAGCTATTTAAATAATTTATTATACCGTTATTTATGTTATTCAGTAGCTTGCATATTTTGCATTTTCGGTGTCCGGTATTTTGGAACTCGGCGTTTGGCTCAGTAGAAATCATAACTTAGTATGTTAGTAGTTTGGGGACGGGTTTTAGACATTGGGAATGTCGGGATTGGCCGGGAATTTAGAATTTTCCCAAAAAAAAATACCCCTTTAGTATGATTTATGTGATTTTATGGTGGAGGGGCAAAATGGTCTTTTTGCCCCATTAGTGTTTTGTCTTTTAGTGGCCTTTTTATTTGAAAAATAAATAATTATTTAATTATATACTTGGCTGAAATGAATAGTGTATGTAGTGTATTTCATTTTCCCTTTTTTATCAAAAAATCACTAAGTAAGAAAAGAAAGAAAAATTTCAAAGGAAAACACTCTCTTTTCTCTCTCTCTTTTTCGGCTGAAACTTGGGGTTCAAGAGCTGGAATTTTTGTGGTGATTCAAGCTTGGGTTGCAAGCTCTAGTAATCCTTTGTTGAAGTATTTCTTTATGTGATTTCTCTACCTTGTTTTCTTGAGTTTGTTTGATGAAAAAGTTGAGAAAATGCATGTTAATTTGAAGTTCTTGCTGCTGTGATTTGTTGTTGTTTGCTAAAGTTAATCTTGCTATTTTTAAGTAATTTAGAGCTAGTGTATGCATGATGGTTACTTGGAATCAAGTTTTGGGAGTTTTTAGTTCAAGAGCATGAATTTTGAAAATATATGTTGAATCTGTAAATTACTTGCTGTGGTTGATTATTTTCATTTTCAGAGGCTTAGTTATGCATATTTAGGTAGGTTTGATCTAGCTTGATTGCATGTTAGTGGATTTTAACCAAGTTTGAGTTTTGGAACTCAAAGCTTGGTCTTTAATGGTGTTTTGTGATTCTGTGAGTTCTGGGTGAATTTGTTGCCTTTAAATGGTTATTTGGGGCATATAGAAATGTGTCCGGAAGATCGTGCATGATTTGGGTTAGAATTGATCGAGTTATGAATTTTTGAAAAATTCCTGCGAGGAACCGGAATTCCGGTTGTGCAACCGGAATTCGGATGGGTGTCCATAATTCCTAGAACCGGAATTCGGTTGGGCAACCTGGTCTACCTGGTTGGGGAATTTTCGAAACCCTAGCTTTCCTCGTTTTTATGTTTTCGTGGGTATTGCCATGCTTTTTATCGATAGGGAAACTTTTAGTTCCAAGTTTTAGTCCCGGGAAGTGATTTAGCGTGTCACTTATAGCGTTGTGATTTTTATGGTTTAGGAGCCGCAATCCGCCGTCGCCTTCGCCTTCCACAAGTTGACCAAGACACCCGAAATCGGAATCCGTGTAAGATTAGTATAACGGTATGCATATGTAGTTTACATGTTTAGTGTGCATGTAGGAAGCCTATTATATTACATTAGTTGTATGTTGGCTTCGAACCATCCAACCCCGTCACGTCGGTAAGACAGCCGGAGTATGACCAAGAAATGAGTATGACCGGCTTGACCGATCAGCTAACACTTGGTTGGTGGTTCCGTGCTATTGACGTATCCGTCGGTACAGCCGGAGTATGACCAAGCAATGGAGTATGACCGGCTCGACCGATCGGAGGATATAGTAACACGTCGGTACAGCCGGAGTATGACCAACAATGGAGTATGACCGGCTCGACCGATCGGGTTGTTACGTGTCAATAGTACCGTCCCTATGAACGTTCGTAACTCGCACCATGTTGGACATGGCGGAAGTGGCTCGCACCATGTTGGACATGGCAAGCGGGACTCGCATCGTGTTGGACACGGCGGTTAGAATTATGTATGATATTATTATGCTTTTCTTACCGAGTCCGTCGACTCGCGCTTATGTTCATGTGTAGGTAAAGGCAAGGCTATAGCCGATGGACCGTGAGCGAGCTTATGAGATTGTACATGCTCGGGGCGGTTAGGCTGGAGCGTACGATCCTCGGGACAAAGAAGGCTGAATTTTTGTAACCGGTCGTTAGACGACCTTTATTTTATGTATCAGTTAAACAGTTAAACTTTTTGTAAATATTTTTATAATCGGGATCCCGAGTCTTTTGTAATATGGTTTTATAAGTTTAATTAAAAAGCAAAATTTTAATTAATCACGTTTTTCCATAAACCTCGTTGATTAGCAACGAGCTGCACAGTACGTTTAAAAATCACGTAATACGCCTAAGGTAGTTAGGGTGTTACAATTTGGTATCGTAGCCGCTGTGTTGTCTTCCGAAGATCGTCACGACATGTACAATCATCATCAGTAGTTAGCTCGGTTCACGGTTCAGTAAGCCTTTATTGCTTTAGTAGTTTATTTTATTCAGTTATGAAAAAGAAAAGCCTGTTAGGAAGCATGTTAGTAGCCTGATAGTAGAATAGGCGCATGTTTCGTTTTTAATTTCCAAATTAAGCGGCATTAGTAAGCTCTCCTTGAATACGACCTGATATGACAACTCTTGGTTTCGCAGGCGGTTCTAACTAGATGGACGCCAGGCGGACTACCAGGAGTCAGGGCAACTCCGTAGGGTCGAATCAAGGTCAGGGAGCTCAGTTTCCCCCACCTGCTAGGGGCCGAGGTAGAGGTCCCCGAGGCAGGGCTCGTGGCCGGGGTGATGAGAACCCGCCACAGGGCTGCCCAGCTCCCCGGCCGATCAGGGAGCCCCGAACTGGGAGTTACGGTTTGCGGAGATGCAAGTTCGGATCGAAGAACAAGACCTCGAGATTCAGAGGTTGAGACAGCAGGGTGCTCCTGCAGTTCCAGTGCCTATAGTTCCAGTGGCACCTGCCCCCGCCGCCTGTGCCGAGATAGTGGTGGCGGCCCATAGATTGGAACCATTGTATGAGCGGTTCCGGAAGCAAGCACCTCCGGTATTCCTGGGAGGTCCAGATGTAATGAAAGCCGAGCAATGGCTGACGGTGATTACCAAAATCCTGAATTTCATGGGTGTCACCGGTAACGACAGAGTGGTGTGCGCCACGTTTCAGTTCCAGGAGGACGCTTTGGTATGGTGGGACATGGTGTCTCAGATCCATGACGTCACCACCATGACCTGGGAAAGGTTCCAGGAACTCTTTAATGCAAAATACTACAATGAGGCGGTCAGAAGCGCCAAGAGGAAAGAGTTCGTTCACCTAACCCAGCGGGAGAACATGAGCGTCACTGAGTATACTACTCAGTTTGATCGGTTGGCGAGGTTAGCCTCGGGAATTGTGCCGACCGACTTCAGCAAGAAGGAGAAGTATCTAGACGGGTTGAATCCCAAGATCAGGCATGATCTGATGATTACCACCGACGACAGCACCACCTATGCTCAGATGGTGGAGAAGGCACTGCGAGCTGAGGGCGCAGTGGGGTGTATGTCAGAATCAGCCAGTACTCCGGTTGGTGGCGGGGCTCCTACCCCTCCTGCATCAGGCTATAGCAGGGGGAGTAGTGGTTCGGCCATTAATCAGAGGAAGAGGGCACCCACCGCTTCCGTGGCTCGAGTCGAACAAGAGGTTCGGGGAACCGAACGCAGGAGTCGTCCTGGTGGTACTGAGACCCGATTCTCCTATCCCGAGTGCCCTAGCTGCAAGAGGCACCATCGGGGCGAGTGCAAAGGTCAGGGATGCTTCCATTGTGGCATGCTCGGACACTTCAAGAGGGAATGTCCCCAGCTCCGATCAGAGGCACCGAGAGCTCCAGCGATATCCACTCCAGCCAGGGTGTTCGCTATCACGCAGGCTGATGCAGATGCCAGCCCATCAGTTGTCACAGGTCAGCTTTTTATTAACAACTCGCTATATTCAGTGCTGTTTGATTTTGGGGCTACACATTCCTATGTGGCGGCCAGAGTCTTTAGTAAATTGGGTAGACCCTTTGATAGATATGAATCAGGGTTTGAAACCCTGTTACCTGGCGGAGAATTGGTTATCTCCAATAGGTGGATTAGGTCTATGCCGATCAGGATAGATGGTAGAGAGTTAAGCGCTGATCTGATAGAGATGAGCTTAGTCGAATTTGATATTATTTTAGGAATGGATTTCCTATCTAAATATTCGGCGAGCATTGACTGTAAAAGGAAGATGGTGGTCTTCCAACCGGAAAGTGAAGAACCGTTTGTATTTGTGGGTTCAGTTCAGGGATCTCGGATCCCGGTGATCTCGGCTATGTCAGCGAGAGAATTGTTGCACGGCGGGTGCTTAGGGTTTCTGGCCGTGGTGGTGGACACCACTCGGCCAGACACAATTCGGCCAGAGGACATCAGAGTGGTTCGGGAATTTTTGGACGTTTTTCCCGAAGAACTTCCAGGGTTACCACCTCAGCGGGATATTGACTTCGTGATTGACTTGGCACCAGGGGTGGATCCGGTTTCCAAAGCCCCGTATAGGATGGCTCCAGCTGAACTTAAGGAATTAAAGATTCAGCTCCAAGGGTTGCTTGACATAGGGTTCATTCGGCCCAGTGTGTCACCCTGGGGAGCCCCGGTTTTGTTCGTCAAGAAGAAGGATGGATCTATGAGGATGTGCATCGACTACAGGGAGTTGAACAAGCTGACGGTGAAGAATAAATATCCATTACCTAGGATCGATGACTTGTTCGATCAGCTTCAGGGGAAGACGGTCTTTTCTAAGATTGATCTCCGTTCGGGTTATCATCAGTTGAGAATCCGAGAGGAGGACATTCCAAAGACGGCTTTCCGCACTAGGTATGGACATTACGAGTTTCTGGTTATGTCATTCGGACTAACCAATGCTCCTGCAGCATTCATGGACCTGATGAATAGAGTATTCAAGGATTTCCTCGATATCTGTGTGATTGTGTTTATCGACGACATCCTCGTGTACTCTCAATCAGAAGAGGAGCATGAGTTACATCTTCAGATGGTACTGCAACGGCTTCGAGAACATAGACTTTATGCCAAGTTCAAGAAATGTGAGTTCTGGCTATCTCAGGTGTCCTTCCTAGGGCACATTGTGAGTAAAGATGGGATCAAGGTGGATCCCGGGAAGATTGAATCCGTCAGGGATTGGCCGAGACCGAAGACAGTAACAGAGATCAGAAGCTTCTTGGGATTAGCTGGGTACTACCGTAGGTTCGTGGAGGGGTTCTCCAAAATTTCAATGCCCCTAACCGAGCTTACAAAGAAAAATCAGAGATTTATTTGGTCAGATAAGTGCGAAGCTAGCTTTCAGGAGCTGAAACAGAGATTGATTACTGCACCGGTACTAGCTTTACCTTCGGACAAGGAGAAGTTCGTAGTCTATTGTGACGCATCCAAACAGGGTTTGGGGTGTGTATTGATGCAAGCCGACCGGGTTATCGCCTATGCCTCCCGTCAGTTAAAGGATTATGAACAGCGATACCCGACTCATGATTTAGAATTGGCCGCAGTGGTTTTTGCACTGAAGATTTGGCGGCATTACCTTTATGGGGAGAAGTGTGAGATCTTTACCGACCATAAAAGTCTCAAGTATTTCTTTACTCAGAAAGATTTGAACATGAGACAAAGGCGTTGGTTGGAATTAGTGAAGGATTACGATTGCGAGATCCTCTATCATCCCGGAAAAGCCAATGTAGTGGCCGATGCCCTGAGCAGAAAGGGTCCCGGGCAAGTAGCTAGCATGGTTCGTATCTCACCCTGGCCTAGCTGAGGATATGGTTAGATCCAGCATTGAGTTTGTAGTAGGTCAGCTTCACAACTTGACGCTGCAGTCTGATCTATTAGAAAGAATAAAAGTCGCTCAGATGACAGATCCGGAGTTAGTGAAAATCCGAGATGAAGTGTTGGCTGGTCAAGCCAAGGACTTTTCAGTGTCAGACAGTGGGATGCTTTTGTATAAAGCCAGGGTTTGTGTTCCGAACAGTGTGGAACTTAGAAATGAGATCTTTGAGGAGGCTCATTCTACTCCATATTCTCTGCATCCCGGCACCACCAAGATGTACCAAGATTTGAAACCGTACTTCTGGTGGAACGGTATGAAGAAGAATTTGGTAGAATTCGTATCGAGATGCCTCACATGTCAGCAGATTAAGGCTGAACATCAGAGACCAGCAGGGTTGTTGCAGCCTCTAACCCTACCAGAATGGAAATGGGAAGATATTACGATGGATTTTGTGGTCGGGTTACCTAGGACCACGGGTTTATTTGATTCCATCTGGGTAGTGGTGGATCGATTTACGAAATCTGCTCACTTTCTGCCGGTTAGAACAACATTTTCAGTGGATCAGTTGCGTAACCGTACGTCAGAGAGATAGTGAGACTTCACGGGGTACCGAAGTCTATAGTTTCGGACAGGGATCCGAAATTCACCTCCAAATTTTGGCAAAGTTTGCAACAGGCAATGGGTACAAAGCTAAAATTCAGTACAGCATTCCATCCTCAGACAGATGGTCAGTCCGAAAGGACAATTCAGATATTGGAGGATATGTTGAGAGCCTGTGTTATGGACTTTGAAGGCTCATGGAGTAAGTATCTACCGTTGATAGAATTCTCTTACAACAACAGTTATCAGAGTACGATAGGGATGGCTCCCTATGAACTGTTGTACGGTAGGAAATGCAGATCCCCTATCCACTGGGATGAGACAGGGGAGAGGAAATACTTAGGTCCTGAGTCAGTACAGCGGACCAATGAGGCGATAGAGAAGATAAAAGCTAGAATGCTTGCCTCACAGAGCAGACAGAAGAGTTACGCAGATCCGAAACGCAGAGATGTTGAGTTCCGAGTAGGGGACCATGTGTTTTTACGAGTATCTCCGATGAAGGGGATTAAACGTTTCAGGAAAAGAGGCAAGTTATGCCCTAGATTTATAGGACCTTTCGAGATTCTCGAGAAGATAGGTCAAGTGGCATATCGGTTAGCATTGCCTCCAGCCTTATCAGCAGTTCACAACGTATTCCATGTCTCAATGTTGAGAAAATACGTTTCAGACCCCTCTCATATACTCAGTTATGAGAGTCTTCGCCTTCACCGGACATGACTTATGAGGAACAGCCAGTGCAGATCCTGGATAGAAAGGATAAAGTCCTTCGGAATAAGACCATAGCATTGGTCAAGGTTCTCTGGAGAAACAGTAAGGTGGAAGAAGCCACCTGGGAGCTAGAGTCAGATATGAGAGCTCAATATCCAGAGTTATTCAGGTTAGATTTTGGGGACGAAATCCTTTTAAGGGGGGGATAGTTGTAAAGCCCGCTTAGTTAATTTGGAAATTATCAGTTAATTGTGATTAATTATGAAATTATTTATAGCTATTTAAATAATTTATTATACTGTTATTTATGTTATTCAGTAGCTTGCATATTTTGCATTTCCGGTGTCCGGTATTTTGGAACTCGGCGTTTGGCTCAGTAGAAATCACAACTTAGTATGTTAGTAGTTTGGGGACGGGTTTTAGACATTGGGAATGTCGGGATTGGCCGGGAATTTAGAATTTTCCCAAAAAAAATACCCCTTTAGTATGATTTATGTGATTTTATGGTGGAGGGGCAAAATGGTCTTTTTGCCCCATTAGTGTTTTGTCTTTTAGTGGCCTTTTTATTTGAAAAATAAATAATTATTTAATTATATACTTGGCTGAAATGAATAGTGTATGTAGTGTATTTCATTTTCCCTTTTTTATCAAAAAAATCACTAAGTAAGAAAAGAAAGAAAAATTTCAAAGGAAAACACTCTCTTTTCTCTCTCTCTTTTTCGGCTGAAACTCGGGGTTCAAGAGCTCTAATTTTTGTGGTGATTCAAGCTTGGGTTGCAAGCTCTAGTAATCCTTTGTTGAGGTATTTCTTTATGTGATTTCTCTACCTTGTTTTCTTGAGTTTGTTTGATGAAAAAGTTGAGAAAATGCATGTTAATTTGAAGTTCTTGCTGCTGTGATTTGTTGTTGTTTGCTAAAGTTAATCTTGCTATTTTTAAGTAATTTAGAGCTAGTGTATGCATGATGGTTACTTGGAATCAAGTTTTGGGAGTTTTTAGTTCAAGAGCATGAATTTTGAAAATATATGTTGAATCTGTAAATTACTTGCTGTGGTTGATTATTTTCATTTTCAGAGGCTTAGTTATGCATATTTAGGTAGGTTTGATCTAGCTTGATTGCATGTTAGTGGATTTTAACCAAGTTTGAGTTTTGGAACTCAAAGCTTGGTCTTTAATGGTGTTTTGTGATTCTGTGAGTTCTGGGTGAATTTGTTGCCTTTAAATGGTTATTTGGGGCATATAGAACAGGTCTGGAAGATCTTGCATGATTTGGGTTAGAATTGATCGAGTTATGAATTTTTGAAAAATTCCTGCGAGGAACCGGAATTCCGGTTGTGCAACCGGAATTCCGGATGGGTGTCCAGTAATTCCCTTAACCGGAATTCGGTTGGGCAACCGGTCTACCGGTTGGGGAATTTTCAGAAACCCTAGTTTTCCTCGTTTTTATGTTTTTAGGGGTATTGCCATGCTTTTTATCGATAGGGAAACTTTTAGTTCCAAGTTTTAGTCCCCGGGAAGTGATTTAGCGTGTCACTTATAGCGTTGTGATTTTTATGGTTTAGGAGCCAGTAATCCGCTCGGCTTCGGGCCGGGCCAAAGTTGACCGCACACTCGAAATCGGAATCCGGGTAAGATTAGTATAACAAGATGCATATGTAGATTACATGTTTAGCGTGCATGTAGGAAGCCTATTAGATTACATTAGTTGTAGGTTGGCTTCGAACCATCCAACCCCGTCACGTCTGCAGACAGCCGGAGTATGACCAAGAAATGAGTATGACCGGTTTGACCGATCGAGCTAACACTTGGTTGGTGGTTCCGTGCTATTGACGTATCCCGTCAAGCACAGGTTGGAGTATGACCAGCGGCGGAGTATGACCGGCTCGACCGATCGTGAGGATATAGTAACACGTCGGTACAGCCGGAGTATGACCAAGCACGGAGTATGACCGGCTTCGACCGATCAGTTTTTACGTGTCAATAGTACCGTCCCTATGAACGTTCGAACTCGCACCATGTTGGACATGGCAAGAAGTGGCTCGCACCATGTTGGACATGGCAGTAGCGGGACTCAGTATCGTGTTGGACACGGCAGTTAGAATTATGTATGATATTATTATGCTTTTCTTACTGAGTCTGTCGACTCACAGTTTATGTTCATGTGTAGGTAAAGGCAAGGCTATAGCTGATGGACCGTGAGCGAGCTTATGAGATTGTACATGTCGGGGCGGTTAGGCCTGGAGCGTACGATCCTCGGGACAGCAAGGCTGAATTTTTGTAACCGGTCGTTAGACGACCTTTATTTTATGTATCAGTTAAACAGTTAAACTTTTTGTAAATATTTTTATAATCGGGATCCCGAGTCTTTTGTAATATGGTTTTATAAGTTTAATTAAAAAGCAAAATTTTAATTAATCACGTTTTTCCATAAACCTCGTTGATTAGCAACGAGCTGCACAGTACGTTTAAAAATCACGTAATACGCCTAAGGTAGTTAGGGTGTTACATGCTTCATAAAGTGCAAGTATGTTAACATGATTTAAAGTCTCATTAAAAATCTTGTCAGAAAAACTCAGTGGGACAAAACCTAAGCTATGGAAAAAAGAGTGCAATATATATTTCATATTCATAATTATTTGCAAGTTGCCTCGTTAAAAACCTCGCTAGGAAAACTCAGTACATCTGACAAAATCTGAGCTAAGGGAAAAAGAGTGCAACATGAATATGTCTCCCCCTCATGCACATATGATCCATAATTATTTTGGTGATAATATATATCATAAGATTATTGTTTTCACTTTTAAAATATCACTGTATATTATCTATGGTCATATATTTTCTATAACTTTTCCAGAGTATGTGTGGACGTCTAATTATGGATGAGGGATTTGTGAAACATCAACAATTATCTAACTTATTTAATCATTCATGCATGCGTGTATACAATGTTGTTCATACAAAAGTTTGAAATTTCAAGTAGATGTGAACATAATACATATAATACATTAATGATAATATAAATTTTTATTTGCGAGAACGATGGTACTCCAAAACCATATATTTGTTCTATCTTGTTGTATGATCTTTATTTCTATATCAAATGATCATATATCTATAATACTTGATGTATATGAAGTACTTCCGGATTTCTACTAATGAACAACTGCATACATTTAATATTTCTGAATATATAAAAAGAAATAAAAATTTGTTCTTCAATCATTTATAATATAAGCAAAAACTCTTCAAAAGTCTATCACAACGTATAATTTACAAATTTATATTGCATAGACAATCATGCATGTTTTTCAAATAACAATATACTTACATGTCTTTATTTTATACAAAGATCTTCGTCATATAGTGCACGTGATTTTAAATTTATATCACTTAAGACATGTATTATATTCTTCTAGAATTTTTAGATAAGGTTTATTTCAAACTCTCGCTATGTTAGGAGCTCCAAATAAATAACATTTGTTGTAATTTTATGTGACCCTTATAAATTCTCATAAAATATATTTCAGGCTATAATCAAATCATAATTATATTTTCTCAATATTTAAGCCTTATTTCAATCAATCTCATGTGTATGCAAATTTTGTACAACAATTCACTTTCTGTACAAATACATATATGCAAATTTCTCATTAAAAATATTTATTTGCACACCTTACAGGTCTTATTTCACTTTATGCAAGTAAACTTGTCTGGATTGTGTCATAAAATTTTGGCCAAAAATAAATGTTTATCTATAATTATTGATAAATCTAACACCATGATCATTGCTATCTCATATTAGTTTATTGTATATGCAAACACTCAACATCTATTATCGACAAATATTTTATTATATGACAATTTCCTCCCATATTGACATAACCTGTAGAGATCTCTTTAAATTACATATTTAAAATATGTTTATCATTTATAGGTACCTATATAGAACCACTTCAAGGGTTCAATTATGATCAAATGTGTTATGTCGGACTTCTCTAAGGAGTCTCTTCTAGAGTACCGTTTTCATCATGGTTATCATTTTTAAATTATCAATACTTTATAACATTAAGGTATCTCCATGAGTACCTCTAGATTTAACAACTTCAGGACAAATCAAATGACCATTTATTAATAATTTCTACATTATTTATTTACGCTTCAGAAGTTTTCAACTCATTCTAACTCAACTTTGAATAATATTGATTTGTAGTTGGTATATATCATTTAGAACTATATCGTTCTTATATACTTTGTCTTATGATCATTTTTCAAAAATTATCATCGATCCCAACTACTTCTCTCCCCCTGATCGAGAGAATTTTTTAAAATTGTGATATCTAATAATATTAATACACTTGTAGGGATTTCACTATATGACAATAAATCAATATTTGTTTAAACCTATATATACTATATGACATTGAATTTCAGGTTCAATAAACTTGAAGTTCAGGTTCAATAGTTATGAAATTATTTCATTTCTAAGAATTAGTCATACGTGTATAATTAGAAATACATAAATTTATAAATTTTATAAATCCATGATCATATGATCTTATCACATCGATAAGAAACTATGCAATAAAAATCTAACAATGGCTCAAGATTGTTAAAGAAATATAATTTAAATATTTTTTCAAAAATAATTTAATATAAATTTATTTTCTAAATAAATAAATAAAATTATATATATTGAAATAAATTATATTTGAGAAATATTTATCAATAAATATAATTTTATCTTATAAACAAATATAAAGGAAAAAGTAAATGAAATACTACATATATTTCTTTTATAATTAAAAATATGAAAATATACTTTTACTTTTTTTATATGCAAATATGCACATACTTCTTTTGAGCCTTATAAATTAAAAATGAGAAGAATCTTTTGGTTCTTCAATAAAATTTAGTCAAATCCTTTGACAATTTATTGCATATGATTGATCATGTCAAAACAACTCAATTCATGAACTTCAGGTTCACTATAATTTGTATTTCAATGAATTTTTTATAAGGTCATATACAATTACAACAACATATAAGTAATAATTACAAGTTTTATTTTTATATACACGAATAAAATAATTATGTTATTTTCCAAAATATATATACTCTTCAGGAGTTACAATTATGTATATCAAACTTTATATTTCTTCAAGAATCACCATCATCAATTTAATGATGTGTATAATTTAAAAGGTACATGACAACTTCATTATGTAGCTGTAATGGTCGAATAGATATAACCATAATTTAGCACTCATATTTTCTCATATCTTTCTAACAAGTCGTTTAATTTATTAATAAACCATTCAACAGTCTAATTATCATGACTTGATATATTATATATTTAAATGTACAACTAGTACATATAATAAGTTATTTATTGTCACTTTCTTCGGGAAAGTTTTTAAATAATCATTTTGTCATTCTTTATCACTATGATTTTATTAGATTATATTGTATCACTAACAAATATTAGCAAATTATGTATTAACTTCTGGGAATATGGAAACTAAATTAAGTAGTAAATATATATATATATATATACATATCTTGTACCAACAATAGTTTGAAACTATTAGCTTCAAGAAATAATAAAATATGTATATATTAATTTGCTTCTAACATATGTAAAATCTATATTCTTTGAAATAGAATTTCATGTATACTCATTCTCTTTGATGAATGATATTTTAAATATTTTAAATGTACAATAAATTTGCGATACATTAAAACATGTGTACAATTCACATTCTATTCAATAATCAAATATAATTTTACCTTGATTATAAGTGTATCCATTCTACAGGTACGTGACCACTATTATTCAATTCCACATATTATATATAGATTTCTTGCACTTTGATTGTGTGCGGTATTTCATCTTCTAGTTGTTTTTATTTTTTTTGGAAATATTTACATTGATTATTTAAATTTATTGCATTCACTTTGGGAAATGACATTGAACAAGAAGAATGTTATTATAAATTTCTTAAATACTTGTTAATTTATCTATAAAAATATAAAAAATTATTCAGTAATATTTTTTATAATATTTCAAAAAATATGTGAATATAGTTTTTGCATAATCTTCAAGATGTATGCACAATCTGATCTTTAATATATGTCACATGCAATAATTTCTAATATAAACATTGTAAATAATAACAATATATAATAATATGACAAATATATAGAATATTAACACTCTTTAAAATTAAATGAATTCAATTCCTATCTTTCTCTGCATGAAATGATAAACAATAAATACATGTCTCGTGTGTTTAAATAACATTAGTCATGTTCATTATTATTCTTATACTTTGATGTTTAAATGTAATTTTCTAAACATTCTTTATTTTTTGTATTAAAAATTCACAATAAAATTGTATCAATAATAATTATTTTAATGATTCTTTAGTTGTATTCACATAAATACAATATTTTTTTTGACAAATATAAAACATGTCATTCAGGAAATGTTTGCCAAAATCTATATCGATATTAGATTATTTTTTATTGTCCTCAAAGAATACAAGAACATATATATGAATATATATATGAATATATATATATATATATTCATCTCTTTTATTATATTTCAGTCAATTATATGATGAATATTATGTTTGCATAATCTTCAAGATATATCCAAATTTTATCGAAAATGCATAATTTATATATATTCTCTATCATATGATAGATAAATAGTAAGAGCATATAATATATATAAATGAATTTAAGAATAACTATTTGAGAATTAAAATATATACACATATATAAATAATATAGATATATAGATAAAAAAGAAAAAGAAAGAAGAGTTCTTAAAATTATTTTAGTCAAATGAGTATATATATAAATATATATTTAGTGTATTATGATCTTGAAACTGTTGAAAATTATTTTACCAGGATCTAGATTTACTAACAAGTATGTTAGATTAACAACCTAATATGAATTCTAAAACAATGAAAATAAACACATATAAAGTTAGAAAACCTTACAGTGAGTGCAGCGGAATAATATGACTCCTTCCGTTCAGATCTCTAGCCCTTGATTCCTTTCTGTAGCAGAGCATCACCAAGATCTGAACCTGGATCTTCTTTTCTCCTTCTTTGATGCAGAAATTCCATAGTCTTCCATACTATGATTGAGATACCACTTGATGTGTGTGGGCACTACTCATCTCACAAGGATTTCGAAATTTTCTCTCTTTTTCTCTCTTGAATTTCGTGGGTTATGGCTTACAAGAGAAGAGAACAAAGGTTGCTTTATATAGGGAGAAGGGAGAGCACAACTTTCTAAATAAAACAGTTTCCTTAATTACTGTGTAATCAATAAATTGCCTTATTTAGTGTGATTAACCACTTTCCTATTTTTGCTAGGCTTTGATTACCAATTACATGGCAATTAAAATTGAAAATAATAATTGGGAAACACACAAAGAGGTGCCGGCCATAGGGTGATATGGGCCTCACTTGGATTTTGCAGTTTCCTCAATTTTATTTCAATTTCTCTAAAAATGCCATTTTTCCAATTCTAATCATTTAAATGCGAAAACTAATTATTTAATAACTAAAATAGATTATTAAATAATATTGTCATTTAAACTAATTATTAATTAGACATACAAAGTCTCTTAATTAATAATTAAACCTAGAAACCCTTTTCTTTACGATTTCATCCTTAAACTGTGAGAATTCATAAAGTAGACATAGTCTAACTTTTAGAATTATAATTGATTAATTAAAATCAATTAACTGAGTCTTACAAGCAGTATGGTCTCAACTAGTATGGGGACCATGGGTCTATATAACCGAGCTTCCAATAAGTCGAACCGAATTTACCAAGTAAATTCCCTAACTTATTAATTCCTCATTGAATCCACACTTAGAACTTGGAATTGCACTCTCAGTCATATAGAAACGCTCTATATGTTCCACGATATAGACACATCATTAGTTATCCATTGTTATAACCCTAATGTGATCAATGATCCTCTATATAGATGATCTACACTGTAAAGGGATTAAATTACCGTAACACCCTACAATGTATTTTATCCTTAAAACACTTAACCCTCTATAAATGATATTTCACCTAAGTGAAATGAGATCTCCACCATTTATCTTCGTTTGGTTAAGCTCGAAGGAAATCATCCTTTACTTCTATTTGCCAAATAGAAGCTATAGATTCCATATTTATGTTAGCGCTCCCACTCAATTGCACTACCGTGTTCCCAAAATGTATGTATTGCCCTGACCATAAATTAGGCTTAACTAACAAATCAAAGAACACGAATATCACTCTTGAGATTGAGCCTAACCATATCAGGATTTCGATCATGTGATCTAGGATCAACAGGTGATATTGAATTGAATAGATATTACGGTAAATTTTAACATATCTAATCAAAGTTCAATATCGGTCCCTTCCGATGTATACTCCATACATCCGATACTGGTAAACTTTGCCAATATCCTGGAAATGACATAACACTTTTCCAAGGTGTAAGAATACATATCGCTGATTATACTATGTCAGTCTAAATCCAGTGTTCTGACAAATCAGGGAATAAACTTTTGAACATATAATAAAGATTATATTCCACTGTGCTGACAACACTATAATCTTTAACCAACTCATATGTTCTGGACTTAAAAAGAATTCATACATTATATACCTATAATCATGAAATAAATCATGTGAACCATGCAACATAAAATGTTATTTCTGATCTTTATTAATAAGTAAATCTGATTATATGAAATTAGTTTTATTTAGGGCATAAAACCCAACAAACTCCCACTTGCACTAATATTAAATAAAAAGTGCATTTCAAATAATCATTAACACCTTGATACACAAATCAAGTGTAATAGTAGTATACTCCTCGTAATAGGATCTGATAAGTTGAATTAACAACAAACTCTTCTCCACCATTACTCTTCCTTAATCACAAAATCCTTGATAATGTGAAATTCCTCTCTATATGTTTACTTTCTTGGGATACTGGATTCTATACTTTTGGGCAACTACTCTTTGGTTATACAGGAAGTAACCCTAGTAGTTAAGGCAAGTTGGAACGGTGCCACAAATGTATAGAACTTTCCTTAGACTGAATAAGTATCTTTCCTGCAACTTTTAACATTCAGTCTCTTTCTGGTAGACCAAGAGATTTCAGATAGGTTTTTACACTTCTCCAAAATCACTACTCCACCCCCAAAGTAATCACCATCTCATCAGCAGACTTTCTAGCACACAGGCTAGTCTCGAAATCTGATGTGGTGTAGTCTAAGAGTTTCAAAACCACCCTTATTGACTAACATATAGTTCCTCTTCTTAATCTTAAGATTTACTTGATTGTCTTCCAATGTTCTTCTCCTGGATTAATCTGATACCTACTCATTACTCCCACTCAAGAGCAGGTGTCTGGTCTAAGGCATACAAAAGCATATCTGAGACCTCTCACTGTTGATTCAAGAAATTCTTTCATGGCTTTATCTTTTCTGGAATAGTTGAAACTTTTCCTTAGATAAATAAAATCTATGCTTAGAAGTTGTGAAGCTTCTATAGATTGCCATTGGAAAGAAAATGCACCAGCATCTTACTAAAGTAAGTTGCTTGCATTAGAGTAAGTAATTTCCAGGTATACCATAAGCCATAGGTTTAGATAAACTCAAACCTATAATACTAGGAACAGGAAGTTTTGTTAAGTCCATTGAATAGACTCATTAACGAAAATTTCCTTTCATGTCCTTGTAATAGAAAACTTTAGGTTACTCCATGTGAATGGATCAAACCATAGTTCTATTGGCTTTCTTCTTAGTTTCTTATCTTGACAATCCATTACTTGTTTAAACTCACAATGGATTTTAATCACTAGTATCTTCCAAGTTATAAAAAGGTGAGTTCCTAGAAACTCTCCCACTACAACAAGGTACCGTGAACTATGTCAAAGAAAACTAAATAATATTGACCTCTTCAGTTGTGTTAAGACAACAGAGGCAGTGGGATCATCTTGTAACGAATAAGATGATAGAACACTTATGGAATCAAGAAAAAATATCTCCTTTATTTGCTACTTTATTTTCAGACTTAGTCATTTTCTTAGAAAAGTAGTATTTGTTTAAACAAACACTTTCTTATCTAATGACTATGGGATGCTCCACCCCTAATCACTTAGAATAGCTAACAATTATGCAAACCAGGGTTAGCAGTTCTAGCTTTTCTTAAGATTTCGATTAGCTCATCCATGAATCTAGTAATGATTTACATTAAGTATACAACCATTGCATCATTCTGAAATTATATTACCATAGAAGGATTTAGGCAACGACTAGTAACTAATCATCAATATGCAACTCGAATTTCTGGGGAGGTAAGTTTGGATATTATTCAAAATCAAATTAATGATCTTTGAACTGCATATATACTAACTTTTTCTCCACCCCTATCAGTTCGTAAGATCTTTAACCACTTACCTTCACCATTGCTAGAAATTCATGAAATTTTTCAAACATTTCAAATTTCTTTTGCATAAGGTAAAATCTAGAGTGATCGTTTTAAGAATACAACGAAAACTCATATCCACCCCTGAATGTACATCCATCTGTGAATGAGATGAAATTACTTTCAGTGGATATAGGCATATTAACTCTTTGCAGAGAATGATCTTGTCAAAACCACTATGAACAAGATACAAATGCCTTAGATTTATAAAATATGTGGTTGTATCTTTTGATGACTTAAGTTTAGTTACATCAAAGAGTTCTTAGAATAGTGCAAGTGGATTCTGGTCACAGAATACTAAACTCATACAGTTTAAATCCATTGATAGAAAATGGTTATGAAACACTTGTGAAAGTGTCACTGTATAATTAGTAATTCTTTCTTGGACCACCACTACTAATCTAACTCTATGATTTGCCTATACAAGTAGGAGATATCTAAGATTGAGGATTTATATCATTTAGGGATAGAATTCCGGGAATATAATCATATGCGTCATCTAATTTCTTAAGAGAAAATAAGACTTTATATGATTTATAGACCATTCATCCAATGATATGTCATTAAGCTAATTCGAAATGAATAAGCTAAGAGGAATTAGGATAATTTCGTTTTAAATAAGAATCCAACGATGCTCCGATTAGCGAGAGTCAAAGTAATCTTATTTATACAATCTTCTTGTTTCATATTGTAAAACACTAGTCTAAGGTGTCATCAATTGATGAACAGCTAGATGTTGCATATATAATATTTATCTTTCGAGATCTAACACTATTATGTTAGTCTAATGGTGAAAATCCATTAGGGATTTATCTCATTAGAAAAACAAATCAAGTTAGACCAACAATGAAGATTCGAAATTAAACTACAATTTAATAACAGAAAATAACAAGGTTCAATACAAATTCATACACAATTCAGAAATTATGAAGCACATAGCAAGTAGGAATGACAAGTGAAAATACTAAAACATACAATCCTAAATAATTTCCAAGGTTTTCAACAAACTGATATCAGTGTCCCGTTTAGGCGAGAGTCAAAGCTATCATTCATTGAATAGAGTTGTCAGCTCATCTAAAATGTCAAACATTCTAGCAACCTTTTATTCGATCAAGATGTGAATCCGCGTTGTCCCGTTTAGGCGAGAGTCAAGGCTATTCTATCTTATGAGTTTCCACCATTGTTTCATATTCTTGCAAGTCTTATACAGTCGCCACCATTAGGGTGATCATAAACTATATAAAAAAAAAACTTACAAGATTACTTATCTTTCGAGATTAAACGGTGCTAACTTGCTAATGAACGTTCCTCCATTAGGGAGGATTACTCACTAAAACAATAGCTATGTAAAACCAACAATGGAGATCGAATATCCTTATAATAATAAAGCTCATTATTTAATGAAGGGTTGTATTTTCTTCTAATATTTATTTTAAATATATATTTATTTAATTAAAATTTCCAATTTAGAATGAAAAATTCCAAATATAAATTTTAATTTAATATTTATAAATTATACTTAGATAGATAAATAACGTGAATTATTTCCATCTTAGTAATAATTTCCATAAATATTTAGAAAATTATTCAATTTAAGTTGTTTCAAAATTAATTTAAATTAATTTACAACTCAAATTTAATTTTCTATAAATATATATATTGCATTTCAAAAATGCTTTAAAATAAAATAAAAATAAATCCTGGAAAATTACTCTAATTTTATGTTGGCCCAAAATTAATAAAAATTAATTTTCAACAAAAAATATAATTTTCCTATTTAATTAAATATCTAAGAAAAATTTCAAATATTTAAGTATCATGATTAAAAAATCAACTTAAATATTAATTTTCTATTTAATTAAATACACTAGAAAAATACTTCAAGCAAAACAGATAATAACTATCTAGACTTTCATTGACTAATTAATCCAATTTCTAATTATAATATATTTTTGTTCATTTATTTTAATTAATCATTAAATGAAAAAAGTCATTGATTTAAGTTGGTCCAAAATTAAATAAATACTTTTCAACTTTAATCTATTTTTCAAATAAAATTCGAAATTTCTGCATTAAAGAAATGCAATTTCGAAATTTTGGGAAATGATTAATAAAATAAAATAAAATATATTTTGAAAATTATTCAAACTTAAGTTATTCTGAAATAAGATTCCAAACTTAAAATAATTTTCAACTTTAATTAAATAACATGAAAATAACAATATTAAAGTATCATGATGAAAATCAACTTAGATATTGAAATTTTTAATTTAATTAAATGTATTAAATTCAAGAAATAAATAATTAAGTAAAGAGGAAACTTAATTATTAATTCTAGTTTAATACTAGAAAAATATACTAAACTTAGATTGTACCAAAATTAATTAGGAAACAATTAATTTCACAATCTATGATATTTTCCTATTTAATATTAGAAATAATAACTAGTACTAGAAATAACTGTCTAGAATATATCATTAACTAAGTGTTTTTCTAAAATTAACTTTAAAATATTTCATGAAAAATAAATTTCATATATTTTAAAAGTTAATTATGTTGCTAATTCAATTTTAATTAGGTTAGACTAATATAATTAACCTAATACAATTATTTAAATAAGGCAAATGAGCCTTCACAATTGGGGTAGTTCATGTGAGGGGAGCTGGGTTCAGTATGTCGTACCCACTTCTATGGCCCCCAACTCTCACACAAGGCCCAAAAGAGAGGAATTTAACCTTAAAATAAACAATTGTTATTCATTGAATAAGCCCAAATCTAATTGGGCCTAAATAAATTTCCTTATGTCAAAATTTATTTTAGCAACCTAGTCCATTTACTTAGTAAAAACTTAAATGGGCTTCCTATATGCATCTAAGCCCAAAAGCAAACATATAGGCTCACACAGGTCAAATGATTTGGATGGGCCCTATCATGTTACTAGGTTTACACAGATGAAAGAAGTACAAAATTTACCTGTTACAAATTATTTATAAGATCTATCGTCAATTGGACTATGATTAAAATCAAATCATTGGATCATGATCTGTCAACAAGTTAATCATAGCAATTAAGATCAGATAAATAATAGGTTTGTTAAAAAAATTTGAATAAACAATATAAATAAACAAACATTGTCCATGTAACAGATGTGAATTAAGATATTAATATAATTAAATTATTATTCTTAAACTAACCAAATAAAGGAAACTAATTTTAAAATATCTAGGTTTATTTGAATCAAATTAAATTAAATATCTAATAAGATCAATGATTTGAAAGGAAAGAATCTCCAATATCACTTTCAGATCTTATAATTTAATAAAATAAATCAATTTTAAAATAGATTTGGTTAGATAATTATTATTTTAGGAATAAAATAATAAATGAATAATAATTACCATAATTATATGTCAAAATATCTCAAATTAAGCAATATTCAAATTTCTACAAAAATATCTATGTTATTTAAATATTTAAGATATAATTTATAAATTTCTAATAAGGAAAAAAATGATATATATAGAAAAAATATCATTTTTAAACTTATAAGTTATAAATAATTAAACATTTAACAAAATAAAAAATTTTTGAATTTGAAAAACATTATGGTAAGTATATCTATAAAAATATCTATGTTAATTTCAAATTTATTAATTATTTAATTTGCCATATAAGATAATTTTAATATAATATTTTAAATAAAAAGACAAAGATATCTTTTAATTTAAAATATCTTAAATATCAAAATATCTAATCTTATAATTAAATAACAAATAAATATTAAAGAAGTTAACAAAATTTAAATCTGACCATAATAGGAAATATTTAAAAATGGAAACATTCCAAAATAGAAATCTTTAAAAATTGGAAAAATTCCAAATTGAAAATATTTAAAATTGGAAATATTTCAATTTAGAAATATTTAAAAAAAATGAAAAATGAATTTTGGGAAACCATCCCATGAAAAAATTGGATTTTTGGGGAAAAAAACCTCAAAAATTCACAATTTGTGGGGAACTGCCACGATAGGCTGCATGCAGCAACCATGATTTCCAATCTTCCAAAATTCATATCTTTCTCAATTTTTATCGGAATCGAGTTCCGTAAAAACGAAAATTGCTCAATTTTTCACAAGGAATCCAAATAAAATATTTTCAAAAATTGAAAAAATATTTTTCATGGAAAACGAAACTGTACAACATCAACATTCATCAACTAAGAACATAAACCAACATGAAACCATCCAAATCAACACAGAAACATGCAATCAACGTTTTAAATCATATTACACGAAAGTAAATCATTACCATGGCTCTGGTGCCAGTTGTTGGCAATTATTTTACCAGGATCTAGATTTACTAACAAGTATGTTGGATTAACAACCTAATATGAATTCTAAAACAATGAAAATAAACACATATAAAGTTAGAAAACCTTACAGTGGGTGCAGTGGAATAATATGACTCCTTCCGTTCAGATCTCTAGCCCTTGATTCCTTTCTGTAGCAGAGCATCACCAAGATCTGAACCTGGATCTTCTTTTCTCCTTCTTTGATGCAGAAATTCCATAGTCTTCCATACTATGATTGAGATACCACTTGATGTGTGTGGGCACTACTCATCTCACAAGGATTTCGAAATTTTCTCTCTTTTTCTCTCTTGAATTTCGTAGGTTATGGCTTACAAGAGAAGAGAACAAAGGTTGCTTTATATAGGGAGAAGGGAGAGCACAACTTTCCAAATAAAACAGTTTCCTTAATTACTGTGTAATCAATTAATTGCCTTATTTAGTGTGATCAACCACTTTCCTATTTTTGCTAGGCTTTGATTAGCAATTACATGGAAATTAAAATTGAAAATAATAATTGGGAAACACACAAAGAGGTGCCGGCCATAGGGTGATATGGGCCTCACTTGGATTTTGCAGTTTCCTCAATTTTATTTCAATTTCTCTAAAAATGCCATTTTTCCAATTCTAATCATTTAAATGCCAAAACTAATTATTTAATAACTAAAATAGATTATTAAATAATATTGTCATTTAAAATAATTATTAATTAGACATACAAAGTCTCTTAATTAATAATTAAACCTAGAAACCCTTTTCTTTACGATTTCATCCTTAAACTGTGAGAATTCATAAAGTAGACATAGTCTAACTTTTAGAATTATAATTGATTAATTAAAATCAATTAACAGAGTCTTACAAGCAGTATGGTCTCAACTAGTATGGGGACCATGGGTCTATATAACTGAGCTTCCAATAAGTCGAACCGAATTTACCAAGTAAATTCCCTAACTTATTAATTCCTCATTGAATCCACACTTAGAACTTGGAATTGCACTCTCAGTCATATAGAAACGCTCTATATGTTCCACGATATAGACACATCATTAGTTATCCATTGTTATAACCCTAATGTGATCAATGATCCTCTATATAGATGATCTACACTGTAAAGGGATTAAATTACCGTAACACCCTACAATGTATTTTATCCTTAAAACACTTAACCCTGTATAAATGATATTTCACCTAAGTGAAATGAGATCTCCACCATTTATCTTCGTTTGGTTAAGCTCGAAGGAAATCATCCTTTACTTCTATTTGCCAAATAGAAGCTATAGATTCCATATTTATGTTAGCGCTCCCACTCAATTGCACTACCGTGTTCCCAAAATGTATGTATTGCCCTGACCATAAATTAGGCTTAACTAACAACTCAAAGAACACGAATATCACTCTTGAGATTGAGCCTAACCATATCAGGATTTTGATCATGTGATCTAGGATCAACAGGTGATATTGAATTGAATAGATATTACGGTAAATTTTAACATATCTAATCAAAGTTCAATATCGGTCCCTTCCGATGTATACTCCATACATCCGATACTGGTAAACTTTGCCAATATCCTGGAAAGGACATAACACTTTTCCAGGGTGTAAGAATACCTATCGCTGATTATACCATGTCAGTCTAAATCCAGTGTTCTGACAAATCGGTGAATAAACTTTTGAACATATAATAAAGATTATATTCCACTGTGCTGACAACACTATAATCTTTAACCAACTCATATGTTCTAGACTTAAAAAGAATTCATACATTATATACCTATAATCATGAAATAAATCATGTGAACCATGCAACATAAAATGTTATTTCTGATCTTTATTAATAAGTAAATCTGATTATATGAAATGAGTTTTATTTAGGGCATAAAACCCAACAGATACAATTCAAGAACTTTAACAAAATACTTACCTTGGGGCTTGGCTAGATACTAGTGCTGATAACGTGTTATAAAATAATATAAAATATATAAGAAGAAAAGAAGAAGAAGATGAAGAGAGAAAGAGAAACTGAATAAGAATTTCTCAGTTGTTTATTCTAATGGGGTGAACCCCTATTTATACAAAAATATGACTAAAGGAATAGGAAACTAAATCAATATTTTTTAAAAAAATATACAACCAAGCATTAATAGTGAGAATTAATTTAGTGATTTGGACATTCATAAATAATATTTTATAACAATATTAATACTTATTTTAATAGATGATGTATAATAGTTATAAAGAAAAATTATACTTCAAAACTTGTTTAGCACTCATAACACACGACTCTTTATTCTATTCTTTAAAATATATCAATAAATATCATTTTTTTTATTTTACATCAAAGATTCACATTACATTATATCTTCTCTATAAATTATTTAAAAGTTACAAGTTTTAAAATATTTTATTTTTTAAAAAAAAAATTAAATAAAATTATATTATAATATCACACATATATTAAAAAAAGTTTAAAAAATTATTATAATATTTGAAGCTCAATAAATAATGCTTCTCTATATATAATAGCTTCAATTTAGCTTATTTGATAAAAGACTAATTTTACTAAATTTTATTTATATTTTAGAGAATGAGCTATGTTATTCGTATTTTTCGAACGAAGGATACTTGACATGAAAAGAGGAAATTAATTAGGTCCTCCTAATTGGACCAGGTCACAGAAAAGGCTTACGAGTTTGGGAACAAATTCGGCCTAAAAGCTACGCGGAGATTCGTCCTACAGCACCTTCCCATTCGAGATTTGAAAGTCTTACTATCCTTCTGGGATTCGAAGAGAATTAGATTCAGAGTGTGTCCAATTGACACTCGAAAAGCTACTCGAAAGACCTATCACGAACATTGACTGCCAAAAGAAGCCGAACATCTACGAGGAAGAGAGACTCAAATCGGACCAGCGACGATTATACCTTTTCTAACATAGGATCAAATCTTATCCCCTGTGTTAGACTGTCGTAGTACGCACATCCCACACACCATTTTGCCTGACGGATAGTTCAAGCATTTACTTTGCAAGGCGAAACCTTTTGGCAACACGTGTCCAGTACCTGCAATGGTCCCTATTGTCCAGCTGCTTTTACGCACGAGCAAAAAACCTTCTTGGGGGCCCAACAGTCAGATTATTACATGTATATTACCATAATAGTTGGCTTATAGAAAAAACCTAGGTGAGTCCTGGACATGTCCATACCCGCACTTTAGCCTATAAATACCCCTTAATTTCCATACATAAGGAGGATAAAAAAACAAGATAGCCAAAACTCTGCTAAATTTTCTTTAAGCTTTCTTCTTTTCCAAGAGACACCAAGAGGGCAAAGTTAGGGTTTCTTGTGAACACTATTGTAAAAACATTATACAAGCCTCTTAAGGCCAATAAACTGACTCGTAGACTAAGGCTCATTAATGCCTGGACCACGTAAAAATCATTTCCTTATTACTGCATTTATTATTTCTTAATCTCTTATTTTATTAGATTCCGAAAATCTCGGTACACATTTTGTTGCCTTCAATGGGTTCTGTAGAAAGATCTAAGCCATGATGTTGTTGAAAGTATGGTGGCTACTTGAAAAACAATTACAAAAAAGACTCTTCAGGGTGGCCTTGATGCTATCATGGAAGATGTAAACCCTCTCTCCAGAGCACGCTCAATAGAGAAATTTGAGAGAATGGGATACAGAGGTTGACAACCGAGAGGGTGACCTAAACAAGCATCGTAAGCATGTTAAAAAAGATCGAGATGCTGAAGAGGAGGAGGAAGATGATGATGGAGAGCACGTCAATGATGGGTATTATAAGTATGGTTATTATTATGAGTGGGACCCCAAAGTGAATCTAGTGTCTAAAGAGCTGCATGAGACCCGAGAAAAGTTAGCCCATCAAGAAAGGCTTTCACAAAAGATGGATAGAATGATGGCTCGTCTCTAAGAAAAATTCGGAAATCTAGAAGGGGACTATGAAGCAAAACCCTCAGTGCAAGTTGTTGACAGAAACAACAAGGAAAACCCTGCTAATGCTGAAACCTCAACTCCTGCGAAGGATAAGGAGAAGGCAAAGGTAGGTGACCCTCAAAACTCGACATCTCTTGTACCTCCTAGGAAAAGTACGAATCCAACCAACAGACCTATGCAGGCACAGAAGGCCACTGATGCCTGTGAGCTTAGATGCCCTTCTACTCTAAAAGGTCATGTTGCGCAAAAAGGGATTTGTGTAAAAGTACCAAGGCCTAGGGGAAGGAAAAACTATTCTAGTGATTTCGTTAACCAGGACGGTGGGACTGGGGAATAGTAATCAGACGAAAGCTGGTTCACTGTAGACCTTTGAAGGTGTCTCAATGACAAGTACAAAAAAGCTAAGGGAGAGATCTCAAGAACTATCTAAATGACAAAGCTTGTAGACGTGACCTCCTAGATAGTGACATGAAGTGACTGGAAGAGAAAATTGTTGCTCTAACAAAACTCATTCGCAAGCAAAGTGGGACCTTCATAGATTCTAAAGATGAGGACCTGGAGTCGTGTGTTAGAAGGATCATGAAAGTGTTGGGTTTTATGCCCTAAATAAAACTCATTTCAATATAATCAGATTTACTTATTAATATAGATCAGAAATAACATTTAATGTTGCATGGTTCACATGATTTATTTCATGAGTATATGTACATAATGTATAAATTCATCTGAAACCCTTTTCACATACTTGATCCTGTTTATTGTGTTGTCAACACTTTGGAAAGCAAACATGACTATGTGAATAAAGTTTCCTAGATTTATCAGACACAGGGTTTTACTGATAGGATAATCTACAACAGAGTTTACTTGCATTTGGAGAAATGCTATGTTCTTTCCAGAGCATTGGTTAAAGTAAAGCTCAGGTTGGATGCATGGAGTATGCATCGGAAGGGACCGATATTGAACTTTGACTTAGATTTATTAAACTTACCGTAATATCTATTCAAGTCAATATCGCCTAGTTGATCCTAGATCAAATGATCTTAATCCTGTTATGATTAGGCTCAATCTCAAGAGGCTATTCGTGTTCTTTGATTTGTTAGTTAAGCCTACTTTTAGGTCAGGGTGATACGTACATTTTGGGAACACGGTAGTGCAATTGAGTGGGAGCGCTAACATAAACATGGAATCTATAGCTTCTATCTGCCGAATAGTAAGCAAAGAATGATCTCCTTCGAGCTTGACCGAACGAAAATAAATGGTGAAGTACTCATTTCACATAAGCTGAAATATCATTTATACGGGGTTAAGTGTTTTAAGGATAAAATACATTGTAGGTGTTTGAAATTATTTTACCAGGATCTTAGATCTACTCACAAGTATGTTGATTAAGACCGTAAATATAAACTTTCTAAAATGATGAAATAAACACATATAAAGTTTAGTAAACCTTACATTGGGTGCAGCGGAATATAATGACTCATTCCGTTCAGATATCTAGCCCTTGATTCCTTTCTGTAGCAGAGCATTATCAATATCTGAACCTGGATCTCTTTCTCTGAAACTTTGGTGCTGAAACTCCTTCTTGCTGAAAGTCATTCTTCACGATCTTCCTCCATATGGTTGAGGTATCACTTGCTGTATGTAGGCACTACTCTAACACTAAGTAATTTTCGAAATTGAAGAGGAAGAAGAAAGAGAAAGGGTCGGCCAAAGATAGGGAGAGAGAAAGGCTCAGTTTTTTCTGAATGAAAAGTCAGAAGAAAAGTGTAGAAATTTTAGTTTAAATTTCCTGAAGCCTTCATTATCTATTTATAGCATTCCACTAGGGTTAGGTTTGAATTATTTGGCATTAGAATAATGAAAATATCAGTTTAAATTCCCTACAAAAGTGGCCGGCCATACAAAGTGGATTTGGGCCTCACTTTTTGCAATTTTGCAGTTTTATCTTTTCTGCATCTGATTTTCTCAAAAATGCCAATTTTCTAATTCAACCATTTAAATGTCAATTCTAACTATTTAATAACTATAAATAATTATTAAATAATATTGTCATTTATCATATTTATTAATTGAACCATACAAAGTATCATAATTAACAAATATGCCACTAAAACTCTCTCTTTACAATTTCGCCCTTACTTAGTGAAAAATTCACAAATAGACATAGTCTAAATTGAGAATTATAATTGTTTAATCAAAACCAATTACATGAGTCTTACAGGCAATATTATCTCAACTAGTGCGGGGACCATGGGTCTATATAACCGAGCTTCCAATAAGCAGATCAAGAATTTATTACTAAAATTCACTAACTTATTAATTCTTCGTTGAATCCACGCATAGAACTTAGAATTGCACTCTCAGTATATAGAATGCTCTACATGTTCCACCATATAGACAGATCATTAGTTATCCATTGTTATAATCCTAATTTGATCAATGATCCTCTATATGAATGATCTACACTGTAAAGGGATTAGATTACTGTTACACCCTACTGTTGGGTTTTATGCCCTAAATAAAACTCATTTCATATAATCAGATTTACTTATTAATAAAGATCAGAAATAACATTTTCTGTTGCATGGTTCACATGATTTATTTCATGATTATAGGTATATAATGTATGAATTCTTTTTAAGTCCAGAACATATGAGTTGGTTAAAGATTATAGTGTTGTCAGCACAGTGGAATATAATCTTTATTATATGTTCAAAAGTTTATTCCCTGATTTGTCAGAACACTGGATTTAGACTGACATGGTATAATCAGCGATAGGTATTCTTACACCTTGGAAAAGTGTTATGTCCTTTCCAGGACATTGGCAAAGTTTACCAGTATCGGATGTATGGAGTATACATCGGAAGGGACCGATATTGAACTTTGATTAGATATGTTAAAATTTACCGTAATATCTATTCAATTCAATATCACCTGTTGATCCTAGATCACATGATCGAAATCCTGATATGGTTAGGCTCAATTTCAAGAGTGTTACTCGTGTTCTTTGATTTGTTAGTTAAGCCTAGTTTTGTATCAGGGTGATACGTACATTTTGGGAACACGGTAATGCAATTGAGTGGGAGCGCTAACATAAATATGGAACTATAGCTTCTATTTGGCAAATAGAAGTAAAGGATGATTTCCTTCGAGCTTAACCAAACGAAGATAAATGGTGGAGATCTCATTTCACTTAGGTGAAATATCATTTATACAAGGTTAAGTCTTTTAAGGATAAAATACATTGTAGGGTGTGACGGTAATTTAATCCCTGTACAGTGTAAATCATCTATATAGAGGATCATTGATCACATTAGGGTTATAACAATGGATAACTAATGACGTGTCTATATCGTGGAACATATAGAGCGTTTCTATATGACTGAGAGTGCAATTCCAAGTTCTAAGTGTGGATTCAATGAGGAATTAATAAGTTAGGGAATTTACTTGGTGAATTCGGTTCGACTTATTGGAAGCTCGGTTATATAGACCCATGGTCCCCATACTAGTTGAGACCATACTGTTTGTAAGACTCAGTTAATTGATTTTAATTAATCAATTATAATTCTAAAAGTTACACTATGTCTACTTTATGAATTCTCACAGTTTAAGGATGAAATCGTAAGGAAAAGGGTTTCTAGGTTTAATTATTAATTAAGAGACTTTGTATCTCTAATTAATAATTATTTTAAATGACAATATTATTTAATAATCTATTTTAGTTATTAAATAATTAGTTTTGGCATTTAAATGATTAGAATTGGAAAAATGGCATTTTTGGAGAAATTGAAATAAAATTGAGGAAACTGCAAAATCCAAGTGAGGCCCATATCACCCTATGGCCGACACCTCTTTGCTTGTTTCCCAATTATTATTTTCAATTTTAATTGCCATGTAATTGCTAATCAAAGCCTAGCTATAATAAGAAAGTGGTGGATCACACTAAATAAGGCAGTTAATCAATTACACAGTAAAAGAGGAAACTGTTCATTTGGAAAGTTGTGCTCTCCCTTTTCCCTATATAAAGCAACCTTGTTCTCTTCTCTTGTATGAAGCCATAAGCCACGAAATTCAAGAGAGAAAAAGAGAGAAAATTTTGAAATCCTTGTGAGATGAGTAGTGCCCACACACATCAAGTGGTATCTCAATCATAGTATGGAAGACTATGGAAATTCTACATCAAAGAAGGAGAAAAGAAGATCCAGGTTCAGATCTTGGTGTTGCTCTGCTACAGAAAGGAATCAAGGGCTAGAGATCTGAACGGAAGGAGTCATAATATTCCGCTGCACCCACTGTAAGGTTTTCTAACTTTATATGTGTTTATTTTCATTGTTTTAGAATTCATATTAGGTTGTTAATCCAACATACTTGTTAGTAAATCTAGATCCTGGTAAAATTATTTCCAACACCTACAATGTATTTAATCCTTAAAACACTTAACCCCGTATAAATGATATTTCAGCTTATGTGAAATGAGATCTCCACCATTTATTTTCGTTTGGTCAAGCTCGAAGGAGATCATCCTTTATTTACTATTCGCCAGATAAAAGCTATAGATTCCATGTTAATGTTAGCACTCCCACTCAATTGCACTACCGTGTTCCCAAAATGTACGTATCACCCTGACCTAAAAGTAGGCTTAACTAACAAATCAAAGAACACGAATAGCCTCTTGAGATTGAGCCTAATCATAACAGGATTAAGATTATTTGATCTAGGATCAACTAGGCGATATTGACGTGAATAGATATTACGGTAAGTTTAATAAATCTAAGTCAAAGTTCAATATCGGTCCCTTTCGATGCATACTCCATGCATCCAACCTGAGCTTTACTTTAACCAATGCTCTGAAAAGAACATAGCACTTCTCCAAATGCAAGTAAACTATGTTGTAGATTATCATATCAGTAAAACCCTATGTCTGATAAATCTAGGAATCTTTATTCACATAGTCATGTTTACTTTCCAATGTGTTGACGACACAATAAACAGGATCAAGTATGTGAAAAAGGTTTCAGATGAATTTATACATTATGTACATATAATCATGAAATAAATCATGTGAACCATGCAACATTAAATGTTATTTCTGATCTATATTAATAAATAAATCTGATTACATTAAAATAAGTTTTATTTAGGGCATAAAACCCAACAGTAGGGTGTAATGGTAATCTAATCCCTTTACAGTGTAGATCATTCATATAGAGGATCATTGATCAAATTAGGATTATAACAATAAAAAAACTAATGATGTGTCTATATGGTGGAACATGTAGAGCATTCTATATACTGAGAGTGCAATTCTAAGTTCTATGCGTGGATTCAACGAAGAATTAATAAGTCAGTGAATTTAGGTTATAAATTCTTGATCTGCTTATTGGAAGCTCGATTATATAGACCCATGGTCCCCCCACTAGTTGAGATAATATTGCTTGTAAGACTCATGTAATTGGTTTTGATTAATCAATTATAATTCTCAATTTAGACTATGTCTATTTGTGAATTTTTCACTAAGTAAGGGCGAAATTGTAAAGAAAGAGTTTTAGGGGTATATTTGTTAATTATGATACTTTGTATGGTTCAATTAATAAATATGATAAATGACAGTATTATTTAATAATTATTTATAGTTATTAAATAGTTAGAATTGGCATTTAAATGGTTGAATTAGAAAATTGGCATTTTTGAGAAAATCAGATGCATAAAAGATAAAACTGCAAAATTACAAAAAGTGAGGCCCAAATCCACATGTATAGGGCCGACCACTTTTGTAGGGTTTTACCTCTGATATTTTCATTATTTTAATGCCAAATAATTCAAACCTAACCCTAGTGGAATGCTATAAATAGATAGTGAAGGCTTCAGGAAATTTACACTTAACTTTCTATTTTTCCTTCAGAGAAAAACCTGGGCCTTCTCTCTCTATTCCTAGCCGCCACCTTCTCCTCTTTCTTCTTCCTTGAAATTTCTAAATTCTTAGTGATTAGAGTAGTGCCCACACACAGCAAGTGATACCTCAATCATAGTGAGGAAGATCGTGAAGAAAGACTTTCAGCAAGAAGGAGTTTCAACACTAAAGAATCAGAGAAAGAGATCCAGGTTCAGATCTTGATAATACTCTGCGACAGAAAGGATACAAGGGTTAGAGATCTGAATGGAAGGAGTCATATTATTCCGCTGCACCCAATGTAAGGTTTACTAAACTTTATATGTGTTTATTTCATCGTTTTAGAAAGTTCATATTTAAGGTGTTAAACTACATACTTGTGAGTAGATCTAAGATCCTGGTTAAATAATTTCCAACAACTAGCCTCAGAGCCATGGTAATTGATTTTCTTGCAAGAAATTTAGACTTTAAAACGATTGTTTGATATTTTGGATGGTATCATGTTGTATTGAGTGTTATATGATGATTGATTGATGTTTGTGAATTTTCGTGAAAAATAATTGAATTATCTGTTTCTGGAATTATTTTTACTGGATAGTATGGAAAAAAAATTAAGCAATTTACTTTTTTACAGAAGTCAATTTCGATTTAATTTGAATTAGTTATGATTTTTTGAAGTTTCGAAAATATCGGGGTGGTGTCACTGCACCACGCGCGCGCGCGGAAATCATGCAGCCTCCCCTTGCACCGTGTTTCCTCGCCCATGCAACCCTTACAGCGCGCGCGGATAGTATGCACAGCATACTGTCCGTACAACTCGCATTTTTTTCGTTTTCTTCAATTTTTCATGCTATTTCATGGATTTAACTTCCGATTTTTTGTGTAGTTCTGTATTTATACATTTACTATTCCTAATTCAATTCTAATTATCATAATTAAATTAATTAATATTTTTTTAATTTAATTCATGATATTAGTGTAATTTGAATTTGAAAATAGTAAATATCTATCTTTTTGCTTAATTATCTATCTTATTTTTAAATTTGATTATATCTTATCTTATTTTTAAATTTAAGGTCAGATATTAAATTTTTCAAATTAATTTTCTTTAAATAATTTGACCTTATTTAAATTTAAAATAAGATAACTATAATCATGTAATTTTAAATAGATGTAAGATATTTTGCTAACTTTTAAATTTTGTTATTTTATTTATTTAAATTAAATTATAAAATCTGAAAAAGATATTTATTTATCTTTTATAATTTTTATTTATAAAATAACATTAAAATTTTTAAAAGTAGTTAGCAAATTGTGAAATGATATTTAGGTTGGTTGAAACCTAATTTTTCAAAATTGTAGGTTTAATTTTAAATATTATTTTATTAATTTCGAAAAATATCTAAATTTTATTTTATTATTTTTCGAAAATAATTTTTTTTTATTTAACTAATTTTTTGAAATTATTTATTTAAAATTAAATAAATCCTACATCCAACTATCCAACTAACCTTGTTGCAGGTATGTGTTTTTAGCTTGTTTGTAAGTTTTTAAAACCTATTATTGCTTGATTGCAAATAGCCATGGTTAACTTGTTGACAGATCCAATGATCTGATTTTAACTCATGGCTCCCTTGGTCAAGTAAATAATTTGTAACAGGTATATTTACAATCTTCTTTCATCTATGTATGACCTAGCAACATGATAGGATCCATCCAAATTGTGTGCCTGTGTGAGCCTATGTGTTTAATTTTATTATAGATGCATATAGGTTGTTGTTGCTAAATAAAATATCATAGTTCTTGATAGATTTTATTTAGGCCCATTTAGTTTTTGGGCCTATTCAATTAATAACAGTTGTTCATTTTAAGGTTAAATTCCTCTCTTTTGGGCCTTGTGTGAGAGTTGGGAGTCATAGAAGTGGATACGACATACTGAACCCAGCCCCCCCTCACATGAACTACCCAATTGTGAAGGCCCATTTGCTTGATTTGAATAATTGTACTAGGTTAATTAAATTAGTTTAACCTAATAAAATTGATTAGCAACATAATTAATTTCATTTATTTTGAAATTAATTTAAGAAAACCATAGTTTAAAGAATTTTATATTCTAAGCTAAACTACATGTATTTTCTTGTATTTAATTAAATATAGAATTCTAACCATCTAGATTCTTTCTGAAGCTTAATTTAAATTTTTTATTAAATATTCCTATTTAAGTTGATATTTAGTTATCTACAACTAACCAGCTTAAATCTCAATATCTTTTGGATTTAAAATTTCACAAATTAAGTTGAGGAATTTTAGGAATTGGTTATTGAGATTCTTTGGATATTTTTTTCAAGTTGATATTTTTTCAAATATTAACTTGAAATGGAATATTTTCAAATTAAGTGGTTATAACTTAATTTTAAATTTAATTAAATCTAATTTGAAAGATATTTAAGTTGATTTTTTAGATTCTTCTAAAAGAACTTAAACAGATATTTTTTTTTTCAAATTTTGTGGAAAAGATACTTAGTCAAATAAGATATTTTCTAGATAGTTATTTCTAGACTACTTATTATTTCTAATATTAAATAGGAAAATATTATACATTGTGAAATTAATTATTTAAATAATTAATTTTGGTACAATTTATTTTAAGTATATTTTTTCCTAGTATTAAACAAGAAATTAATAATTAAGCCTTCTCTACACTTAATTTTTTATTTCTTGAATTTAATACATTTAATTAAATTGAAAAATTAAATATCTAAGTTGATTTTCATCATGATACTTAAATATTTCTTTTTCATGACATTTAATTAAATAGAAAATTATTTTTAGTTGAAATTTATTTTTTCAACTAAATTTAAATAATTTTTCAAAATATATTTTTTCTTTATTTTATTAATCAATTTTCTAAATTGCATTTCATAATGCAAGATGATTTCGAATTTATCTTGAAAATTAGATTAAGTTGTAAATTAATTATTTATTTTAATTAATTTTTGGACCAACTTAAATCAATGATTTTTTCATTAATTGATTAATTTAAAATAAATGAATTTAAATATATTATTAGAAATTTAATTAATTAGTCAAAGGGAAATCTAGATAGGTGATATCTTTGCTTCAAGTATTTTTCTAGTGTATTTAATTAAATACCAAATTAATATTTAAGTTGATTTTCATCATCATACTTAAATATTTAAAAATTTTCTTATATATTTAATTAAATAGGAAAATTGTATTTTTTGTTGTAAATTAATTTATTAATTAATTTTGGGCCAACATTAAATTAGAATAATTTTTCCAGGATTTATTTTTATTTTATTTTAGCAAGCAATTTCGAAAATTGTATTATTAAATACTTCAATTTTTCGAAATATAATATATATTTATAGAAAATTAAATTTTGAGTTGTAAATTAATTTAAATTAATTTTGTAACAACTTAAATTGAATATTGTTCTAAATATTTATTGGAAATTATTACTAAGATGGAAATAATTCATGTTATTTTCATATCGATCTAAGTAAAATTTATAAATATTAAATTAAAATTAATATTTAGAATTTTTCATTCTAAATTGGAAATTTTAATTAAATAAATATATATTTAAAATAAATAGATTAATATAAGTATCAATGAAAATAGAACTCTTTTTAAATAATGAGCTTTATTATTATTAGGACATTCGATCTCCATTGTTGGTCTTACAATAGTTAAATGTTTTCAATATAACCTCGAGACGCTAGACTTCGTCCCCCTATGGATGGTTATTCGTTGAACGCATTTAACACCGTAAGATCTCATTTGGTAAGTATTTTGTAAGCTTTCGTCTCTATTAGACTCTCCCCTACGGTGACTACTTAGAGATAAACTTATAAAACATGAAACAATGGTGGAAGCTCATAAAATGAGAATAACCTTGACTCTCGCCTACCGGGACAACGTTGGATTCTTATTTTGATCGAATAAAAGGTTGCTAGAATGGTTTCTATTTTAGATGAGTTGACAACTCTATTCAATGAATGATACTTTGACTCTCGTCTACCGGGACACTGTATCAGTTTGTTGAACACCTTGGAAATTATTTAGGATTGTATGTTTTAGTATTTTCACTTGTCATTCCTACTGGCTATATGTTTAATAATTTCTGAATTGTGTATGAATTTATATTGAACCATGTTATTTTCTGTTATTAAATTGTAGTTTAATTTCGAATCTTCATTGTTGGTCTAACTTATTTTGTTTATCTAATGAGATAAATCCCTAATGGATTTTCACCATTAGACATACATAATTATGTTAGATCTCGAAAGATAAATATTGTATATGCAACATCGAGCTGTTCATCAATAGATGACACCTTAGACTAGTATTTTTACAATATGAAACAAGAAGATTGTATAAATAAGATTACTTTGACTCTCGCTAATCGAAGCATCGTTGGATTCTTATTTATAAACAAAATTATCCTAATTGCTCTTAGCTTATTCATTTCGAATTAGCTCAATAACATATCATTGGATGAATGGTCTATAAATCATTTAATGTCATTCTATTTTCTTTTAAGAAATTAAACGACACTTTTGATTATATTCCCGAAATTCTATCCCAAAATGATATAAATTCTCAATCTTAGATATCTCCTACTTGTATGGCAAATCAAACTTAGAGTTATATTAGCAGTGGTGGTCCAAGATAGAATTACTCATTATATTTGGTATAAATTTAAGTCTTTGACTTTAATTTTAGATTCCAAACAAATATTTTCTTATATTTCTATTTCCAGAATACAATACAATTACACTTTCACAAGTGTTTAATATCCATCTTCTATTAATGGATTCAATACTGTATATTAAAGTATGGCATATGAGTTTAGTATTCTGTGACCAGGTTCCACTTGCACTATTCTAAGAACTCTTTGATGTAACTATACCAAAGTCATCAAAAGACACAACCACATTTTTTTTTAATCTATGGCATTTGTATCTTGTTCATAGTGTTTTTGAAAAGATCAATCTCTGCAAAGAGTAAATATGCCTATATCCAATGAAAGTTGTTCATCTCATTCGTAGATGGATGTACATTCAGGGGTGGATATGAGTTTTTTGTTGTATTCTTAATACAATAACTCTAGATTATACCTTATGCAAAGAAATTTGAAATGTTTGAAAAATTTCATTAATTTCTAGCAATGGTGAAACACCATTAAGGTAAGTGGTTAAAGATCTTGCGAACTGATAGGGGTGGAGAAATAGTTAGTAGATATGCAGTTCAAAGATCATTAATTTGATTTTTGAATTATATCCAAACTTACCTCCCCAGAAATTTCGATTTGCATATTGATGATTAGTTACTAGTCGTTGCCTAAATCCTTCTATGGTAATACAATTTCAGAATGATGCAATGGTTGTATACTTAAAGTAAATCATTACTAGATTCATGGATGACCTAATCAAAATCTTAAGAAAAGCTAGAACTATTAACCATGGTTTGTTAGCTATTCTAAGTGATTAGGGGTGGAACATCCCATAGTCAAAAGATAAGAAAGTGTTTGTTTAAGCAAATACTACTTTTCTAGGAAAATGACTAAGTCTAAAAATAAAGTAACAAATAAAGGAGATATTTATTTCTTAATTCCGAAAGTGTTCTATCATCTTATTTGACATATGATAATCTCACTGCCTCTGTTGTCTTGTCACAACCAAAGAGGTTAATACCATTAAGTTTTCTTAGACATAATTCACGGTACCTTGTTATAGTGGGAGAGTTTCTAGGAACTTCACCTTCTTATGACTTGGAAGACACTAGTGATTAAAATCCATTGTGAGTTTAAACAAGTAATGGATTGTAAAGATAAGAAACTAAGAAGAAAAGCCAATAGAACTATGGTTTAATCCATTCACATGGAATAACCTAAAGTTTTTCTATTACAAGGACATAAAAGGACATTTTCGTTAATAAGTCTATTCAATGGACTTAACAAGATTTCCTGTTCCTAGTATTATAGGTTTGAGTTTATCTAAACCTATGGCTTGTGGTATACCTGGTAATTACTTACTCTAATGCAAGCAACTTACTTTAATAAGATGCTGAAGCATTTTCTTTCTAATGGCAATCTATAGAAACTTCACAGCTTCCTAGGCATAGATTTTATTTATATAAGGAAAAGTCTCAACTATTCCAGAAAAGATAAACCCATGAAAAAATTTCTTATATCAACAGAGAGAGGTTTCAGATATGCTTTAGTATGCCTTAGACCAGACACCTGCTGTTGAGTGGGAGTAATGAGTAGGTATCAGATTAATCCAGGAGAAGAACATTGGAAGACAATCAAGTAAATCTTAAGATAAAGAAGAGGAACTATATGTTAGTCTATAAGGGTGTGTTTAAAACTCTTAGACTACACCACACCAGATTTTGAGATTTGCCTTTGTGCTAGAAAGTCTTTCTGATAAGATGGTGATTACTCTGGGGGTGGAATAGTGATTTTGGAGAAGTGTAAAAATCTATCTGAAGTCTCTAGGTCTACCAGAAAGGGACTGAATGTTAAAGTTGCAGGAAAGGTACTTATTCAGTCTAAGGAAAGTTCTATACATTTTTGGCACCATTCCAAATTGCCTTAACTACTAGTGTTAATTTCCTGATTAACCAAAAGTAGTTGACAAAGATATAGAATCCAGTATCCCAAAAAGAGTAGACATATAGAGAGGAATTTCACATTATCAATGATTTTGTGATTAAAGGAAGAGTAATGGTGGAGAAAAGGTTGTGTTTAATTCAACCTTTCAGATCCTATTACGAGGAGTTTACTACTACTACACTTGATTTGTATATCAAGGGGTTGAGATTATTTGAAACGCACTTTTTGTTTTATATTAGTGCAAGGGTGAGTTTGTTGGGTTTTATGCCCTAAATAAAACTCATTTCAATATAATCATACTTATTTATTAATATAGATCGGAAATAATATTTAATGTTGCATGGTTCACATGATTTATTTCATGATTATATGTACATAATGTATAAATTCATCTGAAACCCTTTTCACATACTTGATCCTGTTTATTGTGTTGTCAACACTTTGGAAAGTAAACATGACTATGTGAATAAAGTTTCCTAGATTTATCAGACACAGGGTTTTACTGATATAATAATCTACAATAGAGTTTACTTGTATTTGGAGAAATGCTATGTTCTTTCCAGAACATTGGTTAAAGTAAAGCTCAGGTTGGATGCATGGAGTATGCATCGGAAGGGACCGATATTGAACTTTGACTTAGATTTATTAAACTTACCGTAATATCTATTCAAGTCAATATCGCCTAGTTGATCCTAGATCAAATGATCTTAATCCTGTTATGATTAGGCTCAATCTCAAGAGGCTATTCGTGTTCTTTGATTTGTTAGTTAAGCCTACTTTTAGGTCAGGGTGATACGTACATTTTGGGAACACGGTAGTGCAATTGAGTGGGAGCGCTAACATAAACATGGAATCTATAGCTTCTATCTGGCGAATAGTAAGCAAAGGATGATCTCCTTCGAGCTTGACCGAACGAAAATAAATGGTGGAGTACTCATTTCACATAAGCTGAAACATCATATATACGGGGTTAAGTGTTTTAAGGATAAAATACATTGTAGGGTGTAATGGTAATCAAATCCCATTACAGTGTAGATCATTCATATAGAGGATCATTGATAAAATTAGGATTATAACAATTAATAACTAATGATGTGTCTATATGGTGGAACATATAGAGCATTCTATATACTGAGAGTGCAATTCTAAGTTCTATGCGTGGATTCAACGAAGAATTAATAAGTCAGTGAATTTAGGTTATAAATTCTTGATCTGCTTATTGGAAGCTGGGTTATATAGACCCATGGTCCCCCCACTAGTTGAGATAATATTGCTTGTAAGACTCATATAATTGGTTTTGATTAATCAATTATAATTCTCAATTTAGACTATGTCTATTTGTGAATTTTTCACTAAGTAAGGGCGAAATTGTAAAGAAAGAGTTTTAGGGGCATATTTGTTAATTATGATACTTTGTATGGTTCAATTAATAAATATGATAAATGACAATATCATTTAATAATTATTTATTGTTATTAAATAGTTAGAATTGGCATTTAAATGGTTGAATTAGAAAATTGGCGTTTTTGAGAAAATCAGATGCAGAAAAGATAAAACTGCAAAATTACAAAAAGTGAGGCCTAAATCCACATGTATAGGGCCGGCCACTTTTGTAGTGTTTTACCTCTGATATTTTTATTATTTTAATGCCAAATAATTCAAACCTAACCCTAGTGGAATGCTATAAATAGATAGTGAAGGCTTCAGGAAATTTACACTTAACTTTCTTCTTTTTCCTTCAGAGAAAAACCTGAGCCTTCTCTCTATTCCTAGCCGCCACCTTCTACTTTTTCTTCTTCCTTGAAATTTCAAAATTCTTAGTGATTAGAGTAGTGCCCACGCACAGCAAGTGATACCTCAATCATAGTGAGGAAGATCGTGAAGAAAGACTTTCAGCAAGAAGGAGTTTCAGCACTAAAGAATAAGAGAAAGAGATCCAGGTTCAGATCTTGATAATACTCTGCGACAGAAAGGATACAAGGGTTAGAGATCTGAACGGAAAGAGTCATATTATTCCGCTGCACAAAATGTAAGGTTTACTAAACTTTATATGTGTTTATTTCATCGTTTTAGAAAGTTCATATTTAGGGTGTTAAACAACATACTTGTGAGTAGATCTAAGATCATGGTAAAATAATTTCCAACAGAAAGCCCCACTCCTAGAGAACTTCAAGATAGCTCAGATTGAGTTATATGACGGACGTATAGACCCAAGGACCTACGTGGCTAAATACAACGAGATGATGCAAGTGGCCAGGGTAAGTGATGACACCAAATGTTTGTGTTTTTCTCTAACACTCACTAAGTCAGCGGAGGATTGGTGGAAGAGATTGACTTCCGGGTTAATCCATAGTTGAAAAGAGTTTTCGTCGGCCTTCTAGAAGTAATTCATAGTTGCCTAAGACTATGATGTGGAAGTACGTTCGATCACCAATATCAAACAACAGGCAGGAAAAAGCCTAAAGAGCTTCATTCACTGAATGATGGAGGTAGATGCAAAAACAAAGGTGACCGACGACATGAAACTCATAGCCCTACAATCTAGACTTACAGTTGGCTCCGTATTGTGGGGAAAGATGCAGAGGAAGAGGGAAGAGACCTTGTCCTAGTTTATGTCAAGGGCACAAGGCTTCATCAATTTGGAAGATGCTTGCCAACAAGCATTTGGAGTCCCTCTAACACTAATCTCTTCCGCATCTACTCATGGATTTACTCTATAAGATCATATTCCCAAAACACAATACACTCTAGTTGTCTATAGACCTTCTCCATCTATGCAAGCACCTACTCAGACTCTTTTCTCTTGGTATGGAGCAACTCAAACTAGATGTAGTATTGCTCCTGAACAGTCGAAGCCACAAGCGAATGTTCTGGAATAAAATGTGAGCTAGTCTCGGAGCAAGAGAGGTGGAAGGAATAGAACTGAATTGAGACTTTAAAGAAACCAAGAAAAGAATATGAAGCAAAGTACATTGAATACACGAGCTTAGTGGATACTCAGGAGAATATGTACAAGGCGACCTGCAATATGGTCCATTATAGGAAGCCTCTGAGGATGCCTCTAGAAGGAAAGTACAAGAAGGATCAAAATAAGGGTTGTGAGTATCACAGAGACCTGGGGCACACCACCAGTGAATGTGGATATTTAAAAGATGAGATTGAAATGTTGGCTAGAGCTGGACACCTGGGAAAATGGGTTCAAATTCTTATCATTTATCCCGGATAGGGGGTTGTTCACTGACTATTGATCGTTTCGATATAGCAAAGTATTGTAAACCCACCACAAGGAGTAAGCCATCCTTGTGCTCGTAGAATACAACTTTTGACCTTGACAGCTCTGCCAACTCAGGATATAGTTGTGGATAGGGTGGATCAGAGGGTACGACCACAACACCTGCAACATCTAACACAAAGTAGTGGACGTACATTGGGTCAAAGTAGTAGATGCGTGCTCATATCAGTACCACCTGGCACTCGACCAACAATGCCTCATCCCACCACAAACTGCCATCATAATAGTACATCGCCCGCATAGGAACCATTGACAACTCATTTTATAAACAAGGGAAATAGAGCCTCACTATAAATACCCCTAAACTCCATTAGGTGAGTTGGAACCTTGTAATTTTGAGAGACTATTTTTTGAATACAAAGTATTTCTGATCTTCTCACTTACCCAATCTCTCTTATATTTTTACATTAAGATCATTATATCATTTTTATTAGTCATTACTTCTCTAGCCATAATATCGTTAATAAGTTCTTACTGTTAATAGTTTGGCACCATCTGGGGGAAACACAAAGTTCAAGCTACATTTTTCTTAGAATGATCAATCAATGTTCCAACATGAAAAGGTATTCTCGACTTCCTAAAGATGTTGAAATTTTTCTACACAACCAACGACTGGTGGTCACCATAAGGAACCTCTCAACTCCAACCACTTGAGAAAGCTCATGTGGAAATGACCAATGTGGTAAAATTTGAAGCCTAGAGGACTAACCAACTTGGCGCGAGAAATTCATCATACCTACACCCAAGAAAACTAGAAAGAGTGGCATCAAGGAAGGATGACCCTAGGGGGCATTCAGCGGAAAGAAACCTAGGACCTAGCTCGAGAAGAGCTGCCTACATGCCCATGATCTACCCATTAGAGCTACATCCAGCGACTAACAAAAAAGAACTCGAAAGGTAAGGCCAGGTCGACTTATTATGATGTAATACATAGGTAAGGCTAGGTCAGCCCAATATACCATGACGTGTATGCCTAAGTATGGTACCTAGAGGTAATAAAGTCACTTTTTAACATAAATGATAGGCATCCACGTCCACCACGAGTAATGCACAATGACCCTTACTCAAAAAACTCTCCATACACTTGGAACCATACCACAACCAAGGGGGAAATCCCGATAAGACTCCCCCATGGGGGAAGAAGAGAGCCCCTTGCAGTGCCCAAATGATAAAATGAGTAGAGCAAAAACCATTACCATGGGTGTAACACTTGCTTAGGCAACCTACAATGGTTTTCTAAATACTGTCCACGCCTTTGCTAATCAAAATTTTTCTCAAAAATGGTGCCCAATTAAAATTTTTAATTAACCTTAAATTTTTATAAATATATAACCGTACATAAAATTCGGGATCCCATCTTAAAAGTTTACAACAAACTCGAAAATACATTTTATAAACATCTCGCTACACAACTATAAAATAAAGGCCCAAGTCGTCTTGAGACCGAACTCTCCAAGTTTAACCATCTTGATATGTCCAATCATCCTCAAGCCCTAGACTCACTGGTGCTTAGCCTTTGCCTTTCCTTTATCTACACGTGCAAACAATATCTGTGAGTCGACAGACTCAGTAGGAAAAGCATATGACATACAATATATTACCGACTTCTATTTAGGCACCCATACACCTATCTAAAAGGCTTAACAGGTGATTAAGAACATTCTTAACAAAGGTACGACATCTATACCACATGCACTACATACCACTACTGTACTAGTGTTGGTAGGGTTTGACCCCTACCCCAAGTACCACTGAGTGTTGTACCACATGCACCACGTACCAAACTGTACTAGTATTGGTAACAATGAATTGTACCTTTAACCATCATATGGTTTACCAATGCACTCAATACCGCTATTGTACAAGAGTTGGTAGCATATGAATCATATAAGTAGCATGCATATAATACACATACAGATATACATAAATATTCTATGCTAGTCTTACCTCATTTCTAGATTCAAGTATGTCAGTCAATTTGAATGGAAATGTCACTTTCTAAATGGATGCCCTATGTCACATTAACATAAAACTGGTAAGTGTCTAATCTAGAACACTTTCTAATACCCAAAATAAAATCTAGGGTTTTCTACCTAACTACGTGGTGAAGACACCCTATAAAAAAAGACATAATTTGGCTCTAATAATTATAACATGTTGTAGAGCTCGTCATATGCTTTCAAACAGTATATATAATGTCTAAAACAGACACCCAAGTGAAAAGTTATGGCCAAAATACGAAAATCGGCCTTACCTGATACTATCCAACCAGAATTCTAGTTGGTATAGCCCTAAACCAACTGCAGTTCCGGTTGTCTGGGCAGAAAAACACAAAAATTTCCAATCTTCCAACCCCCATAACTTGGTCCAATCAATCTCAAATGATACCAAACTTTCTAGAATATCAACATATTACACAAGGAACCTATTGCATAGGTTAAACACAAAAAATTATACTAAGAATCAAAAATTTCCATTGTTGAGGAAGCTTTGAGTTCAAAAACTAAAACTTGCTCAACTCACACCACAGCCACTACAAGACTTTCAAACAGTCCTAAATCAATCTATTAAACCATCCTTAAACTTCCCAAACATGAACAGAAGCTATCTCAAATAATTGTATTCTTGAACCTAATGTTTAACTCCCAAAACTCAAGGAAAAGAAGTAATAGGGCTTACCTCTGATTTGCACCACCATAATACCCTGTATTCAAGCTGAAAACTTTGAAATTTGATGAAGAAACTGGCTTGGTTCTTGCTAGTTTCTTAAGGTCGAAGAGAGGACAGAGAGAAATGAAGAGGTCCTTTTTTTCTTTCATAAATTGGATAATGGTTATATAACTTAGGTTATCCCAACATTAAAATAAGAATATTAAAATTATAGTTTATTCTACAATAAACCAACAGAATAACATAATTCTAGTTTAGGCAAAATTATCATTTGCCCCTTTCTTGAAGCTTAAGTTACTATAAGGTAGGTTGAGCATAAAATCCAGAAAACTGAAAAAATCGTTTAAATCGACCTACCGAACACCGCTGGAACCGAAACTGACGGAACCAAAAACCGAAAAAATCGCTAAACGGTTAAAACTGCCATTGAACAGTCGATTATTTTGGGGTAATAAGTCGACCGAAAAACCAAAACCGACCATTATACATATATATATATATTAATTTATTAAGTTTTTTTTTTGCTTTATATATTGTAGTTACTAATAATATATAATAATATATTATTATTTTATTAATATTACAGTTAAAAGAATAAGATAATTAGTTTTTGAACAATTAATTAGTATGTTTGTAGTTGTAAAATGTAGAATTATGTGTTTATAGAATAAATTGCATCATATTTTTTATAAAAAAAAAATCGGTATGGGCAGTTAAATCGACCAAACCGTGGTTCAAAATGGTCGATTTTAAGATAAGTTCTGGATTGGTCGGTCGGTTTTCGGATTGCACCAATCCAGACCAAAAACCGAATTCTAGATTTTTATTTAGAAAAAAATCGACCAAACCGACCGATGCTCAACCCATAAGGCATAGGGGTTAAATAGTCAAACACCACTACCTTGCCTAATCCTGATATTCCAAATAATATTTAAGATTGTCCCACTAAAAATAAGATTCTAAGTCTAACCCATGTGACTCTAATGGCCAAACCATCGTATTTCTATCGTTACCGAGAAAAAATCATAAAAATGATAAATTTCATATATAGCATATATAATACATTTAGAGTTGAATAAAATCTCTAAAATTGAGAAATTATAACTCTAATGCCTATTTCTTTAAAATAGTGCCCATAACATATATAATCACATATAATTATTAAATACAAATAATTAAAACTAATTATCTTACCAATCCATATTCTAAGTATGCAGTCATTACAATTATCCCCTCGTTAAAAGGATTTTGTCCTCAAAATCTAACACGAATAACTTCGAATAATGAGTCCTCATACCAGACTTATAAACGAAAATTTCCTTTTATGTCCTTGTAATAGAAAACTTTTGGTTACTCCTTGTGAATGGATTAGACCATAGTTCTATTGGCTTTCTTCTTAGTTTCTTATCTTGACAATCCATTACTTGTTTAAACTCACAATGGATTTTAATCACTAGTGTCTCCCAAGTAATAAGACGGTGAGTTCCTAGAAACTCTCCCACTACGACAAGGTACCGTGAATTATGTCTAAGAAAACTAAATGGTATAAACCTCTTTGGTTGTGACAAGACAACAGAGGCAGTGGGATCATCATATGTCATATAAGATGATAGAACACTTTTGGAATCAAAAAAATTATCTCCTTTATTTGCTACTTGTTTTTAGACTTAGTCATTATCTTAGAAAAGTAGTATTTGTTTGAACAAACACTTTCTTATCTATTGACAATGGGATGGTCCACCCCTAATCACTTAGAATAGCTAACAAACCATGGTTAACAGTTCTAGCTTTTCTTAAGATTTTGATTAGGTCATCCATGAATCTAGTAATGATTTACATTAAGTATACAACCATTACATCATTCTGAAATTGTATTACCATAGAAGGAATTAGGCAACGACTAGTAACTAATCATCAACATGCAACTCGAAATTTATGGGGAGGTAAGTTTGGATATAATTCAAAAATCAATTTAATGATCTTTGAACTGCATATTTACTAACTATTTCTCCACCCCTATCAGTTCGCAAGATCTTTAACCACTTACCTTAATGGTTTTAACCATTGGTAGAAATTAATGAAATTTTTTTAAACATTTCAAATTTCTTGCTAAAAGGTATAATCTAGAGTTATCGTTTTAAGAATACAACAAAAAACTCATATCCACCCCTGAATGTACATCCATCTGCGAATGAGATGAACTACTTTCAGTGGATATAGGCATGTTTAACTCTTTGCAGAGATTGATCTTGTCAAATCCACTATGAACAAGATACAAATGCCATAGATTAATAAAATGTGGTAGTGTCTTTTGATGACTTAGGTTTATTAAAGAATTCTTAGAATAGTGCAAGTGGATCCTGGTCACAGAATACCTAACTCATATTCCGTACATTTTGAATCCATTAATAAAAGATGGATATTAAACACTTGAGAGAGTGTAACTGTATTGTATCTGGAATTAGAAATATAAGAAAATTTCTGTTTGGATTCTAAAATTAAAGTCAAAGACTTAAATTCAACCAAATATAATGAGTAATTCTATCTTGGACCACCACTACTAATTTAACTCTAAGTCAAATTTGCCCATAAAGTAGGAGATTTCTAAGATTGAGGATTTATATCAATTGGGAATAGAATTTCGGGATTATAATGATATGCGTCATTTAATTTCTTAAGAGAAAATATAGAATGACATGAAATGATTTATAGACCATTCATCCAATGATATGTTATTGAGCTAATTCGCAATGAATAAGCTAAGAGGAATTAGGATAATTTCGTTTATAAATAAGAATCCAACGATGCTTCGATTAGCGAAAGTCAAAGTAATCTTATTATACAATCTTCTTGTTTCATATCGTAAAAATACTAGTCTAAGGTGTCATCAATTGATGAACAGCTAGATGTTGTATATACAATATTTATCTTTCGAGATCTAACACTATTATGAATGTCTAATGGTGAAAATCCATTAGGGATTTATCTCATTAGATAAACAAACCAAGTTAGACCAACAATGAAGATTCGAAATTAAACTACAATTTAATAATAGAAAATAACATGGTTCAATATAAATTCATACACAATTCAGAAATTATTAAACATATCGCAAGTAGGAATGACAAGTGAAAATACTAAAACATACAATCCTAAATAATTTCCAAGGTTTCCAACAAACTGATACAGTGTCCCGGTAGGCGAGAGTCAAAGGATCATTCATTGAATATAGTTGTCAGCTCATCTAAAATAGAAACCATTCTAGCAACCTTTTATTCGATCAAAATAAGAATCCAACGTTGTCCCGGTAGGCGAGAGTCAAGGTTATTCTCATTTTATGAGCTTCCACCATTGTTTCATGTTTTATAAGTTTATCTCTAAGTAGTCACCGTAGGGGAGAGTCTAATAGAGACGAAAACTTACAAAACACTTATCAAAGGAGATCTTACGGTGTTAAATGCGTTCAACGAATAACCATCCATAGGGGGACGAAGTCTAGCGTCTCGAGGTTATATTGAAAACATTTAACTATTGTAAGACCAACAATGGAGATCGAATATCTTAATAATAATAAAGCTCATTATTTAAAGTGAGTTGTATTTTCTTTGATTCTCTTTATTTAATCTATTTATTTTAAATATATATTTATTTAATTAAAATTTCCAATTTAGAATGATAAATTCTAAATATAAATTTTGATTTAATATTTTTAAATTTTACTTAGATGGATATGAAATAACATGAATTATTTCCATCTTAGTAATAATTCCAATAAATATTTAGAAAAATATTCAATTTAAGTTGTTACAAAATTAATTTAAATTAATTTACAACTCAAATTTAATTTTCTATAAATATATATTGCATTTCGAAAAATTTAATTTTCTATAAATAGATAGTGAAGGTTTCAGGAAAATTACACTTTTCTTTTGACTTTTCATTCAGAAAAAACTGAGCCTCTCTCTCTCCCTATCTTTGGCCGACCACTCCCCCTCTTTCTTCTTCATTGAAATTTCGAAATTCTTAGTGTTAGAGTAGTGCCCACACACAGCAAGTGATACCTCAATCATAGTGAGGAAGATCGTGAAGAAAGACTTTCAGCAAGAAGGAGTTTCAACACTAAAGAATCAGAGAAAAAGATCCAGGTTCAGATATTGATAATGCTCTGCTACAGAAAGGAATCAAGGGCTAGATATCTGAATGGAAGGAGTCATTATATTCCGCTGCACCCAATGTAAGGTTTCCTAAACTTTATATGTGTTTATTTCATCGTTTTAGAAAGTTCATATTTAGGGTGTTAATCAACATACTTGTGAGTAGATCTAAGATCCTGGTAAAATAATTTCCAACACCTCCTTCGTGGTGTTCGAGTTACTTCTTTTCTTCGTATTTTTAGTCGAGGACCCATCTTTTTCTCACGTAACGACATTCAAGGGTTTAGAGTAGACTTTGTCTTCTCGATTTTTATCCCTTTTCTTTTACTTATTCGTAATGTCGCCATCTGTGGGATTCTTGCACCCGACTCTTGTCAAGGAAAACATTCTGGGGCTTTCTTTTTGACAACTGTCCGGAGGGGGCCTCTTTCCAGCGGTTAGGGGACCCCCATTCCCTTTTATGAATTAGGGTTTGGTGTGGGGCCTGACTGCTGGATTTTTTCAATCTTTTTCATAACCAAAATATCTGCGTCCGGTTCCAAATCTTCAAAGAAAGGGGGGAAGCGTCTTGCCACCCTGGAAGAAGTTATGAAGGGTCCGGTGGCCAAAGAAGGGCACAGGTCCCGCGCCAACGGGTGGGAAGCGGTCGAGCTTCACTCCACCTTAACTTGCCCTCACCAGCTGGAACATATCATGGTGGTGGCAGGTATCAAGCCTGCGACCTCCGGGACCTACCACCGGCCGCCCCGGGACGCGGAGACGCCCAACCACAACTACGGGGGATTCAGAGCTTGGAGCCAAACGCACTTGATGGCCGGGGCCATGCTTCCCCTTCAAGATTACTTTATTAATTTTCTTGTATTTGTCGGCCTTGCGCCATACCAACTCATTCCTTAAGCTTACCGCCTGCTTTCAGGCTTGTTTATTTTTTACTCTGTTCGGAGCTGGGGCTCTCCCAGTCCGGCAGAGGTTTTGTATTTTTACGAACTCGTTTCCATCCCCAAAAAGGGGGATAAGTTTAAGGACAGTTTTTACGGTCTCCGGGCCCATCCTTTGAATGAGGGCCCGGTCCCTTTTAACCACCAGAAGCATGTGAAGGAATACCGTCACCGCTTCTTCTTCTCCTCCGCGTTCCAGGCTGTGGAGCATCCGGAGCTTCTCCCGGAGTGGGTTAGGATCCCTCCTTATGCGCGGACTGAACCTACTCAGCTTTTTCTCCAACGGGCTAAGACCTTCGCCACATATGACAAGAAGGCCCTCAACGTCGGGGAGTTGGTCACGACAGAGCATTGTCGGAAGGCCAAGCTGATCTTGGGGCATCAGTCGATGGACGACTCTAACCTTTCTAAAGTCGTTTGTCCTAATGTGAGGGCTCTGGCCGCAGAGAAGGTATTTCGAGATGACATCATCGCCACGGCAGAGGATAAGTACCAGAAGTACCTCTTCAAGAGGGAACAGGAGCGGGCTTATAATAAGGCCTAGGTGACCACCGGAAGGGCCCTTCGCATTGGGGCTCCGTTGGAGCAGAGGGCCCCCAGACCAAAGCCCGTGGTCCCAGTACCGAATACGGGGGCTCCTGATGCTAGCACTTCGGGTTCTGGTAAGTCTCCTTTAATGATACATTATGTCCCTTCCGTCCGTAAGTATACTAGCCTTAGGCCTATAGGGTTCGATGAACGTCTCCACTGGTTTAGGATGTCGTCCCCTCGGTGGGGGAATCATGCCAAGGAGTATTATTTCTCCCACTTAGGCGATTACTTAGGTCGGTCCCGGATGGGTTTTGGACCTTCAGTGCCCGTTCCCTTGGACTCTTCAGCCTATCTATCTTCTAGCTGGTTCCGTCCCTCGAACAGCTATCTCGGGGATGATGCAGCCAGTGTTAAGATTCGGGACTTTGCTAGGGCTGAATTAGGGAGTCAGGGTAGGACTAGCTTGATTCCCTTTTAGTTAAGTGTATGTTGTTTTCACAGGTGTTCTAACACTTAACCTTTTCTCTTGTTGCAGCCGCCGTATCCATGGACGAAATCTTGGCCACTCTTGCTGGAGCCCATAGTCTTGGTGCTTCCCCTCGTCCTACTTCTTCTTAGTTGGTCACTCCAGGGAGGGCTTCCTCCAGTGCCCCTCCGAGCACTATTGACTTAGTGGACAAGGAGGAGGTACTTCTTGAGGAAGCTGAAGAAGGTGAAGAAGAGCAAGAGATTGCTCTTGTGCGCAAGCGCAAGGGCAAGATGGTAGAAGAGGAGCCTTCTAAACGCCCCCGGAGGGTGGACACTCCGGCCCCGAGTCATGACTCCGGGATCCCCTCCGAGGCGGAGGATTATGCAGTGCCTCTCGGCATTGTGTTGACTCTGATTCCTGGAGACGAGGAGAGGCAGAATCTTCGGATAGCCAAGCACAACTATGCCCTTGATGAATACACCCAGGGGCATGCCGAAGTGGAGGCCTTAAAGAGGGTCCTACGGGAGGAGCAGCAAAACGTCCTCAATGCGGAGGACTTCCGGAATTCGTGGGACTTGAATATGGATCCGCTGACGGACTGGTTTAATCGCTTTCTGGGGCGCACCTTGGCTCCTTTTGCCGCAGAGATGACCAGCGAGTATGTCTCCCACATGACTCAATTCCCGCCCAAACGGTACGCTGCTTGTGCATCCTTGAACTCCGTCTACCAAGTTCAAGACATCAGCAATGCCATGGTCGCGGTAAGCACTTGATTCATTTCTTTCCTCAATATTTCGTCTAAGGCATTTGATCTCACTCTTTTCTCCTTTTTCAGATTTCTGCGGAGACCAGCCGCCTCTCCAGGCCATCGTCAATCATGGCTTCGTCCTGTCCGAATTCGGGGGCATAGACGAGTTCGTGAGGATTCTGCGAGACCTGTCTGCTGGGAGGCAGGCGATCCAAGCGGAGGCTGAGCGAAAGGAGGCCCTTGCTAAGGCGAAGCTCGAGGAGGAGGCCAAACAGAGGGAAGCCCAGGCGGAGGCGATGCTCCGAGAGGAGGTCCTGTGGAGGGATAGGCTGGAGGCGAGGCACCGGGAGGCACTGAGGGCGGAGGGCAAGGCCACTGCCAAGGCCAAGCACGAACTTTGGGAGGCTAAGGAGGCCATAGACGAGATGGTCGTCAAGGTGAGGTCCTTAGAGGAGTTGCACCAGGCGGACTTGCAGTCCAGGGCTAACTTGGCCGTGGAGAGGAAGGAGCTAAAGGACTTCAGAGATCAAGTTTTAAAGAAGGCTAAAAGAGATGAGCTCTTGTCTCCTGTCTCCTGTAGCCGCTGTGTCAAGCGTTTCGACGACGGCGTCTATATGGCCTGGCAGACAAACGACCAAAACATCAAGCTCGACTTCTATCCCAAGCCTGAGGAGGATATTGCTAAATTTCAGGAGAAGAAGAAGAAACTTGATGCCATGCTTGAGGCGAAGTTGGGGCCTCGCCTTCCTCCTCGCGCTGACTAGGCTGCGGAATCCAGCCCAATTTGCCAAAATTATCTCTTCTTCTTTTTTTTTTATTTATAGCTACTTTTCTTTTATTTAAGACAATCTTTAATTAAGTAGCTACTTTATTTTCCAAGGGGAGACAATTATCTATGGCCTGTCCCCGGGCCCTTTGTATTGTATATATTATTATATTATATATTTTTTTTGACCTGCCCTTAGGCCCAGGATTTTTATATATATGATCCTTTTTTATGCATAGTTCTCTTTTGGACCTACCCTTTGGGTCAGGATATTTCTTTTTGACTTTATTTTACCTTTGAGCCTGTTTTACATCTGTCCGTGCGGTATGCCTTAGTACCCCCCTAAGTGACATGAAAACTTTGTTTTTAAGGCAATCAGTTTTATTATAAAATTTAGAGGTTGAATACATTTGGACGGTACAAATTCTTTAAACAAGGCGTAAGTCAATTTATTTGAGCTATTGGTAATATTTCCGGAGGTGGTCAGCGTCCAGGCCCTTAGCACAATGGTTCCATCCATCCTTTTCAGCTTATAAGTTCCGGAGCCGATCTCATCCTTGATTTCATATGGCCCTTCCCAATTTGGCCCAAGTACCCCCACTCCGGGTTCTTGAGTTGATGGGAAGACTCTTCTTAAGACCATATCCTCAATAGAGAATTTTCTGTTTTTAACTTTGGAGTTAAAATATTTGGTCACCTTCTTTTGATAAGCTGCCATTTGTATTTGCGACTCGTCCCGGAGCTCTTCAACCTGATCCCACACTTCCTGTAATAAAGCTTGGTTCGTAGCTGGATCATAAGTCGTTCTCCTGTGGGACGAGAATAACGTTTCTACCGGGACCATTACTTCACAACCGTACGCCATTGAAAAAGGCAAGTGGCCGGTCGTGGTTCTTGGGGTCATCCGGTAGGCCCATAACACTCTTGGCAACTCTTCGGGCCAGTTGTTTTTGTAGGCCAGCAGCTTTTTCTTCAGGGTGACCTTTAGAATTTTGTTGACTGCTTTTGCTTGTCTGTTTGTTTGCGGTCTTGCCACCGCAGAGAAGCTTTTAACGACTCCGTGTCGGTTGCAGAAGTCAGTGAATTCTTCGCAATCAAATTGCTTTCCATTGTCAGAGACTATTTTGTGAGGCAAGCCATATCAACACACTATGTTTTTAATAACAAAGTCTAGTGCTTTTTTAGCAGTTATAGTCTTCATTGGCTCAGCCTCCGTCCATTTGGTGAAGTAGTCTACTGCTACTATTGCATAGTTTACTCCTCCCTTTCCTGTTGGTAGAGACCCAATAAGATCTATCCCCCAGACCGCGAAGGGCCAAGGGCTAGTCATCAGGGTAATCTCATTGGGAGGAGCTCTCGGTATGTTCGCGAACCTTTGGCACGAATCACATTTCTGGACGTAGTCTATGCAATCTTTTTTCATTGTGGGCCAGAAGTACCCTTGTCTCAATATTTTTTTTGAGAGACTTGGTCCTCCTGTATGATCTCCATAGAACCCTTCATGGACCTCTAGCATAATTTGCCTAGCTTCAGGGTCCGATACACACCTTAAATAAGGCATGTTGAGTCCTCTTCGGTAGAGAATTTTATCCATCATTACATAACGGTGAGCCTGATACTAAATCTTTCTGGACAGTGCCCTTTCTTGGGGCAACTCACCTTTCGTTATGTATTCTATGATGGGGACCATCCAGTTGGGCTCTTGCCCAACCGTTGCTATGGCCTCTTTTATTTTGATGCTTGGCTCTGCCAAGCGTTCCACAGGTACTACCCCCAGTTCCTCAATCTCACTGTCTGAAGCTAACTTAGCCAGACAGTCCGCGTGAGTGTTCTTTTCCCTGGGGATTCTTTCTACTTTATAATCCGTGAACTGGTGGAGCAGTTCTCGGACTATCGCAACATACGCGGCCATTCTTTCGCCACACGTCTGATACTCTCCCGACACCTGGTTCACGACCAGTTGGGAGTCGCTGTAGACTTCTACTCTTTTGGCCCCCACAGCCTTTGCTAATCTCAGCCCTGCTATCAAGGCTTCATACTCGGCCTCGTTATTTGAAGCCGAAAAGTCGAACCGTAGGGCTGCCTAGAGTTGAAATCCACTCGGAGATATCATTGCAACCCCGCTCCGGATCCATTTTCGTTGGAGGCTCCGTCCACAAATACTTTCCATGCTGGGACCGATGGTGCCGGTATGTTCGCGGTTGCTTCGGCTTCATTACATTCGGTGATGAAGTCTGCTAGCGGTTGCTCCTTTATGGAAATACGGGGTACATAGTGTAAGTCGAATTGACTTAACTCCATTGCCCATTTGAGGAGCCTTCCGGACGCCTTTGGCTTTTGTAGGACTTGCCGGAGTGGGTGATTGGTCAACACCTTGATTGGGTGAGCTTGGAAGTAGGGTCTCAACTTCCTCGAGGCCATTAGGAGGCAAAAGACCAATTTTTCAATGACGGGGTATCGCGTCTCCGCACCTATCATGCGCTTGCTGACATAGTACACGGGATGCTGAGTTTTCTCCTCTTCCCGGACTAAGGCTGCACTGACCGCGTGCTCAGAGACGGCCGAGTACAGAAACAATTCCTCTCCGAGAACGGGCGTTGACAGGATGGGAGGCTTGGCCATGTGCTCCTTTAGTTTTTTGAATGCCTCCTCGCACTCGTCAGACCATTCAAACTTCTGACACTTCTTCAAGATGTTGAAGAAGGGAATGCACTTATCTGTAGACAGGGAGATAAAACGGCTCAGAGCCGCAACCTTTCCAGTTAGGCTCTGCACGTCTTTGTGTTTCTTCGGGGATGGCATGTTCAGGAGGGCCTGAATTTTTTCTGGATTTGCCTCAATCCCTCTCTGACTGACAATGAAGCCCAAAAACTTCCCTGACTTAACCCCAAAAGTGTATTTCTTTGGGTTGAGCTTCATTCCGTATCTCCGGACCACTTCAAAACATTCATCTAAGTCGTCTGCGTGGCTATTGCATGCCTTTGACTTGACCATCATATCGTCCACTTAGACCTCCATGTTTCGCCCCAGGAGGCCTTTGAACATCCGGTTAACCATTCTTTGATAAGTTGCGCCAGCGTTTTTCAGTCCGAAAGGCATGACTAGGTAGCAGTATACCCCTTTATCGAACCCGAAGCTAGTGCACTCTTGATCTGCTATGTGCATTTTTATTTGGTTATAACCGGCGTATGCGTCCATGAAGGACAATAGTTTGAATCCGGAGGTGGCGTCTACCATCTAGTCGATCCTGGGCAGAGGGAAACAGTCTTTTGGGCAAGCTTTGTTTAGATCAGTGAAGTCTATACAAACTCGCCAGTTCCCATTAGGCTTCGGAACCAGGACCGGATTAGATAGCCATTCCGGGTAGTATACATCCCGAATCATGTCGCTCGTTGATAGTTTGTCCACCTCTTCCTCTAAAGCTTTGGCCTTCACTGAGTCGAGGGGGCGTCGTTTTTGCTAGACTGGCGGCATGTCCGGGTTGACATTGAGGACATGGGTGATGACATGGGGACTTATGCCAGTCATGTCTTCTTGGAACCATGCGAAAATGTCAATGGCACCCTTCAGTGTCTTTATTATGTTATCTTTTTCCTCCGGGTCTAGGCTCTTTCCTAGCCGGAGTACTTTGGTGGGGTCGAGGTCGCACACTGATACTTCCTCGACGTCCTCCATTGGTTCTACAATTTTTTCAGATCCCACACGGGGATCCAACTCGTCTTCTTCAGCCATTTCTGGCTCAGTAGTTTCTCGAACCATCAGCACGGGTAGGCGGGCAGCAACGTTATAGCATTGCCTCGCCTCCCCTTGATTTCCCCTCACAGTCCCTATCCCAGCTTCCTGGGTTGGGAATTTCAGGCACAAGTGCCGTATTGACGTGACTGCGCCGAAGTCTACCAAGGTTAGTCGGCCGAGGATTGCGTTATAGGCTGTCGGGCAGTCCACCACCACGAACGTGCAGTACTTGAAAGTGCTCTGGGGTGTGTCTGGGCACAAGGTGACTGGAAGCCTCACTTTTCCCATCGGGATAAGTGTTGTTCCATTAAACCCCGTGAGTTGGGAACCACTCGGTGAGAGGTCTCGGTCCGTCAGGCCTATTGCAGTAAAGGCCTCTTTGAACAACAAATTCACGGAACTCCCGTTGTCGATCAAGACTCTGGCCACCACCTTATTGGCAATGGGGGTCTCTATGACCAACGGGTCATGGTGAGGAAAATGCATTGTCTTAGCGTCTTCCTCCGTGAATGTAATGGGTTGATCCATCAACCGGGGCCTTTGAGCTGGGAGTTGAGTAACTTCCCAAACCTCATCGTGTTTCACGGCCCCTGCGTACCGCTTCAGCTCCTTGCAGGTGGTCCCTCCAATGTGGGGTCCTCCCGAGATTATAGCCACTCTCCCGTTAGGTCTAGGTGGCAGGCTGGGAATATGCTGAGCATCTCCAAGGCGAGCAACTGGAGCCAATAACCTTGCTGCACCCCCTGGTGCTACTTGTGGCAAAGTTCCAGCCGCCTGACCCGGGTTGAGGTGAGGCAACCGATTCTTGATCCACTCGTAGAGGTGTCCAAATCGGATTAAGTTTTTGATCTCGTCTCTGAGATTTTTGCATTCATTGGTGTTGTGCCCAATGTCGTTATGGTACTCGCATCTCTTGTTGGGATCCCTCTGGGAGCTGTCTTTGTACAAAGGGGGTGGTCTCCGATAGTGCGTATTTTGCCTAGTAGCAAAGTACACACGTTCTTGGGAGTCTGCTAACTCCATGTACTGGGTATATTGAGGAGTATACCCCATTTTCTATCATTTTTCCTCCGTCCGAGTGCTGCCTTTGGAGGACCTTTTACTCCTCGAGCCCTGGGAAGGACTGGCCAGGCTGGCTGTCGGAGCGGAGTGCGAGGGGGCTTGTCCATTTATCCCCGAGGGATTTCCAAAATGGGATGATGCAGGGGCCATGGCCTGGCCTTGGCTATATCCGAGAGTGGCAGAGAACTGTATGCCGCTCATCGGTGGAGATGCTGCTGGCACAGTGCCCGAGCGTTGGGCTCCAGGCACATATCCCGCTATCACAGTGGGATAATATCCTCCATAGGCCACTATTTGGGCCTCTTCGAGGTTAATGTATTTTTGGACTCTCTTCTGGAAGTCCTGAAGGTTTGCAGCTCCTTCTTGTTGTAGTTCGTTCCAGAATGGAGTCACTGTACGGATGCCTGCTTGGAGGAGGGCAAGCTGTTGTCCGTAATCTACTTTCTTAGTTTTTGAGGCTTCTTCCCAGAACCTCTTTATGTAATTCTTTAGTGTCTCCGTAGGCAGCTGCTTGATGTTAGTCAAGGCGCTGACCTCTAGATTGACTTTTCTTGCGGCAACAAACTGTCTCCGGAAGTTGGTCTGTAACTTATTCCAGCAGCCCACGGATCCTGGCTCCAATTTCTTGAACCACTACTCCGCGGACCCGCTTAGAGTAACCGGGAAGCACAGACACTTAGCGTCATTGCTGACTCTCATGACCGTCATGATCCGGTTGAACCGTGACAGGTGATCACTTAGATCAGAGTTCCCGGTATAAGCTGCCATTTCAGGCATCTTAAAGTTGTGGGGGAGCTCCGCTTCCAGGATGTGTTTGGCACATGGCTCCCGGTCCTCACAGTCTGAGTCTGAGTCGTCGCCTTTCTGTCTCCGGGAGACTCAGGCGATGTCTTTTCGAAGTATGGCGAGTTCTGCCATGATTTTTTCGTTTAACGTTCTCGTGGAGACCGCGGGTCCGTATTTCTTTTGGTCAAGGTGATCCCGGAGGTGACCTTGGTTTCCGTTGATTTGGTTCCTTAGATCAATGGGAGGACATTTCTGTCCCCTTCTTCCTCTCCCCCCGGGCTCTTGGTGCATGGAAACGCTTTTTCGGTCCTCTCGATCCTAAGGGCCAAGACTCCCTCTTTAGAGTTTGCCCCTCTGCGGACCTTTCCCTTTCGGGAAATCTGAGCGGACCTTTCACGGATCCTGCACCTTTTTTTTTTCCCGGGGGTAGAAGTAGGGTTTTTCTTTTGGTTCCCTTCAGTGGGATACCTTATAGGGCTTGGTTCCCTAGATTTTAGCTTTTGGGTACTTGGCGAGGATTCCTCTAGTTCCTTTCCAAGTCTAGTAGGGATGGCTTTAGGATGCACGTGGATTCCTGCTGCCTCCATGGATTTTTGCATAACCAACATCACCTCTTGCATCTTTTGGTTTTGTGCTTTTTGGGCTGCGATATCAGCTTCATGATCGACAGCCTTTTGCCTTAAGAGTACCAATTCTGAGTAGCTACCTTCATCTTAGGCGTACTCATCGAGGTTTCCCTCGTAGTCGTCATTAGGAATTTCTTCTTCTTCCTCGGAACCCTCAGTTGCTCTTGAGGCCACGTCTTCCTCATTTCGGTCTTGAGCATCTTGAAGAGGGCGAGGTTGACGTGTGCTTCGAGTCTCCACCATTGTTGTATTGTTGTAATGCAGTGTGTGTTTACAGACGCTTTCTTCAGCTCTCAATGAAAGCACCAAAATGTTGACCGAGGTTTTCGGCAACCAATAAAATAATAATAGTTTAGAGAGCTATAAGAAATTAAGAAGGAGATTTTTTACGTGGTTGGGGCGTTAATGAGCCTTAGTCCACGAGTCTGTGTATTTATGATAGTATTTAATACAGAGAATGTTCTTGGTGAGTTTTTACTCTTCTAGCACTTATGCAACCCAGAATTCTCGACCCCTCTTTAATGAGCTTTGGGGGGTATTTATAGTGTTTTTGTGGAGTGATCCCTAGAATTAAGGTACATGCATTTCTGTAACTATCAGTAAAGTTGTACATTCCCAATGAATATATCATGGGTTATGCATGGTCTAATCCCTAGGTGCTGTAGGGATTTTTATGAGGGCGGTCCTTAATCCCTCTTGACTGATGTGATTCTTCACAGAGTAGCCGTCACTAGACTTTATTGGTCATAGCCTAGTAGGTATAGGTTGGGGGTTGTGCCGTCAGACTTTATTGGGTGTGGCAGTTCCAATACGCCTCCTCCCATGCGGCATTAAATGCAAGATGACTGCTCAGAGGAAGCCTGAAACCACCCGGAGATGCTTTGATGCCATCTTCCTCTCCAGGAGCATATGAGACCTTGCATGCCTTCGCTGGGAGGCATATCCAAAATAATGCTTCTCTTTATAAAGACTTAGCTATTTAATTTAAACGCTAAACCCTTTCCATCCACGTGTCACTGTCCGGTTGGTCCAAGTATATTGGGCAAAATCAGGGGCAACAAAAATAAATAGATTAAAATAAATATTAGAAGAAAATACATTTTAAATAATGAGCTTTATTATTATTATTAGGGTATTCGATCTCCATTGTTGGTTTTACATAGTTATTGTTTTAGTGAGTAATCCTCCCTAATGGAGGAACGTTCATTAGCAATTTAACGCCGTAGAATCTCGAAAGATAAGTACTTTTTATTAGTGTTTATTTTAGTATGGATCACCCTAATGGTGGCGACTTTAATAGGGCTTAGAAAAGTATGAAACAATGGTGGAAGCTCATAAGATAGAATAGCCTTGACTCTCGCCTAAACGGGACAACGCTGGATTCTTGTCTTGATCGAATAAAAGGTTGCTAGAATGTTTATCATTTTAGATGAGCTGACAACTCTATTCAATGGATGGTAGCTTTGACTCTCCCTAAACGGGACACTAATATCAGTTTGTTGAAAACCTTGGAAATTATTTAGGATTGTATGTTTTAGTATTTTCGCTTGTCATTCCTACTTGCTATGTGCTAATAATTTCTGAATGAGATTTTGTGTTTGAACCTTACTTGATTTCTATTTATTGTTATTTGTAGTATCCAATATGACAATAACCAATCCCATGTTGTCACTGTTGACTGATAATATGCTGAATGGATCTAACTTTCCCAAATGGAGAGAGAACATTAACATTGCTCTCATTGGTGAAAATACCCTGTTTATTCTTAGACAAAAATCACGGTACCTTGTCGTAGTGGGAGGTTTTCAAAGAACTCACCTTGTTATGACTTGGAAGACACTTGTGATTAAAATCCATTGCTTGTTTAAACAAGTAATGGATTATCAGAATAAGAAACTAGGAAGACAACCAAGAGAACTATGGTTAAAACCATTCATATGGAACAACCAAAAGTTTTCTATTACAAGGACAACAAAGGAAATTTTAAAAATAAGTCTATTCAATGGACTTAACAAAACTTCCTATTCCTAGTATTATAGGTTTGAGATTATCTAAACCTATGGCTTGTGGTATTCCTGGTAATTTACTTACTCTAGTGCAAGCAACTTACTTTTAGTAAGATGCGGAAGCATTTCTTTTCTAATGGAAATCTATAGAAGCTTCTCGACTTCTAGACATAGATTTTATTTATCAAAGGAAAAGTTTCAACAATTCCAGAAAAGATAGAAACCAATGAAAGAATTCCTTAGGATCATCAGTAAGAGGTCTCAGATATGCTTTTGTATGCCTTAGACCAGACACCTGCTGATGAGTGTAAGTAATGAGTAAGTCCAATTGCTTCAACTCGAATGCTATCTTAGCGAGTTGAATCGGATGGTTGGACAAAAGGGTGGAGTTAGTCCAAGATGAAGATGAAGCTCGAATTTTATTTTGAATTAATTGTTTTAGTTTCAAAACAATTTGGATTTCAATTATTAGTTTGGGATTTTATTCCCTATTTTTCATATTGTTGCAGACAATTCCTTTAATTTTGGTAATTTTATAATAAAGTTTTCTATTTTGGAAATAAATTACATTTATGAATTGAGCTTCATTTACTTTATCTTGTGTATGCCAATACAAATTATAATTATATGTTTTAATGATTGTATGTGTATGTGTTTTTATTATTGATACAAATTCTATAGTATTTTCAACTCTTCAAAGAGTTAATACTACATAAACACTTAAAATTTCATTTCTATGTTTATGAATAATTGTTAATTCTAAAAACAATTATTAAGAATTTGTTTAATAGAAAGATCTTTTGATCTGATAGGGGTGGAAAAAGTTAAGAATAATATGTAGTTCAACGATTTTTTATATCTATTGAACTCTGGATTATATTCATAACTCCACATGATCTCTATAGCACTTAGAGATGGACCATGATCTCTATATCCCTTAGGGGTGGATCATAATCTCTATATACTTAGGGGTGGACTACACTATTGAAATATGTAGTTCATTTTGAACTCTGGACTATATTCAATACACCACAGTACTCTTTGTCACACATATTTTAAACATGGAAGTAATATAATAAATTAGGAATTATCATAATAAACTCTTGATCTTGATTTATGTTCCAGTTTATATTTACTGTTGTAAAAGAAATTGATACCAATAAAGTTCTTTGACAATGTATCACACTACCTTAATTGAGTGGGAGAATTTTAAAATTCTTTACCCATCATCATTTGGTTGACACTTGTGATAGGAACTTAAGAACACTACTGAGAAAGTAAATCTAACCATTCATATGGATAGAAATAACTTATCAGAATTATAAGAATAAGATAGTAGAATTCTTGCATAGTCTATTCGAATGACTTGGACAAAGATTCCTAATCCTCATAAAATTTTATGGTATCTTAATTTGATTACTTAATCTCTAGCAAGTATTTTTCACTTTATTTAAATACTAGATTTCTATGCTGATGACTTAGTCTAGAAGGAACTTACTGTTGGATATATTTTACCAGGATCTAGATTTACTAACAAGTATGTTTCATTAACATCCTAATATGAATTCTAAAATAACGAAATAAACACATATAAAGTTTAGTAAACCTTACATTGGGTGCAGCGGAATATAATGACTCCTTCCGTTCAGATCTCTAGCCCTTGATTCCTTTCTATAGCAGAGCATCACCAAGATCTGAACCTAGATCTCTTTCTCTCCTTCCTTTGATGCTGAATCTCCTTCTTGTTGGTTGATTTTCCACAGTCTTACACACTATGATTGAGATACTACTTGATGTGTGTGGGCACTCACTCATTCACTCAAGGATTTCGAAATTTAGAGAAGAAAAGAAGAGAGAGAAGATAGCGGCTAGAAATTTTCTGTGAAGGAATGAGATGTATCATCTTTTCCTGAAGCCATCACTACCTATTTATAGGTAACCACCTAGGTTTAAGTTAGAATTATTTGGCATTAAAATAATAAAAAAATAAATGATAAAACCCTATAAGTGTGGCCGGCCATGGGCTTTGGATAATGGGCCTCACTTATGCAATTTTGCTGTTTATCATTCCTGCATCTTATTTTCCCAAAAACACAAATTTTCAAATTCAACCATTTAAATGCCAATTCTAATTATTTAATAACTAAAATTAATTATTAAATAATATTGTCATTTAATATATTTATTAATTAGACATATAAAGTCTCTTAATTAATAAATAAACCTAGAATCTCTTTTCTTTACGATTTCGCCCTTGCTTAGTGAAAATTCATAAACTAGACATAGTCTAACTTTAGAATTATAATTGATTAATCAAAATCAATTAACTGAGTCTTACAAGCAGTATGGTCTCAACTAGTATGGGGACCATGGGTCTATATATCCGAGCTTCCAATAAGCAGATAAAAAATTTATATCTTAAATTCACTGACTTATTAATTCTTCGTTGAATCCACGCATAGAACTTAGAATTGCACTCTTAATATATAGAACGCCCTATATGTTCCACGATATAGATACGTCATTAGTTATCCATTATTATAATCCTAATTTGATCAATGATCCTCTAATAGATGATCTACATTGAATAGGCACTAAATTACCGTTACACCTTCAATGTATTTTATCCTTAAAACACTTAGCTCCGTATAAATGATATTTCAGCGAAGTGAAATAAGATCTCCACCATTTATCTCTGTTTAGCCAAGCTCGAAGGATATCATCGTTTCACTTCTAAATCCCTATAGAAGTTATAGATTCCATATTTATGTTAGCGCTCCCACTCAATTATACTATCATGTTCCCAAAATGTACGTATCACCCTGACCCAAAAGTAGGCTTAACTAACAAATCAAAGAACATGTATAATACTCTTGAGATCAAACTTAAACATATCAGGATTAAGACCATTTGATCTAGGATCAACAGGTGATATTGAGTTGAATAGATATTACGGTAAATTTTAATATATCTAATCAAAGTTCAATATCGGTCCCTTCTGATGTAGACTCCATACATCCGATGCTGGTAAACTTTGCCAATGTCCTGGAAAGGACATAACACTTATCCAAGGTGTAAGAATACCTATCGCTGATTATCATGTCATTATAAATCCAGTGAACTGACAAATCAGGAAATAAACTTTCGAACATATAATTAAGATTATATTCCACTGTGTTGACAACACTATAATCATTAACAAATTTATATGTTCTGGACTTAAATAGAATTCATACATTATACATATAATCATGAAATAAATCATGTGACCCATGCAACATAAAATTTTATTTCTGATCTTTATTAATAAGTAAATCTGATTATATTGAAATGGGTTTTATTTAGGGCACAAAACCCAACACTTACAGGTTCAGACTAAGATAATATGTCACAAATAGATATCCCTCAAAACAATAGTAAGAGGTTAAATGTATAATTTAACCAGACATCTACTTTTGAGTGGGAGCTATCTGAGATGTAATCAAACAAGGAACATTAAGGGACAGTCAAGAGAGATTTATGAATGTGACCTATGTGTTAAATAATAAGGATGTATATATTAGTAGTCCTTATATCTACACCAACTCATAAAGAATTCGAGATGGTGGTTACTCTGGGGGTGGAGGAGTTATTCTAGAAGAGTGTAAAAACCAATCTACAATAATTCAAGCTCCATCAGTGAAGATATATAACTTTGTAAATTCGAAATTACCAGAAAGTTATTCAACTGAAGAAAATTCTACACTATATTGACAATAGATTGATTGAAATGCACAACTTGTTTTATGTTGGTGCAAGTGGGACTTTGTTGGAATTTTATGCCCTAAATAAAATCCATTACAATCTAATCTGATTTGTTATCAATAAGAGATAAGAAATCATTTATGTTTACATGTTGTTTTCATGTTTATGGTTTAATATATATATATACAAAATCTGCTAAGTCCTGAACATATAGTCATTCACAATTACAGTGATGTCAACACAGTGGAGTGGAATGTGATTGTGATTATATGATTCGAAAGACAAAGTCACTGTTTCATCAGTGCATTGGATTTACACTGATGTGATAATCAGCAATGAAGTGTACTTACACTTTGCATAAGTGTTATGTTCTTTCCAGAACATTGGCAAAGTATACTAGCTTCGAATGTATGGAGTATACATTGGGCTGGACCGATATTGATCTTGGTTAAGATATTATAATACTTACCGTTGTATATTTCCAATTCAATATCACTAGTTGATCTTAGATCAAAAGATCTTAATCCTGATATGCTTAGGCTCAATCTCAGGAGTGTTATTCATGTTCTTTGATTTGTTAGTTAAGCCTACTTTTGGGTCAGGGTGATACGTACATTTTGGGAACATGATAGTATGATTGAGTGGGAGCGCTAAACATAAATATGGAATCTATAGCTTCTATAGGTGTTTAGAAGTTAAGTGATGATTTCCTTCGAGCTTAGCTAAATAGATGTAAATGGAAGAGCTCTTGTTTCAGTGATTATATATTAGTTCACTAAAACATCATTTACAGGTAGCTAAGTGTTTTAAGGATCAAAATACATTGAGGGGTGAAACGGTAAATTTATCCCTACTCGGTGTAAATCATCTATATAGAGGATCTTTGATCATTGAGATTATAACGATGGTTAAATGTGATAGTGTATCTATATGGTGGAACATATAGAGCGTTCTATATGACTGAGAGTGCAATTCCAAGTTCTAAGAGTGGATGCAACAAGGAATTAATAAGTTAGAGAATTTACTTGGTAAATTCTGGTTCAGCTTATTGGAAGCTCAGTAATATAGACCCATAGTTCCTATTCTAGTTGAGACCATACTGCTTGTAAGACTCAGATAATTGATTTTAATTAATCACTTATAATTCTAAAATTAGACTACGTCTAGTTTATGAATTTTCACTAAGCAAGTGCAAAATTGTGAAGAAAAGAGATTCTAAGTTTTATTTATTAATTTGAAGACTTTATTATGTCTAATTAATAATTATATTAAATGAAAATATTATTTAATAATTTATTTTAGTTATTAAATAATTAGTTTTGGCTTTTAAATGGTTAGAATTGGAAAATTGGCGTTTTTGAGAAAATAGAAATGAAAATTGTCAAAATTGCAAAATACCAAGTGGGGGCCATTAACACTATGGTCGGCCACTTGAGAGGTTTTTTCCAATTATTATTTTTCATTATTTTAATGCCAAGTAATTACTAACCTAAACCTAGTGGTTACCTATAAATAGATAGTGATGGCTCACACATAATAAGAGATTGAAAAAAAAAACAAAAATTTTTGCCTTCAGAAAATTTGAGCCATTCACTATCCTTCTATAGCCGACCTCTCTCTCTCTCTCTCTCTCTCTCTCTCTCTCTCTCTCTCTCTCTCTCTCTCTCTCTCTCTCTCTCTCTCTCTCTCTCTCTCTCTCTCTCTCGTTTCTTCTTCAATTTTTGAAAACCTTAAGTGATAGAGTAGTGCCCACACACATCAAGTGGTATCTCAATCATAGTCTGGAAGATCGTGAAGAATCCAAACTAAAGAGAAGGACATTCGGAGTCAGATCTTAGTGATACTCTGCGACAGAAAGGATACAAGGGTTAAAGATCTGAGTGGAAGGAGACATATTATTCTGCTGCACCCAATGTAAGATTTCCTAAACTTTATATGTGTTTATTTCATTGTTTTAGAAATTCATATTAGGATGTTAATGAAACATACTTGTTAGTAAATCTAGATCCTAGTAAAACATATTTCCAACAACAATCCCTACCTACACCATGAGTTGCTTCCGTCTACCAGCCTATTTTTGCAAAAAAAAATTGAGTCCATAATGGCCAATTTTTGGTGGGGTTTGACTGAAAATGGATCGAAAATAAATTGGCGTTCTTGGAACCTTCTTTGTAAATCCAAATCGGATGGTGGCATGGGATTTCAGTTTTTTGTCCACTTCAATCAAGCATTATTAGCTAAACAAGCTTGGCGAATCCTAAAGAAGCCCGACTCTCTTCTCAGTAGAGTTCTTAAGAATAGATACTTTCCGAATAATACTTTTCTTGAAGCCACTTTGGGTCACTCCCCTTCTTTAACTTGGCAAGAAATACATTGGGGAGGAGAGCTTCTTTTAAAAGGCCTACGCTGGAAAATTGGCGATGGAAGAACAGTAAAATCAGGTTTTGACCTGTGGATACCAGGCCACAATATTTTCTTCCCTTTTCACTACACATGACCATCTAATGGTGTTGTTACAAACTTGATTACGGACGAAAGGCAATGGAATGTGCCTGTTCTACTACAATTTTTTACTCCCTTGGATGTGGATAGAATTTTGACAATACCTCTAAGTTTTTTCAACAGCAGCGACACTGTTATATGGCATAAGAACAACTCAAGATACTACACAGTCAAAACCAGGTACCACTTAGCAGTAGCCTTAGACAAAATTGATCAAAGTTCAAGTTCCAACACTGCTTCATCTTGGTGAAAATTTTTTTGGGCTCTGCAACTACCCCTAAAGTGAAAATTTTTGCTTGGCGGGCAATCCATGATGCACTTCCGGTTGCTACATCCTTGGTGAAAAGGAAAATAATAATAGAGTCTACTTGCTCTATTTGTAAGCAAGTCCGGGAATCGGTTGGACATGCCTTTTTTAACTACAAATATGCCTGAGCAGTTTGGCAAAACTCGGATATGGTTTTGTATTGGCATCTATCATCTTCAATGCATAAAGGTGATTATTTATTTCATCTGTCCTCAATCTACTCCAAAGCTGAAATGGAACAAATCTTTTACACACTTTGGGAAATATGGAATGAACGGAACCGTGTTGCCCATGGACAACAAGCAAAACCAGCAAAAGATCTCACCTCCTATGCTATAACATATTTAACAAGTTTCATATTAGCTCAACAAAAGTACCATAATGCTGCAACTGCATCTGTAACGAGACAGTAGCCACAACAATCACTTTCTGCACCTACTACTCAATCGTGGAGGCCTCCTGCTACAGATCATTTCAAAATGAACATGGATGCTGTTGTTGATGTCTCACGGAATGTTGTTGGCGTGGGTGTCATCCTAAGAGACTCTAACGGCAAAGTTGTTGCTGCACTCTCCAAGCAGCTAATTGGCAATTATAGCTCACATGAAATGGAGGCCAAAACTCTTTTCCATAGTTTAAATTGGGCCATTCAACAACAACTGCCAACATTATAGGTCGAAATTGATGCTCTTATGGTCGCCTCTGCTCTACGAGCTCCCTTCAATTCAATTTCACCTTTTAATGATTTGCTTGTTGACATCTCTTATCTTTTATCCTTTCTCCTTAATGTAACTGTCTCACATGTCAAACATACTGCCAATATGGCTACTCACGGTTTGGCAAAGTTTGCGTTAGGGGTGGATGAGACTTGTTACTGGTTCGAGGATATTCCTCCACCTATTTACTATGTTATTGTAAATGAATTCTATGTTTAATTTATGATAACAAGTATTTTCACTCAAAAAAAAGGTAGTGTATTTAGTGTTATCAAATATTTGTTAAGGGTTAAATTTGCATTATTTTTTAAAACACTATGAGAGTATTTTTTTGCTAATAAACTGTAATTTTAGTATTATATCACTTATTTACATCTCCATTGAAATTACTCTTGGTGCGTTTGGAAAGCCATATGTAATTAGATTTGTGTGTAATTGGAGGTAATTACACAATTGGGCATGTTTGTGTGACCATGTAATTACACTATAACTGTGTAATTGGAAATAATTGAGGGGTTCCAGTTACACTCTCCAATTCTCATGGCCCCCTATGAGAATTGAATGTAATTACACAGTGTAATTACTAAAAACTTTCCATATTAAACATTAGCTACTAAAAAATGTTAGTTTCCTACGTAATTACTAACTATTTTGCTAAACAAAATATTAGGAATTCATATGTAATTACCACCTCATATCCAAACACACCTTGCATTTTAAAATATAATTACTTTCAAACGCATCCTGATGTTAAAATGAATGTCACAACCATTAGTTAAGAACTAATAACAAATTAAAGGTTAACATGCAATTTTATTTCACAAAATAATGCCAAAATTTGGTCAAACTCATTTATAATGCCATGCCTATTCGCCAAATTCTGAAAACGGAATTACCGAACTGTGTAGGTTTGATTTTTTTTTTTTTTTTTGAAAGAGTGTAGGGTTTGATTTGGTTTTTCCTTTTCGTTTCAAATAGTGTTTTTGAAATAATATATAATTACGAAAGTATTATGGCTTTCGATAAGAACCGCTCAAACCTCATCTAATTAAATACTCTTATTATTTATGTCAAAAAAAAAAAAAAAATATTATTATTATTTTATTATTTATTTATAATTCTATGAATAATGTTCGTAATCACTAAACTTTCAAACGAACGCTAAAGATTAAAATAAATACAATATTTGAAATAATTGCCTTAATCAAATGAATTTACATGCACTCCAAGCACAAACGAAAACATAATTGTTAACAAAAAAAGTCACAGTACCCAATTTTTTTTCTTTTTACATAAGTCACAGTACCCAATTTGGGCAAACTAATATGCGCAAAATTATGCTTTTGGTTAAAACATTATTGTAGGACAATAACCAATAAAATCCTTATGAAGCATATTAATGGTAAGTAATTAGTTAGAGCATTTGGAATAGAAATACAAATGACTGATAGAAATGTAAAATATAGTTTATTTTGTTAAAATTTTATTCTAATAATATGTCAAATTATAATCTAAATATGTTACTGTTGCCCCTGATTTTGCCCAATATACGTGGACCAACCAAACAAGGACACGTAGATCAAGCAATGTACAATTCAAAAATATTTGCTTAGTCTTTATGCCGTAAGGTGGCTTCCAGGACGTAGCTCCCGGAGAAGGCATATGGAACCCCATATGCTCCCGGAAGCTCGAAGTAACGTTAAGGCATCTCCGCGAAGTGTCAGGTTTCTCTTGAGCAATCAAGTCGCATTTAATGCCGCATGGGAGGAAGCGTGTTGGGACTGCTACACGCAATAAAGTCTGACGACACAACCTTTAACCAGCAGCTACAAAGTAATGATCATTTAAGTCTAGCGACGGCTACACCGTGAAGAGTCACATCAGTCAAAAGACAATAAGGACATTCCACATAAAAGCCCTACAGCGCTTAGGGATTTGACCGTGCATTACTCATGGTATATTCATTGGGAATGCCCAACTTTATGGATACTTACAAATACATTTGTAAGGATAATTCTGGGGATCACCCCACCAAAAACACTATAAATACTCCCAAAGTTCATTAAATGGGATCGAGAATCTTAGGCTGCATAAGAGCAAGTAGAGTAAATACTCACCAAAAATATTCTCTGTATTTAGAAGAGTGAAACATTCACCAAATACATTCTCTGTATTAAATACATCCATAAATAATAAAGACTCGTGGACTAAAGCTCATTAACGCCCCAACCACGTAAAAATCCTTCTCTAATTTTCTTAGAGCTCTATAACTTTATAATATTTTATTAGTTGTCGAAAACTTCAGTCAACAGTTACATAATAAAAAATAATTTAAATGTAGCATGATATAAAATTACCACAATAAATACTATATTTTTATATTTACTATTATACTGTTTTAATAATTTATTATTAATTTTAATTAACAAATTTTTTATATTAAATAATTTATATTATTATTATTAAATTTCGTATTAAAATTTATAATTATATATTAGCACACAGTACAATAACAAAAATTAATGTAAAAAAAAAACTATTACGTAAATCATAGGAAGATAAAATGGGAAAAGGTTAAGCTAAATTTAAAAAAAAAAAAAAGTGAGGATGGGACAGTGGAATAGGTACTAAAATGGTTAATATAGGTGGGTCTAAGACGGTGGAGTCGGTTTTGGCAGTTCAAGAGAGGATGGGGGAGCGTGAGCGCCACGTGGAGGTGGAGAGTAAGCCGTCAAGGATTGGCACTCAAGTGTGAGGTGGGCCTGGGTTTTCATTTTTCGGTTTTTACAGGCTGTACTGACAGAATTGGAGTGCCGTTCGTCCCCCGATTCTGCTACTCTATTTTGTCGTTTAGTGGACCAGCTCAGCACTTCCGTGCGTCCTTTTCCCACTACGCAAAAACAAATAAATATCCTTTTCCTTCTTCCCCTTTCAAATGCTATCCAGCCTGGCTTTTGGTCAAAGTCCTCCGCTCCCATCCACTCATCCAATGTATTTCTATTTTCCCTCCATCTCAACCGTACAATAAGTTATATAAGTTATAACCTCCCCCATCCAATTTCCTAACAAATACCACGTTTGGTTTGAAATTTCAAACCTTACCCAAATCGATTTTAACTTCTAAAACGGCTTTTCTTAACCATTAAAATATTTGCTATAATAAAGTTCGTTAAAGTTTCACTCAAAAAGCAATTTCCACCGGAAACAATAGAATAACATTTAAATGTTTGTTTGGAGTATTAGCTCAATTAATGATCATCGTTGATATTTATATTTTTTAATAATCCAATCATTAACCTGTGATGAAGTTTAGTACGTTGGATCGTCCAGGGTAGGCCCAATGGATATCACTATGCGTACAGTTGGAACAGTAGGCAAAGCTTTTTTATTTGTATGTTTATTAATAAGTTGAATTAATTAATTTATATGTTGAGGTATTATTATACGTGTATGTTATAAAAAGGAGTGTTAAGCAAAAGAAACGCGTGTCAGTTTGACAGCTGTATGCTAGTAGTAACTGCCCCCTTTGCCTGGAAGAATCCTTTCACTCGTAACGTAACGGCTATGACCGGTCAGTGCCACCGGCTCAATCAGTCATCTTTAAATCGTCTCTTCTCTTTCTCCATATATATACCTTCCCACTCCTGTAACATTTCTTTCCCCTCAGACCAAGGTGAGGCTCCGCCTCCACCACCTTCTAAAACATCTTTTCTATTCTCATTATATTTATTATTATATATATAAAAAAAAAATTGTAAAAATATATATCTGTAATAATCTATAAATCAACAAAATTTTATATATCGTTTGCTATATTTGATATTATATATACCTGGAAACTTCTGATTAGGATTGTTATAATGTCTTCGACAAAGAAAGATATGGATAGGATCAAAGGTCCATGGAGCCCCGAAGAGGATGAGGCCTTGCGGAGGCTTGTCCAGAACTATGGCCCGAGGAACTGGTCTCTCATTAGTAAATCGATCCCTGGTCGGTCCGGAAAGTCTTGCCGTTTGAGGTGGTGTAATCAGCTTTCTCCTGAGGTTGAGCACCGACCCTTTACTCCGGACGAGGATGAGACGATCGTTAGGGCTCATGCGAGGTTCGGGAACAAGTGGGCAACCATAGCCCGCCTCCTCAATGGCAGGACTGATAACGCTATTAAGAACCATTGGAATTCAACACTGAAAAGAAAATGCTCTTCTATGTTTGACGATTCCAATGGTGATGCCCAGGATCAGCAGCCTCTCAAGAGATCAGCCAGTGTCGGTGCGGGTACAGTCGTTACGGGTGGGTTTCTTAACCCCGGTAGTCCATCCGGATCTGACTTGAGCGATTCGAGTTTACCTGGAATGCCTTTAACACAAGTTTTCACACCCCTCCCTTTATCAGGACCCATTGCTCCGTTGAGTCATCATCATCATCATCAGATTGATACTTCATCTTCAGCTACCGATCCACCTACTTCTCTCAGCCTCTCGCTGCCATCTTCCGATTCATCCGAAGTATCGAATCGCGGGTCTGGGTCCGCGTTCGGATCGGTTCCGACATCTGCGAGTCCGACCCAGACTGTACCACCAGCTCTACATCTACAACCATTAGTTCCAGCCTTATTGTTGCAGCGAGAACCAGCTCAAGTGCCCAGTCAGAGCAATCAGTTTGAGAAACCTTTCTTCAGTGCAGAGTTTCTGGGGGTGATGCAAGAAATGATAAGAAAGGAGGTGAGGACGTACATGTCTGGGATTGAGCAAAATGGTCTGTTTTTCCACACTGAAGCTATTGGAAACGCCGTCGTTAAGCGTATGGGACTTGGCAAGATCGAGTAGAAGAGTACTGTCCATCCCTCATGAAATTCTAGTTTAACTTTCATAGTTAAACTGGGAGGACAGTTGCAGAGGAGTACGAGAGCTAGACTGATGCACAACCCGGTCTTTTTTTATTAAAATTTTCCGTTTCCTTTTTTCTTTTTTAATATATATATATATATACCATGAAAATAATTTTGGTAGTGTACAGCAGGACAATTGGGGGTTTAAGTCTATTTAGGTTTTCTTTATGATAGAGAAGAAGAGGGACATTGGCTGTGGATTATGGATATTGAGATTGAGGAACAATTTCCTTTCAAATGTTGAGAACCCAGAAATATGAAAAAAAAAAAAAATCATGAAAATCTCAAATGCTTTACTTCTAGAGTTTCTTGTTAAAAGAAAAACATTTAAAATGAAACATTATTTCAATAAATAGAAAATAACAATTTGGTCTCTAACTTCTATTAAAAAAATAAAAGAAAAATGAATAAAACAAATGAAATCATCAAAAATATTTTGAATTAAGTTGGTTGAGAGTTGAGACTGACGGACAGAAAGGCTGTAACCGTTTTTGTTTGGTTGCTAATTGGAGGTGGCCTTAGAATTAAGGCCGTTGAATTTATGGCATGTGACACACGAAGTTGCACCTGTCAATTTCATTAGCTATTAACTATTATTATTCACCTTCAATTCTACCACTATGCTCCAAATTATCGAGTCTTTTCGATCTTTGATTTTTTTTTGTTCTAACGTGACATTTTTAAGCAAACCTGTTAGGCTTATTCGAAGATATCTATATAAATTGGTTGGTTATTGCTGCATTTATTCGAAACTATAAATTCGACCTCACGTTTTCAAAAAAAAAAAAAATGAAAATTATTATTTGAAGAGCTCGTACGAGCTCGGGAGTATCTGAAATGTTGGCTGGTCGAAGCACTCTTCATGGCAACGATCACAAATTGACAACCACGATCACAGGAGAAAAACACGGGATTTAGAAGTTTACAACGAGAGAAACCCGAAATTGAAATTCGTTTGGGTTTTCGAGTTCTAGGAGTGGCTCAATTCGAAGCTTGGCTTTGACAAGTGGCTCGCGACGAAGAACCCAAATTTTTTATTTCAAGAGCTTGTACGAGCTGGAGAGCATCTGAAACATTGGCTGGTGAGAGCATTGTTCAGGGCAACGATCACGGAACGACAACGACAAACCAAGAGAAAAACCATGGGATTTGGTAGTTTACAACGAGGGGAACCCAATATTGAACTTCGTTTGGCTTTACGAGGTCTAGGAGTGGCTCAGTTGGAAGCTCGGCTTCGACGAGTGGCTCACGACGAAGAACACAAAACAATCATGATTATGAATTTGACCTCAATAACCTTTTAGGTTCCCAAAGTCAAAGCAATAGAGAAGCATCATTTAAAATAAGAGGATATAAATTTGAGTCTTTTTCATTTTTACACTTTAAATTTGTGTTTTTTTTTTTTTTTTTTTTTGTATTTTTACAAAATTCTACATAAAAACATCTATAGCAACTAACGGAGCAACCGAACCAAAATCCGTATAGCAACCCACATAGAAACTACTGGAGAAACCACTTGAGAAGCTCAAACTGTAAATTTAAAAAAAAAAAATAATAAATAGTATATGTTGTAATTTTTCTAGAAATTTCATATTTGTTAAACTATATCCCCAACAATATATAAGTATATACATATATATATATATTAAGTCTTAAAAAAAAAGTCTTTCTATCTTGGTGAATCATAGCACCTAAATTAAAGGATCATATGACATATATAGGAGTTTATAGTAACTTCAGGATTAAGATTAGTTTGTATATAATCATCGATTAATGTATTTGATAAATACTACTTGACATTGCTTTTAGCCAACGACAGTGAGTCAAATTAAAGCGATTAGAAATAATTAAATAACAATAATGATAATAATAATAAAGATAAAGCAAAGAAAACACTGAGGTTATTATGGAGGTTCAATCTCGTGATAGTGGTAATAGTCTACTTCTCTTTTTCTTTTGACTCGTGAGAAGAGAAGCAAGAAGTTCTTGATCTCTCTCGAAAGCTCTTGCAATATCACTGAGTATTTTACTATTAAATCTAGATTTCTCTCTTGTGTGTTATCTCTGAATGAAATTCGTGTCCCTTTAAATAGTGAGATGAGTCTACTATTTATAGGGATTAATTACATCAAATTAATTTCTCAAAATTAATAATAAAACGAGAAATCTATTTACTTTATATAATTACAATAAGCAAAATAGGAAACTAGGTAGGTTTCATTTCCTCTTCAATACTACGAATCTATCTCATAAATCTAGGGATAGTGTCGTGTCTTGCGAGCTTAAGGATATATAAGATATATCTCTAAAATTATTTAACTTACATCCCCTGGTCGGTGCATGCGAGCCACTTGCTTGATGGAAGCTGGTCGGGTGCCTTTGCATGCTCAGCTTGGATGTCCCAACTTTTATTTGTGACTTCAAGTATCAATTTTTCCTATACTACTCATTAGGAGTAGAATTGCCTGTTCAGGTTATGAAATATCCTCCACGTATTACCCTATTAGATGTCACGTCACCTTGTATAGAAATTTATATAACATTTTGCCTCTAAATTTACGTAGGATCTTCTTGGTCGCACGTGGACTTACTCGGCCACAAAGTTGATCGGATGAGTGATGTGTGTCTGGTTTTCACCTTTGATCTGATGGGACTGATCGGACATCTCTTCGATGTTTGGGACATTTAATACCGTCTTAAAAATTGTACCTCTAATCACATAGTGATGGTTGCACAATACCGCATGCATAATATTTATACTGTTGTAATGAGTACTAACGTTCCTTTTGGGGGGAAAACCCAAAAATTTAAATTTTGAATTACCCTATTTATCCCTCCAAATGCTTATAAAAGGGGATTTAAGCTTCATTGAAATTCTTGTAGCCATTTTAGTTCTCAAAAAACCAGAGCGATAAATTTTTCCCTTTTTTCCTCAAATCTTTGAAGAAAATCCTCTTGGAAGCTTAATTGCTGAAAACTTCTGAGTAAGTTATCTTTTCTTCTCTTTTATGTAATTTCTTTTAAATTCATGCATAATTTTTTATTTCTTTCACATACCTCTTTTGGGCGTTGTTGCTCTCTCCCGCAATATGCGACCCTCCCGAAATAACTAGAATGTCCTCTCCTTCAACAGGAGGAGGTTGTAACCCCTAGTTGTTTGGATTGTTGGGCAGATTGGGCTAGTTATGTCCATTGCCTTACTCTTCACATACTGGTTGAAGTGGCCCCGAGCGATGAGACTTTCTATCTCATCTTTCAACTGACGGCACTCGTCTGTTGTGTGCCCAATGTCCTTATAGTATCTGCAATACCTGGTAGGATCTCTTTTGTGCCTCGCATGCCTCATGGGCTCGTGCTTGCTGAAGGCAACCTTGTGCTCACGCGAGAGGTAAATATTTTCCCGAGTTTCATTGAGCTCAGTATAAATAGTATAAAATGGCACGTACTTATCGTGCTTCTTTTGTTTCTTTTTGTCCTTTGACGACCCTTTAGAATCGTCTTTTCTCTTTGAGCCAGAGGCCCCTGAGTTATCAACTCTAGTTGAGACAGTACTTGTTGAAACATTGCTGGGTTTGCCTCCTGAGCTAGTTTTTAACAAGTTCATCTCTTTTCGAGCTTCCGCTTTTCGGACGAACACCTGAGCCTTCTCATTGAACTCAGTGATGTTCTTCACCGAACGACCCTATAAGTCGTCCCACAATTCGCCCCCAGCAGTAGATAGATCAGTAGCGATCCCTGCTTGAAGGGCGGTAAGTTGTGTACTATCATCAAGATTTCTAACTCTTCCAGTAGCCGTTCTAAAACGACTTAAATATGCCTTAAATGTCTCGCCTAGCTGTTGCTTTATATTAGTTAGCAAGGAACGCCTCGGGTCGCCTATCCCTTGCGGTCTGGAACTATTTTTTGAAGTCCTTGGACAGCTGTTCCCAAGAAGTTATGGAATGATGAGTAAATTTGTTGAACCAGCTGCTTGCTGCTCCAACTAGCGAGGTGGGAAACAAAATACAACATAAATTGTTTGTCACATTTCTAGCTCGCATTATTGTGTTGAAGTTATTCAAATGAGAGACTAGATCGGTGGTCCCATCATATGATGAGACGTGAGGGTTTTTAAATCCCTGGGGAAATGGAGTATTCATGATATCTGGATGGTACGGCTCGAGCTCCTTGTCTGAGTCGTATCCAGATTGTTTTCCTAGTTCCCCCACTTGATATCTCCTGAACTTATCCTCCAACTCGTCTATTCGCAATTGGATAGGATCCTCTTGCTTTGGACCGAGTTGTTGGCGAAGATCAAGTTTTTTCTGATTCAAGTGTTCTCGCATATCCGGATGGGAATAATTTCTAATAGACCTCGTTCTACTCACAGATTGTGTCCTACTTACGAATCTCGTCTTGCTCATGGACTTCATCCTACTCATGGACCTCGTCCTTGCGTGACTTATGGATTTACTAATTCCCATGCTTTCTTGATCATTATCACGACGAGCACTTTCTCCTCCTCGAGTGGATCGACTGTGAGTCCTTGAGCGCCCCGAGATCACACTTACTTCTTCATGCCCTGTTCTTCCCCCCTGAGCGTGGTTTGTCGTATTTCTCCCATTGGGATTTGTACGAGCCCTCTCTCTCTGGGTTTGGGAACAACGCTGGTGATTCCTCGCCGGTGACATACGTTCCCCAGGCTGTGTTCCAGGGTCTTCCTAATTTCCACGAGGAATTTCCTGTTCATTAGTTTCTAGTTGCCTCCCATTCTCATTTCTATGAGAGGGTTCCGAATGATAATTTGGATTTTTAGGGGGAACCTCATTCTCCCCAGGTTGTTCTTCCTGAACACTTTCCTGTCTCTTGGTTCGTGAGCCACCAGGTCTGCCTCGTGGTCTTCTCACTCCAGGGTCAGGTCGATTTTGAGTGTTATTCCCCTATGTTGCCCTAGTTGCGACTGTATCACGTTCTAATTCAGCGTTCCGCCGGTTTGCCTCCTCCAAGCAGCGCCTAAGATGGCAGTTTTCCATTTCATAAGTACCCTAACACATGGGCTGAGCACCTCCACGGCTGGGCCCTTCATCTCTCATTCTGAGATTTTGGCCATTCACAGGCTGAGTCCTCCTCGAACGTGTCGTTCGTGTACTGGGACGAACCTCAGGTTGAGTCCTCCTGGATTGAGTGGTCCGAGTGCTGGGGCCACCCTCAGGTTGGGTCCTCCTGGAGCAGGTGGTCCGAGTGCTGGGGCCACCCTCGAGTTGGATACTCCTGGAGCGAGTGGTTCGTTTAGACTGTGAGGTGGAAGGCCTTCTGGAGCCCATGGGCTCCTTTCTAGGACTGTGATGAGTTTCTTCATGTGGTGTGTTAACGTTCTCTGTATTGTCAGCCATGAAGGAGATTGTTTTTTTTTATATATGTAAGGAGGGTTTTTTCTGAGCTTTTACACAAAGGCTCTCAATGAAAGCATCAAACTGTTAACGCAGATTTTCGTTAACCAGATAAGAGCCTTAACAATGATAAGTTTGCACTATAAAATAAAAAAAAAAAGTAATGAAAAAAGTATGAACACAATGGTTTTTTATGTGGTTTTGCAGTTAAAATTCTGCACAGTCCACGAGTCAATCTTATTAGATTTCTGATATTGTTCTTAGGCATTTTCTCTTATGAGTTTTTCGTCCCTTTTTCAGTCTAACTTGCCTCTATTTATAATTACATAGCCAGGCAGTTAATTACAGAGTTGACTTTAATCTTTACAACAATTATCCCCTAATATCGTGGGGTTTGATTACATATCACGTAGTATAAATGCGGTTAATATTTGAATATCACATAGCTGTGATTATTCTGCTTTTACCGGATTAAGGCAATCGTGTATTAAACATGTTATAAATCATGACATTCTAGGATATCTAGATAGGAACTCAGTACCAATGACCTTGATAGGGAGCTGGAGCTTTTTCCCTATCTTTCCGAGGTTGATAATACAAGCCTCGTCGCTTCTTCGCTTGAAGATATAACGCTTCATTTTGACAATCGCAGTTCTTAATGACAAAGAGTACTTCAGTAGTTAACATCATTTGAATGTCAGCTTCTGCTCGACAGGTTTGACTCGTCAAGACTATAAATCTCACTAAAAGATGTCTGAAGCTGATTGGTGAAAGTATAAGGAGTGTGCCTTCCTATAGCGAGATGTGCACCTCGCTATTAGTTGCTTGGGTTTACCCAACTGATATACTTAGTTTGTATACTGTATATTATACGCTAAGTGTCTTCACAGTCATTATGCCTCGCTTACGTCTACTCAGGCGTAACGAGGTTGATGTCTTGCCTTGTACATCCAATGTCGTATTGTTTCTCATTAATGCATGAGGCAACAATTTGTATATCTTTATCTCGCATAAGACCTTATAGTCAGCAAGTTGTAAATATACTCTGTCACTTCCGCATTTAATGAGTTATTCCATTTTCAAATACAATTACCGTTCCATGCATTGATCTATATTCTTCCCAATATGACACGTATTTTCCGTTGAAATGGTAGCCGAATTTAGGGTATAACACCATGCAAACTGAGAATGTAGCTCTCAAGAAGAACAAGACATGGTCCTTGGTTAAACTTCCACCCAACAGAACCCCGATAGGCTGGAAGGGGGTTTATAGAGTCAAAGAGGATGCTGAGGGCAATGTCACCACTCTTAAAGCCAGACTTGTTGCTAAAGGTTATCACCAACAAGTCGGCTTTAATTTTAATGAAAACTTTGGCCCTATTGTCAAGCTAATCATCATCCGAGTTATTTTAACTCTTGCTGTGACAAAAGGGTGGACAATTCGACAGCTTGATGTCAATAACATTTTTCTCAATGGTGACCTTCAAGAAGAAATTTTCATGGTCCAATCCCCTAGCTTCATTGATCCAAATGAACCTGACAAAGTCTGCAAGCTTCACAAGGCCTTATATGGCCTCAAGCAAGCTCCAAGAACTTGGTTTCAAAAGCTTGCCTCTGCCTTGACAAGCCTTGGATTCATCTCAACTAAAATAGACCACTCTCTCTTTATCAATTTATCATCTCAATCATGCATCTACATCTTAATATATGTAGATGATATTTTGATCACTGGCAGTGACAACACCCAAGTCTCTCATCTCATATCTGCCCTTAGCAACAAGTTTTCCTTAAAAGACCTTGGGACAGTCAACTTCTTTCTAGGAATTCCGGTAATTCCTAATGTTGATGGCATTTTACTCTCTCAGCAAAAATATATTCAAGACCTATTGTGCAAAGCTGAAATGCAAGGAGTCAAAACACAAAGCACTCCTATGAACAGTGGTCTAAGGCTCTCAAATTATGGGAGTGATCATGCTCTTGATCCCTCTGGATATAGGTCTATAGTTGGTGTTTTACAGTATGCAACAATCACCAGGCCAGACATTGCTTTCTCTGTCAATAAAGTCTGTCAATTCATGCGGGATCTGTTGCAATCTCACATTGTTGCTGTTAAGAGGATACTGAGATACTTGGATGGTTCTTTAGACTATGGCTTGCACCTGCAGAAAGCTACTCATCTCAGACTTGAAGCATACTGTGATGCAGACTAGGCTGCAGATCCGGATGATAGAAGGTTAACCATTGGTTTTTGTATCTTCCGGGGTGACAATCTAATTGGCTGGCAATCTAAGAAACAGACTACAATTTCTAGGTCTTCTACTGAAGCCGAATTTTGAAGCCTTATCTTTGTTGTGACTGAATTAAGTTGGATTCAGTCTGTATTTTCAGAACTAAAAATCCCAGTTTCAACTCCTCCTATAGTTTGGTGTGACAACCTCAGCACAACCATGCTTGCAGCCAATCGAGTGCTCCATGCCAGGACCAAACATTAAAATCGATTTATATTTTGTTAGAGACAAGGTGCTCAACAAAGACATCCTGGTTCAACATATTCCTGCTGACAATCAACTTGCTGACTGCCTCACCAAACCGATATCCAACTCCAATTTTCCCTTTCTTAGAGACAAACTTTGTGTGGCTTCTTCAACCACACTAAGTTTGAAGGGGGCTGTTAAGGATACTACAACTAATGATGAGCTGGCAGATTAGTTAGAGTTGGTTAGGTTTCTGTTATCAGTTAGTTTTTACTGTTGGTCAGTTAGTTTCGGTTGTTAGCTTCTTTCTCTCTGCTTGTATATAGACTCTGCTTTTGCAACTATTGATTAATAGTAGAAAATCTTTCTTCTCTTTCCTTTCTTAAATCTCTACACAAAGATGTATTTGAATGTCTATACGTTTATATACAAACTCAGATTTTTAAAAACAAAAACAAATATGTTACATGCACTAACGAAATCCTAAAACTGAACCCGCCTAGAGACCATAACTATAGTGTATATTGATACATTGTATTTAATTGAAATTATTGAGCAGTAAAGAGCAAGAAATACCTCGTTTGAGGTTGAGGGACGCAGGAAATGCGTAGTTTGAGAGGTGGAGCAGTTGGAGCTGGTGATTGGCGGCGCCGGCGAAAGATAGCTTCTTCAATTGCCTGACGAGAGAGAGAGAGAGAGAGAGAGAGAGAGAGAGAGAGAGAGAGAGAGAGAGAGAGAGAGAGAGAGAGAGAGAGAGAGAGAGAGAGAGAGAGAGAGAGAGAGAGAGAGAGAGAGAGAGAGAGAGAGAGAGAGAGAGAGAGAGAGAGAGAGAGAGAGAGAGAGAGAGAGAGAGAGAGTTGGCTTGGGGGCATTATCTCTGTGGCTGCTATCTTGGGTTGGGTTGACTAGAAATTTGTTTAAGTAGAATTTAGAGGAAATTTGCTTTTCAGTGAGAAAGAAATTAGTACTAGTATGAACTCCCGTAAACATATAATATTTGTTTGATTTTTGTGTTTTAATTGTTTGATGCATCTATGGCTTCCTCAATCTATATTATTATTGGCTTTGGAATTGGATAAGTGTTAATGTGCGTAAAAACCTTTGTTTGAAATTTTATAAACTCTGTTTTTTTACTCTTTGTATGCAAAAACTAATTCTGTGGCTACTTTAAATCGGTGGGTGTGGACCAATTATATGTATAAATATCATATATGATTCTAATTGTCTTACTTTTAATTAATAAATATCATGCACTTTTCGTTGTTTCATGGTGTTTATAATTTATTTATTATTTTGTTGAATATAATTAGTGTATATATAATGGTATATTACATTTCGTTTGCTTGGGAAACAAATTTGATTTCGGCCATTTCTCGTTTGTATTTATGATTATTAGAGCTTTTGCTTGGGCTATACAGTTGCACTACTAGAACTACTTCATTAAATGCAATTTTTAAGACTAGAAGTGATCGATCCTCTCATTCTCTACTTCTGTAATTCAGAGATATCAATGTTTGGTTGAGTTGGGTATCTATTGTATTTTTTTACCAGTTATTATCTCTGTTTACGTTTTTCATGAAAATATGTTTATAAAATCTACTGAGTTGTTTGTAATGGGACTAAGTGAGCTTATATGAAGTGTGAAAGTGTTAGGCCTTAGGATAATAAATAAAGAGGGTAATTCTAATGGAAAGAATTGATGCCATATATATGAGTGAGTAGTGAGGGTAAGTTGGAGAGAATTATTTTGTTAAAGTGAGCATTAGCTCTTTGGGAGAGAGTTGGGTCTCTCGAATATCAGCAACTTGTTCTTTTGTCACTCTAATATCAATATACTAGCTATTTTCCATTCTTGACACTTTTTGGCTCTATTTTCTTCTATCTTGCTACTGGTTGTACCCAAAATGATAAGAAATTCCTATCAAATGGTATCAGAGCATGATCTGGTGACCTCCGTCATGGCGCCAGGATTACCGCTCTTTAATGGAGATGACCCGTATGGCTGGGTTCTTTGCATAGAGAATATTTCCAAGCTTATCAAACCCCAGAAAGTAAGAAGGTTGCCCTGGCTCAAGCGTGTTTGGAGGGTGTTTCTTGGAGATGGTTTCAAGCAGTGGAGGAGCAAGATCCAATTAAAAATTGGTTGGAATTTCGCATCACGTTATTCAATTGCTGCTCAAAAATTGATAACGATTCGTTTGACGAATTGATGGCTCTCCGATATGAGAATTCAGTGCTAGAGTTCTGGGTTCGGTTCATTCCAATTGCAGCAAGATTGTCGGATATTCCCGAAACCTTGCTTTGTGACATGTTTACTAGGAATCTTCCTGCCGAGGTGTAGAAGAAGGTTCGTGAATGTAAGCTGAGAACACTCTTCGAAGTCATCGCCAAAGCATTCTTCGTTGAAGGACAACTGAGGTTCTTTCATAAAACTAGCACACAGGAGGAAGAGTTGCAAAATAACAGGGAATAATTTGTTGATCTTCTCAAGTCTCCAACAAAAATGGTGGAAATCAAAGGATCAAAGCACGATTTTCAATCAAAGTTGCTCTCTGAAAAAGAAGTGGAGAATATATTTAACCATGCTACATCAGAGATAAAGATCGATCTACCGATGCTTGAGACGGTGCTAACGCGGGACAGGGAGGAGTCGATCTTACCACTTACAAGGGAAATCGCACCTGGGGTTGATCGACAAAAGACCGGCACAAGGAAAACGATGCTGATGACGAATGACCATCAGCGTGAGAAGACGTCGAGGGAGCAGGTGTTGCCGATCGTGGAGAGAGAGCAATCGGTGCCTTCACTGGACGAACAACAAGTCGTGTATGGGAAGAAGACGGCTGATTAGAGAAGCTACAATATTACGTTATTATCTCATTTGCCCTTGCAACCTTACCAGGAGAGGCTCAAGCCATTGAGTCACTTCCTAAACCAGGCCCACATAAACAAAAGTCCAAAATTAATTAATCAAGTTTATGGGCCGGCCCTTTGGGATCCTGGTAAGACCCATGTCACCATTTATTCTCCAACTCAAGTGCATAATACTCTAATCCTATCTATTTCAACAATTGGGCATATCCATTGGGGCCTTGAGAAGGCCCATGTAATTCATTCTTCTACAAGTAAAAGGAATACGTTCCAACAGCATTCCATGGAAGCCTTATTTGCATATCAAAATTGGACAAGGACTATCATGTGCCAAGCATCTCTTCAGGTTTTACTCTTGAAAACACTGAAGATCTTGCAGCAACAGCTGATACATCGAGGGGTCTTTGACAAAGGAAAAGTAAGGGTTCCTTGTTCATGCCAGTGCGGCTGGAAAGAAGATCTTTCTATTTCTTCTCCACACAGAATTTATGGAAGCAATAATTCAAATATGACTATTTGCCTCATCTTAATAGTACCATCTTATTCTTATTTGTTTGGGGCTTCCTGGGTTGATGAAGGGCGATAGAGCACTGGGGTATGGAAGAGAAATAATTGCAAATTTTTTTGGTGGATTTTTGATAGAGGAAGAAAATTTTGCTCTCAAGAGTTTCTTATATGGCCAAGCCTACACTACACCTTTTGAGTCACCAGAAAAATGGGGCAAAGAAAGCATTTGATTTTAATTAATAGTCATTATTACCGATACATGTCATTCTTTAGTTCTCCAATGGTGACTCAACATATTTATGGGATAAGGCCAATTATTGCTAATCCTCTATTTTCACTTTGGTTATGTAATGATAAAGGGGGTTATCCACTAGGAATGTTGAGACAAATCATCCAGCATTTAATTTCAAGTGCTGTTGCTAGGAATGTTTATGTTCTCATCTGGAGAGTCAACAAGGCTTCTCCTATTCTTCTTATTCATCTTCAACAGTGGCTTCAGCTTTCTTTGGCTTACGATATTGATATAAAAAGTGGCAAAACCACTTTTTCCTCGGTAGAAAAAGAATTTAAACAATACTCAGCAGGGTTGGAGTGTTTTGTTAAGAAGAAAACTACAGTAGGCAAGCTCATCAACATCAATTTTCAAGGGCATAACAAGGAGTTGAAGAGAAAAATGCATTTGTTGGACTGGTTTTTCAATAGAGGTCGACTTGCTAAAACTTGGCGCTTTTCTCACAGCTTGCTCAATATGAGATTTCTCCTAGGTTCTTGGACTGAGAATGACCAAGGTTGGCGGTTGAAGCTTCACGTTCTTCACCTTGAGGACAAGGTGAATTTCGGGCGGCCGGTATTGTTAGGCCTTAGGATAATAAATAAAGAGGGTAATTGTAATGGAAAGAATTGATGCTATATATATGAGTGAGTAGTGAGGGTAAGAGGGAGATAATTATTTTGTTAAAGTGAGCATTAGCTCTTTGGGAGAGAGCTAGGTCTCTCGAATACCCAACAACTTGTTCTTTTGTCACTCTAATATCAATATACTAGCTATTTTCCATTGTTGACACTGTTTGGCTCTATTTTCTTCTATCTTGCTACTGGTTGTACCCAAAATGATAGGAAATTCCTATCAGAAAGATGGACAGAAGTTGTGTGCCTATTAATTTTTGTTTTAATTACTCAATGACATGTGTTATGTATGTTTACAGTTTAGGAGCTAATAGTTAGAATGCTTAGCCTTTATTTGCAATGAGTGGAGGACACATACCAACCAATATTTAGCACTCTAGTTAGAGGATACTTTGGTAGGTTTTCTGCATGAAAAACTTTGTAATGCTTTATTTATGTCTGGATTTTAGTTATTTGCATAGAAATGAAAATAATGAACTTGATTTTTCTATGCGTGACTAACAGGAGCACAAGCATAATAATAAGAATGTGTTTTTTATTATGTCCAGTGTTCGTGTGAGTTTTGATGAGTTTGATTAAATGCCCTGACCCTTAAAATTATCTATTTTTTATCATTATTTGTAGTTGAAATTGATAGATGTTTAGGTTAATAAAATAGAGAAAATGTTGTTTGATTTTTTTTATAAAATGTAGTTATTAGATTTAGATGTTTTTGCATGCCTCAATTTTGATATAGTTGAGAGTGTTTTGTTAATGTAGGTCCATAGTGAACATAGTAAAAAATAAAGCTCCTCCTTCAATATCTTCAACCCTAAAAATTTGAATCCTGAAACACACTAAATTTGTGCACCTTAACTTCACGCCTGCTGCGGAGGGTTCATGGAAGCGCTCTCCGGTTAATGATAAGAGCTTAAAATTGAGCATGGCAAAATAAAATAACTGTTTTTTTTTTTCTGGGCTTCATTACATTAGCCAACCATATGGAAAATCTTGGAAATGTTCTATCAAGCTTTTGCTTGTTAATGACAATTTATGTGATAATCATCCTGTTGGGATTTTATGCCCTAAATAAAATCCATTTCAATCTAATCTGATTTGTTATCAATAAAAGATTAGAAGTCATTTATGTTTACATGTAGTTTTTCATGTTTATGGTTTAATATGTACAAAATCTGTTAAGTCCAGAACATATAGTTATTCACAATTACAGTAATGTAAACACAGTGAAATGTAATTGTGATTATATGCTTCAAAAGATAATGTCTCTGATTCATCAGTGCACTGGATTTACACTGATGTGATAATCAACGATAAAGTATACTTACACCTTGGATAAGTGTTATGTTCTTTCCAGAACATTGGCAAAGTATGCTAGTTTCGGATGTATGGAGTATACATTAAACTGGGACCGATATTGATCTTGGTAAATATATTATAATCTTACCGTTGTATCTTTCTAAGTCAATATCACTGGTTGATCTTAGATCAAAAGATCTTAATCCTGACATGCTTAGGTTCAATCTCAGGAGTGTTATTCATGTTCTTTGATTTGTTAGTTAAGCCTACTTTTTAGTTAGGGTGATATGTACATTTTGGGAACATGATAGTGCAATTGAGTGGGAGCGCTAAACATAGATATGGAATCTATAGCTTCTATCTGGACAATGAAGTGAAACGATGATTTCCTTTGAGCTTAGCTTAATAGAGATAAATGGAAGAGCTCTTATTTCAGTGATTATATTAGATCACTGAAATATCATTTATAGGAAGCTACGTGTTTTAAGGATAAAATACATTGAGGGGTGAAACAGTAAATTTATCCCTACTCGGTGTAAATCATCTATAGAGGATCTTTGATTATTGGGATTAGAACGATGGTTAAATGTTTATAGTGTATCTATATCGTGAAACATATAGAGCGTTCTATATGACTGAGAGTGCAATTCCAAGTTCTATATATAGCCCACGGTCCCCATACTAGTTGAGACCATACTGCTTGTAAGACTCAGTTAATTGATTTTAATTAATCAATTATGATTCTAAAATTAGACTATGTCTAGTTTATGAATTTTCACTAAGCAAGGGCTTAAATGTGAAGAAAATAAATTCTAGGTCTTATTTATTATTTAAGAGACTTTATTAAGTCTAATTAATAAATATATTAAATGACAATTTTATTTGATATTAAATAAATAGTTTTGGCATTAAGTGGTTGAATTTAAAAAAAAAATGGCATTTTTGAGAAAATAAGAAAAAATTGTTAAAAATAGCAAAATTCCAAAGTGGGGGCCCACATCCTATGGCCGGCCACTTGGAGGGAATTTGCCATTTAATTTTTCCAATATTTTAACGCCAAATAATTCTAACATAAACCTAGGTAGTTGCCTATAAATAGATAATGATGCCTCATATCAAAAGATGATGGGAATTCAAGCCTTCAATCAAATTTTCCTGAGCCATCACTTCTCTCTATTTTCGAACCACTTCTCTCTCTTCCACTCTTCATATTTTCATACCCTATAGTGATAGAGTAAGTGCCCACACACATCAAGTGGTACTCAATCATAGTGTGTAAGGCTGTGAAGAATCCAGTTTCAAGAGAAGGAGATTTGGACTCAGATCTTGGTGATACTCTGCTACAGACAGAATACAAGGATTAGAGATCTGAGTGAAAGGAGCCATTAATATTCCGTTGCACCCACTGTAAGGTTTCTGAAACTTTATATGTGTTTATTTACATTGGTTTAGAAATTCATATTTAGGATGTTAAATAACATACATGGTAGTAAATCTAGATCGTGGTAAAAATTATTCCAACAACTGGCCTCAAAGGTATGATAATGATTTACTTTCATGAAATATGAATTTAAAACGATGTTTGTGTTGATTTGGATGGTTTCGTGATGGTTTATGTGATTATTTGATGAATGTATGGAAATCGCTGTGTATGTTGTAAAGTATTTTTTTTTGAATTCTGGAAATATTTTTACTGGAAAGTAGACAAAAAATCAATCAATTTAGGCTTTTACAGAAGCTAATTTGGATTTTTTATGAATTAGTTATGATTTTTTAAATTTGGATGAAAATATCTAAAGTTGATGCACCCACACGCGCGCGCACTTAGGGGACAATCGACATCATCACGACGCGGTTTCAGACAGCCTAACAGAGGAAACTCGGACACGACCTGTCTGAAGCTGTGTCACGCCGAGCTACCTCGGCCAAGTAGGCTGCATGCAGCCTTGTCTCTCGGTCAGATTCCTCCCATCCGCTCGAGCAGGGGTACGCATTGCATACCCCTGTGCACCACAATTGTTTTTGTCATATTTTTGGATTCAAAAATCATTTTTCATTGAAATAAAGTTCAAATTTTGGTAGATTTTTGTGTAGAATCTAAATTTTCAATTAAAAATCTGATTATCTGAATAAATTTAATTTTTATTAATTTTTTTTAATTAATTAAAATTAGTTTTAGATATTAGTAGTCTTTGAAATTTGAAAATTTATTTTTTCGCAAAAATAGCCTTATGGTTAATTTTGAAATTTTAGATTATTTTATTTATTTTAATTATTAGATCAGATATTACTTATTTTATTATTAAAATTTGAATGATCTTATTTTGATATTAAAATATTATTTTTTTAAAAAATAATCTAGTTTGAATTTTAAAATTTGCTAACCATATCACTTTTTCAAAATTTGTTATTTTTGATATATATTTTTATTAAATTAAAATTATAAGATTTGAAAAGTGTTAGTTTTAGCATTTTATCTTATTAGATATTTTTTTTAATTAAAATTAATTTTGTCAAAATAACATGAAATTTTGAAAATTGGTTAGATTAGGCTTGAATAGAAATTTTAAGGTTTCCAACCATAAAATTTTCAAACTTAGGATATTATATTTTTTAATAAAATTGATAATATCCTAACCATAATTTTTTTTTCAAATTATTTATTTTTGTAATATTTAATTTATTCAATTATAAGATTAAGAATAAAATATGAGGAATATCTCAATTTTAAAATTCAAGATATTATATTATATTATCTTATTGGAAATTTAATTAATTTAAATTTTAAATAATCTTAAAATTTGAAAATTGGTTAGATATTTGAATTTTAAGTTAGAATTTAGGTTATTTAGGAGATTTGTTATGCTTTTGAATTTTTTCAAAGATTCTCTAACAACCTAAATTTTAAATTCTAGTTATGATATATTTTTAAATAGAAATATCTTATCCTACTTTCCAGTTATCTGTTACTTGTTTGGTTTGTAATGTTTGATTATTTATTTATTTATTTATTCAAAAAAATTTTTACAAACCTATTATTTATTTGATCTAAATTGCTATGATTAACTTGTTGACAAATCCAATGATCTGATTTTAATCATAGTTCAATTGTCAATAGATCTTATAAATAATTTGTAACAGGTAAATTTGGTAATTTCTTTCATTTGTGTAAACCTAATAACATGATAGGGCCTATCCAAATCATTTGACCTGTGTGAGCCTATATGTTTGCTTTTGGGCTTAGATGCATATAGGAAGTCCATTTAAGTTTAATTAATTAAATGGACTAGGTTGCTAAAATAAAATTTCACTTAAGTAATTTTATTTAGGCCCAATTAGAATTGGGCTTATTCAATTAATAACAATTATTTATTTAAAGCTTAAATTACTCTCCTTTGGGCCAGGTGTGAGAGTTAGGGGGCCTTTGTTGGAGATTATTTTACCAGGATCTTGATTTACTACCATGTATGTTTCATTAACATCCTAATATGAATTTTAAAACAATAAAATAAACACATAAGGGTTTGAGGAAACCTTACATTGGTTGCAGCAGAATATAATGACTTCTTCCGTTCAGATTTCTAGCCCTTGATTTCTTTCTATAGCAAAGCATCACCAAGAACTGAACCTGGATCTCTTTCTCTCCTTCCTTTGATGTTGATTCTCCTTCTTGTTGATTGGATTCTACACAATCTTCCACACTATGATTGAGATACCACTTGATGTGTTTGGGCACTCACTCATTCACTCAAGGTTCGAAATTGAAGAGGAAAAGAGAAGGGAAGTGGCAGCTATAGAGAAAGAATAGGAGGCTCAAATTTCATCTGACAAAGTTAAGTGTGAATGTGAGCCATCACTATCTATTTATAGGTAACCACCTAGGCTTAAGTTAGAATTATTTAGCATTAAAATAATAAAAAAATAAATGATAAAATCCATTTAAGTGGGCTGGCCATAGGCTTTGGATAATGGGCATCACTTATGCAATTTGCTGTTTTATCATTTCTGCATCTCATTTTCTCAAAAACGCCAATTTTCAAATTCAACCATTTAAATGCCAATTCTAATTATTTAATAACTAAAAATTAAGATCATATTTCACTGTGTTGACAACACTATAATCATTAACAAATTCATATGTTCTGGACTTAAATAGAATTCATACATTATGTATATGTAATCATGAAATAAATCACGTGAACCATGCAACATAAAATGTTATTTCTGATCTTTATTAATAAGTAAATCTGATTATATTGAAATGAGTTTTATTTAGGGCACAAAACCCAACAAACTCCCACTTGCACTAATATAAAACAAAATGTGCATTTCAAATAATCTGAACACCTTGATATACAAATCAAGTGTAGTAGTAGTATACTCCTCGTAATAAGATCTGACAGGTTGAATTAACCACAACCTTTTCTCCACCATTACTCTTCCTTAATCACAAAATCCTTGATATTGTGAAATTCCTCTCTATATGTCTACTCTCTTGGGATACTGGATTCTATACTTCTGGCAACTACTTTTTGGTTATTCAGGAAGTAACACTAGTAGTTAAGATAAGTTGGAACGGTGCCACAAATGTATAGAACTTTCCTTAGACTGAATAAGTACCTTTCTTGCAACTTTAACATCCAGTCTCTCTCTGGTAGACCTAGAGACTTCAGATAGGTTTTTACACTTCTCCAAAATCACTACTCCACCCCCAGAGTAATCACCATCTTATCAGCAGACTTTCTAGCACAAAGGCAAGTCTCGAAATCTGATGTGGTGTAGTCTAAGAGTTTTAAACACACCCTTATCGACTAACATATAGTTCCTCTTCTTAATCTTAAGATTTACTTGATTGTCTTTCAATGTTCCTCTCCTGGATTAATCTGATACCTACTCATTACTCCCACTCAACAGCATGTGTCTAGTCTAAGGCATACTAAAGCATATCTGAGACCTCTCACTGTTGATATAAGAAATTCTTTCATGGCTTTATCTTTTCTGGAATAGTTGAGACTTTTCCTTAGATAAATAAAATCTATGCCTAGAAGTCGAGAAGCTTCTATAGATTGCCATGAGAAAAGAAAATGCTTCAGCATCTTACTAAAGTAAGCTGCTTGCACTAGAGTAAGTAATTAACCAGGTATACCATAAGTCATATGTTTAGATAAACTCAAACCTATAATACTAGGAACAGGAAGTTTTGTTAAGTCCATTGAATAGACTTATAAACGAAAATTTCCTTTCTTGTCCTTGTAATAGAAAACTTTAGGTTACTCCATGTGAATATGGATCAAACCATAGTTCTCTTAGCTTTTCTTCTTAGTTTCTTATTTTGACAATCCATTACTTGTTTAAACTTACAATGGATTTTAATCACTAGTGTCTTCCAAGTCATAATAAGGTGAGTTCCTAGAAACTCCCACAATACAACAAGGTACCGTGAATTATGTCTAAGAAAACTAAATGGTATTGACCTCTTCGGTTGTGTCAAGACAACAGAGGCAATGGGATCATCTTGTATCGAATAAGATGATAGAACACTTATGGAATCCAACAAAAAAAAAATCTCCATTATTTGCTACTTTATTTTCAGACTTAGTCATTTTCTTAGAAAAGTAGTATTTGTTTGAACAAACAATTTCTTATCTATTGACTATGGGATGTTCCACCCCTAATCACTTAGAATAGCTAACAAACATGCAAACCATGGTTAACAGTTCTAGCTTTTCTTAAGATTTCGATTAGGTCATCCATGAATCTAGTAATGGTTTACACTAAGTAACCAACCATTTCATCATTCTGAAATTGTATTACAATAGAAAGATTTAGGCAACGACTAGTAACTAATCAATATGCAACTCAAATTTCTGGAGAGGTAAGTTTGGATATAATTTAAAAATCAATTTAATGATCTTTGAACTGCATATCTAGTAACTATTTCTCAACCCCTATCAGTTCGCAAGATCTTTAATTACTTACCTTGATGGTTTTTCACCATTGCTAGAAATTCATGAAATTTTCAAACATTTCAAATTTCTTTGCATAAGGTAAAATCTAGAGTGATCGTGTTAAGAATACAACGAAAAAACTCATATCCACTCCTGAATGTACATCCATCTGCGAATGAGATGAACTTATTTTCAGTGGATATAGGCATATTAACTCTTTGCAGAGATTGATCTTGTCAAAACCACTATGAACAAGATACAAATGCCATAGATTTAAAAAATATGTGGTTCTATCTTTTGATGACTTATGTTTAGTTACATAAAAGAGTTCTTAGTGCAAGTGGATTCTAGTTACAGAATACTAAACTCATATTCCATACTAACATACAGTTTGAATCCATTGATAGAGAAAGGTTATTAAACACTTGTGAAAGTGTAATTTTATAATAAGTAATTCTTTCTTGGACCACCACTACTAATCTAACTCTAAGTCTGATTTGCCCATACAAGTAGTAGATTTTTTAAGATCGAGGATTTATATCATTTTGGGATAGAATTTCAGGAATATAATCATATGCGTCATTTAATTTCTTAAGAGAAAATATAGAATGACATGAAATGATTTATAGACCATTCATCCAATGATATGTTATTGAGCTAATTCGAAATGAATAAGCTAAGAGGAATTAGGATAATTTCGTTTTTAAATAAGAATCCAACGATGCTTCGATTAGCGAGAGTCAAAGTAATCTTATTTATACAATCTTCTTGTTTCATATTGTAAATACTAGTCTAAGGTGTCATCAATTGATGAACAGCTAGATGTTGCATTTACAATATTTATCTTTTGAGATCCAACACTATTATGTTTGTCTAATGGTGACAATCCATTAGGGATTTGTCCCATTAGAACAGCAAACCAAGTTAGACCAACAATGAAGATTCGAAATTAAACTACAATTTAATAACAGAAAATAACATGGTTCAATATAAATTCATACACAATTCAGAAATTATCAAATATATAGCAAATAACAAAGACATGTGAAAATACAAAATAAGCATATCTTAAATAATTTCTAAGGTTTCCAACAAACTGATACAGTGTCCCGGTAGGCGAGAGTCAAAGTATCATTCATTGAATAGAGTTTTCAGCTCATCTAAAATGCAAACCATTCTAGCAACCTTTAATTTGATCAAAATAAGAATCCAATGTTGTCCCGGTAGGCGAGAGTCAAGGTTATTCTCATTTTATGAGCTTCCACCATTGTTTCATGTTTTATAAGTTTATCTCTAAGTAGTCACCGTAGGGGAGAGTCTAATAGAGACAAAAACTTACAAAACACTTATCAAATGAGATCTTACGGTGTTAAATACGTTCAACGAATAACCATCCATAAGGGGGACGAAGTCTAGCGTCTCGAGGTCATATTGAAAACATTTAACTATTGTAAGACCAACAATGGAGATCGAATATCCTTATACCTAAAAGCTCATTATTTTAAAGAGTTGTATTTTCTTCTAATATTTATTTTAATCAATTTATTTTAAATATATATTTATTTAATTAAAATTTCTAATTTAGAATGAAAAATTCTAAATATAAATTTTAATTTAATATTTATAAATTATACTTAGATGGATATGAAAATAAAATGAATTATTTCCATCTTAGTAATAATTTCCAATAAATATTTAGAAAATCATTCAATTTAAGTTGTTTCAAAATTAATTTAAATTAATTTACAACTCAAATTTAATTTTCTATAAATATATATTGCATTTCGAAAAATTGAAGTATATAAGAATACAATTTTCGAAAAATACTTTAAAATAAAATAAAAATAAATCCTGGAAAAATTATTCTAATTTTATGTTGGCCCAAAATTAATTAATAAAAATTAATTTTTCAACAAAAATATAATTTTCCTATTTAATTAAATATTTAAGAAAAATTTCAAATACTTAAGTATCATGATGAATATCAACTTAAATATTAATTTTCTATTTAATTAAATATCATTAGAAAAATACTTCAAGCAAAACAGATAATATCTATCTAGACTTTCATTGACTAATTAATTCATTTTCTAATTATAATATATTTTAATTCATTTATTTTAATTAATCATTATATGAAAAAATCATTGATTTATGTTGGTCCAAAATTAAAATAAATAATTTTCAACTTTAATCTATTTCTCAAATAAAAGTCGAAATTTCTGCATTAAATAAATGCAATTTCGAAATTGTGGGAAAAAGATTAATAAAATATATTTTGAAAATTATTCAAATTTAAGTTATTCTAAAATAAGATTTCAAACTTAAAATAATTTTCAATTTTAATTAAATAACATGAAAATAATAATATTTAAGTATCATGATGAAAATCAACTTAGATATTTAATTTTCAATTTAATTAAATGTATTAAATTTAAGAAATAAATAATTAAGTATAGATGAAACTTAATTATTAATTCTAGTTTAATACTAGGAAAAATATACTTAACTTAGATTGTACCAAAATTAATTATTAAACAATTAATTTCACAAGCTATTATATTTTCCTTATTAAATATTAGAAAATATAATTAGTATAGAAATAACTATCTAGAAAATATCTCAATTCAACTAAGCATCTTTTCAAAATTTGGAAAATATCTAATTTAAGTTGTTATAGAAAGAATCTAAAATATCCAACTTAAATATTTTTCAAATAAAATTTAATTAAATATCAAAATTAAGTTGTAACCACCTAATATGAAAAATATTCCATTTTAAGTTGATTTAAAAAATATCAACTTAAAAAATATCTTAAGAATCTTCAATAACCAATTCCTAGAATTCCTCAACTTAATTTTAAATTCAAAAGATATTCAAATTTAAGTTGATAGATAAAATTAGTTAGAAATAACTAATTTACAACTTAAATAGGAATATTTAATGAAATAATTAAAATAAGCTTCAGAAAGAATCTAGTTAGTTATAATTTTATATTTAATTAAATACAAGAAAAATACAATAGTTTATCTAGAAATTAATTCATTAAACTAAGTGTGTTTTTCTTAAAATTAACTTTAAAATATTAAAATGAAAATAAATTTCATGTATTTTAAAAGTTAATTATGTTGCTAATCAATTTTATTAGGTTAAACTAGCCTAGCACAGTTATCCAAATAAGGCAAATGGGCCTTCACAATTGGGGTAGTTCATGTGAGGGGGAGCTGAGTTCAGTATGTCGTACCCACTTCTATTGGCCCCCAACTCTCACACAAGGCCCAAAAGAGAGGAATTTAACCTTAAAATGAACAACTGTTATTAATTGAATAGGCCCAAAAACTAAATGGGCCTAAATAAAATCTATCATGGTGTGACATTTTATTTAGCAACAACCTATATGCATCTAAACATAAAGTAAACATATAGGCTCACACAGGCACACAGATTTGTATGGATCCTATCATGTTACTAGGTCATACACAGATGAAAAAAGAATGTAAAATTTACCTGTTATAAATTTTTTATTTGACCTATTGACAATTGAACCATGGGTTAAAATCAGATCATTGGATCTGTCAACAAGTTAACCATGGCAATTTAGATCAAGCAATAATAGGTTTTATAAAATTTACACACAAGCTAAAACACATACTTCTGCAACAAGTTGGATTTGATAGTTGGATGTAGAATTTATTTAATTTTAAATTAATTAATTTAAAATTTTTTGAAAAATAAATAAATAAATAAAATATTTTTTTTCGGTTTTTTTTTAAAAAAAAATTAAATAAAAAATTTAAAATTAAAACCTACAATTTTGAAAAATTAGGTTTCAACTAACTTAAATATCATTTCAAAAATTTGCTAACCATCTTTTAAATTTCATGTTATTTTATAAATTAAATATTCAATAAAATAAAAAAATGATAATAAAATATCTTATATCTATTCAAAATATCATGATTATAGTTATGTTATTTTAAATTTAAATAAGGTCAAATAATTTTAAAAAATAGAATAATTTAAAAAATGTTAATATCTAACCTTAAATTTAAAAATAAGATAAAATAATCAAATTTAAAAATAAGATAGATAATGAAGCAAAAAATATAGATATTTACCTAATTTCAATTTCAAATTACACTAATATCATAAATTAATTTTAAAAAATCCAATTAATTTAATTCTGATAATCAAAAGTTAATTTCATGAAAAAGCATGAAAAAAAATTTAAAAATTTGAAAAGTTGCATGTGGTACGGACAGTATGCATTGCATACTGTCCGCGCGCGCTCAAGAGGGTGCTTGACTGAGAAGACACGGCGCAGGAGGCTGCATGCAGCCTCTCCGCGCGCGCATCCTCGTGGTCTTCAGACATCTCGCATGTCTTGACCGAGAGAACTCGGACAAGGCGTGTCTGAATGCACACGCGTCCGAGGAAATGGAAGTGATCCGCACGAGTGTGGGGTTTGATGCACCCCTGGTATTTTCGTTTTTCAAAAAATCATAACTAATTCAAATAAAATCGAAATTGAGTTTTGTAAAAAAGCAAATTGCTTAATTTTTTCCAAAATATCCAATAAAAATAATTTCAGAAACGAATACTCAATTATTTTTCACAAAATTTCACGAGCATCAATCAATCATCATATAACACACAGATCAACATGAAACCATCCAAATCAATACATATCATCGTTTTAATTCATATTTCATGAAAGTAAATCATTACCATGGCTCTGATACCAGTTGTTGGAGATTATTTTATTAGGATCTAGATTTACAACCATGTATGTTTCATTAACATCCTAATATGAATTCTAAAACAATGAAATAAACACATAAGGGTTTAAAGAAACCTTACATTGGTTGCAGCGGAATATAATGAATCCTTCCATTCAGATCTCTAGCCCTTGATTCATTTTTGTAGCAGAGCATCACCAAGATCTGAACCTGGATCTCTTTCTCTCCTTCCTTTGATGCTGATTCTCCTTCTTGTTGATTGAATTCTACACAATCTTCCACACTATGATTGAGATACCACTTGATGTGTGTGGGCACTCACTCTTTCACTCAAGGTTTGAAATTGAAGAGGAAAAGAGAAGGGAAGTGGCGGCTATAGAGAAAGAATAGGAGGCTCAAATTTCATCTCACAAAGTTAAGTGTGAATGTGAGCCATCACTATTTATTTATAGGTAACCACCTAGGTTTAAGTTAGAATTATTTGGCATTAAAATAATGAAAAAATAAATGATAAAATCCATTTAAGTGTGGCCGACCATAGGCTTTGGATAATATTGTCATTTAAATGCCAATTCTAATTATCATTTTTGCATCTCATTTTCTCAAAAACACCAATTTTTAAATTCAACCATTTAAATGCCAATTCTAATTATTTAATAACTAAAAATTAATTATTAAATAATATTGTCATTTAATATATTTATTAATTAGACATATAAAGTCTCTTAATTAATAAATGAAACCTAGAATCTCTTTTCTTTACAATTTTGCCTTTGCTTAGTGAAAATTCATAAAGTAGACATAGTCTAACTTTAGAATTATAATTGATTAATTAAAATCAATTAACTGAGTCTTACAAGCAGTATGGTCTCAACTAGTATGGGGACCATGGGCCTATATAACCGAGCTTCCAATAAGTTGAACCGAATTTACCAAGTAAATTCCCTAACTTATTAATTCCTTATTGAATCCACACTTAGAACTTAGAATTGCACTCTCAATTATATAGAACGCTCTATATGTTCCACGATATAGATACGCTATTAATTATCCATTGTTATAATCCTAATTTGATCAATGACCCTTTAATAGATGATCTACATTGAATAGGAACTAAATTACCGTTACACCTTCAATGTATTTTATCCTTAAAACACTTAGCTCCGTATAAATGAAACTTAAGCGAAGTGAAATGAGATCTCCACCATTTATCTCTGTTTAGCCAAGCTCGAAGGATATCATCGTTTCACTTCTAAATTCCTATAGAAGTTATAGACTCCATATTTATGTTAGCGTTCCCACTCAATTATACTATCATGTTCCTAAAATGTACGTATCATCTTGACCCAAAAGTAGGCTTAACTAACAAATCAAAGAACATGTATAATACTCTTGAGATCGAACCTAACCATATTAGGATTAAGATCATTTGATCTAGGATCAACGGGTGATATTGAATTGAATAGATATTACGGTAAATTTTAATATATCTAATCAAAGTTCAATATCAGTCCCTTCCGATGTATACTCCATACATCCGATACTGGTAAACTTTGCCAATGCCCTGGAAAGGACTACCACTTATCCAAGGTGTAAGAATACCAATCGTTGATTATACCATGCCAGTCTAAATCCAGTGTTCTGACAAATCAAGGAATAAACTTTTGAACATATAATTAAGATCATATTCCACTGTGTTGACAACACTATAATCATTAACAAATTCATATGTTCTGGACTTAAATAGAATTCATACATTATGTATATATAATCATGAAATAAATCACATGAACCATGCAACATAAAATGTTATTTCTGATCTTTATTAATAAGTAAATCTAATTATATTGAAATGAGTTTTATTTAGGGCACGAAACCCAACAGCCTTTGTAATGGGTGCTACATACAGAACCCAGCCCTCCCTCACATGAACCACCCAAATTGTGAAGGTCCATTTGCCTTATTTAAATAATTGTATAAGGTTAATTATATTAGTCTAACCTAATTAAAATTGAATTAGCAACATAAATAACTATAAAATATATGAAATTTATTTTTCATTGAATATTTTAAAGTTAATTTTAGAAAAATACTTAGTTACTAATTACATTTTGAATTGAGATATATTTTAGATAGTAATTTCTAGTAACTAATTACATTTTCTAATATTTAATTAGAAAAATATTTTAAAGTTGAAAATTAATTATTTATTAATTAATTTTGGACCAACTTGAAATAGAATATTTTTCCTAATATTAAATTAGAATTAATAATTGAGTTTATTCTATACTTGATTATTTAATTCTTATATTTAATACATTTAATAAAATTAAAAATAAATATTTAAGTTGATTTTATTCTTGATACTTAATTATTATTATTTTTCAGCATATTTAATTAAATAGAAATTATTTTAAGTTAAAAATTTTAATTTCTGAACAACTTAAATTTGAATAATTTTCAAAATATATTTTATTTTATTTTATTAATCATTTTTTTATTATAAATTCGAAATTGCATTTTTTAAAATGCAGATGATTTTGATTTTTTTTTTTAAAAAAAAATAGATTAAAGTTGAAAATTAATATTTTAAATTAATTTTAGATCAACTTAAATCAATAAATTTTTCGTTAATGATTAATTAAAATAAATGGAATAACATAAATTATAATTAGAAAATACAGTAATTAGTTAGTGAAAGTCTAGATAGTTATTTTCTATTTGCTTGAAGTATTTTTCTAGTTATATTTAATTAAATAGAAAATTAATATTTAAGTTGATTTTAATCATGATACTTAAATATTTGATAATTTTCTTTAAATTTAATTAAATAGGAAAATTATACTTATATTGAAAATTAATTTTTTTTTAATTAATTTTGGACCAACATAAATTAGAATAATTTTTCAGGATTTATTTTATTTTATTTTATAGCATTTTCGAAAAATGTACTTATTTTAAATACATTAAAATTTTGAATTATGCAATATATATTTATAGAAAAGTAAATTTGAGTTGAAAATTAATTTTTTAATTAATTTTGGATCAACTTAAATTGAATAACTTTTGAAATATTTATTGAAAACTATTACTAAGATGAAAAATAATTTTATTTTCAGATCCATCTAAGTATAATTTTATAAATATTAAATTAAAATTTATATTTAGAAATTTTTCTAAATTGGAAATTTTAATTAAATAAATAGATTAAAATAAATATTAGAAGAAAATACACTTTAAGTAATGAGCTTTATTAAAAGGACATTCGATCTCCATTGTTGGTTCTACATAGTTCTTGTTTTAGTGAGTAATCTTCCCTAATGGAAGAACGTTCATTATCAATTTAACGTCGTAGAATCTCAAAGATAAGTATTATTTGTAAGTGTTTTATTTTTAGTATGGATCACCCTAATGGTTGCGACTATTAGTAAGACTTACAAAAGTATGAAATAATGGTAGAAGCTCATAAGATAAAATGACCTTGACTCTCGCCTAAACGGGACTGTTGGGTTTTATGCCCTAAATAAAACTCTTTACAATGTGATTAGTAACCAATATAAGAAATTTGAAGTGATTTATGTTTGCATGAATTTTACATGCTAATGGTTTAATATGTTTATTACATTTATACACAAAATCAGTTAAATCCAGATCATATGTTTATTCACAATTACAGTATCGTCAACACAGTGGAATGTGATTGTGATCATATGAATCAAAAGACTAAGTCCCTGTTTCATCAGTGTTATTGGATTTACACTAATATGATAATCAGCGATGATGTGTACTTACACTTGGAGTAAGTGTTATGTTCTTTCCAGGACATTAGTAAAGTATACTAGTTTTGAATGTATGGAGTATACATTGGACTGGATCGATATTGCAACTAAGTTAAGATATTACAAACTGACCGTTATATATCTTTCCAAGTCAATATCAGTAGTTAATCTTAAGATTAAAAGAATCTAAATCCTGATATGCTTAGGCTCAACTCAGGAGTACTATTCATGTTCTTTGATTTATTAGTTAAGCCTACTTTTGGGTCAGGGTGATACGTATATTTTGGGAACATGATAGTATGATTGAGTGGGAGTGCTGAAGATAAATATGGAATCTATAGCTTCTACTGGTGTAAAGAAGTTAAGTGATGATTCCCTTCGAGCTTAGCAAATAGAAGTAAATGGATGAGCTCTTGTTTAACTGACTAATTATTAGATCACTAAACACCATTTACAGGTAGCTAAGTGTTATAAGGGGAAAAATACATTGAGGGGTGAGAACGGTAAAATTATCCCATCTCGATGTAGATCATCTATATAGAGGATCTTTGATCACAATAAGATTTAACAATGGTTAAATGAGATAGCATATCTATATCGTGGAACATATAATATGCTCTATATAAGTCTGAGAGTGCAATTCTAAGTTCTAAGAGTGGATTCAACGAAGAATTAATAAGTAGGAATTTACTTGGTAAATTCGGTTCACTTATTGGAAGCTCAGCATATAGATCTATGGTCCCCATTCTAGTTGAGAACATTCTGCTTGTAAGACTCATTAATTGATTCGTGATTGGTCAATTATAATTCTAAAGTTAGACTATGTCTAATTTGTGAATTTTCACTAAGCAGGGTCGAAATTGTAAAGAAAAGAGATTCTAGGTTTTTTTGTTTATTAATGGACTTTATATGTCTAGTTAATAATTAAATTAAATGACAACATTATTTAATAATCTATTTTAGTTATTAAATAATTAGTTTTGGCATTTAAAAGGTTAGAATTGGAAAATTGGCGTTTTTGAGAAAATAGAAATAAAATTTGTTAAAACTGCAAAATCAAGTGGGGCCCATTATCTACACCATGGCCGACCACTTATTATGGAAATTCAAATTGATATTTTCATTATTTTAATGCCAAATAATTCTTAACCTAAACCTAGTAGTAGCCTATAAATAGAAAGTGATTGCTCAGTCAAAATACACTACTTTTTAGAAAAACAAATTTTCAGAAAAACTGAGCCTTCCCTATTCTCTTCTATTGGCCGAAACCCCTCTCTCTCTTCTCTTCTTCTATATTTCGAACCTAGTGAAAGAGTGAGTGCCCACACACAGCAAGTAGTCACTCAATCATAGATTGGAAGACTGTGAAGGATCAAACTCAAAGAGAAGGACATTCGGGCTCAGATCTTTATTATACTCTACGACAGAAAGGATACAAGGGTTAGAGATCTGAGTGGAAGGAGACATTAATTCTGCTGCATCAATGTAAGGTTTTCTTAAATTTATATGTGTTCATTTTATCGTTTTAGAAAGTTCATATTTAGGGTGTTAAACAACATACTTGTGAGTAGATCTAAGATCCTAGTAAAATAATATCCAACAGGGACAACGCTGGATTCTTATCTTGATCGAATAAAAGGTTGCTAGAATGTTTATCATTTTAGATGAGCTGACAACTCTATTCAATGGATGGTATCTTTGACTCTTGCCTAAATGGGACACTGATATCAGTTTATTGAAAACCTTGGAAATTATTTAGGATTGTATGTTTTAGTATTTTTGTCATTCCTACTTGCTAAGTGCTAATAATTTCTGAATATGATTTTGTGTTAAACCTTATTTGATTTCTTTATATTGTTATTTGTAGTATACAACATGACTATGACAAATCCCATGGTGTCACTGTTGACTGATAATAAGCTCAATGGAGCTAACTTTATCAAATGGAGAGAGAACATTAACATTTCTCTCATTGGTGAAAATGCCCTGTTTGTGTTGACTGAAGAGGCTCCTGAGCATCCGGGTGAGAATGCAACCAAGGCAGTAAAAGAAAAGTTCGAGTGTTGGTAGAATGCCAACAATAAAGATCGATACTTTATGCTGTCTAGCATGGTTGACACCTTGAGAACAAGGTTTGCAAACACTCTCACAGCTGCAGATATCATGAACCAGTTAACTGAACTGTTTGGGATGACATCAATTCAAGCTCGCTTTGAAGAGACTAAGAATTTCATCAATGCACGGATAAAACCTCATCAGAGTGTGCGTGATCACCTTCTCCAGATGACTAGTTACTTCCAAGACGCTGAGAATCATGGAGCTGTTATAGATCAGACAACTCAAGTGAGTTTGATCTTGAACAGTTTGACTCCAGCCTTTCTGCCATTTACTTCAAATTATGTCATGAACAAGTTGGAGCTTGACTTCCACGAGTTAATCAACAACCTTCAGACATTTGAAAATTTGATTGGAGGACCACAGAAAGGAGGAGCTAAAGCTCCTAATTTTTGGACTGCTAATGGTGCGGCTAAGGCTGAGGCAAACATTGCCTCTGCTTCGAAACCCAACAACAAGAAGAAGTGGAAGAATAGCAAGAAGCCTGTTCAAGCTGTGAAAACAGTTAAAAAGAAAAAGGCTTCTAATCCCGATGGAAAGCCAAAAGGCAAATGCTTCTATTGCAATGAAAAGGGCCACTAGAAACCCCAATGCCTTAAGTTTCTAGCAAAGAAACAAGGTATTTCTTTTTATGCTATAAACTCATGTGTTTTAGAGAATTATTATCCCCTTGGGTTATTAATTCTGGATCTACTAACCATGTTTATTTTCTTCTTATTTCAGCTCATGCTGCTTAAACTTGAATTGCTATCCTAGCGAGTTGAGTAGGATGGTTGGACAGAAGGGTGGAGATTGTCCAAGATTGAAGATGAAGCTCAGAATCTTCTTTTATAATTTTTGAATTAATTGTTTTTATTTATGAACAATTTGATTTCAATTATTGGTTTGGGATTTTACTCCCTATTTTTCATATTATGCAGACAATTCATTTTGAGAATATTAATAAAGTTTTCTCTTTCAATTATGAATTGTGTTTATGAATTGAGCTTCATCTTTTTATCTTGTGTATGCCAATACCGATTATATTTAAATGTTTATAATGTTTGTATGTGTTTGTGTAATATCCCAAAAAATAAATGATATATAAGTAGACATATTTTATTAAATATGTAATTATTTTGGTAATGAAGTAAGATTATGTTCTTACTTAGGGTAATTAATAAGGGTTTATTGAATTATCATGAAGCGTAATTTATTAATTACGGAGATTATATTGGGATATGTGTGTATCGAGAATACTATTTTTGAAATAAAAATATTTTATCGGGCCCGACGACTGTGAAAAGTTAGCATTATGGTCAGAAATGTCACGACATTAATTGAAGAATTATTTTGAGGTATTCCGGACTACGTTAGAATTTTTAGAATGTCAGTTTAATGGATTAGTAAAATTACCAAAATGCCCCTAAGTTATTTTTTTAGAATTTAAGTTTCTTTGGAGGGTAAATTAGTCATTTTGTTAAATGGGAATTTTGACTTTTAATTTTATGGGCTGATTGTATATTTTAAAAAAGGAAAAAAAAAAGGAAAGAAGAAAGAAAAGAAAACCTTTACTATATATTACTTAGAAATCAAGTAACCATCAAAACACAACCTCCTCTCCTTCTCTCTCTCGTGCAAGCTTGAACCAGCCAACCCTAGGGGATTTTCTTCAGCAAGCTTTCTTTTTCCAAGTAGAATTTCAATTCCAAATCAGCCTAGAAGTGAATTGAGGTAAGTTTCCTACTTTTTCGGTTGAGAACACTAGTTTTTGAGTTGGTTTTGAGGTAGGGTTTTGCTTTTCTATTGCTGTAGGAATCAAACTGAGTTTGGGGTGTGTTTAGGGTAGGTTTTTGAGTATGTTGGGAGTGGTGTTAAGTGGTCTTTATGGCTGTTTGAATTGAGTTTGGTTTGATGAAGCCAAAGTTGAATTTCTTCACTTTAACATGTGATTTTGAGTTAGGGATTAAATTTTAGTGTTTTGAAGCTTGAGATATGTTATATTTATGTTATTATACTGTTCTGTAAAGTTTGGGAACAATTGGTTAGGTTTGGAGCAAGTTTTGGGGCTTTGAAGAGCTGAAATTTTCGAGTTTCTACTGTTGTGAACCGGAATTCCGAATGGAACAGGGCTGCACCTGGAATTCCGGATGGTCAATTTTCAGGAATTCCCGATTTTCGTATTTTAGCCATAACTTTTCACTCGGGTGTCCGTTTTAGACATTCTATATACCGTTTGGAAGCTTATAAAGACCTCTACAGTATGAGACATAGATTAGAGAAAAAAGATGTATTTTATTTTAGGGTGTTTTCACCATAAGACTCAGTAGAAAACCCTAGGATATTTTATGCTGGTTTTAGATAATGTTTTGGAATAGACCCTTATTGATTTACTTTTGTCGTGACATAGGACCCGAGATTATCAAGCATCGTTCCACTGAGGTTGGCCCGCGCACTTGAGTTCTAAATTGAGGTAAGAAAAGTGGTAAGCACCGTGTGTGGCTAAATATTAATGGTTGAACATTTATGGCCTTGATTATTATCAAGACTTTGATTAGATATTTGTTGAGCCTAAGTTATGACCTAGAGTTGGAAACGGTGAATACCGTTATGAGTAATTACTCCTGAATCCGCAGATAGGTTTCTTACTTATCGATTGCTTCATTGGGCAACGATAGTGACATATTCAGCTCGTGGTTAACCATTGGTAAAAGGGTACTTTTTAAAGTACCAGGATTGTGTGTTTATGATATTGTGTAAATGTGTAAGCATGTTGATATGAGATTAAATTGATGATTATTATCGGTTATTATTTTATTCACTTTTCTTGCTGAGTCTCTGTGACTCAAGGGTGCTTTGTGGTGCAGGTAAAGGGAAGGCAAAGGTTCAACAGCCATGAGTTCGAGGTCGTAGCAGCAATGTACTATCAGCCGCAGTGGCACGGCCCAGTGAACATGATGCTCAATTTTGATAGTATTTTGGAATTGCAAAGTTTATGTTGAAAAAGCACTTATAAACTAGTTTGTAATATTTTGAAACAGGGGGTCCCCATAGTTCTCATTAATTATCTTTTACTATAAAGAAGTTTTTATATGCTTAGCTTTAATTATCAAAAATTTAATTACCCACACTTTTGGTATAATTATATAGTATCTAAATAAGAATTTTACAAAAGCACACACGTGGCATCCCTATTGGACAGGGCGCTACATCATGGTATCAGAGCGCCAAGGTTTTTAGATCCTGAAGACTGGTTTGATATGTACATCGGCTACGAAGACTCGTTCGACTCATGGTTCAGTAAGCTTTTAATTAATAGATAATTTCTTAATTATCTGGTTGCCTGATTTTATGAATTGTGTTATTATATGGAAGTGTGTGGGATGGATTATGATATATGAAATACTTAACAATATTGTTATTACCTAGGATGTAACCGCAGGTGTATAGATTATGCACCTGAGGTAGACTGGTACGGGTAACCGCGAGCTAGCTGGGCTCGGGGTTGCTGGTGAGGGCGAGAACCCTCCACCACCACCAAACTGGGAAGAGTTATATGCTGTGATGCAAGAGACTATCCGGCAGTAGGGTGAACAAATTAGAGAATTGAGAGAGCAGCGAGCTCGGCCTGCTCTAAACCCTAATCCTGATCCTCCGACACCTCTGGTAGTGCCACCGGATGCAAGGAATTGTTTAGAACCGTTGTATGAGCGGTTCAGGAAGCAAAACCCGCTAGTGTTTGAGGGTGGTGCTGATCCACTCAAGGCAATGCATTAGATGAGTATGATAACATCCATTTTTGATTTTATGCGGATCGAAGATAATGACCGGGTCAAGTGTGCTATCATTATGCTGCGAGATGATGCCCGTATTTTGTGGGAGATTGTGTCTCAGGGTCATGACCTGAATAACATGATCTAGGATGCCTTCCGGACCTTGTTTTATGAGAAGTACTATAATGAGTCTATTCGGGCAGCAAAGGCAGAAGAGTTTATACGATTGACTCAGGGCAGCATGACAGTGACAGAGTATGCCACTAAGTTCGATCGACTGGCAAAATTTGATTTAGATGAGGTGGCTACTGAAGCTGTTAGAAAAGCAAAGTTTATCCGAGGGTTGGATGAACATATTGCGCGGGATGTGATTGTTGCTTCCAAACAACTAGGGGTTGCTCGAACTTATGCCCAAATAGTTGAACTGGCCCTAGTTTCTGAGGGTGCAGAAGATCAGATACGAAAGAAAAATATTGCCAGAAGAGATTCGTGGAAGCAAACATCAGGTGTTGGTTCTAGTAGGGGTACTGATCTCGGTGACCGCAAGAAAAGGCCTAGTGAATCATTAGCTGCAGGCCCAAACAAAATATTCCAGGGTAACCAAGGCTTCCGTCATGGTGGGAACGAAAATTGGCAGAGTTTCCCTGAATGCCCGAGATGTAAAAGGCGCCATCATGGCGAGTGTCAGGCCAGGGCCTATTTCCACTGTGGGATAGTGGGTCACATGAAGAGGAATTGCCCACAGCTACTACGACTAGAGTGTTTACCCTGACTCAGGCTGAGGCTGATGCTAGTCCTTCCATTGTGATAGGTCTTGGTATAATTATATAGTATCTAAATAAGAATTTTACAAAAGCACACACGTGGCGTCCCAATTGGACAGGGCGTTACAGTTTGTGTTATATTACTAATACAAAATTTATGGTATATTCTTCTCTGCAAAGAGATAATACCACATAAACACTAAGAATTTTCAATTCAAAGTTTATGAATAATTGTTAATTCTGAAGCAATTATTAGGATTTTGTTTAATAAAAAGATCTTTTGATCTGATAGGGGTGAAAGAAGTTAAGAATGATATATGCAATTCAACAATCTTTTATATCTATTGAACTCTGGATTATATTCATAATTCCACATGATATCTATAACACTTAGGGATGGATGAAGCTATTGACATATGTAATTCATTTTGAACGCTAGACTATACTTAATACACCACAGTATCCTTATGGCACACATATTTTTGATTAAATATGGATGTAATATAATGAACAAATTAGCAAATTATTAGAATTTATTCTTGATCTTGTATTTTGTTCCAATTTAATATATTGATGTTGTAATAAAATAGATACCAATAAGGTTCTTAGACATAGCATCACAGTACCTTACTTGAGTGAGAGAATTTTAAAATTCTAAGCTCATCTTTATTTGGATGACACTTGTGATAGCAACTTTAGAATTCAACTGAAAAAGTAAATCTAACCATTCATATGGATAGAAACACTACTACAAAAAACCCTTTTAATGTCCCTTTTTTAAGTCCAACAAAATTATTGTTGGACATAAAAAAAATGGAAAAGTTTTCTAGTCTAATATTGTTGGACTAGAAAAAAATTACATCATGTCCAACATTGTTGGACTAGAAAAGTGGGAGAGGACTTGATATATAATTAATTAATATTATTTGTTAAATTTTTGTTTTAATTTGGGAGTTTTCTAGTCTAATATTATTGGACTATAAAAAATATATAATGTCCAATTTAACTAGACTTAACTCATTTTTAAATAAAATAAATAAATAAATAAAATTTGGTCTTGGAATTCGGACATTACATTTACAGCTACATATCTCAATTTTTATTTATTTATTTTTTTTTGCTTAATATTCTCTCTCATTAAAAAGTTAAAAACCCTAATATTTCCATAACCAGCCGCTCCTCTCAAAACCATTCTCTTCACAGGTTAAAAAAAAATCATCGCAACCAGCAATAATAGATCGGACAAGAGCAGAGCGGAGCCGCCCCAAACGAAACCACGATCTCGTCGTCAGCCTCGAAAAATCCCATTCTCCTCCATTCGTGTTGGTTTCTCTTCCAACGGAGGTGAGCTACGCCGTTCGTGGACCCAAACGGAGACTGTGAGCTTCGTTGCTGGCTCCTTTCTCTCATTCTCCATGTTGTGAAGCCCTCTCACGCTCTCTCCGTCGTTCTCTCAGCCCACTCTGATACATCTCTTCCTTCTATTGCTTTATCTCCATCGGCTTCATCTAGCAAGGAGTATCTCGACGATGATGATGGAGGCAAATCAAAGCACGACAAGGAAGCCACCATCAGCCGCCGAGACCGAGACCAACAAGATCGTCTGTTGCCACCGTCCGCCGCCCACTGTAAAAAATTTATTCTTTCGACATTTGATTCACTTGCTTTATTTATATTATCATTATTTTAGGAGTTTTTATTATGTAATTGATTTGTATATGTTTTTGGTATATTTGAGTATTTAATCTCTTTTTTTTAACTTAAAATTTTGTAGTGTTCTATATTTATTTATTTTTTTTGTAAGTGTTATTGTGTTTTCATATTCTAAGTTTACTTTGCTCTAATTTCAGATTTATTGCTAGAAATTATAATTTTTGTAGTTATAATGCCCCAAAATGGACCTCTTTAATCACTTTGAGTTACAATTCATCTCCATCAAATAATAATAATAATAATAATAATAATAATAATAATAATGATGGTAAAATTAAAAATAATTTTGTAAATTAATATTTTGAAAGTATATATATGTAAATTATTTATAATTTATTTTATTTTAAAAATATAGATTAATGTCCAGCAAAGTTGGACTAGAAAAGGGTTCCTATTGTGGGTTCAAATATCATGTCTATTAATGTTGGACTAGAAATGTTTTTCTAGTCCAATTATGTTGGACTAGAAAAATACCCTTTTTATGTCCCTGGATATAATGTCCAACACAAAAGAGATTCCAAAGACTTATCTAGTCCAACTTTAATGGACTTAAAAGGGGTTTTTTGTAGTAGTGAAATAACTTATCAGAATTTTGAGGATAAGATAGTAGAATTTTTCATAGTCTATTCGATTGATTTAGGCAAAATTCCTAATCCTCATGAAATGTTTTATGGTATCTCTAACGATTACTTAATCTTAAGCAAGTATTTTTTACATTAAGGTTAATACTAGATTGCTATGTTGATGACTTAGTCTAGAAGGAACTTACAGTTTCAGACTAAGATAATGTCACAACAAGATATCCATGAGAAACAATAGTAAGGGGTTAAATGTGCTTTTATGTATGAATTTAACCAGACTCCTACTGTTGAGTGGGAGCCATCTGAGATGTAATCAAACAAGGAACATTAGGAGACAATCAAGGAAGATTTCTGAAAGTGACCTATGTGTTAGATGACAAGGGTGTATATTATTATCCTCATATCTACACCAACTCATAACCTATTCCAGATGGTGGTTGCTTTGAGGGTGGAGGAATTATTCTAGAAGGATGTAAAAACTCATCTATAATAATTTAAGCTCCATCAGTGAAGATACATAACTTTGTTGTTTCGAAAACACTTGAAAGTTATTCAATAGAAGAAAGTTCTACACTGTGTTATCTCTATTCCATTTTTGGATAGAATTAGAGATATGTCTTCTGTTTATTCAGATGCACTTAATAAGCAGTAAAGAATTCAGTATCCCTAAATGAGTAATGCATATAGAAAGATGATGTTGCATAATGTTTTATGAACACAAAGGAAGTAATGGTGGAGAAAGCAGTAGCTTACCACAGACTTACAGTTCCAGTAATTTGGGTTTAGTCAAATATACTACACTTGATCTGGATATCAAGACAATTGATTGATTGAAATGCACTACTTATTTTATGTTAGGGCAAGTGGGAGTTTGTTGGGATTTTATGCCCTAAATAAAACCCATTTCAATCTAATCTGATTTGTTATCAATAAAAGATTAGAAGTCATTTATGTTTACATGTAGTTTTTCATGTTTATGGTTTAATATGTACAAAATCTGTTAAGTCCAGAACATATAGTTATTCACAATTACAGTAATGTCAACATAGTGGAATGTAATTGTGATTATATGCTTCAAAAGATAATGTCCTTGATTCATCAGTGCACTGGATTTACACTGATGTGATAATCAGCGATAAAGTATACTTACACCTTGGATAAGTGTTATGTTCTTTCCAAAACATTGGCAAAGTATGCTAGTTTCGAATGTATGGAGTATACATTGGACTGAGACCGATATTGATCTTGGTAAAGATATTATAATCTTACCATTGTATCTTTCTAACTCAATATCACTGGTTGATCTTAGATCAAAAGATCTTAATCCTGACATGCTTAGGTTCAATTTTAGGAGTGCTATTCATGTTCTTTGATTTGTTAGTTAAGCCTACTTTTTAGTCAGGGTGATACGTACATTTTGGGAACATGATAGTGTAATTGAGTTGGATCGCTAAACATAGATATGGAATCTATAGCTTCTATCTGGACATAGAAGTGAAACGAAGATTTCTTTCGAGCTTAGCTTAATAGAGATAAATGGAAGAGCTCTTGTTTCAATGATTATATTGTTCGGTTTTATTCCCTAAATAAAACTCATTTCAATATAATCAGATTAATAAAGATCAGAAATAACATTTTATGTTGCATGGTTCACATGATTTATTTCATGATTATATGTATATAATGTATGAATCCCTTTTAAGTCCAGAACATATGAGTTTGTTAAAGATTATAGTGTTGTCAGCACAGTGGAATATAATCTTAATTATATGTTCAAAAGTTTATTCCCTGATTTGTCAGAACACTGGATTTAGACTGACATGGTATAATCAGCGATAGGTATTCTTACACCTTGGAAAAGTGTTATGTCCTTTCCAGGACATTGGCAAAGTTTACCAGTATCGGATGTATGGAATATACATCGGAAGGGACCGATATTGAACTTTGATTAGATATATTAAAACTTACCGTAATATCTATTCAATTCAATATCACCTGTTGATCCTAGATCAAATGATCTTAACCCTGATATGGTTAGGTTCAATCTCAAGAGTGTTATCCGTGTTCTTTGATTTGTTAGTTAAGCCTCCTTTTGGGTCAGGGTGATACGTACACTTTGGGAACACGGTAGTGCAATTGAGTGGGAGCGCTAACATAAATATGGAATCTATAGCTTCTATTTGGCAAATAGAAAGTAAAGGATGATTTCCTTCGAGCTTAACCAAACGAAAAATAAATGGTGGAGATCTCATTTCACTTAGCTGAAATATCATTTATACAGGGTTAAGTATTTTAAGGATAAAATACATCGCAGGGTGTTACGGTAATTTAATCCCTTTATAGTGTAAATCATCTATATAGAGGATCATTGATCACATTAGGGTTATAACAATGGATAACTAATGACGTGTCTATATCATGGAACATATAGAGCGTTCTATATGACTGAGAGTGCAATTCCAAGTTCTAAGTGTGGATTCAAGGAGGAATTAATAAGTTAGGGAATTTACTTGGTAAATTCAGTTCGACTTATTGGAAGCTTGGTTATATAGACCCATGGTCCCCATACTAGTTGAGACCATACTGCTTGTAAGACTCAGTTAATTTATTTTGATTAATCAATTATAATTCTAAAAGTTAGACTATGTCTACTTTATGAATTTTCACTAGGCAAGGGCGAAATTGTAAAGAAAAGAGATTTTAAGTTTATTTATTGATTAAGAGACTTTATATGTCTAAATTAATAAATATATTGAATGGTAATATTATTTAAAAATTATTTCCAAGTTATTAAATAATTAGAATTGGCATTAAAAAGGTTAAATTGGAAAATTAGCATTTTTGAGAAAATGGGAATGGAAAATAACAAAAAGGGAAAGTTGCAAAGTGAGGCCCAATACCCTTTGTATGGTCGGCCCTATGCATAGGAAATTTCATTTGTAGTTTCCATTATTTTAATGTCATACAATTCTAACCTAAACCTAGAGGGTTTTCTATAAATAGAAAGTGTTGGCTTGAGGAAATAGACACACATCTTTGATCACTTTGTTTCCCTCAGAAAATGCCTCACATGCCTCTCTCTCTTTTCTTCTCTCTAATTTTCGAAACCTTTGAGTGAATGAGTAGTGCCCACACACATCAAGTGGTATCTCAATCATAGTATGTAAGACTATGGAAATTCTGCATCAAAGAAGGAGAAAAGAAGATCCAGATTCAAATCTTGATTATGCTCTGTTACAGAAAGGAATCAAGGGCTAGAGATCTGAATGGAAGGAGTCATACTATTCCGCTGCACCCACTGTAAGGTTTTCTTAACTTTATATGTGTTTATTTTCGTTGTTTTAGAATTCATATTAGGTTGTTAATCCAACATACATGATAGTAAATAGATCCTGGTAAAATAATTTCCAACATATATTAGCTTACTGAAATATCATTTATAGAAAGCTAAGTGTTTTAAGGATAAAATACATTGAGGGGTGAAACGGTAAATTTATCCCTACTTGGTGTAAATCATCTATAAAGGATCTTTGATTATTGGGATTAGAACGATGGTTAAATGTTTATAGCGTATCTATATCGTGAAACATATAGAGCGTTCTATATGACTGAGAGTGCAATTTCAAGTTCTATGGTGGATGCAATAAGGAATTAATAAGTTAGGAAATTTACTTGGTAAATTCTAGATCTTCTTATTGGAAGCTCAGTTGTATAGGCCCATGGTCCCCACACTAGTTCAGACCATACTGCTTGTAAGACTCAGTTAATTGATTTTAATTAATCAATTATAATTCTAAAATTAGACTATGTCTAGTTTATGAATTTTCACTAAGCAAGGGCTTAAATGTGAAGAAAAACGATTCTAGGTCTTATTTATTAATTAAGAGACTTTATTAAGTCTAATTAATAAATATATTAAATGGCAATTTTATTTGATATTAAATAAATAGTTTTGGCATTTAAGTGGTTGGATTTAAAAAAAAATGGCGCTTTTGAGAAAATAAAGAAAAATTGTTTAAAATATTTCAAAGTGGGGCCCACATCCTATGGCCGGCACTTGGAGGGAATTTACCATTTAATTTTTCCAATATTTTAATGCCAAATAATTCTAACCTAAACCTAGGTGGTTGCCTATAAATAGATAGTGATGTCTCATATCAAAAGATGATGGAAATTCAAGCCTTTAGTCAAATTTTCCTAAGCCATCACTTCTCTCTATTTTCGAACCACTCCTCTCTCTTCCTCTTTTCATATTTTCATACCCTATAGTGATAGAGTAAGTGCCCACACACATCAAGTGGTACTCAATCATAGTGTGTAAGGCTGTGAAGAATCCAATTTCAAGAGAAGGAGATTCGGACTTAGATCTTGGTGATACTCTGCTATAGACAGGATACAAGAATTAGAGATCTGGGTGGAATGAGCCATTATTATTCCGCTGCACCCACTGTAAGGTTTCTAAAACTTTATATGTGTTTATTTACATTGGTTTAGAAATTCATATTTATGATGTTAAATAACATACATGGTAGTAAATCTAGATCATGATAAAATATATTCCAACACATCCCTCATCTTGGGCGCTGCATAGAATCATTGTCGGTTTCAAGCAAGGTCAGTGATCCCATTTTTTTTTTCTAAAAGAAATGTTTTCGTTCTATATAAAATCTGCTTACATTTGTTTCCTGCTTGTATTATTTTCATTTTGTTGTTGGTTTTGTGCGTGCTATAGAAGTTTATGACACCCTTTTGGATCTTATAACTTCAAAGCATTTGCTTGATCCTCGTGGCCCATATATGAAATGAGAGGGTTTATGATATCGTAGATGGGATTTTTTTTACTGAATGGGTAACATGGCAGGGAATTTTTATAGGGAAATTTACAAAAATACTGGAATTTGTATTAACTTTTACAAAAATACTGTCACACGGAATTTTTTTCAAAAATACTGTGTTTTTATAAAACACCACTAAAACACAAAGCAGAACAACTCAAAACAATAGTAGAACACTAGTAAAACACCAGTAGAACACCAGTGAAAACTTAACACAGTATACTGCAGTATGAAACTGTTGGGTTTTGTGCCCTAAATAAAACCCTTTACAATCTGATTAGTTATCAATATAAGAAATTTGAAGTGATTTACGTTTGCATGAATTTTACATGCTTATGGTTTAATATGTTTATTATGTTTATACACAAAATCTGTTAAGTCCAGATCATATGTTTATTCACAATTACAGTATTGTCAACACAGTGGAATGTGATTGTGATTTTATGATTCAAAAGACTAAGTCCCTGTTTCATCAGTGTTTCGGATTTACACTGATGTGATAATCAGCGATGATGTGTACTTACACTTGGAGTAAGTGTTATGTTCTTTCCAGGACATTGGTAAAGTATACTAGTTTCGAATGTATGGAGTATACATTGGACTAGACCGATATTGAACTTAGTTAAGATATTATAAACTTACCGTTGTATCTTTCCAAGTCAATATCAGTAGTTGATCTTAAGATTAAAAGAATCTAAATCCTGATATGCTTAGGCTCAACTCAGGAGTGTTATTCATGTTCTTTGATTTATTAGTTAAGCCTACTTTTGGGTCAGGGTGATACGTATATTTTGGGAACATGATAGTATGATTAAGTGGGAGTGCTGAACATAAATATGGAATCTATAGCTTCTACTGGTGTATAGAAGTCAAGTGATGATTCCCTTCGAGCTTAGCTAAATAGAAGTAAATGGATGAGCTCTTGTTTAAGTGACTAATTCTTAGATCACTAAACTGTTGGGTTTTATGTCCTAAATAAAACTCATTTCAATATAATCAGATTTACTTATTAATATAGATCAGAAATAACATTTAATGTTGCATGGTTCACATGATTTATTTCATGATTATATGTACATAATGTATAAATTCATCTGAAACCCTTTTCACATACTTGATCCTGTTTATTGTGCCGTCAACACATTAGAAAGTAAACATGACTATGTGAATAAAGTTTCTAAGATTTATCAGACATAGGGTTTTACTGATATGATAATCTACAACAGAGTTTACTTGCATTTGGAGAAGTGCTATGTTCTTTCCAGAGCATTGGTTAAAGTAAAGCTCAGGTTGGATGCACGGAGTATGCATCGGAAGGGACCGATATTGAACTTTGACTTAGATTTATTAAACTTACCGTAATATCTATTCAAGTCAATATCGCCTAGTTGATCCTAGATCAAATGTTCTTATTCCTGTTATGATTAGGCTCAATCTTGAAAGGCTATTCGCAATCTTTGATTTGTTAGTTAAGCCTACTTTTAGGTCAGGGTGATACGTACATTTTGGGAACACGGTAGTGCAATTGAGTGGGAGCGCTAGCATAAACATGGAATCTATAGCTTCTATCTGGCGAATAGTAAGCAAAGGATGATCTCCTTCGAGCTTGACCAAACGAACATAAATGGTGGAGTATTCATTTCACATAAGCTGAAATATCATTTATACGGGGTCAAGTGTTTTAAGGATAAAATACATTGTAGGGTGTAACGGTAATCTAATCCCTTTACGGTGTAGATCCTTCATATAGAGGATCATTGATCACATTAGGATTATAACAATGGATAACTAATGATGCATCTATATGGTGGAACATATAGAGCATTCTATATACTGAGAGTGCAATTCTAAGTTCTATGCGTGGATTCAACGAAGAATTAATAAGTTAGTGAATTTTAGTGCTAAATTCTTGATCTACTTATTGGAAGCTCGGTTATATAGACCCATGGTCCCCGCACTAGTTGAGATAATATGTCTTGTAAGACTCATGTAATTGGTTTTGATTAATCAATTATAATTCTCAAATTAGACTATGTCTATGTGTGAAATTTTCACTAAGTAAGGGCGAAATTGTAAAGAAAGAGTTTTAGGGGCATATTTGTTAATTATGATACTTTGTATGGTTCAATTAATAAATATGATAAATGACAATATTATTTAATAATTATTTATAGTTATTAAATAGTTAGAATTGGCATTTAAATGGTTGAATTAGAAAATTGGCGTTTTTGAGAAAATCAGATGCAGAAAAGATAAAACTGCAAAATTGCAAAAAGTGAGGCCCAAATCCACTAAGCATGGCCTGCCACTTTTGTAGGCAATTTAAACTGATATTTTCATTATTTTAATGCCAAATAATTCAAACCTAACCCTAGTGGAATGCTATAAATAGATAGTGAAGGCTTCAGGAAAAACACACTTCTGATTCAGAAAAACCTGAGCCTTCTCTCTCCCTATCTGGCCGAACACTCCCTCTCTCTTTCTTCCCTCTTGAATTTCGAAATTCTTAGTGTAAGAGTAGTGCCCACACACAGCAAGTGATACCTCAACCATAGTGAGGAAGATCGTGAAGAAAGACTTTCAGCAAGAAGGAGTTTCAGCATCAAAGATTCAGAGAAAGAGATCCAGGTTCAGATATTGATAATGCTCTGCTACAGAAAGGAATCAAGGGCTAGATATCTGAACGGAAGGAGTCATATTATTCCGCTGCACCAATGTAAGGTTTCCTAAACTTTATACGTGTTTATTTCATCGTTTTAGAAAGTTCATATTTAGGGTGTTAATCAACATACTTGTGAGTAGATCTAAGATCCTGGTAAAATAATTCCAACATAAACATCATTTACAGGTAGCTAAGTGTTTTAAGGGGCCAAATACGTTGAGGGGTGAAAACGGTAAAATTATCCCATCTCGATGTAAATCATCTATATAGAGGATCTTTGATCACAATAAGATTATAACAATAGTTAAATGAGATAGCATATCTATATCGTGAAACATATAATATGCTCTATATAAGTCTGAGAGTGCAATTCTAAGTTCTAAGAGTGGATTCAACGAGGAATTAATAAGTAGGGATTTACTTAGTAAATTCAGTTCACTTATTGGAAGCTCAGTATATAGATCCATGGTCCCCATTCTAGTTGAGACTATACTGTTTGTAAGACTCAATAATTGATTTGTAATTAATCAATTATAATTCTAAAGTTAGACTATGTCTAATTTGTGAATTTTCACTAAGCAGGGGTGAAATTGTAAAGAAAAGAGATTCGATGTTTATTCATTAATTAAGAGACTCTACATGTCTAATTAATAATTAAATTAAATGACAATATTATTTAATAATCTATTTTAGTTATTGAATAATTAGTTTTGGCATTTAAAAGGTTAGAATTGGAAAATTGGCGTTCTTGAGAAAATAGAAATAAAAATTGTGAAAACTGCAAAATCCAAGTGGGGCCCAATAATATCTGTGGTCGGCCACTTAAGCAGATATTTCCAATTAATATTTCATTATTTTAATGCCAAATAATTGTTAACCTAAACCTAGTAGTTAACTATAAATAGAAAGTGATGGCTCAGTCAAATAACAAGTTTTTTATGCCTTTTGGTCAGAAAATCAGAGATTGCCTTTTCAGAAAAATTGAGCCTTCCACTTCTCTCTCTATAGCCGACCCTATCCCTCTCTCTTTTCCTCTTCTCAATTTTGAAACCTTAGTGATAGAGTAGTGCCCACACACAGCAAGTGGTACCTCAATCATAGATTGGAAGACTGTGAAGGATCACAGACAAAGAGGATGACATTCGGGCTCAGATCTTGATAATACTCTGCGACAGAAAGGATACAAGGGTTAGAGATCTGAGTGGAAGGAGACATTATTCCACTGCCATCAATGTAAGGTTTTCTTAACTTTATATGTGTTTAATTATCGTTTTAGAAAGTTCATATTTAGGGTGTTAAACAACATACTTGTGAGTAGATCTAAGATCCTGGTAAAATAAATTCCAACAGAAACTTATAAAAAAACACAGTAAAAAAGTAAAAAATACCACCTGGCAGTATTTTTGTAAAAAAATGGCAAAAGTTAGTATACCATGTAAATTTCCCTTTTTATATTGTTAAATTTTTGTTATTGTCGTGATTATATTATTGATTATATTATTCTGAATACCTCATTCATAGACGATTCGGAAGGCGAAAATGGGAAGAAACAATATGCTAACCGTACAATTATTGTCTAAGGAGATTCTTTCTGTTATTAATTTGCAGATCTATTATATTACTCTTAGGGCTCGTTTGGAACGCCGTATTAAGTCGTATTGTATTGTATTGTATTATATTAAATTATATTTTATGCAATATTTTTATGTAAAATTATACGTGGTATTAACTTTTTATGAACACCTAAATATATAATATTTTAGTATAAATTAAAATTTAACATAGTATTATATAAAAATATGATATATAATTCAAATCAATATAATACAATACAATAATATACGACCTAATACAATGTTCCAAATGAACCCTTAATGTATTCTAAATGGCTTGATCATATATGACAATTGTTTCTTCTTCATCTTCTTATAATAGCTTAAAAGTTTTTATGCTTTAATTTATGTTTGATACCTCCATCTAGAATTTAGGTCGATAGCAACTGAGCCTTTCTTTGATTGAGCCAAAAGATGTGAAGCTTGCCATTCCTGCCTGTTACCACTACCTGTAGGCTCTAGAGTCTGTACTAAATAGTCTTGTTAAAAATAGTCATTAGTTTGTCGGGATTGGATTGAAAAAATAATGTAATTTGTTCACCTCACCGCCAAACTAAACCACTTGATTTGTTGATATCAGAAATGCTCGCAAGTTATTATACAGTTATTCTGTACACCTTTTTCCTATGCCTCATCTGTACAACCATCTTGTTATTCATTATATTAGCCAATTTTGTAAGATCTTGTTGATGGAACCTTAATATTATTTTTTTTACTTTATCGTAAATTTACAACAATGATTTTTATTCTCATTCTTGTTTCTTCATTGATGACTTTTTTCATGTGATATGGGGATTCTCTCTCGTTTTTCTTTTCTAATTTTCAGGTGGGAAAAAGTGATTCAAATCTTGATTCCAAGAACTCATATAGTAGTTCTTTTTGTACTGCAAAGTATATTATGAAATCTTACCATGAAAGATATGAACAGCTTCATAATTCGCATTATAAAGATTTTATAGAACAAGTGCTCCCATTTGGCTTGTGTGACATACAATCAGATGATCCAAATCTTGTACCCAATCTTTTAAGTATAGAGCGCAAATTGATTGGAGAAGGTTCCCACCATCATCTCTCCTAATCTATGAGAATTAGCAAACTACCTGCTGTGTTCGTACTAGCTAATATCTCTTACGATAGTTGTGGACTTATTTTTATTGAGAGGCTGCCTAATGGGGTTTTTGCAGATCCATTCGAGTTTCAACATCTCCTTCAGCGCGGTGTTAATTATGCTTTCATCTTGTTTAATTAATGAATGTGATAATTACGGGTATATTATTGTTTTCTTGATAATATATTAGGTTATACTGTTTAATGTAGTCTTTAATGACATTGCTGTTTTTGGAGATACGAACTTGGAATCACCTTCATTCCTTTCCAATCGTTCTTCTGTGGAGGTTCACATGCATGTTAATCCAGGTATCTTAAGTGACAAGAATGGAATTGATATCAAGATAAAAATTCCCTTACATGAAAGATATGCGGTAAGTAAAACAAATGTCCTTTGTTCCTACTCACTTGGTACTCTGTATGTTTTGCCAATTTCACAAAAATTAGTTTCAGAAATTAAATTTTACAGTATCATAAAGACATAAGCTGATGATTATGCATATTGAAGGGGTTACATACGTTACCTAGTTTTGCTGTACTATCTCTCAAAAAGAACTTTAGGACCATATAGTTATATAGAGTACATTATGAAGTGTTGTTTTAGGACAATTGAATGTCTAAATTTATACTCTAAATTTAAAAGATTAATTTCCTCAATGCAGCCTACGAAAGCGGATATTCACGAGTTGTATTCGGGAAACCTGATTTGTTCCTCCGGTGTAGTGTTGGAAAAACATCACTCGATCAGAGTTGTTTATACGTGATATCAAACAATGATTCCGAATCACGGTATAGTACAATTATCTGGAGAAAACCTTAGGGATGAAGGCACATTCTGGAGTTGTTTATGTTTTCACTTTTGTTTCAGCCTTTTTAGCTGCTCTTGTAATTATGTTGACATCCATATTCCATTCAACTAGTAGCTTATAAAGAGTTCTTACTTGCTTGATAATTTGACATGCATTGTGTATCTTTTAACAGCATTTGAATGTTTGCACCGTTGTACATCAAATAATGTTACAAAGTTTAGGCTTAGTTGCAAAAAAAATTGGCATTAATTTTAGCTACAATTTTGAATCGGACATTAATGTGTGTGTGTTTTAATCTTATTATCCATTCCATACATTAAGAGCATTATATAATATATATATATATATATATATATATATAGATACATTTGACATTATATGCTTAAAAAAAACATAAGGTGTTTTTATATGCTTCTTAAAATAATGTAAAAATTTAACACTCCAAAAATCTTAAATCCCAACAATACTCTCCCCATTTGAAACTCCCACTCTCCCTCTAACTCTCATTCTCTCGTTTCTCTCTCTTTCTCTAACTCCCCAAACCAACGAAACCTGGCGAGCCCAACGAAACTCCCGACGAAACCCCACCGGACCCATCAATGAAACCTAGCGAGCCCAACAAAACCACCACCTCCGACGAAACACGAAGCCCAGACCTAAACCCACACCACCTCCGTCATCGTGAAACCAGATGAAAGAGAAATCGCGAAACCCCAACAAACAAAGACGATATCGTGAAACCAGATCACATCCAAATCGCAAAACCCCAAACCCACATCCGAAATCATAAAAAAAGGTATTTGTCTAAACTTTTTTTTTATTTTAATTGGGTTTTTTATTGTTTGTGCTTCATTGTAAAGAAATTTATTTGGTTTATGTTCACTTTTTATGATTTTGTTTGAATTTCATTGAAGCCCGTTTGAGTTTTGGGTTTTTAAACAATTAGCGACATATCGCGACATTATTCATGACATTTTGTGATTTCGTCTTAAAATGTTGTTAGTTTTTTTTTCTATGGGCGATGTTTTCATGACATGTTAGTTGTTTAGCGATGTATCACGATGTATGTCGCGATCTTATCGTAAAATATCGCAGAACACTGGGCTAGGTACCTGGGATTCTGTTTCGCGATGATTAGCGACATATTGCGATATATTTTACAATATTCATTTTATTGATTTTTAACAAAAATGCTTACAATTTTGCATATGGCTCCTGAACTTAAACTTCCAGTTTCCCAGCATTTCACAGGACGTCTTACCTATCGGGGTACAAATAGGTTTATATATATCAAAGCCAAGTTTACGAAGCTTGATTTGATTGATACGGTTAAGGCTAGCCCTTTTGGGTACTTTTCGGAAGCTAGAGAGTTGACTTTCTCAGGCGCTTTGGTCCACAACCTCCTCTTACGGAAAATAAAAGTAGATACTAAAAAGGAAGATGAGGTTTGGAATTTCATGTAAAGAAGAATGACATGAGATTCAGACGGATAGAGTTTGGACTTATTACCAGCTTACCTATGAGTAGTGCCCCTACAGAGGAGGAAATAGCCAAGTCCAACGACCATTTAGTTCAGACATATTTTGAAAGGAAGAGTTCTGTGCAGTTGGATTCACTTATGCTCCAACTTGAGAGGTGCGAAGTAAAGATGATGCCTACAAGTTTGGACTGGTCGCTTTCATTGAAGGTGTATTAGTATCAAAAGAGAATAATGTCCAAGTTTGGCCTGACATGTTAAAGTTTGTTAACGATCTTGAATTCTTTTTCAAGTATCCGTGGGGTGAGCATGCTTTTTGGAAGTTGATGGAGACATTGAATAAGGATATGCAACATTACAAGGATAATGTTGATAAGAAGAAGGGGAAGAAGATTGCTCAGGAGGCAAAGTACACTGTTAGTGGCTATGTACCTGCCTTTCAGTACTGGGCATACGAAACCATTGAGAAAGTGGGCAAGAAGTATGCTCAATGCAGCGCAACCAAGTTTCCCAGAATGGTAAATTAGAAACTCTGGAGGGCCAACAGAAACAAGATGTTAAGGCAACTGACATCGCACTATTGTTCAACAGTCAGGTATGTTTCTATTCTGTTCTGTAATATTTTTTTTGTTAATTCAGTAAAAATACTTGCTTAAAATATGAATTAGTTATTCGTGACTTGCTTCACGACGTTTAGTGATTTTATTCACGATATGTTGATTAATATTTTTGTTTTAATGTTGTGTTGATTCGCGACTTTATTTCCCAATATGTTTCGACAATTTGCAATTTTATTCGCAATGTAGGCATGTATGTATTGTTCAGACATGCTATCGACTTTTTTGCGACATGTTGTCGACTTCTCATTGTCACAACACATCATTGAATGTCGCAAAATGTCGTTAGATGTCTACATTAAATTTATTCTTAATATTATAGTAATTTTTTAAAAATCTTTCAAAAACTTAAGACCTAAATAAGTCAATTAATTTTTTTTATAATTTTAAAAAATATAACATATGTATTTATATTTTATGCAATAAACATAATTCTCCATTAAATTTAATTTCTAAGTTAGTTATTTTTTTCCTTGCATAAGTTAAAAATTTATAATTTTGTGTATTTAAACTTATTATATTAATTCTATCTCATAAAGAAATTTTATTTACACCCAAAAACTTATAAATAAACCTCTTCTCAATAATTTTTATTTTACATTAAATATATATTTCTAATTATATTAGGTTTTTTTTTTTAATTTTTCTTCCAAATTATTTTCTTAAAAAATATATCTATTAAGCAAAATAAATTATATTATAAATATTATTAAAAAAAAACTTAAAAAAAATATGTGAAATTTATTAGAAAAAAATAATTATACACGATTTAAAAAAAAATATATAAAAATAAAATTAAAATAAGCACTAAAATTAACACAAAATAATATGAGAAAAAAATATAAAATTATTAAAAGTGATTTTTTAAAAAATTATATTAAACTTGTTTTTTTAAAATATTAGGGTATACTATTTATTTTGTAGAGCGCAAATAGAACTCCCCTATCTCATATCAGGGGTGAAGCTATAAATAAAATTGAAGAGAGATGACTACATATTTTTATATCTTGTCCAAACTTTAAAATTTCAACAAGATTATAGAATTAGATATAATAAAATATATTTAATTATATTAAAATGACTTTTATGGAATAACATTTTATATTTTCATCTTACACAGTTTCTAAGTAATTCAAATCTAAACAATAATATTTTAGCTATTCTTCAAAAAAAAAAAAATAAATAAATAAATTAAGGTGCGGAATGTTGAACTTGTGACCTCTTTAACTTTTAAAATGATCTTCACTACTACATCAAACGATCTTACCTAATTTTGTTTGACCAGAAATATATTTGTATAAAGCCCTAAAAAAGACAAATCCTATCTTTTCTACTCCTAGAGAACCTTGTGTGTATCAAATTAAATATAGAAAAATATATAAACTTCAACTTGTATAAGCAAAAGTGTGTTTTTTTATTAAATAAAATAATAAATAAATCATTTTCTATGGATAGAAAAAATTTTGTATTTTTTTAAAAAGAAGTATTTTATAAATAACATAATATAAGTTATTTTGTAGAAAGAAAAATTATTATAGAAAATTATTAAAGAAAAAAATTTAAAGAATTAATAACAAAATGTTAATTGGAGAGAAATATTGAGATTGACCTAAATAATAGTGTATGTATAGTTGTAATTTAATATCATGTTAATTATATAATTTACTTAGTAAAAGCTCAAAAATATTATAAATGTTGATTGTAACTTATAATATACTAATGTTGTATCAGTTCTTATAGAAAATTTATATAATCTTATATATATTTATATAAGTCTTTAATTATTTTTTTATTTGTAGTATACTTCTTATATGTAAGTTCATGTGAGTCTATATATATGAGATACAAATGGACTACAGCAAAATTTATAAATATAATAAAATAATTAATTTAAAAGAGTTAAAAGAAGAGAATATTAAAATTTTTGTTTCTAATAAATTTTAATAAAAAAATAATTTATTAGCAAAAATCTATTAAATAAATTTTTTAAATATATTCTAATTAAATAAAGTATATTAAATTTCTAATTAAAATTTGGATACCATAATTTTTAAATTTCATAGAATTATAAAAATAGTAATCTGATTCCACGCAACAACTATAAATTATTTAAAAAGTCTAAATATCATCTCGAAAATAAAAAATATACTAAGGACATGAAATAAATTATACTGATATGTATAATTTATTATTTAATACTTTTAAAAAGATAAAGAATAATTTATTTGATATTTGAACATGTATCAGATGGCTGATGCTGGAATCAAGTACATTCCATCCAACACCTTTTCTTACTATGATCAGGTGTTGGACAACACTGCTATGCTTGGGGTTGTTCCCCCGAGATATGGTTGGAATGGCGGCGAGATTGGCTTTGATGGTTAGGGGTAATGCCATTGTTCCTGCTATGGAAATAACCAAGTGGTTTGACACCAACTAGTTAGTTTTTATTTATCTCTATTTTATTTTTTAGTTTTTCAAAAGCTATCAATAAGTTTGGTAACTTTGTTTGAATGAATGACTCAGCTAATGTTGTATATCTTCTTTGCGCAACCACTATATTGTCCCTGAATTGGGTCCGGATGTTAAGTTCTCTTATGCATCACACAAGGCAAGAATTTAAGGAAGCTAAAGCTGTAAGTATAAGTGTCTTACAAATTTCTCCATTCTTTTATGCCATCAACTTGTCTAAGAATTTGATAACATGAGGGGAAGTTCCGCAATAATATCTTCTGTTTGTTTGTTGGTAGTTCGTTATTAAAAGTTATTTTTAATTTGCTCTACAAATTAATTACATAAATCAGAGATACTTCTATTCTCATAATTTACAACTGTTGAATATTGATGATTACAGAAGATACTATTAAAGAATTCAAATACCCAATAAATACTTTCAATTAATAGGAGACACACACCTGAGTATTGATATGTGCACTAATTTTTTATAAAACATATGACATGTTTTTCACCCAGACATAATTAGCCATAATTATTTGAGGGTAGGATCCACTATGTTAAGAAGGTATGCCATGTCATTGTGAGTAAAATCTTGGTAAGTTACTTGTGTGCACATATCATTGCTTTCAATCTCTATATATATATATGTGTGTGTATATTTATGTGTTGTATTTTTTTCCCTTGCCTTGTGAGAAGACAAGATGAATTTGTGGAAACCCATGTCACATGTTGATAGAAAACATTGTTGCTTGTAAATATGTGTATTGTAATTTTCATTGTTGTTTCCTAACTTAAAGCTTGAGTTCAATGGTCAAGTCAGTTTCTTTTAATTTTTCCAGCTGAAACTGAAAGTACTATCAAGATTAATTACGGATTCTTTATTCTATAAATGTGTAGAGACATTAGAGAGAAGTTTAAAAGGAGACAAAAGGACTTTAAGTTTTTTTTAGAAAAAAATATTAAAGTAAAGAATACTCTATATTGCATTTGATTCTAAGATCTAACCAAACTTAGTAACGTTTTTCAATTTAATAATTTGTATAAGATGCTTAATTTCTTCTCATAATACTTGTCTTGCAGCTAGGATTAGATACTGTACCAGTTCTTGTTGGTCCAGTGTCTTACCTGTTGCCATCAAAGGTGTTGAGAATTCCTTCTCTCTTCTTTCCCCCATTGGAAATATTCTTCCAGTGTATAAGTAAGAATATCATATTTTTTATCAGACGTTACCTTTTTCAATGTTATCTTGTATTAAATCTTGTCAACCAAAAATGGTCTATGCTATGCAGGGAGGTTGTGGCTGAACTAAAGGCTGCTGGTGCCACTTGGATTCAGTTTGATGAGCCCACCCTTGTGAAGGATCTTGATTCTCACCAATTACTAGCATTTACTCATGCCTACTTAGAACTAGAGTTATCTTTGTCTGGTTTGAATGTTATAATTGAATCATATTTTGCTAATGTTCCTGCCGAGGCATACAAAACACTTACCTCTCTAAAGGGTGTAGCTGGTTATGGCTTTGACCTGGTCCGTGGAACAAAGACCCTTAATTTGATCGAGAGTGGATTCCTTCTGGAAAATACTTGTTTGCTGGAGTGGTAGATGGGCCAACGATCTTGCATCTTCCATCAGTACCCTAGAGGCACTTGAGGGTATTGTTGGGAAAGGTATTCTTTCTATAAGTTCTTTGGGTTGGTTTAGAATGTTAGTAATGTTCTAGAGGTTTACGTATTTTCTGCTATCTTTTACATGTTGTAGACAAGGTTGTTGTCTCTACATCCTGCTCTCTTCTACACATTGCAGTTGATCTTGTGAATGAGACTAAGTTAGCTGCGGAGATCAAGTCATGGCTTGCATTTACTGCTCAAAAAGTTGTTCAAGTAAATGCCTTGGCTAAGGCATTGTCTGGACACAAGGATGAGGTGCTTTTTTCTCCTTACGTATTATATTTGTTATTCAATATTTTTCCAGACATAGAAAATTATACTTAATAGGCTTTTTAATTTAGTTCCAAGCTTATTAATGAAATAATTTTTACATAATTTTATTATTTATTTAAATCTAACTAGGAAGAGCCTGTATGAAGAGGACTGCATATAATGTAATGATGAATGTTGCCGCTATCTTGTTGTGTCATGTGATGATCAGTCAAGCTTGGATTTTATTTTATGTAACTTTTTGTGTTGGCCTACTATATAATATACTAGTGAATATATTCAGTGTCTGATTTTTAATTTGTATCCAGGCTTTCTTTGCTGCCAATGCAGCAGCTCAAGCTTCAAGAAAATCTTCCCCTAGGGTAACAAATGAGCATGTCCAAAAATCAGTAAGTCTTTGTGAAATGTGAATAGATGTCCACTTCAACATCTCGTGTTGTATAGTTTTGATGTGATCATATTTTCCTTACTCTGGACTGCAATTCTTTGCTTTTAAAGGCTGCTGCTTTGAAGGGCTCTGACCACCGTCGAGAAACAAATGCGAGTGTCAGGCTGGATGCCCAGCAGAAAAAGTTGAGCCTTCCTGTTCTTCCAACTACCACAATTGGATCCTCCCTCAGATCATGGATCTCAGAAGAGTCCGTCGTGAATACGAGGCTAAAAAGTGAGTCCTGGCTAGCTAATTATTTGCTATAATTGTCCTAAAAATTTCGTCTAAACTAATTGAACTGTATTGGTGTATGATTTAGAATCTCCGAAGAAAATTATGTCAGTGCGATCAAGGAGGAGATTAACAAAGTTGTCAAGCTCCAAGAAGAGCTGGACATTGATGTATTTGTCCATGGGGAGCCAGAGGTGAGAATTAACCCAAAAAATTTATATAGTTTTTGCATATTTATTATTATTGAGATCTTATTACTGTTGTTTTGTCAATCAGAGGAATGATATGGTTGAGTACTTTGGAGAGCAATTATCTGGTTTTGCCTTCACTGTGAATGGGTGGGTTCAGTCTTATGGATCTCGCTGTGTCAAGCCACCTATCATCTATGGCGATGTCAGTCGCCCCAAGGCCATCACAGTCTTCTGGTCCTCATTAGCTCGGAGTTTGACTAGGCGCCCAATGAAAGGAATGCTCGCTAGTCCTATAACTATTTTGAATTGGTCTTTCATTAGAAATGATCAACCGAGGTAAGATACAAGTATAAATTAATTTTCTGCATATTTATCTTTTCTTTTTACTTTTTCCCTTATCAATGTCTTTTTGCTTTCAGGTCTAATACCTGCTATCAAATTGCTTTGGCCATTAAGGATAAAGTGTTGGAAAAGTTCTCATTACAAGAGAGAATAGGAGGATTACAATTAAAATACTCAAAATGCAAATAAAAGTATTTCATGAAGATTACAAGAAAGCTAGAGAAAAAGAAGAAGAATAACACACATAAAGCTTGACCAAGGCTCAAGAACCTTTGTCCTAAAAGTCATTTCCTCCCTCATATGGACACTTAGGGAAACTCTAGAAATGCTCTAAAGGATTTATCAAGCCTCATATGCTCAGCCTAGTGTCTAAGGATGAGCATATCCTCACAAGGTTCTAACCACAACAAATGGTTTTAACTACTTCTCTAACAAGTGAACAATATGACCTCTATTTATAGAGTTTTTCACTCCCATATGAACATGAATGACCACCATAAAGCCCTTGGATGTTACCAATTATAAATTGGGCATTTATAGTATTAAATGGGTGATTTTGAGGAGTTTTCGAATGTTGAAAGACTCAAAAACGTTTGTGCTTGTATGCTGATAAAACAGTAACTAGTTACTAGTTACCATTTTTTTTTTAGCTTTAGCCAATTCATTGCTTAATTTATGTATAACCGATGAGGAGAATCGGATGTTGGTGGAACTTCCAACCCCGGTGGAAATAAAGAAAGTTGTTTGGGAGTTGCTTGCGTTGAAATCCCCGGGTCCGGATGGTTTCCCTATAAAGTTTTTCAAGGACTACTGGGATATAGTGGGGAATCAAGTTACTCAAGCGATAACTTTGGCAAGGAGGTGAATCGTACTTTCATAGTTTTGATCCCTAAAAAGCTTCATGCCAGCCGTTTTGATGAGTTTAGATCGATTAGTCATTGTAACTCCACCTACAAAATTATTGCAAAAATCCTTGCTAATCGGTTAAGTGTGTTGCTTGATAAGATTGTTTCCCCGTTCCAATCGGCTTTTGTAAAGGGAAGATGGATAGCCGACAATTCTATTATTGCCAATGAAGTATTCCATGATATGAATAGGAAGGTGGGGAAAAAAGCTTTTGCAAGTATAAAGTGTGATATGTCGAAGGCGTACGATCGTATGGAATGGAGTTTTATTATAAAAGTCCTTAAGGGCTTTGGTTTTCATCCCCATTTCTGCAAAATGATAATGCATTTCCTGTCGTCGGTCCAGTATCAAGTTTTGCTCAATGGATGTCTCATCAAGGCTTTTGCTCCGAAGAGAGGGCTCAGACAGGGGGACCCGTTGTCCCCCTATCTCTTTATCCTTGGAGCGGAGGTTCTGTCCCGTTTATTCTCTAAAGCAGAGTCTGAAAGGAACCTGAGGGGATACTCGCTGAACAGAGAGGGAATCCCGATAACACACCTGATGTATGCTGACGACCTTCTTCTCTTTCTCGCGACTGATAAAGGTAATGTAGAAGGGACCCTGAAATCTCTTGATAAATACTGTAAATAGTCTGGTCAGAAGGTGAATATGCAGAAATCCAAGGTGTTCTTCTCTAACAACTGTTTAGGAGAGTGTCGTGAGGAGATACAGAGTTTGCTAGGCCTTGAGGAGATGGGGAGAGAAGAGAAATTCTTAGGCAATCCGCTCTTTTTCAAAGGCAATCGGAGCAGCGATTTTGATTTTATTCTTGACAAGATCTCGGGTAGACTTGAAGGTTGGAGAGCTCGTCTTTTATCTCAAGCTGCTAGAGGAACGCTAATCAAAAGTGTCCTTGCCTCTATCCCGATATATAGTATGTTGGTTTTCATCCTCCCGCGAAGAATTACCAACCAAATTGACGCGGTCCTGAGACGCTTTTGGTGGATGGAACAGAGCAAGGAGGGCCGTTTTCTGGCCTTGAAAGCTTGGGATTCATTATGTAAGCCTAAGCAATGTGGGGGTCTTGGGTTTAGGCGGGCCAGAGATGTTAATTTCAGCTTGATTGCCAAACTTGGTTGGTTGTTGGAAACGGACTCTAAGGCCCTCTGGACGCATGTTCTCGGCTCTAAGTACTGCAAATTCAATCGTTTTCTCTCGTCGAGTCTTCCTGGAAATGCCTCTGCGGTGGCTAGAGGGATTTGGTCTACGCAGGATTTTATTAGGGAGAATTGTGTTTAGGTGGTGGGCCAAGATTCGGATGTGAAAATATGGTTCCATAAATGGTCGTGTGGTGATCATATTGTTGTTGATTCGAGGGCAATAAACCCCCTTGTTGGTAGTAGCATGGGGATCCAGGATTTGGTGGATTCGATTGAGGATGGTTGGCATCGAGGGAAGGCAGTTTCAGCTTCAATCCAGTTATTGTTGGAAATTATTTTACCAGGATCTAGATTTACTAACAAGTATGTTGGATTAACAACCTAATATGAATTCTAAAACAATGAAAATAAACACATATAAAGTTAGAAAACCTTACAGTGGGTGCAGCGGAATAATATGACTCCTTCCGTTCAGATCTCTAGCCCTTGATCCCTTTCTGTAGCAGAGCATCACCAAGATCTGAACCTGGATCTTCTTTTCTCCTTCTTTGATGCAGAAATTCCATAGTCTTCCATACTATGATTGAGATACCACTTGATGTGTGTGGGCACTACTCATCTCACAAGGATTTCGAAATTTCTCTCTATTTTTCTCTCTTAATTTCGTGGCTTATTATGCATACAAGAGAAGAGAACAAGGTTGCTTTATATAGGGAAAAGGGAGAGCACAACTTTCCAAATAAACAGTTTCCTCTTTTACTGTGTAATCAATTAACTGCCTTATTTAGTATGATCCACCACTTTCCTATTATAGCTAGGCTTTGATTAGCAATTACATGACAATTAAAAAATAAAAATAATAATTGGGAAACACAAAGGGAGTGCTCGGCCATAGAGGGAATATGGGCCTCACTTGGATTTTGCAGTTTCCTCAATTTTATTTCTATTTCTCCAAAAATGCCACTTTTCCAATTCTAATCATTTAAATGCCAAAACTAATTATTTAATAACTAAAATAGATTATTAAATAATATTGTCATTTAAAATAATTATTAATTAGACATACAAAGTCTCTTAATTAATAATTAAACCTAGAAACCCTTTTCTTTACGATCTGATCCTTAAACTGTGAGAATTCATAGAGTAGACATAGTCTAACTTTTAGAATTATAATTGATTAATTAAAATCAATTAACTGAGTCTTACAAACAGTATGGCCTCAACTAGTATGGGGACCATGGGTCTATATAACCGAGCTTCCAATAAGTCGAACCGAATTTACCAAGTAAATTCCCTAACTTATTAATTCCTCATTGAATCCACACTTAGAACTTGGAATTGCACTCTCAGTCATATAGAAACGCTCTATATGTTCCACGATATAGACACGTCATTAGTTATCCATTGTTATAACCCTAATGTGATCAATGATCCTCTATATAGATGATTTACACTGTACAGGGATTAAATTACCGTAACACCCTACAATGTATTTTATCCTTAAAACACTTAACCCTGTATAAATGATATTTCACCTAAGTGAAATGAGATCTCCACCATTTATCTTCGTTTGGTTAAGCTCGAAGGAAATCATCCTTTACTTCTATTTGCCAAATAGAAGCTATAGATTCCATATTTATGTTAGCGCTCCCCCACTCAATTGCATTACCGTGTTCCCAAAATGTACGTATCACTCTGATACAAAACTAGGCTTAACTAACAAATCAAAGAACACGAGTAACACTCTTGAAATTGAGCCTAACCATATCAGGATTTCGATCATGTGATCTAGGATCAACAGTTGATATTGAATTGAATAGATATTACAGTAAATTTCAACATATCTAATCAAAGTTCAATATCGGTCCATTCCAATGCATACTCCATGCATCCGATACTGGTAAACTTTGCCAATGTCCTGAAAAGGACATAACACTTTTCCAAGGTGTAAGAATACCTATCGCTGATTATACCATGTCAGTCTAAATCCAGTGTTCTGACAAATCAGGGAATAAACTTTTGAACATATAATAAAGATTATATTCCACTGTGCTGACAACACTATAATCTTTAACCAACTCATATGTTCTGGACTAAAAAAGAATTCATACATTATATACATATAATCATGAAATAAATCATGTGAACCATGCAACATAAAATGTTATTTCTGATCTTTATTAATAAGTAAATCTGATTATATGAAAGGAGTTTTATTTAGGGCATAAAACCCAACAAACTCCCACTTGCACTAATATAAAATAAAAAGTGCATTTCAAATAATCATTAACACCTTGATATACCAATCAAGTGTAATAGTAGTATACTCCTCGTAATGGGATCTGACAGGTTGAATTAAACACAACCTCTTCTCCACCACTACTCTTCCTTAATCACAAAATCCTTGATAATGTGAAATTCGTCTCTATATGTCTACTCTTTTGGGATACTGGATTCTATACTTTTGGGCGACTACTCTTTTGTTATTCAGGAAGTAACCCTAGTAGTTAAGGCAAGTTGGAACACTGCCACAAAAGTATAGAACTTTCCTTAGACTGAATAAGTATCTTTCCTACAACTTTTAACATTCAGTCTCTCTCTGGTAGACCAAGAGATTTTAGATAGGTTTTTACACTTTTCCAAAATCGCTACTCCACCCCCAAAGTAATCACCATCTCATCAGCTGACTTTCTAGCACAAAGGCAAGTCTTGAAATCTGATGTGGTGTAGTCTAAGAGTTTCAAAACCACCCTTATTGACTAACATATAGTTCCTCTTCTTAATCTTAAAATTTACTTGATTGTCTTCCAATGTTCTTCTCCTGCATTAATCTGATACCTACTCATTACTCCCACTCAACAGCAGGTGTCTGGTCTAAGGCATACTAAAGCATATCTGAGACCTCTCACTGTTGATTTAAGAAATTCTTTCATGGCTTTATCTTCTCTGGAATAGTTGAAACTTTTCCTTAGATAAATAAAATCTATATCTAAGAAGTTGTGAAGCTTCTATAGATTGCCATTGGAAAGAAAAATGCTCCAGCATCTTACTAAAGTAAGTTGCTTGCATTAGAGTAAGTAATTACCAGGTATACCACAAGCCATAGGTTTATATAAACTCAAACCTATAATACTAGGACAGGAAGTTTTGTTAAGTCCATTGAATAGACTTATTAATGAAAATTCCCTTTCATGTCCTTGTAATAGAAAACTTTAGGTTACTCCATGTGAATGGATCAAACCATAGTTCTATTGGCTTTCTTCTTAGTTTCTTATCTTGACAATCCATTACTTGTTTAAACTCACAATGGATTTTAATCACTAGTGTCTTCCAAGTTATAAGAAGGTGAGTTCCTAGAAACTCTCCCACTACAACAAGGTACCGTGAACTATGTCAAAGAAAACTAAATGGTATAGACCTCTTCAGTTGTGTTAAGACAACAGAGGCAGTGGGATCATCTTGTAACGAATAACATGATAGAACACTTATGGAATCAAGAAAAAATATCTCCTTTATTTGCTACTTTATTTTCAGACTTAGTCATTTTCTTAGAAAAGTAGTATTTGTTTAAACAAACACTTTCTTATCTGATGACTATGGGATGCTCCACCCCTAATCACTTAGAATAGCTAACAAACATGCAAAACAGGGTTAGCAGTTCTAGCTTTTCTTAAGATTTCGATTAGGTCATCCATGAATCTAGTAATGATTTACATAAAGTATACAACCATTGCATCATTCTGAAATTATATTACCATAGAAGGATTTAGGCAATGACTAGTAACTAATCATCAATATGCAACTTGAATTTCTGGGAAGGTAAGTTTGGATATAATTCAAAATCAAATTAATGATCTTTGAACTGCATATCTACTAACTTTTTCTCCACCCCTATCAGTTCGCAAGATCTTTAACCACTTACCTTCACCATTGCTAGAAATTCATGAAATTTTTCAAACATTTCAAATTTCCTTTGCATAAGGTAAAATCTAGAGTGATCGTTTTAAGAATACAACGAAAACTCATATCCACCCCTGAATGTACATCCATCTACGAATGAGATGATTATACTTTCAGTGGATATAGGCATATTAACTCTTTGCAGAGAATGATCTTGTCAAAATCACTATGACCAAGATACAAATGCCATAGATTTATAAAATATGTGGTTGTATCTTTTGATGACTTAAGTTTAGCTACATCAAAGAGTTCTTAGAATAGTGCAAGTGGATTCTGGTCACAGAATACTAAACTCATACAGTTTAAATCCATTGATAGAAAATGGTTATGAAACACTTGTGAAAGTGTAACTATATAATTAGTAATTCTTTCTTGGACCACCACTACTAATCTAACTCTATGATTTGCCAATACAAGTAGGAGATATTTAAGATTGAGGATTTATATCATTTAGGGATAGAATTCCGGGAATATAATCATATGCGTCATCTAATTTCTTAAGAGAAAATAAGACTTTATATGATTTATAGACCATTCATCCAATGATATGTCTTTAAGCTGATTCGAAATGAATAAGCTAAGAGGAATTAGGATAATTTCGTTTTAAATAAGAATCCAACGATGCTCCGATTAGCGAGAGTCAAAGTAATCTTATTTATACAATCTTCTTGTTTCATATTGTAAAATATTAGTCTAGGGTGTCATCAATTGATGAACAGTTAGATGTTGCATATACAATATTTATCTTTCGAGATCTAACACTATTACGTTAGTCTAATGGTGAAAATCCATTAGGGATTTATCTCATTAGAAAAACAAATCAAGTTAGACCAACAATGAAGATTCGAAATTAAACTACAATTTAATAACAGAAAATAACATGGTTCAATACAAATTCATACACAATTCAGAAATTATGAAGCACATAGCAAATAGGAATGACAAGTGAAAATACTAAAACATACAATCCTAAATAATTTCCAAGGTTTTCAACAAACTGATATCAGTGTCCCGTTTAGGCGAGAGTCAAAGCTACCATTCATTGAATAGAGTTGTCAGCTCATCTAAAATGTCAAACATTCTAGCAACCTTTTATTCAATCAAGATGTGAATCCGCGTTGTCCCGTTTAGGCGAGAGTCAAGGCTATTCTATCTTAGGAGCTTCCACCATTGTTTCATATTCTTGCAAGTCTTATACAGTCGCCACCATTAGGGTGGTCATAAACTATATAAAAAAACTTACAAGATTACTTATCTTTCGAGATTAAACGGTGCTAACTTGCTAATGAACGTTCCTCCATTAGGGAGGATTACTCACTAAAACAATAGCTATGTAAAACCAACAATGGAGATCGAATATCCTTATAATAATAAAGCTCATTATTTAATGAAGGGTTGTATTTTCTTCTAATATTTATTTTAATCCATTTATTTTAAATATATATTTATTTAATTAAAATTTCCAATTTAGAATGAAAAATTCCAAATATAAATTTTAATTTAATATTTATAAATTATACTTAGATGGATATGAAAATAACGTGAATTATTTCCATCTTAGTAATAATTTCCATAAATATTTAGAAAATTATTCAATTTAAGTTGTTTCAAAATTAATTTGAATTAATTTACAACTCAAATTTAATTTTCTATAAATATATATTGCATTTCGAAAATGCTTTAAAATAAAATAAAAATAAATCCTGGAAAATTACTCTAATTTTATGTTGGCCCAAAATTAATAAAAATTAATTTTCAACAAAAAATATAATTTCCCTATTTAATTAAATATCTAAGAAAAATTTCAAATATTTAAGTATCATGATTAAAAAAAAATCAACTTAAATATTAATTTTCTATTTAATTAAATACACTAGAAAAATACTTCAAGCAAAACAGATAATATCTATCTAGACTTTCACAGACTAATTAATCCAATTTCTAATTATAATATATTTTAGTTCATTTATTTTAATTAAACATTAAATGAAAAAGTCATTGATTTAAGTTGGTCCAAAATTAAATAAATAATTTTCAACTTTAATCTATTTTTCAAATAAAATTCGAAATTTCTAAATTAAAGAAATGTAATTTCGAAAATTGGGAAATGATTAATAAAATAAAATAAAATATATTCTGAAAATTATTCAAACTTAAGTTATTCTGAAATAAGATTTCAAACTTCAAATAATTTTCAACTTTAATTAAATAACATGAAAATAGCAATATTAAAGTATCATGATGAAAATCAACTTAGATATTGAAATTTTCAATTTAATTAAATGTATTAAATTCAAGAATCAAATAATTAAGTAAAGAGGAAACTTAATTATTAATTCTAGTTTAATACTGGGAAAATATTCTAAACTTAGATTGTACCAAAATTAATTATGAGACAACTAATTTCACAATCAATGATATTTTCCTATTTAATATTAGAAATAATAACTAGTACTAGAAATAACTATCTAGAATATATCATTGACTAAGTGTTTTTCTAAAATTAACTTTAAAATATTACAATGAAAAATAAATTTCATATATTTTAAAAGTTAATTATGTTGCTAATTCAATTTTAATTAGGTTAGACTAATATAATTAACCTAATACAATTATTTAAATAAGGCAAATGGGCCTTCACAATTGGGGTAGTTCATGTGAGGGGGAGCTGGGTTCAGTATGTCGTACCCACTTCTATGGCCCCCAACTCTCACACAAGGCCCAAAAGAGAGGAATTTAACCTTAAAATAAACAATTGTTATTCATTGAATAAGCCCAAATCTAATTGGGCCTAAATAAATTTCCTTATGTCAAAATTTATTTTAGCAACCTAGTCCATTTACTTAGTAAAAACTTAAATGGGCTTCCTATATGCATCTAAGCCCGAAAGCAAACATATAGGCTCACACAGGTCAAATGATTTGGATGGACCCTATCATGTTACTAGGTTTACACAGATGAAAGAAGTACAAAATTTACCTGTTACAAATTATTTATAAGATCTATCGTCAATTGGACTATGATTAAAATCAGATCATTGGATCATGATCTGTCAACAAGTTAATCATAACTATTTAGATCAGATAAATAATAGGTTTGTTAAAAAGTTTTGAATAAACAATATAAACAAACATTGTCCATGTAACAGATGTGAATCAAGATATTAATATAATTAAATTATTATTCTTAAACTAACCAAATAAAGGAAACTAATTTTAAAATATCTAGGTTTATTTGAATCAAATTAAATTAAATATCTAATAAGATCAATGATTTGAAAGGAAAGAATCTCCAATATCACTTTCAGATCTTATAATTTAATAAAATAAACCAATTTTAAAATAGATTTGGTTAAATAATAATTACCATAATTATATGTCAAAATATCTCAAATTAAGCAATATTCAAATCTTTACAAAAATATCTATGTTATTTAAATATTTAAGATATGATTTATAAATTTCTAATAAGAAAAAAATGATATATATAGAAAAAATATCATTTTTATACTTATAATTTATAAATAATTAAATATTTAACAAAATAACAAATTTTTGAATTTGAAAACATTATGGTAAGTATATCTATAAAAATATCTATGTTAATTTCAAATTTATTAATTATTTAATTTGCCATATAAGATAATTTTAATATAATATTTTAAATAAAAAGACAAAGTTATCTTTTAATTTAAAATATCTTAAATATCAAAATATCTAATCTTATAATTAAATAATAAATAAATATTAAAGAAGTTAAAAAATTTTTAAATCTGACCATAATAGGAAATATTTAAAAATTGGAAACAATCCAAAATAGAAATATTTAAAATTGGAAAAATTCCAAATTGAAAATATTTAAAATTGGAAACATTTCAATTTAGAAATATTTAAAAAAGGAAAAATGAATTTTTGGGAAACAAACCCATGAAAAAATTGGATTTTTGGGAAAAGAATCCCAAAAATCGCAATTTTGGGTTTTTGCTGCCAGTAGGCTGCAAGTGCAGCCAAAATAGGCTGCATGACACCCTATACGCGCGCGGAGCAGGTGGTGACGCCGAGAAAACTCGACGCTTGCAGGGACTTCGACCGAGAAGCCTCGGTCAACTGCAGGGTGCACGCCCAGACTTACGCGCGCGGATGGAAAGGCTGATCCGAGGGTCTGGTGTGCATGAGCACCACCCTTGACTGCCTTGAATCCCGATTTTCAAAAATTCATATCTTTCTCAATTTTTATCGGAATCGAGTTCCGTAAAAAAAAATTGCTTAATTTTTCACAAGGAATCCAAATAAAATATTTTCAAAAATTGAAAAAATATTTTTCATGGAAAACGAAACTGTACAACATAAACATTCATCAAACAACACATAAACCAACATGAAACCATCCAAATCAACACAGAACATATCAATCATCGTTTTAATTCATATTACATGAAAGTAAATCATTACCATGGCTCTGGTGCCAGTTGTTGGAAATTATTTTACTAGGATCTAGATTTACTAACAAGTATGTTGGATTAACAACCTAATATGAATTCTAAAACAATGAAAATAAACACATATAAAGTTAGAAAACCTTACAGTGGGTGCAGCGGAATAATATGACTCCTTCCGTTCAGATCTCTAGCCCTTGATTCCTTTCTGTAGCAGAGCATCACTAAGATCTGAACCTGGATCTTCTTTTCTCCTTCTTTGATGCAGAAATTCCATAGTCTTCCATACTATGATTGAGATACCACTTGATGTGTGTGGGCACTACTCATCTCACAAGGATTTCGAAATTTCTCTCTATTTTTCTCTCTTAATTTCGTGGCTTATTATGCATACAAGAGAAGAGAACAAGGTTGCTTTATATAGGGAAAAGGGAGAGCACAACTTTCCAAATAAACAGTTTCCTCTTTTACTGTGTAATCAATTAACTGCCTTATTTAGTGTGATCCACCACTTTCCTATTATAGCTAGGCTTTGATTAGCAATTACATGAAAATTAAAAAATAAAAATAATAATTGGGAAACACAAAGGGAGTGCTCGGCCATAGAGGGAATATGGGCCTCACTTGGATTTTGCAGTTTCCTCAATTTTATTTCTATTTCTCCAAAAATGTCACTTTTCCAATTCTAATCATTTAAATGCCAAAACTAATTATTTAATAACTAAAATAGATTATTAAATAATATTGTCATTTAAAATAATTATTAATTAGACATACAAAGTCTCTTAATTAATAATTAAACCTAGAAACCCTTTTCTTTACGATCTGATCCTTAAACTGTGAGAATTCATAAAGTAGACATAGTCTAACTTTTAGAATTATAATTGATTAATTAAAATCAATTAACTGAGTCTTACAAGCAGTATGGCCTCAACTAGTATGGGGACCATGGGTCTATATAACCGAGCTTCCAATAAGTCGAACCGAATTTACCAAGTAAATTCCCTAACTTATTAATTCCTCATTGAATCCACACTTAGAACTTGGAATTGCACTCTCAGTCATATAGAAACGCTCTATATGTTCCACGATATAGACACGTCATTAGTTATCTATTGTTATAACCCTAATGTGATCAATGATCCTCTATATAGATGATTTACACTGTACAGGGATTAAATTACCGTAACACCCTACAATGTATTTTATCCTTAAAACACTTAACCCTGTATAAATGATATTTCACCTAAGTGAAATGAGATCTCCACCATTTATCTTCGTTTGGTTAAGCTCGAAGGAAATCATCCTTTACTTCTATTTGCCAAATAGAAGCTATAGATTCCATATTTATGTTAGCGCTCCCCCACTCAATTGCATTATCGTGTTCCCAAAATGTACGTATCACCCTGATACAAAACTAGGCTTAACTAACAAATCAAAGAACACGAGTAACACTCTTGAAATTGAGCCTAACCATATCAGGATTTCAATCATGTGATCTAGGATCAACAGTTGATATTGAATTGAATAGATATTACGGTAAATTTCAACATATCTAATCAAAGTTCAATATCGGTCCATTCCAATGCATACTCCATGCATCCGATACTGGTAAACTTTGCCAATGTCCTGGAAAGGACATAACACTTTTCCAAGGTGTAAGAATACCTATCGCTGATTATACCATGTCAGTCTAAATCCAGTGTTCTGACAAATCAGGGAATAAACTTTTGAACATATAATAAAGATTATATTCCACTGTGCTGACAACACTATAATCTTTAACCAACTCATATGTTCTGGACTTAAAAAGAATTCATACATTATATACATATAATCATGAAATAAATCATGTGAACCATGCAACATAAAATGTTATTTCTGATCTTTATTAATAAGTAAATCTGATTATATGAAAGGAGTTTTATTTAGGGCATAAAACCCAACAGTTATTTCCTCTAACATTCTAAAGGTGAACAGAGAGTTGCTTCCGGCAAAGGACACAGCTTGTTGGAACTCTTCTTTGAACGGCAAATTCTCTCTAAAAGTTGCTTATTGGTCTCTTAACAAAGAGAGGTTTGAGGAGAAGGATGTATTGAGTTCTAAAATTTGGAAGTTAAAGGTCCATGAGCGCGTTAAGCTGTTCTTGTGGAAATTATGTCATGACGTTCTTCCTTTTGGGTCCAAATTGTAGAATATTTTTGGGAATGCTCCTGGTGTTTGTATGCTTTGTGGGCATGATGATGGGGATACGGTAAGACATTTTATCTCCCTCTGTCCTGTAACGCGTTCCCTCTGGTTTTCTACCCATTGGAGTATTCGATTGGAGGTCCTTCAGAGTTGAATGGCAGGGAGGTGGTGAGTCGGTTGATATCACCGCCTTTCTTCAATGCATTGTCGCAGACCGATGCCTGTGAATTCACTGTTTATGGTGCTATGTTGTACTACAAACTGTGGAATCACCGTAATGATATGTATCATCGCGGAGTCCCTTTGGAGTTGGATAAGTTAAATCGCCAGATTAAGGAGTTGGCTTCGGAGAGTCTTAATCTGGCTGCTGGTGTTGATATGCAAGTGGGGGGGAGAAGCGAAACGGGGGAGTATCACTGAGGTTTACCAGGATGATGAAAGGTGAAGGGATATGTGGATTGTGCTTTGGTTAAGGAGGTTGGAGTCGTGGCTTCTGTTTTCTTTGATGAAGCAGGGAACTTAGTTGCTTTTGTGGCGAAAAAAGTTCACGTGCTCTCGGCTTTCCAGGGGGAATTGGAAGCTCTGGCTTTCGGGGTGGCTCTTGCGAAGGAACTCCATCTTGGTGGTGTGGACTTTTCTTCGGACTGTCAGCAGCTGGTGCAAGCCTTGATTGTGGGCTCTTCTCCTGTTTGGTTTCTTACGCTTTCTTTTAATGAGCTTTACCATGCTCTTGTTGCGAACGATAGTCATGTTGTTTGGATTTCTCGTGTTTTTAATAAGGCTGCTCACTCCCTTGCGAGGTGGGGTTTGTCCCATCCTTGTAACGGTCTGTTGAGATTTTGGGAGGTGAGTCCCCACGTGCTCACCAATTTTTTCGTTTCTGCTTAATGAAGTTTGGTTATTTAGCAAAAAAAAAAAAGTCTCCAACAGCTATATTTTTAATAGCTATCATTCATTCACATTCATAAACAATTAGTAACATCTTTTACTAATTTAAGAGTAAAAAAGAGATGAGAGTTACATATTTAAGTGATCATCAAATTTAAAGGATTTTGCAACTCCTATTTTGTGATCATTCTACACATTTTGTAACTCCATAATGTATGTTACAATTTGACAAAATTAATACTTTGTCACACTTAATTATTTAATCTAAATATTATATTATATAAAATAATATAACATGAAGTTGAGGATCTTGAAAAGGCTGGAATTACTGTTATCTAGATTGATGAGGCTGCTTTAAGAGAAGGTTTACCTCTTACGAAGTCCGAGGAGGCTTTCTATCTTGATTGGGTCATTCACTCCTTCAGAATCACCAACTGTGGTGTCCAAGATACTTCTCAAGTTCACTGGTCTATTTTACATGAAGTTCTGTGATTTGTATCCTAAGATAAAAGCTACTTCTAGTTTTACCTACTTTTAAAAATATAGGGAGATTTTGAGAAAATTCAATCAATGTTTCAAATGTAAAGAGTCGCGTCTGGTTGCCTAAATTATTTTCTTCAACAGATTCACACCCACATGTGCTACTCAAATTTCAATGACATCATCCACACGATAATCAACATGGACATTGATTTGATTACCATCGAGAACTCAAGATCTGATGAGAAGCTTCTGTCTGTGTTTCGCGAGGGAGTGAAGTATGGCGCTGGCATTGGCCCTGGTGTGTATGACATCCACTCGCCAAGTATCCCATCCGCAGAAGAAATCACTGACCGGATCAACAAGATGCTTGTTGTCTTGGAGACTAACATCCTGTGGGTCAACCCTAATTGCGGACTCAAGACTCGCAAATATACTGAAGTGAAGCCTGCCCTTAGCAACACGATTGCTGCTGCCAAGCTTCTCCGCTCCCATCTGGCCAGTGCTAAGTGAGCTCGTTTTTTGCCATTGTCTAGTAATGATAAGTAATATTTGGGTAGCCTTTTTCCTTGAGAAAGGGAATTTTTCTACTCATGCTCGAATAATCTATCAACCATTTTAAATTTGGTTGATGTTTTTCTCTTGCAGTAAATGTAGAAGTTTTTGAAATGATCAGTGGAGAGCCTTTATGTTGCATTTGATCATAAATCCTCTTGTATCTGTTTTATCCTTACATATTTCCACATGGAAGAATTGATTGGAAAGAAGTGAAGAATGAAAAGAATATTAATACTCAATTCAAAGTTTTCAAACTATGAATTCATCATCCAACATATTGAAAAATGAAAACTAGATAAATTAAACACTAGTACAAAAAACTAACAAGTTCTCCCAACAACAAAGAACTTCATTTGTAAGGATCCTATAATTGATCAACACAAGACCATGGACGAGCCGAATTGTTTCTTAGTTATTCACTTGATTTGAAGATTCACATACTATTTTGCACATATTAGAGAGAGGATGAAGGTGGTTTTGAAAAAAAAAAAGAAGAAGAAGAAGGTTTTCGTATTTATATTGAATCTTTGAGACAAATTCATTACGAGCAATTTGGCTCCTCATACTACTAAACTAAAATATTTATTTAGCGTATTTTAACCAAAAAATATCAAAGTCTCTCAAAACTAAAAAGTGTTATCCAATAAGCACATGAGTGAGATACGAACACGTGATTTAGAGTATTTTCAAAGGGAGACAATATTTATTAATTGTCAAAATATACATATTATTTTAAAATATTTTTTTTTTATTTTTTTTCTCATTCACATAAGATTTGTTACTTTTTTTAAAAAAAAAAAATACTTAAATAGTTGACAACTTTAAAATTGATCACAATAGTCCCACGTCATATTAAATTAATGAATTTTTAGATAAAACATAATTTTTTCTAATAAAAAAATTAAAAAAAAAATGTCATGTGACCATTGTTTATATTAAGTAACAATACACATAAATTTAATCTTAAAAATTGGACTAGTAGCAAGAAGAATAGTATTTTTTTAGCTGGTTGCTATTTATCTAACTTCAAATTGTCCCACTATCAGTAGGGCAGCATAGGAATTAGTTAGGCATAATAAATAGAGAATTAGTATAGTTTGATGAGATTCTTTCTTTTGTTGAAATTTTTAAAGTTTGTATATCATTATAATTTTTTTTCATCAATAAAGTTCATTGTTAAAAAAATTAACTCCAAGTTGTAGCTATCGTATGATTTATTATTGTAACTTGTAAAAGAATTATCTTTTTTTTTTTTGAAAATATTATCTTAAATTATTTAATTTTAAATTTTATATAACAGAAAAATAAAATAAAACAAAAGAAGTTTCCATATTCAAACGGTCAGGACGTAATTTTTAAGCAGATTAGGCGTCAAAATAACGCCGTGACAAACCATAAAAAAACCTTCTCGAAATTCGAAGTTTCCATAGCTCACGAACCTTGTAGTAGTTTCTCTCACTCTTTTCTTTTGCTTCTTCAAAGCGTAACCATATTCTACTTGCATTTCTCTCTTTAGAAAGAGATTAATGGACTTAGTTGCATTTTTTTCAATGATGTGATTGAAAGTTCTTTTAACTCGTTGCTTTCGATTTTTTAGGATTGAAAACTGTATAATATTTTCTGTATCGTAAAATAACATAAAATGCCTGAAGATTTCCACTTAGAGCGCCCTCTGTTCGGCGGTGCCTTAGCTAGCACCTTCCCTCAAAGGTTCCAGGTATTTTTTTTCCTTTTTATTTATTTTATTTTAATTTTATCTCACAATTTTTTTTTTTTTTTTTTTTGATTGGGATTTGGGATGCTATATTTGTACAGGACGTGAGTAATATTCGAGAAGTTCCAGATCATCAGGTGAGGAGCTATGCTTCTTTCTAGTTTTCACTTCATTTCTTCGAATGCCCAATTTTTCATTTTAAGCTTCTGGGCATTAACGATTTGTTTTTACTTATGTTGTTTATTTATGCATTATTGATTATTTTCTTAATAATTTTGTGGGTTTAAAGGAGGTGTTTGTGGATCCTTCCCGGGATGAAAGTTTGATCCTTGAGATATTAGAATTGAAGGAAGAAGTTGGTGATGATGGAAGTGCTTCATGGTTTCTTCAAGACCTTTCCTCTGAACAAGAAGCTGAAGGCTGCGTAGTAATTAATTTTCCCCATTATTTTTCACACTCATTAATTGTGTATTCATCTATCAATTGCTAACTTGATCATATTTTCCTTGTCTTAGATTGTTTATGGATTTATTTTGAAAGGGTTATTCAATTTGTTTCATATAAATGGGTACATGTTAATTTAGTTCTCTTCAGTTCTTATTCTCTAGTTTCAATCTATGTAATGTAAGATGGTAATTAAAGGGAAATTTGTGGTGAAACCCTCTTAATATTTATAATTGTTACACTTATAAACATAATTAAAAAAAAAGTGGCGGCAAAATACTTTATCTTATGATCTTGTTGTAGTCGTACCAACTCCCTTAATATTTATATTGTTATACGTATTTTTGAATTGACACTTAACGGGCTTAATTGGCACTTAACAACTAAAAAAAGGTACCAACAAAATCGTAACATCAGGTACTTTTACCGTCACTTTTTTTATTAAAGGCATATGTGTAACAATTGCAAATATTAAAGGAGTTTCTCTGCAAGTATCCCGTAATTAAATGCCAATATATTATGATACTAGCTTTCACAATATTTGGATATGAGAAAAGTTTCCCCTACAGTATCTGAGATATGATTCAAACTATTGTGCCAAAGATTAATTTGCCTCAAATTTACTTCAGGTGATTGAACAGTCAGGAGTGACTGAGGCCCCTGGACTGTGCTATAAGAACACACCTGCTGTCATTACAACTGCAGTTGGCCAAATGGTATGTGTCCATAGTAAATCTTTTAGGTTGTGTTTGGTGTTGGTTATGGGTTTTTACTTTCTTTACTTTGCCTTCACATTTAAGTAATGGATGATTGGCCTTTGGTTTGTTGTTTGGAATCATAAATGTCACCAACCTTGTATCTGTCGTGTCCTTGTGATTATTGATGCTAGGCATCTGTTCTTCTACTTCCTTCAATGTGCCTCTTCTGTAGGGACAAAGATGAAAAAACAAAAGGGCAATTGTGTTCAAATATATATATTTTAACATTTTCTTTCAAGTATCCTTACATAATATATCCTTTTCCTTTTCGGATGACTGATAATGGAATGGAAGAGAAATAGTGAAACAATGTGCTGCTTCATGACCTGATTAATCATTATTGGTATTGAATATTTCCTTTCCAAATAATTTGTATTGAACTGCCATTAGAAACATTTACGAAGAACTATGATGATTCCAAGAAGTGCTTTTGAAGCATGGCTTGTAGTTTCTCCATTGCATGGAAAATATACTTCGTTTATCAAACTTCCTTTGAAGAATTTCAAATTTAAATTGTATTAACCTTTTGGGCTCATATCAATTAGTTATTTTGGTTACTTGAACATAGGCTATCTCTAAGGGACGGCAAGGTAGGGAAGCACAAAATTTTGTGAGGGTAAGTTATTTCTCTTCTTTTTGAAAGCTAGTTTACTATTTTATTTCCACCAGCTAATTAGGGTGTGGTGTTTCTGTGCTCTATTAATATTTTATCGTTATCGTGTAGGTATATGTTGCAAATGTTCGTCTTAAAGAAGTTAACACGGATATCCTAATTTCGGCATATGAGCCGATTCATATAAAGTAAGTACTAGGAGTTTGTGTCCTGCTGCAACAAAATCTCGGTTTCTTTGCTTTTCTTTCTGAGAGTACAAACCATTGATTAAATGCTATCACCTATACTTGAATAAATAACACCTAAAAGAAGAGCATCTACACATGAATATACTTACAACATTCAGTCAATCTATGCATAATTTCTCTTGCATTTCAATAATTTTAAACAACTAACATGTTGAAACATGCTATATTAATTGCAAGAGTAAAATTAATGCCTCTTTTTCTTCCAAATGTTAAGAGGTTGAATTTCAAGGATACAAATGTAATTCCTCTCAACATAAGTTTTCCTGCCACCAGTGCTTTAGTAATGTAAAGGGGCAGAGCATAATCTTCCTCCTCTGTGTTAGATTCTCCGATTGTGGTTCAGTTCCCAAATGTTTGAACAGAAATAGATGGTAGATCGTAACAACACTGTTTTGTGTTGTGTGAGATCATTTGAACCAGTAATATTTCTGACACCCTCATGCTTTCCTTATTGTTGTTTCAGTCCATTGAGTGATAGTGCTACCGCCGTCGGGGCTGGTGTTGCCACTCCTGCTGAGCTTTCTGGATGTATGCCAATGGTTGAGGTCTTCAAACTTGCTGTCTCAATGTTTAAAGTCAACAACTGGGGCCTTTTTGGCAGTGTATAGATGAGTCAAAGGGCCATGTATAGATTATACATGAATAGGTTGTTTTAGATTCAATGATTATTTTTTGTTCAGAAAGATTGTTCCCAGTCACCAAACTTAGTTTCTGCTGTCATCTTCCATTTTCTTTGAATGCTGAACTGAATGGCTTATTGGTTTGGTGACTTTGGTCTCAGTCGTTTTTGTAGAGTCTGGATTGTTAAAATTACATTTTGGTCATCTTCCTCTCGCGCTCTCTGCACTGGAGATGTTACTGCTTGTGTTCACTTTTACACAATAAAAATTAACCCCATGGTAGGGCTTCGTAAATGATATCACTTCTTGTTTATTTTTTTAACAAATTTTTGTGTTTGATAAATTGACCGGAATTTCATTGAATTATAAAACTAAAAAACTTGAACTTTTTGAAAGAAGAGTTAGTGACCGCATTTTAGGTAATTTTTTTCTTCTTTATAAGTCATGTATTTTTTAACCTTTCTCTTCAATTGATTCAACATGTATTTTTTAACTTGATGAAAGCACTTTAAGGCCACTCTGGTTGAAGAAATAAAACTAATTCGATGTTATATATAGTTTTTAGAAAAAAAAAAACATTTATCCTAAATCTGCTTCAATATAATAGTATAAGTGCCCTTAAAAAAACAATAGTATATAAATGCACAATGTCATTTAATATTCCCTTTCTGTTAATAATCTTTGAACACTTTAGTCAAATAACATCTCCAATCAAAGGTTGAAAATTGTTGGGAATAATTGTATATAAAAATATGTTAAGAGTGAGATAGTATAGTAACTCATACTTACTGAATGGGAAGGGAAACTGGTTCAATAAGCATGATTAACAGAAAAGGTAGTACACCAAAAATGAATTAAGAAATATAATTCTCTTAATTTTTTTGGAACTGATTAGTTTACTGGTGCTCATATAGTCATATGTTAGACATAAAAATAAAGCACAGTAGTATGTGTGTGTTGTCTTGAACACGTGGGAAGCCTTTGATGTCCTTTGGTAACTAACTAACAACCATATAAAAAACTTGGAAACTATGCATGCTATGTTCATCTTCTTAAAGTGTTCTTCAGTAAGCAAGTTCAATACTTCAAAACTAAGCAGAGAAAGAGAGAAAGAATGTACAAGTCGAAGCTGCAGGAGCTTTGCCACAAGAATCAATGGGGTTTACCAAAGTACAACTCTATGAGATATGGGCCAGACCATAACCCTCTCTTTGGAGCCTCTGTTTCAGTCAATGGCATTTCCTTTGACTCTTTCGTCGTCTCCAAATCCAATAAACAAGCCCATAACCATGTTGCCATGCTTGCTTTTCTTCACTTCAATTCTCCCCCTTCTGGTTCTCTTTCTTTCCTTCTTTCTTGTGTTATATAATGCTTTGTTCCCAATTGGGTTCTCTTGTAACCTGCTCTTTTTGTTTCTTTCATTAAGAAAGTTACTTGATCAACTTCTATAGTTACTCATTTAGTTTCTTTCATTGAGCATATTGTTCTTATTAGACTGTGTCATCAATGGTAGAGGCTGAACATGCTGTTGCAACACCTATGGTTGAAGAAAGTAACCAGAATCTTGATATTCGATCAAATGTTTCTGGCTTGAAAAGTGGTAAGGAGCTTCACCTTACTAAGTTTCTAAAAGCTTTCTTAAGCTAACTTGATTTACCATACTCAGAAACTACTCCAAAAAAAATAATGATAATAATTGCTTGTTAAGTTAAACAATAGCTGAGATTATAAACCATATCATATTTTGATGGTACTTCTTTGGCTAATAATGTAGAAACATGTCTCTTAGAAGTATCATATTGCTATTAAAATTATATAGCTTCCCTCCTACATGTAGTAAAAGGTCATATCTGGTGAAAGATTGATATAGAATAAAAAAGATTGTAAAGATTATGCTGAAATTTGTTGGCTGTAACATCCTTTTGCTTTTCATTATGGTTTAGATTCTTCAACAATAATCAAAACCAACAAGGGAGAACGAAACATCGAAGAAAAACTGGAGATTCTCAGGATGCAGTCAGATGATTTGGGCATCAGTGTTGGTGATGGTGAGGAGACTGAAGGTACATAAGTTTAAAGTATATGTACAGATAATTCTATGTTATACAGAAAGGTAATTAGGTAGTGTCTCTTGAAGTGAAGTTCTTTTTGTTGGGATTGTCAATAGTTTACTTGAAGTTATTTTTGTTGGGATTGTCAATAGTTTAAGTTCTCAGGGATTTATTATGTTTTAGTCCTAATATTTTAGATTTTTCATTATCTGCAATCATCCATAGTATTCATGTGTTTTTTATTTTAAACTATCAAAGTTCATGGTTTCAGCGTCTATAAGTTACACAAAATTGAACTAAAGCACAATAGTCTTTGTTAGAAATGTTCTGTTGAACCCTTAAATTTTTTAAGACAATGAAAATTTACTCATGTATATATATAAAACTATTGTCCAGTCAAGAAGCAGCTGCAGAAATATGCTAGACAGAGAAATTTCGGTTTGCCAGTGTACTTTTATGAATGTGATCAGGGTCCTGAGGCTACTAAGTTTAAGGCAACAGTTACAGTTCGTGGCCAAATTTTTGAGAGCTCTGGATCCTTCAACACTTCGAAAGACGCTGAAAGTGATGCTGCAAAGGTTGCTTTAATGTCTTTCTTAATGGAAAGCTTTCAAGAGGCAAGCACTCCAAAGTAGCTAAGAGCTTTTTCTTTTCTTCAAAAATCTTTAGATGCTGCAAAGCTTGGTGTTTTATAGAACTGTAGTGCATTTATTTGTATTTAGTTTTAGTGAAGAATGTTTAGAATGGGTTTCTATATTGGAATTTTCTTTCTACTGCTTCAGTTACATACTTGAGCATCATATCTGTGTGGATAAATGTATAGAAAATCGTTAGTCTAATTTACTTTTTTCTATCTACAGGACGAGTCTCGAGTTTACAAGAATCTCTTGCAAGAGATAGTTCAGAGAGAAGATTTAAGCACTCCAGTTTATAAAACTATAAGACGTGGTGAACCCCACAAGCCTATTATCTTTACTAGTGTTGAGCTGGATGGAGAAATATTCCATGGGAAAGCAGCAAAATCCAAGAAACAAGCAGAGTTGGATGCTGCAAGGGCTGCCTATGTCGCTCTTAAGGAACATAAGTCCGAAAAAACAGTTCATTGTTTCTAATGATTTGTTTTGCTGACTCTAATCTTCTATGTTCAAGTGAATCTTATTTTGATTGATAATAAATTAGGATCAACCATAAATACGAATGATCCATACTAATTTTGGTAGTTTGACTGGTTAGGATGTAGCAGCTTTACATATAAATAAGAAACTGGAATATACATTAAAAAGGTAACCAGTTACCAGTGTTTATTTCCACGACATCTTTCTTCAGGTGGATCAATTCAGAATGTCAACTTCACTTCCTCTAGTTTAGGAGCACATACTCCCAAATCAACTTGGAGCTCTGGTGTGGCCTATGACTTGGTGCAGAGTCTCAAACACCAATGCATTTTGGTTCCACATCAACCTCAGACTTATCGTGAAGCTAAAGAGAAGTTTGGTACATCTGTTTTCAATTCTTTTGATTCACATATACATATATATCTACTTTATCTTTTGGGTGATTCTTTCATGATGACATTAGCAGATTCAGCAGAAACCATTGTAAGCACAATGGAAGTGGACAACAACAGCAGTAGCTCATACCCTGCAATAACATCTCATATGGAAAAACTGCATGAACCTGAGAAAGTCCCTGCTGTTTCTTCTCCTTCAGTAACAAACTTGATGAGCAGTGATGTGAAGAGTTACTTGCTTTGCAACAAGGTGAGAGTGTACTCACAGTTGCCCAATCATCCATTCCCAGAGGACATTACTGTACTCCCCGTTAGAGAAGACAAGTGGGTGGCTGTCAGCTTGGAGTTCCCAAATGAAAAATAATTGAAAAATTCCTTCACCCATTATCAAGACAAATGTATTCCCATAAACAATTGATGCCTATGTAATGTTTTTTATATTACAACTCTTTTAAGTTAAAAGGCTTGGTTTTTATGTAAAAAGAAAAATATTGGGTCTTTACAAATGAGTTAGTAGTGTAATCTTTTATGAAAATATATAAAAGCATATATTTAAGAGTTTTATGGTATGGGCTTTTGGGGAATGGCTCTCCCTTGTGCCTAATTTTATTTAGGCTAATTAGCAATTTTTCTTCCAAATTTTGACATATACCAAATCATGTTTTCTGAACTTTTTTGGTCGTTAAAAATTCTTCCTAAACTGTTGAGATTGTTAGATTTAAGGACTTTTTTCTAATTTCATTCAATTTTACTGTTTCAGTGATTGTTTATGTACTAAACCATGCTCCCCAGACTTTGATATCTACCAAATTACGCCCCTCAAACTTTGATATGTATCATGTCCCTGAACTTTCACTTATGTTAGAATTTTTAAGGTTGTTAAAAATACCCCCTGAACTATTAAGATTGTTGGATTTTAAGACTTTTGTCTAATTTCATTCAATTTTACTATTTCAATGATTGTTTATATACTAGACCATGCTTCCCAGACTTTGATATCTACTAAATCATGCTCCTCGAACTTTGACATGTACTAAATCATGGCCCTTGGATTTTGATCCATGTTAGACTTTTTTCACTAAAATTGAAAAAAAGTCCTGAAATCCAACAATCTCAATAGTTTAGGGGGCATTTTTAACGACCTTAAAAGTTCAGGGGGCATGATTTAGTACACGTCAAAGTTCAGGGGGCAAAAATCCTAATTAGCCTTAATAAAATAATATTTTTTTGTCATCCGAACTTTGACATGTACTAAATCATGCCTCCAAACTTTCAAGTCATTAAAAGTTGTCTTGAACTCTTGAGATTGTTGGATTCAATGACTTTTTTTTAACTCTGTTCAATTTTACTAACGTGACAACTGTCCATGTACTAAATCGTGTCCTTTAAATTTTGATATGTACCAAATTTTGCCCCAAAAACTTTAACGTGTATTAAATCGTATTTCTTGAACTTTCATCCATATCAGGCTATTGTTAGTAAAATGAGACGAAAGTTCTTGAATCTAACAATTTCAATAGTTCGCGGAAAACTTTTAACAACTTGAAAAGTTTGAGAGTACGATTTGGTATATGTCAAAGTTTGGAGGACAAAAAATTCTAATTAGCTTTTTTCTTAATTATTTTAATAATATGAAATTGTAGTCAAAGATAAGATGATTTTTTTTTTTTTTAGATTTAATAAGATGAAATGTTATTATAGTAATTTTTTTATTATTAGTATACAAATATGTTTCTAAATTTTTAAAGATTTTGGTTTTGCTAGATAGATAGTTTAGAATTATTTATAACTTATTTATTGTTTCATACATAAAGATTTCGGTATGTATCTCTTTTGGTGGGAATTTGTGTTGGCATGTTGTGTTCTTGTTATGTTGATGTCTTTAATTTACTAAAAAAATGCTGACATGAATGAAGCGTGACACAAAAAATTTATAAGATACGAATATGAACGCGACTCGAATAAATTTTGTATCGTGTTGGAGGGTCGTAAGCTAAATTGTTGAGTTTAGTGTCATCGTATCGTATTAAGTTCTTAAATTTATTTTAGATAGTTGACACGAACACGGCTCGTGACACGAAAAATTGATAGAACATGAACACGACCCACAAAATTTTTATGTCATGTGAAACCCGTAAAATTTTGAGTTGTATTTGTGTCTAACTTATGTGTCATGGCCTAAATTGTCACCCTTACTTTATTCTCGTTAATGTGCTCTTAATAAGTATATAAGTATAGGTAAATTAGACTATGGGGTGTTTGGTAGGGGGAGTTTAAAACTAAACTTAAGTTTGTTATTATTATTATTATTATTATTTGAGCAAAGTTTGTTATTATTTTAGTTAAGGACTTATGTCTAGTTTTTGTGTCAGTTTTGAAATGGCACAAACCTTTTTGCGTCACTTCCAAACAGACAGAGAAAATCATAAAGAACATTGTATATTTTGCGTTGGTTTCAAAATGATAAAAATTATTTTTTGTGTCATATTAGAAACGACAAAAATAAAAAACTATTTGCAACTATGACTTATACGTCAATTTTGTAGACTAACGTAAAATCTTCATATGTCACTTTAAAACTGACGAAAATACTCATTTTTGTAGTAGTGCTAGAGAGGAATGATGAAAAGTGGCCGAACTATATATAAAAATTAATAGAACTTAATAATAAATAAAATAAGATGCATAAAAAAATTTACAATACTTTCTAATTTGTTATAATTTTGATGTTTCTTTTTTTATAACCACTTCTAACAATTTCAATATCATTGATACCACATAATAAGCATCCAATAATATTATAAAAATAATAAAAAGATGTTGGAATATTATATAGATAAATAATTGAATAAATTTATTTAATATAATAAAAATTAATAATTGAATATTAGGAATATTAGTAAGTGATTGAAAAAAATGTGAGTTACGATTTTTAAAATTATGTGATATTTGAAAAAATAGCTACTAATAAAAAAGAATCGTGTGATTTTAAGAAAATAAGTGATTTTAGAGATGATATTTGGGTTTAAAGAATAAAGTAAAAGAATAATGTGTGAATTATCATATTTGAAAACAAAAAAAAAAGTTTTTTTTTTTTTTTAAGAAAAATGATTTTAGAGATTATTTTTCTTTTTAAATTATGTGATATTTGAATTTATTTAAAAACAAACTTTAAAAAAATGATGTACAACACGTATAATTAATAAATTAAAAAAAATAAAAAATAGATTTGGAGTTATTATTTTTTAAAAATATAAATTAAAAGAATGAGAGAATTAAAGGAAAAATAAATAAAAATATATATTTTATATAATTAATATTTATGAAACGGATAAAAAATTAAAAAATAAGAGAATTAAGAAGAGAACAAATAATACTGATTAAAAAGAGTTTAGAGTGTCATGTTATAACCTCATATCTCTCATTTATATATATATATATATATATATATAAAAATTGCGACATAAGTCTCCAAAAACATTAATTTGATGCAGATAAGTCCTCAATTTTAAAAATTGGCGATAATAGTCCCTAAGGTCACCATATTTATAATTCTGTTAATTCCTTTATCTAACGAAAGTGTTTACTAATTTAAAATGTCATGTGTTGATAAATAATTGATCCAAATCATAATTTTAATCAAGTTGAGGTGGATTGGGATCGTAGGAGTAAGGATTAAGTTGGATGAAGAAGATGAAGAAAAACAAAGAAAAAAGAAAAATAATTTTTTATTTTATTTAATTAAAATTATTATTTGAACTAATAATAATTCGACACGTGATAATTTGGAATAAGTTAACAGACCAATTAAAATGAGAAATACGAAGTTTATCTATATCAAATAAACTTTTGGACACTTCTAGAGTACACACCCCTAAAGAGGATATACTGGTGTGACCACTTAATATTGCAGTGTAATTTGTCGAAGTGTTAGGATACACAGTATTTTTGTGGGGTGTAGAACATTAAAATAAAATTACTATTTTCAGATTTATTGTTTTATTTTTTTTTAAAAAAAATGAAAATGCTAAAATCTAAAAGTTGTGGAAATTGTTTCATTTTGCTTAATTAACTAATCAACCTGAATTTTAAAAAATAAAATAAAAGTGTAACTTTCTTCTTCTTCCCGAGAACTTTGAAGTAAGAACACCATTGTTCCTACGTCCACTCATTGACTCTAAGCTATCTCGTTTTTCTATTTTGACATCTTTCATATGTGGGTTTTTTCTTAGTGTTCTTTGAGCAATATTATGAATTTTGAGCCCAACAAATTTTTTGTTTGGGATTTGAAGAATATGTCTTGATTCCCTTGTTAATTTTTTTACTGCTACATCAAATAATATACATACATGTTTATACTGTGTTTATGCATAGTAATTTTTCGATAGCATGTTTCAATCAAATTAAATTTTCTGCTGTTAAAAAGAAATTGGAGTGTTTAAATTGATGGATGCCTTAAATTGGGTTTTTAAGATGGAGGGTCAATCAATTGGAGAGTTCTCGGAGGAGTAAATTGTTTATTATGGGGTTGAAAAGGTGTTGAGACGAGGTTGAGGATGGTTACGCGTAGGAGTGTTCATTGAATCACATTCAATGTTTTTAGGTCTATCCAGATCCGATCCAATTATATATTGGATGTTAGATTTTACCATCCGATCTGATCTAATTAATTTTAGTCATCCAATCGATCCAACATCCATTGGATGTTGGATTGGATCGATTCTATCCGTTCTATGTATTTCATAAATATTTATTGGTTTAATTTAGGTTTATTCAATATTTTAGACCTATTATTTTTTGGATCGGATTAGATCCATCAAATATTTTAGGTACAGATTAAATTGGATCCATCCAATCTAAGAAAAAAAAAAAGTAGAATTTTAATGTTAATTTTTGTGTATACATATATATATTTTACGTATAGTAAAATAAAATTTAATTATTCATCCAAACTAAATGAAAATTCTAATTAGTTCGATTGGATGTTGGATGTATTAGATTTTTGGACATCCCATCCAACATCCGATCCGATCCAATTGGATATTCAAAAATAACATTCAATCCGATCCGATCACAATTAGATATCTAATATTTAGCGATCGGTTGTAATTGGATCGATCGATTGTCATTAGATTGAATGTTTTATGCACACCCTTAAAACTTAAGCGTAAACAGGTGTACCAATAATAAAAAACTTTACGAGTCACACTAGTGCACCCTCTTTTTAACAGTTGAAAATCTAATACAATATGTACCCCATAGAACTAGGCCCACAAAAACAATAATAGCCAATAACAACAAAAGATTTTGGGGTGTTTATTATAGAATTTTTACCATATTTTTCATCCCTTTTTCAATCAGATTTGTACTCTTTAATTAACGGATCATGTACAACACACTGTTTGAACGTATTTTTCGGCGTGTTAAACTTTTTCAAATTTCTTAAAATTTTGCAGGATGTCTTAAATAACTATAACGTACATGACCATGAAAAAAAATTTAACTAAAAAATTATTTTAGGTGCTAAAATAGATAAGGATGCATCAATATATCTATTTTAAGAGAGTGCGAGAATTTTTATATATTTTATTAGTTTTTATTTAATCATTTAATATCTTATTTAAAATTTTAAAATAAAAAGTAAAAATCTCATGATCCCTTCTGCCAATTAGAGACTGCTGCGTGGGTGTGTCATTAAGGAAATACATCATTAAATACTGACAGGTGCATTAAATAGTCATTAATTGCTACGCTATATACCAACGGTAACAAAGTCAGTAATTTTTTTTTTTTTTTTTTTTTTTTTTTTTTTGAATAAGTGTTCTTTTTATTAAAAGGAGCTATCGCTCTCCAAGATAGACATAAAGTTCAAAGGAACACTGTTAATGGGAAACATACATTCAGCGAGAGTAACAGAGTGCCGGGCAACAAAGTGCGCAGCACAGTTCGCAGAACGCTTAACAAAAGAAATTGAAACATTGACCAAATCTTTAAGAATATTTTTGCAATCTTCAACCACCAAACCGAACACAGAGACAAGAGACTCTTCACTCCGAATAGCTTCAACGCAGACAAGGCTATCCGACTCGATCGTAGCCCGCGTGTAAGCATTGTTTTTGAGCCAACTTAGAGCCTCCCTGATACCTATGCTTTCGGCCAATTCAGGGGCAACCGAACCATCTTTGATCCCTGCAAAGACAGAGACCAACTCACCAGCTGGATTCCTTACCACACATCCGAAGCCGTACTTGAGAGAGGAGGCAAAGATGGCCGCATCTACGTTGAGCTTGATACCCGATGACGGTTTTAACCACTGCTCCGCACCATCTCCCTCTTTGAGAGGAGACAACAAGGGTAGATTACCCTTTCCTTGAGCTTTTGTCCAATGATCAAGACTCAAATTAGCAAACGCCACCACGTCACTCACTCTTCTAACCCGCTTCTTCCACACCAGATCGTTTCTTGCTGCCCATAATGCCCAGCAAAGCATTATTACACGCCCCATCATCTCGCTGGAAACAGAACTGGCTGTAGCTTCTAGCCACGGCAGCAAAGAGGAGAAGGAGTCCCTTGCTACAGCAGCCAAACCAGCAACATTGAAGCAAGACCAGGCGAACTCGCAGGCCACCAGTACGTGCCACTCGGTTTCAGCGAAAACATCGCACATGGGACAGTTGCTTTCCACCAAAACCTTCTTGATACACAAGTTTCTTTTTGTTGCAAGACAGTTTGAGGCCGCTCTCCAGACGAGATCTTTAGCTTTGGGAGGTACTTTGAGAGTCCACAAGATTTTCCAGAACTTATTACTCCCATTGTTGGCCGAATGGTGTTTTCGATCTTGAAGAAGATTATATGCACTACGAACAGAATAGAATCCGTTCTTCTCAGCAGCCCAATACCAGGAGTCGGTTGCACCAGTTTGGTCAATAGGAATTCCAAGAATGATGGCCGCATCAGAGGGTGAGAAAAAGTCCTTCACAACATCACTATCCCAACATCTGTTGTGGACTTGAAACAGGCTGTTAACAGTAAAATTCTCAAGACCTTGAACCATAGGAATAGGGACAGAGTGATCCAAGCTAGGGAGCCAAGGATCGATGGTAATTTGAACTGAAGTACCAGGGCCAATTCTTTTCCTTAGGCCTAGCTTGACCGTGTCTTTTGCAGCATATATACTGCTCCAAATAAAGCTCGGGTTCGAACCCAACTCCGCCGAGAGGTAATCACCATTTGGAAAGTATCTAGCTTTGAACACTTTGCTAGCAAGAGAGTCCATGTTGAATAAAAGTCGCCAGCCTTGTTTTCCAAGCATGGCTAGATTAAAGTCCCTCAAGCTTCTGAATCCCATTCCACCATTGTGTTTATGTTTAGTCATTCTATCCCAACTCATCCAAGTGATTCCACTACCATTACCATTAGAGTTGTTTGATTTCCACCAAAAGCTTGCCATCATCCGCTCTATTTCGTTGCAAGTACCAATTGGGAAAAGGAATACGTTCATAGCATACGATGGAAGAGATTGAACCACTGTCTTAATAAGAATTTCTTTCCCAGCCCGAGACAGAAACCGACCCTCCCAACTATTAATCCGCTTCCTCATCCTTTCTTTAAGGAACCCCAGAACAGCGTTCTTGTTTCGTCCCACTATACTTGGGAGCCCCAGGTACATACTATCCTCACCCGCTTCCTGGATATGCATCAAGTTGCAAATGCTATTTCTGGTGTTGGCCGAAGTATTGGAACTGAAAAAAGCTGATGATTTGTGGAGATTTACTTTTTGACCAGATGCGCCTTCAAACGTTTGGAGAAGTTGTAATACATGGCTGGCTTCTTCTTCCGAAGCTTGGCAGTACACATAGCTGTCATCCGCGAACAATAGGTGAGAAATGGTAGGGGCACTTCTAGCAACTTTGCAACCCGTTATGAGTCTTGAAGCCTCGTAATGTCTAACCAAGGATGAGAATCCCTCGGCGCAAACAATGAACAAGTAAGGTGATAACGGGCAACCTTGGCGGATACCTCGAGAAGGGACAATCGGTCCCATCTTTTGTCCACTATTAAGAACATGGTAACGGACAGAGTTCACACAACTAAGAATCAAGTTTATCCACCGATCGCTGAACCCCATTACTCGAAGGATCGAACCAAGGAAACTCCATTCGACACGATCATAGGCCTTGCTCATGTCGAGCTTAAGAGCCATGTAGCCTTTTTTGCCATTAGTCTTCCTTTTCAAGTAATGCATTGCTTCAAATGCCACCATAACGTTATCTGAAATTAATCTTCCTGCAACAAACGCGCTCTGAGTTTCAGAGATGGTATGATTCAGTACACCTTTCATTCTGTTGGCCACTACCTTTGAGGCGATTTTATAAAGGACGTTGCAAAGTGAGGTCGGCCTCATGTCACTCATATGTGTTGGATTCTTCTTCTTGGGGATGAGAACTATATGAGTATCATTAATAGATTCCGGAAGCATGCCCGTGTCAAAAAAATCACGAACAAATTGGACTACATCCGCCCCAACAATGCTCCAATGCTTCTGATAGAAAGCCGGGGTCATACCATCTGGCCCCGGAGACTTATCAGGATGCATTTGAAAAAGAGCTTTCCTAACTTCATCCTCCGAAATAGGCTCCAAGAGCTCATTATTCTGATCACAAGTAATTGTTGGACGGACCCCATTCAAAACCGAACCCAAGTTGATATTTGAAGACTGGAACAACTCCTGAAAATACCCAGTAATAACATGTTGAAGACCCGTTTCCCAGTTCACCCAAGCACCATTATTGTCCATTAGTTGACTAAGACTATTACTCCTCTTTCTTGAACTAGCAACTGAATGAAAATACTTACTGTTTCTATCGCCCGAATTCAGCCAAAACTGTTTTGATCGTTGCTTCCAGAAAGTTTCTCTTTGGGCAAGCACTTCGTCTAGTTTCTCCTTTCCTTCCTTGTGTTGTTGAACGGAGACCGGATCACGGCCCCATTTAGAGTTGCGGATTTGGCTTTTACATTGGTTGATTCGTTGGCGAAAATTCCCGGTTATATCTCTACCCCACTTCCCAAGCATCTCCCCACATTTTGAAATTTTCTCTTGAATGTTGGTACAGCCCGTCCCTGACCAGCAGCTCTCAATGATCTGCTTGCATAATGGTTCACGGATCCATGCGTTTTCAAAGCGGAAGGAGTGATGATTAGATGTTGGGAAATTACCTTTAAGAAGTAAAAGTAAAGGGCAGTGGTCGGAAGAAGAGAACTCCAAGTTGTACAAGATAGACTGAGGAAAAAGAGCCAGCCATTCGTTATTGATCAGTGCTTTGTCCAGGCGTTCTTCTTATTCTTCAGTGTAGGGATCAATGTAGCATTAGGGTAGGTTAGTATGAATAAAACATTATTTTATTCAGGCCATATATATACATATACATATACATATATATGCCAATATGTTTATTCAAAAGAAAGAGTTCAATACTTTTGGTACACGAAAGTATATATAGAAAGTAAAACAGAGTACCGGTAATGCTTGGTAGCAAATACACCTATAGTGGACAAAGACCCTTCGAGCTTTGAAAAATTTTCCAACTAAAATTTATTATAAGGTTTCTACTTTCTGATATGAATATATATAAAGATCAAATAGGTGCGTGGCTGCATAGTATTAGGGATCAGCATGCAACTTTGGCTATGTGGCAACTTCACAATCCATGCCATGTTCTCATCTCTTGTCTCCTTTCTTATTATCAACTCTTTTCTATTTTTTTTGTTATTTTTTTTAAATAGTTTTTGGATTTGGAGTATTATTGTTATTTATTATATTATGAGTTTGAGTAATGTGGAGGTCACAAAAATAGATCTGGGGTACTTTTGGGGATTATATATTATGTATTTATTATTATTACAATTATGTGTATATCTACTACATTTATGTAGATCTTGTACTTGAAGCCAATATAACTTATAGAAGTTAGTTTCTTTGTATTATTATTAGACACCTTAACCTGAATTGGTTTTGTTGACAGGACAGGAAAGAAACTCTAAAATAAGTTGATGAGTTCTTGAACACCAAGATTGCACCTCAAGAGCTTGGATAAGATTAAGGTATTTTACTATGATATAATATTCTTTTGTTTAAATACTTATAGATATTAAATCCATATATAAATATTTAAATTAATGTTCAAAATGTTATATTTCTCATCTTTTAATAGAAGAGTACATGCATTAGAAGAGTTTAAATATCTAATATATTTATTCATAGAGAAGTAAGTTCTGAGACTTTATGTGCTGCGGTGATATAAGGATGAAAACTTGTTAATAAAATAGGAAAAATGCTATCCGATTTTTTTAAATATATTTATCATATTTTCTAAGTAGGAAAGCGATCTATCGTTGACCCTAAATCTCACGTCTATAAATCCTTTCTGCCATTAATATTACTATTTACAATTCTTTCCTAACTATCTATTTTTCTGTCTATCTCAGTCTCTCTCTTTCAAAAATTATGAAGAATGATAAAGTTTTCTTCGAAAGAAAAGCTACATTGATGAAAAAAGCTAGACAATTTAGTGAATTGTGTGAATCTCAAATTTGTGTTGTGTGTTATGATTCCACTGGGAAGTTATTTGTGTGGCCAGAGGATTCGATTAGAGCTCATTCTGTCATTTCAAATTATTATGAAAAATTAGAGTCAAAGAAGAGAAAGAATAGTGAAGTAGGCCTCTCTAATATGTTGGGGAAGAAGTTAAGAAAACTCGAAGAGAAAGTGAGTACCCATCATGAATTGGGATGAAAAACTAGCTATTTTATCCAAAAATTCATTGATGGGTTTGGCACAATACTTTGAGGCTAAGATCAAGGGTTTGGATGAAAAGATTGAGATGGGTAAGGGGAAAAGCCAATTAATAGTTTCACAAACCCAAATCCAAAATAATAATGATGATCATGATGGGTTTGATCAAGATGACTATTTTAATTCTCTTCCAACATTAATGCCACTGCCCCCACCTGTGCTTCCATCAATGCCTCAGCATTACGGACCACTTAACTATGAGGATTATCATTGTAATGACACGGAGTACTTGCTCAACGCAGAAAGTCAGTTTGATGATGGTCAAATTCAAGAATTTTATGGTGCAACAGGAGTTTCTCATTAGGTTTGTCAATTTATTTTAATGAGTTAATCATTAATTTTTTTTAAATATGCTAAGAAGTGACTTGAAATTTTCTATTATGGGGTTTTAATTTTCTTTGATTTGTGCTTGAATATCATCTGGAAGTGGCTATAATGTAGGCTCCGTTTTGATTTTGCAAGCAAAAGTTATAAATTGTTTGATAAATTAAGAAAACAAAAGTTATGGAAATAAAATCTTCGTGGAATAGTTATCTTATATCTCTCTTATATTAAATGTGGTTATCTAACGGTTAATTTAACGATTCGTTAAAGTTAACGGTTAAAACTAATACTGTTACATCAATCAATTAATTATCTTTTATTATTTTTTTTTTACAAAAAAAAGAAAATTAGTTTTAAATATTTAAATTTAATTTAAAATTATCAACAAAATTAAATAATAATTATTTTATATAAATTTTAATTAAACGTTAATTTAATTAATTAATCATATTTTATAACATATTTATTAGTTATTTTATTAAAATATCTAAATTTATTTACTTATTTTATTGTTTAATAAAATTAGTTAGATATATTTTCTTAAAAATAAATTTAAAACTAGAATAAATTTTATATATTGAAAAGATATAATTGAATTGCATTAGGTTAATTTATAATTATTTAAATTAATAATTAAGTAATAATAACTATAATACAAACTCTAACTAAACATGCATTTTATTTTAGGGTAATTTGCGGCATAACCTCCTTAAGTGACCAGTTTTTTGCAACTAACTCCCAATTCTAAAATTTTGGTGGTAAAACCTCCTAAACCCAAGTTCTGTTAGAACTTAGCCATTTCCATCCATTTTTGGCTGTTAACTGCCATGATGTAATGTCTACGTGTACACAGTGTACACGTGCACAATTTTATTGGTCCACGTAAATAAATATTTTAAAAATAAAATAATAAGTTATTTTAAAAAATTAAAAAATTAATTATTTTAAAAAATAAAAAAAATTCTTTTTTCTTTAAAAATTAAAAAATTAAAAATTAAAAAAAAACAATTTTAAAAAAATAAAAATAAAAAAAACCCTAATTGCATCATCCTCTTCTTCTCTTCTCTTCTCTCTCTCTCTCTCTCTCTCTCTCTCTCTCTCTCTCTCTCTCTCTCTCTCTCTCTCTCTCTCTCTCTCTCTCTCTCTCTCTCTCTCTCTCTCTCCCCTACCCGCCGCCCCTCCTCCTTCTTCTTCTTGCGACTTTGAAATGTAATTAAATTAGAGTGAATTCCTATTGCCTAATATCCCAACCTAAGATTCAGACTTCTTCTCCTTCTTCCGAAATCCCCTTCCACCCTCGCAAGATTCGGAAGCTTTCGCCAGACGATTTCGACTCGAATCCACTCAAACCGTTGCTGTGTTTGAAGGCCCCAAACCCTCGGTTACAACAGTCGTGGCCTCTGCAAAACCCACAAAGTCAAATGTCGTACAGTCGATGGTTCCTAGAGTCGTCGTGAGATCGCTTTCCTGCAATGGTGAGGTGGTAATCGCTCTTCGTCATCTCCAAGCCGCCGATCCAATCTTGGCTCCCTTGATCGACATGCACCAACCTCTTACATTCGATAACTTTCATACGCCATCCCTTGCTCTAACTCGGAGCATTCTTTACCAACAACTTGCTTTCAAGGCTGGGACCTCGATCTACACTCGGAGCATTCTCTTCATACAAAACAGTTCGGTAGGGCAATTGCTCTTGACATGTGTGCTGTCTCTCTGTGATTGAGAGTTTTGATATGTTTGTGAGGATCTGATTTTGTTGGCCTTTTTGTTTCTGAGTGTTTGTGTCTCCTATTAGGCTGTTGTTGTTTATTGACCACCATGGCTTCAAGCAGGGGGCGGCAGGTAGAGAGAGAGAGAGAGAGAGAGAGAGAGAGAGAGAGAGAGAGAGAGAGAGAGAGAGAGAGAGAGAGAGAGAGAGAGAGAGAGAGAGAGAGAGAGAGAGAGAGGATGCTGCAATTAGGGTTTTTTTTTAATTTTTTTTTAAATTGTTTTTTTAATTTTTAAATAAAAAGAAATTTTTTATTTTTTATTTTTAAAATAATTATTTTTTTATCATTTTAAATATTTATTTACGTGGACCAATAAAATTGTGTCACGTGTACACTGTGTACACGTAGACATTACACCATGGCAGTTAACAGCCAAAAATAGATGGAAAGGGCTAACTGCGTAGAGAACTTGTGTTTAGGAGGTTTTACCACTAAAATTTTAGAATTGGGAGTTAGTTGCAAAAGCCTGGCCACTTAAGGAGGTTATGCCGCAAATTACCCTTTATTTTACTAATACTTAGTGTATATATATAAATGCAATGTAGTGTAGATATAGAGAGCAATGAATCATGCTTGTGTATATTTTACGGGCCAAGATGCAAAATGGCCCTAAATCTAACAATTAAGTTAATAAATGTCTATTTTTATAAAAAATTAACAAAATGTCCATTCTGTTAAAAGTTTGATGATGACATTACAATTATAACCTTGAATAATTAAGTGTTTGGTATAGTTATTTTGTACAATAGTACATCGTTTTTATGTGCAATAGTATATTAAAAAAAAACTGAAAGATAGTATATTAGTTTAAAATTGTAGTATATTATAATATGAACGAAAGACGGAAATTAAAAAATGTGGAATATTAGTTTAAGTTTGAGGTATAGTTATATTTCACTAGGAAATAGTTATATTTCACTAGGAAATATTGTCTTTATGTTCATTAGTATATCATGAATGAAAGAAAAAGAAAAAAAATATGTGGAATATTAAATTAAGTTTTTGGTATATATATATATTTCTTCCACTATACTGGTGGTATATTAATTTTTCACTATAGTATTTATACTTATGATTACAGAATATAATTTTTATATGCTATTGTATAATGTATATCGTGGAAAAAAAATCATTTAATAGTATATTAGTTTAAGTTTATGGTATATTCATATTGGTCTAAGGTATATCGTTTGCATATGATATGGTATATCGTGAAGGATAGAAAGAAAAAAAAAATTATTAAATATTAATTTAAGTTTTTAGTATTTTTTTTTTTATTTTGTATGCAGGCCCGTCTTAAGGTGATGAAAGGCCTAGGGCGAAATTTGAAATGAGGCCTTTTTTATATAAAAATTTAAAATAAATTTTAATTAAATTTTGAGACAACATTAATTTTAATTTTTTTATTTAACGTAAGCTAACTCAATCAAGTAATATTTAATTATTAAGAGCATATTTATTAAAGTGTTATATATTTTAACAAATTTGAAAAAAAAATAATGTGTTTAAATTATATATATTTAAAAAAAAATAAATAATAAATATACATTTTATTTATTATTAATAGTATTTTAAAATATTTTAAAAATTATAAATTATACGTTATTTATTTATGAAATACTATGTAAGGCTTGCATTTAACAAATAACTAAAGTCTAAAAAATGACTGAAGAAGGGATCGAACCCACAACCTCAATACCAACGAAACCTCCGATTACCAATTATGCTATAAGTTTTTCTTGTAACTTATTGAGTTAAACATTTATATATTATATGTTTTTTTTATTTTTATTTTTATATGTATATATATCAATTTTAATTTTTTCGGGGCCTCTAAAATTGTGGGGGCCGAGGCCCCGGCTGCCCTACCCTCTGGCCGGCCCTGTTTGTATGGTTTATCTTTATTATGTGCTATGATATATTAATAAATAAATAGAGTGGTATATTATTTTTATTTGCTATGGTATATCATGAAAGAAAGAGAAAAAAAACTTGTAGAAGTTTATTTAAGTTTTTTTTTTATATATATTTATTTGACTATAGAATTGTTGTGGTATATTCATACCACTCTAAGGTATAGTATTTGTATGTTATATTATATATCATGAAGGAAAGAAATAAAAATAAAATTAAAAGAATTGAATAGTAGTTTACTATTCGGTATAGTTATTTTGCACTATGATATATTGTTTTTATGTGTATAATATACTAAGAAAAAAAATTGAAAGAAATTATATTAATTTAATATTGTGGTATATTCTTTTAATGTGCTATGGTATATAATGAACGAAAGAGGAAAAAAACATGAAATATTAGTTTAAGTATGAGTTATAGTTATATTTGATTGATGTATATTGATTTTATGTTCATTGGTATTTTATAAAGGAAAGAATAAGAAAAAAACTTGTGGAATATTAAATTAAGTTTTTTGTTTAATTTTTTTTTCACTATGCTGGTGGTATATTAATTTTTTTTCAGTGCGCAGACAGTAGAACAAATAAAAAAAATGGAGTTGAGCTTCATCTATATAACTAAGAGCATTTTAGGTATTAACATTTATAAAAGGCCATTTACTTTATTTTTTTAAAAACTGGACATTAACTTTCATTAGTGTGTGATTTAAGGCCATTTATTACAATTTCTCATATTTTACTGAGAGCAAATTTGTTGTGACATGGTATTTTAAATGAATTCTTTAGTTTCATTCGATGTTCTATGAGTTGAAATTTTTATTTGTTTTTTCAGGTTTATGGAAGAAGTATATTACAATTTCATGAAGAAATTTGCTAAGAGAGGCGTGAAAAAAATTTGATAAGAATAGAAAATTTGTATATACATAATACATCTTTGTATTTTTTTTTTTTTTTTATATATATATTTGGAGAATTAAGAGAGAACATTTTAACTTGTAATTTTAGTATTGCAGTATATTTAAATTTGATCAATTTTTAATTTAATGTAAAGACAATTCTATATTTTAATATAAATTAATTACTTTATATTTATTTAAATGTTTAAATCATTTTTAAATTTGTTTCTAATTTTCAATTAAATAAATATTTATATTTTAAATAAAAATAAATTTTAGTATTTTTAATTAAAATAAATATTAGTAGTATAAGTTGAAAATAAGCACGACACTTAAACGATAGGTATGTTATGTGTGTCGTTAGTTGTCGTGCCAAAGTACACTTTTTTGGCACCAACTCATAGGCATGTCATATCGTGCCAATATGACGACGAGCACAAATCGCGCTAGTAGAATCTTTTTCTTGTAATGATTTTTCTAATTTATTTTACACAGGTAAATATTTTTCAAGATTCTTCTATTTCACTTGATTAATTACTCAGGTTCTAACTAGAATTAATTTTTCTTCTACCTACAATGTTTAGTATTTTAACCACTAATTGTGCTGTTAGTTACAGACATAAGCTAATAATTAATGTTCACGTGATCATGAATATCTTTTGGATCAAAACATTATATATGTAACCTTTATCTAGTTTCTGACAATGCTTAAGAATTATTAATAAATAATCATAATTTAGCATGAATCACAAATCCAAACATATAAGAGAGGATAAAACAAAGCAAGAAAAATCCAGACTTGTGAGCCTAATGCTTACTTATTTAATGATGTTAATTAATATAAATACCATATATAATCACTTTTCCTTTTCATTGCTTAGACGCATCTCAACAACTTGGCTCATAGTGGGTCTCACATCTTTATCTTCCTCAACACATCTAAGAGCCCCTTCGATCAAAATTTCCACTTCTCTTAAGTTATAATTGCCTTCCATCAAGGGGTCTACAATTTCATCAATACACTCTACTTAGCTGACCACTTGCATAATTAATCTTATCTCTTACCACGTAACAAGCATTTTGGGTCTAGCCTCACCAACATCTTCTCCATCAGAACCTCTTGTTGGGCCATTGCCAATCACCATTTCAAGCAAAACAATTCCATAGCTATAAACATCTACTTTGGATGTGATCGGAAGATTATAAACCCATTCAGGAGCCATATTGACACGCTCCAAACGATCCGTCGAAGGAGTATGCGGCGCCCCACAGGTCCGCGTGCGAGGTTCAGCCAACCAACCGAGTGCAACAGCAATCGAAACAACAAAGGCAGCAGAAAAATATGAAGAACAGCAAGAACAAATGAAGAACACTTGGCTAACCAAAGAAACTCTCTCTGTATTAAAAATGGGGTCCTTTACAAATGAAATGCAACTAAAACTTTACAAGAGTAATGCCTTAATTAAATGGGCAGCCAACAAATATCTTTAAAGCATAAAGCATAAAGCAAAACCAAGGAAATTTTTTTCCTCCAAGTAGCTCAGCCCACTTGGGCGTATGGGAAGTGTCCCATCAATTTGGGTTGACCCTTTGTCCACTTGGGGTGACATCAACATGACAAAACAAGGCAGTTTGCTAACTTGCACCAAATCCATGTTGCATGCACCCCGATGCTTCTCGAACGCCCATACTCAGCGTGCTACAATCAGGTGCATAATATCGGGAATTACTTTCCAAGCAGCTCAAGCACCTTGCCACCAGCTGCTTGTCCCAATAAAATACTCGGGACGTAGCACCCTCCCCCACTCAAGCCTGCGACGTCCCCGTCTCTTCACCATCCTTAAACCGAAGGATGTGATCCTTGAATTGCCATAATTGTGACTCAAGTTCCCAACTTGCCTCTGCATCAGGCAAGTTCTTCCACTTTACCAAGTACTCAGTATACCGAGGAATTCTCTTCTTTCTGACTTCCCGTGAAGACAGTATGCAATCAACTTCTTTATCATAAGAAGTCACTACAGCAGTCGGGGAGCACTTCGACACTTCGCTGGAAGGGTCTTCCTCATCACCATGGTATGGCTTCAGCATACTTACATGAAATACAGGGTGAATCTTCAACTGTTGTGGCAGCTGAAGTTTGTAGGCTACTTCGCCCACCCGCTTGAGAACTGGAAAGGGTCCCTCACACTTGCGCACCAACGCCTTGTGAAATTTTCGCAATGCCTTAAACTGTTGTGGCAGCATCTTCACTAGTACTAAGTCGCCCTCTCGAAACTCAAGGAACCTTCTCTTCTTGTCAGCCCACTTCTTCATCCTCTTTTGAGCCCTTGCTAACTCAGCTTGTTCACTCCAGTTCTTAGCAAACTTGAACACAGCAGGGCTTTGCCCTTCGTATCTTGTTGCCAAGGCATCAGGCGTTTGGGACTGGAACCCCATGATCAGCTCAAATGGACTCTTGCTAGTAGACTCACTTGTTTGAAGTTTGTAAGAAAACTGGGCAATGTCTAGCAGCTTTGCCCAATCTTTCTGGTTTGCACTCACATAGTGCCTCAGGTATAACTCAACCAATGCATTCACCCTTTCAGTCTGTCCATCGCTTTGAGGATGGAATGAGGTTGAGAAATTCAAATCAGTGCCGAGGAGCTTAAACAACTCAGTCAAAAACCTGCCAGTAAATCGCGGGTCTCGATCACTGATTATGCTTGAGGGCAGCCCCCAAAATTTCACCACATGTTTTAGAAAAAACTGTGCAGTCACTTCTGCCGTGCAGTGCGTTGGGGCAGTAATGAAAGTGGCATACTTGATGAACCGATCCAAAACCACCATAATACTCACACAGCCATCTGACTTCTGAAAGCCAGTAATGAAGTCCATGGAGACACTCTCCCATGGTCGACTCGGGATAGGCAAAGGAACAAGCAAACCAGCAGGTGCTTGTTGAAGAGGTTTGTCTTGTTGACAAACAAGGCAGGTGCGAACATAGGCTTCCACATCTTCTCTAAGTTGTGGCCAGTAATACATTGCCTTAATAAGTGCCAAGGTGCGTTTCATTCCAGGATGCCCGGCCCACAGCGAGTCATGACAGTCCTTAATAATTTCTCTTCTCAAACCAACAACCTTTGGGACATATAGGCGACTTCCTTTAGTATATAGCAGCCCATCTTGCAACCAAAATCTCTTCGACCTTCCCTCCTTAGCCATTGTAGCCAAGGTCTGGCCTAGCGCATTACTAGCCAATCCCTCCCTTATTCTTTTAGTTAATGGACAAAGTGGCCTACTCAAAACTGCCAATTCAACCTTCCTGCTCAAAGCATCAGCAACAACATTTGCTTTACCAGGCTTGTATTCCAGCTTGTAATCAAACTCAGCAAGAAAGTCTTGCCACCGAGCCTGTTTGGGACTCAACTTCTTCTGAGTCTGAAAATAGCTTGTTGCTATATTGTTAGTCATCACCGCAAAGGTAGATCCCAAAAGATAATGCCGCCAAACTCTCAAACACCGGATGATGGCAGTCATCTCTTTTTCTTGGACTGTATACCTTCTTTCTGTCTCATTCAATTTCCGACTTTCAAACGCCACATGGTGGCCATCTTGCATAAGCACCCCACCTATAGCAAAATCAGACGCATCAGTATGCACTTCAAATGGCTTCGAACAATCAGGAAGAACCATCATAGGTTCTTTGGCAACCGCAGCCTTCAGGTTTTCGAATGCCCTTTGGCAAGAAGCATCCCAATCCCATCTTTTATTCTTTTTCAGCAGTTTAGTAAGAGGGGCTGCTCTTGCAGAGTAGCTCTCAATGAACCGTCGATAGTAATTCACTAGACCAAGAAATGATCATAATTCGGGTACCTTTGTTGGCGCTTTCCAGTCTTGGACAACCCAAAATTTCTCCTCCTCCATCATCAAAAGTCCGTCTCTGATTTTTTGGCCAAGGAACATCACTTCTTTTCTAGCAAATGTGCACTTTTCCCGTTTCACATAGAGGGAATTCTTTCTCAGGGCAGTGAACACTAGCTTCAAGTGTTCCACATGCTCAGTAAGGGTGTTGCTATAAATCACTATGTCGTCGAGATATACCACCACAAACACATCAATGAATGCTCGAAATACTTCATTAATCAAGGTGCAAAAAGTTGCAGGGGCATTTGTGAGGCCAAAAGGCATCACCAAGAACTGATAAGAGCCATACCGAGTCACACATGTAGTTTTTGGCTCATCCCCCTCCCGAATTCTCACTTGGTAATACCCTGACCTTAAGTCCAGCTTGGTAAAGAATTGAGCATTTCCCAACTGATCAAACAAGTCAGCAATAAGTGGAATGGGGTACCGGTTCTTGATAGTGATCCGATTCAAGGCACGGTAGTCTATGCACATTCTTAGGCTACCGTCCTTCTTTTTCTGAAACAACACCGGGGCACCAAACGGCGCTTTGGAGGCTTCCATGATTCCAGCATCAATCATCTCCTTCAACTGGATTCGAAGCTCACTAAGCTCCAAAGGTGACATACGATAAGGACACATAGCCGGTGGCTTCGCACCAGGCTCTAGTTCAATCTCATGGTCCACACCACGTCGAGGCGGCAACCCTTTTGGCAAAGCATCAGGCATCACATCCTCAAACTCATTGAGAACAACTTGTATCTCATTGAGTTCCACTACTGGAGGGGCAAGTGGCTCATCGTCAAATTCACTCAGTATAGCCAGGAAGTTGATACAACTCTGTTTGTTCATCCCCCTCCCATACTGTAGTGCGGATAAAGATCTCGTCTCAATATCCTGGGCCTTCATAGTAGGCACTATGACAGGCTGTGCACCGTCCGTTATGCATAGTGAATTGGAATGTGGAATGAGTATCGCCATCACTTGGTTCAGAAACTCCATTCCTAGGACAACTTCATAGTCATCCATATTGACAACAGTCCAATTCGTTCGACCAACCCATGCACCAAGGCTGGTCTTGACATTGTTTGCAACCCATCGATCGATACCGGTCCCGAGTTTACTGTCTTCAAGACCCCACCTTCGTTAGCAGTTGACACTCCAACTTTAGTTGCACCCAATCTCGACAAAAAATTATGGGAAGCTCCAGTGTCAACAAGGGCCGTCGTCCTCGATCCGTTGAGGGTGAGGTCTACGAACATCTGACCGTTCTCATGTGTTCGTGGACACGCTTTGAGAGCTTTCAATAATTTTATAGAACCCAAGGACGCACCAGGCCCTTGTTTCTTCTCATTCTCCAACACCACTTCATTGGCAGCAACCATTGCTGTCAATGCCTTCTTTTTCGGGCATTCCCGAGCCCAGTGAGGTCCATCACAAATAAAGCACTTCACATTAGCTTTGTCGAATGGCACCTTTGATTTTCCTTTCTGAGCAGCAGTGGCACCACCACTACTCTTGTATCCTCCCCCACTCTTACTCGACCCCACTATTTTATTATCCTTGGGCCTCTCAGCACCCTTCGAAGTAGTGTAATCAGTCAAACTCTCAGCAACCGAGATGGCAGCAGAGAGATCAGTAACATTCCTTCTTCTCAGTTCTGTTCTAGCCCATGGCAGCATGCCATCAATAAAATAAAACAACGAATCCTTTTGAGTCAGGTTCAGAATTTCCAATATCAGATTGGTGAACTCTTTCACATACTCACGAATCCCACCAGTTTGTTTCAACTTTCTCAGCAAACTCTTAGCATCATCCTCGGCATGTTCAGGGTAGAACTGAATCTTCAGTTCCTTGGTGAAATCATCAAAAGAATTCATCACACACAAATTCTTCTCAATTTCAGTATGCCTTCGGCGCCACCATAGCATCGCTGTATTAGTTAAATACATAGCAGAGGTACGGATTTTAACCGCCTCTTCAGTAATATGTGTAGCTTCAAAATAATGGGTTAAACCCCACAATAAATTATCCACCTCTTTGGCGTTTCTGGAACGCGCAAATGTTTTAGGCTTGGGAATCTTGAGTCTCTGAATTGTTGGGATGCCTCCTCACATCCCCGCAGCAGCTCGCTTGCACATTGCCCCATCCGCTTGGACTTCGTCGAGCCGTGCTGTAAAGGACACCAACTCATCTCTGTGGCGCCTCTCTATTTCCTCATTCTTGTCCTGAAGTTCCTTGTTCAACCCACGCAAACACTCAACTTCAGTCATCAACAAGTCGCGGACAGTAGCAACTTCCGCTCGAAGAACAGCAGCGTGCTCCTGGACGTTTCCCGGGATCAGCGAGTGGATAGTGGCGAGTTCTTCCGTCAACTCGTCCTGCTTCTTTTCCACATTTTCAACCCGAGTATCTAGGTCTTTAGCAAGCACAACACTCTTCTTTAGAGTCTTTTCCAAATCTGTAACTGTCTCCCTCAAATCTCTTTCTTTTTCTTTGGTCTCCTTCGTCTTCTTCGAAGACTTTGAACTTGTTTCAATGGCGCTTTGATCCGTCATGTTTTTTCTGGGTACTCTACCTTTAACCAGCTCTGATACCACTTGACACGCTCCGAACGATCCGTCGAAGGAGTGTGCGGCACCCCACAGGTCCGCTTGCGAGGTTCAGCCAACCAACAGAGTGCAACAACAATCGAAACAACAAAGGCAGTAGAAAAATATGAAGAACAACAAGAACAAATGAAGAACACTTGGCTAACCAAAGAAACTCTCTCTGTATTAAAAATGGGGGTCCTTTACAAATGAAATGCAACTAAAACTTTACAAGAGTAATGCCTTAATTAAATAGGCAGCCAACAAATATCTTTAAAGCATAAAGCATAAAGCAAAACCAAGGAAATGGTTTTCCTCCAAGTAGCTCATCCCACTTAGGCGTATGGGAAGTGTCCCATCAATTTGGGGTTGACCCTTTGTCCACTTGGGGTGACATCAGCATGACAAAACAAGGCAGTTTGCTAACTTGCACCAAATCCATGCTGCATGCACCCCGATGCTTCCCGAACGCCCATACTTAGCATGCTACAATCAGGTGCATAATCCCAGGAATTACTTTCCAAGCAGCTCAAGCACCTTGCCACCAGCTGCTTGTTCCGATAAAATACTTGGGACGTAGCAATATAGCCTCTAGTTCCTCTAATCGTAAAGAAGCTTGAGTTCCTGCCATGCTCATCTCGGTTAAGTAGCTTTGACAGGCCAAAATCAGCCACTTTTGGCTCATAACTAGAGCCCAAAAGTATGTTATGAGGCTTTACATCGCAATGTGAAACCCACTCCAAACATTCTTCGTGCAAATATGCAAGGCCTCTGGCTGTTCCTATGGCAATATCACACTACCTCATTTTCCAATCCAAAACATTCGAAGCCAAGTTTTTTAACTAAGGACCCATGTTCCATGTACTCATACACAAGAAGCCTATGCTTTCCCTCGGCGCAATATCCCCACATTTCTGTCAAGTTCATGTGGTTTAATGTTCCTATGGTGCTTACCTCTGCGTAAAATTCGACTTCTCCTTGGTTGGTATCCGTGATTTTCTTGACAGCAGGACCACGATTATCGGACAAGATGGCCTTGTACACTATTCCTCCCGCACCTCTACCAATCTCAAGATTGAAACCATTTGTTCCTTTTTTAACTCTAAGTAACTGAATTTTTTGAATCCAGTTGCAGCAAGAAGATAACCAGCCTGAATTTGAATTTTCATTTTTCCCAATGACAAATAACCAAACAATTAAGATGACTATGATTTCAACTCCTCTTACTCCACAGGAAAACCAGAGCACGAACTCAACTACACCACTAACTTGTTTTTTAACATATCTTCTGTCCCAATGTTGAGTCAAATTTCCTGAAAGGTAACAATAACGATAATGACAAATAAGAAGGCGTTAGGCACTATTGGTAACTTTTAACATTTCTCATATAATACTAGCCTTGCTTACTTGGCCCATTTTCTGTATTTAATATAATTTTAAATCAAGATAAAAAATAAAAAATAAGAGACCATCGCTGCTGAGCAGAGACTCTAGTGCTAATGTTTTTATTGAATAGTCAAATATTTTATGTGGAAATATCTACAATAACAATTGCATTCGAGATGCCCTAAAGACTAGCAAGACGTAAATCATAATATATTTTTTCAGTCAAGTTTCTCATATATACACATGTTTACCCAAATTTTAACGACGATGACGTGTCAAGAGTAGCAACATGTGGCACAAAAATACCGAGACTAAATTAATGAAGAATATGTAAACTCATGACCGTTAATCATGGAGGGTGGTCTGACCGTTAGAATGAAAGTCAGATGGTCACTCTTACCCCTAGCTTGAGTAAGGTGGACGTCTCCAAGAAGGAAAAACGACGGACTAACACCTTCGTAAGCGAAATGAACCATGACCACGCACCCACATGCCAAGTTAATCTAGGGGGTACATACTACTACTCCTACCTCAAATGCAATGATCTCCATGGGGTTAGTCTAGCGGTGCACCCCTTAACCCCTAAAATGTTAGTCTAGGGGTATACCCCTTACCCCTAGAGGGTTTGTCTAGGGGTACACCCCTTACTCTTTAAAGGGTTAGTCTAGGGGTATACCTGTTGGGTTTTGTGCCCTAAATAAAACCCATTTCAATATAATCACATTTACTTATTAATAAAGATCAGAAATAATATTTTATGTTGCATGGTTCACATGATTTATTTCATGATTATATGCATATAATGTATGAATTCTATTTAAGTCCAGAACATATGAATATGTTAATGATTATAGTGTTGTCAGCACAGTGGAATATAATCTTAATTATATGTTCGAAAGTTTATTCCCTGATTTGTCAGTTCACTGGATTTAGACTGGCATGATATAATCAGCGATAGGTATTCTTACACCTTGGATAAGTGTTATGTCCTTTCCAGGGCATTGGCAAAGTTTACCAGTATCGGATGTATGGAGTATACATCGGAAGGGACCGATATTGAACTTTGATTAGATATATTAAAATTTACCGTAATATCTATTCAATTCAATATCACCTGTTGATCTTAGATCAAATGATCTTAATCCTGATATGGTTAGGTTCGATCTCAAGAGTAGTATACATGTTCTTTGATTTGTTAGTTAAGCCTACTTTTGGGTCAGGGTGATACGTACATTTTGGGAACATGATAGTATAATTGAGTGGGAGCGCTAACATAAATATGGAGTCTATAACTTCTATAGGAATTTAGAAGTGAAACGATGATATCCTTCGAGCTTGGCGAAACAGAGATAAATGGTGGAGATCTCATTTCACTTCGCTGAAATATCATTTATACGGAGTTAAGTATTTTAAGGATAAAATACATTGAAGGTGTAACAGTAATTTAGTTCCTATTCAATGTAGATCATCTATTAGAGGGTCATCGATCAAATTAAGATTATAACAATGGATAACTAATAGCGTATCTATATCGTGGAACATATAGAGCGTTCTATATGACTGAGAGTGCAATTCCAAGTTCTAAGTGTGGATTCAATAAGGAATTAATAAGTTAGGGAATTTACTTGGTAAATTCAGTTCGACTTATTGGAAGCTCGGATATATAGGCCCATGGTCCCCATACTAGTTGAGACCATACTGCTTGTAAGACTCAGTTAATTGATTTTAATTAAATTAATTATAATTGTAAAGTTAGACTATGTTTACTTTATGAATTTTCACTAAGCAAGGGCGAAACTGTAAAGAAAGAGTTTATAGGGTATATTTATTAATTAAGAGACTTTGGTTAGTTTAATTAATAAATATATTAAATGACAATATTATTTAAAAATTAATTATAGTTATTAAATAGTTGAAATTGACATTTAAATGGTTGAATGTGAAAATTGGCAATTTTTGAAAAAATGGGAAACAGAAATGATAAAACAGGAAAGTTGCAAAAGTGAGGCCTTTTTCCATAAGTCTTGGCCGGCCACATGCATTTAGTTTTATCATTTAATTTTTTTATTATTTTAATGCCAAGTAATTCAACCCTAACCCTATGTGGTATTCTATAAATAGAAAGTAATGGCTTCAGGAAATAGAACACAATTGCATCTCATTCCTTTCAGAGAAAGTTTCCTGAGCTGCCACTCTCTCTCTTTCTTCTTCTTCTTTGTTTCGAAATCCCTAAGTGATAGAGTAGTTGTTGGGTTTTATGCCCTAAATAAAACTCATTTCAATATAATCAGATTTACTTATTAATATAGATCAGAAATAACATTTAATGTTGCATGGTTCACATGATTTATTTCATGATTATATGTACATAATGTATAAATTCATCTGAAACCCTTTTCACATACTTGATCCTGTTTATTGTGCCGTCAACACATTGGAAAGTAAACATGACTATGTGAATAAAGTTTCCTAGATTTATCAGACATCCACTCCCTCTCTTCTTTTCTTCTTCAATATTTCGAAATCCTTAGTGTATGAGTAGTGCCCACACACAGCAAGTGATACCTCAACCATAGTGAGGAAGATCGTGAAGAAAGACTTTCAGCAAGAAGGAGGTTTCAGCATCAAAGATTCAGATAAAGAGATCCAGGTTCAGATATTGATAATGCTCTGCTACAGAAGGAATCAAGGGCTAGATATCTGAACGGAAGGAGTCATTATGTTCTGTTGCACCCAATGTAAGGTTTCCTAAACTTTATATGTGTTTATTTCATCGTTTTAGAAAGTTCATATTTAGGGTGTTAATCAACATACTTGTGAGTAGATCTAAGATTCTGGTAAAATAATTTCCAACAACTGGCCTCAGAGCCATGGTAATTGATTTACTTGCAAGAAATTTGGACTTTAAAACGATTGTTCGTTTGTTTTTGGATGGTGTCATGTTGTATTGAGTGTTATTTGATGATTGATTGGTGTTTGTAAATTTTCGTGAAAAATAATTGCGATTCTGTTTCTGGAATTATTTTTATTGGATAGTATGGAAAAAATTAAACAAGTTACTTTTTTAGAGAACTCAATTTCGATTTAATTTGAATTAGTTATGATTTTTTGAAGATTCAAAAAAATCGGGGCTGTGCTGAAATTTTCCTGCGATCGCGAAAACTGTCCGTACAGATCACAATTTTTTCGTTTTTCTTCGATTTTTCATGCTTTTTCATGGAATTAACTTCCGATTTTTTGTGTAGTTCTATATATATACTATTACTATTCCTAATTCAATTCTAATTATCATTTTGAATTAATTTAATATTTTTTAAATTTAATTCAAGATATTAGTGTAATTTGAATTTGAAAATAGTTAGTATCTATTTTTTTTGCTTAATTATCTATCTTATTTTTAAATTTGATTATATCTTATCTTATTTTTAAATTTAAGGTCAGATTTTAAATTTTTTAAATTAAATCTTTTTTTTTTAAATAATTTGACCTTACTTAAATTTAAAATAAGATAACTATAATCATGTAATTTTAAATAGATATAAGATATTTTGCTAACTTTTAAATTTTGTTATTTTATTTATTTAAATTACATTTAAAATCTGAAAAAGATATTCATTTATCTTTTCTAATTTTTTATTTATAAAATAACATTTAAATTTTAAAAGTAGTTAGCAAATTTTGAAATGATATTTAGGTTGCTTGAAGCCTAATTTTTCAAAATTGTAGGTTTAATTTTAAATTTAATTTTTTTAAATTTTCGAAATTTTTTTTATTTTATTTTAATTTCTCGAAAATAAATATTTTATTTATTTGATTAATTATTTCCAAATTAATTATTTAATTTAAAATTAAATAAATCCTACATCCAACTATCCAGCTAACCTTGTTGCAGGAGTATGTGTTTTAGCTTGTGTGTAAGTTTTCAAAACCTATTATTACTTGATTGCAAATAGCCATGGTTACTTTTTGCCAGATCTAATGATCTGTGGCTCCCTTGGTCAAGTTAATAATTTGTAAAAGGTATATTTACAATCTTCTTTCATCTGTGTATGACCTAGCAACATGATAGGACCCATCCAAAGTGTGCCTGTGTGAGCCTATGTGTTTAATTTTATTATAGATGCATATAGGTTAATATTGCTAAAATAAATTATCATAGTTCTTGATAGAATTTATTTAGGCCCATTTAGTTTTTGGGCCTATTCAATTAATAACAGTTGTTCATTTTAAGGTTAAATTCCTCTCTTTTGGGCCTTGTGTGAGAGTTGGGAGCCATAGTAGTGGGTACGACATACTGAACCCAGCACCCCCTCACATGAACCACCCCAATTGTGAAGGCACATTTGCCTGATTTGAATAACCGTACTAGGTTAATTAAACTAGTTTAACCTAATAAAATTGATTAGCAACATAATTAATTTCATTTATCTTGAAATTAATTTAAGAAAAATATAGTTTAAAGAATTTTTTATTCTAAGCTAAACTATATGTATTTTCTTGTATTTAATTAAATATAGAATTATAATCATCTAGATTCTTTCTGGAGCTTAATTTAAATTTTTCATTAAATATTCCTATTTAAGTTGATATTTAGTTATCTTCAACTAACCAACTTAAATCTGAATATCTTTTGGATTTAAAATTTCAAAATTAAGTTGAGGAATTTTAGGTATTGGTTATTAAGATTCTTTAGATATTTTTTAAGTTAATATCTTTTCGAATATTAACTTAAAATGGAATATTTTAGATATTTTTTAAGTTAATATCTTTTCGAATATTAACTTAAAATGGAATATTTTCAAATTAAGTGGTTACAACTTAATTTTTGATATTTAATTAAATTTAAATTTGAAAAATATTTAGGTTCTAGATTTTTTCTAATACAACCTAAATTAGATATTTTTTCAAATTTTGTGGAAAGATACTTAGTCAAATAAGATATTTTTTAGATAGTTATTTCTAGACTACTTATTATTTCTAATATTAAATAGAAAAATATTATACATTGTGAAATTAATTATTTATACAATTAATTTTGGTACAATTTATTTTAAGTATATTTTTCCTAGTATTAAACTAGAAATTAATAATTAAGCCTTCTCTACACTTAATTATTTATTTCTTGAATTTAATACATTTAATTAATTTGAAAATTAAATATCTAAGTTGATTTTCATCATGATACTTAAATTTTTCTTTTTCATGACACTTAATTAAATAGAAAATTATTTTTTAGTTGAAATTTATTTTTTCAACTAAATTTAAATAATTTTCAAAATACATTTTTCTTTATTTTATTAATCATATTTCGAAATTGCATTTCTTAAATGCTGGAATTTTGAATTTTATTTGAAAAATAGATTAAAGTTGTAAATTATTTATTTTAATTTTGGACCAACTTAAATCAATGATTTTTTCATTTATTGATTAATTTAAAATAAATTGAATTAAAGTATATTATTAGAAATTGAATTAATTAGTCAAAGAAAAATCTAGATAGATGATATTTTTGCTTGAAGTATTTTTCTAGTGTATTTAATTAAATAGAAAATTAATATTTAAGTTGATTTTCATCATCATACTTAAATATTTGAAATTTTTCTTATATATATTTAATTAAATAGGAAAATTATATTTTTTGTTGTAAATTAATTTTATTAATTAATTTTGGGCCAACATTAAATTAGAATAATTTTTCCAGGATTAATTTTTTATTTTAACATGCATTTTTCGAAAATTGTATTCTTAAATACTTTAATTTTTCGAAATGCAATATATATATTTATAGAAAATAAAATTTGAGTTGTAAATTAATTTAAATTAATTTTGTAACAACTTAAATTGAATATTTTTCTAAATATTTATTGGAAATTATTACTAAGATGGAAATAATTCATGTTATTTTCATATCCATCTAAGTAAAATTTATAAATATTAAATTAAAATTTATATTTAGAATTTTTCATTCTAAATTGGAAATTTTAAATAAATATATATTTAAAATAAATAAATTAAATAAAGAGAATCAAAGAAAATACAACTCACTTTAAATAATGAGCTTGATTATTATTAAGATATTCGATCTCCATTGTTGGTCTTACAAAAGTTAAATGTTTTCAATATAACCTCGAGACGCTAGACTTCGTCTCCCTATGGATGGTTATTCGTTGAACGCATTTAACACCGTAAGATTTCATTTGATAAGTGTTTTGTGAGTTTTCGTCTCTATTTAGACTCTCCCCTACGGTGACTACTTAGAGATAAACTCATAAAACATGAAACAATGGTGGAAGCTCATAAAATAAGAATAACCTTGACTCTCGCCTACCGGGACAACGTTGGATTCTTATTTTGATCGAATAAAAGGTTGCTAGAATGGTTTCTATTTTAGATGAGCTGACAACTCTATTCAATAAATGATACTTTGACTCTCGCCTACCGGGACACTGTATCAGTTTGTTGGAAACCTTGGAAATTATTTAGGATTGTATGTTTTAGTATTTTCACTTGTCATTCCTACGTGCTATATGTTTAATAATTTCTGAATTGTGTATGAATTTATATTGAACCATGTTATTTTCTGTTATTAAATTGTAGTTTAATTTCGAATCTTCATTGTTGGTCTAACATGTTTGTTTTTCTAATGAGATAAATCCCTAGTGGATTTTCACCATTAGACATACATAATAGTGTAAGATCTCGAAAGATAAATATTGTATATGCAACATCTAGCTGTTCATCAATTGATGACACCTTATACTAGTATTTTTACAATATGAAACAAGAAGATTACATAAATACGATTACTTTGTCTTTCGCTAATCGAAGCATCGTTGGATTCTTATTTATAAACGAAATTATCCTAATTCCTCTTAGCTTATTCATTTTGAATTAGCTCAATAATATATCATTGGATGAATGGTCTATAAATCATTTCATGTCATTATATTTTCTCTTAAGAAATTAAATGACGCATATGATTATAATCTCGAAATTCTATTCCCAATTGATATAAATCCTCAATCTTAGAAATCTCCTACTTGTATGGGCAAATCTGACTTAGAGTTTGTATTAGTAGTGCTGGTCCAAGATAGAATTACTCATTATATTTGGTATAAATTTAAGTCTTTGACTTTAATTTTAGATTCCAAATAGAAATTTTCTTATATTTCTAATTCCAGAATACAATACAGTTACACTTTCTCAAGTGTTTAATATCCATCTTCTATTAATGGATTAAAACTGTATGGAATATGAGTTAGGTATTCTGTGACCAGGATCCACTTGCAGTATTCTAAGAACTCTTTGATGTAACTAAACCTATGTCATCAATAGACACTACCACATTTTTTTTAATCTATGGCATTTGTATCTTGTTCATAGTGGATTTGACAAGATCAATCTCTGCAAAGAGTTAATATGCCTATATCCACTGAAAGTAGTTCATCTCATTCGCAGATGGATGTACATTCAGGGGTGGATATGAGTTTTTCGTTGTATTCTTAAAACGATTACTCTAGATTATACCTTTTAGCAAAGAAATTTGAAATGTTTGAAAAATTTCATTAATTTCTAGCAATGGTTAAAACCATTAAGGTAAGTGGTTAAAGATCTTGCGAACTGATAGGGGTGGAGAAATAGTTAGTAGATATGCAGTTCAAAGATCATTAAATTGATTTTTGAATTATATCCAAACTTACCTCCCCAGAAATTTCGAGTTGCATATTGATGATTAGTTACTAGTCGTTGCCTAAATCCTTCTATGGTAATACAATTTCAGAATGATGTAATGGTTGGGTACTTAATGTAAATCATTACTAGATTCATGGATGACCTAATCAAAATCTTAAGAAAAGCTAGAACTGTTAACCATGGTTTGTTAGCTATTCTAAGTGATTAGGGGTGGACCATCCCATTGTCAATAGATAAGAAAGTGTTTGTTCAAACAAATACTACTTTTCTAAGATAATGACTAAGTCTGAAAACAAGTAGCAAATAAAGGAGATATTTAATTCTTGATTCCAAAAGTGTTCTATCATCTTATATAACATATGATGATCCCACTACCTCTATTGTCTTGTCACAACCGAAGAGATCAATACCATTTAGTTTTCTTCGACATAATTCACGGTACCTTGTCGTAGTGGGAGAGTTTCTAGGAACTCACCTTCTTATGACTTGGGAGACACTAGTGATTAAAATCCATTGTGAGTTTAAACAAGTAATGGATTGTCAAAATAAGAAACTAAGAAGAAAGCCAATAGAACTATGGTTTAATCCATTCACATGGAGTAACCTAAAGTTTTCTATTACAAGGACATAAAAGGAAATTTTCGTTTATAAGTTTATTCAATGGACTTAACAAAACTTCCTGTTCCTAGTATTATAGGTTTGAGTTTATCTAAACCTATGGCTTGTGGTATACCTGGTAATTACTTACTCTAATGCAAGCAACTTACTTTAGTAAGATGCTGAAGCATTTTCTTTCTAATGGCAATCTGTAAAAGCTTCACAACTTCTTAGGCATAGATTTTATTTATCTAAGGAAGAGTCTCAACTATTCCAGAAAAGATAAAGCCATGAAAGAATTTCTTAAATCAACAGTGAGAGGTCTTAGATATGCTTTTGTATGCCTTAGACCAGACACCTGTTGTTGATTGGGAGTAATGAGTAGGTATCAGATTAATCCAGGAGAAGAACATTGGAAGACAATCAAGTAAATCTTAAGATAAAGAAGAGGAACTATATGTTAGTCTATAAGGGTGTGTTTAAAACTCTTAGACTACACCATATCAGATTTCGAAATTTGCCTTTGTGCTAGTAAATCTTTCTGATAAGATGGTGGTTACTCTGGGGGTGGAATAGAGATTTTGGAGAAGTGTAAAAACCTATCTGAAGTCTCTAGGTCTACCAGAAAGGGACTGAATGTTAAGGTTGCAGGAAAGGTACTTATTCAGTCTAAGGAAAGTTCTATACATTTTTGGCATCATTCCAAATTGCCTTAAACTACTAGTGTTAATTTCCTGATTAACCAAAAGTAGTTGCCAAAGATATAGAATCCAGTATCCCAAGAGAGTAGACATATAGAGAGGAATTTCACATTATCAATGATTTTGTGATTAAAGGAAGAGTAATGGTGGAGAAAAGGTTGTGTTTAATTCAACCTTTCAGGTCCTATTACGAGGAGTTTACTACTACTACACTTGATTTGTATATCAAGGTGTTGAGATTATTTGCAACGCACTTTTTGTTTTATATTAGTGCAAGTGGGAGTTTGTTGGGTTTTATGCCCTAAATAAAACTCATTTCAATATAATCAAATTTACTTATTAATATAGATAAAAAATAACATTTAATGTTGCATGGTTCACATGATTTATTTCATGATTATATGTACATAATGTATAAATTCATCTGAAACCCTTTTCACATACTTGATCCTGTTTAATGTGCCGTCAACATATTGGAAAGTAAACATGACTATGTGAATAAAGTTTCCTAGATTTATCAGACATAGGGTTTTACTGATATGATAATCTACAACAGAGTTTACTTGCATTTAGAGAAGTGCTATGTTCTTTCCAGAGCATTGGTTAAAGTAAAGCTCAGGTTGGATGCATGGAGTATGCATCGGAAGGGACCGATATTGAACTTTGACTTAGATTTATTAAACTTACCGTAATATCTATTCAAGTCAATATCGCCTAGTTGATCCTAGATCAAATGATCTTAATCCTGTTATGATTAGGCTCAATCTTGAAAGGCTATTCGTGTTCTTTGATTTGTTAGTTAAGCCTACTTTTAGGTCAGGGTGATACGTACATTTTGGGAACACGGTAGTGCAATTGAGTGGGAGCGCTAGCATAAACATGGAATCTATAGCTTCTATCTGGCGAATAGTAAGCAAAGGATGATCTCCTTCGAGCTTGACCAAACGAACATAAATGGTGGAGTACTCATTTCACATAAGCTGAAATATCATTTATACGGGGTCAAGTGTTTTAAGGAATAAATACGTTGTAGGGTGTAACGGTAATTTAATCCCTTTACAGTGTAGATCATTCATATAGAGGATCAGTGATCACATTAGGATTATAACAATGGATAACTAATGATGTGTCTATATGGTGGAACATATAGAGCATTCTATATACTGAGAGTGCAATTCTAAGTTCTATGCGTGGATTCAACGAAGAATTAATAAGTTAGTGAATTTTAGTGCTAAATTCTTGATCTACTTATTGGAAGCTCGGTTATATAGACCCATGGTCCCCGCACTAGTTGAGATAATATTGCTTGTAAGACTCATATAATTGGTTTTGATTAATCAATTATAATTCTCAATTTAGACTATGTCTATTTGTGAATTTTTCACTAAGTAAGGGCGAAATTGTAAAGAAAGAGTTTATAGGGGCATATTTGTTAATTATGATACTTTACATGGTTCAATTAATAAATATGATAAATGACAATATTATTTAATAATTATTTATAGTTATTAAATAGTTAGAATTGGCATTTAAATGGTTGAATTAGAAAATTGGCGTTTTTGAGAAAATCAGATGCAGAAAAGATAAAACTGCAAAATTGCAAAAAGTGAGGCCCAAATCCACATGTATAGGGCCGGCCACTTTTGTAGGGTTTTCCCTCTGATATTTTCATTATTTTAATGCCAAATAATTCAAACCTAACCCTAGTGGAATGCTATAAATAGATAGTGAAGGCTTCAGGAAATGAACACACTTTTTTTCCTGACACTTTCTGAATCAGGAAAACCTGAGCATTCTCTCTCCCTATCTGGCTGACCACTCCCTCTCTTCTTTTCTTCTTCAATATTTCGAAATCCTTAGTGTATGAGTAGTGCCCACACACATCAAGTGATACCTCAATCATAGTGAGGAAGATCGTGAAGAAAGACTTTCAGCAAGAACTAGGTTTCGACATCAAAGATTCAGAGAAAGAGATCCAGGTTCAGATATTGATAATGCTCTGCTACAGAAAGGAATCAAGGGCTAGATATCTGAACGGAAGGAGTCATTATGTTCCGCTGCACCCAATGTAAGGTTTCCTAAACTTTATATGTGTTTATTTCATCGTTTTCGAAAGTTCATATTTAGGGTGTTAATTAACATACTTGTGAGTAGATCTAAGATCCTGGTAAAATAATTTCCAACAGTAGTGCCCACACACATCAAGTGGTATCTCAATCATATTATGGAAGATTGTGTAGAATCCAATCGAGAAGGAGAATCAACATCAAAGGAAGGAGAATCAAGAGATCCAGGTTCAGATCTTGATTATGTTCTGCTACAGAAAGGAATCAAGGGCTAGAGATTTGAACGGACAGAGTCATTATTTTCCGCTGCACCCAATGTAAGGTTTTCTTGAACCCTTATGTATTTATTTCATTGTTTTAGAATTCATATTAGGATGTTAATGAAACATACATGGTAGTAAATCTAGATCCTGGTAAAATATTTCCAACAATACCCCTACCCCGTACACACTCATGGTACAAGTCATGCATTTTACCATAGACATAATGATATTCTCAAAGGTATATGGGGACATCCACATTGCACCATAGTTATTGACAACGAACAAGGGGTTACCCCCCCACCCCCCCAACTTGGGTCTTGGGAGGGGGGCCCAACTTGGATGGTTGTCACCCCCCCCCCCCCCCCAACTTGGGTCTTGGGGGGGTCACCCAACGATTGTGGTTTTCACCCCCCTCTCAAGTTGGGTCTTGGGGGGGGGTCACCTAACGAGGATGGTTGTCAACCCCTTCAACGAGGGTCCCGGGGGTGTTACCCCCAAGTATGGGTTTGATCCCCAAAGGTAGTTGACGACCATGTCACACCCATAAGGGACCCTCATCATTAGTAGCTCCTTCAAATGTTCAAATCCCACAAAAGTCTCAATGACAGTTGTCAACCCACGAAAATAGCAGGATATTATCCTAAAAATCAGACTCCAACCGCCTCCAAAAATCAAGGAGACGGTTGAGATAGCTCCGCGTTGGTCGCGTCTCCTGAAGCGAGAAGCACCGACCCCCTCCCCTATATAAGGGGTCACCCATGACCTGGGAGGGGGATCATGTTGGGTTTTATGCCCTAAATAAAACTCATTTCAATATAATCAGATTTACTTATTAATATAGATCAGAAATAACATTTAATGTTGCATGGTTCACATGATTTATTTCATGATTATATGTACATAATGTATGAATTCATCTTTTCACATACTTGATCCTGTTTATTGTGCTGTCAACACATTGGAAAGTAAACATGACTATGTGAATAAATATTCCTAGATTTATAAGATATAGGGTTTTACTGATATGATAATCTACAACAGAGTTTACTTGCATTTGGGGAAGTGTTATGTTCTTTCCAGAGCATTGGTTAAAGTAAAGCTCAGGTTGGATGCATGGAGTATGCATCGGAAGGGACCGATATTGAACTTTGACTTAGATTTATTAAACTTACCGTAATATCTATTCAAGTCAATATCTCCTAGTTGATCCTAGATCAAATGATCTTAATCCTGTTATGATTAGGTTCAATCTCAGGAGGCTATTCGTGTTCTTTGATTTGTTAGTTAAGCCTACTTTTAGGTCAGGGTGATACGTACATTTTGGGAAAACGGTAGTGCAATTGAGTGGGAGCGCTAACATAAACATGGAATCTATAGCTTCTATCTGACGAATAGTAAGTAAAGGATGATCTCCTTCGAGCTTGACCAAACGAAAATAAATGGTGGAGATCTCATTTCACATAAGCTGAAATATCATTTATAGGGGGTTAAGTGTTTTAAGGATAAAATACATTGTAGGGTGTAACGGTAATCTAATCCCTTTACAGTGTAGATCATTCATATAGAGGGATCATTGATCAAATTAGGATTTTTTAACAATGGATAACTAATGATGTGTCTATATGGTGGAACATATAGAGCATTCTATATACTGAGAAGGCAATTCTAAGTTCTATGCGTGGATTCAACGAAGAATTAATAAGTTAGTGAATTTAGGTTATAAATTCTTGATCTACTTATTGGAAGCTCGATTATATAGACCCATGGTCCCCCCATTAGTTGAGATAATATTGCTTGTAAGACTCATATAATTGGTTTTGATTAATCAATTATAATTCTCAAATTAGACTATGTCTATTTGTGAATTTTTCACTAAGTAAGGGCGAAATTGTAAAGAAAGAGTTTTAGGGGCATATTTGTTAATTATGATACTTTGTATGGTTCAATTAATAAATATGATAAATGACAATATTATTTAATAATTATTTATAGTTATTAAATAGTTAGAATTGGCATTTAAATGGTTGAATTAGAAAATTGGCGTTTTTGAGAAAATCAGATGCAGAAAAGATAAAACTGCAAAATTGCAAAAAGTGAGGCCCAAATCCACATGTATAGGGCCGGCCACTTTTGTAGGGTTTTACCTCTGATATTTTCATTATTTTAATGCCAAATAATTCAAAACTAACCCTAGTGGAATGCTATAAATAGATAGTGATGGCTTCAGAAAAAAAATATACACTTTTTTCTTCTGACTTTTCATTCAGAAAAAACTGAGCCTCTCTCTCTCCCTATCTTTGGCCGACCACTTCCTCTCTCTCTTCCTCCTTGAGATTTTGAAATTCTTAGTGTTAGAGTAGTGCCCACACACAGCAAGTGATACCTCAATCATAGTGAGGAAGATCGTGAAGAAAGACTTTCAGCAAGAAGGAGTTTCGGCACTAAAGAATCAGAGAAAGAGATCCAGGTTCAGATATTGATAATGCTCTGCTACAGAAAGGAATCAAAGGGCTATATATTTGAACGGAAGGAGTCATTTAATTCCGCTGCACCCAATGTAAGGTTTACTAGACTTTATATGTATTTATTTCATCGTTTTAGAAAGTTCATATTTAGGGTGTTAATCAACATACTTCTGAGTAGATCTAAGATCCTGGTAAAATAATTTCCAACAGATCCACAATTTGAAACACTTAGAAAAATAAACACTTCTCATTCTTTGCAATCAAGAGCTTGTTCTTGACTTTTGCAGCTTAGATTAATAAAACTCAAGGGGAGTAGGCTATTACCGACATCCGGGGCCGAACCTCTTTAAATTATGGTGTCTTTTATTTACATTTACTGCGAATTCTGGTGTTATTAATTGCATTTATTATTGTGATTTTGGTTTAAATCTCATTGATTACGACTCCGCATCGGTTGGCTAAAAATCCAGTCAACATTTTGGTGCTTTCATTGAGAGCTTTAGCCAAAATCTTTAAGTTTTTCACCGGAAAAAATGGTGTTAACCCGATGATCTCAATAGCGACCTGATGAAGAGATGGAAAGTTCCCACCAAGTTCCATCAGCGAGGAACCTCGCCGGAAACAATAGAGAATGACCCCCGCGTCCGAGGAACGGCGGCACTACCACCACCGCTCAAACTGCTGGCCAGGGAGCAACTGGCCAAACTGTAGTCACTGGACAGACAACTACTGGGCGTACCACAATGTCACTGCTGCAGGAGGCGGCGCTACTGATGGCGCCACCAGAAGAGGTAATACTAGAAATTTTGTCCCACCTACTAACGGTGCAGGCCAAACTCAGACTGGCCGCGGCCCTGGCATCTTTGCAGCGCGTAATGAACCCCATGTGTACATTGAGGGAATTGACCCCGAGATGGATCAACTGCGAGACACGATAGGCCAGATGCAAGGCCAGTTCCAAACTGTGCACCAAGAGTAAAATCAAGCTCGAGTGGCTTTGACTGAAAGTCTCGCTAACCAAAGGAGAGAATTCCAATCTTTGCTGGAAGATCATGCTCGCGAGATGAGGAGGCGCCAAGACGACCAAGATCGTCACACCCAAGAGGCTGGCGACTTAATACGAAGCTACTTCAACCAAAACACTCAAGGGATGGGTACTAATGCCCACAATCAATAGATACCTTAAACCAAGGAACTAGAGGGAGAGGGTGGTCTATGGACCTAAAGAGCGCCCAAGGAACCAAGAGAGGACTAGGAGTCACCCCTCCAACAGGGTTCCCCGCAATAATATTCGACCACCCCCGGCCGATGAGCATGTCCTACCCGGTCATCATATGGGACGCGATGACTCCCACAATGTCCGTCTAAGGCGGAGTGGTGGAGGAAACTCTAGAAACAACAATAGTGACCGTGGCAGAAACAGTGGAAGGACGCCTCAACGTAGGGAGTGGCAACTCCGCGATCAACGTGGCCAACCACGAGATGGCGATGATCGCCCAAGAAATTGTAGTTCTAGGGGGAGAAGACAAGACCCTGAGGTCAACAGTGACTACCATCTAAACTACCCTGACGGTCATGGAGATGATGAAGCTGAAAGTCGGGCTAACAACCAACCAAATCTTGAGCTGGGGGGTTATCAAGCCAGAGGGCCGTATGCCCTAAATAGGCAACATCAACATGAAAATCCACCCCAGAGGGGTAGGAATGACAAAGTACCACCCCCGGCAGATGGAAAGGCTGACAATCAGAATGCTGGAGGAAGGCCAAGAACTGGGTTAGTTTTTGAACGGGTAGGCCCCCGAGGGGGTAGAGACCTGCGGGACGCCCTTAACAGAAATAGAGACAATTGTGGTTCCAACTTAGTGAACCTGTTGGAAATTATTTTACCAGGATCTTACATCTATTCACAAGTATGTTGATTAACACCCTAAATATGAACTTTCTAAAGCGATGAAATAAACACGTATAAAGTTTAGGAAACCTTACATTGGGTGCAGCGGAATTAAATGACTCCTTCCGTTCAGATCTCTAACCCTTGTATCCTTTCTGTCGCAGAGTATTATCAAGATCTGAACCTGGATCTCTTTCTCTGAATCTTTGATGCTGAAACTCCTTTTGCTGAAAATCTTTCTTCACGATCTTCCTCACTATGATTGAGGTATCACTTGCTGTGTGTGGGCACTACTCTAATCACTAAGGGGTTTCGAAATATTAAGGAAGAAGAGAGAGAGAGAGTGGCGGCCAAAGGTAGAGAGAGAGGCTCAGGTTTTTCTGAATGAAAAGTGTAATTTTCCTAAAGCCTTCACTATCTATTTATAGCATTCCACTAGGGTTAGGTTTGAATTATTTGGCATTAAAATAATGAAAATATCAGAGGATAATACCTAAAAAAGTGGCCGGCCATGGCTGATTGGATTTGGGCCTCACTTTTTTCAATTTTGCAGTTTTATCACTTTTGTATCTGATTTTTTCAAAAACGCAAATTTTCTAATTCAACCATTTAAATGCCAATTCTAACTATTTAATAACTATAAATAATTATTAAATAATATTGTCATTTATCATATTTATTAATTGAACCATACAAAGTATCATAATTAACAAATATGCCCCTTTAACTCTTTCTTTACAATTTCGCCCTTACTTAGTGAAAAATTCACAAATAGACATAGTCTAATTTGAGAATTATAATTGATTAATCAAAACCAATTACATGAGTCTTACAAGCAATATTATCTCAACTAGTGGGGGGACCATGGGTCTATATAACCGAGCTTCCAATAAGTACATCAAGAATTCATTACTAAAATTCACTAACTTATTAATTCTTCGTTGAATCAACGCATAGAACTTAGAATTGCACTCTCAGTATATAGAATGCTCTATATGTTCCACCATATAGACACATCATTAGTTATCCATTGTTATAATCCTAATTTGATCAATGATCCTCTATATGAATGATCTACACTGTAAAGGGATTAGATTACCGTTACACCCTACTATGTATTTTAACCTTAAAACACTTGACCCGTATAAATGATATTTCAGCTTATGTGAAATGAGTACTTTACCATTTATGTTCGTTTGGTCAAGCTCGAAGGAGATCATCCTTTGCTTACTATTCGCCAGATAGAAGTTACAGATTCCATGTTTATGTTAGGGCTCCCACTCAATTGCACTACCGTGTTCCCAAAATGTACGTATCACCCTAACCTAAAAGTAGGCTTAACTAACAAATAAAAGAACACGAATATCCTTTAAAGATTGAGCCTAATCATAACAGGATTAAGCACATTTGATCTAGGATCAACTAGGCGATATTGACTTGAATAGATTTTACGGTAAGTTTAGTAAAAGTCAAAGTTCAATATCGGTCCCTTCCAATGCATACTCGATGCATCCAACCTGAGCTTTACTTTAACCAATGTTCTGGAAAGAACATAGCATTTCTCCAAATTCAAGTAAACTCTTGTTGTAGATTATCATATTAGTAAAACCCTGTGTCTGATAAATCTAGGAAACTTTATTCACATAGTCATGTTTACTTTCCAAAGTGATGACAACATAATAAACAGGATCAAGTATGTGAAAAGTGTTTAGGATGAATTGATAAATCAAATAGACAAGCAATTGATAAAGTGAACCAAAACATACACAAATGAATGAAAAATACTCCTGTTTCTTTATTGATGTTGAATAAAATAGATTACATTGAAGTGGAGTTTTATTTAGGGCATAAAACCCAACAAACTCCCACTTGCACTAATATAAAACTAATTAGTACATATCAATTAATCCTAAATTCTGACGGTGCTTTTCAAATGCAGTCACGGCCAAGACTTTAGTGAATGGATCGTCTAGGTTGTCCTCTGTGTCCACTTTCTCAACTAGTACATCCCCTCTTGCCACGTATTCTCTGATAATATGGTACTTCCTTTCAATATGTTTGCTTCTCTTGTGGCTTCAAGGTTCCTTACTTTTTGCTATCGCTCCATTATTATCACAAAGTAGGACCAGAGGCTTTTCCATTCCAGGGACGACACCAATGCTGGTGAAGAACTTTCTTAGCCAGACAAGTTCTTTAGTAGCTTCGTGTTGGAAATTATTTTACCAGGATCTTAGATCTACTCACAAGTATGTTTATTAACACCCTAAATATGAACTTTCTAAAACGATGAAATAAACACGTATAAAGTTTAGGAAACCTTACATTGGGTGCAGCGGAATATAATGACTCCTTCCGTTCAGATATCTAGCCCTTGATTCCTTTCTGTAGCAGAGCATTATCAATATCTGAACCTGGATCTCTTTCTCTGAATCTTTGATGCTGAAACTCCTTCTTGCTGAAAGTCTTTCTTCACGATCTTCCTCACTATGGTTGAGGTATCACTTGCTGTGTGTGGGCACTACTCATACACTAAGTATTTCGAAATCTCAATGAGGAAGAGAGAGAGAGTGGGTTCGGCCAAAGATAGGGAGAGAGAAGGCTCAGGTTTTTCTCTGAAGGAAAAATAGAAAATTTAAGTGTAAATTTCCTGAAGCCTTCACTATCTGTTTATAGCATTCCACTAGGGTTAGGTTTGAATTATTTGGCATTAAAATAATGAAAATATCAGTTTAAATTTCCTACAAAAGTGGTCGGCCCTATACAAGTAGATTTGAGCCTCACTTTTTGTAATTTTGCAGTTTTATCTTTTCTGCATCTGATTTTCTCAAAAACACCAATTTTCTAATTCAACCATTTAAATGCCAATTCTAACTATTTAATAACTATAAATAATTATTAAATAATATTTTCATTTATCATATTTATTAATTGAACCATACAAAGTATCATAATTAACAAATGTGCCCCTAAAACTCTTTCTTTACAATTTCGCCCTTACTTAGTGAAAATTTCACAAATAGACATAGTCTAATTTGAGAATTATAATTGATTAATCAAAACCAATTATATGAGTCTTACAAGCAATATTATCTCAACTAGTGCGGGGACCATGGGTCTATATAACCAAGCTTCCAATAAGTAGATCAAGAATTTAGCACTAAAATTCACTAACTTATTAATTCTTCGTTGAATCCACGCATAGAACTTAGAATTGCACTCTCAGTATATAGAATGCTCTATATGTTCCACCATATAGACGCATCATTAGTTATCCATTGTTATAATCCTAATGTGATCAATGATCCTCTATATGAATGATCTACACTGTAAAGGGATTAGATTACTGTTACACCCTACAATATATTTTATCCTTAAAACACTTGACCCCGTATAAATGATATTTCAGCTTATGTGAAATGAGTACTCCACCATTTATGTTCGTTTGGTCAAGCTCGAAGGAGATCATCCTTTGCTTACTATTCGCCAGATAGAAGCTATAGATTCCATGTTTATGCTAGCGCTCCCACTCAATTGCACTACCGTGTTCCCAAAATGTACGTATCACCCTGACCTAAAAGTAGGCTTAACTAACAAATCAAAGAACACGAATAGCCTTTCAAGATTGAGCCTAATCATAACAGGATTAAGAACATTTGATCTAGGATCAACTAGGCGATATTGACTTGAATAGATATTACGGTAAGTTTAATAAATCTAAGTCAAAGTTCAATATCGGTCCCTTCCGATGCATACTCCATGCATCCAACCTGAGCTTTACTTTAACCAATGCTCTGGAAAGAACATAGCACTTCTCCAAATGCAAGTAAACTCTGTTGTAGATTATCATATCAGTAAAATCCTATGTCTGATAAATCTAGGAAACTTTATTCACATAGTCATGTTTACTTTCCAATGTGTTGACGGCACAATAAACAGGATCAAGTATGTGAAAAGGGTTTCAGATGTATTTATACATTATGTACATATAATCATGAAATAAATCATGTGAACCGTGCAACATTAAATGTTATTTTTGATCTATATTAATAAGTAAATCTGATTATATTGAAATGAGTTTTATTTAGGGCATAAAACCCAACACTTTGGCTGTAGCTATGTATTCAGCTTCCATTGTCGAGTCCGATACAGCGTTTTGTTTTGCACTTCTCCAAACCACTGCTCCACTCCCAAGAGTAAACACCATCCCAGATGTAGATTTCCTGTCTTCAAGACTTCCCTGGAAATCTGAATTAGTGTAGCCTATGGGATTTAAAGCACCACCCTTATAGACTAACACAAGATTCCTTGTACTCGTTAAGTATTTCAGAATATACTTAACTGCATTCCAGTGTTCCTGTCCTGGATTAGACTGATACTTGCTCACGATTCCCACTGCATAGCAGATGTCAGGTCTAGTGCATAACATTGCATACATTAGACTTCCAACTGCAGAAGCATAAGGAATTTTCGCCATGTCCTCTATCTCTTGAGGATCAGTCGGAGACTGTTCCTTAGATAGACGAATACCATATCTAGAAGGCATGTTTGCCCCATTAGTGTTATTCATGGAGAATCTCTCTAAAACTTTGTCTATGTAGGTTGTTTGACAGAGAGCAAGAGATCTGTTCTTCCAGTTTCTGATGATCTGATTACCAAGAACATAGGCTGCTTCACCCAAATCTTTCATATCGAATTGAGTGTTGAGCCATTCCTTGATGTGAGCCATTTTCTTGACATTGTTTCCAATAATCAAAATGTCATCAACATAAAGGACTAGGAATACTACTATTTGGTCTTCCTTGAGTTGGTAAACACAAGGTTCATCTTCATTCTGAAGAAAGCCGTTGGTCTTGATGATTTCATCAAACCTTTTGTTCCATGAGCGAGAAGCTTGCTTAAGTCCATAGATAGACCTATTTAATTTGCAAACTTTCTTTTCTTGCCCAGGAAGAACATAGCCTTCTGGTTGCTCCATATAGATGGTTTCTTCAAGTACCCCATTGAGGAAGGCAATCTCGACATCCATTTGCCAGATTTCATAATCGAAAGCAGCAGCTACGGAGAGAAGAATTCAGATGGATTTGAGCATGGCAACAGGACTAAAAGTTTCCTCATAGTCCACGCATTCTCTTTGGGTATAACCCTTGGCTACAAGTCTAGCTTTAAAAGTTTCTACTTCGCCTCCAGCTCCTCTTTTCTTCTTGTAAACCCACTTGCATCCTATCGGATGATAGTCGTCAATTGCGTCTACATATTCCCAGACTTTGTTCTTTTTCATGGAATCCATTTCTGAATCCATGCCGGCCGACCATCGTTTCCGTTGCGGACTAGCCATTGCCTGTCTATAGGTCAATGGATCGTCTTCAATACCGTCACCAACGAACATATTGATTTCACCATCCAAGCCATAACGAGCTGGTTTTGTTGAAACCCTCCCACTACGACGAGGAGCGGTGATCTTCTAAACAGAAACTTTAGTAGTAGATTTCTCAGTTGGTTCGACTGAGGGAGTGGGATTGTCCTCTTCACGAGTGGAAGAGGACGGAACATTGGAAGGACTTATATCTGAAAGCAATTCCTCTAGAACAACTTTACTTTTCCGTTTGTTGTCTTTAATATAGTTCTCTTCAAGGAAAGTAGCATTTGTAGAAACAAACACTTTGTTATCCTTGTGACTATAAAATAGTCCATCCCTAGTCTCTTTAGAATTTCCGACAAACATGCATACTTCGGTACGTGATTCAAGTTTGCCTTCTTTCTTTCTTAAGACATGAGCAGGGCACCCCCAAATTCTGTAGTGGCGTAAACTAGGTGTACGACCATTCTAAAGTTCGACAGGTGTCTTAGGGACTGCTTTAGATGGAACAACATTTAAAATGTCGTTTGCCATCTGTATAGCATATCCCCAGAAGGACGTAGACAGAGTTGAATAACTCAGCATAGACCTAACCATTTCCAAAAGAGTGCGATTTCTTCTTTCTGCAACTCCATTTTGTTGTGGAGTGCCTGTGGCAGTGTATTGGGATTCAATTCCAAGTTCAATTAAATGATCTTTGAACTACATATCCATATATTCTCCACCCCTATCAGTTCGCAAGATCTTTAATGATTTACCTAATTGGTTTTGGGCCAAAGCATGAAACTCCTGAAACTTTTCAAACGTTTCAGATTTCTTTTGCATTAGGTAAAGAAAACTATATCTAGAGTAATCGTCAATGAAAGTGACAAAATACTCATAACCACCTCGGGCTTTTACATTCAAAGGTCCGCAGACATGGGAATGCACTAACCCTAGAGGGATTTTGGCACGCTCTCCCTTTGCAGAGAAAGAACGTTTAGTCATTTTTCCTTCTAGGCAGGACTCGCATACTGGCAGTTCACCTAAGACGACATTTTTCAATGGACCGCCTTTGGTTAGCCTATTGAGTCTATCAAAGCATATATGACCTAAACGTAAATGCCATAGATAAGTTTGATCATCATTATCAATCTCTTTTCTTTTGAGGTTTCTAGGTTTATCTACATTGAAAAGTTCACTGTTTTGTGAGATTTGTGTATTCGGTCTTAAAACATAAAGCCCTTGTTCCATGGTTGCAACACATATTTGAAATCCATTACGAGAAATTGAACAATTTTTACTCGAAAAATTCAATATATAAGATTGTGTTTGCAAACATGAGACACTAATCAAGTTTCTACTAAAGTTTGGAATAAATAAAACATTTTCTAAAATTAAAAATCTTTGTTGAAACTTGATGCGGGCTTTTCCTCTATCTTTGACCGATACTAACTCGCCATTGCCAACTTTAAGCTTTAACTCTCCTGGAAGCAGATTTTCCCAAGTTTCAAGCAGCTGCAGTGAAGAGCATACATGGTTAGTAGACCCAGAATCAACAATCCAGACGGATTTGTCGTTCTCTAAAACACATGATTCAAAGACAAAAGCATTACCTTCGTTTGAATTGTTTAGAAGCCTGGGACATCGTTCTTCTTGATGTCCCTTTTCATTACAATTCGGACATAGAAGATTATGTCTGATAATTGTACTTGAAGAAGCAGCTTTGCTAGAGCCTTCATGCCTAGTCCTTTTCCTCTGATTATGAATTGCAAACCCAGGGGGACCCATTGCAATCAGATTCCGTTCATGGGCTCGTAATTCTGCTTCGAGCTTGTCCATGTCGGAGGAGTTGAAATTGTTAATCATGTAAGAAATAACAAATTCATTATACTTCGGAGGAAGACTATTAAGGATGAGTTGGACCCATTGTTCTCTTGATAAATCAATTCCTAGTAGATATGCCTTTTGGAACTTCAGATTCATCATCAACAGGTGCGAGTTTATGCAACTACCAGGATGCATTTTCACACTATAGAGTTCTTTTGCTAAGATATTAACTAGGAGAGGATTGGGGTGAGGGTTATTCATAATGGCACTACAACACATCAATAAAACAGAAGTAAGGTTTTGGTTCATAAATTCACACACATGTTCAGAAAATAACAAATAATTACATATGTTATAGAAATACTAAATCTAACATAGTTTATTTTCCAAGGTCTTTCAACAAACTGATACAGTGTCCCGTTTAGGCGAGAGTCAAAGCATCATCCATTGAATAGAGTTGTCAACTCATCTAAAATGATAACCATTCTAGCAACCTTTTATTCGATCAAGATTGGAATCCAGCGTTGTCCCGTTTAGGCGAGAGTCAAGGCAACTCTATCTTATGAGCTTCCACCATTGTTTCATAATTTGCAAGTCAAGTATGGTCGCCACCATTAGGGTGATCCATACCATACAAAACACTTACAAACTACTTATCTTTCGAGATTAAACGGTGCGAAATTGCTAATGAACGTTCCTCCATTATGGAGGATTACTCACTATAACAAACGCGATGTAAAACCAACAATGGAGATCGAATATCTCTTGATTAAAAGCTCATTATTTAAAAACAATATGTATTTTGTTTAATCATTTATTCCATATTATAATAATGAAAAATTACAAATTAAAATTGGTTTAAATAAAAAATCAACTTCAATTAATTTTCTAATATTATTTAAATTCGAATAAAAAATGGAACGAGTTCCATATAATAATGAAAAATTACAAATTAAAGTTGGTTTAAATAAAAAAATCAACTTTAATTAAATTTTAATTATTATTTAAAATTCGAATATAATGGAACAAATTTGAAAATATCTTGTTTAAGTTATTTTAGAAGAATCTAAAAAGGAATCAACTTAAATATCTTTCAAATCAGATTTAATTAAATTAAAATTAAGTTATAATCACTTAATTTGAAAATATTCCATTTTAAGTTAATATCCGAAAAGATATTAACTTAAAAAAATATCTAAAGAATCTTAATAACCAATGCCTAAAATTCCTCAACTTAATTTTGAAATTTTAAATCCAAAAGATATTCAGATTTAAGCTGGTTAGTTATAGATAACTAAATATCAACTTAAATAGGAATATTTAATGAAAAATTTAAATTAAGCTTCAGAAAGAATCTAGATGGTTATAATTCTATATTTAATTAAATACAAGAAAATACATATAGTTTAGCTTAGAATATAAAATTCTTTAAACTATGGTTTCCTTAAATTAACTTCAAAATAAATGAAATTAATTATGTTGCTAATCAATTTTATTAGGTTAAACTAATTTAATTAACCTAGTACAGTTATTCAAATCAGGCAAATGGGCCTTCACAATTGGGGTGGTTCATGTGAGGGGGTGATGGGTTCAGTATGTCGTACCCACTTCTATGGCTCCCAACTCTCACACAAGGCCCAAAAGAGAGGAATTTAACCTTAAAATGAACAACTGATATTAATTGAATACGCCCAAAAACTAAATGGGCCTAAATAAAATCTATCAAAAACTATGACATTTTATTTAGCAACAACAACCTATATGCATCTATAATGAAATTAAACACATAGGCTCACACAGACACACTTTGGATGGGTCCTATCATGTTGCTAGGTCATACACAAATGAAAGAAGATTGTAAATATACCTGTTACAAATTATTTACTTGACCAAGGGAGCCATCAGATCATTGGATCTGGCAACAAGTTAACCATGGCTATTTGCAATTAAGCAATAATAGGTTCTGAAAACTTACAAACAAGCTAAAACAGATACTCCTGCAACAAGGTTAGCTGGATAGTTGGATGAAGGATTTATTTAATTTTAAATAAATAATTTCGAAAAAATAATTAATTAAATAAATAAAAAAATTTATTTTCGAAAATTTAAAAAAAATTTAAAAATTTCGAAATTTAAAAAAAATTTAAAATTAAACCTACAATTTTGAAAAATTAGGTTTCAACCAACCTAAATATCATTTCAAAATTTGCTAACTATTTTTAAAAATTTAATGTTATTTTATAAATAAAAATTAAATAAAAAATTAAAAAAGTTAAATGAATATCTTTTTCAGATTTTAAATGTAATTTAAATAAATAAAATAACAAAATTTAAAAGTTAGCAAAATATCTTACATCTATTTAAAATTACATGATTATAGTTATCTTATTTTAAATTTAAATAAGGTCAAATTATTTAAAAAAATTTAATTTAAAAAATTTAATATCTGATCTTAAATTTAAAAATAAGATAAGATATAATCAAATTTAAAAATAAGATAGATAATTAAGCAAAAAAGATAGATATTTACTATTTTTAAATTCAAATTACACTAATATCATGAATTAAATTTAAAAAAAATATTAATTAATTTAATTATGATAATTAGAATTGAATTAGGAATAGTAAATGTATAAATACAGAACTACACAAAAAATCTGAAGTTAAATCTATGAAAAAGCATGAAAAAACGACGAAAAACGAAAAAATTGCGAGCTATACGGACGAGATGCAGTGCATACCCGTCCGCGCGCACAGGAGGGTGATTTGGGCGAGGAACCTCGGCGGTATGGGGATTTGCATGAAATTCGCGCGCGCGTAGGCCCTGCTGCTCAACCCTAATTTTTTCGAAACTTCAAAAAATCATAACTAATTCAAATTAAATTGAAATTGAGTTCTGTAAAAAAATAACTTGCTTAATTTTTTCCATACTATCCAATAAAAATAATTCCAGAAACAGCTTTTCAATTATTTTTCACGAAAATTGAAAAACATCAATCAATCATCATACAACACACAAATCAACATGAAACCATCCAAATCACAAACAAATCGTTTTAAGTCCAAATTTCTTGCAAGAAAATCAATTACCATGGCTCTGATACCAGTTGTTGGAATTTATTTTATCAGGATCTTAGATCTACTCACAAGTATGTTGATTAACACCCTAAATATGAACTTTCTAAAACGATGAAATAAACACGTATAAAGTTTAGGAAACCTTACATTGGGTGCAGCAGAATTAAATGACTCCTTCTGTTCAGATCTCTAACCCTTGTATCCTTTCTGTCGCAGAGTATTATCAAGATCTGAACCTGGATCTCTTTCTCTGAATCTTTGATACTGAAAATCTTTCTTCACGATCTTCCTCACTATGATTGAGGTATCACTTGCTGTGTGTGGGCACTACTCTAATCACTAAGGGGTTTCGAAATATTAAGGAAGAAGAGAGAGAGAGTGGCGGCCAAAGGTAGAGAGAGAGGCTCAGGTTTTTCTGAAAGAAAAGTGTAATTTTCCTAAAGCCTTCACTATCTATTTATAGCATTCCACTAGGGTTAGGTTTGAATTATTTGGCATTAAAATAATGAAAATATCAGAGGATAATACCTAAAAAAGTGGCCGGCCATGGCTGATTGGATTTGGGCCTCACTTTTTGCAATTTTGCAGTTTTATCACTTTTGTATCTGATTTTCTCAAAAATGCTAATTTTCTAATTCAACCATTTAAATGCCAATTCTAACTATTTAATAACTATAAATAATTATTAAATAATATTGTCATTTATTATATTTATTAATTGAACCATACAAAGTATCATAATTAACAAATATGCCCCTTTAACTCTTTCTTTACAATTTCGCCCTTACTTAGTGAAAATTTCACAAATAGACATAGTCTAATTTGAGAATTATAATTGATTAATCAAAACCAATTACACGAGTCTTATAAGCAATATTATCTCAACCAGTGGGGGGACCATGGGTCTATATAACCGAGCTTCCAATAAGTAGATCAAGAATTTATTACTAAAATTCACTAACTTATTAATTCTTCGTTGAATCCACACATAGAACTTAGAATTGCACTCTCAGTATATAGAATGCTCTATATGTTCCACCATATAGACACATCATTAGTTATTTATTGTTATAATCCTAATTTGATCAATGATCCTCTATATGAATGATCTACACTGTAAAGGGATTAGATTATCGTTACACCCAACTATGTATTTTATCCTTAAAACACTTGACCCCGTATAAATGATATTTCAGCTTATGTGAAATGAGTACTCCACCATTTATGTTCGTTTGTTCAAGCTCGAAGGAGATCATCCTTTGCTTACTATTCGCCAGATAGAAGCTATAGATTCCATGTTTATATTAGCGCTCCCACTCAATTGCACTACCGTGTTCCCAAAATGTACGTATCACCCTGACCTAAAAGTAGTCTTAACTAAAAAATCAAAGAACACGAATAGCCTTTAAAGATTGAGCCTAATCATAACAGGATTAAGAACATTTGATCTAGGATCAACTAGGCGATATTGACTTGAATAGATTTTACGGTAAGTTTAATAAATCTAGGTCAAAGTTCAATATCGGTCCCTTCCGATGCATACTCGATACATCCAACCTGAGCTTTACTTTAACCGATGTTCTGGAAAGAACATAGCATTTCTCCAAATGCAAGTAAACTCTTGTTGTAGATTATCATATCATTAAAACCCTGTGTCTGATAAATCTAGGAAACTTTATTCACATAGTCATGTTTACTTTCCAAAGTGATGACAACACAATAAACAGGATCAAGTATGTGAAAAGGGTTTAAGATGAATTTATAAATCAAATAGACAAGCAATTGATATAGTGAACCAAAACATACACAAATGAATGAAAAATACTTCTGTTTCTTCATTGAGATTGAATAAAATAGATTACATTGAAATGGAATTTTATTTAGGGCATAAAACCCAACAGAACCCACCTGAGCCGGTCCAAGGGGACCAAGCAAATGTTGATGTCAATATTGCTCAACCTCAAACAGTCACAGATCCGGTGATCAAAGCTCGGTTGGACGAGTTAACCCGATTGGTCAAGGACCTTACTGCACCAAAACACGCTGACTTGGATCTTGAAAGGAGAAGAGGGTCTGCCTTCTCCCAAATGATCAATGACCTCCCTATTCCAGCAAAGTTTAAGATGCCCACTTGCAAGTACACGGGTAGTGAAGACCCACTAACTCATGTGGAGAACTTCAAAATCCAAATGGACCTTCAAGGAATCAGGAATGACCTTAGGTGTTGAATTTTCCCTACAACCCTCACGGATACGACGCAACAATGTTTTACTAAACTACCCCAAAGGAGAATCACTTCTTGGGATGAGTTTGAAGGCTTATTCTATACCCAATTCTCTTCAGTCCGACAAATACCAGCAGAGTTGGGTGACTTGGTCGCCATCAAGCAGAAGCCCGATGGCCCACTAAAAGACTACATTCAACGCTTTATGCAGGATGCAGCCAAAGTAAAAAATTTGAGCGATGATGGTAAGCGGGCCGCCATCATGGGGGGCATTCTGGTGGGAAGTCGGCTGTGGAAGGATATAAGGCGGAAACCAACCCATACTATGAGAGACTTCCTTGACAGAGCTGATGAGTTTATTAAACTAGAAGAGGCTGAATGGAACGCCAAAGGCCTCAACCAAGCTAAGGGAAATAAGAACGGAGCAAGCACTAGTGGCCAAGGCTCCCATGGTCAGGAGAGTAATAATAAAAATGGCTTTAACAATGGAAAGAGGACCAACAACGATAATGGTGGAAACAACTTTATTAACAACAAAAAGCCAAACAGAGCATCCTCATGAACGACTATGTCCTTCTAATTGATACAATCTTCACCCACATGCGACATTCCTCTTGTCCTTACCTATAACCCATCATCTTGCCAAAGGGTGACTTTGTTGGGTTTTATGCCCTAAATAAAACTCATTTCAATATAATCAGATTTACTTATTAATATAGATCAGAAATAACATTTAATGTTGCATGGTTCACATGATTTATTTCATGATTATGTGTACATAATGTATGAGTTCATCTGAAACCCTTTTCACATACTTGATCCTGTTTATTGTGTCGTCAACACTTTGGAAAGTAAACATGACTATGTGAATAAAGTTTCCCAGATTTATCAGACACAGGGTTTTACTGATATGATAATCTACAACAGAGTTTACTTGTATTTGGAGAAATGCTATGTTCTTTCCAGAGCATTGGTTAAAGTAAAGCTCAGGTTGGATGCATGGAGTATGCATCGGAAGGGACCGATATTGAACTTTGACTTAGATTTATTAAACTTATCGTAATATCTATTCAAGTCAATATCGCCTAGTTGATCCTAGATCAAATGATCTTAATCCTGTTATGATTAGGCTCAATCTCGAGAGGCTATTCGTGTTCTTTGACTTGTTAGTTAAGCCTACTTTTAGGTTAGGGTGATACGTGCATTTTGGGAACACAGTAGTGCAATTGAGTGGGAGCGCTAACATAAACATGGAATCTATAGCTTCTATCTGGTGAATAGTAAGTAAAGGATGATCTCCTTCGAGCTTAACCAAACGAAAATAAATGGTGGAGCACTCATTTCACATAAGCTGAAATATCATTTATACGGGGTTAAATGTTTTAAGGAATAAATACATTGTAGGGTGTAACGGTAATCTAATCCCTTAACAGTGTAGATCATTCATATATAGGATGATTGATCAAATTAGGATTATAACAATGGATAACTAATGATGTGTCTATATGGTGGAACATATAGAGCATTCTATATATTGAGAGTGTAATTCTAAGTTCTATGCGTGGATTCAACGAAGAATTAATAAGTCAGTGAATTTAGGTTATAAATTCTTGATCTGCTTATTGGAAGCTCGGTTATATAGACCCATGGCCCCCCACTAGTTGAGATAATATTTCTTGTAAGACTCATCTAATTGGTTTTGATTAATCAATTATAATTCTCAATTTAGACTATGTCTATTGGTGAATTTTTCACTAAGGGCGAAATTGTAAAGAAAGAATTTTAGGGGCATATTTGTTAATTATGATACTTTGTAAGGTTCAATTAATAAATATGATAAATGACAATATTATTTAATAATTATTTATAGTTATTAAATAGTTAGAATTGGCATTTAAATATTTGAATTATAAAATTAGCGTTTTTGAGAAAATCAGATGCAAAAATGATAAAACTGCAAAATTGCAAAAAGTGAGGCCCAAATCAACATTGCATGGCCGACCACTTTTGTAGGGTTTTACATCTGATATTTTCATTATTTTAATGCCAAATAATTCAAACCTAACCCTAGTGGAATGCTATAAATATATAGTGAAGGCTTCAGGAAATTTACACTTAACTTCTGACTTTCCTTTAGAGAAAAACCTGAGCCTTCTCTCTCTATTCCTAGCCGCCACCTTCTCTTCTTTCTTCTTCCTTGAAATTTCGAAATACTTAGTGTTAGAGTAGTGCCCACACACAGCAAGTGATACCTCAATCATAGTGAGGAAGATCGTGAAGAAAGACATTCAACAAGAAGGAGTTTCAGCACTAAAGAATGAGAGAAAGAGATCCAGGTTCAGATATTGATAATGCTCTGCTACAGAAAAGAATCAAGGGCTAGATATCTGAACGGAAGGAGTCATATTATTCCGCTGCACCCAATGTAAAGTTTCTCATACTTTATATGTGTTTATTTCATAATCGTTTTAAAAGTTCATATTTAGGGTGTTAATCAACATACTTGTGAGTAGATCTAAGATCCTGGTAAAATAATTTTCAACAACTGGCCTCAGAGCCATGGTAATTGATTTGCTTGCAAGAAATTTGGACTTAAAACGATTTGTTTGATGTTTGGATGGTATCATGGTGTTTTTGAGTGTTGTTTGATGATTGATTGATGTTTGTTAATTTTCGTGAAAAATAATTGAATATCTGTTTCTGGAATTATTTTTATTGGATAGTATGGAAACAATTAAGCAAGTTACTTTTTTTTACAGAACTCAATTTCGATTTAATTTGAATTAGTTATGATTTTTTGAAGTTTCGAAAAATATCAGGATGGTGCAACTAGCCACGCGCGCGCATGAGGGGCATCCCTCGGACAGCACGCGCGCAGACAAGATTTTGTCTGAAAACCAGGCGTCCGCGCGCAGAATAGGCTGCATGCAGCCTCCTGCGCCGGCGTCCCTCGGTCAAGCACCCTGTTGCGCGCCGGCGTCCTTCGATTTTTCATGCTATTTCAAGGATTTAACTTCCGATTTTTTGTGTAGTTTTGTATTTAGACATTTACTATTCCTAATTCAATTCTAAATATCATAATTAAATTATTTTTTTTTAAATTAATTCATGATATTAGTGTAATTTGAATTTGAAAATAGTAAATATCTATATTTTTTGCTTAATTATCTATCTTATTTTTAAATTTGATTATATCTTATCTTGTTTTTAAATTTAAGGTCAGATTTTAAATTTTTAATTAAATATTTTTTTAAATAATTTGACCTTATTTAAATTTAAAATAAGATAACTATAATCATGTAATTTTAAATAGAAGTAAGATATTTTGCTAACTTTTAAATTTTGTTATTTTATTTATTTAAATTAAATCATAAAATCTGAAAAAGATATTTAGTTATCTTTTTTTATTTTTATTGAATATTTAATTTATAAAATAACATTAAATTTTTAAAAGTAGTTAGCAAATTTTGAAATGATATTTTGGTTAGTTGAAACCTAATTTTTTAAAATTGTAGGTTTAATTTTAAATATTATTTTATTAATTTCGAATATATATAATTTTATTATTTTAATATTTTTTCTCGAAAAAATATATTTTTTTTAATTATTTTTTGAAATTTTAATTATTTAAAATTAAATAAATCCTACTTCCAACTATCCAGCTAACCTTGTTGCAGGAGTATGTGTTTTAGCTTGCTTGTAAGTTTTTAAAACCTGTTATTGCTTGATTGCAAATAGCCATGGTTAACTTGTTGACAGATCCAATGATCTGATTTTAACTCATGGCTCCCTTGGTCAAGTAAATAATTTGTAACAGGTAATTTTCACAATCTTCTTTCATCTGTGTATGACCTAGCAACATGACAGGATCCATCCAAATTGTGCCTGTGTGAGCCTATATGTTTGCTATTGGGCAACAGGTAATTTTGTTATAGATGAATATAGGTCGTTGTTGCTAAATAAAATATCATAGTTTTTGATAGATTTTATTTAGGCCCATTTAATTTTTGGGCCTATTCAATTAATAACAGTTGTTCATTTTAAGGTTAAATTCCTCTCTTTTGGGCCTTGTGTGAGAGTTGGGAGCCATAGTAGTGGGTACGACATACTGAACCCAGCACCCCCCCCCACATGAACCACCCCAATTGTGAATGCCCATTTGCTTGATTTGAATAACTGTACTAGGTTAATTAAATTAGTTTAACCTAATAAAATTGATTAGCAACATAATTAATTTCATTTATTTTTAAATTAATTTAAGAAAACCATAATTTAAAGAATTTTATTCTAAGCTAAACTATATGTATTTTCTTGTATTTAATTAAATATAGAATTATAACCATCTAGATTCTTTCTGAAGCTTATTTTAAATTTTTCATTAAATATTCCTATTTAAGTTGATATTTAGTTATCCATAACTAATCAGCTTAAATCTGAATATCTTTTGGATTTAAAATTTCAAAATTAAGTTGAGGAATTTTAGGTATTGGTTATTAAGATTCTTTAGATATTTTTTAAGTTGATATTTTTTCAAATATTAACTTAAAATGGAATATTTTTAAATTAAGTGGTTATAACTTAATTTAATACATTTAATTAAATCTAATTTGAAAGATATTTAAGTTGATTTTTTTTTTAGATTCTTCTAAAACAACTTAAACAAGATATCATTCAAATTTTGTGGAAAAGATACTTAGTAAAATAAGATATTTTCTAGATAGTTATTCTAGACTACTTATTATTTCTAATATTAAATAGTAAAATATTATACATTGTGAAATTAATTATTTAAATAATTAATTTTGGTACAATTTATTTTAAGTATATTTTTTCCTAGTATTAAACTAGAGATTAATAATTAAGCCTTCTCTACACTTAATTATTTATTTCTTGAATTTAATACATTTAATTAAATTGAAAATTAAATATCTAAGTTGATTTTCATCATGATACTTAAATATTTCTTTTTCATGACACTTAATTAAATAGAAAATTATTTTTAGTTGAAATTTATTTTTTCAACATATATATTTTTTCTTTATTTTATTAATCAATGTTCGAAATTGCATTTCATAATGCAAGATGATTTTGAATTTATTTTGAAAAATAGATTAAGTTGCAAATTAATTATTTATTTTAATTAATTCTTGGACCAACTTAAATCAATGATTTTTTTCATTAATTGATTAATTTAAAATAAATGAATTAAAGTATATTATTAGAAATTAAATTAATTAGTCAAAGGAAAATCTAGATAAGTAATATTTTTGCTTGAAGTATTTTTCTAATTAATTATTATTTAAGTATTTCAAAAAATATTAAGTTTTTATACTTTCTTTTTCAAAATACAATAAGTATATTCTCATGAAAATTTATTTTGAGTTGCAAATTAATTTAAATTAATACAACTTAAATAATTTTCTTAATATTTATATATCAAAATTACTACTGAGATGGAAATAATTCAACTTATTTTAATCACCATCTAAGTATAATTTATAAATATTAAATTAAGATCTAATTTAGAATTTTAATTCTAAATTCGATATTTAATGAATATATTTTATTATAAATAATAATGAAAATACATTTTAAAGAATGAGCTTTATTATTATTAGGACATTAGATCTCCATTGTTGGTCTTACAATAGTTAAATGTTTTCAATATAACCTCGAGACGCTAGACTTCGTCCCCCTTATGGATGGTTATTTGTTGAACGCATTTAACACCGTAAGATCTCATTTAATAAGTGTTTTGCAAGTTTTCGTCTCTATTAGACTCTCCCCTACGGTGACTACTTAGAGATAAACTTATAAAACATGAAACAATGGTGGAAGCTCATAGAATGAGAATAACCTTGACTCTCGCCTACCGGGACAACGTTGGATTCTTATTTTGATCGAATAAAAGGTTGCTAGAATGGTTTTCATTTTAGATGAGCTGACAACTCTATTTAATGAATGATACTTTGACTCTCGCCTACCGGGACACTGTATCAGTTTGTTGGAAACCTTGGAAATTATTTAGGATTGTATGTTTTAGTATTTTCACTTGTCATTCCTACTTGCTATATGTTTAATAATTTCTGAATTGTGTATGAATTTATATTGAACCATGTTATTTTCTGTTATTAAATTGTAGTTTAATTTCGAATCTTCATTGTTGGTCTAACTTGGTTTGTTTATCTAATGAGATAAATCCCTAATGGATTTTCACCATTAGACATACATAATAGTGTTAGATTTCGAAAGATAAATATTGTATATGCAACATCTAGCTGTTCATCAAATGATTACACCTTAGACTAGTATTTTTACAATATGAAATAAGAAGATTGTATAAATAAGATTACGTTGACTCTCGCTAATCGAAGCATCGTTGGATTCTTATTTATAAACGAAATAATCCTAATTCCTCTTAGCTTATTCATTTCGAATTAGCTCTATTACATATCATTGGATGAATGGTCTATATATCATTTAATGTCATTCTATTTTCTTTTAAGAAATTAAACGACACTTTTGATTATATTCCTGAAATTCTATCCCAAAATGATATAAATCCTCAATCTTAGAAATCTCCTACTTGTATGGCAAATCAAACTTAGAGTTAAATTAGCAGTGGTGGTCCAAGATAGAATTACTCATTATATTTGGTATAAATTTAAGTCCTTGACTTTAATTTTAGATTCCAAACAGAAATTTTCTTATATTTCTATTTTCAGAATACAATACAGTTACACTTTCACAAGTGTTTAATATCCATCTTCTATTAATGGATTCAATACTGTATATTAAAGTATGGAATATGAGTTTAGTATTCTGTGACCAGGATCCACTTGCACTATTCTAAGAACTCTTTGATGTAACTATACCTAAGTCATCAAAAGACACAACCACATTTTTTTTAATCTATGGCATTTGTATCTTGTTCATAGTGGTTTTGAAAAGATCAATCTCTGCAAAGAGTAAATATGCCTATATCCACTGAAAGTAAGTTCATCTCATTCGCAGATGGATGCACATTCAGGGGTGGATATTAGTTTTTCGTTGTATTCTTAAAACGATAACTCTAGATTATACCTTATGCAAAGAAATTTGAAATGTTTGAAAAATTTTCATTAATTTCTAGAAATGGTGAAACACCATTAAGGTAAGTGGTTAAAGATCTTGCGAACTGATAGGGGTGGAGAAATAGTTAGTAGATATGCAGTTCAAAGATCATTAATTTGATTTTTGAATTATATCCAAACTTACCTCCCCAGAAATTTCGATTTGCATATTGATGATTAGTTACTAGTCGTTGTCTAAATCCTTCTATGGTAATACAATTTCAGAATGATGTAATGGTTGTATACTTAATGTAAATCATTACTAGATTCATGGATGACCTAATCAAAATCTTAAGAAAAGCTAGAACTGTTAACCATGGTTTGTTAGCTATTCTAAGTGATTAGGGGTGGACCATCCCATAGTCAATAGATAAGAAAGTGTTTGTTCAAACAGATACTACTTTTCTAAGAAAATGACTAAGTCTGAAAATAAAGTAGCATATAAAGGAGATATTTAATTCTTGATTCCAAAAGTGTTCTAACATCTTATTTGACATATGATGATCCCACTGCCTCTGTTGTCTTGTCACAACCGAAGAGATCAATACCATTTAGTTTTCTTAGACATAATTCACGGTACCTTGTCATAGTGGGAGAGTTTCTAGGAACTCGCCTTCTTATGACTTGGGAGACACTAGTGATTAAAATCCATTGTGAGTTTAAACAAGTAATGGATTGTCAAGATAAGAAACTAAGAAGAAAGCCAATAGAACTATGGTTTAATCCATTTACATGGAATAACCTAAATTTTCTATTACAAGTACATAAAAGGAAATTTTCGTTTATAAGTCTATTGAATGGACTTAAAAAAACTTCCTGTTCCTAGTATTATAGGTTTGAGTTTATCTAAACCTATGGCTTATGGTATACCTAGTAATTACTTACTCTAATGCAAGCAACTTACTTTAGTAAGATGCTGAAGAATTTTCTTTCTAATGGCAATCTATAGAAGCTTCTTGACTTCTAGGCATAGATTTTATTTATCTAAGGAAAAGTCTCAACTATTCCAGAAAAGATAAAGCCATGAAAGAATTTCTTATATCAACAGTGAGAGGTCTTAGATATGCTTTCGTATGCCTTAGACCAGACACCTACTGTTGAGTGAGAGTAATGAGTAAGTATTAGATTAATCCAGGAGAAGAACATTGGAAAATCTTAAGATTAAGAAGAGGAACTATATGTTAGTCAATAAGAGTGTGTTTAAAACTCTTAGAAAATGACTAAGTCTGAAAATAAAGTAACAAATAAAGGAGATATTTATTTCTTGATTCCAAAAGTGTTCTATCATCTTATTTGACATATGATGATCCCATTGCCTCTGTTGTCTTGTCACAACCAAAGAGGTTAATATCATTTAGTTTTCTTAGACATAACTCACGGTACCTTGTCGTAGTGGGAGAGTTTCTAGGAACTCACCTTCTTATGACTTGGAAGACACTAGTGATTAAAATCCATTGTGAGTTTAAACAAGTAATGGATTGTCGAAATAAGAAACTAAGAAGAAAAGCCAATAGAACTATGGTTTAATCCATTCACATGGAGTAACCTAAACTTTCTGTTACAAGGACATAAAAGGAAATTTCGAGAATAAGTCTATTCAATGGACTTAACAAGACTTCCTATTCCTAGTATTATAGGTTTGAGTTTATCTAAACCTATGGCTTCTGGTATACCTGGTAATTACTTACTCTAATGCAAGCAACATACTTTAGTAAGATGCTGAAGCATTTTCTTTCTAATGGCAATCTATAGAAGCTTCACAGCTTCCTAGGCATAGATTTTATTTATCTAAGGAAAAGTCTCAACTATTCCAGAAAAGATAAAGCCATGAAAGAATTTCTTATATCAACAATGAGAGGTCTCTGATATGCTTTAGTATGCCTTAGACCAGACACCTGCTGTTGAGTGGGAGTAATGAGTAGGTATCAGATTAATCCAGGAGAAGAACATTGGAAGACAATCAAGTAAATCTTAAGATTAAGAAGAGGAACTATATGTTAGTCAATAAGAGCGTGTTTAAAACTCTTAGACTACACCACATCAGATTTCGAGATTTGCCTTTGTGCTAGAAAATCTTTTTGATAAGATGGTGATTACTCTGGGGGTGGAATAGTTATTTTGGAGAAGTGTAAAAACCTATCTGAAGTCTCTAGGTCTACCAGAAAGGGACTGAATGTTAAAGTTGCAGGAAAGGTACTTATTCGGTCTAAGGAAAGTTCTATACATTTTTGGCACCTGTTACGAATTTTATGGTTATTACGCAAGTGTACGCAATCAAGTAGTATCTCACGCAAGTGAGGTCGAACCACAAGGAATTGGATTAAGTACTACTGAACTATACTTATGATTCTATTTGGTAAAATAATAAGTTTGCAATTTGAAAGTAAATAACTCAGAAAATTAAAGAGAAAATAAACGAAGATTAGTCAAGATGAGAGATTAGGGAGGTGAATCCTGTTGATAAGCTACCAATGTTAATACCTAATTGCTATCCTTATCTCAATGTGAATGACAGATTATAAATTAACCTAACTCTTTTCAGATCTTTTAGGTTCTAAATAATATGTTCTCTAATTAACTTCTTAATTAAATCAACACAAAATCAGCATTAAGCAATAATCTATTAGTCACTGAGGCTATGTAAATACTTTCGTTTTACATCAAAACCTAGACTATCCAAATTTTAGCATTCTCAATTCTCACTTTTCAGATTTCGAATTGAGATCATTAAACATGTAAAAGGTGATCAAGCTTGCACATGGAATTAAACACAAATAAAGATAGTATTCACACATAAGATGAAGGAATGGCAATTATTTATTAACTAGGCATAAACTTAAACAACAATCATCATCCTCCCTTATTGGGAAATTTAGTTCATAATAACTCTAAAAACATTCATGATTAATTCAGAAATAAAAACAAACATAAAGAAGAATTAAAAGGGTAAAAGAAAGAAACTAGAAGGTGGTATCGCTCCGGATCTTCAAGATAGCTTCCTCTCCACTTGCCTCCACTATTAGGTCTGTTTTTGCTTGATTCTGACCTTCAGTGTCGTATTCCTTATATAGGGATGAGTGGTGTGCCTCCAATTGAGAGAAAAATCAAAATTAGGTCAAATCTGCGATTTCCGTACCAAGTCGCGACTACCCCTTAAGCTGGTCGCGACTACAGGCAAACCTCAAAAATCGAAGGTTCTGCCAAACCTCGAAGTCGCGACCAGGGTCGCGACCAGGAAAAAGGGTCGCGACCTGGCTCAATGGAAGTCGCGACTACTGTAGCTTCTGGAGACAAATTTTTCCAATTTTTTTCCAATTTATCCCAGTTTTTCGCCATTTGACTGAATTTTAACTTTAACACTCCGGGAACCTGAAATAATGAAAATCAAGCGTAAAACTGCTCCAAAAGACACCAATAGACGAGATAATGCTAACTTTAAAGACCCGAGACATAGGCTAATTATAACCTAACAAAATCCCCCAAACTAGATTCTTACTCGCCCCCGAGTAAAATAAAAAAAAACTAACTACGCTATCAGATAATTACTATGCTGCTGACTCATGCTCTATTTTCTACTTGCATAAACTAGAATTTTGATCCTACTAACTCTAACAATTAACTCGGATGCACCATTAATAACACTATGTACAACTGCAACAATTTACTCAAATGTGAAACATTGTTATAAAAGTCTTACTCTTTCCATTAATTCCACAATCCGATAACTCATAAGCTTGCATGCTTACCTTTCTCCACTAATGTTGACAGTGTTCTTCGGAATCATTAGGTCTTTTCAAGGCTTAGGTAGTATGGCTCAGATATTCAGGGATAGGCAAAAGACAATTTTGGCTCAAGATATCATAAGCACACAAACAGAACCCACAAGCTTTTTACTTCTCTTTTTATAAAACCCCATACTGTTCCCAAATTTACCAAGACTGATAGAAGACATCTCTACTGTTTTCCAACATCACTGAAATCATATATTTTATTTTATTTTATTTTTTTTAAACGCATATTTTTACTTTTTCATTGTGTTTCTTTTTCTCATATTCTTTTTTTTTTCAGTGACATTGAATTAAAAAAAAAAATTTCTTCTCAATCTTACAAGTTTTTCTCCCTCTCACTATTTCCTCACACTAAATGTTTCTCCTCCCCCAAACTAATCATGTAGCTTATGATATCATGGATAACATGGTGAAGAAGAATAATTAATAGTGTGGTTGCAAAATTTTTCAAATCAATGGGTGAAAAACATAACAGGTTTAGGCTCAAAAGGTTAACTAGGGATACACATTATTATGGTAGGCTTGAAAGGCTCAAACTATCCAACAAATGCCTAAGTCATATTCCAATTGAACACTATCAAGGATTTCGCCTCAAAAGAATAAACATGCAAGTTCTAAGCTATCCTGTTAATCTTACCACAAACCATAGTAAAACAGTTATAACAATTTTCACAGATTGAGTAATTACAATTAAACACAGGTTTCTAAGCATCCAAACTAATCCAAAGAGTTAACAGAATCAAGCACACAGTTATTTTGCAATTTCAGATCACATCACACTAATCAGCAGTATTAACTATCATCAAGCTTATTGCCATTCCTTAACTAAAACAAAAAAAAACTAAAACAGAAAATTAAAATATAAAAAATTTTAAAAAAAATTTAAATCTCTCCCCCCAAACTAAATATGACATTGTCCCCAATGTGACATTAAAGAAAAAGGAAAGGAAACTTACCTGAGCACCACATCAACAAGCGGTTGACGCCCGTAATAAGCATCATGTTGGACAACTTGAAAGTTGTTTTTAAAAATGCCCTCAAGCTTGGCATGTAATGAGTTTGAACCAAAAGCTACACCAACAACACAAGACTTTCGATGATGAGCTTGGGGAGAAGCCTTTCGTAGCTCGTAGAGGATATAATATGGTGTTGATGAAATATATGGATCCATTGGTGGTTTGTTTGTCAATATCATTGATGCAGTTGAATTAATGATGTCATGTTCTTCCTCATCCTCCAATGTCACAGTTTCAACACTTTCATCTAACAACCCTTCTTCTTGTTGCTCACTCTCTACTTGGCTATCCATACCCTCACTTGTGATTTCATATTCAATGATTTCCTCTTCACAAGGATCTTGATCTTCAACTGTAGGCTCATTATCTTCCTTGTATTCAAATAATGACCCTTCTTCATTATACCAACAACTCTCATAACTTTCATCATTGGAGTTATTACATTCTGAATCATGAGTCATTGAATTATCACATAAAGATCTCACCATATCAGTTAAGCGATTAATCTCTCCTGGAAGTGATTGTAGAAGTGATAGTAATTGCTCCTCTTTTTCAGTTTGTTGGGATGAGTTTGGGCAATAAGGTGGGTATTGGTGACTCCAACCCTGAAGTGATGGATTCCAATGCCAATCGTAATCAAAATCTGCCATATCATTCAACAGATTTATTACATCATAGCCTCTGCTCCATAATCAACCCAACTTCTTGTTTCATCGTTAAGTCCATTATACAAGAGCCATGTAAAACATCCACTTGGGAAAGTGGGATAACATCTCTCTCCAAGCTCTTTAAATCTCCTCCAAGCAGAATAGAATGGTTCATTGTGTTGTTGGACAAAATCCTCAAGATATAGCATCTGGATTTATCTTGCAGTTCAAACTCATAAGTAAAACATTAGTAAAATAAAAAAAATATAACTAAATTAGTACTAAAAAGATAAAAAATTGAAACAACAAAATTAATACTAAAACTAAAAAGAAAAACCAAATTAGAACAAAATTTAATTTTTAATAATATTACAAAATTTAATCTAAAAGAAACAGATTAGAAATAAGCAAAAGAATTAACCAAAGTAGAAGTTAGAATAATTTTATGTAATATTAATCTTTAAACAATTCCCCGGCAACGATGCCAAAAACTTGTTACGAATTTTATGGTTATTACGCAAGTGTACGCAATCAAGTAGTATCTCACGCAAGTGAGGTCGAACCACAGGGAATTGGATTAAGTACTACTGAACTATACTTATGATTCTATTTGGTAAAATAATAAGTTTGCAATTTGAAAGTAAATAACTTAGAAAATTAAAGAGAAAATAAACGAAGATTAATCAAGATGAGAGATTAGGGAGGTGAATCCTGTTGATAAGCTACCAATGTTAATACCTAATTGCTATCCTTATCTCAATGTGAATGACAGATTATAAACTAACCTAACTCTTTTCAGATCTTTTAGGTTCTAAATAATATGTTCTCTAATTAACTTCTTAATTAAATCAACACAAAATCAGCATTAAGCAATAATCTATTAGTCACTGAGGCTATGTAAATACTTTCGTTTTACATCAAAACCTAGACTATCCAAATTTTAGCATTCTCAATTCTCACTTTTCAGATTTCGAATTAAGATCATTAAACATGTAAAAGGTGATCAAGCTTGCACATGGAATTAAACACAAATAAAGATAGTATTCACACATAAGATGAAGGAATGGCAATTATTTATTAACTAGGCATAAACTTAAACAACAATCATCATCCTCCCTTATTGGGAAATTTAGTTCATAATAACTCTAAAAACATTCATGATTAATTCAGAAATAAAAACAAGCATAAAGAAGAATTAAAAGGGTAAAAGAAAGAAACTAGAAGGTGGTATCGCTCCGGGTCTTCAAGATAGCTTCCTCTCCACTTGCCTCCACTATTAGGTCTGTTTTTGCTTGATTCTGACCTTCAGTGTCGTATTCCTTATATAGGGATGAGTGGTGTGCCTCCAATTGAGAGAAAAATCAAAATTAGGTCAAATCTGCGATTTCCGTACCAAGTCGCGACTAGCCCTTAAGCTGGTCGCGACTACAGGCAAACCTCGAAAATTGAAGGTTCTGCCAAACCTCGAAGTCGCGACCAGGGTCGCGACCAGGAAAAAGGGTCGCGACCTGGCTCAATGGAAGTCGCGACTACTGTAGCTTCTGGAGACAAATTTTTCCAATTTTTTTCCAGTTTATCCCAGTTTTTCGCCATTTGACTGAATTTGAACTTTAACACTCCGGGAACCTGAAATAATGAAAATCAAGCGTAAAACTGCTCCAAAAGACACCAATAGACGAGATAATGCTAACTTTAAAGACCCGAGACATAGGCTAATTAAAACCTAACAACACCATTCCAAATTGCCTTAACTACTAGTGTTAATTTCCTGATTAACCAAAAGTAGTTGCCAAAGATATAAAATCCAGTATCCCAAAAGAGTAGACATATAGAGAGGTATTTCACATTATCAATGATTTTGTAATTAAAGGAAGAGTAATGGTGGAGAAAAGGTTGTGTTTAATTCAACCTTTCAGATCCTATTACGAGGAGTTTACTACTACTACACTTGATTTGTATATCAAGGTGTTGAGATTATTTGAAATGCACTTTTTGTTTTATATTAGTGCAAGTGGGAGTTTGTTGGGTTTTATGCCCTAAATAAAACTCATTTCAATATAATCAGATTTACTTATTAATATAGATCAGAAATAAAATTTAATGTTGCACGGTTCACATGATTTATTTCATGATTATGTGTACATAATGTATGAGTTCATCTGAAACCCTTTTCACATACTTGATCCTGTTTATTGTGTCGTCAACACTTTGGAAACTAAACATGACTATGTGAATAAAGTTTCCTAGATTTATCAGACACAGGGTTTTACTGATATGATAATCTACAACAGAGTTTACTTGCATTTGGAGAAATGCTATGTTCTTTACAGAGCATTGGTTAAAGTAAAGCTCATGTTGGATGCATGGAGTATGCATCAGAAGGGACCGATATTGAACTTTGACTTATATTTATTAAACTTACCGTAATATCTATTCAAGTCAATATCGCCTAGTTGATCCTAGATCAAATGATCTTAATCCTGTTATGATTAGGCTCAATCTCGAGAGGCTATTCGTGTTCTTTGATTTGTTAGTTAAGCCTACTTTTAGGTCAGGGTGATACGTATATTTTGGGAACACGGTAGTGCCTATGAGTGGGAGCGCTAACATAAACATGGAATCTATAGCTTCTATCTGGCGAATAGTAAGGAAAGGATGATCTCCTTCGAGCTTGACCAAATGAAAATAAATGGTGGAGTACTCATTTCACATAAGCTGAAATATCATTTATACGGGGTTAAGTGTTTTAAGGAATAAATACATTGTAGGGTGTAACGGTAATCTAATCCCTTTACAATGTAGATCATTCATATAGAGGATCATTGATCAAATTAGGATTATAACAATGGATAACTAATGATGTGTCTATATGGTGGAACATATAGAGCATTCTATATACTGAGAGTGCAATTCTAAGTTCTATGCGTGGATTCAACAAAGAATTAATAAGTCAGTGAATTTAGGTTATAAATTCTTGATCTGCTTATTTGAAGCTCGGTTATATAGACCCATGGTCCCCCCACTAGTTGAGATAATATTGCTTGTAAGACTCATATAATTGGTTTTGATTAATCAATTATAATTCTCAATTTAGACTATGTCTATTTGTGAATTTTTCACTAAGTAAGGGCGAAATTGTAAAGAAAGAGTTTTAGGGGCATATTTGTTAATTATGATACTTTGTATGGTTCAATTAATAAATATGATAAATGACAATATTATTTAATAATTATTTATAGTTATTAAATAGTTAGAATTGGCATTTAAATGGTTGAATTAGAAAATTGGCGTTTTTGAGAAAATCAGATGCAAAAATGATAAAATTGCAAAATTGCAAAAAGTGAGGCCCAAATCCACATTGCATGGCCGACCACTTTTGTAGGGTTTTACATCTGATATTTTTATTATTTTAATGCCAAATAATTCAAACCTAACCCTAGTGGAATGCTATAAATAGATAGTGAAGGCTTCAGGAAATTTACACTTAACTTCTGACTTTCCTTCAGAGAAAAACATGAGCCTTCTCTCTCTATTCCTAGCCGCCACCTTCTCCTCTTTCTTCTTCCTTGAAATTTCGAAATACTTAGTGTTAGAGTAGTGCCCACGCACAGCAAGTGATACCTCAATCATAGTGAGGAAGATCGTGAAGAAAGACATTCAACAAGAAGGAGTTTCAGCACTAAAGAAGGAGAGAAAGAGATCCAGGTTCAGATATTGATAATGCTCTGCTACAGAAAGGAATCAATGGCTAGATATCTTAACGGAAGGAGTCATATTATTCCGCTACACCCAATGTAAGGTTTCTCATACTTTATATGTGTTTATTTCATAATCATTTTAGAAGTTCATATTTAGGGTGTTAATCAACATACTTGTGAGTAGATCTAAGATCCTAGTAAAATAATTTCCAACAGACTTACCACCGAGTATGGAGTAGTTGGGATCATCCCACTTGGAATATACAAGTTAGCATGTTACGGTGCCAGCACAAAGGTAGTACTAGTGTCTTGCCATTAAAACGGAAAGCACCTACAGAAGTACTACCAATATAAGTTACTTTTCAGCAATGACTTAGGTTGGTTGGTGTACCCGCAAAGTGTATTTCATTGCTGGTCGTCATTCCTACCAACAAAGTTTGATAATGTAAAGGCACGAATTGCCTACTTTTGATGTAATAAGGCATGTTTGCCCATTTTATCCATCAAGAAAAAATTGCAAGTTATTTTTCATATAACGACGCAGCTTGTATGATTGTTATTGAATCAAATTGCAAGCCTAACTAAGGTCAAGTGTATGAAATTATAGTGGCAAACCTGTGACAATAACGGTTCCTATGTGAAAGCCCTGATTACTTAACAAGTGATCAACGGGTGAACCTACTTAGTCACTTGGGGGGAAACCATGCTCATACATGGACTAGTAAGCATAAAACACACTCACTTAAATAGATTTTACAATTTTGAAACTTTCTTTTCAAATTCTAAAGTGTTTGTGCATTGCTCAATGTCTTGAGCAACCTATATGTTGTACATGGTTAACTATAAAAAAAATGCTTACGCATAGTGTGGTACATGCCAGACAAGTTAACACATAGTAGCATATAGTAATAGAGTCACATAGCCCCAAAGTAAAAAAGAAGGCATACATCTATGACATTCATAGACCCTTAAGGGTCCAAGCTAGGTGTACCACCCCGATCCTCAAGGGTCCAAGCTAGGGGTACCCCCCGACCCTCAAGGGTCCAAGCTAGGGGTACCCCCCCGACCCCCAAGGGTCCAAGCTAGGGGTACCCCGCGACCCTCAGGGGTCCAAGCTAGGGGTACCCCCCGATCCTAAGGGATCCAAGCTAGGGGTACCCCCCGACCCTCAAGGGTCCAAGCTAGGGGTACTCCCCGAACCTTAAGGGTCCAAGCTAGGGGTACTCCCCGAACCCTCAAGGGTCCAAGCTAGGGGTACCCCCCCAACCCTCAAGGGTCCAAGCTAGGGGTACCACCCCGACTCCCAAGGGTCCAAGCTAGGGGTACCCCCCCGACCCTCAAGGGTCCAAGCTAGGGGTACCACCCCGACCCCCAAGTGTCCAAGCTCGAGGTACACCCCCGACCCTTCATAGGGTGTAGGGTTGATGGTCAACAAAAGGGGGGGGGGGGGCGGAGCTCCATGTCCTCTTCTAAACACAAAGTGTGTTCAAGCCTACAAATCATCCAAGTTTATCACACCCCCACAAATACCTTTTTACCAATTTCATGAAAATAAAGTTGGGAAAATGGAGGGAATTCGAAATTTTGCATGTTCATAATGTTCTTCAATATTCAAGAACACAATCACCCAAAAGTTTCAAAGTTATTAATTTTCTCACCAAATTACATTAGACCAGAGCCAAAAACACATTACCATAGCCTATACTACAAAATCCAATCGTCAAACAATCACATTTTATCAAAAACTCAAAAATCCCAAGGATTCAATGCCATTTCTGGCCATGGAAAAAACTACCAAAAAAAAAGCGCTAAAAATTTCATCAAATTTCAAATTTCAAGTAAGAAGTTTGCAAGAGGAACTGTGGAAAGCCTACCCACTATGAAGATGGAGACCTCAAAGCTTCCAATGATTATTATAATTTTTTCTTTGTAAATATTTAGATTATTTCTTTTGAAAATAATTTATTTTTCTTGTAATTTAATTTTCCTTGTAAAGGGAAAAATTATCATTGGGATATGTTGTTAAATGTGAAAAAAGTAACGATTGGGTAAAATATTTTTAGGTTTTTGGAATGTAATTTTAGTATAGGCGTAGTATTTTTGGTGCCAAGTCATCAACAACAAGGGCAAGACCCAGACAACACGAGAAAGTTCCTACCGTATGGTCATACCGCTAGAAATTTGGGGGGCAAATGTTTACCCAAATTTTAACGACGATGACATGTCAAGAGTAGCAACACGTGGCACAAAAATACCGAGACTAAATTAATGAAGAATATGTAAAGTCATGACCGTTAATCATGAAGGGTAGTCTAACCGTTAGAACGAAAGTCAGATGGTCACTCTTACCCCTAGCTTGAGTAAGGTGGGCGTCTCCAAGAAGGAAAAATGACGAACTAACACCTTCGTAAGCGGAATGAACAATGACCACGCACCCACATGCCAAGTTAATCTAGCGGGTATATACTACTACTCCTACGTCAAATGCAATGATCTCCATGGGGTTAGTCTAGCGGTGCACCCCTTAACTCCTAAAAGGTTAGTCCCTTTCCCCAAGAGGGTTAGTCTAGAGGTACACCCCTTACCCCTTAAAGGGTTAGTCTAGGGGTATACCCCTACCCCATACACACTCATGGTACAAGTCATGCATTTTACTATAGACATAATGACATTCTCAAAGGTATATGGAGACATTTGTTGGGTTTTGTGCCCTAAATAAAACTCATTTCAATATAATCAGATTTACTTATTAATAAAGATCAGAAATAACATTTTATGTTGCATGATTGACATGATTTATTTCATGATTATATACATATAATGTATGAATTCTATTTAAGTCCAGAACATATGAATTTGTTAATGATTATAGTGTTGTCAGCACAGTAGAATATAATCTTAATTATATGTTCGAAAGTTTATTTCCTGATTTGTCAGTTCACTGGATTTAGACTGGCATGATATAATCAGCGATAGGTATTCTTACACCTTGGATAAGTGTTATGTCCTTTCCAAGGCATTGGCAAAGTTTACTAGTATCAGATGTATGGAGTATGCATCGGAAGGGACCGATATTAAACTTTAATAAGATATATTAAAATTTACCGTAGTATCTATTCAATTCAATATCACCTGTTGATCCTAGATCAAATGATCTTAATCCTGATATGGTTAGGGTTCGATCTCAAGAGTATTATACATGTTCTTTGATTTGTTAGTTAAGCCTACTTTTGGGTCAGGGTGATACGTACATTTTGGGAACATGATAGTATAATTGAGTGGGAGCGCTAACATAAATATGGAGTCTATAACCTCTATAGGAATTTAGAAGTGAAACGATGATATCCTTCGAGCTTGGCTAAACAGAGATAAATGGTGGAGATCGCATTTCACTTCGCTGAAATATCATTTATACGGAGCTAAGTGTTTTAAGGATAAAATACATTGAAGGTGTAACGGTAATTTAGTTCATATTCAATGTAGATCATCTATTAGAGGGTCATTGATCAAATTAGGATTATAACAATGGATAACTAATAGCGTATCTATATCGTGGAACATATAGAGCGTTCTATATGACTCAGAGTGCAATTCCAAGTTCTAAGTGTGGATTCAATAAGGAATTAATAAGTTAGGGAATTAACTTGGTAAATTCGGTTCGACTTATTGGAAGCTCGGTTATATAGGTCCATGGTCCCCATACTAGTTGAGACCATACTGCTTGTAAAACTCAGTTAATTGATTTTAATTAATCAATTATAATTCTAAAGTTAGACTGTGTCTAGTATATGAATTTTCACTAAGCAATGGCGAAATTGTAAAGAAAAGAGATTCTAGGATTTATTTATTAATTAAGAGACTTTATATGTCTAATTAATAAATATATTAAATTACAATATTATTTAATAATTATTTTTGAGTTATTAAATAATTAGAATCGGCATTTAAATGGTTGAATTGGAAAATTGGTATTTTTGAGAAAATGGGATTGAGAAATGACAAAATGGTAAAATTGCAAAGTGAGGCCCATTATCCACTAATATGACCTGCCACTTTGTATAGGGTTTACCATTTATATTTTTCATTATTTTAATGCCATACAATTCTAACCTAAGCCTAGATGGCATTCTATAAATAGAAAGTGATGGCTTCAGAAAAAAAATGCATCTTATTCTTTTCCAGAGAAAAACCTGATTCCAAGCCGCCACCCTCTCTTCTCTTTTCTTCTCTTCAATTTCGAAATACCCTAGTGATAGAGTAGTGCCCACACACATCAAGTGGTATCTCAATCATAGTGTGGAAGATTGTGTAGAATCCAATCAAGAAGGAGAATCAGCATCAAAGGAAGGAGAGAAAGAGATTCAGGTTCAGATCTTGGTTATGCTCTGCTACATAAAGGAATCAAGGGCTAGAGATCTGAACGGAAGGAGTCATTATATTCCGCTGCACCCAATGTAAGGTTTCCTAAACTTTATATGTGTTTATTTCATTGTTTTAGAATTCATATTAGGATGTTAATGAAACATACATGGTAGTAAATCTAGATCCTGGTAAAATATTTCCAATAACTGGCACCAAAGCCATGGTAATGATTTACTTTCATGAAATATGAATTAAAACGATGATATGTGTTGATTTGGATGGTTTCATGTTGATCTGTGTGTTATATGATGATTGATTGATGCTTGTACAATTTTATGAAAAATAATTGAATTTTTGTTTCTGGAATTATTTTTATTGGATAGTTTGGAAAAAATTAAGCAATTTCTTTTTTTACAGAACTCAATTTTGATTTTATTTGAATTAGTTATGATTTTTTGAAGTTTTGAAAAAATCAGGGGTGGGGACACACCCTTGTGCGCGCGGCTGGCTGCTGACAGCACCCTTTGTGCGCGCGGCTGGCTGCTGACAGCACCCTTTGTGCGCCCAAGAATGTGCACCAGGATGGTGTGCAAAGTACAACTCACAATTTTTTCGTTTTTCTTCGATTTTTCATGCTATTTCATGGAATTAACTTCCGATTTTTTGTGTAGTTTTGTATTTTGATTTTTACTTTTCATATTTCAAATCTAATTATCAGAAATATATTAATTTGAATTGTAAAATTAATTTTAGATATTAATGTAATTTGAATTTCAAAATAGGTAAAAATTCTTTTTTGCTTACTTTTTTTTTCTTATTTTTTAAAATTTGATTATTTTATCTTATTTTTAAATCTAAGGTCAGATATTAAATTTTTTATAAAATATTCTATTTTAAGTAATTTGACCTTATTTAAATTTAAAATAAGATTATTATAATCATGTTATTTTAAATATAAATAAGATATTTTTGCTAACTTTTAAATTTTGCTATTTTTTACTAAAATTAAATTATAAAATCAGAAAAGGGTATGCATTTATCATTTTATTTTATTGAATATTTAATTTATAAAATAACATGCAATTTAAAAGGTGGTTAGCAAAATCTTTGAAATGATATTTAGGTTAGTTGAAACCTAATTTTTCAAAATTGTAGGTTTATTTTTAATTTTTTTTAACCGAAAATATTTTTTTATTTAAATATTAGTTTTGAATTTTTTTTATTAATTAATTTAAAATTAAATAAATCCTACATCCAACTATCCAAATTCAACTTGTTGCAGGAGTATGTGTTTTAGCTTGTTTGTAAGTTTTCTAAAACCTATTATTGCTTGATCTAAATTGCCATGGTTAACTTGTTGACAGATCCAATGATCTGATTTTAACCCATGGTCGAATTGTCAATAGGTCAAGTAAATAATTTGTAACAGGTAAAATTTTACATTCTTCTTTCATCTGTGTATGACCTAGTAACATGATAAGATCCATCTGAATCTGTGTGTCTGTGTGAGCCTATATGTTTACTTTATGTTTAGATGCATATATGTTGTTGCTAAATAAGATGTCACACCATGATAGATTTTATTTAGGCCCATTTAGTTTTTGGGTTTATTCAATTAATAACAGTTGTTCATTTTAAGGTTAAATTCCTCTCTTTTGGGCCTTGTGTGAGAGTTGGGGGCCAATAGAAGTGGGTACGATATACTGAACCCAGCTCCCCTCACATGAGTTACCCCAACTGTGAAGGCACATTTGCCTGATTTGGATAACTGTGCTAGGTTAATTAAATTAGTTTAACCTAATAAAATTGATTAGCAACATAATTAATTTCATTTTTTTTAAAATTAATTTAAGAAAAACACACTTAGTTTAATGAATTAATTTCTAGATAAACTATTGTATTTTTCTTGTATTTAATTAAATATAGAATTATAACTAACTAGATTCTTTCTGAAGCTTAATATAATTATTTCATTAAATATTCCTGTTTAAGTTGTAAATTAGTTATTACTAACTAATTTTTCTTATCAACTTAAATTTGAATATCTTTTGAATTTAAAATTAAGTTGAGAAATTCTAGGAGTTGGTTATTGAAGATTCTAGAGATATTTTTAAGTTGTTAAACTTAAAATGGAATATTCTTAAATTAGGTAGTTACAACTTAATTTTGATATTTAATTCAACCTAATTTGGAAATTTTTAAGTTGGTTATTTTAGATTCTTTCTATAACAACTTAAATTAGATATTTTCTAAATTTTTGAAAAGATACTTAGTTAAATTGAGATATTGTCTAGATAGTTATTTCTATTCTAGTTATTATTTCTAATATTTAATTAGGAAAATATCATAAATTGTGAAATTAATTATTTAATGATTAATTTTGGTACAATCTAAGTTAAGTATATTTTTCCTAGTATTAAACTAGAATTAATAATTAAGTTTCCTCTATACTTAATTATTTATTTCTTGAATTTAATACATTTAATTAGATTGAAAATTTAAATATCTAAGTTGATTTTCATCATGATACTTAAACATTATTATTTTCATGTTATTTAATTAAAATTGAAAATTATTTTAAGTTTGAAATCTTATTTCAGAATAACTTAAATTTGAATAATTTTCGAAATATATTTTATTTTATTAATCTTTTTCCCACAATTTCGAAATTGTATTTTTTTAAATGCAAAAATTTCAAATTTTATTTGAAAAATAGATTAAAGTTGAAAATTATTTATTTTAATTTTGGACCAACTTAAATCAATGATTTTTTCATTTAATGATTAATTAAAATAAATGAACTATAATATATTATAATTAGAAAATGAATTAATTAGTCAATGAAAGTCTAGATAGATATTATCTGTTTTGCTTGAAGTATTTTTCTAGTGATATTTAATTAAATAGAAAATTAATATTTAATTTGATTTTCATCATGATACTTAAATATTTGAAATTTTTATTTAATATTTAATTAAATAGGAAAATTATATTTTTTGTTGTAAATTAATTTTATTAATTAATTTTGGGCCAACATAAAATTTGAATAATTTTTTCAGGATTTATTTTTATTTTATTTTAAAGCATTTTTCGAAAATGGTATTCTTAAATAGTTCAATTTTCGAAATGCAATATATATTTATAGAAAATTAAATTTGAGTTGTAAATTAATTTAAATTAATTTTGAAACAACTTAAATTAAATAATTTTCTTAGTATTTATTAGAAATTATCACTAAGATGAAAATAATTCACGTTATTTTCATATTCATCTAAGTATAATTTATAAACATATATCAGTTAAATAAATATATATTTAAAATAAATAGATTAAAATAAATAATAGAAGAAAATACACTTTAAATAATGAGCTTTATTATTAGGATATTCGATCTCCATTGTTGGTTGTACATAACTATTGTTTTAGTGAGTAATCCTTCCTAATGGAGGAACGTTCATTACCAAGTTAGCGCCGTTTAATCTTGAAAGATAAGTATTTTTGTAAGTTTTTTATATTAGTATTGATCACCCTAATGGTGGCGACTGTATAAGACTTGCAAGAGTATGAAATAATGGTGGAAGCTCATAAGATAGAATAGCCTTGACTCTCGCCTAAACGGGACAACGCTGGATTCCAATCTTGATCGAATAAAAGGTTGCTAGAATTTTTATCATTTTAGATGAGCTGACAACTATATTCAATGGATGGTATCACTGACTCTCGCCTAAACGGGACACTGATATCAGTTTGTTGAAGACCTTGGAAATTATTTAGGATTGTATGTTTTAGTATTTTCACTTGTCATTCCTACTTGCTATGTGTTTAATAATTTCTGAATTGTGTATGGATTTATATTGAACCATGTTATTTTCTGTTATTAAATTGTAGTTTAATTTGAATCTTCATTGTTGGTCTAACTTGATTTGTTGTTGTAATGGGATAAATCCCTAATGGATTGTCATCCATTAGACAAACATAATAGTGTTAGATCTCGAAAGATAAATATTGTAAATGCAACATCTAGTTGTTCATCAATTGATGACACCTTAGACTAGTATTTACAATATGAAACAAGAAGATTGTATAAATAAGATTACTTTGACTTTTGCTAATCGAAGCATCGTTGGATTCTTATTTAAAAACGAAATTATCCTAACTCCTCTTAGCTTATTCAGTTCGAATTAGCTCAATAACATATCATTGGATGAATGGTCTATAAATCATTTCATGTCATTCTATATTTTCTCTTAAGAAATTAAATGACACACATGATTATATTCCCGAAATTCTATCCCAAAATGATATAAATCCTCAATCTTAGAAATCTCCTACTTGTATGGGCAAATCAGACTTAGAGTTAAATTAGGAGTGGTGGTCCAAGAAAAAATTACTCATTATATTTGGTATAAATTTAAGTCTTTGACTTTAAATTTTAGATTCCAAAGAATTTTTTTAATACAATACAGTTTCACTTTCACAAGTGTTAAATAACCATTTTCTATTAGTGGATTCAAACTGTATGGAATATGAGTTTAGTATTCTGTGACCAGGATCCACTTGCACTATTCTAAGAACTCTTTAATGTAACTAAACCTAAGTCATCATAAGACTACAACCACATTTTTTTTTTTAAAATCTATGGCATTTGTATCTTGTTCATAGTGGTTTTGACAAGATCATTCTCTGGAAAGAGTTAATATGCCTATATCCACTGAAAGTAAGTTCATCTCATTCGCGATGGATGTACATTCAGGGGTGGATATGAGTTTTTCGTTATATTCTTAAAACGATCACTCTAGATTTTACCTTTTGAAAAAGAAATTTGAAATGTTTGAAAAATTTCATGAATTTCTAGCAATGGTGATAAACAATTAAGGTAAGTGGTTAAAGATCTTGCGAACTGATAGGGGTGGAAAAATAGTTAGTAGATATGCAGTTCAAAGATCATTAAGTTGATTTTGAATTATATCCAAACTTACCTCCCCAAAAATTCGATTTGCATATTGATGATTAGTTACTAGTCGTTGCCTAAGTCCTTCTATGGTAATACAATTTCAGAATGATGCAATGGTTGGGTACTTAGTGTAAACCATTACTAGATTCATGGATGACCTAATCAAAATCTTAAGAAAAGCTAGAACTGTTAACCATGGTTTGCATGTTTGTTAGCTATTCTAAGTGATTAAGGGTGGACCATCCCATAGTCATTAGATAAGAAAGTGTTTGTTTAAACAAATACTACTTTTCTAAGAAAATGACTAAGCTTGAAAAACAAAGTAGCAAATAAAGGAGATATTTTTTTCTTGATTCCATAAGTGTTCTATCATCTTATTCGATACAAGATGATCTCACTGCCTCTGTTGTCTTAACACAACCGAAGAGGTCAATACTATTTAGTTTTCTTAGACATAATTCACAGTACCTTGTTGTAGTGGGAGGGCTTCTAGGAACTCACCTTCTTATGACTTGGAAGACACTAGTGATTAAAATCCATTGTGAGTTTAAACAAGTAATGGATTGTCAAGATAAGAAACTAAGAAGAAAAGCCAAGAGAACTATGGTTTGATCCATTCACATGGAGTAACCTAAAGTTTTCTACTACAAGGACATGAAAGGAAATTTTCGTTAATAGGTCTATTCAATGGACTTAACAAAACTTCCTATTCCTAGTATAATAGGTTTGAGTTTATCTAAACCCATGGCTCATGGTATACCTGATTAATTACTTACTCTAGTGCAAGCAACTTACTTTAGTAAGATGCTGAAGCATTTTCTTTTCTAATGGAAATCTATAGAAGCTTCTCAACTTCTAGACACAGATTTTATTTATCTAAGGAAAAGTCTCAACTATTCCAGAAAAGATAAAGCCATGAAAGAATTCCTTCAATCAACAGTGAGAGGTCTCAGATATGCTTTAGTATGCCTTAGACCAGACACCTGCTGTTGAGTGGGAGTAATGAGTAGATATCAGATTAATCCAGGAAAGGAACATTGGAAGATAATCAAGTAAATCTTAAGATTAAGAAGAGGAACTATATGTTAGTCGATAAGGGTGTGTTTAAAACTCTTAGACTACACCACATCAGATTTTGAGACATGCCTTTGTGCTAGAAAGTCTGCTGATAAGATGGTGATTACTCTAGGGGTGGAGTAGTGATTTTGGAGAAGTGTAAAAACCTATCTGAAGTCTCTAGGTCTACCAGAGAGAGACTGAATGTCAAAGTTGCAGGAAAGGTACTTATTCAGTCTAAGGAAAGTTCTATACATTTTTGACACCGTATCAACATTTCTTAACTACTAGTGTTACTTCCTGATTAACCAAAAAGTAGTTGTCGAAAGTATAGAATCCAGTATCCCAAGAGAGTAGACATATAGAGAGGAATTTCACAATATCAAGGATTTTGTGATTAAGAAAGAGTAATGGTGGAGAAAAGGCTGTGTTTAATTCAACCTGTCAGATCCTATTACGAGGAGTATACTACTACTACACTTGATTTGTATATCAAGGTGTTGAGATTATTTGAAATGCACATTTTGTTTTATATTAGTGCAAGTGGGAGTTTGTTGGGTTTTGTTCCCTAAATAAAACTCATTTCAATATAATCAGATTTACTTATTAATAAAGATCAGAAATAACATTTTATTTGCATGGTTCAGATGATTTATTTCATGATTATATACATATAATGTATGAATTCTATTTAAGTCTAGAACATATGAATTTGTTAATGATTATAGTGTTGTCAGCACAGTGGAGAATAATCTTAATTATATGTTCGAAAGTTATTCCCTGATTTGTCAGTTCACTGGATTTAGACTGGCATGATATAATCAGCGATAGGTATTCTTACACCTTGGATAAGTGTTATGTCCTTTCCAGGACATTGGCAAAGTTTACCAGTATCAAATGTATGGAGTATGCATCGCAAGGGACCGATATTGAACTTTGATTAGATATATTAAAATTACCGTAATATCTATTCAATTCAATATCACCTGTTGATCTTAGATCAAATGATCTTAATCCTGATATGGTTAGGTTCGATCTCAAGAGTATTATACATGTTCATTGATTTGTTAGTTAAGCCTACTTTTGGGTCAGGGTGATACGTACATTTTGGGAACATGATAGTACAATTGAGTGGGAGCGCTAACATAAATATGGAGTCTATAACTTCTATAGGAATTTAGAAGTGAAACGATGATATCCTTCGAGCTTGGCTAAACAGAGATAAATGGTGGAGATCGCATTTCACTTTGCTGAAATATCATTTATACGGAGCTAAGTGTTTTAAGGATAAAATACATTGAAGGTGTAACGGTTATTTAGTTCATATTCAATGTAGATCATCTATTAGAGGGTCATTGATCAAATTAGGATTATAACAATGGATAACTAATAGCGTATCTATATCGTGGAACATATAGAGCGTTCTATATGACTCAGAGTGCAATTGCAAGTTCTAAGTGTGGATTCAATAAGGAATTAATAAGTTAGGGAATTAACTTGGTAAATTCTGTTCGACTTATTGGAAGCTCGGTTATATAGGCCCATGGTCCCTATACTAGTTGAGACCATACTGCTTGTAAAACTCACTTAATTTATTTTAATTAATCAATTTTAATTCTAAAGTTGGACTATGTCTAGTATATGAATTTTAACTAAGCAATGGCGAAATTGTAAAGAAAAGAGATTCTAGGATTTATTTGTTAATTAAGAGACTTTATATGTCTAATTAATAAATATATTAAATGACAATATTATTTAATAATTATTTTTGAGTTATTAAATAATTAGAATCGGCATTTAAATGGTTGAATTGGAAAATTGGTATTTTTGAGAAAATGGGATTGAGAAATGACAAAATGGTAATTTTTTTTTTTTTGATGAATCAGAATTTGTATTAGCACAAGAACCATATTGATTACACCTAAATAGCACCCAAATAGGCCTATATAAAGAAAGCTATACAATTACAATATATTTACAAAGCTTGGAACCATTGAGTGTCTACTTTTGAGACTTTTTTTTGCCAGAACATTTCAATTCTAAGCTTCAAACTAGTTTTTAACTCCTTGAGAATTACTGAGCTTGACTTCTCTTCTTTGGTCCACAACTTCCTATTTCTCTGCTGCCAAACAGAGTACACCAGACCGGCCACTGCTACTGTAAAAACCAGCAGCTTGAATCTTGATTCCTTCAATCTTCCTAGCCATTTGATGATGTTGGGGAGGTTTGTATGCATTGTTCTCATTCCGAGCCAGCTTTTGATATCCTGCAAGTAAATCAATGTGTTCGGACAAGCAAAGAACAAGTGTTCTACAGTTTCAGATCTATCACAGCAGAAAATACAAGTTGTATCTGTGATGATTTTCATTTTGAAAAGACGATCTCTGGTTTTGAGTCGTTGATGCATTGCAAGCCATAATATGAAGCAATGTTTTGGAGCATTAAGACGACTCCAAACCTGCCTTGTCAACTGAAGTTTAGGTGGATTTTGCACCAACAACTTATACCCTGCCGAGATGGTATACTGCTGCAACATCATGGGCTGGTTACTCATTTTAAATTGATCCTTGAGCCTCACTAAACATCTCCAATACCAGCTGGTTTGGCTTGATGTTTCATAGGCCCACCAATCACAATTATGAAGATAGACACTATTAATCCACCTCATCCATAAACTATCTTCTTTGTTAGCAATAGCCCAAATGTACTTCCCCATGGCCGCCTTATTCCAAGCACCTATATCCTTGAAACCTATTCCCCCAGCTGCTTTTGGTTGGCAAATAAAATCCCAAGCAATTGCACCTGGCCCATGGTACTCAGCTTTGGCATTCCAAAGAAAGTTCCTGCATATAGCTTCAATATTGGACACAACTTTCTTAGGGAGAATCATTACCTGACACCAATAAGAGTGAATGGCCATTAAGACAGAATTGATGAGAACCACTCTCCCCGCAAAGGAGAGATTTCTAGAACTCCACACTTTGATTCTTGCTGTCATTTTCTCAGCTAGGATCTCACATTCCTTCCCAGATATTCTCTTTGCACCAATGGGGACTCCCAAATAAGTGAAGGGTAAGGATTGGTGTTGAAAACCAGATATTGCCTTAATTCTTCTAACTTGATCTTCAGGCATATTACAAGTGTACATAGCCGATTTTGTAGCATTTGGATTCAAACCAGATGTTTCAGAAAATAACTTGAGACCCTGTAGCAAATAATAAACACTCTTGAGATCCCCATTGCAAAACAGCAATACGTCATCAACAAAAGCTAGGTGGTTTAGAGAAGTGGCTGCACATCGGTCATGATAATGAAAGTCTTCTTTGTCACCTACTCTCCCCATTATTCGAGTGAGGTACTCCATTCCCAACACGAATAGAAGAGGAGACATTGGATCCCCCTGTCGAAGACCTCTTTTTGACTCAAAATATCCATGTAAAGTGCCATTAAACATCAATGAAAAGCGAGGTGTTCTCACACAGTTCATAACTAGTTTAATGAACTTAGGTGGAAATAAGAGTCCCTGTAACATTTCTTCAATAAAATCCCATTCTATAGTGTCATATGCCTTCTGCAAATCTAACTTGATAATACATGAAGGTTTATTATTCTTCCTCCCATAATGTCTCAACAAATCCTGACAAATCATAATGTTATGTCCTATGAATCTCCCTTTAATAAAGCCTCCTTGGTTCAAGGAGACTAAATTAGGGAGAATTAGTTTGATTCTAGAACACAAAAGCTTTGTTGCAATCTTATAAATAACATTACAACAAGCGATCGGCCTAAAATCTTTAACTGTGTTAGGACATTTCATTTTGGGGACTAAGGTCAAGATTGTAGCATTGATCTCTTTAAGAAGATTACATGATTCCAGAAAAGAAGTCACTGCCTGAAATACATCATCTCCCACTATCTCCCAGCAATCTTGGAAGAAAAAGCTCGAGAAACCATCTGGACCAGGGGCTTTGTTTCCTGGAATGTCAAAGAGAGCAGCTTTAACTTCATCTTTAGTAAAATTCAACATCAGATCTTCAGCTTGTTGTGTTGACAGGACAGCACCCCTGCTAACTATCTTCTTGAGGACAGGCCTTCTGTTAGCCAAGCTTGTTCCCAGCAACTCCTTATAGTAATCAACAAATGCTGCTGAGCTCAGATTAGGGTCTATGATCCTAGAACCCAGCTGGTTTTCAATGGTAAAATTGCAAAGTGAGGCCCATTATCCACTAATATGGCCTGCCACTTTGTATAGGGTTTACCATTTATATTTTTCATTATTTTAATGCCATACAATTCTAACCTAAGCCTAGATGGCATTCTATAAATAGAAAGTGATGGCTTCAGAAAAAAAAAATGCATCTTATTCTTTTCAGAGAGAAACCTGATTCCAAGCCGCCACCCTCTCTTCTCTTTTCTTCTCTTCAATTTTGAAATACCCTAGTGATAGAGTAGTGCCCACACACATCAAGTGGTATCTCAATCATAGTGTTGAAGATTGTGTAGAATCCAATCAAGAAGGAGAATCAGCATCAAAGGAAGGAGAGAAAGAGATTCAGGTTCAGATCTTGGTTATGCTCTGCTACAGAAAGGAATCAAGGGCTAGAGATCTGAACGGAAGGAGTCATTATATTCCGCTGCACCCAATGTAAGGTTTCCTAAACTTTATATGTGTTTATTTCATTGTTTTAGAATTCATATTAGGATGTTAATGAAACATACATGGTAGTAAATCTAGATCCTGGTAAAATATTTCCAACAACATCCACATTGCACCATAGTTATTGACAACGAACAAGGGATTACCCCCCTCCCCCCCCCCCCACAACTTGGGTCTTGGGGGCGGGGGGCAACTTGGGTGGTTGTCACCCCCCCAACTTGGGTCTTGGGGGGGTCACCTAACGAGGATGGTTGTCACCCCCTTCAACGAGGGTCCCAGGGGTGTTACCCCCAAGTATGGGCTTAATCCCCAAAGGTAGTTGACGACCATGTCACACCCATAAGGGACCCTCATCATCAGTAGCTCCTTCAAATGTTCAAATCCCACGAAAGGCTCAAAGACAGTTGTCAACCCACGAAAATAGCGGGATATTATCCTAAAAATCAGACTCCAGCCACCTCCAAAAATCAAGGAGACGGTTGAGATAGCTCCGCGTTGGTCGCGTCTCCTGAAGCGAGAAGCATTGACCCCCTCCCCTACATAGGGGGTCACCCATGACCTGGGAGGGGGATCCACAATCTGAAACACTTAGAAAAATAAACACTTCTCATTCTTTGCAATCAAGAGCTTGTTCTTGACTTTTGCAGCTCAGATTAATAAAACTCAAGGGGAGTAGGCTAATACCGACATCCAAGGCCGAACCTCTTTAAATTCCGGTGTCTTTTATTTACATTTACTGCGAATTCCGGTGTTATTAATTGCATTTATTATTGTGATTTTGGTTTAAATCTCATTTATTACGACTCCGCGTCGGTTGGCTAAAAATCAAGTCGACAACACAAAAGTAAAATAAAATAAAATTAATATATAAACATCACGAGCTATATCACGCCAATACTATTCTTTTGACCATATATTGTTAGAATTTAAAATAAGTTGTGGGATTTTATCACAAAATCAATTAATAAAAAAATTACAGATTTTATATATTTATTATTTTGGATAAATAATATTTTAAATTTTATATTTTGTAAAAGTTATTTATTAAACTCTACTGTTTATTAAATAATAAAATAGACTTTATTTTTTCTAAAATAGTAAAAATAGAATTTTAAATTCAATTTTCGAGAATTTTTTTTTAATATATCAAACATGAAGATATTTCTCATTTTGTATTAAGTCTCTTCCTTCTTTTATTAGCTGTAATTTTTCTAATGTTAGTAGCACTTGTAATTATGTTGCCCATAATGTGGCTAAGTGGGTTTACACCCACCAGTTGTATGGCTCTATTTCGATTTCCTCCTTACCGGAGAACCTATATTTTGTAATGATTGCGATCGAGGTTTAACTTCTTTATTTATTAATGATGAGTATGCTTATTTTCAAAAAACAAAATATGAAGATATTTCTTAACACGAACAGATATAAAAAAATATAACTAATTTTATTATAACAATCTTTAGATTATATTATTATTAAGTTTTATTTTAATAAAACATTAATTTAAGATTTTATTTATACTATTTTAAAAAATAGGAGAATTACCTCATATACGGTTTTTTTAACTTTTTTTTCTTTCAAATTTACGGTTTGGGTTACTAAAGTGGTTGTAGCGCTAGTTGCAAGAGGAGTTTCTATACGATTTTTTGTTGCAATTTAGGTTGCAGTGCTAGTTGCAATATGAGTTTTTATGTAGAATTCCGTAAAAATGTAAAAAAAAAAACTGTTTTGAACTGTAAAAATAAAAAAGTCCCTAAAAAATATAGCTAGAATCTATTTTATTATTTAACAACATAAAAAATTCAATTAATAATCAATATATCAATATATATATAAAGGAATGGAATGAGGCGGTGACATGACACTCTAAAATATATCTAAAGTTATTTTTCTTTTTTTTTTTCCTTAATTCTCCAATTTTTAATATTTTATTAGAGCATAAATTTAAAATTTAATATTTTACTATTATTTTTTAAAACACATAATATAGAAAAAATAATTAATAAATTAATATTTTAAAACACATACTATTATCTATCGTAAATTAATTATTTTTTAAAAAAACACATAATAATAAATATAAACTAAATTAATAATAAATAATTAATAAATTAATTTTTACTTTGAAAAATATAGAAAAAATATTTTTTTTAAGGAATTTATTATGAATCAAACATTATGAATTGAACAACAAAAAAATATGTGTGAGATTATGTAGAAGAGAAACATGTGTGAGATTATGAATCAAATTTTTTCATAATGTATTATTTTTATATCCCGATCATATAAAGTTGATGTCATCATTGTAGTTCCTATTGATATCTTCAAATTAAGCTTAACACTCAATTTAACTTTCTCACTACAACAAATATGCTAAATAGCGACAGACAAAATCCGCCGCTAATAATGGTGGTATTAGCGGCATGTCCGCCGCTAATGTGGCAGTTTATTTATTTTTTAATAAAATATTATTAGCGGCGGATAGTCTGCTACTATTGTCCACCGCTAATAGTATTAGCGACAGGGTCTGCCGCTAATACCTCACCGCTAATAAATGGGACGAATTTATCCCTCCCATTCAGTTCGAATATTATTAGCGGTGGGGTATTAGCGGCGGACCCCGCTGCTAATAATAATTAAAAAAAAAATAATTACTATTAACAGCGGACTATCCGCCACTAATAGTCTGCCGCTAATACCCCCTCATTCCCCAATTTTCCCTCTTTTCTCTTCAAACTCAAACCCTAATTTCTCATCCCCATTTTCGCCGAGATCGTATGTGGGTGTTATTCTTCGTCAAAAAACTTCCAAGGTATGTGTATTTTATTACTCTGCCCATTCTTCTTCTTGTTTTATTTGATTTTTGTTGAAGATTGATATGTTTTTGAAATGGGTTTCTGTTTTTTTTCTTTGTTGCTTCAATTTATATTTTTTTTGTTTTCTTTATTTTCGAACCTAGCACCGGCCAGAGGTGGAGGAGGACTGATTTCGTGCAAAAATTCAAAATAAACGGCCCCAAAGAGCTAGACAACTCACTGTAAGTCATCTCCAATCTCCATAGTTTTTAAAATTTCTTCTATGAAAACTGTCTTTGTTTGTTTCAAGATCACTGTAAATGATTTATGGTTTGAGTTCTTAATTTTTGGATTTTTTTTTGTTGATCTGCTCTGTTCTGTGTATATAGATTTTTTGTTTTGTTCTGTGTATATATCTGTATATATTTTTTAGGTATAATATATTTTTTGAGTATTATATATATAGATTCTTTAAATGTATATATAATATATATATTTTTATTTATGTGTATATATATAATGTATATATAGTAATGATAGATGTATTTATATTCTAAATATATTTTATACAGTTTATGTTGGGCTTTGTGCCCTAAATAAAACTCTATTTCAATGTAATCTTTTCTATTCAATTATCAATAAAGAAACAGATTTAAATTCATTACTTGTTTAATGTGTTATTTGGTTCATGTGATCATTTATTTACTTATTCGATTAATAAATTCATCAAAATCCTTATCACATTGATATTCTTGTTTATGGTGTCGTCAACACAGTGGAAAGTAAGCAAGATTGTGTAATTAAATGTATTCTTAGACTTATCAGAACACATGGTTTAACTGATATGATAATTTACAACGTAATTTAGTTACACCTTGGATAAGTGCTATGTCCTTTCTAGGGCATTGGTTAAAGTAAGCTTGAGTTGGATGTATGGAGTATGCATCGGAAGGGACTGATATTGAATTGGGATTAGATATGATAAACTTACCGTAATATCTATTCAATTCTATATCACCTAGTTCATCCTAGATCAAATGATCTCAATCCTGAGATGGTTAGGTTCTAGTTCAGTTGTATTATTTGTGTTCTTTAACCTATTAGTTAAAGTCAACCAAATGGTTCTTCCCGTGACGTATAAGTTAAGAACATGGTAGTTCAATTGAGTGAGAGCGCTAATCATAGATACGGAATCTATAGCTTCTATTGGGACATAGAAGTGAAACGATAATTTCCTTCGAGCTTGGTTAAATGGAGATAAATGATAGAGCGCTCATTTTAGTGATTATATTAGTTCACTGAAATATCATTTATAGGTTGCTAAGTGTTTTAAGTATAAAATAGATTGAAGGGTGTAAAGGTAAATTAATCCCTTTGTAATGTAAATCATCTATACAAGATCATTGATTATTAAGATTATAACAATGGATAACTAATAGCGTATCTATATCTTGGAACATATAGAGCGTTCTATAATACTTAGAGTGCAATTCCAAATTCTATAGTGGTGCAATGAGGAATTAATAAGTTAGAGAATTTACTTGGTAAGTTCTAGATCTGCTTATTGGAAGCTAGGTTATATAGGCCCATGGTCCCCATACTAGTTGAGACAAACTACTTGTAAGACTCAGTTAATTGATTTTAGTTAATCAATTATAATTCTAAAATTAAACTATGTTTAGTTTATGAATTTTCTATGTTATAACTTGATTGTGAAGAAATATGATTTTAGGGTTAATTTATTAATTAAGAGACTTTGTGGAGTCTAATTAATAAATATTATAAATGACAATTTTATTTGATAATTAATTTAATTATTAAATGAATAGTTTTGGCATTTATAGGATTGAAATTGCAAAAAAGGGGTATTTGTGAAAAATAGATAAATAGTTGAGAAAAATGGTAAAAATCTAACTAGTGTTGGGCCCACTTCATGGCCGGCCACTTAGTGCTATTTTTGCTCCATTTTTATCATTTTTTTATTCCAAATAATTCAACCCTAACCCTAAGAGAAGTAGTATAAAAGAAAAGAAAGTCTCATTATCCAACTAATGCTTCAAAGGCAATTAACCTAGTTTTCTTTCTCTCTAATTTTATGAGACTTCTTCTTCTTCTTTTCTTCTCTATTTTCGAAATCCTTAGTGTTCTTCACAAATCAAATTCAAGATTTTAGTGATTGAGTGTGTGCCCACCCATAGCAAGTGAGTCCTCAATCATAGTGTGTAAGACTGTGAAGAATCCAAACAACTGAAGGAGTTTCGGGCTTAGATCTTGGTGATACTATGTGACAGAAAGGATACAAGGGTTAGAAATCTGAGTGGAATGAGTCATTTAATTCCGCTGCAACCAATGTAAGGTTTCTCATACCTTTTTATGTGTTTATTTTCATCGTTTTAGAAATTCATATTAGGATGTTAAAAACATACTTGCTAGTAAATCTAGATTCTCGTAAAAGATATTCCAACAACGATGTATGTGTGATTTGGATGTTATTCACATTGATCTATGTGTTTATTGATGATTGATTGATGTTTGCAAATTTTTTACGTAAAATAATTAGATTTTCGTTCTGGAATTATTTTTATTAGATAGTATGGAAAAAATTAAGCAATTCATTTTTTTTTACAGAACTTAATTTCGATTTTATTTGAATTAGTTATGAATTTTTAAAATTGAAAAAAATCAGGAGGTGTGACACCTCCCTTACACGCGCGAATTCCCGATTTTCTCGGGTGCGTGCAGCTTCGGACAAGCCTCATGTCCGAGTTTTCTCGGTCAGATGGGCAAGATTTGTCTGAATTGGGGGCTATGCGCGCGTGGACACCCTGTTGGCAGCCTCCCTATGCAGTAAAATAGGCCTAGTACCCCTGATGCATGCGCGCGGATGGTATGCATTGCATACCATCAATGCATACCATCCGTACCAAATGCAATTTTTAACAATTTTTCCATTTTTTTATGCTTTTTCATGGAATTAATTGCGAATTTTTTGTGTAATTTTGTATTTAGATTTTTATTTTTCATATTTCAAATCTAATTATTAGATTTAAATTAATTAATTTTTTTAATTAATTTAAGATATTAGTAGTTTTGAACCTAAAAATAGATAAAATTTATTATTTCGCTTAGTGGGTTATCTTATTTTTAAAATTTGATTATTTTATTTTATTTTTAAATTTAAGTTCAGATATTCTACATTTTAAATTATTTAATTAATTTTATAAAATGACCTTATTTGAAATTTAAAATAAGATAATTTTAATCAAGAAATTTTAAAATGTAACCAAATATTTTGCTAACTTTCAAATTTTATTATTTTATTTAAATTTAAATTATAAAATTAGAAAATGATATTTATTTATCATTTTATTTTATTAGATATTTAATTTTATTTTTAAATAACATAAAATTTAAAAGTTGTTAGCATATTTTTGAATAGATATTTTGGTTTGTTAAAAACCTAATTTTTCAAATTAATAGGTTTAATTTTGAAATTAATTATTTAATTTAATTTTATTATTTTCAAAAGTAATATTTTATTATTTAGATTTTTTGGAAATTATTTAATTATTTAATTAATTTAAATTAAATAAATCCTATATCCAACTATCTAGTTTGTTGCATGTGTGAGTTTTATATATTGTTTAATTATTAAACTTGTTTTTATAAAATTTATTATTGTTTGATCTAAATTGTCATGGTTAACTTGCTAATAGATCCAATAATCTGATTTTAACTAATGGTTCAATTGTCAATAGGTCAAATGAATAATTTGTAACTGGTAAATTTTGTCATCTTCTTTCATCTGTGTATAAACCTAGTAACATGATATGATCCATCTAAATCAGTGTGCCTGTGTGAGCCTATATGTTTGCTTTGGGCTTAGATGCATACTTAATATACCTAACACTATGGAAATAATATATAGTATTTACTTCATACAAAATTTAAATTTTACTAATAATAAATTTACAAAATAAATATAAAATTGCACAACTATTATATGATAATAAATTAAATACAAATTCCATAATATGTACTAATGACATTTTACTTAATAATTAATTAATTTAGACAATAAATCACTTCATTTTGATAATAAATATTATAATTACACACTACTTAATTGTAAAGCACAAAATTTGTTCAAATTAACACAATTATTATATGTCTAAATAAATCATGTAATTAATTACCAAATGAAATTTTTTGAAATTTACTTTGTTAGAAAATAACATATAAATACCAAATGTATGTTAAAATCAAATTGGAAAATTTAATTAAATACAATTTATTGAATTTATTAACAAAAATAAGGAAAGAAAATAAAATTCCAAATTAAATGAAAAATACAAATTTTTGAATTTTTTTTTTAAAATAAAATAAAAAACTGTCAATGAAAAACGACAAGTCGTTTGGGGTTACATTCAACGACTCGTTTTCTGAATCAGGGTCATGCAGACTCAACCCCAAAACCCGATCAAAAATGCAATTCTGACAATCAAAATAAATGAAATTAGTTCCAAAATGATTTAAATTTCAAAATTGAGAGATTCATAAATTTCATACATTGAAAACACGTGAAAATAAGACTTTAATTTCACAAAATATAATTGGGTCCGAACAAGTTCCTAAAGCAATTTCTTATATTTTTATTATTTTCAAAAGTATTTAGCATGCATAGATTAAATGTATAACTTTTTTATGAATGTGATCATACTTAAAATATTCAAAATATACACAGAGGAATGGAAAACAAAAATTTCATACATCACTGACAGATATCGAAAGATTTCATACATATATACACAGTTATATATAATAATTATATTGCTTAAAAAAAAAAGAAAAATATATAAAATAAAGTATTTTAATTAATATTATACAATAAAATTATTAATTTAATAAAAAATATATAGAAACATATATATGTATATCTACCATAGTGTATGAATATTTATATATATATATGGATGATTTCTTAATGGGTACTAAAAAAATTGATGAAGTAGCAATTTAGTGACTTGCTAGAGTAGGTTACCAACAAGTTTTTTTTTTTTTTTTAAAAAAAAGTTTATATTTTCTTTTTTAATTATAGTGAATGATGATTTTGAGAAATTATTTTTAGAAATTAATTTATTTTACTTAAATTATTATATTATCCTTACATTAATATTAAAATGTATAATGCAATATTAAAGATCTATCTCGGTTGAAAGGTTAGTTTTTTAGGGGGGATTTATGCATTATTATTATTATTTAAATTTATTTCTATTTGTTTATTCTTTTTTCCTCCATTCCCATCCATTGGACTTTGTGTTTTAAAGTATTTTTTTTTTTTTGCATGTGGGTCCAATTAACGGTTGAATCAGTTTTTAAATACCCATTGATGGGTATTAAAAAAAGGATGATACGGTGATATGTTGACTTCCTATAGCAGGTTACCAATAATTATTTTTTGGGGGGAATTATCCTATTTACTATTTTTTTAACTTTTTTTTTCAAATTTACAGTTTGGGTGCAGTGCTAGTTGCAATAGGAGTTTCTATACGATTTTTTGTTGCAATTTAGGTTGCAGCGCTAGTTCCAATAGGAGTTTCTATGTAGAATTTCGTAAAAATACAAAAAAAAAAAACTGTTTTGAAGTGTAAAAATAAAAAAGGCCCATTTTTTTTTAAAAAAATATATATTTATTTGATTTAACAATAAAGTATAATAATTCTAACCAATAGTATTAAAGAATTAAAAGTTATTTTTAGAAACTCACTTATTTTGTTTAATTTACTACTTTATCCTTAGACCAACAATAGAATTTATTAAATTATGAGGGTCATTAGTGATATTTCACTCTAACACTCTTTGATGAGTTTTTTTTTTCAAAGTTAAAGAAAATTTATGTTGTTTTGATTTTATGGTTGGACAAAGGAAAAAATGAGTAGTTTTGTTTTTTTGCTCTTTATTCTTATTCTAAGAATTATTTTGTTACATTTAGTGCTTGAATTTCTTGTTTGGTGCTGGTAAGTAAACGAGTGATTAGTAAAAAAAATTAAATTGGAAAATATTTTCTTCAATATTTATTTCTACAAATTTTACATAAACTTTTGTACTATATTTACTTGTTTGCTTGTTGAGAGAGAAGAAGATCTAGATGTGTATTATTTCTTTACTCCATTAGTTCATGCTCTCTAATTGTATATGGACCATGAAAATAGAATAGTGTGTATAAAACATGATTTTGAGAAAATACAGAAATTGACAATAACTAAAATAAGCAATTGTTATGTTCTAGTATAACAACTATTTTGAAGATTTCTTCTAAATATTATTATTTGCTCTTTAATTAATTATAAAATTATTATTACAACAAAAAATCATACTTTTGGTCACAACAAAACTTGTGACTAAAAGTAAAAAAGTTGTGACTAATTATAAATTGTTATTTCTACGTTGTGACTAAAAAGTTCGTGGCTAAAAGTATTAGTCACAAGAATCACAATTTGTTGTGACTAAATGTATTTTTAGTTACAATACTTGTTGTGACTAAAACTAAATTAGTAACAACTTATAATTAAATACTATGTTTAGTCACAAGTAACTTTTTTGTTGCGACTAAAAGTCACATTTAGTCACAAATTTTTTTTATTGTGACTAAAAAGTTGTCACTAAAGATGGTCTTTTTTGTAGTGATTGTATTTGTGACTTCGTTGTTGGCTAAAAATTGAGTCAGCAAACATCATATTTTATGAGAGAGAAAAAAGTTAGTTACTAATGTCAAACTCTATGAAACCAAATAAGAAAAGTTAAATAAAAAAATAAAAGACATTTGTTGATATTACAAATATCTAATATACGATGATCCAAATTTTATAGCATTACAAATTTTATTTTATTCCTCTCTTTTGTACTATTTTTTATATATAAATTCTCTTTTTTATAGTTTACCTAATGCAATAATTAATATAGATTAAAAAATAATGATGTAAGACTAACCACTACAAAAATTACAAACTCTTAAAATTTTTATTTAATACAAGAATTACTAAATTATAAAAATAAGAATAAGAAAAAAAATTCTTTTCGTGTCTTATAAAATAAAATTAATTATAATATTATTGCAAAAACTCAAATTTCTAAATTTTAAACTAAAAAATTATAAGAAAAATATGTTATTACAATATAGGCTAAATAATAAATTATAATTAATATTTTTTTATATAGATAAATTATTATGTATTTTATAATATATGTTATGCCTTGTCAAAAAAAATATATGTGTTATCCCAATTTTCGCACTCTCACGTGGTATCGCACAATGGTGACACGTGGAATCCACTTGGAGTATCTGCTCGGTGGGAACAGTCCGAGCAGGTTGCCTTGCTGGCATGCCCAGAGCAAAGCAATCAACTATCTGCGCAGGGCAACCAACACTTAGCGAATTCAGCTTTCGCATTATGAGTCGTCAACAAAATCCCTATAACTTGGGGATCAGATTACAGGGATATGGCATACACACAATCCCACGATCAGTGTATTCTGCATCAATCCCACGATCTTTCTATTTGTATCCATTGTAACGAGAGGGGAAAGACTTCCTCTCCAAGCATATAGCCCTATAAATAGTGATGCATGTTCACTGGGCAAAAGGTCGCAAACAGTTTAGTCGAGACTATACCCTAAGGAAATTATCTAAGAATACATATTCAGAGATACTGCTGTAAGAGCTATAAGAAAAGGAACCTTTCTCCTTGTTCTTAAGTCAATACAAGTAACAAGGATTAGGCTATTACCGAACTGCTCGGGGCTGGACCTCTATAAAATTCTTGTGTCTTTATATTGCTTTATTATATATCGGTTGCTATAAATCACTTATCGCTTACTAAATCAGACTCGTTGTCGTTTGCTAAAAGCGAGGTCAACATTTTGGTGCTTTCATTGAGAGCAGAATCAAGAATTGCTCTTAATTCAAAATCTAACCACAAATACGATGGTGCAGACTCGTAAAGGCCTAACTGATCCAGCAAATTCACAGACGGTGGTTGTTGGAAATTATTTTACCAGGATCTTAGATCTACTCACAAGTATGTTGATTAACATCCTAAATATGAACTTTCTAAAACGATGAAATAAACACGTATAAAGTTTAAGAAACCTTACATTGGGTGCAGCGGAATTAAATGACTCATTCCGTTCAGATCTCTAACCCTTGTATCCTTTCTGTCGCAGAGTATTATCAAGATCTGAACCTGGATCTCCTTTTCTGAATCTTTGATGCTGAAACTCCTTTTGCTGAAAATCTTTCTTCACGATCTTCCTCACTATGATTAAGGTATTGCTTGCTGTGTGTGGGCACTACTCTAATCACTAAAGGGATTTCGAAATTATCAAGGAAGAAGAGAGAGAGAGGGTGGCGACCAAGGTAGAGAGAGAGGCTCAGGTTTTTCTGAATGAAAGGTATATTTTCCTGAAACCTTCACTATCTATTTATAGCATTCCACTAGGGTTAGGTTTGAATTATTTGGCATTAAAATAATGAAAATATCAGAGGTAAAACTCCTATAAAAGTGGCTGGCCATGGCTTATTGGGCTTGGGCCTCACTTTTTGCAATTTTGCAGTTTTATCACTTTTGTATCTGATTTTCTCAAAAATGCCAATTTTCTAATTCAACCATTTAAATGTCAATTCTAACTATTTAATAACTATAAATAATTATTAAATAATATTGTCATTTATCATATTTATTAATTGAACCATACAAAGTATCATAATTAACAAATATGCCCCTAATAACTCTTTCTTTACAATTTCGCGCTTACTTAGTGAAAATTTCACAAATAGACATAGTCTAATTTGAGAATTATAATTTATTAATCAAAACCAATTACATGAGTCTTACAAACAACATTATCTCAACTAGTGCGGGGACCATGGGTCTATATAACCGAGCTTCCAATAAGTAGATCAAGAATTTATCACTAAAATTCACTAACTTATTAATTCTTCGTTGAATCCACGCATAGAACTTAGAATTGCACTCTCAGTATATAGAATGCTCTATATGTTCCACCATATAGACGCATCATTAGTTATCCATTGTTATAATGCTAATTTGATCAATGATCCTCTATATGAATGATCTACACTGTAAAGGGATTAGATTACCATTACACCCTACTATGTATTTTATCCTTAAAACACTTGACCCCGTATAAATGATATTTCAGCTTATGTGAAATGAGTACTCCACCATTTATGTTCGTTTGGTCAAGCTCGAAGGAGATCATCATTTGCTTACTATTCGCCAGATAGAAGCTATAGATTCCATGTTTATGTTAGCGCTCCCACTCAATTGCACTACCGTGTTCCCAAAATGTACGTATCACCCTGACCTAAAAGTAGGCTTAACTAACAAATCAAAGAACACGAATAGCCTTTCAAGATTGAGCCTAATCATAACAGGATTAAGAACATTTGATCTAGGATCAACTAGGCGATATTGACTTGAATAGATTTTATGGTAAGTTTAATTAAATCTAAGTCAAAGTTCAATATCGGTCCCTTCCGATGCATACTCCATGCATCCAACCTAAGCTTTACTTTAACCAATGTTCTGGAAAGAACATAGCATTTCTCCAAATGCAAGTAAACTCTTGTTGTAGATTATCATATCAGTAAAACTCTGTGTCTGATAAATCTAGGAAACTTTATTCACATAGTCATGTTTACTTTCCAATGTGATGACAACACAATAAATAGGATCAAGTATGTGAAAAGGGTTTAAGATGAATTTATAAATCAAATAGACAAGCAATTGATAAAGTGAACCAAAACATACACAAATGAATGAAAAATACTTCTGTTTCTTTATTGATGTTGAATAAAATAGATTACATTGAAATGGAGTTTTATTTAGGGAATAAAACCCAATAAACTCCCACTTGCACAAATATAAAACTAATCAGTACATATCAATTAATCCTAAATTCTGACGGTGCTTTTCAAAGGCTGTCACGGCCAAGACTTTGGTAAATGGATCAGCTAGGTTGTCCTCTGTGTCAACTTTCTCAACTAGTACATCCCCTCTTGCCACGTATTCTCTGATAATGTGATACTTCCTTTCAATGTGTTTGCTTCTCTTGTGGCTTCGAGGTTCTTTACTGTTTACTATTGCTCCATTGTTATCACAAAGTCGGACCAGAGGTTTTTCCATTCCAGGAACAACACCTATACTGGTGAAGAACTTTCTTAGCCAGACAAGTTCTTTTGCAGCTTTGGCTGCTGCTATGTATTCAGCTTCCATAGTTGAGTCCGATATCGCGGTTTGTTTTGCACTTCTCCAATCCACTGCTCCACCCCCAAGAGTAAACACCATCCCAGATGTTGATTTCCTGTCTTCAAGACTTGCCTGGAAATTTGAATCAGTGTAGCCTATGGGATTTAAAGCACCACCCTTGTAGACTAACACAAGATTCCTTGTACTTTTTAAGTATTTCAGAATATACTTAACTGCATTCCAATGTTCATGTCCTGGATTAGACTGATACCTGCTCACGATTCCCACTGCATAACAGATGTCAGGTCTAGTGCATAGCATTGCATACATTAGACTTCCAACTGCAGAGGCATAGGGAATTTTCGCCATGTCCTCTATCTCTTGAGGATCAGTCGGAGACTGTTCCTTAGATAGACAAATACCATATCTAGAAGGCATGTTTGCCCCATTGGTGTTATTCATGGAGAATCTCTCTAAGACTTTATCTATGTAGGTTGTTTGAGAGAGAGCAAGAGATCTGTTCTTCCGGTTTCTGATAATCTGAATACCAAGAACATAGGCTGCTTCACCCAAATCTTTCATATCGAATTGAGTGTTGAGTCATTCCTTGATGTGAGTCATTTTCTTGACATTGTTTCCAATAATCAAAATGTCATCAACATAAAGGACCAGGAATAGTACTATTTGGTCTTCCTTGAGTTGGTAAACACAAGGTTCATTTTCATTCTGAAGAAAGTCGTAGGTCTTGATGATTTCATAAAACCTTTTGTTCCATGAGCGAGAAGCTTGCTTAAGTCCATAGATAGATCTATTTAATTTGTAAACTTTCTTTTCCTGCCCAGGAAGAACATAACCTTCTGCTTGCTCCATATAGATGGTTTCTTCAAGTACCCCATTAAGGAAGGCAGTCTTGACATCCATTTGCCAGATTTCATAATCGAAAGCAGCAGCTATGGAGAGAAGAATTCGGATGGATTTGAGCATGGCAACAGGACTACAAGTTTCCTCATAGTCCACGCCTTCTCTTTGGGTATAACCCTTGGCTACAAGTCTAGCTTTAAAAGTTTCAACTTCGCCTCCAGCTCCTCTTTTCTTCTTGTAAACCCACTTGCATCCTATCAGATGATAGTCGTCAGGTGCGTCTACATATTCCCAGACTTTGTTCTTTTTCATGGAATCCATTTCTGAATCCATGCCCGCCGACCATCATTTCCGTTGCGGACTAGCCATTGCCTGTTTATAGGTTAATGGATCGTCATCAATACCGTCACCTACGACCATATTGATTTCACCATCCAAGCCATAACGAGCTGGTTTGGTCACCGTCACCTACGAGGTGCGATGATCTTCTGAACAGAAACTTTAGTAGTAGATTTCTCAGTTGGTTCAACTGAGGGAGTGGGATTGTCCCCTTCACGTGTGGAGGAGGACGGAACATTGGAAGGACTTTAATCTGATAGCAATTCCTCTAGAATAACTTTACTTTTCGGTTTGTAGTCTTTAATATAGTTCTCTTCAAGGAAAATAGCATTTGTAGAAACAAACACTTTGTTATCCTTGTGACTATAAAATAGTCCATCCCTATTCTCTTTAGAATTTTTGACAAACATACATACTTCGGTACGTGATTCAAGTTTGCCTTCTTTCTTTCTTAAGACATGAGTAGGGCACCCCCAAATTCTGTAGGGACGGCTTTAGATGGAACAACATTTAAAATGTCATTAGCCATCTAAATAGCATATCCCCAGAAGGATGTAGACAGAGTTGAATAACTCAGCATAGACCTAACCATTTCCAAAAGAGTGCGATTTCTTCTTTCTGCTACTCCATTTTGTTGTGGAGTGCCTGGGGTAGTGTATTGGGATTCAATTCCAAGTTCAATTAAATGATCTTTGAACTACATATCCATATATTCTCCACCCCTATCAGTTCGCAAGATCTTTAAATTTACCTAATTGGTTTTGGGCCAAAGCATGAAATTCTTGAAACTTTTCAAACATTTCAGATTTCTTTTGCATTAGGTAAAGAAAACTATATTTAGAGAAATCGTCAATAAAAGTGACAAAATACTCATAACCACCTCGGGCTTTGACATTCAAAGGTCCGCAGACATCGGAATGCACTAACCCTAGGGGCATTTTGGCACGCTCTCCCTTTGCAGAGAAAGAACGTTTAGTCAATTTTCCTTCTAGGCATGACTCGCAAACTGGCAGTTCACCTAAGACGACATTTTTCAATGGACCGTCTTTGGTTAGCCTATTGAGTCTATCAAAGCCTATATGACCTAAACGTAAATGCCATACATAAGTTTGATCATCATTATCAATCTCTTTTCTTTTGAAGTTTCTAGGTTTAGCTACATTGAAAAGTTCACTACTTAGTGAGATTTGAGTATTCGGTCTTAAAACATAAAGCCCTTGTTCCATTGTAGCAACACATATTTGAAATCCATTACGAGAAATTGTACAATTTGTACTCGAAAAATTCAATATATAAGATTGTGTTTGCAAACATGAGACACTAATCAAGTTTCTACTAAAGTTTGGAATAAATAAAACATTTTCTAAAATTAAAAATCTTTGTTGAAACTTGATGCGGGCTTTTCCTCTAGCTTTGACCGACACTAATTCGCCATTGCCAACTTTAAGCTTTAACTCTCCTGGAAGCAAATTTTCCCAAGTTTCAAGCAACTGCAGTGAAGAACATACATGGTTAGTAGACCCAGAATCAACAATCCAGACGGATTTGTCGTTCTCTAAAACACATGATTCAAAGACAAAAGCATTACCTTCGTTTGAATTGTTTAGAAGCCTGGGACATCGTTCCTCATGATGTCCCTTTTCATTACAATTTGAACATAGAAGATTATGTCTGATAATTGTACTTGAAGAAGCAGCTTTGCTAGATCCTTCATATCTAGTCCTTTTCCTCTGATTATTAATTGCAAACCCAGGGGGACCTATTGCAATCAGATTCCGTTCATGGGCTCGTAATTCTGTTTCGAGCTTGTCCACGTTGGAGGAGTTGGAATTGTTGATCATGTAAGAGATAACAAATTCATTATACTCCGGAGGAAGACTATTAAGGATGAGTTGGACCCATTGTTCTCTTGATAAATCAATTCCCAGTAGATTTGCCTTTTGGAACTTCAGATTCATCATCAACAGGTGCGAGTTTATGCAACTACCAGGATGCATTTTCACACTATAGAGTTCTTTTGCTAAGATATTAACTAGGAGAGGATCGGGGTGAGGGTTATTCATAATGACACTACAACACATCAATAAAACAGAAGTAAGGTTTTGGTTCATAAATTCACACACAATTCAGAAAATAACAAATAATGACATATGTTATTGAAATACTAAATCTAACATAGTTTATTTTCCAAGGTCTTTGAACAAACTGATACAGTGTCCCGTTTAGGCGAAAGTCAAAGCATCATCCATTGAATAGAGTTGTCAACTCATCTAAAATGATAACCATTCTAGCAACCTTTTATTCGATCAAGATTGGAATTCAGCGTTGTCCCGTTTAGGCGAGAGTCAAGGCAATTCTATCTTATGAGCTTCCACCATTGTTTCATAATTTGCAAGTCAAGTATGGTCGCCACGATTAGGGTGATCTATACCATACAAAACACTTACAAACTACTTATCTTTCGAGATTAAACGGTGCGAAATTGCTAATGAACGTTCCTCCATTAGGGAGGATTACTCACTAAAACAAACGCGATGTAAAACCAACAATGGAGATCGAATGTCTCTTGATTAAAAGCTCATTATTTAAAAATAATATATGTATTTTGTATAATCATTTTATTCGATATTATAATAATGAAAAATTACAAACTAAAGTTGGTTTAAATAAAAAATCAACTTTAATTAATTTTCAATTATTATTTAATTCAAAAAATAAATTCGAATAAATATCGAACAAGTTCCATATTATAATAATGAAAAATTACAAATCAAAGTTGGTTTAAATAAAAAATCAACTTTAATTAAATTTCAATTATTATCTAAATTCGAAAAAAAGTTCGAATAATAAATGGAACAAATTTGAAAATATCTTGTTTAAGTTGTTTTAGAAGAATCTAAAAAATCAACTTAAATATCTTTCAAATCAGATTTAATTAAATTAAAATTAAGTTATAACCACTTAATTTGAAAATATTCCATTTTAAGGTAATATTCGAAAAGATATTAACTTAAAAAATATCTAAAAATATTCCATTTTAAGTTAATATTCGAAAAGATATTAACTTAAAAAATATCTAAAGAATCTTAATAACCAATTCCTAAAATTCCTCAACTTAATTTTGAAATTTTAAATCCAAAAGATATTCAGATTTAAGTTGGTTAGTTATAGATAACTAAATATCAACTTAAATAGGAATATTTAATGAAAAATTTAAATTAAGCTTCAGAAAGAATCTAGATGGTTATAATTCGATATTTAATTAAATACAAGAAAATACATATAGTTTAGCTTAGAATGTAAAATTCTTTAAACTATGGTTTTCTTAAATTAATTTCAAAATAAATGAAATTAATTATGTTGCTAATCAATTTTATTAGGTTAAACTAATTTAATTAACCTAGTACAGTTGTTCAAATCAGGCAAATGGGCCTTCACAATTGGGGTGGTGCATGTGAGGGGGTGCTGGGTTCAGTATGTCGTACCCACTTCTATGGCTCCCAACTCTCACACAAGGCCAAAAGAGAGGAATTTAACCTTAAAATGAACAACTGTTATTAATTGAATAGGCGCAAAAACTAAATGGGCCTAAATAAAATCTATCAAGAACTATGACATTTTATTTAGCAACAACAACCTATATGCATCTATAATAAAATTAAACACATAGGCTCACACAGGCACACAATTTGGATGGATCCTATCATGTTGCTAGGTCATACACAGATGAAAGAAGATTGTAAATATACCTGTTACAAATTATTTACTTGACCAAGGGAGCCATGAGTTAAAATCAGATCATTGGATCTGTCAACAAGTTAACTATGGCTATTTGCAATCAAGCAATAATAGGTTTTAAAAACTTACAAACAAGCTAAAACCACATACCTGCAACAAGGTTAGCTGGATAGTTGGATGTAGGATTTATTTAATTTTAAATAAATAATTTCGAAAAATAATTAATTAAATAAAAAAAATTATTTTCGAAAATTTAAAAAAAATAAAAGAAATTTCGAATTTTTTTTTAAAAAAATTTAAAATTAAAATTAAACCTACAATTTTGAAAAATTAAGTTTCAACCAACCTAAATATCATTTCAAAATTTGCTAACTACTTTTTAAAAATTTAATGTTATTTTATAAATAAAAATTAAATAAAAAATTTAAAAAGATAAGTGAATATCTTTTTCAGATTTTAAATGTAATTTAAATAAATAAAATAACAAAATTTAAAAGTTAGCAAAATATCTTACATCTATTTAAAATTGCATGATTATAGTTATCTTATTTTAAATTTAAATAAGGTCAAATTATTTAAAAAAAAATTAATTTAAAATTTTAAAATCTGACCTTAAATTTAAAAATAAGATAAGATATAATCAAATTTAAAAATAAGATAGATTATTAAGCAAACAAGATAGATACTAACTATTTTTAAATTCAAATTACACTAATACCATGAATTAAATTTAAAAAATATTAATAAATTTAATTATCATAATTAGAATTGAATTAGGAATAGCAATAGTATAAATACAGAACTACACAAAAAATCGGAAGTTAATTCCATGAAAAAGCATGAAAAAACGAAGAAAAACAAAAAAATTGCAAGTTGTACGGACGGGATGCTGTGCATACCCGTCCACGCGCGTACAACCTCGGCGGCAGCAGGATTTGCATGAAATCCGCGCGCGCATGAGGGTGATGCTCAACCCCGATTTTTTCGAAACTTCAAAAAATCATAACTAATTCAAATTAAATCGAAATTGAGTTCTGTAAAAAAGTAACTTGCTTAATTTTTTCCATACTATCCAATAAAAATAATTCCAGAAACAGATATTCAATTATTTTTCACGAAAATTCACAAACATCAATCAATCATCAAATAACACTCAATACAACATGATACCATCCAAAACATCAAACAATCGTTTTAAAGTCCAAATTTCTTGCAAGAAAATCAATTACAATGGCTCTGAGGCCAATTGTTGGAAATTATTTTACCAGGACCTTAGATCTACTCACAAGTATGTTGATTAACACCCTAAATATGAACTTTCTAAAACGATGAAATAAACACATATAAAGTTTAAGAAACCTTACATTGGGTGCAGCGGAATTAAATGACTCCTTCCGTTCAGATCTCTAACCCTTGTATCCTTTCTGTCGCAGAGTATTATCAAGATCTGAACCTGGATCTCTTTCTCTGAATCTTTGATGCTGAAACTCCTTTTGCTGAAAATCTTTCTTCACGATCTTCCTCACTATGATTGAGGTATTGCTTGCTGTGTGTGGGCACTACTCTAATCACTAAAGGGATTTCGAAATTATCAAGGAAGAAGAGAGAGAGAGGGTGGCGGCCAAGGTAGAGAGAGAGGCGCAGGTTTTTCTGAATGAAAAGTGTAATTTTCCTGAAGCCTTCACTATCTATTTATAGCATTCCACTAGTGTTAGGTTTGAATTATTTGGCATTAAAATAATGAAAATATCACAGGTAAGACTCCTTTAAAAGTGGCCGGCGATGGCTTATAGGGTTTGGGCCTCACTTTTTGCAATTTTGCAGTTTTATCACTTTTGTATCTGATTTTCTCAAAAACGCCAATATTCTAATTCAACCATTTAAATGCCAATTCTAACTATGTAATAACTATAAATAATTTTTAAATAATATTGTCATTTATCATATTTATTAATTGAACCATACAAAGTATCATAATTAACAAATATGCCCCTAATAACTCTTTCTTTACAATTTCGCCCTTACTTAGTGAAAATTTCACAAATAGACATAGTCTAATTTGAGAATTATAATTGATTAATCAAAACCAATTACATGAGTCTTACAAACAATATTATCTCAACTAGTGCGGGGACCATGGGTCTATATAACCGAGCTTCCAATAAGTAGATCAAGAATTTATCACTAAAATTCACTAACTTATTAATTCTTCGTTGAATCCACGCATAGAACTTAGAATTGCACTCTTAGTACATAGAATTCTCTATATGTTCCACCATATAGACGCATCATTAGTTATCCATTGTTATAATCCTAATTTGATCAATGATCCTCTATATGAATGATCTACACTGTAAAGGGATAAGATTACCGTTACACCCTACTATGTATTTTATCCTTAAAATACTTGACCCCGTATAAATGATATTTCAGCTTATGTGAAATGAGTACTCCCCCATTTATGTTCGTTTGGTCAAGCTCGAAGGAGATCATCCTTTGCTTACTATTCGCCAGATAGAAGCTATAGATTCCATGTTTATGTTAGCGCTCCCACTCAATTGCACTACCGTGTTCCCAAAATGTACGTATCACCCTGACCTAAAAGTAGGCTTAACTAACAAATCAAAGAACACGAATAGCCTTTCAAGATTGAGCCTAATCATAACAGGATTAAGAACATTTGATCTAGGATCAACTAGGCGATATTGACTTGAATAGATTTTACGGTAAGTATAATTAAATCTAAGTCAAAGTTCAATATCGGTCCCTTTCGATGCATCCCTTCCGATGCATACTCCATGCATCCAACCTGAGCTTTACTTTAACCAATGTTCTGGAAAGAACATAGCATTTCTCCAAATGCAAGTAAACTCTTGTTGTAGATTATCATATCAGTAAAACCATGTGTCTGATAAATCTAGGAAAATTTATTCACATAGTCATGTTTACTTTCCAATGTGATGACAACACAATAAACAGGATCAAGTATGTGAAAAGGGTTTAAGATGAATTTATAAATCAAATAGACAAGCAATTGATAAAGTGAAACAAAACATACACAAATGAATGAAAAATACTTCTATTTCTTTATTGATGTTGAATAAAATAGATTACATTGAAATGGAGCTTTATTTAGGGCATAAAACCCAACAGTGGATCCTTCATTGCAAAACCCAGGAAACACAAGGGTTCGACCAGCTGTTAATCCTGGACAGTCGGCAAACGTGGGTAATGGTGTAACAACTCCTATAGATGAAATCACGCCTGTTGTGCAAGAGACTGGGAATAATAGTTCCGCACCCAACCAGGGCATTCATAACACAACTGTTTCGCCTGGAACCAACACCCAGACGACCATCGGAGATGCTACTGAGTTACAAAATCTCCGCGACGCTCTTGGACTCATGCGGGGTCATAACAATATCCTACATCATGATCAGGACGAACTCTGCACTGCGGTAAATCTCGCGTTCGAAGAACAAAGGCGTATGTTTACCGAGTGGAGAGATAGAGAGATGGAGGTGTTAAGGGCTCACCATACAGAGAATGAAAATCGTAATCGGCAAGCTACCGTGCTGATACGAAAAGCCTACCAAACTGTAGGTCAGCGACCACCGAATGTCATTCCCCTGGGTGAGATGGACGAAGATCCAGCGATGAATACTTTTCAGACTGCAAACGGTCAGCCGCCCAATCCCCGGTCACGAGTTCCACTCGTGGGCCTAGCGGTAGGCGGGCAGACCTTGTCTAGTAATTCATCAGGAGAAATCATACCTGATGGTTCCAACCAGATCAATAGTGCCATTCCACCCGTCAACCAAGCGAATCAATCGCTGAGGCAGCAAGGCGCTTCTGTATTCGAAAGGTTGGGGGCGACCCATGACCTAAGGAATGATCTGAACAGAAGGAGGGGAGTAGACGATCAGAATGTTACGACGATCGTGAAGCCCGGAGCCCGTGCTCAAATCCCCGCTCAAAAAGATGCTGACGTAATTCAAATTGACCAGAATGCCGAGCAGGTTAGCCCAGCCGTACAGGCGCATTTAGACGAACTGAAAAATATGTTTCACGACATAGCTGGACAAAGAAATAATGATCTTGAGCTGGACCGAGCGCGTGGAACTCCTTTCTAACCCGAGATCAATCTCTTGGCGTTGCCCCACAAGTTTAAAATGCAACCATGGAAAATGTACACAGGGAGAGAAGATCCCCTTTCCCATCTCAAGTACTTCAAAATGCAAATGGATTTGCAAGGGGTACGAGGAGATGTATGCTGCAGAATTTTTCTTGCTACCCTGTCGGAAGCCGCTTAGCAATGGTATTTCAAGTTGGCTCCTGGAAAGTTTAGTTCATGGAAAACTTTCTCTTCAAAATTCCATGCACAATTCTTCTCCTCATGCCAACTTCCATTGAATTTAGGAGACTTGGTTGAAGTTAAGCAAAGACCAGGCGAGCCTCTCTGGGCATATATCAGCAGATTCATGACGGAGGCAATCAAAGTTTCACGGGTAATTGAAGATGGAAAGTTGTCCGCGATACTGGGGGGCATTGAAGTCCTCGGCGAACTTTGGAAGGATATAAGGAAGAACGGGCTAGTAGACTCAATGAGTGATTTTCTTGACCGTGCCGAAGGCTTCATCAAGCTCGAAGAAGCCATTCAACGAGCGAAAGGTGAGCAAAAGCCTGGCAAGTCAAAGGCTCCTTCTACTGGAACATCCGCCCAACTTCCCCATTACCCGAATAATTCAAGTTTTAGTGGTAAACATTCCAACAACAACCACAAGCAAGGGAATGAGAAAAAGAGAAAGTTCACCGGCAAGTCCGAACAAGCTCCCCGAGAGAATCATGCCAAGTACACTGCATTCACTATTCTGACTGAAGATATAGAAAGTGTTTACATGGAAACTCAGTCGTTGGCCCCATATAAGAAGCCCGGGCCCATGAAGAAAGATGCCAGGAAGAGGGACATGACAAAGTTTTGTCGATTCCACGGAGACTACGGCCACGACACTAATGAATGCAACAACTTGAAGCAGTAAATTGAATTCCTAATAATGAAAAACAACCCACACCTGCAGAAGTATGTCAAGACCGATCAGGGTCAGAGGAACGACAATAACCAGGATTTACTACCTCCACCGGTAGATGGGCATCTGCAAGTTATTGTTGGAGGCCCGCACATTGCTGGAGATTCAGGCAAAGCTCGGGAGAGGTATGCCTGAACAGCACAGCACGAGCAAGAAGAAGTTATCCTGGTCGTGGAAGAAAGAGGGCCCAAAATTCCACGAGCAGGAGAGCCGACCATAACCTTCAATGATGAAGACGCTATCAAAATTAAATTTCTGCACAACGACCCGCTGGTCGTGGAAGTCCAAATATCCAATAAAATGGTGGCTAGAACAATGATCGATAATGGCACCTCTTCCAATATCTTGTTCAAAACTGCTTATGAAAAGATGAGACTCCAACTTCAGGATCTAACCCCATGCCTCCAGCCTGTCTATGGTTTCTTCGGTCAAGGAGTCGCACCTCTAGGATAAATTCGTCTACCCCTCACTGTTGGACAAGCTCCTGTTGGGTTTTGTGCCCTAAATAAAACCCATTACAATCTGATTAGTTATCAATATAAGAAATTTGAAGTGATTTATGTTTTCATGAATTTTGCATGCTTATGGTTTAATATGTTTTAATATATTTATACACAAAATCTGTTAAGTCCAGAACATATATTTATTCACAATTACAGTATTGTCAACACAGTGGAATGTGATTGTGATTATATGATTCAAAAGACTAAGTCCCTGTTTCATCAGTGTTTTGGATTTACACTGATGTGATAATCAGCGATGATGTGTACTTACACTTGGAGTAAGTGTTATGTTCTTTCCAGGACATTGGTAAAGTATACTAGTTTCGAATGTATGGAGTATACATTGGACTGTACCGATATTGAACTTAGTTAAGATATTATAAACTTACCGTTGTATCTTTCCAAGTCAATATCAGTAGTTGATCTTAGATTAAAAGAATCTAAATCCTGATATGTTTAGGCTCAACTCAGGAGTGTTATTCATGTTCTTTGATTTATTAGTTAAGCCTACTTTTGGGTCAGGGTGATACGTATATTTTGGGAACATGATAGTATGATTGAGTGGGAGCGCTGAACATAAATATGGAATCTATAGCTTCTACTAGTGTATAGAAGTAAAGTGATGATTCCCTTCGAGCTTAGCTAAATAGAAGTAAATGGATGAGCTCTTGTTTTAGTGACTATTTCTTAGATCACTAAAGCATCATTTACAGGTAGCTAAGTGTTTTAAGGGGCCAAATACATTGAGGGGTGAAAACGGTAAAATTATCCCATCTCGACGTAAATCATCTATATAGAGGATCTTTGATCACATTAAGATCATAACAGTGGTTAAATGAGATGACATATCTATATCGTGAAACATATAGAATGCTCTATATAAGTCTGAGAGTGCAATTCTAAGTTCTAAGAGTGGATTCAACAAGGAATTAATAAGTAGGGATTTACTTTGTAAATTCGGTTCACTTATTGGAAGCTCAGTATATAGATCCATAGTCTCCATTCTAGTTGAGACCATACTGCTTGTAAGACTCAATAATTTATTTGTAATTAATCAATTATAATTCTAAAGTTAGACTGTGTCTAATTTATGAATTTTCACTAAGCAGGGGTGAAATTGTAAAGAAAAGAGATTCTAGGTTTATTTATTAATTAAGAGACTCAATATGTCTAATTAATAATTATATTAAATGAAAATATTATTTAATAATCTATTTTAGTTATTAAATAATTAGTTTTGGAATTTAAATGGTTAGAATTGGAAAATTTGTGTTTTTGAGAAAATAGAAATAAAAATTGTGAAAACTGCAAAATCCAAGTAAGGCCCAATAACACCTGTGGCCGGCCACTTGAGAATCTTCTTACAATTAATATTTTCATTATTTTAATGCCAAATAATTGCTAACCTAAACCTAGTAGTTGCCTATAAATAGAAAGTGATGGCTCAGTCAAATAACAATGTTTCAACAAGTTTTCTTAAGATTGCATTTTTCAGAAAAACTGAGCCTTCCACTTTCTCTCTCTATAGCCGACCTTATCTCTCTCTCTTTTCCTCTTCACAATTTCGAAACCTTAGTGATAGAATAGTGCCCACACACAGCAAGTGGTACCTCAATCATAGATTGGAAGACTGTGAAGGATCACACACAAAGAGAAGGACATTCGGGCTCAGATCATGATAATACTCTGCGACAGAAAGGATACAAGGGTTAGAGATCTGAGTGGAAGGAGACATTATTTCGCTGCTACCAATGCAAGGTTTTCTTAACTTTATATGTGTTTAATTATCGTTTTAGAAAGTTCACATTTAGGGTGTTAAACAACATACTTGTGAGTAGATCTAAGATCCTGGTAAAATAAATTCCAACAACTGGTATCAGAGCCATGGTAATTGATTTTCTTGCAAGAAATTTGGACTTAAAACGATTTGTTTGTGATTTGGATGGTTTCATGTTGATTTGTGTGTTGTATGATGATTGATTGATGTTTTTGCATTTTCGTGAAACATAATTGAAAATCTGTTTCTGGAATTATTTTTATTGGATAGATTGGAAAAAATTAAGCAATTTACTTTTTTACAGAACTCAATTTTGATTTTATTTGAATTAGTTATGAATTTTTGAAAATCGGAAAAATATCAGGGTGGTGCAACTACCTACGCGCGCGGATGAGGGGCATTCCTCGGACAGCACGCGCTCAGACAAGATTTTTGCCTGAAACCGAGCCTTGCGCGCGCGGAGAGGCTGCATGCAGCCTCCTGCGCTGAGGTTTCTCGGTCAAGCACCTCCAAATGCGCGCGCGGACAGTATGCAATGCATACTGTCCGTACCACTTGCAAATTTTTTCGTTTTCTTCGATTTTTCATGCTATTTCATGGAATTAACTTCCGATTTTTTGTGTAGTTTTGTATTTTGATTTTTAATTTTCAATTTTCAAATCTAATTATCAGAAATAAATTAATTTGAATTTTTAAAATTAATTTTAGATATTAGTGTAATTTGAATATGAAAAATGGTAAAAATCTATCTTTTTGCTTAATTTTTTATCTTATTTTTAAATTTGATTATTTTATCTTATTTTTAAAATTTAAGGTCAGATATTAATTTTTTTAAATTAAATATTTTTTTTAAATAATTTGACCTTATTTAAATTTAAAATAAGATTACTATAATCATGATATTTTGAATAGAAATAAGATATTTAGCTAACTTTTAAATTTTGTTATTTTTTTTATTATAAAATCAGAAAAGATATTTATTTATTTTTTTTTTATTTTATTGAATATTTAATTTATAAAATAACATGAAATTTTTAAAAGTGGTTAGCAAATTTTGAAATAATATTTAGGTTAGCTGAAACCTAATTTTTCAAAATTATAGGTTTAATTTTAAATATTATTTTATTTTATTTTAAAATTTGAATATATTTTTTTCTTATTATTATTTATTATTTTCCAAAATTTAATTATTGAAAATTAAATAAATCCTACATCCAACTATCCAGTTCATCTTGTTGCAGAAATATGTGTTTTAGCTTATGTGTAAGTTTTATAAAACCTATTATTGCTTGATCTAAATTGCCATGGTTAACTTGTTGACAGATCCAATGATCTGATTTTAACCCATGGTTCAATTGTCAATAGATCAAGTAAATAATTTGTAACAGGTAAATTTTACATTCTTCTTTCATCTGTGTATGACCTAGTAACATGATAGGGTCCATCCAAATCTGTGTGCCTGTGTGAGCCTATATGTTTATTTTATTATAGATGCATATAGGTTGTTGCTAAATAAAATGTCACACCCTGATAGATTTTATTTAGGTCCATTTAATTTTTGGGCATATTCAATTAATAACAGTTATTTATTTTAAGGTTAAATTCCTCTCTTTTGGGCATTGTGTGAGAGTTGGGGGCCAATAGAAGTGGGTACGACATACTGAACCCAGCTCCCCCTCACATGAACTACCCCAATTGTGAAGCCCCATTTGCCTGATTTGAATAACTGTGCTAGGTTAATTAAATTAGTTTAACCTAATAAAATTGATTAGCAACATAATTAACTTTTAAAATATATGAAATTTATTTTCATTTTAATGTTTTAAAGTTAATTTTAAGAAAAACACTCTTAGTTTTTAGATATTTTTTCTAGATAAACTATTTGTATTTTTCTTGTATTTAATTAAATAAAGAATTTTATGTAACGCCCTGTCTAACAGGGACGCCACGTGTGTGCAATTTATTTAAAATACCAATAATTATATAAGATGTAATTATACTAAAAGTGTGGGTAATTAAATTTTGATAGTTAAAACTCAACCTTTAAACTGTTTAACAAAAGATAAATAACATAGATTACGGGGTCCCCCTGTTTTCAAAATATTTACAAACTGGTTTCAAAGTATTTTACGACATAAGCTTTATATTTTCCAAAATACAATCAAAATAGAGCATCCTGTAAACTGGGCTGCCTACGGCTGGTATGTACATTGCTGTTGCGACCACAAACTCATGGTTGCTCAACTTTAGCTTTCCCTTTACCTGCACCATAAAGCACCCGTGAGTCACAGAGACTCAGCAAGAAAGTGATCAAAACAATAATTGAAAGAAAAGTGAATATCAACTTTATGCCATCATGTTTACTCACAATACAATTTAATAAGCATTCCTTTAAACATTACACAGTCCTGGTACTTAATAAAGTACCCCTTTTTACCGCTCGTCACATACGAGTTGAATATGTCACTATCGTTGCCCGATAAAGCAAACGATAAGTAAGAAACCTAACCGCGGTTTCAAGAGTAATTACTCATAACGGTAATAACCGTTTCCAACCCTAGGTCATAACCTAGGCTCAATAAAAATCTTGATAATAATCAAGATCACTTCCATTCAACCAATAAACTTTAACCACATACGGTGCTTACCACTTTTCTTACCTTAACTCAGAAGTCAAGAATATGGCCGACCTGGGTGGAAAAACAAGCTAGGCAATCCCGGTCCTATGTCACGACAATTGAAACACAATAAATACCTCAATTTAAATTTCCGGATTAAAACCCTAATTTAAAACCGATTAGACTTAGCCTTCACCAACTTTATAATAATTCAAATAACTCAAAATCATTCAAAGGCAGGTACTAGGTTCAACCCCGAGCCAAAATAGGGTTCAGAGAAAAAACCCGAGAAATTTTCCCCTACTGTAACCAGTCGACCGGTTCTGATACACCAGAACCAATCCGGTCGACCGGTTGCTGTCAGACCAGAAAAATTCTGGGTTTTCTCCCCCAGCTCGAACCAAAACCATTTCAGACCTAAATTGCATTTCCAGAACAGTTCAATATACCAAGTATAACATATTCAACACATCATTTAATCACAATTCACCATTTAACTCAAAATCACCATCTTACTTGACAATTTGCACTAAACATCACTTTCAACACCAATTCAATTGAACAGCCCTTAATCTCACTCAATCTTCATTCAAACAAGTTTCAAATCAACCCTAAGAACCTACCTTACCCTCAGTTTATACCCCAGCTCAGAATTCATTGAAAACCTTTACCAAAACCTAACTAAACTCAAGAAAATTAATTAAGAGAAGAGTAGAAGGATCATACCTCCACTTAGCTAACTTCTAGGGTTAAGATTAGCTCAGGAAATTGAAGAAATGAAATGAATTTTCCTTGGTTCCCAGCTGCTTCAAGGGTTCGGCAAGAGAAGAAGAAAAAAGGAAGCTTGAAGTTATGTAATTTTTTTGTTTTCTTGCCTTGGAAGTAACTTAAATAAGGTTTGACTTTCTTTTCTTTTCTTTTTCTTTTTTTTTTTAAATAACAATCAGCCCACCAAAATTCAAAGGTCAAAAGTCAAAAACATAAAATGACTAATTTACCCTTCAAAGAAACCTAAACTAAAATTATAACCTAGGGCATTTATGGTAATTTTACTAATTCCCCAATCCGACATTCTAATAAAATTCTAACTTAATCCGGGATATTCTCAAAATAATTCTTTCATTTAATGTCGTGACATTACTAACCACATAGCTAAATTTCTACAATTGCCGGGTCTAAAATAACGTATTTCATTAAATAATTTCTCAACAATTTACCTAAGTAAGATCATAATCCTACTTCATTTCCCAAGTAATTACATATTTAATAAAATACGTCCATTTAAATATTATTTATTTTCTGGGATATTACAACTATCCCCCACTTATAGGAATTTCGTCCTCGAAATTTACCTGAAAAGCTCGGGATACAACTCCCGCATCTGCGACTCTAACTCCCAAGTCGCTTCTTCAACTTTGCTGTTCCGCCACAACACTTTAACTAGTGGAATAGTCTTGTTTCGCAACACCTTTTCTTTCCTGTCTAAGATCTGTACTGGTTGTTCTTCATACGAAAGGTCGGTTTGAAGCTCAATGTCTTCATAACTTAAGATATGAGTTGTATCAGATACATATTTCCGAAGCATCGAGACATGAAACACGTTATGAACCCCAGATAAAGCAGGAGGTAGAGCCAACCGATAAGCTACCTGACCTACTTTCTCAAGAATCTCAAATGGACCAATAAATCTGGGACTCAACTTCCCTTTCTTCCCGAACCTTCGAATTCCTTTCATTGGGGACACCCGAAGAAAAACAAAATCCCCAACTTGGAATTCAACATCTCTACGCTTTGGATCTGCGTAGCTTTTCTGTCTACTTTGGGAAGCAAGCATACGAGCTCGAATCTTTTCAATAGCCTCGCTCGTTCTTTGGACAGCTTCAGGTCCAAGGTACCTACGTTCACCAGCCTCATCCCAGTGAATAGGTGACCGACATTTCCTTCCATAAAGCATCTCATACGGAGCCATGCCAATGGTACTCTAATAACTATTGTTATAAGAAAACTCAATCAGAGGTAGGTTCTTGTTCCAAGAACCTTCAAAGTCCATTACACATGCCCTCAACATATCCTCAAGTATCTGGATAGTCCTTTCAGATTGACCATCGGTTTGAGGATGAAAAGCTGTACTGAATTTCAACTTAGTACCCATTGCTTGCTGTAAACTTTCTCAGAATTTGGATGTAAATTTTGGATCTCGATCTGAAACTATCGACTTTGGGGCACCATGAAGTCGAACTATCTCCTTGATATACAAATCAGCATATTGATCCACTGTATACGTTGTCCTCACCAGGAGAAAGTGAGCGGACTTCGTATATCGATCCACTATCACCCAAATAGAATCATAATACCCTACTGTTCTGGGTAAACCCACCACAAAATCCATGGTGATGTCTTCCCATTTCCATTCAGGAATCTTTAGAGGTTGAAGCAAACCTGCCGGCCTTTGGTGTTCTGCTTTAATTTGTTGACAGGTTAAGCATTTTGACACATATTCAACAATATCCCTCTTCATACCCGGCCACCAGTATAAAGCTTTCACATCATGATACATCTTGGTTGTTCCCGGGTGTAAGGAGTACGGTGTAGTATGAGATTCATCAAGAATCTCCTGTCTGATTTCTTTATCAACCGGTACACAGATTCTGTTTTTGTATCGCAACAACCCATCAAATAAGCACGAAAAGTCTCTTGCCAATCCAGCCTCTAACTTCTCCTTATGTCCCTGTAGCTCAAGGTCACCTTGTTGGGCTACTCTAATTCTTTCCAATAGATCAGACTGTATGGTGATATTAGCAAGTTTTCCAATCACAAATTCAATTCCCGCTCTCGTCATATCCTCAGCCAACTTTACTGAGATTTCCTTTAGTTCAAAAACTTGCCCTGGTCCTTTCCGACTTAGAGCATCCGCTACCACATTTGCTTTACCAGGGTGGTAGAGAATCTCGCAGTCATAATCTTTGACCAGTTCTAACCATCGTCGTTGCCTCATATTTAAATCCTTCTGAGTGAAAAAGTACTTGAGGCTTTTGTGATCTGTATAAATTTCACACTTCTCACCATACAGATAGTGATGCCAAACTTTTAGTGCAAAGACAACCGCTGCTAATTCAATATCATGGGTAGGATATCGTTGTTCATACTCCTTCAATTGCCTGGATGCATAAGCAATCACTTTCCCTGACTGCATAAGAACACAACCTAACCCTTGTTTAGATGCATCACAATAAATCACAAACTTTTCATCACTTTTTGGTAAGGTTAGCACAGGAGCGGTAATCAACCTTTGCTTCAATTCCTGGAAACTACCTTCACACTTGTCAGTCCAAACAAACTTACAATTCTTTCGGGTCAATTCAGTTAAAGGCGTAGAAATCTTTGCAAAGCCCTCAACAAATCTTCGGTAATACCCTGCTAACCCCAGGAAACTTCTAACTTCGATTCTTGACTTAGGTCGAGGCCGATCACGAATCGCTTCAATCTTTACTGGATCCACTAAAATACCATCTTTACTCACCACATGCCCCAAGAAACTCACCTGAGGTAACCAGAATTCACATTTCTTAAACTTGGCATACAACTTATGCTCCCTGAGACGTTGTAATACCATTCGAAGATGTCTTTCGTGAGTCTCTTCCGAGTCTGAATAAATTAGAATATCATCAATAAAGACAATAACAAAATCATCCAGAAAGTCTTTGAACACTAGGTTCATCAAGTCCATAAATGCTGCCGGGGCATTTGTTAATCCGAAGGACATTACCAGGAATTCATAATGACCATACCGGGTCCAAAAAGCTGTCTTAGGAATATCCTCCTCTCGAATCCTCAGTTGGTGATAACCAGATCGAAGATCAATCTTAGAAAAGACAGTCTTACCCTGCAGCTGATCAAATAAATCATCTATTCTTGGCAGAGGGTACTTGTTCTTCACTGTTAATTTGTTTAACTCCCGATAATCTATACACATTCGTAAAGTTCCATCTTTCTTTTTCACAAACAAAACTGGTGCACCCCAAGGTGAAGTACTAGGTCTAGTAAATTTTAAATCCATCATCCCCTGTAATTGAACTTTTAACTCTTTCAGCTATGCAGGTGCCATCCTGTAGGGAGCTTTCGATACAGGCTCAGCTCCTGGTATTAAATCAATCTCAAAATCAATTTCACGTTTTGGTGGCAACCCTGGTAACTCTTCTGGGAACACATCCAGAAATTCTCGAACCACTGGGACATGCTCCGGTCCCGCTAGTGGTTCCCTAGTAATATCCACAACACTTGCTAAGAAACCAATGCACCCCTCACACAACAAATCTTTTGCCTTAAGGGCTGAAATTAAGGGAATCCGGGATCCCTGCATCTTACCCACAAATACAAAGGGGTCCTCGCCCTCAGGCTGAAAAGTTACCATCTTTCTTTTACAATCAATGGTGGCGTTGTATTTAGCAAGCCAATCCATCCCCAAAATAACATCAAAATCCCCCAGATTCAATTCTATCAGATCAACTGATAACTCTCTTCCTTCCACCAATACTGGAAGGGATCGAACCCACCTGCTGGAGATAACCAACTCCCCAGTAGGCAACAAGGTTCCAAAACCTCTAGAAAGCACATCACTAGGTTTATTCAGCTTCTCAATTATTCTACTTGAAATATAAGAATGCGTCGCACCAGAATCAATTAACACAGTCAATAAAGTACCAGCAACAGAAAGCTGACCTGTCACAGTAGAAGGACCAGCATCAGCCTCAGCTTGAGTCAGGGCAAACACTCGGGCAGGAGCGGGTGTATCATCCTTCTTTTGCTCTAGCCGTAGCAATTGTGGACAATTTCTCTTCATATGACCCACCATTCCACAGTTGAAACAGGCCCTGGCCTGACATTCGCCCAGATGATGCTTTTTACACCTTGGACATTCAGGAAAAGTCTGCCAGTTTTCATTTCCACTACGACGGAAACCTTGGTTACCCTGGAATCTTTTGTTTGGGCCTGCCGCTGATGATTCACTAGGTCTTTTCTTGCGGTCACCGGGATCAGTACCCCTACCCGAACCAGCACCTGCTGTTTGCTTCCATGAATCTCTTCTGGCAATATTTTTCTTTCGTATCTGAGCTTCTGCACCCTCAGAAACTAATGCCAACTCAACTATTTGAGCATAAGTTCGGGCAACCCTCGGTTGTTTAGAAGCAACAATCACATCCCGGGCGATGTGTTCATCCAGCCCCCGAATAAACTTTGCTTTTCTAGCAGCTTCAGTAGCCACCTCATCTGAGGCAAACTTTCCCAGTCGATCAAACTTAGTAGCATACTCTGTCACAGTCATACTACCCTGAGTTAACCGTATAAACTCTTCTGCCTTTGCTGCCTTAATAGACTCATTATAATAATTCTCATAAAATAAGGCCCGAAAGTTTCCCAGCTCATGTTATTCAGATCATGGCCCTGAGATACAATCTCCCACCAAATACGGGCATCATCTCGTAGCATATAAGTAGCACACCTGACCCGGTCATTATCTTCAACTCGCATAAAATCAAAAATGGATGTTATCATACTCATCCATTGCTCCGCCTTGAGTGGATCAGCACCACCCTCAAACACTGGCGGGTTCTGCTTCCTGAACCGCTCATACAATGGTTCCAAACGATTCCCTGCATCCGGTGGCACTACCAGAGGTGCCGGAGGATCAGGATTAAGATTTAGAGCGGTGAGCTCGTTGCTCTCTTAATTCCCTGATTTGCTCACCCTGCTGCCGAATAGTTTCTTGCATTGCAGCATATAACTCTTCCCAGTTAGGTGGTGGTAAAGGGTTCTCACCCTCACCGGCAGCCCTGAGCCCAGCTAGCTCGCGGGTACCCCTACCAGTCCGCCTCAGGTGCATAACTATACACCTGCGATCACATTCCAAGTAATAACAATGCTGATAAGTATTTCCATATATTATAATTCTTCCCACACCATTCCGATATCAACATAATTCAAAAAATCAAGTAATCAGAAAATTAACAAGCTATCTTTTAACTTAAAGCTTACTAAACCATGAGTCGATCAGGTCCTTGCAGCCAATGTACATATCAAACCAGTCTTCAGGATCTAAAAACCTTGGCGCTCTGATACCATGTTGTAACGCCCTGTCCAACAGGGACGCCACGTGTGTGCAATTTATTTAAAATACCAATAATTATATAAGATGTAATTATACTAAAAGTGTGGGTAATTAAATTTTGATAGTTAAAACTCAACCTTTAAACTGTTTAGCAAAAGATAAATAACATGGATTACGGGGTCCCCCTGTTTTCAAAATATTTACAAACTGGTTTCAAAGTATTTTACGACATAAGCTTTATATTTTCTAAAATACAATCAAAATAGAGCATCCTGTAAACTGGGCTGCCTACGGCTGGTATGTACATTGCTGCTGCGACCACAAACTCATGGTTGCTCAACTTTAGCTTTCCCTTTACCTGCACCATAAAGCACCCGTGAGGCACAGAGACTCAGCAAGAAAGTGATCAAAACAATAATTGAAAGAAAAGTGAATATCAACTTTATGCCATCATGTTTACTCACTATACAATTTAATAAACATTCCTTTAAACATTACACAGTCCTGGTACTTAATAAAGTACCCCTTTTTACCGCTCGTCACATACGAGCTGAATATGTCACTATCATTGCCCGATAAAGCAAACGATAAGTAAGAAACCTAACCGTGGTTTCAAGAGTAATTACTCATAACAGTAATACCCGTTTCCAACCCTAGGTCATAACCTAGGCTCAATAAAAATCTTGATAATAATCAAGATCACTTCCATTCAACCAATAAACTTTAACCACATACGGTGCTTACCACTTTTCTTACCTTAATTCAGAAGTCAAGAATATGGCCGACCTGGGTGGAAAAACAAGCTAGGCAATCCCGGTCCTATGTCACAACAATTGAAACACAATAAATACCTCAATTTAAATTTCCGGATTAAAACCCTAATTTAAAACGGATTAGACTTAGCCTTCACCAACTTTATAATAATTCAAATAACTCAAAATCATTCAAAGGCAGGTACTAGGTTCAACCCCGAGCCAAAACAGGGTTCAGAGAAAAAACCCGAGAAATTTTCCCCTGCTGTAACCGGTCGACCGGTTCTGATACACCAGAACCAATCCGGTCGACCGGTTCTTCGTCGTACGAGAAAAATTCTGGGTTTTCTCCCCCAGCTCGAACCAAAACCATTTCAGACCTAAATTGCATTTCCAGAACAGTTCAATATACCAAGTATAACATATTCAACACATCATTTAATCACAATTCACCATTTAACTCAAAATCACCATCTTACTTGACAATTTGCACTAAACATCACTTTCAACACCAATTCAATTGAACAGCCCTTAATCTCACTCAATCTTCATTCAAACAAGTTTCAAATCAACCCTAAGAACTTACCTTAACCTCAGTTTATACCCCAGCTCAGAATTCATTGAAAACCTTTACCAAAACCTAACTAAACTCAAGAAAATTAATTAAGAGAAGAGTAGAAGGCTCATACCTCCACTTAGCTAACTTCTAGGGTTAAGATTAGCTCAGGAAATTGAAGAAATGAAATGAATTTTCCTTGGTTCCCAGCTGCTTCAAGGGTTCGGCAAGAGAAGAAGAAAAAAGGAAGCTTGAAGTTATGTAATTTTTTTATTTTCTTGCCTTGGAAGTAACTTAAATAAGGTTTGCCTTTCTTTTCTTTTCTTTTTCTTCTTTTTTTTTTTTAAATAACAATCAGCCCACCAAAATTCAAAGGTCAAAAGTCAAAAACATAAAATGACTAATTTACCCTTCAAAGAAACCTAAACTAAAATTATAACCTAGGGCATTTATGGTAATTTTACTAATTCCCCAATCCGAAATTCTAATAAAATTCTAACTTAATCCGGGATATTCTCAAAATAATTCTTTCATTTAATGTCGTGACATTACTAACCACATAGCTAAATTTCCACAATTGCCGGGTCTAAAATAACGTATTTCATTAAATAATTTCTCAACAATTTACCTAAGTAAGATCATAATCCTACTTCATTTCCCAAGTAATTACATATTTAATAAAATACGTCCATTTAAATATTATTTATTTTCTGGGATATTACATTTTAACTAACTAGATTCTTTTTGAAGCTTATTTATTAAATATTTCTATTTAAGTTATAAATTAGTTATTTTAACTGATTTTTCTTATCTAACTTAAATTTGAATATTTTTTTAATTTAAAATTAAGTTGAGGAATTCTAGGAATTGGTTATTGAAGATTCTTGAGATATTTTTTAAGTTAGTTTTCAACTTAAAATGGAATATTTTTTAAATTAAGTGGTTACAACTTAATTTTTGATATTTAATTGAATTTAAATTTGAAAATATTTAAGTTCTAGATTTTTTCTACAACAACTTAAATTAGATATTTTTTTAATTTTTTTTTGGAAAGATACTTAGTTGAAATGAGATATTTTCTAGATAGTTATTCCTAGACTACTTATTATTTCTAATATTAAAATAGGAAAAATTATAAATTGTGAAATTGATTATTTAAATAATTAATTTTGGTGCAATCCAAGTAAAGAATATTTTTATTAAAATAGATTAATAATTAAGCTTTCTCTACACTTAATTATTTATTTCTTGAATTTAATGCATTTAATTAAATTGAAAAATTAAATATCTAAGTTAATTTTCATCATGATACTTAAATATTTTTTTCATGACACTTAATTAAATAGAAAATTATTCTAAGTTGAAATTTATCTAAATAATTTTCAAAATATATTTTCTTTATTTTATTAATCAATTTCGAAATTGTATTTAACTATGCAAGATGATTTTGAATTTATCTTGAAAAATAGATTAAGTTGTAAATTAATTATTTATTTTAATTAATTTTTGGACCAACTTAAATCAATGATTTTTTTATTTAATGATTAATTTAAAATAAATGAATTAAAATATATTATTAGAAATTGAATTAATTAGTCAAAAAGGAAATCTAGATAGGTAATATTTTTGCTTGAAGTATTTTTTCTAGTAATTATTATTTGAGTATTTCGAAAATAGTATAATATTATACTTCCTTTTTCAAAATACAATAAATATATTCTTATGAAAATTTAAATTTGAGTTGCAAATTAATTTAAATTAATACAACTTAGATTAAATAATTTTCTTAATATTTATTGGAAAATTAATACTAAGATGGAAATAATTCAATTTATTTTCATAACCATCTAAGTATAATTTTATAAATATTAAATTAAATTCTATTTAGAGTTTTATTCTAAATTTGATATTTAATGAATATATATAAATAATAAAGAAAATACATTTTAAATAATGAGTTTTATTCTTATTAAGATATTCGATCTCCATTGTTGGTTTTACATAGCTTTTGTTTTAGTGAGTAATCCTCCCTAATGGAGGAACGTTCATTAGCAAGTTAGCACCGTTTAATCTCGAAAGATAAGTAGCTTTGTAATATTTTATATGGTATTGATCACCCTAATGGTGGCGATTGTATTTGACTTATAAAATATGAAACAATGGTAGAAACTCATAAGATAGAATAGCCTTGACTCTCGCCTAAACGGGACAACGCTGGATTCCAATCTTGATCGAATAAAAGGTTGCTAGAATATTCATTATTTTAGATGAGCTGAAACTCTATTCAATGGATGGTAGCTTTGACTTTTTGCCTAAACGGGACACTGATATCAGTTTGTTGAAAACCTTGGAAATTATTTAGGATTGTATTTTTTTTAGTATTTTCTCTTATCATTCCTACTTGCTATGTGCTTATAATTTCTGAATTGGATTTTGTGTTAAAAAATAATTGATTTCTATTTATTATTTTGTAGTATCCTGTATAGCCATGTCAAATCCCATGTTATCACTCTTGACTGAAAATAAGCTAACTGGATCTAACTTTCCAAAATGGAATGAGAACATTAATATTGCTCTCATAGGAGAAAGTGCCTTGTTTGTGTTAACTGAGCCGTCTCCTGAACAGCCGGGTGACAATGCAACCAAAGCTGTTAAAGAGAAGTTCGAGCGTTGGCAGAATGCTAACAATAAAGCTCGATACTTCATGCTTTCCAGCATGGTTGACACCCTTAAAACAAGGTTTGCAAAAACCGACACGGCTGTAGAAATTATGACGCAGTTAACTGAGCTATTCGGTATGGCATTTATTCAGTCTCGCTTTGACGTGACTAAGAAGTTCATCAATGCACGAATGGAACCCCATCAGAATGTGCGTGATCATGTTCTCCTAATGGCAAGTTATTTCCAGGAAGCCCAGAATCATGGTGCTGAAATGGATCACACTACTCAAGTAAGCCTTATCTTGAATAGTCTGACTCCAGCTTTTCTTCCCTATACATCAAATTATGTCATGAATAAAAAGGAAATAGACTTTCATGAGTTATTCAATGACCTTCAGACATATGAAAATTTGATTGGAGGACCCAAGAAGAAAGGGAGTAAACCTCAGAATTCTGGAAATGGTAATGGGACGATTAAACCTGAGGCACATGTAGCCTCTACTTCAAGACCCAAGACAAAGAATAAGTGGAAAAATACCAATAAGCGAGCCAAAGCTGTAAAAACAGTTCCAAACAAAAAGGCTGCTGCTACTGGTGATGCACTAAAAGGAAAGTGTTTCTACTGCAATGAGAAAGACCATTGGAAACCCCAATGTCCTAAACTTCTTGCAAAGAAACAAGGTATTTATTTCTATAAACTTGCTGAGTTTTAGTGAATTATTATCCAATTGGATTATTGATTCTCGACTAACTTTGTTTATTTGTTTTTCTTCTTATTATAGCCCAAGCTGCTTAAACTCAGATGCTATCTTAGTGAGTTGGATCGCAAAGTTGGACAAAGCGATGAAGATCGTCCAAGATAAAGATGAAGCTCATTTATTTATTTATTTATTTTTGAATTAATTGTTTTAGTTTAAAAATAATTTGGATTTCGAATTTTAGTTTGGGATTTTTATTCCCTGTTTTTCTCATAATGTTGCAATACATTTTTTTTATTATTAATAGTATTTTGTTTTCTATTACAAATAAATTGCAATTTATGAGATTGAGCTTCACTTACTTTATCTTACACCATAATTACCAATTATATTTATATGTTTGTATGTGTAAGTATTTTTATTATTGGTACAAATTCTATAATATTTACAACTTTCACAGAGTTATATTACATAAACACTAGAAATTATTTCTATGTTTATAAATAATTGTTAATTCTAATACAATTATTAAGAATTTGTTTAATAAAAGGATCTTTTGATCTGATAGGGGTGGAGAAAAGTTAAGAAAACTATGCAGTTCAACGATCTTTTATATCTAATGAACTCTGGATTATATTCAACTCCACATAATCTCTATAACACTTAGAGAATTCTGATCTCTATAACCTTTGGGGGTGGATCATAATCTCTATATACTTAGGGGTGGATTTTAATCCATAGTACTCTCTGTAACACACATTTTCTTTAAACATGGAAGTAATATAATAAATTAGCTATTATCAGTATAAATCCTTGATCTTGATTATATGTTCCAGTTTAGTTTTACTGTTGTAGTAAATAATGATACCAATAAAGTTCTTTGATAATGTATCACACTACCTTAATTGAGTGGGAGAATTTTAAAATTCTTTACCCATCTTTATTTGGTTGACACTTGTGATAGGAACTTAAGAACACTACTGAAAAGCAAATCTAACCATTCATGTGGATAGAAATAACTTATCAGAATTATGAGAATAAGATAAAAGAATTCTTGCATAGTCTATTCGAATGACTTGAGCCAAGACTCTGAATCCTCATAACATTTTATGGTATCTTAATTTGATTACTTAACTTCTAGCAAGTATTTTTCACTTCAAATACTAGTCTCCTATGTTGATAATTTAGTCTTAAAAGAAACTTATAGTTTCAGACTAATACAATAAGTCACAACAAGATATCCCTCCAAGCAATAAGAGGTGAAAAGTATTATTTAACCAGACATCTACTATTGAGTGGGAGCTATCTGAGATGTAATCAAATAAGGAACGTTAGGAGATACTCAAGAAAGATTTATGAAAGTGATCTATATGTTAGATATTAAGGAGCTGTATATTAGTTATCCTTATATCTACCCCAACTCATTCAAGATTTTGAGATGGTGGTTAATCTGGGGGTGGAGGAGTTATTCTATAATAATTCAAGCTCTACCAGAGAAGATTTATAACTTTATAAATTCGAAATTACCAGAAAGTTATTTTACTGAAGAACATTCTACACTGTATTATCTCAATTCCAAATTTTAAAATATGAGAGATATGTCTTCTGTTTATTTAGATGTACTTTAAACAGTAAGGATTTCAGTATCCCTGATGAGTAAAGCATATAGTAAAGGATGTTTCATAATGTTTTTATGAACTTGTTTCCAGAAGTTTGGGTGGATTCAAATATACTACACTTGATCTGAAGATCAAGACAACAGATTGATTAAAATGCACAGTTTGTTTTATGTTAGTGCAAGTGGCAGTTTGTTGGGTTTTGTGCCCTAAATAAAACCCATTACAATCTGATTAATTATCAATATAAGAAATTTGAAGTGATTTATGTTTGCATGAATTTTGCATGCTTATGGTTTAATATGTTTTAATATATTTATACACAAAATCTGTTAAGTCCAGAACATATATTTATTCACAATTACAGTATTGTCAACACAGTGGAATGTGATTGTGATTATATGATTCAAAAGACTAAGTCCCTGTTTCATCAGTGTTTTGGATTTACACTGATGTGATAATCAGCGATGATGTGTACTTACACTTGGAGTAAGTGCTATGTTCTTTCCAGGACATTGGTAAAGTATACTAGTTTCGAATGTATGGAGTATACATTGGACTGGACCGATATTGAACTTAGTTAAGATATTATAAACTTACCGTTGTATCTTTCTAAGTCAATATCAGTAGTTGATCTTAGATTAAAAGAATCTAAATCCTGATATGCTTAGGCTCAACTCAAGAGTGTTATTCATGTTCTTTGATTTATTAGTTAAGCCTACTCTTGGGTCAGGGTGATGCGTATATTTTGGGAACATGATAGTATGATTGAGTGGTAGCGGTGAACATAAATATGGAATCTATAGCTTCTACTGGTGTATAGAAGTAAAGTGATGATTCCCTTTGAGCTTAGCTAAATAGAAGTAAATGGATGAGCTCTTGTTTTAGTGACTATTTCTTAGATCACTAAAACATCATTTACAGGTAGCTAAGTGTTTTAAGGGGCCAAATATATTGAGGGGTGAAAACGGTAAAATTATCCCATCTCGATGTAAATCATCTATATAGAGGATCTTTGATCACATTAAGATTATAACAATGGTTAAATGAGATAGCATATCTATATCGTGAAACATATAGAATGCTCTATATAAGTCTGAGAGTGCAATTCTAAGTTCTAAGAGTGGATTCAACAAGGAATTAATAAGTAGGGATTTACTTTGTAAATCCGGTTCACTTATTGGAAGCTCAACATATAGATCCATGGTCCCCATTCTAGTTGAGACCATACTGCTTGTAAGACTCAATAATTGATTTGTAATTAATCAATTATAATTCTAAAGTTAGACTATGCCTAATTTATGAATTTTCACTAAGTAGGGGTGAAATTGTAAAGAAAAGATATTCTAGGTTTATTTATTAATTAAGAGACTCAATATGTCTAATTAATAATTATATTAAATGACAATATTATTTAATAATCTATTTTAGATGTTAAATAATTAGTTTTGGCATTTAAATGGTTAGAATTAGAAAATTGGCGTTTTTGAGAAAATAGAAATAAAAATTGTGAAAACTGCAAAATCTAAGTAAGGCCCAATAACACTTGTGGCCAGCCACTTGAGAAGCTTTTTCCAATTAATATTTTCATTATTTTAATACCAAATAATTGCTAACCTAAACCTAGTACTTGCCTATAAATAGAAAGTGATGGCTCAGTCAAATAACAATGTTTCAACAAGTTTTCTTAAGATTGTCTTTTTCAGAAAAACTGAGTGTAATGACCGCTTTAGTAATTTGGATTAGTAAAGGCAATTAGCACTAACTTTTATTATTTTATTATTATTTATGAATTTATTTAATTGTGGACCCCAATATCTGGAAATAAATATTAGAGTTATAATTTCTCAATTTGCGGAGATTTTATTAAACTCTAGGGGTATTATTTAGCTTATATATGTGAAAAATGCAATTTTTGTAATTTTTGCTCGGCGACAACGAAAAATGCGATGGATGGCTAGATTGATCACATGGGTAAGTTTAGAACCTTATTTCTTAGGGGGAAATATTTTAGAGGAAATAAATTATTGGGATTGAGCGGGGCTATGGAATTTGACCATTTTACCCCTAGCTTTTGAAAATACCTATGTTTTAAGTCTAAGGGCATTTTAGTCATTTCCTTTGGTGAGAGTTAAGTGGCAGCCTAGGTTTGTGACACCTAGCACTCTAAATATTCACCAAGGAATAGAAAAACAATCCTTTATGCATTTTTTAAAAAAAAAAAGAGAGAAAGAAACTTAAGAAAATACAAAAAAAATCAAGAAGCGCTCTTTTCCTTCCCTCTCTCTCTTCGAAACCAGCAGAGGCAAAGGGGTTTTTGTTGCTGGATTTTTGTGTTTGCAGCTAGGGATTCAAGCTAGATTCAAGTGGAGGTAAACCCTAGATCACTGGTTTTATTTTTTTAAAGTTTTCTTTTGTTTGTGTATGTGGAATTGTAAATCAGGGGCTGTTAGGGTTAGAGTTGTTTTGAGTTCGAATTCTAGGATTAGTTTGGTTTGAGTTTAGGTCATAGCAGCTGGTTTTGAAGGTTGGATTGGGTTTTATGCAACTTTAAGCTTTGAGTTCAAAGCTTTGAGCTCTAATGGCAACTTGAGTTTTATTGGTTTGTTCTGTGAAATACTGGCTGGAATTTATTGTTTATGCCCTTATTAGGTACTCTGGAGGGTTTCATGGAATTTCGTGGAGAATTGAGCATCAAATGAAGGGCTTTGGGAAAACTGGTGCAAATCGGCTAACCGGTTTGCAGTGCCACAAAAACCGGCTAGCCGGTTTTGGCAGGGTTCCACGGGCCTTTCATTTTCTCAATTTTTGTCTTTGCGGTGCCTCGGTTGGGTGTTTCCCGATTTCCAGAGTTTGAATAACCTATTGAGAGCATAGCAGAACCTAGGCTTTTGGTTTTGGGTTTCCTGGGATTAGGGTTTTAATCATGTAACTTACCCGGTTTTAAAATGTGATTAGGGCATCCATCTTGCACAAGATTTCCGTTCAGGTCGGCCAGCACACTTGAATTCGGAAATCAGGTAAGAACTGAATATAATGTGTGATATGATTATCTGAATGTATGTATATGTGTGTGTATATGCATGCTTGGATTGTTATTTGCGCTACCAACACTTGTATAGTTATGATACAGACTGTATTGGTATAGTGAGTGTTGTTGTGAGTACGATATAGTGATACCAACACGAGTACGGGAAAGTGCTAAGGTGTGTGGTATATCATTCAGTGGTACTCATGGTACGAAATAAACCCTACCAACACTCGTAATGTGAGGTACGTTGTGTATGTGGTATAGTGGCTGTACCCTAGTATTGAACGTTCATGCTCATCTGTTAAGCACGGTAAATAGGTGTATGGACGCCTAATTACAGGTCAAAAATTATATGATATGTTATATGCATTTCTTAATGAGTCTGTCGACTCACAGTTCTGCTTCCATGTGTAGGTAAAGGAAAGGCGAAAGCTGAAGAGGAGTGAACCTGAGCTCGGATGAGATTGTACATGTCAAAGCAGCACGACCTGTAGTGTTCGGTCTCGAGACATCTGGGGATTGTATTTTGGTAGTCGCTGTGCGACCTGTAATAAATGTATATTTTGGAATGTTAACTTTAAAAAGTTTGAAAATGGGATCCCGATACTTGTAAATATTTTATTATATTATAAAGTTTATTAATTAATATAAAAGTTTTAATTTGACACGATTTTTGAGAAAAATTCTTTGATTAGCAAAGATTGCACTGTAATTGAAAAAACACTGTAGCGTGCCTTAGCATTAGGGCGTTAGAATTTTGGTATCAAAGCCGCCAGGTTTGTCTACCGAAGCTTGCTAAGACATATACAATCTTCATCAGAGAAAGCTCGGTTCACAGTTTAGTAAGCCCATACTTGATTAGTATTTTGAATAATTATGAATGTGAAAGCATGTTAGGAAGCATAGTAGATTTTAATTAATTATTTTAAAAGTGTGTTGCCTTTAAGTCCTTAAGAGCAGTGTTAAGTTTTGATCGCTGTCTAACCTGCCTGGCTTATGGATTCGTAGGTTAAGTCCTATAAAATGGATGCCTCGCAAAATACAAGAAGTCAGGGTGATATGGTTGAGACTGGAGGCGGTCAAAGAAATCCCCAAAATCCACCTGGTCACGGCCGTGGCCATGGCAGAGCTCAGGGTGGTTGCCCTGTAAATCCACCACAAGCTCCTCCGAACTGGGAGCAAAGATTTTCGGAAATGCAAGATCGGATCCGCCAACAAGATAAAGAGATTTAGAGATTGAGGCAGCAGGGTCCTCCTGCCGTGCCTCCTCAAGTTGCTCAGGCCGTTGCAGTTCCAGCAGTGCCAGCAGAACAACCTGTTGTTGGCAACCGTATGGAGCCGTTGTATTAAAGATTTCGGAAGCAGGCACCTCCAGTGTTTCTTGGAGGTCCTGATGTAATGAAGGCTGACCAGTGGCTCACAGTGATCGAGCGTATCCTCAATTTTATTGGAGTGGTTGGTAATGATCGGGTGACATGCGCCACTTTCCAATTTCAGGAAGACGCCCTCGTGTGGTGGGAATTGATAACCCTCACCCGGGACTTCACAGTTATGACCTGGGAGGAGTTCAAGGAGTTGTTTAACTCCAAATATTACAATGAAGCTGTCCGCAGTGCAAAGCGGAAAGAGTTCACTGAACTGGTTCAAATTGAGGGAATGTCGGTTACTGAGTATACGACAAAGTTTGACCGTCTGGCCAAGCTCGCAGTGGGAATCGTGCCAACTGATTTCAGTAAGAAAGAGAAATATTTGGCTGGTTTGAGTGCAAAGATTAGGCACGATTTGGTGATTACTACCACTGAAGCAACTTCATATGTAGAAATGGTTGAAAAGGCTTTGAGAGCCGAGGGTGTAGTGAAATTTCTTCAGGAGCCCCGGGTGACTCCGAGTGTTGGTGGAACCCCCACTGTTCCTACTTCTGTCTATGGTAGGGATGGTGGTGACTCCACCACTGAACAGAAAAGGAAAGTTATCCCAGCTTCTGGTGGCTCAGGGCAAAGTAAGCGGTTCTGTGGGAACCAAGGCAGAGGTGGACGCCAGGGTTACTCTTACCCTGAGTGTCCACGGTGCAAGAAACATCATCCTGGAGAGTGTAACCGGAAGACTTGCTTCCTGTGTGGCATGGTGGGGCATTTCACGAAAGATTGCCCTCAGGCAAAGAAAGAGGAGCCGAAAGCAGAGGTGAAACCGGTTCCTGCTCGAGTGTTCGCTATTACCCAAGCCGATGCTGCAGCCAGTCCTTTTGTTGTGACAGGTTAGCTTCCCGTCAACAACTCATTATTTACAGTATTATTTGATTCGGGAGCTACACGTTCATATGTAGCTACAAGAATAATTGATCTTTTGGGTAGGCCTTGTGATATTTTAGAAAGAGGGTTTGGAACCCTAATGCCTAGCGGTGAGTTGGTTATCTCTAATAGGCGCATTAGGTCTATGCCGGTTAGGATCGAAGATAGGGAGTTGAGCGCTGGCCTTATAGAATTGAAATTAACTGAGTTTGACATTATACTGGGAATGGATTTTCTGTCCATGTATTCAGCAGTATAGATTGTAAGCGAAAAATGGTGACTTTTCAGCCAGAAGGTGAAGATCCATTTGTTTATGTTGGATCAGTCCAGGGGTCTCGGATCCTGGTTATTTTTGTACTGAGGGCTAGAGATTTACTATACAGTGGTTGTGTAGGATTTCTAGCAGTGGTAATTGACTCCAGCAGACCTAAAACATTTGGGCCTGAGGCAGTGAGGGTGGTGAAAGATTTTCTCGACGTGTTTCCCGAGGAGTTCCCGGGATTGCCGCCACAACAAGAAATTGATTTCGTAATTGATTTGGCACCTAGAGTCGAACCTGTTTCTAAAGCTCCATATAGAATGGCTCCAGCAGAACTAAAGGAGCTTAAGTTACAGCTTCAGGGGATGTTTGACATTGGGTTTATTCGACCCAGTGTATCGCCCTGGGGAGCTCCGGTTCTGTTTGTGGAAAAGAAAGATGGTTCCCTTAGAATGTGTATTGATTATCGGGAACTAAACAAGCTGACGATTAAGAATAAGTACCCGTTGCCTAGAATCGATGATCTGTTCGATCAACTTCAAGGAAAGACAGTATTTTCGAAGATTGATTTGCGATTTGGTTATCATCAACTTAGAATTCGAGAGGAGGACATACCGAAGACTGTTTTTAGAACCACATATGGGCACTATGAGTTTCTGGTAATGTCATTCGGATTGACTAATGCTCCTGCGGCCTTTATGGATCTTATGAATAGGGTATTCAAGGATTTCCTCGATAACTGCGTCATAGTGTTTATCGATGACATTCTTGTATACTCTCAGTCAGAAGAGGAGCACGAGCATCATCTTCGCATGGCATTGCAATGACTTAGGGATCACAAGTTGTATGCAAAATTTAAAAAGTGCGAATTCTGGTTGTCTGAGGTGTCCTTTCTGGGTCATATTGTTGGGAAGAATGGAATTATGGTTTATCCAAGCAAGGTGGAGTCAATGAAGAATTGGCCGAGGCCAAAGTCTGTGACGAAAGTTCGAAGTTTTCTCTGTTTAGCAGGGTATTATCAACGTTTCGTTGAAGGATTTTCTAAAATTTCTATGCCCCTAACCGAATTGACCAAGAAAAATCAGAGATTTTTGAGGTCAGATAAATGTGAAACAAGTTTCCAGGAGTTAAAGCAGCGTTTGATAACAGCTCCGGTGTTAGCTTTGCCATCAGATCAAGAGAAATTCGTGGTTTATTGTGATGCATCCAGACAAGGTTTGGGATGTGTTCTGATGCAAGCTGACAGAGTCATAGCTTATGCCTCTCGACAACTGAAAGATTACGAGCAACGCTATCCAACTCATGACTTAGAACTTGCTACTGTGGTTTTTGCTCTAAAGATATGGCGACATTATCTTTACGGTGAGAAGTGTGAGATTTATATTCATCATAAGAGTCTTAAATACTTTTTCACCCAGAAAGATTTGAATATGAGGCAGAGAAGGTGGTTGGAATTAGTTAAGGACTACGACTGTGAAATTTTGTATCACCCCGGGAAGGCCAATGTTGTGGCCGATGCTTTAAGCAGAAAAGGTCCCGGGCAGGTTTGTACCACGGTTTTGATAGCCCCTCAACTAGCCTCTGAAAAGGTTAGTGCAGGGATTGAGTTCGTGGTTGGAAAATTTCACAATTTGACACTCGAGTCTGATCTATTGGAGAGAATCAGAAAGGCACAACTAGAAGATCCCGAGCTAGTTAAGGTTTGAGATGAAGTAATGGCTGGTCGGCCTAGAACCTTTTCAGTCTCAAACAGTGGAATGTTGTTATACAAAGCTCGAGTTTGTGTTCCTAATGTTGATGAGATTAAGAAGGAGATACTTGATGAAGCTCATACCACACCTTATTCATTGCATCCGGGAACCAGCAAAATCTACCAGGATTTAAAACCCTACTTCTGGTGATATGGGATGAAAATAGATGTGGTGGACTACGTGTCCAAGTGTTTAACCTGCCAGCAAATCAAGGCTAAACATGAGAGGCCGGCAGGGTTACTGCAACCTTTGGTCCTTCCTGATTGGAAATGGGAGGATATTGCGATGGATTTCGTAAGTGGCTTGCCTAGAACTACGGGAATGTATGATTCAATATGGGTTATAGTGGACAGATTCACAAAATCAGCTCACTTTCTGCCAGTGAAAGTTACATATTCAGTGGATCAGTATGCTGAATTGTATGTGAAGGAGATAGTTCGTCTCCATGGAGCCCCTAAATCTTTTGTGTCAGATAGGGATCCAAAGTTTACATCGAAATTTTGGGTGAGTCTTCAGAAGGCTATGAGTACCAAGGTAAAGTTTACCACAGCCTTTCACCCTCAAACTGATGGTCAGTCAGAAAGAACAATCCAAATATTGGAAGACTTACTGCGAGCCTGTGTCATGGACTTTGAAGGTTCATGGAGTAAGTACTTGCCTTTAATTGAATTCTCCTACAACAATAGCTACCAAAGTACAATAGGGATGGCTCCCTATGAGATGTTATATGGTAGAAAATGTCGTTCTCCTATCCATTGGGACGAAATAGGAGAAAGAAAGTACTTGGGTTCAGAGTTAGTGCAGAGGACCAATGAGGCTATTGATAAGATCAAGGCTCGGATGCTTGCTGCTCAAAGTAGGCAGAAAAGTTATGCTGATCCGAAGCGCAGAGATGTCACATTTCAGGCAGGGGAACATGTTTTCCTACGGGTTTCACCAATGAAGGGTATTAGGCGCTTCGGGAAGAAGGGTAAGTTAAGCCCTAGGTTCATTGGGCCATTTCAGATACTTGAGAAGGTCGGGCAGGTAGCATATCGCCTAGCCTTACCACCAGCGTTGTCGGCTGTTCATGACGTATTTCACATTTCTATGTTGAGGAAATACGTATCAGGCCCGACTCATATCTTGAGTTATGAAGCCCTTGAATTGCAATCAGACTTATCCTATGAAGAGCAACCTGTACATATTCTGGATAGAAAAGAAAACGTTTTTCAGAACAAGACTATTGCTCTGGTTAAGGTGCTCTGGAGAAACAGAAAGGTGGAGGCAGCCACCTGGGAGTTGGAGTCTGATATGAGGACTCAACATCCAGAGCTATTCAGGTTAGATTTCGAGGACGAAATCCTTTTAACGGGGGGATAATTGTAATGATCGCTTTAGTAATTTCGATTAGTAAAGGCAATTAGCACTAATTTTTATTATTTTATTATTATTTATGAATTTATTTAATTGTGGACCCCAATATTTAGAAATAAATATTAGAGTTATAATTTCTCAATTCCAGAGATTTTATTAAACTCTAGGGGTATTATTTAGCTTATATGTGAAATATGCAATTTTTGTAATTTTTGCTCGGCGACAACAGAAAATGCGATGGATGGCTAGATTGATCACATGGGTAAGTTTACAATCTTATTTCTTAGGGGGAAATATTTTAGAGGAAATAAATTATCGGGATTGAGCGGGGCTATGGAATTTGACCATTTTACCCATAGCATTTGAAAATACCTATGTTTTAAGTCTAAGGGCATTTTAGTCATTTCCTTTGGTGAGAGTTAAGTGGCAGCCTAGGTTTGTGACACCTAGCACTCTAAATATTCAGCAAGGAATAGAAAAACAATCCTTTATGCATTTTTTTTAAAAAAAAAAAGAGAAAGAAACTTAAGAAAATACAAAAAAAAATCAAGAAGCTCTCTTTTCCTTCCCTCTCTCTCTTCGAAACCAGCAGAAGCAAAGCGATTTTTGTTGCTGGATTTCTGTGTTTGCAGCTAGGGATTCAAGCTAGATTCAAGTGGAGGCAAACCGTAGATCATTGGTTTGTGTATGTGGAATTGTAAATCAGGGGCTGTTAGGGTTAGAGTTGTTTTGAGTTCAAATTCTAGGGTTAGTTTGGTTTGATTTTAGGTCACAGCAGCTGGTTTTGAAGGTTGGATTGGGTTTTAGGCAACTTTAAGCTTTGAGCTCTAATGACAACTTGAGTTTTATTGGTTTGTTCTGTGAAATACTGGCTGGAATTTATTGTTTATGCCCTTATTAGGTACTCTGGAGGGTTTCATGGCATTTGGTGGAGAATTGAGCATCAAATGAAGGGCTTTGGGAAAAATGGTGCAAACCGGCTAGCCGGTTTGAAGTGCCACAAAAACCGGCTAGCCAGTTTTGGCAGGGTTCCCCGGGCCTTTCATTTTCTCAATTTTTGTCTTTGCAGTGCCTCGGTTGGGTGTTTCCCAATTTCCAGAGTTAGAATAACCTATTGAGAGCATAGCAGAACCTAGGGTTTTGGTTTTGGGTTTCCCACGATTAGGGTTTTAATCATGTAACTTACCCGGTTTTAAAATGTGATTAGGGTATCCATCTAGCACAAGATTTCGTTCAGGTCGGCCAGCACACTTGAATTCGAAAATCAGGTAAGAATTGAATATAATGTGTGATATGATTATCTGAATGTATGCATATGTGTGTGTATATGCATGCTTCGATTGTTATTTGCGATACCAACACTTGTATAGTTATGATACAGAGTGCATTGGTATAGTGAGTGTTGTTGTGAGTACGATACAGTGATAGCAACACGAGTACGAGAAATTGCTAAGGTGTGTGGTATATCACTCAGTGGTACTCAGGGTACGAAATAAACCCTACCAACACTCGTACAGTGAGGTACGTTGTGTATGTGCTATAGTGGTTGTACCCTAGTATTGAACGTTCATGTTCATCTGTTAAGCACTGTAAATAGGTGTATGGGCGCCTAATTACAGGTCGGAAATTATATGATATGTTATATGCATTTCTTACTGAGTCTATCGACTCATAGTTCTGCTTCCATGTGTAGGTAAAGGAAAGGCAAAAGCTGAAAAGGAGTGAACTTGAGCTCGGATTGGATTGTACATGTCAAAGCAGCGCAACCTAGAGTGTTCAGTCTCGGGACATCTGGGGATTGTATTTTGGTAGTCGCTATGGGACCTGTAATAAATGTTTATTTTGGAATGTTAACTTTAAAAAGTTTGAAAACGGGATCCCTATACTTGTAAATATTTTATTATATTATAAAGTTTATTAATTAATATAGAAGTTTTAATTTGACACAATTTTCGAGAAAAATTCTTTGATTAGCAAAGATTGCACTGTAATTGAAAAAGCACTGTAGCGTTCCTTAGCATTAGGGCGTTACACTGAGCCTTCCACTTTCTCTCTCTATAGCCGACCCTATCTCTCTCTTTTTTCCTCTTCACAATTTTGAAACCTTAGTGATAGAGTAGTGCCCACACACAGCAAGTGGTACCTCAATCATAGATTGGAAGACTGTGAAGGATCACACACAAAGAGAAGGACATTCGGGCTCAGATCTTGATAATACTCTGCGACAGAAAGGATACAAGTGTTAGAGATCTAAGTGGAAGGAGACATTATTCCGCTGCTACCAATGTAAGGTTTTCTTAACTTTATATGTGTTTAATTATCGTTTTAGAAAGTTCACATTTAGGGTGTTAAACAACGTACTTGTGAGTAGATCTAAGATCCTGGTAAAATAAATTCCAATAGCTTCGACGAGCATGACTGTCATGGCACAGTTCTTGATATTAGATGTTCCTTCAGCTTTTAACTTAATGTTAGGCCAGCCGGCCTTGTATGACTTAAAGGCTATCACATTAATATTTCACTCATGCCTGAAGTTTCCAACAAAGAATGGGGTAGAGTGTCTAAGAGGAAACCAGCAGTCTGCTCGAGAATGTTACAACCTTGCAGTGGCCAAGGCTAAGAAGGAAATATCCTCCAAGCAGAGCATAGAGAACAGAAAAAATATTTCCAAGTAGGGAACTTCCCAAGGCGGGGATGAAGATGTGGATCCTCGACTTGGGGACCCAAGCAGCAATGTTGGACCTGTAGAAGAATTAGAAGAGATCGAGATCGATCCAGATATCCTGGCCAGAAAGCTAAAGATCGGAAAAGGTTTGTTGCTCGAAGTAAAATCAGAATTGATAAAATTTTTTAGAGCAAACCTAGACGTTTTTGCCTGGTCACATGCAGATATGGTTGGAATTGATCCTTCTATTATTTCACACGTTCTGAATATCGATCCCAACTTGCGGCCAGTTCAACAAAAACGAAGGCTACTGGATAAAGAACGAGCAGTAGCCCTGAAGGAAGAAGTTGAAAAGCTACACAACAACAACTATATAATTGAAGCTTTCTACCCGGCTTGGGTCGCGAATCCGGTATTAGTACCCAAGCCGAACAAGAAATGGCGAGTCTATATTGATTTCACAGACCTCAACAAAGCATGCCCTAAAGAATGTTTTCCACTACCAAGGATCGATCAGCTCGTAGATGCAACAATAGGGCATGAAATATTAAGCTTCATGGACGCTTACTCAGGCTACAATCAAATCAAAATGCATCCACAAGACCAAGAACATACAAGTTTTCGAACAGATATGGGTCTATATTGCTACAAAGTAATGCCGTTTGGTCTAAAAAATGCTGGAGCAACATACGAAAGATTGGTAAACAAAATGTTTAAAGACCAGATCGGACGAAATATGGAAGTGTACGTGGATGATATGCTCATCAAATCTACAAAGGCTGGGGGGCACATAGACGACCTGGACGAATGCTTCAAAGTCCTCAGAAAGTACAATATGAATCTAAATCCCTTAAAGTGTTCCTTTGGAGTCAGCTCGGGAAAGTTTCTAGGCTTCATCATTAATGCTCGAGGAATTGAAGCTAATCCAGAGAAGATTCAAGCCCTCCTAGATATGAACTCGCCAAAAAAAATAAAAGAAGTGCAAAGCTTGACTGGTTGGATCGCCGCGCTCAACAGATTTGTTTCAAAATCAACAGACAAGTGTGTCCCATTCTTCAACATCCTGCGAGGAAACAAGCAGTTCGAGTGGACAGAGGAATGTGAAAAAGCTTTCCAAGATCTGAAGGCAAAACTTGTAAAACCTCCCAGACTCTCAAAACCTCTAGACGGAGAAGAACTGGGAATTTACTTAGCTGTCACGGAACATGTCGTGAGTGCCGTGCTAATCAGAGAAGAGAACAGCATACAACACCTAGTCTATTACATCAGTAAAAGACTCATTGAGGCCGAGGGCCGATACCCGTTCATAGAAAAACTCGCTTACTGCCTTATTCAAGCAACAAGAAAGTTAAGGCCTTATTTCCAAGCTCATCCTGTTCATGTATACACTGACCAGCCATTACGCCAAATACTACAAAATCTAGATGCTTCTGGACGGCTACTTAAGTGGGCGGTAGAGTTGGGCCAGTATGAAATCACTTTCCAACCTCGAACAGCAATCAAAGGCCAAGCCTTAGCAGACTTTGTGGTAGAATGCACAGGCAAGAAAGAAAGCATACTAGAAAGCAACTCCGAGCCGGTACAAACACCTCAGCCAAATAACAATGAAGATAAGCTGACCTGGAAACTACATGTAGATGGTGTTGGAAATATTTTACCAGGATCTAGATTTACTACCAAGTATGTTTCATTAACATCCTAATATGAATTCTAAAACAATGAAATAAACACATAAGAGTTCAAGAAAACCTTACATTGGATGCAGCGGAATATTATGACTCCTTCCATTCAGATCTCTAGCCCTTGATTCCTTTCTGTAGCAAAGCATTATCAAGATCTGAACTTGGATCTCCTTTTCTCCTTCTTTGATGCTGATTTTCCACAGTCTTACATACTATGATTGAGGTACCACTTGATGTGTGTGGGCACTACTCATTCACTCAAGGGAATTCTGAAAGTTTAGAGAGGAAAAGAGAGAGAGGGACGACATAGCTTTTCTCTGAAGGAAACAATGTGCAAAGTTATGAGTTTCCTGAAGCCAACACTTTTCCATTTTCTCAAAAATGCCAATTTTCCAATTTAACCATTCAAATGCTAATTCTAATTATTTAATAACTTAAAAAATAATTATTAAATAATATTGCCATTTAATGTATTTATTAATTTAGACATATAAAGTATCTTAATTAATAAATAAACCTAGAATCTCTTTTCTTTACAATTTCGCCCTTGCTTAGTGAAAATTCATAAAGTAGACATAGTCTAACTTTTAGAATTATAATTGACTAATTAAAATCAATTAACTGAGTCTTACAAGCAGTATGGTCTCAACTAGTATGGGGACCATGGGTGTATATAACCGAGCTTCTAATAAGTCGAACTGAATTCACCAAGTAAATTCCCTAACTTATTAATTCCTTAATGAATCCACTCTCAGAACTTGGAATTGCACTCTCAGTCATATAGAACGCTCTATATGTTCCATGATATAGACACGTCATTAGTTATCCATTGTTATAATCCTAATTTGATCAATGATCCTCTATATAGATGATTTACACTGTAAAGGGATTAAATTACCGTAACACCCTACAATATATTTTATCCTTAAATAACTTAACCCTGTATAAATGATATTTCAGCTAAGTGAAATGAGTACTCCACCATTTATTTTGGCTTGGTTAAGCTCGAAGAAAATCATCCTTTACTTTCTATTCGCTAGATAAAAGCTATAGATTCCATATTTATGTTAGCGCTCCCACTCAATTGCACTACCGTGTTCCCAAAATGTACGTATCACCCTGACCCAAAAGTAGGCTTAACTAACAAATCAAAGAACACGAATAACACTCTTGAGATTGAACCTAATCATATCAGGATTAAGATCATTTGATCTAGGATCAACAGGTGATATTGAATTGAATAGATATTACGGTAAATTCTAATATATCTAATCAAAGTTCAATATCGGTCCCTTCCGATGTATACTCCATACATCCGATACTGGTAAACTTTGCCAATGTCCTGGAAAGGACATAACACTTTTCCAAGGTGTAAGAATACCTATCGCTGATTATACCATGTCAGTCTAAATCCAGTGTTCTGACAAATCAGGGAATAAACTTCCGAACATATAATTAAGATTATATTCCACTGTGCTGACAACACTATAATCATTAACAAATTCATATGTTCTGGACTTAAATAGAATTCATACATTATATATATAATCATGAAATAAATCATGTGAACCATGCAACATAAAATGTTATTTCTGATCTTTATTAATAAGTAAATCTGATTATATTGAAATGGGTTTTATTTAGGGTACAAAACGCAACAGATGAGTCAGCTACAGATCAGGTATCTGGTGCAGGAATTGCCCTTGTCACGCTTGGGGGGCAACACCTGCACGTTGCAGTCAAGTTTGGATTCAAAGCATCTAAAAATGAAGCCGAGTATTAAGCTCTAATTGCTGGGCTAAGGATAGCCCAGAAGATGAAGGGCGAACACATTGAAATCTGCAGTGATTCACAGCTGGTGGTAAATCATGTATCCGGAGAATACCAAGCTCAGGGAGAAAAGATGATAGCATATATGAGAAAAATACATGATCTGCTTGCACAATTCAAAAGCTACGGTCTCAGACAAATTCCAAGAGAAGAAAATACAACTGCAGACGCGTTAGCTCGATTAACATGCAGCAATGTAAGTGACAAGGCGAACTTGGTTCCTATCCAGTTCCTCGAAGAGCCTAGCATCACGGGCACGGAAGAAATCAAAATGATCGATACTTCCCCAAACTAGATGACACCAATAGCAGCCTACCTCCACTCTGGGAAACTCCCAGATAATCGGAATGAAGCTCGAAAAATGAGAAGGAAAGATGCACGGTATATCATAGTAGAGGGAATTATGTACAGAAGAGGGTTCTCGATGCCATTGCTTAGATGTGTTACTCAAGAAGAAGCTGCACAACTCCTATCTGAAGTGCACGACGAATTCTGTGGAAATCATGTCGTCGGGCAAAGCTTATCTAAGAAAATTCTAAGGCAAGGTTACTTCTGGCCAACGATGATTGAAGATTCAAAAGCCTATGTTAAGAAGTGTGACAAATGCTAGAGATTTTCAAAGATACCACGAGCTCCACCTAACGAGTTAACAGAGATGCAAAGTCCCTGGCCCTTTGCCATTTGGGGGATTGACCTGATCGAACAATTACCCAAAGGTAAAGGATGCGTGTAGTAGTGGTAGCGGTTGATTACTTTACTAAGTGGATTATAGTCGAACCACTCGCAACCATTACATCAAAGAAAGTTCAAGAATTTCTTGTGAAGAACATAATCTGTCAATTCGGACTGCCGCACAAGATAGTTTCAGACAATGGGAAGCAGTTCGACAGCCAATCCTTCACTAATTTTAGTGCGAACTATGGTATCATCAAAAGTTTCTCCACAGTGGCGTATCCTCAAGCAAATGGTCAAGTTGAAGCAATCAACAAGACCTTGAAGGATACACTGAAGAAAAAACTTGAAGATGCCAAAGGAAACTAGCCAGAAGAGCTTCCTGAAGTTCTATGGTCATATCGCACAACTGAGAAAACGGCAACCAGACAAACACCATTTGCAATGGCGTACGGATATGAAGCTATGCTGCCTGTAGAACTCGAGCCACCTTCCCACAGAAGATTGATGTACAATCAAGATACCAATCACATACTCCTAGCAGAATCACTTGATGAAATCGAAGAAAAACGAGCCACTGTAATCTTAAAGTTGATGGCCCATCAACAAAAAGTAGCTCGATATTTCAACAAACAAGTGAAGGCTCAGAAATTCTTCGTGGGAGATATGGTCCTGAGAAGGGTATTCCTAAACACCAAAGACAGTACGGCAGGTGTACTTGGACCCAACTGGGAAGGACCATATCAAGTGGTCGAAGTTCTCGACTCCGGAGCATACAAATTAGGTAAGTATGACAAAAAAATGCAACTCGTTCTAGTACCACGGTATTGGAATGGGGAACATTTTAGAAAATACTACCAATAAAGTACCAGGTCGGATGACCACATTAAGTACTGAATGAACATTTACTTTTAAGTGAATGGCCTGCTGGGCGAACTACGCTCAAAGGTTTCGATAAAGAAACAAAGTACTCAGGTCAGGTGACCACCATTTAAAGTACAGTTTCTTATTTCTACAATTTGTTTTATCTCATGTTAAGCTAAAAGATCAGATTGGATCAAATGGCTCTAATGTAAGTTACTCGGTAACAAATACATTTTTCGATCAATAAATGAATAAAGATAGTTATTTCAAAATTCAAATTGAGTCGAAATCATCAGCATGTTTCTAATTTACCATCCAGTGCGTACAAAAGGTTTGGTCAAACCAAAAATACCGAACAGATAAACAATATACTTGTAAAAGACAAGTGACCAAGAGTCATACGTCTGCTCGGTCACTTGGGGGGCACCTATACCTGTACAAAGCATTTGGTAAAAATAAAACAATCACAATTGCACGATGATTATAAACAAAGAATGAAATTCTTTAAGGATAACAAAAGCATGTAATACCAGGATTAAAAGCTGCCCGGTCAGCCTGTTTTCTGAAAAATGAAAAATAATTCCAAGTTTAAAGACCGCTTGGCCGGTCATGATGTCTTAGAAAAGGCCTTGTGGCCGAATAAGATATATAAAAAATAAAAAGATAGAAAGAAAAATGTTTAAACAGCTGGAGTCCCAGGCTCTTGGTTCGGATCCTTTGGGCCAGTAGAAGCTGGAGGATCTGTTGTTTGAACAGGAGGTATATCTACAGTTTGGCTGCAGGTAGAAGCAACAACCTCAGGTTCACCATAGGCCACTTAGGAAGCGCAGAACTCGAGGTACATGTCCTTAGCATCACCCAAGTAGTCATAGTTGGCATGAGGATTAGCCTTCCAAAAGTCAAAGAAGAGCTCAAGACCGGCTGTCTCTGGAGCATTAACCTTGTCTTTCAGCTTCATCACCTCGGCCGAAAGCTCCTCCTCCTTAGACTTCTTCTCCTCTTCCACCCGACGAAGAACTGCTCGAAGAGAAGTCCTCTCATCCTGAAGACTGTTCACTTCAGCGAATAAGGTCTCAATGGTCTCTTCAAGACGGTCAGAAACCTCGAGATCCTTATTCAGCTAGGTATCTTCTTCTGAGCGGTAAAGAGCTTCTTGTTGGCTTCACCCAGCTCCATCCGAACAACTCCAAGCTCTACCCTGGCATCGTCAGCGTCCTTCTTGGCCAAGTCTACCTCCACCCTCAAGGTGTTGGACAGAGCCGTGTTCTTGGAAGTAGCAGACTTAGCCCAGGAGTAGGTGTAGGCCAACTTCAGACCAGCCTGCACAAAGAAAAAACTTTAGCATTTGAGCTAAGTAAAGAAAATTAAAGGAAAGCGTTAAGAAAGACTTACCCGGGTAAATTCCTTCAAGACTCCGCCCATCAGCAGCTCCAAAGAAGAGTCATTGTCAGCACCAGCCAGTTGCTCACTGACCTCATGAACCAGCCGGTTCATATACTGGGCAAGCATCTATTTGCCCTTCTTGGCCTCTGGAAGCACCGGTAAAGGTGGAGTAGGGGCCCGCACCTGTTCGGGTTCACTTCTGACCAGCTCAAACCGACCCTTCGGTGGTTTAGACCTGTCCGAGCTTCCTCCCCGAGACTCCTTAGACTTAGCAGCTTTTGGGGTAGAGGGGTTTGCAGCCGTTAGCTCCTGAGAAAGATCAATGACCTCCCCAGCATGCATCTTTTCCTTAGAAGAGGACCCTTCACTACCTTTAGACTTCTTGGCTGGAGGAGAGGCGCTAGAGCTTCCGCCCATTCTCTTCTTCAGAGCGTCAAGCATCTGCTGAGACATGTCTGTACAGAACCAAAAAACAACATGGTTAGAGAAAACAGACATCAGAAACATGAGGCATAATAGTCAAGAAGCTTAAAAACAAGACAAAGTGGCATGCAAAGTGATGGCCCCATTAAGGATCAAAAGTCCATCATCACCTGACATCGTTCTTATTTCAGACATAACAGCTTTCCCTTTTCCAAGCAAGGGAGGGGATGGCCGAGCAGGTGAGATGGGCTCCCTCATGCGAATTGCATGTTCAACAGGCCTGGGCGGGGCCGGAAGTTTCTGTTGGAATTATTTTACCAAGTTCTAGATTTACTAACAAGTGTGTTTCATCAACATCCTAATATGAATTTCTAAAACAATTAAATAAACACATATAAAGTTTGAGAAACCTTACATTGGGTGCAGCGGAATATAATGACTCCTTCCGTTCAAATCTCTAGCTCTTGATTCCTTTCTGTAGCAGAGCATTATCAAGATCTGAACCTGGATCTCTTTCTCTCCTTCTTGAGCCAGATTCTCCTTCTTATTGATTAGATTCTTCACAGTCTTCCACACTATGATTGAGATACCACTTGATGTGTGTGGGCACTCACTCTATCACTAATGGCTGAAATTATTTAGTGTGAAGAAAGGCTTAGTGTTTCGAATTGAAGAAGAAAGAAGAAGGAAGAGGTCTCATCTAGGTTTTTAGCTTTGGAGGCATTACTTGGATAATGAGACCATAGCCTTCCTTTTATATTATTCTTCAATAGGGTTAGGGTTGAATTATATGGATTAAAAAAGAATAAAATATTGGGCAAAAATTCAACCTTGGCCGTACAAGATAGTGGACCAATCTCTAGTTACAATTTTGCCACTTTATTTCAAGCACTTATTCTTCTTTTCAATAATACCATATTTTCCAATTCAAACCTATAAATGCCAAAACTATTTATTTAATAATTAAAATAACTATCAAATAAAATTGTCATTTATAATATTTATTAATTAGACTCCATAAAGTCTCTTAATTAACAACTAAACCCAAAAATACTATTTCTTCACAATCAAGCCATAACATAGTGAAAAATTCATAAACTAGACATAGTCTAGTTTTAGAATTATAATTGATTAATCAAAATCAATTAACTGAGTCTTACAAGAAGTATGATCTCAACTAGTATGGGGACCATGGGCCTATATAACCGAGCTTCCAATAAGCTTATCAAGAATTTACAAAGTAAATTCACTAACTTATTAATTCATTGTTGCATCCACGCATAGAACTTGGAATTGCACTCTCAGTTATATAGGATGCTCTATATGTTCTACGATATAGATACGCTATTAATTATCCATTGTTATAATCCCAATAATCAATGATCCTCTATAGATGATCTACATTGCATAGGGATAAAATTACCGTTACACCCTTTCAATGTATTTTATCCTTAAAACACTTGCCACCTATAAATGATATTTTAGTGAATTAATATAATCACTAAAATGAGATCTCAACCATTTATCTCTATTTAGCAAGCTCGAAGGAAATCATCGTTTCACTTCTAAATACCTATAGAAGCTATAGATTCCATATCTATGTTTAGCGCTCCCACTCAATTGTACTACTGTGTTCCTAAAATGTACGTATCACCCTGACCAAAAAGAAGGCTTAACTAACAAATCAAAGAACACGAATAACACTCTTGAGATCGAACTTAATCATGTCAGGATTAAGATCATTTGATCTAGGATCAACTAGGTGATATTGTATTGAATAGATTTTACGGTAAATTTATCATATCTAATCAAAGTTCAATATCGGTCCCTTCCAATGTATACTCCATACATCTGATACAGGTAAACTTTACTAATGCTCTGGAAATGACATAACACTTATCTAAGGTGTAAGTATACCTATCGCTGATTATCATGCATGTCTAAATCCAATGAACTGACAAATCAGGGAATTTAAACTTTTTGAACATATAATCATGATTATATTCCACTGTGCTAACAACACTATAATCATGAACAAATACATATATTCTGGACCTAATAGAATTAATAATCATGAAATATATCATGTGAACCATGCAACATAAAATGTGATTTCTTATCCTTATTAATTAGTAAATCTGATTATATTAAAATGAGTTTTATTTAGGGCACAAAACCCAACAGTTTCTTCCTCCTCTTGAGCGGAGTCACCTGCTCTTCCTCAGCCTCATCTTTAGGATTCAAGGGCTCCTGAGCATATTGCTTTGCCCTTGCATCTCCCGTCAACTTAGCCTCGCACTTCAGTTGAATCAACTCATCCTCCTGATGAGCTCGTTCAACCCGTCTAGCATCATATTTCCTCTTCCTCCCCTTCACTGATTTGGGAATGAAGTCCTTGGGATAGAGCTCGTACTTCACAAAGTTATCCTCAGAGGTTAACTAGATGATATTCCGATATTCCCCTGAAAGTCGAGCAAGCTTTTGAGCTCTATCCCGGAGAGCAACAGTGAGAAGAGGGCGATGATATGTCGGAATATGCTGGAACCGAGTGTGAGTGATCCCCGTGCCATCCACCATGAAGTACTCATCAGCAAAATGCCCAATTTTGCTGAAGGCTGAATCATCGGTGCCCGTCAACCACTTAAAGTCTAGTTGAGAGAAATAGAAGTACCCCGACCTGCCTTGCTTAGGGGTGGACTTCAAATCAAAAAACTAGCTGACTTCGTGAGGAGAAGGCATACCCCACTTCTGAGAAGCGTAGAAGACAAAGAGGGCAGATAGATATTTAATGCCCTTAGGAGTGAACTGGGTCGGGCAAAGGCCGAAGAACTCCGCCACATTCTTGAAGTATTGATGCAAAGGCATCAACGCCCCTTGTTGGGCATTTGCACCCGACCAGGCGCACATCCCCCTTTCAGGGTTTGTGGCACGGTTGTTGTGGGTGGGAATGTAGCAATCCGATTCGCCCAGGTACCCGCCCTGGTCGAGAATTCGAAGGCGCGCCTCAGTAACCCTGGACGGAGGGCTTACCCACCTGATGCCCAAGGCACCTTGCCTTCTATGAGGAACCACAGTAGTAAGTTCCTCACTGACGTAGTCCACTCCCTCAACCAGGACGTCTCCGTCAGCATCGACTGGCTCCCCAGCCTCATTGTACTCCCCGTAGTTTTGAGGTTCAACCTCTGCCTCTTCCTCCGCCTCGGAGGAACTGCTAGGACGAACATCGTCCTGCTCCTCAATTTGCTGGACTTCAGCGTCCCTTTCATGATCCACCTCCACCTGGACGGTTGGATCCTGTTCGGCGCTGGGCAAAGTGGTGTGCCAGTCCACTTGAGGATCAGATGCGTCAACCAGACACGTTATTTTCTTTGTATGGCCATCATTCTATGGCTGGGTATAAGATTTGGAGAATGTCCTTCACTAGAAGAAGGTGGGCTAGAACGAAGACGAGGATGATCCTCGTGCAAAAGTTGAAGCAGGTCCTGGTTGATCTGATGTTCGCTCTTCCAAAATTCACCTGGGTTCATCTACAAAAAACAACACACAAGATGAGTGTTTGGTCGAAATATCGAATGATAAATAAGAAAATATGCCGACCAAGAGTACTCAACAGATTAAAGAACAAGAATGTTCAAAGAAAAGTCATAACTCAAGAAGTTTGAAAGTTTCTCGGGTTAGGGCAAAAAATTTCATGAAGCTTAGAATAAGCAAGATGAAAGACAGACATTACGCAGTTCAAAAAACAAGCAGTATGGACTGTAAAATCACATAAATTTATGACAAAGAAGAATCGCAGAGTTTCTGAATCTAGGGTTTCCTAAATATTTTCTACAGCAAAGTTGAAAGTGCATTCAAAATGTAAACATGCAAAAATAAGCATAAAGGGAATCAAAAACTTACTCAAGAGTCAGATATCTGGGTTCGAACAACGTCAATCCAACAAGCAGTTTCGATGAAGGCACTTCAGCAAACTTGAAGCCAAGAACCTCTCTTTTCGCTCTGAACTCACTTAGCAAGGAAGGATGGTGAAAATGAGTTTATGTGCCAATGGTGGTTGATATTTATAGGCAAGTCACGAAAAGAGGTAATCATTTCAAAGGAACCTCAGATGCCTCAGTTTCCCTCCTTAAAATCAAATATGGGAAATCAAAAATAATCAAGTGCAGCCATCAGCCGTGGTGAGAGAAAATCGGATTTCAAAATATTAATTGTCAATACATTTATTAGTCGAAAATCGAAGGGAGGCCCAGTCAGCCTCACATCGAGTCTCGAACAGTCGTGCTTGGCACGTGTTCCCATCCAAAGGCAGAAGCAGCTAGGATGAAGTCTACACGCAACTTCGGAAGTCCCGTACAGACATGGGGGCAAATGTTATCCCAATTTTTGCACTCTGACGTGGCATCGCACAATGGTGACACGTGGAATCCACTTGGAGCATCTGCTCAGAGGGAACAGTCCGAGCAGGATGCCTCGCTGGCATGCCCAGAGCAAAGCAATCAGCGATCCGCGCAGGGCAACCAACACTTAGCGAATTCAACTTTTGCATTATGAGTCATCAACGAAATCCCCTATACCTTGGGGATCAGATTACAGGGATATGGCATACACACGATCCCACGATCAGTGTATTCTGCATCAATCCCACGATCTTTCTATTTATATCCATTGTAACAAGAGGGGAAAGACTTCCTCTCCAAGCATATAGCCCTATAAATAGTGATGCATGTTCACTGGGAGAAAGGTCGCAAACAGTTTAGTCGAGACTATACCCTAAGGAAATTATCTAAGAATACATATTCAGAGATTCTGTTGTAAGAGCTATAAGAAAAGGAACCTTTCTCCTTGTTCTTAAGTTAATACAAGTAACGAGGATTAGGCTATTACCGAACTGCTCGGGGCTGAACCTCTATAAAATTCTTGTGTCTTTATATTACTTTATTATATATCGATTGCTATAAATCACTTATCGCTCACTAAATCAGACTCGTTGTCGTTGGTTAAAAGCGAGGTCAACAATATATTTTAAAATGGAAATATTTGTTGTAGTGAGGTTTAAAGGTGTAATTAACGGTTATTGAAGTTTTTAAATTACCATAATTAAATTGTAAGGTATCAATGTATTAATATATATATGGAATGAGGAAAAAAATAGAAAGAATGGATATAAAAAATGACTTCCATGTCATCAGGTAATATGTTAAAATAAAAACTATTTAATTTAAAAATTTAATTAACAGTGATAAATATCAACCATTAGATTTGATCCAATGACTAATAATATAATAACCATTCATATGTAATACCCATTAAGAGCATGCCCATATATATAAATAATTTTTTGATGCATATAAAACATTAATATTGAATGTATATAACAATCCTAATAACAATATGATAGAGATAAAAGCTCTTTTATTTTACTGCTATGTTCACACAGCAGAAATGTCAAAAGTAAATTAGGCTATTACAAAGAGAAGTATATGTAGGGAGAAAGAGAAGGAAGCCCATGAAACAAATGGGCCAAAAATAAAGTGGGCCAGCTAATTCTAATACCCCCCTCTCAAGATGAAATATATATTTTTTAAGTTCATCTTGGTTACAATAGTGTGAAAATATACTGGGAAAAGAGGGTTGGTAAGAATGTCAGTAATGTTGTTTTTGGTGGTGACATGAATTAGCTTTAGTGTGCCTCTTGAATCTTCTCTCGGACAACATGGCAGTCAATCTCGATGTGCTTGGTGCATTCGTGGAATACGGGGTTTTCAAAGATGTGGATGGCGGTAGTGTTGTCACAGTAAAAGATAGCGGGATCTTAGTGATGGATGCCAACAGCCAGGTGATCTCACAAGTGGCATGAACCATAGCCCGGTATTCTTCTTCAGCAGAAGAACAAGAAACGGTGGATTGCTTTTTGGATTTCCAAGAGATTAATGATCTGCCAAGGAAGACACAGTAGCTCGAAACGGACCTTTTAGTGTCACTGCAAGAAGCCTAATCAACATCTGAAAAAATTTTGAGATGAAAGTCTACGTTTGACATATCATTTTCAGCATAAGCAGATAAGTTAGTGGAAGATACTGAGTAAAAAGATAGCCCTTGCCCAGAGGTGCCCTTAAGATATTGTAGTATTCTATGAGCAGCAGTGAGCCAGTGAGGTGGGGAGCCCTTGGATTGGATAGAAATTGACTTAGTTTATTTACGGTAAAAGAGATATCACGTTGTATAATGGTTAAGTAAAGGAGTTTACAAATGAGGTTGCGGTAGATTTTTGGATTTTCTTATAGTTTTCCAACATCGGATGAGAGCCGAATGTTGGGTTTCATTGGGGTGGGAGCAGCGAAAGCTCCTAAATAACCTATGTCAGTCAAAAGTTTCAAGTTGAATAGTCGTTAAGAGACCGATATCCCAGAGGAAGAACGATCAATTTCCAATCCTAAGAAAAAGCGTAAAGGACCCAGGTCTTTAAGCTGAAACACAGAGTTAAGTTACTTTTTAAAAGATGTAACAGCAGCATCATTATTACAGGTAATCACAATGTCATCAACATATATTCATTGGGCGAGAAAAATTCCTTTATCATTTTTTATGAGCAAGGTGTGGTCTGAGAGAGATTGAGTGAAACTAGTGGATAGAAGATAATTGCTGAGTTTTGTGTACCATTATCTAGAGGCTTGTTTCAAGCCATAAAGACTTTTGGGTAACTTACAAACAACATTTGGGGGAATTTATCTCTTGGGTTTATACCCTTTCGGGAGTGTCATATAGACAGTTTCATTTAAATCTCCATGAAGAGAGACATTGTCAATATCAAGTTGGTACAGAGACCAATTATTAATGGCCGCAATGGCAAGCATAAGTTTTAGGGTATTTAACTTTGCAACAGTGGCAAAGGTGTGAAAATAATCAATACCTTATTTTTGGTTGAAACCTTTGGCAACCAATCGTGCTTTACAGCGATAAACTGAGCCATCAACATTGTATTTGATTTTGTATACCAATTTGCAGCCAATGGCCTGGTGGCCATCAGGAAGAGTGACAACAATCCAAGTGTCATTGGCTTCAAGAGCATCAGTATCAGTATCCATGGCTTTTTGCCATATGGGATCTTTTGCTGCCATTTTGTAGCTGGTAGGTTCAAAAAAGGAATGGGCAGCAAAAGCCGCTGCTCGAAAGTGCTGCGTTAACCTATTATAAGACAAATATTTATTAATAGGGTGAGCAGTAGAAGAAGCAGCAGTGGTATTGCAAATGTAATCAGAAATACGTTTAGGTTTGGATAAAATTCTTTCCATTTTGAAGTGATAGGAGAAGTAGTTGGGATGTTCCTGGGTGTGGATGGAACTTCATCAAGAGTAGTGTTGGTGACAGGCACACTTTGAGAAGATGAAGTGTCATCAGAGTTGGGAACAGGAGAGGTGTCCTCAGTGGGAGTATGTGATTGTCTAGGGAGATAACCTATGAAGATATAAGGGCAAGATCTAGGGGAGAACATGTGTCGTTTGGTTTCCAATGTCGAAACAAAACTAAGACAACCAAAGACTTTGAAGTGATCATAGTTGGGAGCTTTGTTATAAAGTATCTCAAATGAAGTTTTTTTGTTAAGTAGTTTAGATGCAGTACGATTTATAAGGTAAACAACATTATTAATAACATGACCCCAATAAGGTAAGGATAAATGAGATTGAAATAATAAGGCTCTACCAACATTTAATATGTGTTGATGTTTTCGCTCAACGACAAAATTTTGTTGAGGACGGCCAACACAAGAATTATTGGTTGAAATTCCCTTGGTAGCGTAGAAGGTTGTTAAATTTAGCTCTTTAGCATTGTCACAACGAACAGCTTTAATGTTGACTGAAAATTGAGTGGCAATAAGAGAAAAAAAATTGAGGAATAATGAAAGAAACATCAGATTTAGAAGTAAGCATGTATACCCAAGTATAGCGAGAAAAATCATCAACAATAGTTAAGAAATATCGATAACCTTTAATACTAGTAACGTGAAAAGGACCCCATATATCAAGATGTATTAAATCAAAAGCAGAAGTGGCAAAATTATTGTTAGATGTAAAAGGAAGTCGCTTTTGTTTGGCAAAATGACATATAGAACACATAAAATTGAAAGGTTTTTCACAAAATTGCAATCGATTATTTAAGATAGTAGAAATGTTCATAGAAGGATGACCAAGGTGAAAATGCCAGGGGTCCTTTAAATCACGTGTATTGTTTGCAAAAACAGAAATATCGGTAGTGAGAAAATGATGGTCCTGTTCAAAGAAAAATAGTTGTCCAACTTTCTTAGTTGTCCCAATCGTAGAAGTCAGGGAGGGATCCTGAATCAAACATTGATCAAACGTGAAAGTGAGTTTATTGACACAATGTTCAAGATAAGCGTTAACAGAAAATAAAGCAATGAAGATGGTGACATACAAGACATCCGTTAAGACAAGTTGGTCAGATACTTTAGCAGTTCCAAATTTGTTAATGTGAATCTGAGGGCCATTAGGCAACGTAACCAAGTAAGCAATATTGTTTTTATTTAAAGATGTAAAGCAATAAAGAGAGTGACATCTGTGATGAGTAACGCCACTATCTATAATCCATGAAAAAAGGGAAAAATTGTCATTACCGAAGACGTTAGAAACCACTGGGAGATTTTCACTGGTGGAAGGAGCGCCTTGGATTTGTTGATTGAGGAGGGATATCAACTATTGACTGAGCTGAAGTTGGGAAGAGCCAGCCGCGGAGGGGTCTGGAGTAGGAGTCACCGAGGCAATATTTACCCGAGTAGTGGTGGTGGTCTTTTTCTTGTCTCCATATCCGGGAGGAAAACCGTGGAGGAACTAGCATTTATCAACAAGGTGACCCAGTTTAAGGCAGTTAGAACAAGTTGGTCGAGGTTTCTTGCTCCGGGAAGGTTGGTTGGGATTTTGTTTGGCCGAAGCAGCAGCAACAATGCCAGTATTTCCAAGACAGTGTTGGCGCTCTTGTTGAACAACCATGGAGAACACCTTGGACAGCAAGAGGAGTGGATCATAGAGTATAATCTGAGCCCAAATACCCTAGTAAGACTCATTGAGGCCAATCAAGAACTGAAGTATTTGGTCTCTTGTGTAATAATCTTGAACTTTTTGCATCGCACCGCAAGTACAGCCACAAGTGCAGGGGATGTTTGGTTGGTACTCGTTGAGTTCATCCCAGAGAGCTTGCAACTGGGTGAAGTAGGTGGTGACCGAGTTATTTTTGGAAGTTATTTTACCAGGAACTTAGATCTACTCACAAGTATGTTGATTTAACAACCTAAATATGAACTTCTAAAACGATGAAAATTAAACACATAAAAGTATCAGAAATCTTACATTGGGTGCAGCGGAATATATGTCTCCTCCCACTCAGATCTCTAACCCTTGATTCCTTTCTGTAGCAGAGTATAATCAAGATCTGAGCCCGATAGTCCTTCTTTGTTGTTTTTGAATTCTACACAGTCTTCTTCACTATGATTGAGGTATTACTTGATGTGTGTGGGCACTACTCTAACACTTATAGATTTCGAAACAGTGAAGGAATAGAGAGAGAGAGGGTGGCGGCTCAGAGAGAATTTTCAGAGAGAAAATTCTGTCAGAATAATGTTGTGAATCAGTTGTATTGAAAACTGAAGCCTTTGCCTTCTATTTATAGAAGACCACCAAGGCTTGCAACTTTTCCAACTTTCCTTTTCCTACACTGATAGTTTCCTGTTTTGTCAAAAACTGCCAATTCCTTTGTTCAACCACATAAATGTCAAATCTAATTATTTAATAATTAAAATTAATTATCAAATAATATATTGTCATTTATTTTATTAATAATAAAACTAATTAAAGTTTCCTAATTAATAAATATGCCCTTCAAAATCTCTATTTACTGTTTTGCCCTTAATAAGTGATAAATTCTCAAATAGACACAGTCTATCTTGAGAATTATAATTGATTAATTAAAATCAATTAAATGAGTCTTACAAGTAATATTATGTCAACTAGTGGGGGGACCACGAGCTTCCAATAAGCAGATCTAGAATTTACCACTTAAATTCACTGACTTATTAATTCTTCGTTGAATCCACACATAGAACTCAGAATTGCACTCTCAGTATATAGAATGCTCTATATGTTCCACCATATAGACACATCATTAGTTATCCATTGTTATAATCCTAATGTGATCAATGATCCTCTATATCAGTAAGTTTCATAAATCTATTTCAAAGTTCAATATCGGTCCATTCCAATGCATAATCCATGCATCCAACCTGAGCTTTACTTTAACCTATGTTCTGGAAAGAACATAACATTTCTCCAAATGCAAGTAAACTCTGTTGTAGATTGTCATATCAGTAAAACCCAGTGTTCTGATAAATCTAGGAATACTTTATTCACATAGTCATGTTTACTTTCCACTGTGTTGACAACACAATAAACATGATCAAGTATGTGAAAGGGGTTTGGATGAATTTATAAATCAAATAGACAAACAATTGATTAAGTGAACCAAAAACATACACAAATGAATGAAAAATACTTCTGTTACTTTATTGATATTGAATAATCTGGATTACATTGAAATAGAGTTTTATTTAGGGCATAAAACCCAACAGTTATCACCATGTTTAACGTTATTGACAGAGGTTTTGAGTTGTAAAATATGGGGGCCATTGCTTTGATTAAAGCGATCATGGAGGTTTGTCCACATTTCAAGAGCAGTGGTTTTGAACGTGATACTAGCAGCGATCTCGCGAGATACACACTGAATAATCCATGACATAACCATATTGTTGCAAATATCCCACGCGGAGCAAGAAGGGTCATTTGGAGGTGGATGAGGTATGGTACGTTCAATAAAAGGAGTTTTGTATTTGGCAGTGATGTTGATGGAAGCTGCACGCTTCCATGACTGGAAATTTTCTTGACCAGTCAAGAGAAATGAAGCGATGAGGTGATTTGGGTGATCTCTAGTTCTTAGATGATACCGAGTACGTTCATCATGGGAAGGTCGATCAAGAACGGCATGAGGTAAGCCGTGATTAGCAGTAAACAAGGAATTATCAATAAAATGCATTTGGACTTAATGTTCAAGATAAGGAATGTTACCATTAAAAAATGAAGAGTTCTGGACAGATGGTGGAGCGAAGGTGGTGGCTGGAGTCGTGGTGGTGCCAGAAGGAAGCGAAGTCAGTTGTGGGAGCGTCAGGGTCAAGATTGGAGTGGAAGATGGCAGAAGGGGAATGTGTGTTTAAGAAGCCATGAATAACGATGTTGGAGCGGAGCTGGAAACGATGAGGGCTGTAGAGGTTTGTCCAATCGTTCCACAAGGGGGGAGATAGGCGACGTAACCGAAGCTAAACACACCAGAACTGGAAGGATTAAACATGGAAGGATGAGCACCGATCGTTTCCAACAGAAATGGTACAATCAAAGGAGAATGGGACAGAGCTACGACATCGGAGGTGGTGGAGTCAATGGAGGAGATGTCTTGACTGGAGACGACAGTCGGAGGAGGTGATGGCTCACTAACGGAGGTGGCGACAATGGAAGAGTTCCTTGTTCTTGGAGCCATGGAGGATGATGAATAGTGGGCTAGGGTTTGTTGTGAGCTTTGATACCATGATAGAGATGAAAGGTCTTTTATTTTACTGCTATGTTCACACGGCAGAAATGCCAAAAGTAAATTAGGTTATTACAAAGAGAAGTATATATAGGGCAAAAGAGAAGTAAGCCCATGAAATAAATGGGCCGAAAATAAAGTGGGCCAGCTAATTCTAATACAATATGTATCAAAAAGATCGAAACAAAAAACTTCTTTCGATCATCCATGAATAAAGAAATACAGAGAAAAATATATATGTATACACCGAAAAGTCAAATGAATCAAGACAGAAATATATAATTCTCTCTCATGCTAACCATAAGAAATTATTATATGAAAAGATGAAGCATATATGATCGATTCGCAATACAGAAAAATAAAGTAAATCAAACATATACGTATAGATGAAAGAGATCGAATACCTTCAGCCAATCTTTTTGAGCTTCAATCCTATACGAGCTTCGGATCTACAAAAGAAAATAAAACTAGTTAGTATGGGTATTCAGGGTTCCGAACTCTCTCTACTCTCTTCTATAAGAATTTTACTGTTTGCACAAAATGAGTAGTGAGATTGGGGACCGAAATCCTATATTTATAGGTGAGATACTCCATCAATATTTGCGCCACATTAATTATCAGAATATTTTTACAATTAATTTAAAAAATAAATTATTTAGTGAACCAAAATATAACCATATACAGTATATAATATTTATCTTTATCACATTTTTAATTTTTGATCAAATATAATCATTTTGAAATTGATATTATCTTCATACATATAAAATAAATTTAATTATTTTGTATACATAGAAAATATTCTACTAACCTAAACAAGTATGATAGACTAATCCAAGCCTAACCAAGATACATCTCTCCCTAGCATAATTATGTCCAAGATTTTGAGTGATCGAGAGTTGTAAATAGGGCCCTTTTGTGTTTGATCAAGGTGCTTCAGTGTGAGTTTGTGTTGTAATTTGTGTTTTCCACCATAGTCTTCAAAAGTGTGTGCTGCAATCCCCGATTGAAGTGGTGTTGATCATACTCAATTCTTTCACGAGTTAAGTTTTATTCTCCCTTTGCTTTTAATTCTGTTTTGTCTTTATTTTTTATTGGTATTGATTTGATTTCTGTTCTTGACTACTGCCACTGGTGTGACAGTTATTCACCACAACATATATGAGGGGCGGAGCTAAGATTAGATAGTTTGGGGGGCCAATATCAACAATGCATACCAAAAGTATAAATTTCAATTGAGAAAAATATTATATTGTTTTATTTTTATAAATGTTTTATACAATATTTTAAAAATTATGAATCAAATAATTAAATTGAAAAAAATAAATGTGAGTTTTAGGGTAGGTTAGGAAGGCCAAGAGAAAATTGTAATTGGTAATTAAAGGGAATATATTATAAAATTTTGTGTGTTTGTCTAACCATGCAATTATACTATAATTATGTAATAGAAGGGTAATGGAGAGGTTTCCATTACACTATCTAATTCTCATACCCTTATGATAATTGAGTGTAATTATACGGTGTAATTTTTAAAATCTTTTATTTTAAATATTAAGTACTAAAAATTATTTTTTTTATATAATTATTAATTATTTTACCAAAAAAGATATTAGAAATTCATAAATCTTGTAATTGTATATTAAGAGTTCAATTTATACTTGTAATTTTTTTAAAAAAATTAAGAATAGTGTAATTTTTTTAATTTCACTAATATATAGTAAAATAATATATGGTTTTATATATGGTATTTAATATAATTATATATAGAGAACTTTACATAAATTTTCAAAATTGTGGGGGGTCACAACCCCTATTGGGGTACATGTGGCTCCACCCCTGTGCATATGGCTCTGATTTTGCAGACCATCCTGGAATGTAGAAGCATAGAACCATCACCAAAGTATTATCTGTTAGGATTTATAAAACACTCAAGAAATATATAAATCACAGATCTAAATATATTCCTTAAAAGTGCTTTAATATAGAAAACCCTAAATCATAAATCTATAAAGTCTTTGCTAAATTAAAGAAGAAAAAGATGATAAAAAATGAGCGGAAGCACTAACCTGAAGCCATTGTTGGAGATTGCAGAGAAGGTTTTGATCTTCCAAGAATACACTATTTTCTAAAGTATTTTCTCTCATGGGGAAGGAGAGAATACAGAAATCCTAGTGTTTTTTGGGGACCGCTACCTATTTATAGGCTCATTATATAATGAGTTTTGGGTATTTATAATTTGGCCCCTCAACAAATTATAAATTAACATATGGTATCTACACATTATTTCCATGACAATTTAATACCCTTTTGATAACATAATTGGTCACTTAATTTTGTATCACACTTTATAATAGCATATACATTATACATATGTGCCCACATAGGATTTTTAATCCAACAATCTCCCACTTAGGCAACATATGTTACCTAATAAATGTATAACCTTATGAGCTCAAAATTTGCTATTATGTAAAGGTATTTACAACAATCTCGTCCATCAACTATACCCATATAGGATCAAAACGATTTTCGTCATATCAATCATGACTAAACCCATCAATGGTCACATATACAAATATAGCCAAATGACATAGATCAATCATGGATGTGTAGCATGGAAATTACATGCAATGTGAACCGAACATGCCTATTTCCAACTGGTCCTCCTTAAACCAAAGTGAGGTCAGACTTAAACATAACAAAACAGAGTGAATGAACTGAAAACTTTATTTCTGATCAGAAAATAACCAAATACATAAATTAAATGTCTTAAACAAACATAAAGCAAAGAAAATACAAACTCCCACTAAATCATGATATCCTCAAGCAATACTACACCCATATGAGCAGTGTGCTCATGAAAGACCTTAGGTGGTAATCCTTTTGTGAGCGGATCCGCTATCATGGAGTTTGTCCCAATGTACTCTATGGATATCTGTCCACTCTGCACTCTTTCTTTCACAACTAGGAACTTTATGTCAATATGCTTTGACTTGGATGTGCTCCTATTGTTATTGGAATACAGAACTGCTGATTTATTGTCACAAAATATCTTAAGTGGTCTTTCAACATTCTCCAAAATACGCAGCCTAGTGACAAAGTTTCTCAGCCATATTCCTTGATTTGATGCCTCATAACATGCTACAAATTCTGCTGCCATAGTGGAAGAAGCTATAAGTCTGTTTGACACTTTTCCAAGATATAGCTCCTCCAGCTAACAGGAATATATAGCCTTATGTAGACCTTCTACTATCTTGGCATCCAGCGAAATCAGAATCAGAATACCCTACGACCTCCAAATGATCTGAATTCCTGTATGTGAGCATGTAATCTTTTGTTCTCTGAAGATACCTCATAACCCTCTTGGCTGGTATCCAATGGTCCACACCAGGGTTGCTTAAATATCTGCCTAACATCCCAACAATGTACGCAATATCTGGACGAGTACATACCTGAAGATACATTAGACTCCCTACAACTGATGCATAGGGAATCTTTTTCATTTCCTGAATTTCAAGGCTACTTTTAGGACATTGACTAAGACTGAATTTGTCTCCTTTAGCAATAGGGGTATCACCTGGTCTACAATCTTGCATGCAAAACCTTTTGAGTACTTTATCGATATAGCTCTTTTGTGATAATTCAAGAATACCCCGAGAACAATCTGACGTATTTGAATTCCTAATACGGAAGAGGTGTCACCAAGATCTTTCATCTCAAATTACTTAGATAAAAATCTCTTGGTTTCGTGCAATAAGCCTATATCATTAGTGGCAAGCAATATGTCATCGACATATAGAACCAGAAATATGTATTTACTCCCACTGAACTTGTGATATACACAATCATCAATAATATTCATCTCAAAACCAAATGAGATAATTACTTGATGAAACTTGTGATACCATTGACGAGAAGCTTGCTTGAGTCCATAGATATATTTCTTTAATTTGCAAACCATATTCTTTAGGTCACCAACCACAAAGTTTTCTGGTTGCTCCATATTAATTATCTCATCAATGTCGCCATTGAGAAATGTTGTTTTAACATCCATCTGATGTAACTCAAGGTCAAAATGAGCAACAAGTGCCAATATTATCCTAAAAGAGTCTTTCGATGAAACCGGAGAGAAAGTCTCTGTAGAATCAATGCCTTATTTTTGAGTATAGCCTTTTGCTACAAGACGTGCCTTAAATCTTACCACATTACCATATTCATCCTTCTTGGTTTTAAGTATCCACTTACAACCAATTGGTTTTACACCTTCTGGTAATGGGACAACTTCCCAAACTTTATTGCCTTGCATAGACTTATTCTCTTCATTCATGGCATCAATCCACTTTTGAGAGTTAGAACTTTTCATGGCCTGATGGAAGTTGATTGGATCATCTTCCATCATTCCAATTTCATCCTCATGTTCTTGAAGAAATACAAAATAATCATCTGAAATAGCATTTCTTCTCTCTCTTGTGGACCTCCTTAATGGCTCTTGTTCTTAAGGGTGTTGAATTTGTTCTTCTGGAACAATAGCCTCATCCTGATTTGGGAGTTGTTCAACATTGTCTTGTTGAGGTTCCGAATTCATTTCTTGATCAATGACAGGTGTGGAAGCCTGAACATTGTCTAAAATGATAGTAGGAACTGAGTTTGAATTCAATTCCTCCTCAAAAGTAATGTCTCTAACCTTATTTCTCCCCCCAAATTCAACATCCTCAAAAAATGTTGCAGTTTCTGTCTCAAAAATATTTCTGACAGTGGGATCATAAAACTTATAGCCCCTAGATCGCTCAGAATAACCAATAAAGTAGCTGCTAACTGTTTTGGAGTCCAATTTATTTTCATGTGACCTATAAGGCCTTGCCTCAGCTAGACATCCCCAAATGTGGAAATGCTTTAGACTAGGCTTTCGACCTGTCCAAAGCTCATAAGGTATTTTTGCAACTGCTTTACTTGGTACTCTATTCAGAATGTAAGCTGCTGTCTTTAATGCTTCTCCCCAGAGGGACTCAGGTAAGGTAGAATGAGCAATCATGCTCCTTACCATATCCTTCAGAGTCCTATTTCGTCTCTCAGCAACACCATTCATGCTAGGTGATCCTGGCATGGTGTACTGTGGGACAATACCACATTCCTCTAGGAATTTAGCAAATGGTCCTGGACGTTGTTCACCTGAGCCATCATATCTACTGTAGTACCCACCACCACGATCAGATTTGACGTTCTTAATCCTTTTGTTGAGTTGATTCTCAACTTCAGCTTTGTAAGCTTTGAACACGTCCACAGACTGAGATTTTTCATGAATGAGATATAGGTACCCATAACGTGAGTAATCGTCTATGAATGATATAAAGTATTGTTGACCATTCCAAGATGCCGTAGGGAATGGCCCACTAATATCTGTGTGAATCAATTCTAAGACTTCTGAAGCTCTATTGACACCTAATCTCTTAGTTTTGGTCTGTTTCCCTTGATACAATCTACACAGACATTAAAATCTGTGAAGTTAAGAGACTCTAAAATGTCATCAGACACAAGACGCTCAATTCTACCTCTTGAGATATGACCTAAGCGTTTATGCCATAATGACGCTAAATTTTCTTTATTTAATTTGCGTTTAGTACCTTGTGATTCCACATGCAAGGTTTCATTATAGGATGCAATTGTTTCTAACAAATAAAGATTGTCATAAGTATTCAAATAACCAGTTCCAATAATATTTGAATTTAAAGACAAAGTAAACTGATTGTTTCCAAATGAACAAGAATATCCAAATTTGTCCAACAAAGAAACAGAAACTAAATTCCGTCTAAAAGACGGCACAACAAAAGTGTCTTTCAAATCTAAATAAAAACCAGTTCCTAATAACAATCTAAAATGCCCAATTGCTTCTACTTCCACCGATTGACCATCTCCCACAAAGATGTATCTTTCACCATCACTTGGCTTTCGGTAGCCCAGGCAACCCTACATAGAAACACTTATGTGAGTAGTAGCACCAGAATCTATCCACCAAGTGTTCCTAGGTACTGAAACTAAATTAACCTCAAAACAGACCAAAGCAAGATTAATACCTTTCTTTACACGCCATGCGTGATATTTGGCACAATCTTTCTTCACATGTCCAGGTTGGTTACAAAAGAAACAACCCTTAGAATCTTGTTGTTGTTTCTTTTGAACTGGACCCTTAGCAGCTTCATTCTCAAATTTCCTTTTCTTGCCCTTATCCTTAAGGGTAGTGGCCAAGTGAGCACTTTCAGTTTTATCCTTTTTTAACCTTTCTTCCTCTTGCACACAATGAGAAATGAGCTCGTTGAGAGTCCATTTCTCCTTTTGACAGTTGTAACTCATTTTAAATTGGTTAAACTGTGGAGGAAGCGTTAACAAAACCATGACTACAAGTACATCATCCGAAAGCTCAATCTTAAGTGTCCTTAATCTTAGACAATATGATGCATTTCCATAATGTACTCCCTTACATTTCCTTGACCCTTATACTTCATGTTCATTAAAGAACCAAGAAGTATTGTCATTTCAACCTTATCGTTTTTAGCAAAACATTCCTCAATTTGTTCAAGGAAATTCTTAGCCATAGTAACCCCTTCGGATTCAGTGCCCCAAAAGGCTTCTTGAATGTTGCATTTCATAATCATTAGACTCATGCGATTTGAACGATCCCACCTCTCAAATTCCCTTTTATCATCATGGGAAGTTTCCTTAGTGAGAGGTGCAGGTTGTTCATTCCTTAGTGCATGATCTAAATCCATACATCCCAGAACTATAAGTAAGTTCCTTTTCCAATCCTTGAAATTGGTCCCATTAAGCATAGGAATAGAATTAATATTAGCAGATATTGAGGTGAAGATGAACTAGCTGAATATAAAACAAATAAAACAAGCTCACATTAATATGCATAATTAAACAATAAATTCAAAAATTGGTTAATCCCATCTCAAGATACCAAACACACATTAATATCAAGTCTTTGGACAGTAATATTAACTGTAAGCAGTACTCTTGGTGTAGCAATCAAATATTGACAATAAAAACTATGCCAAACAATAGGTTAATCTTTAGACTAACGTATTGCTCACACAAAATACCTTATAATTGTCACACATTTATCGCCACATGTATGTTTGAAATCTAACAAAATATTCACTTACCTTTAAGCTAGTCAATATAAGCATCAATTACAAATACACAACCATCCTAATATTTAAATAAATGAATCTACACCAAAGATGTCACTTTGGCGACATATTGTTTCAATTAATTTACTCAAAATATTAGTAATAAACCAACACCAAAATTTGAATTAAATTGTTTAAACTAAAATGTATATATATAAATATATATACTAAACTGTAGATCAATATATATATATGACACAATATCAAAATATTTACAATCATATATATGCAATATGTGGATTGGGCATTTAACATGTATATATAATTAAACAAATTAATATATATGAAACCATAATTATTATCAAAAAGCTGTAAATCAAGAATTGATTTATATATACATTTCTTATTTCACCAATTGTCACCAGGAAGACACAATTTAAAAAAATTAAAAAAGAAATATATATATATATATACTAGCAAAAAACTACGTGCGAGGCACGTATATTAAATTTTATGCTAGGTTTTTTCTATGTTATTTAAAAGTGAGATTATTATTGAATACTGAATGCAATATATTAGTGTTTAAGAAAGCTTAATGATTTAAATATGTTCTTAAGTTAATCCAAAAATAAACTAAAAATTGATGTTCCAATACTTAAAGAAACATTACTTAAATGGGGGTAACATAAAAAGAAAATTAAAAATCATTCTCTAAATTGTTGATAATTGAAGATAGCATTAGTCTAAAAATTATAGATAAGAAAACTAATGATAGTCATTGGTGGATTTCAATCTTTATTTTCTTTGATAGAGACAATAGTGTAATTTTTGTATTTTGCACTTTTCATTCTAGCTGGGTCCGCATATATCTGGATTATCCATTTTTTTCTTTGATAAATTGAATATGGTAGTGTCGACAAAATGGCGGTGTTCCTGCAAACAGTGATGTATTTTCATTTAAGATGATTAGACATGGTGTGCATAATCTATTTAATTAAAAATCAACTTATGAAAGGCATGTAAAACTATTTTATTTTTTAAAAACTACACCTCTGCAGTATATTTCATTAGTTGGGCAGCATTACACGAAAATATTTTTTCCATAATATCTGCGAACATGACAGCAGATAGGCTCTTTGTATTGTCATCAAGTTCAACATATACTATAGCACTGTAAAATGCATAATAAGATTGTTAGTATATTTTTTTATTTTAACTTAATTTCAATAACATCATATGTTTTTTGTAATATACCGTGGTGTAGGAAATCCTTCTTGGCCGCATGTTGGCTTGTCACATATGATTTTTTCATCGCGATTGTATAAATCTATTTTTTTATGACATGCGTCACATGACATGTAATAAAAATTCTGGAGAGTATCAGTTATTTTTATTGCCGCCTCAATCCAAAAATATTTTTTCTACATCCAAATCAAATGATGTTAATAATAGTAAGATATTGAAACGAAAGTTGTATAAAGTAAATATTGTAGTAGTTTTTACCTCATTCAGTCTGAAATTTGGATGTTAATTAGTCACTATTTCGTGTAATCCAACAAAAGATTTTGGAGAAGATTCATATGTCAAGCAGTTTGCTATTGCGTTTTTAATTTCTGTTTCGTTACTCTCCACCCTTAAAATAGAGTAAGTATTATTATAAATATGGTATACAAAAATTTAATTTTTTTTGTAAAATGTGTAGCTATAATAGTATGTGTATTTGATTTTATGAGTATTACCATTCCTTCAGTGCTTCTGCCTCGGGGAGTTGAGGATTGATTTTGAAGGTACTCGTGTCGAGTGACGATAGAGACAGCCCTAAATCAAAATGTATGTGTTAATTGAATTTTTGAATTTTCGCTTTTAAATATCAGTAGTTTAATTAATGCAATAACCTCTCTTGGTTTGAACAATTAGTTTTGATCCCAATATTATGGGTCTGTCTTCGATTACTTCTGCTATTTGTAAGCATTCATCGTGGACTTTATGCCCCCACATCGTCAAACATACTGGTTTGAAGCTACAATTTTGTAAAGAAATAAAAAAATATATTGGCATAAATTTTGTTAAATAGTATTTAATATATCGCAATAAAAATGAACACGAGGTTGTATTTATAATGGTAGATTAAATGTATAGTTTACCTTTCATCAATTAAATATATCTCTTGAATTGTATGTAGTCCATAGGGAGTGTTGACTTCTTTTGGTGGATTCATTTGAGAGCAATAGCCAAAATATCTAATAAATTGAAATATTAAATAGTTAGTCACTGAGGAATATATATTTATGAAAATCAAATTGTAAATACCTATTGGTTTGCTGAATTCTTTAGGTGTATACAGGTCGCTAAACGGAATGAAATCATAGTTTGGTGCTGATATCTGGTTGTCTTCTGTTTGGATTTCTTCGATTTCTGTTCTTGAGTTCATTGTCCAAGAATATTTGTGGTCTCGCTTTTTATCAAAAGGTGAGGCTGTTTTTTTTTACATAGGCGTTGCTGATGTAGTAAGTGTGGAACACTTCCAAAGTGTTTGCTCTAGCATCAATTTCAGTGCCAAATATTACTGCTTCAACATCATTACCCTGTGTTCATTTTTAAGGAAAAAAATATATTTATGAAATAATAATCTGTTGCAGCGCGTTTATAGTCAGAATTCAGAAAATATAGCATTTATTAGTAGAATATTGACAATTTCAACGGTAAATAAACTAATTGTATACCTTTTTATCTGCTAACATAAGCTTTTGATATTTGAGTGGTGAACTCTTGCTTGTCCGCTTTCCAGATTTTTCTAACACTCTCATTTCAATCTTCCAACTTTCTGTAGTTAGAGTGATGTCTTTAATTGTTGTGTATATTGTAGTCATTTATTCACCTGTTTTCAAATAAAACAATAGATAGACAAAATAAAAAATATAGTAATGACTACGTCCCCATAGCATACTGAGTACGCATACTGATTCAATGTACGTATACTAAAAGATTAAATCAATTATATATAGAACCTACGGCGAATGTATTCAATTCATATACTGATTTTACCAAACTCTGTGTTTGATATATATTATATATACAATGAATTAATTAATTAAGAATATAGATGTAGATATAAATATATAGTGCCACCAACTTTTGCTTCAATGTATGTACGGAAATCTGAGCATTATAGAGTCATAAAATATAATCAATATCTTATTAATTATAATAATATTGATCATCAATTAATATCTAAGATCAATAATTCAATTTTAAATCATTAATAATAACAATAACTAAATATATAAAAAATATATAGAAAATATATAAAGAATCACGTAAAGAAACATTAATTAAAATATAATGAAAAGGAAGTGAGAAGTACATTTGGCTTAATTTTATTGGGCTAGATGGGAACTAATTAAAACTAAAGTTTCACATTAATAAAAGAAACAGAAATTATAGAGATACATAAAAAAATTGATTAACAATTAATTAACTATAAAACAAAATATGTAGTGAATCAATACGTACGTATATCCTCTCGCTTAATTTGGTTGATGAAGAAATTGTTAGGTTGATGAAAAAAGAAAAGAGTGATATAAGAGAGAGATAGGTACCGTAGCAATATATATAAACTAATATATATGTTACATGCGATATATATAGTTATCCTAGTTATCCTAGTTATCTAATAAGGTTTACAGCGTAAATATCATGATATATGATATATTTATATTTTTAAATTTTGAAATATTTTTTTAAAAAATATTTAATTGCAGCCAATATTTCAAATTTTTAAGTTAGATTTTTTTATAAATGTTAAAATTAATCGATACACATTATCAATTCAGCGTGTATATATATATATATCTATTAAGATTGGCCCACGTGTACATCAAGAGAATCCAATGTGATCTGATTGGAGTAAGATTCTTCTGTCTCAACTAAAACCATTTGATGGTTTTGAATCCTGAAATTGAAACTCACAGTAGACCCCACATTTGAAATTCTGAACCTGTAAGTTTTCCATGTTGGACACAAACACATCCCTCACTAATCTATTTTTTTATAACTGTCAAAACAGTACATACTTATGGATACACTGAACATGCTTTATAATAATAAAAAAAATTAAAACTTCTTTGAAATTCACTATTATTAAATTTTTTATTTATTTTTTTCAAGGGGAGTTTGTTTGTTGGGTGAAATCTGTAATTATGATCTTGAATTAAGTAGTATTGATCAATCAAATTTAACAGCAATGACTCATAAGGGCCTATACCTTGTGTAACGGTGAAAGTTTCATGGAGCTTTGTCATTTGGTGACCATAAGGGCCTTTACCATTATCAAAATGATATTGGGAAGACCCTGAAAACCCATAGGCGGCTTCTGCAGCTGCACTGACGACCGACTCCACTGTTTTTAAAGTTCACATATAAAATTATTATACAAATAATAATTAGTCTTATTCATTAAATGAAATTGGTTACAAATGGAAAATAAACATGGAGAGAGTGAGAGATAGAAAATAGAAAATAGAGATGACCTTGTAACTATCATAGCTCCAATCACCAATAAGGAGGTCGAATTCAGCTTCGGGTCCTGGCAACATTCCATTTATAGTAATAACCTGTTGGAGCGAGTAAAATTAGTATCAAATCAATACACATCTCATATATTTTAGTGTATATGATTTGAGAAAGAAGAAGAATTAGTGAATCATACTGGTTGATCTACTAACACAGGTCTGATTGTAGAAGAACATTTCATTTATAGTAATAACCTGTTGGAGCGAGTAAAATTAGTATCAAATCTATACACATCTCATATATTTTAGTGTATATGATTTGAGAAAGAAGAAGAATTAGTGAAGCATACTGGTTGATCTACTAATACAGGTCTGATTGTAGAATCAAGGGCAACATTCCATTCTAGAAATATGTTTATAGCATTAGCTTCTGAAAAAAGAGCTGTTATAATCAAAGATACAAATATGATTAAGTTTAAGCCCTTGTCACACCCTGTGGAGGAGGCCATTGGTAAAGGCTTAGTAAAGAACTAATAATGAACAAAAAAATAGAAACAAATATGAAGCTTACAATACATATACATGAGAATATATATCTATTATATGTATATAATAAGAAGAGTGAGCAAGTAATATCCCACAACCAGAAATTGAGAAAGGAGAATAGACTTTAAATGCGTTGTGATTCTCGAATATTTAATATCAGTTCAAACATTAATAAGATTTGTTTTATTATAATTTTATAATATATAAATAATATTTTATTATTTTATTAAATAGAAATTAAAAGTAATTTCTCATAAACCAAAAATTTCAGTTATATAGACACACTTTATATAGAATAGATACATATTCTCATAAATAAGAATGACGTCCAGAAGTCAAAATCAATCAAAAACAACCAATTCCACTGAAGAATCACAGAACGAATTAAATACATATATATATATATATTACCGAAGCCCCATCATCCCATAAATTAAAATTTAAACATGACAAAATCTAAAAAAACCCTCAAAAAAAATTACGGCAGCAGTAATAATATAATTCAAAGAATAATCAAAACCTTAATTTATAAAGGGAAATTTCAATTTTTGCCCTTAATAATATAACCTATATCAAAATTTATACCCCTTTATAATTTGTACAAATTTATTCCTATAATTTTAAAAGTTTCCTAAAATACCCCCTAAATTAAACATTCCCTCTCTCAGACGTTCCCTCTCTCTTTCTGACGCTCCCTCTCTCTCTCGCTCTTCACGATCACGAACTCCCCCCACATTTCCCTCTCTCAGACGTTCCCTCTCTCTCTCTCTCTCTGTTCTCCTCACGAGCACGAACCCACAACCCACAACCCCTCACGAACCCACAACCCGCTCCCACACTCACGAACCCACAAACCAGACTTCCCCTCTCTCTCTCTCTCTCTCTTTGTTCTCCTCACGAGCACGAACCCACAACCCCTCACGAACCACGACGACGACGATCCAGGACCACGACGACGACGAAGCACTGAACTGAACTGAAGTGAACGTTTAAATTTTAGAAATTTCAATGCGAATTTGTGTATGTGCTTCAGATTTTGTGTGTTTTAGATTGTATATGCGAATTTAGATGTCAATACTTGCATGTTGTATGTGTTGGATATGTTTCAATGGTGTTTTCTGTGTTTTTACATAGTTATCGATGAAATGTCGATAGGATGTCGATAGGATGTCGATATGCATAGGTCTCTGGTTATGTGTTTGAACATTGTTGTCGACAGGTTGTCGACGTAATGTCGACAGGTTGTCGACGTAATGTCGACAACTTGTCGATGGTTTACCTTTGTTTGATGTTATGTAGTTTTGCCCTAGAATGTCGACAATTTGTCGACTGTATGTCGATAGTTTGTCGATAATAAGTTGCAGTTCATTCTTTTGGTAGTTTACTGTTAGAATGTCGACAATTTGTCGACTGTATGTCGATAGTTTGTCGATTATAAATCCCAGTTCATTTTGTTGGTAGTTGACTGTTAGAATGTCGACAATTTGTCGACTGTATGTCGATAAGTTGTCGATTATAAATCCCAGTTGATTCTGTTGGTAGTTTACTGTTAGAATGTCGACAATTTGTCGACTGTATGTCGATAAGTTGTCGATGTTGATCGTTTGTCACTGCTTTTATGATAATGTCGATAGCATGTCGATTGTATGTCGACAATTTGTCGACCAGTGTTGAATGTTTGACAATGTCGACAGAATGTCGACATGATGTCGATGTTATGTCGACATTTCTTAACTTTTTTTACATTTAAATTTGTTTGGTGTTTGATTTTTCAGATGGCTCCCAGACTCATTATTCCAGCACCCGAGCATTTCACTGGCCGCGTCACATATAGGGGCACTGGAATTTTTGCAAAAATCAAAGCTCGGTTTGAGGAGTTCAACCTTAATAACACGGCGAAGGAAAGCCGTTTCGGGAGCTTCTGGAATGCCGTACCACTGACATTCTCCTCGGTGTTATTTCACCAGCTGATGCTCCACAAAATGAAAGTGGATGCTCAGGAGGAGTTGAGGATGAGGTTTTATGTTGGTCGGAAGGAGGTCCGATTCGGGGTGCTGGAGTTTGCACTCATTACGGGTTTGGACTTCTCCTCGGGGCCAACAGAAGAGGAGAAGGCTGCGCAGGTCGCGCGCTCGGGGTCAGACCGATTGATCAACAAATATTTCAACCGGTCTGATAGTGTGAAGACAGAAGCACTCCAACTTCAGTTCACAAACTGCCAGAACCCGGAAGACTTGTACAAGCTCGGCTTGTGCTTGTTTGTGGAGTCAGTGCTTCTGGGCCGCGAGGCCAACGCGCTGATTACGCCTCACATACTTAGATATGTGGAAGACCTCGAGTTCTTCTTCCGGATTCCTTGGGAGAAGCACTCATTCGCCAGACTCATGCACTCGCTTCAGAAAGACATGTTGAAACAGAAGGCCAACTATGAGAAGAAGCTGAGTTCGGATGTTCAGCACGAGTGCAAATACACAGCATATGGCTTCGCACCTGCAGTACAATATTGGGCGTACGAGGCCATTTTGGAGGTTGGGAAGAGGTATGGCACGAACCACGGGATTCGGTTCCCTAGGATTCTTAGCTGGACGAGCAAAGGCGATATTGGGAAGAAAGACGTCAGCACATTATTTTCTAGACGGGTATGATTTTCACTTATGTTCAGAATAATTATTTAACATAAATGCTTGTAATAAATGCTAAATGGTTTTATTTTGATATTTTTTGAACCATACACAGAATCTTGAAGTGGTCAAGGGGCTACTTCCACGGACAGAGGAGGAGGCATTTGTGAGGACCATATCTTACGATGGTGTGGAGAACCTGGTTGATGATGTTGTGGATGACACAGAGGCTGAGGCAGGTAGTCAGGTACCAGAGACTCAGGTCCCAGACACTCAGGAAAGAGACACTCAGGTACCAATTTTTGGAACTTTTTTTTTATGTCTTTATTTTTTATTGTTTTTGTTTTGTGATATTTGTTACATTGTGGAATTATCGTATGCTTACCGTATTTTTTTGATATATATTTTTTCGGAGCGGTTCGAACCTCAGCCCAGTGCACCATCTTCATCAGGCGTTCGGGGTGCCGAGTACACTGATTTAGTGGCTCGGTTGGATAGGATCGAGGCTGACACTCAGGGTCTGTATGCTGCTCATGTCGAGCTGAAGAAGGCATACGAGACCAGCCATGTAGAGCTGAAGGGTGGTCAGAACGTAATTATGGAGCAGCTCAGACACATATTGGCCATGTTGAATCGTCCGCCAACGACGGCTTCAGCACCGGAGGCCCCAGCAAATCCATCTACCCCACCACCAGCTGCTTCACCCCCAGTAGAAGAGGATGAGGTCTTCCCCGACGATTACGACCCTTATGAGGGAGCTCCAGCGACTCCGATCGAGGCACAACCTCTTATCCATGTACATGACACCGAGTCGCAGGGTGAGATTCTGTCCATAGAGGCACAACCTGCAGTGGTTAAGAGTCGGAAGAGGAAGAGAAAGCCTCCTGTATGGTTCGGTGACTATACGGAGATGAAGAGGAGACATAGGCCATCTTCGACTTTTGATCCCCTGGAGCCACCGGATGAGAAATTGTTAACCACTTTCTGAAAGTGGTGTGTTGGACTCATTCCGAACCACCGACTTCGGGATTTGAGAAGTGGTGATTACGGTCCAGGATTCTTTTGGATAATGCTCACACCAAAAGAATGGCTTACAGATGACGTAAGTAAAGTATTTTATAATATTACTTCACTTTACAACTTTATGTGCAATTAACATATTTTTTTGTGTAACTGACATTTCCCTTTATATGCAGCATATAGATGCAGCAATGCATATGCTGAGGAGGCGACGCACCGACTATCCACTGACATTTCCTCAGAAGGGTATCATTCTCTCCACATTCGTGACCGCCATGATCAGCAGTGCATGGACGAGCCACAAGGGTCCGAGGAAAAACTTTAAATGGGAGGATTATATCCTGGACTACTGCAGAGGGGTTCATAAGGTATTGTTTTAGTAAGATTTTAAATGTTAATTGTTTGGGAAGATTATTATGGTTTGTTAATTGTTTCGTTGTTCTCTGTAATTACAGTCCCAAGTCTTTGAGAGATGGAGGGGTAACGAGTTTATTTACTTCGTTCTGAACCTTCCCGAGGCAAGGCACTGGGTCACAGTAGAAGTCGACATAGAGCTGTGGAAAATTAATGTCTACGACTGTGATTCCAGCGTCTGTCATTGGACCGCCTTGGAACCCATCCTGAAGGTTTGGGCAGAACTGCTGCCCTCGCTAATCCTTGCAACTGGGGAATTTCCACATAACAACCAGATCACGGCGTTAGCTAACTGTGACATCACGGTGCTTCCAAAAATGCACGCGACTCGAGCCACTCACGACTTAGTTCCGAAGTCAGCAACCAGGTACATAGCGATAAAAAAGTATTGTAGTATTAAAATATGTTTTACGTTAGACTGACTTTACATTTTATTTTGCATTTAGTGGTGATTGTGGCGTCTATTGCATTGAGTATGTGGAGCATCTCATGATGCAGCGTGGATTGACCGATGTGACGCCAGACCGGATAGCTATGTTTCGTCAATGGTGGTGTGTCGATTTATTTTACCAAAATGTCGGCTGATTATATGTGTAATTATTGGGACATTGCATATTTTGTGTAATTAACATTACAGTTATGTATATATAGATTTTCTTTTCGTTCAAATTTTGATAATTATTCGTGGTTTCAAATATAAAATATCAACATTATTCAACAAAAATAACTATTAAACCTAAAAATAATTAAAATATTTGAAAAATATTCAACCTCAACAAAAATAACTATGACAAAATATGCATCATTACAATATATCAAATTTCCCAACGAATACGTACAAGACGCCTCAGATGCGGGCTTTGCATGTTGCTCTGTTGTGGCCTGAACTGCCACAGCGGCTGCAGTTTCGTGGTACAGAACCTTTTTTATCACCAGACGGGAAACGGTTCTCCCGTCTTCTTCCAGCGTTGCTTTTTCTTGGACGACCTACAGGCTTCTTTTCCACAGGTACCCCAACTTTCATATTCTTGATGTGTTCTGGGAGAACCCAATCATCCTCGTCACCAGCAAGATTGATGGTATCATCGTAAATCTTCCTCCACGTTTCTTTTGAATAATAAGGTGAGCAAAGCGTGTACACACTTGTGTTCGTTTTCAATGCCGCGGCACATGCATGAAGGCAAGGGAGTTTCAATAACGTGAACACGCGCAGTGCATGTTCTTTCAACTAGATTCACATCACCACCTCTTTCACCGTTAGGTCCCCTACCAACGTTATACAAATTGGCTCCATTTCGTTGGACGCGCCTGTACCTTGCATTTTAATGAATTTTTGCCAAGTTTTTTTCGAAGAGCGTGACCAAAGGGGTCGCACATTTGTCAGCATTTTTGAGGCGATCAGCGAACCACGATTGGAGTGTGAACCTGATAAATTCAACCAAAGTAGTTATTGGATATTTCCTGAACTCTTCTGTGACACTATTGAAGCTTTCAGCAGCGTTGCTCGTCATGATGTTGTATCTATCGCCCAAACAATAAGGGTGAGCCCACTTCTCAAACCCTATACTCTCCACATATGCAGCAATGGCCGGATTCATCTTTCTAAGCTTCTCGAACTCTCTATCGCATTCAGTCTTCGACCATGCGTAAGCAACATTATATATTTGGTTGTGAAAAGCATCAGTCTTGAATTTGGCGTTCACGTTCATAACAATGTGGTGATAGCATGCACGTTGGATCGCTTCGGGAAAAACGAGTTCAACAGCATGATCAATGCTTTGATGCCTATCTGACACAAACACTAAGTTCTCAACCACGCCAATTGCTACCCTCAACTTCTGTAAGAAATACGTCCAGGAGTCGTTATTCTCACTGTCAACGATACCATAAGCAACCGGCAACAATTGGTTGTTCGCATCGTATGCCACAGCAACTAACATTATACCGCCGTACTTCGTCTTCAAGAAGGTGCCATCGATACTCAAAACAGGACGACAAAAAGAAAAGCCCCTTCTACATGCACCGAGTGATATAAAACAGTACTTGAACCGCTCATCCTCTAAGTACAAGTCAGTAATGGTACTGGATTCTTCGTTCCAAAGCATGTACAAGTACCCGGGAAGCTTCATGTATGAAAACTCGTGGCGTACCCCTAGCATACGTAAGTCCCATCTCCACTGCACCTCCACGCCTTCACATAACTCATACCGATACCGTAGTTGTCAAACATGTCCCTCTGTATGTCTTTAGCCTTGTACTTAGTTCCGTCTTGGGTGTACTTCCCCTTAATAAGGTGGCCAACTACCCATGGTGCTGCTTGACGGTGATCTGAACGTCTCGCATTCAAGTTACATGTGTGTTCATTGTGAAATACAGTGACCTCAAAGTTGTCGAATGCATCTTCTTCCTCCCCCTCAATCTCCATTTACAATGCGGAGCCTTGCATGTAACGTACAACACATCAGGGGATGACTTCTTCACCATCCACTCGAAATTGTTATTAAGTGCAAACCTACCCACAACTTGTCTCAGTTCTTCCTTGTTTTCATAAAAATTACCAAGCTCTATCACCCCTGCTTCCTTACTTTGTAAACAAGTAGTTAGCTCATGATTTTCCATTATATCTTCCTTTGTCCACATGGGAGCTTTGAACTTGGTACAAACTTCAAAAGAGGAGGACGTTGAGAACGTTGCATGACGAGCATGTTCTTCAGTTCTGCCTGGTCGACTACTGCTAGTTCCAGGTGTAGTGCGATTTTCACTACGAGGTTGTCGTTCTCGCTGTGTACCTTGGTTACTCGGTACACACTCTAACCTCAACAATGGTCCCGCTACGGGTTCATCGACTGCTAAATCATGCTCATCGTCCATATTCAAATCTACAATAGGATCGTTATTGTAGAAGGGTGTATCGAACTCTTCAAACTGATGAAATCCTGTCGCTTCTTGTTCTTGCCCTACATTGGTCGGAACATCAAAATTGGTCGGAACCTCTAAATTGGCCAGAACCTCCTCATTCACACCAATCCCAACATCTGTTTCGGGAACGCAAGACCCTACCACACTCCGAGGGAGAGGATTAGTAGGCGGCGTAGGCTCCGAATTCCCAACTTTTCTCACCTTGGTCACGAATAATGGCATAAACTCTGTATTTGACATTGTTGCCCTCATCTCTAAAAACGTTCTCAGTTGGCGTTCTCTCTTAATAACCTCTGGCGCAACCATTTTTCCCTTCATGTACAAGGAACAAATCTCCAACTTTAAATCATACGCTATCGGATCAACTTCCAACTCTTCATATAAAATTTGTCGCAGTTCTTGTAGGGTTGTCTCGGTTGTAACTGTCAACGTCAAGCTGCTATTTGCTTTGTAGATCCAATTATAATTCTCACATAACCAAACACCATCGTACGATACAACAAGGAACACTTTGTCTCCTGCAATTGCAAACCAAAAAAACAAGGTGAGTAAAGGAAAAAACACCAAAAAAAAAAAATAAAAATCGACATCCCATCGATATCAATAGACATAATGTCGATAATCACAACATCAGAAATTAGGGCACTGATTGTTGACATTGTGTCGACATAATATCGACATACAGTCGACAACCACACCAAGCATGCTGGTCATCGACATAATATCGACATACCATCGACATTCAATCGACAATTAACAACGGTTGCACATTTAATGTTAATAAATTTTACCTACGTTCCCAACAACCCTTCCCAACTGACACGTTGCATGTCAGACACGTGTCCTATCGACAAGTTGTCGACATGACGTCGACATGGTATCGACAAATGAGTTAGCAGTGTCACTAAATTGGCATGTTGTCGACATGATGTCGACATAGTATCGACATTCAGTCGACAAATACACCATTTCATGCGTTTTCCCTGTACAGTTACGCATTTAATGACCATTAAATTTTCATACATTCCCAACATGTTTACTGCTCTATAAAAGCAAATCCCTTTCTTATTCATAAGTGCTCTTGTCTTCTACTTCTCTCTTACTCTTAAAAATTTCTCTTATTCTCTTAAGTTCTAAATATGGCCCCAAGAAAGAACGGCAAATTCCCCATCTTAACTCCTGAAGAGCTGAAGCAGGAGCCTGATGTTGGCATAGTTACTCCTGCAATGCAGAAAGTTTTTGACGCCCAAAGAGCTTTCGCAAGAGAACGATGTGGGAACGAGTTCAGGTTCAGGCAACTTGAAGCTCATTTTTGCAAAACTGGTGTATGGCCGGCTCCACCACCAGGGTTCCCCGAAGGATGCCGTCGTTGCAAACTAGGCATCTTTAACGGTAAACCGGTGAAGCCTGGAACATTATGCAAGTATTGCAAGGCTCACCCACAAGCCAAAGAATTTAAAAAAAAAATAATTTCTTATGTTATGCCTTGTGGGGAGTTTTATTTAATGTTTGTTTTTTTTTTATGAACTTTATTTTCTGTTTTTTTTTTTTATGTTTTTTTATGTTATTTTATGTTTTTAATAAACTTTATTTAATGTTAATGTTATGTTATGTTTATGTTTTATTCACGGTTTTTTTATTTGCATCGATATTTTGTCGACATCATGTCGACAAAGTATCGACAACATCTAAAAAAAAAGAAAAATGCATGTTGTCGACATTCTGTCGACAACTGTCGACAAAATGTCGACAAATAGTAAATACCATGTTGGTTGCATGATGTCGACAACATGTCGACATAACGTCGATAATGGTCGTCACTGACCTTCCATTTTGTAATCATCGACAAACCATCGACATATCATCGATATATCATCGATAACTCTGGAAAACCCAGAATTCGACTGAAAACCAGATCTGTCAGATCTCAACAATTTCAGACCAAAAAACAGCAGTTCCAACAAAAAACACACATATAATAATTTTAAACTACATAAAGTCAAACAAAATGCTTAAAATACAACTTACCCATTATAATGGTGTAAGATTCTTGAGTGATGTTGTATTGTGCTTCGGTTTTCCACCAACACCCACCGAGAAAACAACCATTCAACAGCAAATAAAGAGAGTGACGAGAGAGTGGGACGGATAGAGGGAAATTTTTTGATAAATTTTTCAGTTTTTTTCTAGAGAGAGAGAGTGGTGCACGAGAGAGAGGGAAGAGGGAAGAGAGAGAAACATCATTTCAGATTTTAGCTATTTTATTTTTTTTTTTTTTAAAAAAAGGGTAAAATGGGAAGTTCATGTAATTAATGGACTAAATTTGTACAAATTAAGGAAGGGTATAAATTTTGATATGGCTTGTATTATTAAGGCCAAAAATTGAAATTTCCCTTTATAAAATCCCCAAATATCATAAACAAAATCATCAAATCTTCAATAAATTTAGCAAAAAATAGCTCTGGTACCACTTGTTAGGATTTATAAAACACTCAAGAAATATATAAATCACAGATCTAAATATATTCCTTAAGAGTGCTTTAATATAGAAAACCCTAAATCATAAATCTATAAAGGCTTTGCTAAATTAAAGAAGAAAAATATGATAAAAAATGAGCGAAAACACTAATCTGAAGCCATTGTTGGAGATTGCAGAGAAGGTTTTGATCTTCCAATAATACACTATTTTCTAAAGTATTTTCTCTGATGGGGAAGGAGAGAATACAAAAATTTCTTGGGGACCAGCTCATTATATAATGAGTTTTGGATATTTATAATTTGGCCCCTCAACAAATTATAAATTAACATATGGTATCTACCCATTATTTCTATGACAATTTAATACCCTTTTGATACCCATAACATAATTGTTCACTTAATTTTGTATCACATTTTATAATAGCATATACATTATACATATGTGCCCAGGTAATATTTTTAATCCAACATTATATGTATACACATGCTAAACCACGATGTGCGCAAGGTGCCCTTTGACATAATTATTACACACATATGTAACATATCATATCACCACAATTATCACAAGTACTATAAACCAGTTTTACTACAACAATTATAACATTTGTTAATCGTGATCTTGAAGCATCTTTACTACTTGGCTCATACTTGGTCTTGCATCTTTCTTTTCCTCTACACATTTAAGTGCTACTCCCAATAGAACTCCCATTTTTTCCAAGTCGTACTCACTTTCCATCAATGGATCCATAATGTTTCCTAGCCATGTTGCTACTTTAGAACTTTCGTAAACCTTTTCTCTCACCCATTTAACGAGCCCTGATCTATTCTCCTGATCATTACATGTTGCTGAGTTCTTTCCTGTTAACATCTCCAGCACTACAATTCCATAGCTATAGACGTCCACTTTGGATGTAATGATTTGGTTCGTAACCCACTCGGGAGCCATGTAGCCTCTTGTTCCTCTAATCCTAGAAAATTGGTGATCTTCTAGCTCTCCTGATCGATTTAGTAACTTAGATAGCCCAAAGTCTGCCACCTTTGGTGTAAAATCAGATCCCAAGAGTATGTTTTGAGGCTTGACATCACAATGTAGAACCCACTCCAAGCACTCCTCATGCAAATAAGCAAGGCCTTTGGCTGTCCCCAATGCAATTTCAAACCTTGTTTTCCAACTAAGAGCATAATCATTTCTAGATAGATTTTCTGTGAGGGAACCATGTTCCAGATATTCATACACTAAAAGCCTATGCCTTCCTTCTACGCAGTACCCCAACATCGCTATCAAGTTCATGTGGTTCACTCTCCCAATGATGTTGACTTCTGTTAGAAACTCAGCTTCTCCTTGGCAATTAGCTTCATTATTGAGTCTTTTGATCGCTGCGACTCGAGAATCCGATAGGACACCTTTGAAAACAATTCCACTGGAACCTCTTCCAATCTCTTTTGAAAAGTTCTGAGTTGCCTTCTTAAGCTCAGGAAAGCTAAATCGTTTAAACCTAGCCGCTGCTAGGAGGTATTCTCTTGTATGTGTACTTGAATTTTTCTGGCTTCTAGTGAACAAGAAGTACCACACCAACAAAACACACATGATCTCAAATATTCCAACTCCACATATAAACCAAAGTATGAATGTCGCCAACTCCTTCTCTTGTCTTTGAAAATACTTAGTTGGCATAAGTATAGTACTATTAAGTTTGTTGGAGCAAGTCAAACCAAATCTAGGCAATGCAGAGAAGGAGTAGTTTCTAGGAAACCTCAAGTAGAAGTCTCCAAAAAACATGGGTGTTTTGTATCCATTAACCAGTAACACCTTTGGGTAACAGTTGAAGCCAACCTTATCTTTAGCAAAAAAATATGAGTACTGAAATCCAACACAATTACACAATTGCAAGCATAAATCTCGGCATGCCGAGAATGTGTAATTGGGAAAAAATCCATAGTCATACCCGTAGAACTCTGTATTCAATAGCTTCATAAAATTGGACTCATTTTTCAGGCAAGTGAGTTTGAATTCTGGTTCACACCCATAAGACCAATCAGAAGAATTTCTCATTTTATGTCCTGGAATGCAAGAGCACACCATACCAGAAACAATATCATAGCTACATAGGCTATTAAGTCCACAGTGGCCATGAATCTTGCAAGGATCTGAAAATGCTTGCCACGAGACAACCCAACGTTTCTCGCTCGAATTACGTCGAGTGTATAACCTCAGATTTCCATCATAATCGATCTTTAATCTTCTTTGAGTGCTGCCACCATAGTCTGCTGATATAAATGTAAAATCATCAGATGAACTGAAATTGCCCAAGGAATCGAGCACAGCGATTTTACTGTTGTTATACGAAGACCTCCCAGCTTCCCAGCTTACCAGCCAAGGTGGTGGCCAGTAAACACTAGAAAGCTGAAACCCATTATAAGCCAAACGAAGAAGGTTGTCATTATCAAAGAAAAGCCTATAAAAACCAGACGAGAAATTTCCCTGGCTTCTTGAAGAAACAAGCTTAGTGTCTTTAGCGAGTGCTTGCTCCTGAAGAATAGTGTCAGTTGGGTGATCGAAGCTTTGCCATAAAACGACACCGTCAGAAGCAATTAAAACAAGGTTGCCAGAGTTAAAGAGCTTCAACTTGGTTTGTGAACTTGACGTAGTATCTGTATTCCAAACTGTGATCAAACTAGCGTCTGTTAGTATAAGATTACCAGTTTTCAAAAGGCTCAACTTGGAGCGTTTTCCATTGACGGGTCGATCACGGTTCGCTATCCAAACTATGGTGCGATTAAGCTGATCAGAGTTGGGCTCATTAAACCATATACTGAAGTAATAGGAGTTCACACCAACAGGGAAGAAGCCAGCTGCGAAAACTTTGTTTAATGAAGTTAAAACTTGGTCTGGTCTCTCTACTGAGAGAGATGACCCTTCATTTAGAGTATCTGATGAGTATGAAGACGAAATTTGAGACATGAAGAGAAAATAGATGATGAACAAAGTGGCCATGGTATGGATATGAACAAACCGTTTTGGGATTCACGAAAAGGCTACTAACTACGCATAGATTTTTAATAATTTTCTTATTGGTTTCAATAAAAGGGTATAAAGGGTAGAAGAATGAATATATAGGAATTGAATTGAAGAGGAAAAATGATAAAGATTAAATAAATCACATGAAATACAATGAATGACATTGGATTTAATTATTCATATGCTTTTGTTTTGTTGTTTTCTTCTAAGGGTATGCAGCTATTTGTGATCTCACCTATATATAATTCTGATCAATAGTATTACAGCAGCCTTAATAACAAATATTATCTCCTTAAAACAAACAATTAGCATCGCCATCACATAATGAATTATTTATCTATTGGTAGAGCATTTCATATGTTGTTTTGTTTCTTATTTAACTATAATTGGTTTATTATTTATGAACTTTTATTAGAAGATTATTTATTGATTAGTTACTGGTAAGATTATTTATTGATAGTCATTGGTTATGTCATATTTGCTTGATATATAGCCAGTAGATTATAAAATCTTTAGTTTAGTTGGAGTTGTTGTTACGGGGTTATTTTTTTATTCTAAAGACTTGGTATGAGTATATTTGTATATTTTTTTCTAGGGCTATTTTTAAAAGTATGGGAAAAATTATTAATGTTATGATAAATATGGCATAAAAAGTAAATGCCACTAAATATGGCATTATCTAACTAATCAAACTAAAAACATGGTTTTTTTTTCTAAAAAAAATCATATAAAACATTAAAACTAAATCTAAATTTAAAATTCATAAAAAATAAAAACTTAATTAAATTACCATAAAAAATATTAAAATTCCCTTCCTATTTATTTTTTTTTTAAAATAAAACAAATAAAACTATAGTGATCGCCGAAGTTGTCACTCGTGCCGGAAAAGTCACTGAACTTTACTGTCGGCACCGAAAAAGTCGTCGGAGTAGTCGCCGGTGCCGGAAAAGTCGTCGGAGTTTCTGTCGCCGCCGAAAAGTCGTCAGAACTAGCATTGTCCTTGGAAAAATCACCAAGAAACTGGTTTCTTGATGAAGAAACCGGTTTCTTTGTGATTGTTCCGGTAATTTTACCGGTGACAATGCCAAGTCCGACGACTATTCTGGAGTTTGATGTCGGTGTCGAAGTAGTTGTCGGTGTCGAAAAAATTACCGGAGTTATTGCTAGCGTCGAAAAAGTCATCTGAATTGGTATTGTTGCCAGCAAAATCATTAGAAAAATCACCAAGAAATTAGTTTTTTCATCAAAGAACCGGTTTTTTCACCAAAAAAATAGTTTCTTCATCAAGGAACTAATTTTGTTACACAACAATAATAAAGATTATGAAAATAAAATAAAAATGATATACACTGAAAATAATTGAAACTAGTTTCATCAATCAACCAAATAGAGAAAAAAAAATACAAAAATATAACCAAGAAATTGGTTTCTTCATCGAGAAATTGGTTTCTTGATGAAGAAAAACGACCAGTTTCTTGGTGATTTTTCCGGTAATTTTTTCGGCGACAATGCCAATTCCGACGAATTTCTCAGAGTAAACTGTCGGTACTGAAAAAGTCACCGGAGTAGCTGTCGGTGTATTATTCGTCAAAGTTGCTACCAACGCCAGAAAAGTTATCAGAATTGCCATTGTCGTCAGAGAAATCACTGGAAAAATCACCAAAAAACTGGTTTCTTCATCAAGAAACCAGAAACCAGTTTCTTAGTAATTTTTTCAGCGACTATGCCAATTCTTATGAATTTTCCAAAGTTTGTTGTCGGTACCGGAAAGGTCGCCGGAGTAGCTACTAGCATCAGAGAAGTCGTCAGAATTGGCATTGTCAATGGAAAAATCACCATCAGAAACCGGTTTCTTAAAGAAAAAGAAACCGGTTTCTTGGTGATTTTTTCAGTGATTTTTTCGGCGACAATGCCAATTCCGACGAATTTTCCGACGTCGGCAGCAACTCCGGCGACTTTTCCAACACCGAACGCTTTCCGGTGACTTTTTCGGCACCGGCAGCAAACTCCGGTGACTTTTCCGGCATCAATAACAAATAAAACTTCCTAAATAAATAAAAACATTAAATATGGGATTTGAAAACCTAATTACATATATATGGCATATCAAATACCATAAAAAGACCTAAAAATAAAAAAAAAATACCATATAAATTGGTCAAACTTAAATGTACCATACTTATCATAAGAACTTTTAAAATCCCATAGTAAGTGTAATTTCTTCTTTTTCTATGAGTGTTATTTTACATAAAGAACTATGGGTCTAGTTGTTAAAACTTATGTTTTCTGACTTTAGAGCCTGGGAAAAGCTCTTCCACAAGAAGCATTACTTTCTAGCTTCATATATAAAAATGTTTTTTAATTTTAAGTACAAAAATTAAAAAATAATTATTTCATTAATATCACAACAAAGCTAGCGCTTGTTATTGATGTAAACAATAAAGGTAAATGGCGGCAAAACCCCCAAAACTTTTATTTTGGTTTCACTTAACCCCAAAACTCAAATTTGGGCGATAAAACCCCCAATACTCGTATTTTGTTAGCAATTTACCCTTTCCGTCAATTTTAAGTGTTAAGTGCCATGTTGGACTAGACACAGTGTACACGTAGCACAATTTTATTGGTCCACATAAAAAATTATTTAAAAAAATAAAAAATTAAAATAAAATTAATTTAAAATTAAAGAAATTATAAATAAAAGAATAAATAACTTTCTTTTTTTTTTCTTTCTTTTTTTCCTTTTTTTCTTTTTCTTTCTTTCTTTTTTTTTCTTTTCTTTCTTTTTCTTTCCTTTTCGTCTGAAACGATACTCTCTCTCTCTCTCTCTATCACTCTCGCTCTATCACTCTCTCTCGATCTCCTCTCTGCATCCGCCCACCACAAAATCTGCCTCCTCGAAAGATGAGATCCACGAAACCAGCGCTGCAGACAACCAGAAAAACTCCAACTCAGCAAGGCCGGCGCCGGAGCAGCAATCTCTCAAGTGCCCTCGGTGCGATTCTCCCAACACGAACTTCTGCTACTACAATAACTATAGCCTCACTCAACCCAGACACTTCTGCAAGACTTGCCGGAGGTACTAGACTAAAGGCAGAGCCCTAAGAAACGTCCCCGTAGGCGGTGGTTGTAGAAAAAACAAGAAGGTTAAGTCTTCCTCCTCCCGTCTCTCTGGTTCCGGTTCTGGTGCCGACTCCAAAGACTATTCCAGCTCACCATCCACGTCGGATTTTGGGTGGAGAACTGCGGTGGCTGCGAACCTTAGATAAATCCATTCCACCGTCTTGTGACAATAAAAAGGGAACCAAAAAGAAAACCCTAGAGCTCTCAAAGCCCTCACTCAAATCGCCATTGAATAGAAAGGGGTTACCTAAAACAGTACCGAAGGGGAACAAATTGGGCTGCATTTCAAATCCAACCACATAGATCAAACCGTGTAAAGTCCATTTCAGGTAGGTAGAGAATCAAGTTGGCGAAGATCTAGCAATGGAGTGGAGTTTCTTCTTCTTCTTCTTGTTCTTCGGCGAAGATCTAGCAATAAGTTGTTTTTGAAAACCCTAGATTAAAACCCAAGAGAGAGAGAGAGGAGATCGAGAGAGTGAGAGCTAGAGAGAGAGAGAGAGAGAGTACATTTTAGAGGAAAAGAAAAAACAAATAAAGAAAAGAAAAAAAAAAAGAAAAAAAGTAAGAAAAAAAAAAAGAAAATTATTTATTTTTTTATTTATAAGTGAAAAACCGTTTTTCTGCAAATGTCAGTTATATATAAGAAAATATAAAATTGTAAGCGTTTGCAGAAGCAGAAAGTAATTCTGCTACAGCAAAACAAAACAGGCAGAATATAAAATATTAGCAGAAAAATAAATAACTTGACACAAGAGATTTATACGTGGTATCAGTGTTCTCACGAACACTCCTAGTCCACGGGGCCACGCCCAGAGAATGAAATCAATTAATAAAGTATCAAAATTATAAAGACAATTGACTTAAACAAGTTTAGACTCCCTCTAAAGTATTGCCGCAATCATTTGTAATCCACTTTATGAATCTGACTTCTTGAAACACCTTCAAGCCCGAACTCCATTCGTCTTTGAAGTGTGAGTGCTTACTTCCTCCCGAAGTAAGGCTTCAACAAGTCTTCTCTCGAAGACCAAGTGCTTACTTCCTCCCGAAGTAAGGCTTTATCAAGTCTTCTCCCGAAGACCAATCTCTTGTTCAGTCAAGTAGTTCTTCACAACCTCTAGGACAGAGTAAGAGCAGAAATAAACAACTAGAACCTAGATGAACAACTAGGCTCTCACAAAACAAAGAAACACTCTTCTCTCTAAAAAGATAAATGCAAAAAATGAATAATGGAAGAGCTAATTCGAATGGCTGCTCTCTAGGCTCTATTTATAGAACATAGAAACCTTAGAGACAACCACAAGTTCGAATCTACAGCTGTACAAAAACTTTCCTAAGAAAACACGATCTGCTACATCAGAATCGGATGCTGACGGAGCAGATCTGACCAGAAACGGGAAACTTGCTAAAATCGGGTCCGATCTTCTATCGATACTTGATTCCTGCCAAAAACAGATTAGATATTCTGATTGTATCAAGATACAATCGAAATCAATAAGGAAAAGGAAATAATCAAAGTTTCCCTAAAAAAGACAATTCTAAAACAGAATTTCTTCTCTTTTAAGAAGTTTTCAACAAAGGAAAGTTCAGCTGAAAGTGCAACTTTCCTAACAAGGAAAAGAGCAACTAAAAACTGAATTTATAAGGTAAGAATCCGAATATGAATGCACAACAATCTTACCATAAAAGGAAAACTTATTTTGTCAACAATTTGACAAAAAAGGACTTTACAATCTCCCCTTTTGGCACTGTAGATGAACAAAATAATTTTTAACATAAAGTACCTGCAACGCAAAGTTAGCAAGAGCAAAAACTACTCCCCCTGAGTAACACAATCGAATATCACAAAGAAACCAAAAAACAAGCTAACTTTAAAAAATATGTTCACAAGTACTAACCACAACTCCCCCTGGAAAAAGGGTCTAGAGTTGATAAAAACAAATTGAATGCTCAATAAAATGCACATTAATTAAATTATATTTTGACAACTAAATTGCCAAAAGAGGACCTAACAATCTCCCCCTTTGGCACTTTAGATAATCAAAATATTATTAATTAACAAACACTTACAAAACAAAGTTAGCGAAACAAACATAAAAAAACTCCCCCTAAGAAGCACAACATTAAACCAAAATAAAAAGCTAACTTTGACCAAAGACGAACACAAACACAAACACAAACCTCAACTCCCCCTAGACAGTTGAGTATACAATTACTCCCCCTTTTTGTTTATCTGTAAGGGCCAAAGACAAAAAGAAATGAAAATATAGAAATATGTCCAACAAAAACAAAAAGAAAGAAAACGTATGCCCCATAAAGCTTGATTAATGAGGACAGCTGCTTGGACATCTTTTGATGAACCTCCTCCATGGCAGCAAGACGATTGGAGCAACAAGAGGAGCATTTGAGGGGGCTTGTTTGGATTCCACCATTTTCCTTGGATGCCCTAGGTTCTTAGTTTTAGCCATGAATTTCTGAAAGTAAGAATGAGAAACAAAGAACAAGAACACAAAGAAATAGGAATCGGGTAGCGAGGTTATGAAAATAAGAGACAAAGGAAGTTGGTTTATATAATCATGTGAGAGAGGATCAAAAAAAAAGAAACCAAATTTGAAAAATTAAATGGTAACCGCCAGCCCATGAACAAATAAAGAAAAACCGCCCACTCCTCAACTCCTTTCCCCCTTTTTTTAAAAAAAAAAATAAAAGGAAACTAGAATTACCAACAATATTTCCAAAAATAAGTCACTCTTTTAAGATTAAAGACACATTACCATATAAAGATTAATCTTTAATTGGAAACATATCAAAATAAATCAAAGAAGAATAAATGTTGATACTTACCATTTAAGCACAAAATTTCCTTAACCCATGAAACAAGTCAGACGCCTCCACTTTTTTTTTTTATTTTTTAGAAACTAAAAATAAAATACAATGTGTACAATAAATATATGAGATTCTAAACAAGCAATGTAATCAAATATTATTGGAAATTGACAAAATAAAATACATGTTATGCTTTTAAGGAAAATAACTAATTAGTATCTCAAGAACAAATCATACTTAATTGATGTTGAGAAAAAAGATATGCGTGTTACTAGAAATTGTGAACCAGGATTATCAATTTAATTTAATAGAGGAGACTTACAAATTTGAACACACTTGTCAGACATAAGTGTGTGCAGTGAAAATAGGATCATTGTCCTTGGCAAGATTTTTCATTTTCGCCTTTTTCAATTTGATCCCGCAACTGGATGCTATCACACCATACTGAAGGTAGCCCTTTTCTATGGTAGTGCATCCTCATCATAGTTGCTAATTACAATGTTTCAGCTTACTCAAAAGATGGCTTTCACACCTCAGTATGGGTAGCTCTATTCCAGCAAGGGGCCTGACAAGACTGAAACAAAAATTGCTCAACTCTGTATAAGAACAATATTTAATCCTAGACACAAATAAAGAGTAACATGAACCTTTAAACACAGCATCGCAAAGTATGATAAGAATGAGATCCTAACTAATTATAATCCAAAAGCATAAACATGATTTGTCAAATTACAATGAAAGAAGATTAAATGCTAGTGAAGAATCACATAACAATATTGTACAAAAATATGAACAAGAAAGATTTAGACAATGCAAACTCCCAAAGACTTTCTGAGGGAGTCAAAGCGACTTGAATCTAGGGCCTTTGTGAAAATATCAGCTAATTGTTTTTCAGTATCAACATATTCTAACTGCAAAGATTTATTTTCAACAAGTTCCCTGATAAAGTGATGCCTTATATCAATGTGCTTTGTTCTAGAGTGTTGACCAGGATTTTTGGAAATATTTATGGCACTAGTGCTATCACAAAAGATAGTTAAAACACCCAATTCAAATCCATAATCAATCAACATTTGTTTCAACCATAACAGTTGAGTACAACAACTGCCAGCAGCTATCTACTCAGCTTCGGCAGTGGACAAAGAAATGGAATTCTGTTTCTTGCTATGCCAAGATACTAGATTATTCCCAAGAAAGAAACACCCTCCACTTGTGCTCTTTCGATCATCAGCATTGCCTGCCCAATCTGCATCACTAAAACAAGCAAGATTAGAATTAGTATCTTTCGAGTACCAAATTCCATAATCAAGAGTGCTATTAACATATCGAATAATCCTTTTTACAGCTGATACATGAGATTCCAAAGGATTACTTTGATATCTAGCACAAACTTCCACACTGTAACAAATATCAGAACGACTAGCAGTTAAATACAAAAGACTTCCAATCATGCTACGATAAAGTGTAGTGTCTACCTTTACTCCATTTTCATCTTTTGTCAATTTCAATGTGGTGCTCATTGGAGTACTTACCTGCTTAGCCGATTCAAGACCAAATTTCTTGACAAGGTTCTTAGCATACTTACTTTGAGATACAAATGTACCTCCTTCCATTTGTCTCACTTGAAGACGCAAAAAGAAAGTAAGCTCACCAACCATGCTCATTTCAAATTCACTTTTCATTTGATCAACAAAAACCTGCACTTCATGGTTAGATGTAGAACCAAAAACTATATCATTAACATAAATTTGAGCAATGATAAAATCAGATTTTATATGCTTGATGAAAAGAGTTTTATCCACACTACCTCTTTGATAATCATGAGAAAGTAAAAATTGAGTTAACCTTTCATACCAAGCTCGAGGAGCTTGTTTCAGACCATACAAAGCTTTTTCAAGCTTGTACACATGGTCTGGAAATTGAGGATCTTCAAATCCTTTTGGTTTCTCAACATAAACTTCCTCATTCAAAATACCATTTAGGAAGGCAGATTTTACATCTATTTGAAACAATTTAATATTCAAAATACAAGCAATACACAAAAGTAAACGAATTGATTCTAATCTTGCAACAGGAGCAAAAGTTTCATCAAAATCAATACCTTCTACCTGTGTGTACCCTTGTGCCACCAAACGAGCCTTGTTTCACACAATTGTACCGAACTCATCACTTTAATTTTTAAATAACCACTTTGTTCCAATTATATTTATACCTTTTGGTCTTCGGACCAAAATCCATACCTAGTTGCGAACAAATTGGTTGAGTTCCTCTTGCATTGCATTGAGCCATTCCTCAAAGGTCATGGCTTCCTTCACATTTTTCGGTTCATATTGAGAAACAAAACAAAGAAAGCTGATCAGATTAACATACCTTCTGCGAGTTACCATGCTTTCTTCAGGATTTCCAAGAATGAGATCTTTTGGATGATTCAATTTGACTCTGGTGCTTGGTTCTTTCTGAATAGAGTCAGTGATGATGTTTGGATGAGTCAAGATAGATGTTTTTGGTTCTCCAGTCTCAGTTGCAGCAGCAGATTCGTCATTTGCAGTATCAGAAATGGGTTCTGCTGCATCAGGATCTGCTTTTGCTGCTTCTGGAGGAGCATCCATGAGACTATCTATCTTGGCTTCTGTGGAAAACTCTGAAAAATCTTTAAAATCATCAACAACCACATTAGCTGATTCCAAAACAGTTTGAGTTCTCATGTTATAAACACGATAAGCTCTACTGTTTAAGGAATATCCAACAAAAACACACCAACATCACTTTTAGCATCAAATTTACCAATATGCTCACGATCTCTATAAACATAACACACACATCCAAAAACATGAAAATGACTTACATTGGGGCGCTTACCTTTCCAGATTTCATAAGATGTTTTTGAGGTACCTGGATGAATAAACACTCTGTTTATTATATAGCAAGCTGTGTTAATAGCTTCAGCCCATAAGCGCTTTGTCAACTTCTTGCTATTTAACATCACTCTTGCCATTTCCTACAGTGTTCGATTCTTCCTCTCAACAACTCCATTTTGTTGAGGAGTTTTGGGAGCTGAAAATTCATGAGTTATACCTGTAGACTTGCAAAAATCATCATACACAGAATTTTCAAACTCCTTACCATGATCACTTCGAATTCGAACAATTTTCCCAATATTACAACCTTTCTCAACTCTTAATCTCAAACAAAGAGTTTTAAAGGCATCAAAAGTGTCAGACTTTTCTCTTAAGAAATCTACCCAAGTAAAACGAGAGAAATCATCAACACAAACAAAGATATATTGTTTACCATTCAAACTTTCAACTTGGATTGGACCCATAAGATCCATGTGAAGCAATTCCAATACTTTTGAGGTATTGATATCAGACACAGGCTTGTGAGTGATTTTTTAATTGCTTCCCAAGTTGACACGGTTCACACTTACCAACACTTTCCTTACCAAGCTTGGGAAGTCCTCGAACAATACCTGCATTTGACAATTTTTCAGGTTTTTATAATTAATATGCCCAAGCTTGGCATGCCACAAATCTGTGGTGTTGTTGATAGCTGAATGACAAGTAAACACAAGGGTTAGAGTGTAACAGTTATCATTGGATCGAAATCCTTGCAAGATACATTCATTATCATCATTAAGAACATAGCAATGATCACTATCAAATGAAACAGTAAACCCTTGGTCACAAATTTGACTAATGCTAAGTAAATTAGCCCTCAATCCTTCAACTAACATCACATTTTTCAGTCTAGGTAACCCTTCAAAATTTAGAGTTCCCATACCAACAACTTTTCCAGATAAGCCATTACCAAAAGTGACTTCTCCACATTGCATACGTCGAATGTTAGTCAAAAAGTCCTTGTCACCTGTCATATGTCTAGAACAACCACTGTCAAAATACCACATTTGAGATGCAGCAGTTTTATCAGAAAAACCAGCTAGACAATTCTTTTTTACCCATATTTGTTTCAAACCTTTATGTTTCTTTTGAGATTTTTCCAAATTATCAAAATAATTTGTTTTAAACAGATTTTTCAACGTGAAACATTTAGGTCTAATATGTCCTTTTCTACCACAAAAATGACAAGTGGGAACAAATCTTTTTACCTGAGATCTTACTCTTTTCGAAAATCCTGGAGATTTTGCAACATCAGAAACAGCTCTTGCTACAACAGGCTGTGATACTGTTGCAACAGACTTTGTAGCCTCAGAGTGGTTCGTTGGAACACTAGATTTTACAAACTTCGTGACTCCAGAACTTTCCATCCCATTTGATCCAATGCCTGCGAAACCTCTTTGACCTGCATTCTGAGCTTTTTCAAAAATATAAGATCCGGGGTTAAGCATTTGAACATTTTTCTTAAAATTTTTAAGTTCCTTTTTTAAGAGAGTAATTTTTTCATCTTTATCACAAACACTTGTCTCATACTCTTTTATTTTCAATTCACACATTTCAATTTGATGAGACAATTTTTTATTCAATTTATTCAACTCTCTATTTTCAGAAGCAACCTGAATCCATTTTTCATACATGACTTTGTATGATTCAGCAAGAGACTCTTCACAGATTTCAGACTCATCTGAATCTGATTCCTCTTGTTCGGTGGTATTATTCAAACATACCAATCTAGCTTTCACCTGTGAATCACACAACACATTAGTCATAATAGAGGTTAGGGCAACATTTTCAGAATTATCTTCATCACTTTCGGTTTCATCATCACTCCAAGTGACATTGAAACTTTTCTTATTCTTTTTCAAAGTGTTTGCACATTCAGCTTGAATATGCCCAAAACCTTCACATTCCCTGCACTGAATTCCCTTTTTGTTAGAGACAGATGGTTTAATAAAAGTATTACCTTTTGAACCTTTCGAAATATTCTTTTTATTTCCCATATTTTTCATATATTTCTGAAAATTCTTTGTTAATAAAGCAATCTCATCATCACATTCACTATCAGAATTTTCATTATCAACAACTTTCAAAGCAATACTTTTACCTTTATCAAGAATGGATTTGGGTTTGTTCTTTTATTTAATCTGTTGATTTAATTCAAAAGTACGTAAGGAACCCATCAATTCTTCCACCTTCATTGTGCTAAAATCTTTAGCTTCGTCCATTGCCAAAAGTTTAGTATCGAACCTTTCTGGAAGAACTCTAACAATTTTTCTCACAAGAACAGAATCATCAAGCTTTTCACCAAGAGCAAAATATTCATTAGCAATATCAGATAATTTTTCATAGAATTTAGTTAAGGTTTCATTATCAGACATTCTAAGCTCATCAAATTTAGTTTGAAGCATGATAAATCTAGATCGCTTCACATCAGAAGTTCCCTCAAACTGAGTTTGAAGGATCTCCCAAGCTTCCTTAGCAGAAACACAAGATGATATAAGTTTAATGTAACCTTCACCTACACCGTTAAAAATAGCATGCAAGGCTTTGCTATTGTAGGCAGAAAGTTTATCATCTTCAATAGACCAATCCAGTTCAGATTTTATAGAAGTGTTACCTAAAGAATCTGTCTCAACTGGAAGAGACCAACCTAATAGAACCATTCTCTAAGCTTTCTCATCTTGAGATTTGATGAAGGCCCTCATTCTAACTTTCCAATAAGGATAGTTAGAGTCCTTAAGCAACGGTGGTCTAGAAATAGAACTTCCTTCTGCAAAAAATGACATTTTAACACAAAAACATTATAGGACCACACTAAGAGTTTAGAGTCCCGATGTGATACCAATTGAAAAACCGTGTTTTTCCAAATGTCAGTTATATATAAGAAAATATAAAACTGTAAGCGTTTGCAGAAGCAGAAAGTAATTACTCTACAAAGAAAACAAAACGAGCGAGAATATAAAATATTAGCAGAAAAATAAATAACTTGACACAAGAGATTTATACGTGGTATCAGTGTTCTCACGAACACTCCTAGTCCACGGGGCCACGCCCAGAGAATGAAATCAATTAATAAAGTATCAAAATTACAAAGACAATTGACTTAAACAAGTTTAGACTCCCTCTAAAGTATTACCGCAATCCTTTGTAATCCACTTTATGAATCTGACTTCTTGAAACACCTTCAAGCCCGAACTCCCTTCGTCTTTGAAGTGTGAGTGCTTACTTCCTCCCGAAGTAAGGCTTCAACAAGTCTTCTCCCGAAGACCAAGTGCTTACTTCCTCCCGAAGTAAGGCTTTACCAAGTCTTCTCCCGAAGACCAATCTCTTGTTCAGTCAAGTAGTTCTTTACAACCTCTAGGACAGAGTAAGAATAGAAATAAACAACTAGAACCTAAATGAACAACTAGGCTCTCACAAAACAAAGAAACACTCTTCTCTCTAAAAGATAAATGCAAAAAATGAATAATGGAAGAGCTAATTTGAATGGCTGCTCTCTAGGCTCTATTTATAGAACATAGAAACCTTAGAGACAACCACAAGTTCGAATCTACAGCTGTACAAAAAATTTCCTAAGAAAACACGATCTGCTACATCAGATTCAGATGCTGACGCAGCAGATCTGACCAGAAACGGGAAACTTGCTAAAATCGGGTCCGATCTTCTATCAATGCTTGATTCCTGCCAAAAACAGATTAGATATTCTGATTGTATAAAGATACAATCGAAATAAATAAGGAAAAGGCAATAATCAAAGTTTCCCTAAAAAGACAACTTTCCAAAAGAGAATTTCTTCTCTTTTAAGAAGTTTTCAACAAAGGAAAGTTCAGCTGAAAGTGCAACTTTCCTAACAAGGAAAAGAGCAACTAAAAACCGAATTTATAAGGTAAGAATCCGAATATGAATGCACAACAATCTTACCATAAAAGGAAAAATTATTTTGTCAACTAACTTGCCAAAAAAGGACTTTACAATAAGTTTTTTAATTTTAAATTAATTTTATTTTTATTTTTTATTTTTTTTTAATAACTTTTTACGTGGACCAATAAAATTGTGCCACGTGTACACTGTGTCCATTCCAACATGGCACTTAACACCTAATATGGATGGAAAGGGTAAATTGCTAACAGAATACGAGTATTGGAGGTTTTATCGTCCAAATTTGGGTTTTGGGGGTTAAGTGAAACCAAAATAAAAGTTTTGGGGGTTTTTCCGCCATTTACCCTAAACAATAATGCCACTTAACAATCCTTCTTTCACGTATAAGGCTCTAATTTAAGTCATGTTGTAAGACCCAAGAGTCACAGATAGCGCTCATGGCCTGTGGCTGTGATGGTGAGTATCTTCAACGATCTCAGCTTCCTATTCCATTCAGATTCTTACCCTATCTTCTTTTTTTAGTATCTAAGCGGGAGATGCCTTTTTCAGGTGCTCCTCTTCTTTACAAAACTTGTTCTTTAAAACTAAGCAAAAACATTTTAAGTTGAATTTTTTAGTTTTTAATTAGGAATTAATGTGCATGCATTTTGTTCATGGTTATACTCATATCCATCACACATCTTTCCACACCTGATCTTACTCTAAGGAGCCCTTAGCAGGTTCATTTCAACAAGTTTTTTACTAGGTTTTGATACTGCGAGCGGATACACTCTAACAAAGTAACATGACTCATGAGTTTGGTTATAGGTTTTCTTCATATGAATTTAAACCTTTGGGTCCCTCACATGTTCTTTAACACCTAGGCTTACTCTAAAGATCCCCCAAGACATTATTTTACATCTTCATATCGTAAAACATTATTTTCAACCATATATCCTATCATAATGCATGCATATTTCACTATTGCTTGAAAAATGGTGTATATCTTTAGTATTTTTACAAGAGAAAAAATAAAACCCGAAGACAAAAGTGAGAAAAAGAGAGCAAAAAAAAAATTACAGACCTATGTCTTTGGTTATTTCGAAATAACTGAAGACATAAGTTATGGAGACCTTTTGTTAGCGTTTATGTTCTAAAAGAAAGTATTTAATAGATAATATATTAGGAAATATATGAAATATAATTATAAAATAAATAAAAAGATTATAATTGAAGAAATATATTAATAAATATCTTAAAATTTCATATTCATATAGGTATGATCTTGTAATGAAGTACAAGAGAATTAAGATCATACATTATGAATAAAATAAGTCAGTGTTGACGAAGAAATCTGGCCAACACTCGCTCGCTAAATTAAAAAGAGGAAATAGAAGTTAAGTAAAGGAAATAAGAGATACACAAAATATTTATACTAGTTTACTCTCTGTATCGCGATGATAATAAAACTATGTCTACTTTGAGTTTTTATTGCTCGCAAGAATACAAGAAAATTAACTAAGGCAAGAGCTCATATTTCTATAGAGAGAAACTAGAGAGATTCTCTGACCTTATGGACACTTTTAGAATGTGAAAAATGAGCTAGTGGAGCTCTCCTTTTATAGGAAATGAGGTCCATTAAAATGACCATAAAATATGAAGAAAAAAAATTGGGTTGAGCTTGGCCATTGACGATGATCGAATGGTGAAAATGACTTTGGATGATGATTGCCAATTTTTAGAGCTCAAATATCATCTATTAGATTATTTTCGGATATAATCTGCGAAAATAAATCGCACTTGTCTTGGGGGATAAATTTTGGACTTGAAATCTTCAAAATTGCAATATAGGTGTGAGACATGACTTGAAAGAGCTTGAAAAGAGCTTAAAACTAACGCAAGTTGAATTGCATTAGTCGGATTAATATTGAGGGAGTTATAGTTATTTTACTAAAGGTTATTCAGCACCTAGCGCCCAAGTTGACGTACTAACGTCAACTTGGACATTGTATGAGTGGAGAAACGTGCTCAACTTGTATTTTTCAATGCCTAAGTTATATGTTGAAATCACTTAGTCAATTTTTTAGTTTTGGTGAAGTCGTTCTCCAGTTCTCGTAGACCTCGCTTTTCCGCAAAATCGAGTAGACTCAAAACTTCCTAATTTGTGACCAATCTGCCAATAGTCTACTTTGCCAAAAATTAAAGTATGAATTTGACTTGTCACAAGTCGTAGCTGTTGTTTACTACTGAAAATAGTTAGGTGCTCGAGACGGAACCAGGATCGAATGAGTAGAACCTAGCGCATTAGGCTATATGTTAACCTAGGCGTTGGGTACTCCTTGGGGAGCTTCCTGGGGCTCATTTTGATACTTATGACATTCAAGATTGCGAACAAGATGCAAAGACAAAGGTCTGATACTTTGTCAGATTTTTGACGAGGGCTCAAAGTTTTATCAGTCTCGAAGAGGCTTACACTCGTGCTTTTCGAGTGGCTTCGGTACCTTCAATCAATGTGAGTAGTTCTGCACTGCAATTCTCTGTTCTATCTATTCTACCTCTCGAAACCAGTATACAACTACAACCGTCTATGGACCCTCTACCTCAGGGTATGCGCCTCCAAAAACAAGTTTCTTCAGTTTTGGAACTACACATACCAAATACAGTGTCGCTCCCGAGAAGATATATACGAACCAAAAATTAGAAGTTCTAGAGTTAGGCCTGAGTCAGTCCCAGAATAAGAAAAGTGGACAGACTCAAAGCTGGAGTGAAGCTTCAGAGAAAGGGAGAAAAAAATATGAAGCCTAGTATACCGAGTATACTAATTTGATCAACACACTCGGGAGAATGTCTACAGGGCTACATGAAACACACATTACTACAAAATTGGTTTTTTCTGACAGTTTGAAACAGTCGGGTAAAGTATTTCCATCGATTTCAATAAACGTCGCATATTCGACTGTCGTAAAATAGGCAATAAGTGACTGTTTGAAATTACCGCCAATCTAAACTTCTTGATAGTTTAAATAAGAAAAAATTTAAATTTTGAGACTATTATTATTATTAATGAAATATGCAAAACATTATTAGATATCATTCTAAAATACATCAATTAAAGTATGTAGCTACAATTAGCCTGAGAACTTGAAGCTCTAGTGAAATAATAAGCAACACGATTTGTAGACCGCTTAATAAAGTATAAAAAAAATATCATGTAAATCCAAAACAATACAAAAATCAAAAGAAAAAGTAAAAAAAAAAAAAAAACAGAGAGAGAGAGAGAGAGAATTTCAAATGCTTGAACAGTAACCAAACTATTAGATTCAACTACCACATCATTTGAAACAGGTATATAAATATAATAATATATTGTAAAATTTTATTATTTAAATTAATAATATTAATAATTGGATATATTAAAATTTGTTTGACAAAATTGTAATTAATTACTATAACTTACATTTGAATGTAAATTTTCCAGAATATCTTTGTTATAGCACAAATGCACAAGAGCGACAATCATCGCAATAGCCTACAGCAACAATGCATAACAATTTTCCTGTAATTTCAAATAATTTTATTTTTCAGTACTCATTGTCATGATAATTTATAATTTCGAAGACTGAATTTAAACATGCGTGTTTTCTTATTTTTTATTTTATTTTTAATACGGATATAACAAATTGTTTTGCGAACTCTAATTTCAGTATCCTAAATTATTTTTAATTTATAAAAAACTTTCACGAGATTTTTTTTTTTTTTTAGAAAAGGTCTGTTATTATAAATGCAAAGAGTTTTTTACAACAACAGAGACAATGGCAGGGGGAATATCCTCATACCACATACAATCATTATCCATCACTAAGGCTTGCTTAGCCAAGCCATGAGCAGCTTGGTTAGAATCTCTACGAACATGAGAAACACAAACATTAGGGAAAAAGGATAATTGATTTTTAACATCTAAAATAAGGTCATTAAAACCAAGTGTTTTAGATGATAAACCATTGAGAGCAGAGACCACCATCAAACAATCTGATTCCACAATATCAATACGCAGGCGCTGGTTTTTTGCCCATATAAGACTATGGTAAATAGCTTTGGCCTCCATTTCATGAGCTTTGAAATTTCCTACCATTGGTTTGGAAAGTGCAGCCTGAACATGACCATTTGAATCTCTGACAATAGCTCCCAACCCCATTCGATTACTTGGTGAAAGAACAGCAGCATCAACATTTAATTTCAACTGACCCTGAGGAGGAGCTTGCCATGGCTGATGAGGAGCTACTGATGGTCTTAGGTTAGGTGTTGAAAGAGAAGTCTGAACCTGCTGAAAATTGCGAAGATAAACCAGTGCTTTTGCACAAATTGCAGGTGGTTTTTGAGGCATTTTATCATGTAAAATATTGTTTCTATCAAACCAAATAAACCACATGATGCATAGAATCTTTTCCATATCAGATTTGGTATGAATTGTTGACAGAAACATAATAAAATCCCCATCTTTCATTCGACTAGCAGCTTGAAAATCAAATGAAAAATCCGAAGAGCGCCAAACTGCTTTAGCATGTTTGCAACTTAACAAAGCATGCCCCACCGATTCCCAAGCATTGGAACATAAGCTACATGCTGCTGAAGTAATAACTTTGCGCTGAAATAAGGCAGCAGCACAAGGTAATGTATTCTGAAGAACTCTCCAGCCAAATATCTTTACCTTGGAAGGAAGATTGAGATTCCAGAACTCACTCCACCAGGAAGAATTCGAAGTAGATATATCTTGGTCCTCCAAAGAGCAAGCAAAGTGATAGCCCGATTGGACTGTGTAATCTCTAGTATTATTGTAATTCCACACCCAGTAGTCCTCAGTAGCAGAACTTGACAAAGGAATTGTGAGAATGTTGTCAATATCTACTACTGAAAAATCCCTTTGAAGTGATTGTAAATGCCATTCATAATTTGAAGTAATATAATATGAGACTTTATTATGAGGCAATCCACAATAAAAAACTGGTGTGAACTTAGATTTTCCTGGGATCCAAGGATCAGAACAACATAAAATGTGCCTACCAGTACCCACTTTCATCCTCATCCCTTTAGCCAGCAACTCACGCCCCCAAACAAATGCCTTGCCAAGTAAGTGAAGAATAGTTAGGCTTATTGGCAGTCAGAAAATCACTGGTTGGAAAGTATCTTGCTTTTAGAATCTGTGACAGCAAAGAAGTTGGATTATTAAAGATCCTCCAAGCCTGTTTAGCAAGCAACGCTTGATTAAAATGGATATAGGAACGAAATCCTAATCCTCCTTCCATCTTTGTCTTACAAAGGAATTTCCATTTCTTCCAATGAGTCTTTTTCTTATCATCTGTTGAACCCCACCAAAATTGTGCCATCATTGTGTCTAACTGAGTACAGAAACTCTTTGAAAGTTTAAAACAACTCATGGCATAAGTTGGGATTGATTGAACCACAGCTTTCAAAAGAATCTCCTTGCCTCCAATTGAGAATAATTTGTCATTCCAAGCATGTAAGAGTTTCCAAATCCTCTCCTTAATATCAGCAAACAGATGTTTCTTATCTTGTTCAGAATAGGCAGGAAGACCTAAATACCTTTCATGACATTCACTCTCTGGCATACCCAAGATTTGGCTGAAAGATCTCTTAATGGCATCAGGAGTATTTGGTGAAAAGGACAATACCGATTTGTCCTCATTGAGAAGTTGTCCAGAAGCCCGATGATAGATATTCAATGCTCTTTTAATAGCACAACAAGAACGATCATTAGCTTGACAAAAGAGTAAACTATCATCAGCAAAGAAGAGGTGTGTGATAGATGGTGCACTTCTAGAAATTGATAGGCCTTGAAGCCGTCCAATAGCCTCCTCATATTTTAAAAGCCTTGAAAGACCTTCGGAACATATCAGAAATAAGTATGGAGATAAAGGATCGCCTTGACGAAGCCCACGCTCAGGAAACCTTTAATTTCACCATTGACAAGGAATGAGAATGAGGTGGTATGTAGACAAGTCATAATGAGTGTAATCCAACGAATGTTAAAACCCATTTTACCCATAACAGCAACCAAGTAGGACCATTCCACACGATCAAATGCTTTACTCATATCAAGTTTGAGTGCGGCATATCCCTTAGTTCCTCGCTTTCTATTCTTCAAACTATGAACCATCTCAAAGGCCACCAGTACATTATCCGTAATCAATCTATTAGGGAGAAAAGCACTCTGAGTTTCGGAGATAACATATGGGAGAACATGTTTCAGTCGTAGGACTATCATCTTGGAAATCAACTTATAGACCACATTACACAAACTAATCGGTCTGAATTCTTTCATGGTCTTTGGCTTTTTAATTTTTGGAATGAGAGTGATTAGAGTCTTGTTAAAAGCAACTGGATTTCCACCATTGTTTAAAACATCCAAAACAACTTGGGAAACCAATGGACCCACAGTATCCCAATTGTGTTGATAGAACATAGCAGACATCCCATCAATGCCAGGACTCTTATCCGCACCCATAGATTGCAATGCTGTAAGAACATCTTCCTTAGTGAAATCTTGTAAGAGAAAGTCATTGTGTGCATCTGTTATTGTAGTTGGAATAGTTGAGAGAACATGAGACAAGGCCCAGTGATCCTCATCTGAAGCTTTGAAGAGTGTTGCAAAATATTGAGTGATAACAGTGGCAATATCTTCCCTAGAATAAACATATTGTCCAGCAGCATTCTGTAGTTTGTTGATTCGATTGTTGGACTTTCGAGAGGAAGCTTTGGCATGAAAAAACTTCGTGTTACGATCCCTGGATTGTAGCCAGTCTACCCAAGACCTCTGTTGCCAATATTGCTCCCCATTGGCAAAAAGCTCATCCAATATTGCTTCAGCTGATTGCACATTATTTGAAAAATTACTATCTGGTGTGACACTAGAATTCAGTTGTTGCACTCTGGTTTGTGCCTTTTTAATATCACGTTTCATGTGCCCAAATTTACCAATGTGCCATTGTTGCAAGGAAGCAGCACAACTTTGTAAACTACCAGATAATTGTGTGAAAATGTCTTCATTAAGTTGCTGGTTTTGCTTCCAATTTGCATCAATAATAGTCGCACTTTCTGCATCATTTAACCAGATCCGTTCGAACCGAAACCTTGACCTTCTTTTCTCTGTAGCCAATTGATTAGAGAAATTAATCTCAATCAATATTGCTCTACGGTCAGAGTCATAGTAATCAAGGTGTGTGACAGAAGGCTTCGTAAAAGTGTCAATCCAAACAGTATTCACAAAGCACCAATCCAATCTTTCCTTAAGAGCAGCAGGATTTTACCTACTTCTAGACCAAGTAAAATCATCACCAAGAAAAGGCAATTCATTCAAACAACATTGATCCAAAGTAGTTCTAAAAGCCCTCATTTGTGCGTCAGGTCTTAAAGGTCCCCCATTTTTATGAGTGTGAGAGAAAATTTCATTAAGATCACCAAGCACCATCCAAGGATCAAGAGGAGAAACATCATGTAATCGTTTAATTAGTGTCCAAGTGTGCTTTTTATTTTCAGTTTCCAGAAAACCATAGACAAGAGATAAGTGCCATCGGGGTCCATCATCACACGATAAATAACAGTCAAAATAATTTATATTCATTGAAAGAAGAGTTACATCCACAATATCCTTCCACAACAACATGATTCCACCCTTCAACCCCGTCCTAGGAACTTCTAACCCATTATTGAAATTCAAAGATTGCTTAAAACGAGTAAGAGAATGAACAGTAACCTTTGTTTCCATGAGAAACAAAACATGGGGAGTTTGCTCTTTGACAAGCAAACGCAAACGACAGAATGCACTCGGATTCCCCAAACCCCATGCATTCCAACTAATGATTTTCATGGCAAGGCGCGGGATTGCTGAGCAATCACCGCGGAGTTGTCATCAGCTTCAGTTGAATCTACCCCAGCAGCAGCAGAAACAGACTGAATTGGATCAAGTTCTTCTGACAAGGAAGAAACCATGACAGCTCGGTTGGCTCGACATCGTTTTAGAGTTTGTCTCATTGAATTGGTGTCATAATGTCACTTATAGGTACGGTTTGGTGATGCATTCTCCTGTCCTCCGAGATTTGTCATTGTAGTGTGCAAAATAGGTGGGGACACAGAGGAGATTGTGGGGGCAGTAACAGTGGTAGACTGGGAAGGAAATGTAGTGCTATAAATTTGGTGTGTAGGTGGAGGGTATGTTGCGAAAACATTTGATGAGCATTTGTTGGAGTTGGAAATACCATCACCTATCAGATCAAGGGTATAAACATCTAACTTGACTGCAGTGTTTGGACAGTTACTAGAAGTGAGAACCTGCTTTCCTTCATTCTGATAGTGAATGTCTGTGGCAGAGGAAGTAGCAGCAGTTATGGTTGCAGTGTTGGAACAAAGTGGTGTTTTACTATAGGATTTATTATTAAGAGTAGGTGGTGTAAACATGGGCGCATTTAGGGATAAAGATGGAGGAGAGTTGGAGACAAAACCACTTGAACCAGTAGTTATGTTTGGGATAATGCTTGGTCGGTAGTTGGCTTGTATTGCTGCAGAAGTCGACGATTCACCCAACAAGAAAGGAATCGGTTGTGGTGGAGGAATAGAGGAAAGTGTCGGGAGAGTTTCAGTCAAAGTAGTTCTTGCCAACCGAGTGAGTAATGGCCATGCATTGCCTTTGGAAAAATCTGTGCGATAACGGTCATAAGAAGAAGTTGGTAATCTTGCCCCATTCAATTGTGGTCCATATGGCAGTTCAGGAACTATGTCATTATCCAATTTCTCCAGGAAGACAGAGCATTTTTGGTATAAATGGCCTATTCGACCACACTCCATGCAGTAATTTGGTAGACGCTCGTAACGAAACTCTACTCAGAACTCATCTTTGATCTTAGGGAGAGTAATCATCCGACCCCTCAAGAGTGGTTTAGTAATGTCGAGTCTAACTCGAAATCGTAAAAACGGCCCCCATCCCTCGTTTAAAGAATCACCATACACTTCCAGAAATTCTCCAAGAATTAAGGCCAAAGATCTAGCAAGAGATCTAGACTTACTCAAAAATGGCAATCGATAAGCTTGCACCCAAAAAGGAGTATGAATCATAAGTTCAGGAGTCACATTAAGATGGATAGTTGGATCAAGAAGAGCAATGTGATGGTTTTAGAAATGCCAAGGCTCCTTTTCCAAAGCCCGAACTCGATCTCCTTCACAACTGAAACAGAGCAAAAACATATCAGAATGATGTTCTTTAATGTTAACTTTGAATCTTCCATCCCAATATTCAGCCATCTGTCGCTGAAACGTTGATGACCATACTTTTTTACTAGTAAGAACTCGAGCAATCAGAATGAATTCATTTGTGACTACAGAATCAGAACCATCATCAGTAATGGTCAGAATGGTACTTTCGTTTTCAGTAAGTGACATTGTGGATTTCATTTTGTCAAGTAGGGGATTCATGGATAACAAAGAGAAATAATGCAACAACAGAGAAGGATGATAAATATGACAGGCACGGTTGAGATTAGAAAATCAAGGGAAAGAGGAAGAACAAGGAAAGTGGGGATCAAAAAAATTGTAAATAACTAAAAACTGCCTCAGAGCATGAACATGGGCAGACACTCTTTCTCTTCTCATCAATAAACTTTCACGAGATTTACTATAGCTACAATGTGAACTGTCATAATGTAAATATATATATATAAATATTGGAAAAAAAAAAAAAACTTACGTTTTTGTGTGGAGAAGAGTGTCGTAGTAATTTAGAAACGTCCAACAAATTTTACGTCAACAGATAAACCTGACAGGAAAAAAAAAGCATGATAATACAACAATTCGCATCACATTTTTCCGACCAAACAACTAACGATGATAAGTTTGCCGCTATAGATTATAACTTTACAAGAGAATCATAGTTCATTCATCACCATAATTATCATCATTTGGGGGAACCGTAGAATTTCTAACAAAAAGTCACAGTGACACAAACCGAAAACTAAACAAGTCTGGTTCTGTTCTTTCTAACATTAGTACATAGTAATCTAGATAGTTAAAAACTAAACCACGTTTTGGTTTTCAAAACAACACATCATAACAATGTCTTTTCAATGAGTTGCAGTAGAAGCACAGATTTAGACTATGTCCTCTGGCTTGTCGGTACTGGAGTCAGTATCATCCGCGGCATCAGCAATGTAACAATCACTGCGGAAACACGCTCCTTGATTCATCCGTAGGTATCTGTATCACAAAATACATACATATATATATTTATAGGTATTAGTAAAGTGTAATGAGGAAATCCAAATAAACAGAAGAAACATAGATTATCCCAAATATAGATTACAAGTTGCACAACCACTGCCTAGACTAGACTATAGAGGGTCACAATGAACAAGGAAAATAAACACAATGTAAAGTTGTTTAAACTACATCACCTAAAAATGAATTTGTCAAAAATTAATCACAATTTATTTCTCATGGCTAGAGAAAAATAATAATAGTAATAGAATTCTTATTCAAAGAAAATAGATAAGATTCAAAAATCATTCGATTCAATTGTTGTCATTTAGAATATTGTGTATAGGACTTATAAAAAAAAAAGAAATAATTAGATATAAATCCAGTCAGGATGATAAATATATACTTGAGAAAATCATTAAAATTTTCAATCAACTCCACCAATGCCTCCTCTTCCATATTAGCATGATACAGTAGCTCGGGCATCAATACTGCAACATTACCAAAATAATCAATTAAATGTGTAAAAATATAGAGAACAAAAGCATCATCTCATGTAACAGATAATAAATTAAATAAGCATCACACAACTAGCTAAGCTAACAGAAAAAGAAAAAGAACATCTACATGCCCAATTATCCAGGTACAATAAGCATATGTTAGGACTTGGGATATTAAATAAAGAGAGTAATTGGCTAATTGTAGTAACTAGTAAGGGGAAGGTTGTACGGTTTGGGTAGAGTATATTGGAGAAAGAATTGAATGGAGAGGGGTATATTGAGCTTTGGCCACCTGGTTTCATTAATTGTTCTTATCACTATTACTATATCAGTAGTATTCAAACATAATGTGTTCAAAGTCATCAAACAATTGATTAATAAAATAATGCACGTTGTAGGGTGAATTAGATTCACAGCATCCCAAAACTTGCAGACTTCATACGTCAAAGAAAAACATAATCAGAACTTTGCAAACCACAAATATAACTTCTCAAAAATCTTGGAAGACTGCAAAATTTGATAGCGACCACTGATGTAGGTAAGCTATTTTGTGACCTTTTGAAGCTCAAGGCAACACACGCGTGTAATAAAATATTGTACCAACAACCCAGCCATTTGAACCAACACTTGCCAGTCAAAGTTCACAAGTGAAACATTAAAAACTGCACTGCAGATAAACAAGGCTAAATTGTTGTAAACAAGAAATCCTGCTTTTGTACGGGCAGGTCAAGGCAGGCCATTTTTCCTTTCATTGAGCCTTTAAATCCTACATATCCTAGAAATGTCAATATCATCAAGACACAAATATTATCTGATCTGTCAGAGAAACACAAAACATTTTAGAAGCATACCAAAAAGACGTAATAAATGTTCAGCTCCATATACATGTGACGGAGTGAGGTCATATGCTGCCATTGCTCTCTCATATTGTTGCCGCTCTTCGCTGTATAGAAGCCTCAATGGCAATGCTTTATCAAAGTAACATTGCAATCCTTTCATAATTTCGTGAACTGAATCGGCTGATCTGAATCCACAAGACAACATATGAAATGTTCTTTCCAGAGAAAAAATAACTTGGCGAAAACTATGTACAAGAACATTCATTTTAAATCAGATGGCTTACAGCACAAAAATTGATGCCAAAGTGTTGTAGAAAATTACCAATATGAAGAATAATAAATGGGCAACAAAATGATTTAAAACAGGCATCGAAAGAAAAAGGATATGCAAATCTACAAACTACTATCACTCAAAATATCAAGGACCCTTTGCTACCAAAGCAGCAAAAAATACTAAATATTTCTGCTCAATACCCATTGCTTGTTGCTCTCTGCAGTTTGGAGAGAAGATATCATGGTTTTATATATCAAAGCAAGTAATGAAGTGGGGCTGCTGGATGTTGTTAGAACTTGATCACTCTGTACCTAAACCATAAAAAGCAGTAAAATAAAGGTGTCCATGAATGGCAAAACATTTCTAAAAACTACACCCACGTGATTCCACAATCTCGACCATAGCTTTAGATTAACAACATTTTTATCTGATACTCTTCTTTATGTGGATAAAAGCAAATTTGTTAACAACATCAAATAATTTGTCTTATTTTTCTTCTGGGTTTTAAATTATTCCTTTGCCCTTTAATAATCTACATGTCCATTATTTGCTAGGCCAAATTGGTATCACAGTTGGTTTACAGCTACTGCTATGGCAGGTAATGATGGACTCTGCTGGTGATCAAGGTTTGGCAAAAACCCTCGAACTGTAGGGACTGACAAAGAAAAGGATGAGTCTGTAGGGCAAGAAAAGGATGATTGAAGCAAAAAAAGCTTGTACACGACAAAGTCATTCACCAATCAACTACATTAGAAAACGAAATTGTACACTCTACAAATGCAGGAAGGTAAGCCAAATAAAGAGCTCTTGGATGAATTTAACAAAATTATTCTTCATCTGAGAAATAGATGTCAAAATTAATGAAGATTAAATAATAATTTGTGGCCTTTCTTCGCAAGATTCAACAAGCACTTCAGCAACATCATGACGTACGATGGTGGTACTCTTACGCAAAGGAGGTCGAGACACCACTAAACCCCAAGAAGTTGAAGAAAAGAGCGTCGACAAACAAATTTCAAGACTCATCAAAAAGTCTAGATGCAAGAGGAAACTCAACGTCAGTAGGGAAGGAAAATTACTTTGATTTGGAGAAGCAGCTATATGGCTGTGATAGTACTAGTGTTCTAACAGTGTGATGCAAGCGATGAATGAGTCCTTGATTTGGGCTGTTCAGACCATAGGATTTGTTTGATACACACTAGAACAGGTACAGAGATGGAGAAGAAAGAATTATTGAGCTTTATTGAATTTCAGCTAGTTTCCAGGAAATTCGAGAAGCCTGGGATCACCCTGAGTTCAAGACTGCACAAAATAATTGTTTTCCCCCTCCCCCAATTACAGTTCCCACTATTATTTATAGACACCCTTAACAAAAACCATTAACTAATAACTAATATTTTGACAGCTCATTTATAATACGGTCACTTCAGCTAATCTTTTTATTCTTTATGCTATTATTTACTAATATTATTTAGAGCTTGTTTCTTAGGTCTCCTTGAATGAAAGAAATAGCAGGATTTTCAAAGGGCTGGAGAGATCAGCAGACTTTGTTTGCGAGAGAATTAAATTTTGGACAACCACATGGGTCTTTAAAACCAAACACTTTGAGGCTCTTTCTTTTCTAGACTTAAGTAAGGATTGGAGTGGTTTGTTGTAAAACTCGGGATTTCTTTCTTTTTGTTTGATTGGTCACTCAAAGTGCTAATTCAATGTATTGTTTTACATTTCTATGTACCACGGTTTTCTTCCGCCACAAGTGAGGCATTAATAATTTCGGGGGAGGCCTGTCAAGTGGTCTCCTTCTCTCTTTTCCAAAAAAAATAAGTGAACCTAATTGGTGGTGTATCAATACCCCGGGGGTGCACTTTCACCTTGTCCTCAAGGTGAAATTCAGGAAAGTTAGTGTTGATCTTCTACTTGATGAGGACCTCTAAGTCTTCCAAGCCATGTGTAGCTTGCTACCGCACTTGAAGAACTGCTTCTGGTCCAACTTGCAGCTCTAACTCAAGTGTCAAAGGAGGCAAAGTCGGGGATGAAAGGGTCGAGCCATGTGCTTTTTTTAGTTGCAAGATGTGGAAGACCGTGTGAATAGATGAGGAAGCTGGTAACTCAAGTCAATATGCTATTGTGCCTACCTTTTTTGTCACCTTAAAAGGGCCATAAAACTTTGCAGCAAGCTTCTCGAAGAGATGCTTGGCTAAAGACTGCTATCGGTAGAGACGAGGCTTGAGATAAACCAAGTCACCAACTTGAAACTCTTCATGGTGCCTGTGCTAATTAGCATTATGCTTCATTCGGTGTTGGGCTAGAAGGAGATGCATACGTAGATCATCAATGGTGGCATCACGATCAGCCAACAAGGTATCAATTGCCGACACATGGGAAGGTCTAGCAGGATAGCGAATCAAAAGTAGGGTATCTCTACCATACAAGGCTTGGAATGGAGTAAGCTTGGTGCTCGAATGGGGGGAAGTATTATACCAATATTCAGCCCAAACCAACCATTTAGCCCATTGCTTGGGTTTCTCATTAGCAAAACAACGAAAGTATGTCTCAAGAGTCCGATTCACCACTTCTGTTTGGTCGTCGATTTGTGGGTGGTAAGCGGTGCTGCGCTCGAGGGTTGTACCTTGCCATTTATGTAACTCACTCCAAAAATGGCTAGTAAAGATCCGATCACGGTCTGAAATAATGGACAAGGGTAAACCGTGTAGGCGGACTATCTTTTTAAGGAACACTTGAGCAACTGTTGTGGCTGTAAATGGATGTTTCAGGGTGACAAAATAGGCGTACTTGCTCAATCTATCCACCACCACCACGATGGTATCCCAACCTTCCGATCTAGGCAAATCTTCGATGAAATCTATGGAAAAATCATCCCAAACTTGAGCTAGCAAGGCAATGGGCTGTAAAAACCAGCTGGAGTAGTAGCTACATAAAATACTTATGTTGTTGACAAATGGTGCACTCCTATACAAATTTCAGCACATCTTTCCGTATTCCTACCCAAAAAACCTCAGGTTTTAACCATTGGTATGTTTTCATTTCCCCCGAATGCCCCCCATAGGAATGGTGTGAAATTCCGCTAGGATGATAGGACTCGAGGAAGAATTTTTGAGAACCACAATCCTACTATTACACAACAAACATCATCGTGTTAGTTTGGGTCCTCGAGTCAACAAACATGCTAGTGTTCCTTTTGAGTTAGTTCATTTTGATGTTTGGAGTCCTATTTGTCTCAATTTGAATTCAGGTATTTTGTTACTTTCGTGAATGATTATTCTCGTGTAACTTGGTTATATTTAATGAAAAATCGTTCTGATTTGTCTTTAATATGTTGTGCTTTTTGTGTTGAGATTCAAAACTAATTAAATATGTTTGTTTGTACTTTGCGAAGTGATAATGCCAAAGAGTACACACATGTTCAATTTCAATCTTATATGACCTCTAGTGGCATGCTTCATGAAACTTCTTATGTTGATACTGCACCTCAAAATGGTGTAGCAGAACGTAAAAACAAACACCTAGAAAATGCACTTGCCCTCTTGTTTCAAATGAAAGTTCCTAAACATTTTTGGGCCAATGCAGTTTCCACACCATGCTTTCTTATTAATCGCATGCCATCCTCTATAATTAATGGTGAGAACCTATTTAAAATTCTTTATCCCAGTAAGTCATTGTTTCCAGTTGCTACTCTAGTTTTTAGCAGAGTTTGTTTTGCTCGCGATGTCCGTCCACGTCACCGATTGAAGAGATCACATTTACATAAACACTCTCCTCATTCTTAGTCTCAGTTTTTGTTGACTTCTTTAAAGTCGTGATCGACATCCTTGTTTTTGGCATTGTCAACTTCTCCTACATTGTGTTTGGCTTCGTCATTGGCAGCGGTAGCATCTCAAAGGTGGTGCAACTCCTCAACAGAATCAGTTTCTGACTTTTTGATAATTACTTGTTCGGACATGTCAGGAATCTATAATTTGAAAGCTCAATTGAGCTTAAAGTTTGACATGAAGAATTTGAGAGTTGGAAAGAAAATCCTAGGGATGGAAAAAGGCAATCACTTAATTCTTGTCTCAAGAAATGTATATTGAAAACATGCTTGAATGGTTTAATAGTCTAATATGCAAGTAATTGTTTCCGCTACACCAAATATTTCACAAACCATGAGCATTGGGAGTAGGTACAATGCAAGGAGATTCCATAAAAATTCATTGAGAACCAATGAAATAGACTTTAGGCTAGTAAAAGTTACTAGTGATATCGATTTGGTTTACAAAATGTACCAAGGATAATAAGCACATTTAGATATGTCCACTCAAATTATGTTAAAAATCTTGATATGCAAAGGTTGCAAATTGCATAAGTTTTCACAATATGGATGTACTCTAAATTCGGAGTAACTTTTTAATGAATTGTTGCTTACCACTGTTGGCACAAATGTGGTGAAAAATGTTACCTACAAGTAGGAATAGCAGTATATACATGTAGAAAGTAACAATAGATTAATGTGATAATTTGGGTCTTATACATTTGATAAGAGACCCTTTAAATGAGCATATTGATAAGGCAAAAGAACCATCTTGCTGTTTCTTCAACAATTTCTATCTCTAGTAGATCCCTCAACAAGTTTCAACCACGCCAATTCTAGAAAGAAAGATAAGGCGATAATAATCAACAAGTCGAATGCCATGTAACTTCAACCTAACTTTTTAATGATTATGATAGGAATTTTCCTATCAAGATTAATTAATTGCAGAAAATAGAGAAAGAACGATAGTTTTTGGATAAAATGGCAGAATGCCTTTCATTAAAACCCAGGATTTTGAGAGCCTGGTTCTCTCCCAAAGTTACAAACTAAAACCAAATTCTTCACACCTTTTCCTTCACTATTGAGTCCTATATATAATAACAATACCCCTATTACAATTACACTTATACCCTTTTTATTATATCCCAATGCCTATTAATACCGGCCGCCCGAAAATCACCTTGTCCTCAAGGTGATGGAGTTCAACTTGTAACATCAGTAGGTGCGACCCGTAATGGCCCCTTGTCAAAGAACCGAGCCAACAATTGCAAGGTTTTCCAGCCAAGAGAGAGATGCCCCTCTGCAGCGAGTCGACCTCGATCAAAAACGAGCTGAGCAAGTTAATATTTCTTCCCTTTGTATGCAAAACAAGGTGAAAAACCGCCACTCCCACGCCATTGAATGGAGCTACCAAGTCAAGTTGAGAAGAAAAAAGAAGGGCCAGCCTTGAAGTTGTCAAAATCGGAGTGGTCCCAAAATGTATTGTCCTTCCCCTGTCCAAAACCCAAGAGACACACCGCCAAAATCGATAATTGTGTTTCACATGAAACAATTCAGGACCTTTTTCTTTTTTTCTTTTGGTGCTCTTGCCCAAAACCAGTAGAACAAAAGAGGTATAAGACAAAAAATTCCCATAAATGAAAATTAAAAACTTATCCCTTTGTGTATCACTTGGTACCCGTATAGTTTTGTGCACGCTGACTATGAACCCATTAACAAGCCTTTTCCAGCAAACTAAATCTTTGAACCGTAAATACATAGCCAACAAATAGAACCCAAAGACTCTGTTCTCATAACCCAATCCATTACGGGCAAGTATTAATACTTCGAGAAGCATCAAGTGTAAGTGGCTCTTGGAAAACAACTTCGAGGGAATACATATATTATCCCGTATGGCGTGTTTTCTTTAGTAATGCCATATATCTTTGTAGTCAAAGCACAAGGAACACCATAATTGGAAAACAAAAACTTGTTCGACGCTTTTGCCTAATACCGCTCATAATCGACAATTCCATATATCCTCACCCATATTACCAATCCACTTTGAAAACATGAAAGCAGCAAAAGTGTTAGCCATAAGCCTTATGCAATACCTTATGACCCAAATGGTGTTGTTTAAACTTGGCGATGAAGGATTCTCCCTCTTCTTTTCCGTTACCGACACCTTGCGTGTACAGAACCAATCGCACCTCCTTCTTGTAATACCCCAAGGGTGGAGACGTACTCGCTCCCCGATCCCAAAACCATAAACAATTGTCCTAATTGAATTATCGGGACTCGAGTAATATTTAATGGGCCTTCCTTCTTACTCGGATCCCATATAACCCAATGACCAAAAGCATAAAATGGGTCATCTCCTTGGGTTGATTTGGGCCTTAGGTAAGGTTTTGCGATCCAAATGCAAACATCTCCGTAACGAATGACCGTAGCCCCCCATGACTCGAAACGAAATCAAAGCACACGAGTGATGCCGACTTCTCCGGTTCTTCCGTCGATGATTGCGCGGCAAAAGTTTTCTCGGCGAGGCACAAGTCTTCTCCGACACTCGGCGAGCGGCCCCATTTCATGGTGTAAGGCCGTAACGTACTCGACCCAAAGTCGACATTAGAATTCGTTGTTGTTCTCGTCATTAATCCCGCATCGAAGGCTTGCCGGTTGTGCTTTCCACGATCAAAAAGCTTCGTGAGCCTCCATTGCCATAGGCAAAAGATGGCGTTCAAGTCGCGTCGCCTTCCCTTGCCAAGCTTGACGAATTTTTGGCGGAATATTCGGCCTCGCTTCTCCTTATACAACACCGCATCGTCTCCGCACTCGATGTCATCTCCAACCTCGGTAGTTCGATCTTCGTCTCTCGTGATGCAAGCTTCGTTGCTAGAATTACTTCGATGGCCGAATCTAATCTACTCCTTTTTCGAAAGCAACTTAGAATTAATCGAGGAAGATGATGTGTCCCTATTTACCGATCGAGGTTGAAACTCATCGACGGCAGCTTGCCATCATCAATGGAGGAAATCGAACCCTCTCGGTTCCGTCTGAGTCGAGTACAAAGAGCCATCCCCGTGCACGGTTCGAGGACGAATTTTGTTGCCGCGTGTTCGTCTCGTCTTCTCTTTTCCCCCGCAAAGAAACGGTTAACCGAGCCATCATTATCTCCGTAACCGCCGAATTTCGCTCGTGTCTCCGAAACCTCTTTTCCAACCGAGATCTAACGTCTGAAATCTCCTTCTGAATTTCTGAGCGGAAGGCCTCCATTCTTTCACCCAGTAGCTCCATACTAGTGTGCTTCTCGGGTCCCATGAACTTGTGCTCTGATACCATTTGATAGGAATTTTCCTATCAAGATTAATTAATTGCAGAAAATAGAGAAAGAACGATAGTTTTTGGATAAAATGGCAGAATGCCTTTCATTAAAACCCAGGATTTCGAGAGCCTGGTTCTCTCCCAAAGTTACAAACTAAAACCAAATTCTTCACACCTTTTCCTTCACTATTGAGTCCTATATATAATAACAATACCCCTATTACAATTACACTTATACCCTTTTTATTATATCCCAATGCCTATCAGATTATTATCCATTTAGATTAAATTCGAATGCCTACTCAACAAATGATGGAAAATATAATTGAATGCCATGTAATAGGAGATTGATTAAGTCCTGAACAAGGTAGAAAAACCTTGAAGATATATTGCTGAGGAGATAAAAGTAAACTGTCCAAACAGAACAAAAATAACTTACGGTTCTTTCTGTTCTGTTCTATGCTGTATATACCACTGAAATATTTCACTAACATTTGGATGCCGAGGAAGTCTAGGAAGCTGCAAAATAAATAAATAGATAAAATTAAAAAAAAAATAATAATCACTATATGCTCCTGGCATGTAAGAATAGCTATCTGTATGAAATTTTAATATCAGGCATGTGGCAGTTATTCCTCCATGTAAAGGTTGGTGAAAAATAAATTGTATTTCATTGAAAAGTAATACACCTATATACATACACAACTAGGAAAACTAATACAGGAAATTATATTAGGAAACTACAGGAAACTAAGCCTATATTCAAAAAAAAATATATAGGAAATGATACAATTAGGAAACTAAGCCTAAGCTAATTTAGGCAAGTCAACTAACACACAACTAATACATCCCCTCATGTTGAAGCATAGATATTGATCATATCCAACTTATTACAAAGATAATCAATTTGAACCTCATTCGAAACTTTTGTAAAAAGTCCCCTAATTGTTCACCAGTCTTCACATTCCTTGTAAAAATCAAGCCTAGTTAGATTTTTTCTCGAACAAAATAACAATCAATTTTAATGTGCTTAATTCGCTTATGAAACACAAGATTAGATACAATATAAAGAGCAGCTTGGTTGTCACACTACAATTTTGTTGGAGCTGAAGTTTAAGTTCAACTTCAATTAAGAGTTGATAAATCTACATGATTTGATACACATACTGTGCCATAACTCTATAATTTGATCCTACACTTTACCATAGTACAATATTTTGCTTCTTACTATTCCATGAAACCAAATTTCCTCCAACAAAGATACAATAACTTGAAGTAGATCTTTTATCCACTTTGGAACCTGCCGAATCTACATATGAGAAACATTCAATATCAAAGTGACCATGATTTGCATAGACAATGCACTGTCCAGGTGCACCTTTCAAGTAACACAAAATTTGCTTTAATGCTGCCCAATGACCAACAGCTGGAAATGACATAAACTGACTGACCAAACTAACTGTATGTGCAATATTAGAACGAGTCATTGTAAGATAATTCAATATCCCAACCAATCTTCGATATATCTCAGGATCTTCAAATAGTTTCCCCATCTCTTGTAAGGTGTATACTAGGAGTCATTAGAACATTACAAGGTTTTGCCCCAAAAATTCCTTTCTTATCTAATAGCTCAAGAGCATATTTTCTTTGATATAAGAAGATACTCTTTTTACTCTTTGTAACTTCCACCCCCAGAAAATACTTTAGCACTCCAAGTCTTTTGTGTGAAACTGAGATGATTCAAAGACTTAAGAGATAAGATTCTCATAGTATCACTTCCAGTTATAACAATGTCATCCACATATACAACTAAAGATTTTGATTGTTTGTAAAACATAGAATGATCAGATTTTTTTTTTTTTTTTGCAAACCAAAAATTTCAACAACCAGACTAAATTATCCGAACCAGGCTCGGAGGCTCTGTTTCAAACCATATAATGATTTTCGAAAGACGACAAACACGCCTTATATCCCCCTAAGCAACAAACCCTAAAGGTTGCTCCATATATACTTCCTCCTGAAGATCACCATGAAAGAGAAAAGAAAGAAAGCGAATACCTAAGAATGAACACCCAAACACGAAGAAGGCAAAAAATACAAAATTACAACCTGAGACAGAAGCGAGTAGGCTTAGAAGAACCGAGAAAAGAACTGAAAAAAAGAACGTTGTCGAAGATGCCATCACACGCGCCTCCACGCGCTGGCACATAGGGATGTGCGCAGAAGCTTCACGCGGCGCGTAAGCCCCACGCGCAGAGATTCCGGTGACTAATCTTTGGGGTTTTTGAGATCGGAGGCTAGGTAAGTTGTCTGAGTGGGCGGTGAGAGTAGAAAATTACTCCAAAGGGGTTTTACAAAAGAGAACCCCTTAAGAAAAGAAAAACTCCAACTATAAACCCTAATTTTGTAACAGCCCAAATTTCGAATTTCGAATCTAAAGTGGCTCTAATCACATGTAGAGAATGGTAAAGAGAATTGTGTGTTGTATTAATATATATTGATATACAAAGCTAGAAGACTAAATGGAAAACTAATAAATACAAATAGGAAACGACTAAATACAATTTACTCTAATATTTTACAATTAATAATCTAACAATTACTTTATACAATAGGGATTTATCTTACAAACAAAATCTCCATAACCATTTCATAACAAAAGCTTTGTTCCTTATCTCCAAATTACCAATGCCTAGACCAACTTAAAGTCTGGGTTGGCACACTATTTCCAAGCCACCCAATGTTCTCATCTAAACAAGTTCCCTCATTCCCAAAAGAAGTCTAGCATCATCTACTCTAGTATTGTAAATTCATGCATGTCGTGCAAGCCTGGTCCATAATTATCTATGCTTCTCAAAATACGGTCGTGTCGTGCCGTTGCACAAAAAAATGTAGGTCGTGTCGTTGCACAGAAAAATGCATGTCCTGCCGTGTCGTGCCAATATTTTTCAAGGGTAGGCCTGTCACAGCCCGTAGGCATGGTATTTTCGTGGCGTGCTTGGATTCGTGTCGTGCTTTGCTCGTGCTAGCCCGTATTTCTTAAATAGGCTAGCCTGTTCTCATATCTGGGCTCGAATTCGTGCTTTACTTATTCATATTTTTGTTTTTACAATTACTAAACTATATATATTTTTTAGCTTTAGTTATATTTATATAACTTTTCAACGATATTTTATAGATAATCATATACAAAAATGATTAATATTATTAGAATTTGAATATTTAACTATAAATACTCAAATTTTGATATTACTCTAAAATAAATTCATATATAATTTTAGTTTTACATGTTTTAATTATAAAAGTATAATATTTAGTATTATATTTAAGTTTTATTGTTATTATAACTTAATTATAATTGATAAATACATCTATTATTATTAATAATAATAAATTTTAGTATTTTTTAATATATCGTGCAGTGTTTTTCGGACTTGTCGCGTACTGTGCCTTTCGGGCTAGTTTATTCGTACTTACGTATCGTGCCTTTCGTGCTTAAGCATATTTTTCGTGTCGCGTCATGCCCAAATTTATATTTTTTTCGTGTCTAATCGTGCCGTGTCAAAAGGTCTAACACGTATTTACAGCACTAACCTACTCTAATAGATTTATAACCGTTTTAGGCGCTCTAAAAAGTGACAAATAATAACTGGTCAATGAGGATAAGATTGCTTGAAAGAAGTCAATCTCCAATCTTTAGATAGGTAAGCGATTAGACTGGAAAATTTGGCAATCACTAGCTCCCAAAATAATCTTTCTTGGATTTTCTCCTAGGGTCAACCCTAAATATTTCAAAGGCCACTGTCCCACCTTGCATCCAATGGTAAAAGACTCGTAACATGTCAAGCAAGATCTGCATAAGGCTATCATTGTCTACCAAAAATATTGTATCATCTACAAAATGAAGGTGACACACTCTAAACAATTTTTTTCCCACGAAGAAACGCTTGAATATAGGCAATTCACTAGCTTTGTCTATAATCCTCCCAAGTACAACTAGAACAATAGTAAACTGAAAAGAGGATAAAAGATCACCCTCTTTCAGCCCCCTAGAACTGTGAAACTTGCCTCTTGGCCTCCCAATGATTATTCTAAGGAGACTAAAGATGAGCATCCTTTCATCCATCTTTTCCACTTCGATCTAAATTCCTTGTTCTCAAGCACCATATCCAATAAGTCCTACTCCACGTAGTCATATGCTTTTTCAAAATCAATCTTAAACACTAAACCACTTTTTCCTTTGCTTCAATATTCCTCCACGGCCTCATTTGCCACCAATACCAAGTTTAAAATCTGCCTATACAAAAGAAAAGAAACCTACGTTTAAGAGATTGAGTCAACCACCACACCTCTGATTGTTAAGGATAAGACTTTAGATATTATCTTAAACAAGCTACTGATCAAGTTGAAGGGTCTATAACAAATATGCATTTCTTTGGTATAAGGAAAATATATGTTTCATCTGCATTGACCTGGATAACACTATCTTCTCAAAATCCCCTAAAAACTTCCATTAAATCTTCCTTAATCACTTCCTAGTTTGATTGATACACTGACATTGTGATACCATGTCGTCCAATTTATCCCCATCGCATTCAAAGAACGCTTGTCTAACCTCCTCCTCATAAGGTATATTCTAAATGAGTAGCTATAAGATGGAATTCTCTTTCATTCAATTGCTTCAATTTCAACGTTTTGTTTCTCGAAGAATTTATATAGCATGGCTTACAATTGAATTGTCATCGTTTTCAATTCTAGACATAAAAGTTTTTGCTTTCCTTGCACTGTAGAAAAGCTTGAAATTGGCATCTTCTTCTTTAGCCCATTTGCATTTTAATTTCTATCTGTAGAAAATAGTGAATCGAATTATCTGTGTATTTCATAGAATAGTACATATTTATATACAAAGCTAGGAGACTAGGAAATAGAAAACTACCAACAAAATAGGAAACTACTAAATACAAGTTACCCTAATTCTTTTACACCTAATATACAGCTAATTCTCTAACACTCCCCCTCAAGCTGGAGCATAGATGTTAATCATGCCCAGCTTGTTACAAAGATAGTCAATCCGCACCCCATTCAAAGCTTTTGTAAAAATATTTCCTAGTTGTTCTCCGGTTTTCACATATCCTGTGGAGATCAGACCTTGTTGAATTTTCTCACGAACAAAATGACAATCGATCTCAATGTGCTTAGTTCGCTCGTGGAATACGGGATTCGAGGCAATATGAAGAGCAGCTTGATTATCACACCATAATTTTTGCCGGAATAAGTCTTAAACCCGAATTCACTAAAAGTCGATAAATCCATATTACCTCACACACCTGACCGGGCCATAGCTCTATATTCCGATTCAAAGATCGGATCTAGTATACAACATTTTGTTTCTTACTCTTCCAAGAAACCGATTGCCACCAACAAATACACAATATCCCGAAGTGGATCGTCTATCTACCTTGAGCCTCGCCCAACTCGCATCGAAAAACACTCAATCCGGGTATGTCCATGATCCTTGTAAACTATACCGTCCCGGTGCTCCTTTTAAGTAACATAAAATTTGTTCTAATGCCGCCCAATGATGAATTGTTGGGGAAGACATGAAATCGACCGATAACACTAATCCGGAAATGCAATATCTCGGACGAGTCACGCTTAAATAATTCAACTTTCCAACTAACTCGCGATATTTCTCGTGATCTTCAAATGGTTTCCCATCACGTGTAAGATGCACAACCGGATTCATTGGAGCATTGCAAGGTTTTGATCCCAATTTTCCCCGTCTCGCTTAGCAAATCAAGTACATACTTTTCGATTGCAAAAATACCTCGTTTACTCCGAATAACTTCAATCCCCAAGAAATACTCGAGTTCCCCTAAATCTTTCGTGTTAAACTCGGTGTGAATGAAAGACTTATGGATGAGATGCCTTCGCATCATTTCCGCAATAACGATGTCATCAACATACACCACTAACAAAATGATACCAACAAATTGATCTTTTATAAAACACGTAATGATCCGACTTACTTTTCAACAAACCAAACTTCTCAACAAACTCGACTAAATTTACCAAACCAAGCACGAGGGCTTTGTTTCAATCCATATAAAGATTTGCGAAGATGACAAACTCGCTCTAACTCCCCCGAGCAACAAACCCGTGAGGTTGCTCCATATATACTTCTTCCTCAAGATCTCCATGAAGAAAAGCATTTTTAATATCAAGCCGATGCAAAGGCCAATGATGAGTAGCCGCCATGGAAATGAACAAATAATCGTATGTGAGTTTAGCAAATGTGGAGAAAAAGTATCACAATAGTCCACTCCATAGGCTCGAGCATAACCCTTGGCAACAAGACGGCCTTTAAGCGAGCAACTCGTGCCGTCCGGATTGAATTTAACCGTGAACACCCATTTACACCCGATGGCCTCGTTTTCCGAAGGTAAATCAACCAAGACCCAAGTACCATTCGCAACCAAAGCATTCATCTCTTCTATCATTGCAAAGAAGCCAACCAGATGAGACATCGCTTCTCGAACAAGCTTTAGGAATAGTGATAGAATCAAGAGAAGCAATAAAAGAACAAGAAGAAGAGGAGAGATGATTATAAGACACAAAAGAAGTAATAGGAAAAGTACATTGACGTTTACCTTTACGTAGTGCAATGGGAAGATCATCTGAGATGTCCAGATCTGATGACGAAGATGCAGTAAGGACATGAAACAGAGGTGGAGGAGGGGGGCGCCCGGTGTACACTATAGAGGCCGAGGGAGGGTGGAGGTGGCAGAGGTGGTGGAGGTGGTGGAGGTGTAGACATTGTGGGGGTGACGACCGAGGCAGGTGTGAAGGAACAAGAGACCCGTCGTAACATGGAGCAGGCGCATGTGATGTGACAGAATAAACCAACAAATCATCATCCTCCCCCGACTAGTGTAAATAGTGGAAGATGAAAAATAAGGTGTATTTTCTATAAAAGTAACATCAATAAAACAAGATATTTGTCGAGATCGTGACAAGAACACCTATACCCTTTCCGAAGACGAGAATAACCAAGAAAGACACACTTTAGTGCCTCAGTGGTCTAATTTGGTGACGTATGGACTGGACATCGCGAGCAAAACAAACACTACCAAATACTCGGAAAGTAACCGGAAATAATGACTTATTAGGAAAAAGAATTTTAAATGGAATTTCACCATTAAGAATGTACAGGTATGCGATTAATAAGAAAGCATGCCGTGGAAACCGCATCTACGCCCAAAAAGGTTTAGGACTTTCATTTGAAACAAGAGAGCACGTGCAAGCTTCAAGAAGATGTCCGTTTTTACGTTCGCAACACCATTCCGAGGTGCCGCCGTATCAACACAAGAAGTTTCATGAAGCATGCCATTAGAGGTCATATAAGATTGAAATTGAGCGTACATGTACTCTTTGCATTATCACTTCTCAAAGTACGAATAGATACATTAAATCGAGTTTGAATCTCAAAGACAAAAAGCACAGAATATAGAAAACAACTCAGAACGATTTTTCATTAAATATAACCAAGTTAAACGAGAATAATCATCCACAAAAGTAACAAAATACCTAAATCCAGGTTAAGACAAAATAGGAGAAGGACCCCAAACATCAGAATGAACTAACTCAAAAGGAACACTAGCACGTTTATTGACACGTGGACTCAAACTAACACGATGATGTTTGGCAACCGACATGACTCACATTCTAACGAAGATAAACTACTATATCGGGGACACAGCTTTCGAGCAAAGGAAGGATGGATGACCTAAACGACAATGAGCCTCAAAAGCGAAGCAACACTCGAACAAGCAATAAGAGGTTGGCAAGTGGGTCAAGAACATACAAGCCACCGCATTCATGTCCTTTACCAATAATCTTCTTCGTCATAAGATCCCGAAACAAACAATGATCGTGAAAGAATGAGATGCAACAATTTAGATTACGAGTGAGTCGACTAATGTAAAGCAAATTAAAGGACAAATCGTAAATGTAAGACCGATGATAAAGATAGCATAGGCGTAGGAATAATAAAGGCGTGCATCCAAGAAACGTACGCCGTTGACCCATCACCTAAGGTGACAATGTATGGGACCGTGAGACCGAAAAGTGGAAAAGAGACGGAATTACTCGTCATATGATCCGTGGCACCGCAATCAATGACCCATTTCGAGGATTTGGAAAGAAGGCATGCATTGTAGTTACCCGAATCAAAGAATCGCAAAGTGATTTAAGAAGATGAAGACTTAAGTGTTTCCCGATACTCGAGAACTTGGCAAATTCATCGCAGTAAATAAGGACCGATTTGTCGTATGCATCACTAGTTGCTTGCAATATTGCGCAGTGTTGTTGTCGATTCTTAAATTGTAACTTCCTACACTCAAACTTGGTGTGGCCTCGGTTTCTTACAATAATTGCACATGATGCTCCTGCACTCTGTGCTGCTATCGTGTCCTCGTGAATTACCTCATTTAAATCCACTTGGAGTAGAGTTTCTTTCGGTGCAATTATTACGACTCACCAAGTGCGCTATTAAGCAGGAGTGGAAGAGGTAGTCTCTCGTGCGAAGAACACGAGTAAACACATCTTGTAAAAGAGGAGACATCGTAACCGTAGAGAACTCGTGACTTTGCAGAGTCACGTATGAGAGTCCCGCAAGAAAACTCATAATACCCATCCGTTCACGTTGGCGCTCGTTGAACTTTTACATCGTGACTAAAGGGTAATAGCACATTAAGTTCTTCATATGTTTTCTTGAAAGCCATAAAATAATTCATAAGAGACTTATCTTGTTTTTCCGCGCGATAAAAGCTTTGCAAACATCATATATGCGAGAGATGTTGTCTTTTCCCGTAATACAAAAACTCCAAGTAACCCATTAGTTCTTTAACCAATTCACAATGATTAATCAAACTAATTACCTCATTATCGATAGAATTTCGAATTTCAAGGAACAAGCGAGCATCCTCACTGAGCCATATTTTCCTTGAATCGTTTGTTTCTTCGTGAGGATCGCGCCGTTGATCATCTTTGTCAATACTCCTCAAATACGCCGAATCGTCTTACTCCATTCCAAATAATTCGAACCAATCAATTCTATGGTCCGTGATTTTAGACATCACGGAACCACATCGAAACAACGATCGACTTCGAATCCGATTTTATCTCCGCCATAACTTTCGAAACCAAAAAATCGACAAAAAAGGAAGAGAACAAACTCAAAGGAATAGATACCCAAACACAAAGAAGACAAAAGTATCAAACCACAAAATGCGAAGAACCGCCGAAAACCGAAGCAAGGAGGACGAGAAAGGAGCAGAGTGGACTCGGCGTCGACCGACACCGAGAAGACGCCTGACGCGCCCTCACGCGCCGCGCGCGTGGGACGCCGGGCGAAGGACGGGATGACGACGCGGGCCCCACGCGCGTGGGAATCCGGACGCCGGACGCGGGTTTTGCGTCCCACGGGGCAAGCCTCCTATGTGGGCGGTGAGAAAAATGGTCACTCCAAATGGGTTTTCGAAAAACAACCCTAAACTCAAACCCTAATATTTTTTTTTTTTTTTTTTTTTTTTTTTCGTAACCCTAATTTCGAATTTCGAATTTTGAATCACAATGCTTCGATACCATGTAAAAATAAGAATCGAATTATCTGTGTATTTCATAGAATAGTACATATTTATATACAAAGCTAGGAGACTAGGAAATAGGAAACTACCAACAAAATAGGAAACTACTAAATACAAGTTACCCTAATTCTTTTACACCTAATATACAGCTAATTCTCTAACACTATCATATCCCTCTCCTCCTCAAATACCATTTGTTGTCATTCTTTCTTAAATTTGCTTATTTCCGTTTGTGAATTCTAGTTGCCCCTTTCCTCCATTCTATCCAACGAAGACAATTTTCTATTTAAAGTTTTCTTTTAACATTTGTTTACTCCCAAACTCCTGTTGACTCCACACTAGTCCCATTTTCATCTCCACATAGCATTAGTTAAGCATAGGTGAGAAAATTCATATCAACGGTATCTTTGTTCATGTTGATGAGTCCACCACATATGGAACCAATCTTTCCAAGCACTTTCATGCTCCGCAAGTTCAAGAGAATACATTCCTCTCCTATCCACTCACACTGGCCCTCCAAGCACTCATTCACCATTCAATTTTCAATAGTCCATGGAGCCAATCTCACCATGGTTACTGGCATCCATTTTAACGTTCCAATCTCCTCTCCCCCTCGTTATTGCTCTCCGTAAAAAAACTCTATAATCAAATAAAGGAATGGTCTCATAGTTCTTTTCACTTTCCCTTTTATCCAATATTGTATGACTTGCCATGGGATGTGGATATCCAATCTAAACATTAGCGCGACTTAGCTCCAATGTTATTGTTGCTTGCTTCAAGATAAGCTTTTATTCCTAAATTGTGAAATTTTCTATTGATCTTGAGGGGTCCAAAGTTGAAATGCTCCCACTCTCCATTGTTGTGCCTGATGGCCCTAATGCCTTCACCACGCTTCCCCAGGTCTGTAAGCTAATGGCCCTCCTCTCACCCGGTTGAGCAGCCTCTGCCTTGTCGCCAGATTAATCAACCACTGCTTTGCTTTTCTTTCTTCCCATGAGGCCACTTAGGCACTCAATCATTCCTTTCCACGGCGCAGCTTGCCCTTTCTCTGGTATAATCATATTCTTTGTAAAGTTATTCTCAATACAAATAGTTTCAGAAAAATTCCTCTGGTGAGTTGTTTTTGAAGAAACACTCAAATATTTTGTCTTTATTGCTCCTCAGTTTGTTGCAACTCCTCCATGGAATCTAAGAGCCACGACAGTAATTTCTCCATGGAGCATCGATTGAGCCTGACAGCGTGGTCTCTCACAAATCCTAATTGAGCCTACATCTTTTGTTAGAGTCAAGGATTATATAAAATGGCATCCAAGCCATTTTGCTGTTATCTCTAAACATGTACATTGTTTAGCTTGTAAGTATTCATGGAATTTTGGTTGCTGCATTCTCTTATTCAGATAGATCTCCTTAGGCCTAAAGCTAGAGTTAACCTTCGATAAAAATTCCCAACATCCCAGTCTACTTGAGTTCTTATTTTGACAACTCGCAGGAGGATTTCGTTTCATTGTATTACTTCTAGCGTGACCTAGGGCATTGGTTCTTCCATTTTGTTGTTCTGCATTTGGTCTCGTCATTTGTTTCATCACATTCACCCATGATCTGGAATTATCACCCCCGTAACCTCCTCCACTCGCTCCTTCTACTTGTCATAAGACAACCCTAAATTCCTCCTAACTATACTAGAAAGACATCGTACTAGTTCCTTCCAACCCCTCGCCTGCCTTTTTCTTCGGAATAATCACCATATATATCCTATTGTTTTTTAGAAGAAACAGCTAGGTAAACACTCCCTCTTGTTTTTGAAACTCTCTAAAAAACAATTGATCGAACTATTAAGAAACGATCTCTTGAAAATTGCTCTCATTACAGCCTCCTTTTTCTACATTTCTTCCATAACTTTGATAAACACCTTATGTGATGTTCGAAAACTCCAATATATATGGTTATCCTAATCAGATTGCGTACCAGGCGATTTTTTCAAACCAAAACTAGTGGGATAACAGCCAGTTTTCTTCCCAAAACCAGTGGGGTTTTGTTGAATTCCACGACCAGAAGGGTCGTGGAACCCCCTAACGTGCATGGGAACTTCTCAGAAAGAAGAGAGAGAAGAGTATTATGATGTACTTGAAAGGTGCACGTGGACATCGTACTATATATGTGAATCATGGATACTATTACATTGAGTTTTTTTCATATGCAGATTGGCAGGTTCTAAAATAGATAGATGATTCACTTAAGGTTATTATGTATTTGTTGGAGAGAATTCGGTCTCATGGAAAAGTGAGAAGTAAAATGTTGTGAGACAATGTAATGCAAAGTTAGAATATAAGGCAATGGCACAGTTTGTGTGAGATAATAAGGATATATCAACTCTTGATTGAATTGGGACTTATAACAAAACTAGAAAAATTGTGGTGTGAGTGTGAAAACGAGGTTGTTCTTCATATTGCATCTAATCCTATTTTTCATGAGCAAACGAAGAACATTGAAAGTGAATTGTTCAAGTTGATTTCTATAGGATATGTGAAGGCTAGAAAATAACTAGGGGACATCTTCAAGAAAGTTTAAATGTGGTTCGAGTTTATTATCTTTGTAATAAGTTGTGCATGATTAATATTAATGCTCCAACCAAAGAGCATTAGCTATAAAGTAAATATTTTTTTTTAAAACTAGGATCTCTACCTAATCCTACAATATTTGGGGACCTGAAAACCTTAGCAATTGCTATATAGGTGCTTAAGAGGGACTTGAACCTCAAAACTTGTGGGAGCAAACCAAATGCCTGACCATTTGAGCTAACCCTCTTGGGTGTTGTAAGTTATATATAATCAATTAGTTTTATTCTAGTTTCCCAATTATGTATAAATCCTAAGATAGGTACTTAGTTTTGCATATAAATATACCACTCTTTCCAATAAAACTAATGGGAAAGAATTATTTTTCCACCTCAGTTAACAAGATCATTGTCTAATGATTTCTACTTTTATGTTTTGTTAGTTTACTTGATTCCTATTGGTGAGCTAGTTAGTTGGGGTTGTTAGTCCTAGCCTATACATAATAAGTCTTGGCATTAGGAGAAGACTATTATAATTGTTGGGCTTCTCTGTAGAGTTTCCAAGCATTCACAAAAAACTTGGGTTGTAAGGGGCATTTGGTTGGGGTAATAGAATGGAAATGAATGGAATAAAAACTATTTTTATTTTATTTCTTTGTTTGGTTGCTTTATAAAACATTGGAATGACATTCTAATGGAATGATTATGTTATCATTTTGATGGAATGGCAATTCTATCCAAAAGTCATTCCAATGCACAAATAAAAACAATTTAATAATTTCTCGATTAATTTTTTTACTCATTAAATTTAATTCCACTCCATTCTATTTTTTTTTTTATTCTCATTTCTCTTTACCAGTTTTTGTTAATCCTAAACAAACGCACCTTAACTTTTGTTCTGAGTTTCTATTGTCAATAAAGTTTTTCATTCTCCTTACCTCTACAAATATACCATTTACAAAATAAATAAAAATACATATATATAAATATAGTCTGAATAAAAGACAGGACTAGAAAAGGATCAATACCATGAATGTACCCAAAATGCATATAGAAATGAAAACAGAAAGAAGAAACGTCCAAAAAAAAGAAAAAAAATCCACAATTGAAGAGCCATCCCATTCCTCAAAACCATACGATGGTAAGATAGAATAATCACCTTTCCCATACAAGTAATAAATTCACAATCATCAACCAGATGCTTCCTCAGTCCCAATGGTATTTGAATTTTTGCACACATTTCCATTGTTATGTTAATGTTTTCCTACAATTAATATACGGCTTAATACAATCACCATTGCATAAAGTCAAGAACAGAACTAGAAAATCAGAGGTAGTTATGCTCATAATCAAAGTATAAATAGTTTATACATAGTACCAAATACCAATAGATGGCATACCATGAAGCGACGGTCATCACTTTTTCTTTTCTTGCCACTAGCAAGCACTGCAAAATTTCATGAAATAGTTTATAGAAATTAAGAAAACCAAAATGCTGCTTAGAACTCTAATACCCAATATCAGCTAAAAGCAAGAGTATATGAAGCAACATGAGATTTTGTACTGTTTGTATTGAAATAAATAAGTTAGCATCAGATAGTGACGATGACTAAGAGATTTACATACTGAAATTAACTTTATGTTAATCCAACTCAATCTAAACCAATGAATAATCAACTATTGACACTTAACACCATAATATGTCAGGCACTAAGCTACTGGGGATTTTGGCTTGGACCAGCTAAAAACATCTTAAACATGTTATCAAATATAAGCAAATGAAAAGATCATATCCGGTTCAAGGGGAAAAAAATTAGAACAAGCAACAATTATTTCCCCAGTTATGCACCTATGTAGAAACTGATAAAAATCAACAACATTAAAAAGTATTCATGAATGAAGAAACCCAACCATTGGTACTTTTTTCCTTAAAATTTGATGAGCGTGCTAACTCTGTACTCTTGTGTATTCCTTGTTTCTTATTTATGGCAAGGTGCTTCTGCACATTCTCCTCAGTGTATGTCATCAAACGATCTGTAGTTACCCACTCATCCCATCTGTCCAAAATTCCATATTGGATAGAAAAATTAAAAACATCAAGAATATATAACTAAAAGAATTAACCATGAAAAGTCAAAAGAAGCTGAAGATATTTCATCATATCAAATGAGCATCTTCACCATGCCAAAATTAATTAACTACTAATGACACTTAGATTATTTGATACATTTAAAATGTTCAAACATAGTAAATATGTTACAAACCAGATCACAAATGAAAATATGTCCAACTTAATATCTGAAATGCAAACTCATGACACTGCAAGAGTCGTTACTTCAGGTAGGGATATATACAAATAAATAACCTCTTACATATTTTGTGAAGAATCATGTTAGGTGCCTAAATATTTCTTACAGTAACAATCAGGAAAACCCAGTTACCCAAGAAAGAAACACAGCTTTAGCAATAATCAGGGGATAGAAATTAGTTTAGGGATTACTTTCAAGGAGCATCACCGCACGTAAACTCTGATGGTATTGGAGAAACCACCTACTCTCCACACACTGAAATCACAATTAGAAAATTCCTCACACCCACACACACAAAACACTACTTACTAATATAATATTATAATAACCTTCAGCCCATTCCCTGTTCCACAGGTTACATACTAGTAGTATAATAAATATAATAATAATAAAAAAAAAAACTCTTTTTCCTATTCTGTAGCTCCATAACAGTATAACATCCTTTTTCATATTCTATACCCGCCTGAAAATAGGTCACTTATGAGTGTTACGTCTCACATGTGTGTTGAGGATAGGGGGCCTAACAAATCATTAGCTGATAATAAATTTTTGTTGCTACCCATACAGAAAATTTGAATGAACACTTTGCATCAACAATAATCAAGGCCCTGTTAGTTGTTTGCAAGTTCAAGACCATCAAAAATCCAACAACATGATCTTCGTATCAGAGTTGAAAAAGCTTTCAGCAAAATAAAGCAGGTACCTTAAGAGGAAGATTTTGTACTTACTTTTTGCTCCAACCCTGAAAAGCACAAGATTATGCAATTAAGATAGCATAACGGTACACGATTTATCATACTAATATTATTACTTTCCCTAGAAGCATATCAAAAGAGAAATTAATAAATAACACAAAAAAATATGGCATATGTGTTGGTTAGTATAATTACTACTTACATGGTAATGAACATAAAAGTCCCAATTGTTGAGGTAACCCACAATTTTTAAGACCTTAGACAAAAGCATAAGTGAGTGAAATAGAAGTATTAGGACACTGTTAGAGTAAGTAAGATTAAGAAGCAAAATTATAAGAGACGAAACAAAAATGGACCTTGGCTGCGTAATAGTAGTGACCACAAGAGACGAGGACCATTTCCCCTACAGAATAGGGGGATGAATCGGCGTCTTCCTGTTTCAGCTTTTGGGTATCGGAAGAATCAGTAAGCCCAGTGTTGTTGGAGCTTCCCATTGATAACCCAAAACACAACCGAGTATACTAGATTTGATGAATAATGAGTTGAAAGCGGAAACAAAACTAGCTGGGGTTTCTGTAACCAGAACCAGAAGAATTTCCCTTCCTTAATAGAACCACACCAAGAAGATGATTTCTTCCCTCAATTCTAATAAAATTAGAGGTATTCGCAGTGTAGGTGGTGTTTGTTGTAATTTTTTTTTTCAAATCAAATTGTATATGTAGTTTTATAATTTCTCAAACTAGAACTGCAGTGTAAAATTTTAAAACTATAAAATGAGCGATTTTTACTATCATCATTATTACATTATAATAAAAATTTAAAATTAAATAACAAAATTTTAATAATACAAATAAAAAAAAATTATTAAAATTTTAATATCATAACATATATTAATTATTAATTTTTTTTTTTTGAAACATCAATACATTATATTGAATTATATATATATTATATATATTTATTCTTATATGAAAAAAATAATAAAAATTAGTAACTTTGTAATGTTGGAAATTGTTGTGCTCTAATAGAAATATCAAATCAACAATATTACAACTCAATAACAAATAATACAAAAGACAAAATCACGTATTAAATAATGTTACACCACTAAAAAAATCTATCTATATATAATATAAAGGAAAGCACAAAATAAATTTAGGTGGCATCTTAGATTTTTTTTATTCTATTTTTAAAATTTTGTGAATTTTTCTATTTTGTTTAGAAAAGAACTATAAAATACATGGAACTAAATGTCCCACATTGTTTATAAAGTACGTAGGCTTCATCCATGTAGCTAATAAATATTATTCTTTTCATGCCATATTAATTCATCTAAAAGTACTTTTATTTATGAGTGATTGATTAATTTATTACCCTATGAGTTTTTATTATTTTATTTTTAAGGTCTTATAATTTTTTATTTTTCATCTAATATACATTTTATTTTTTATATTTTTAAAAATAATTATTTAATAAATATTTATTTTATAAGTTTTTTATAATTGATGTAATATATAATAATATACAACTTATTATGAGTTAATTTTATTTTAAGATTTTATATATATAATTCTATATTTTTATTAGCCCAAAAAAATATTCAAATTAAATTATTTTAAATAAAACCAAACATAATTTTTTTTCTCAATATATATGAACATTTTTTTACTATTTATCTATTTTATTATATGTCTTCTAAGTAATATATATATTTTGTAAGAGTCTCACATTGTTTACAAACTATGTGTGTCTTATACTTATTAACTACAAGTAAACACAATATATATTATTCAATAGCGTTCAACCATTACAATGTCCATTAAGGAAGCAGGAGCGGTAAGCTCATTAAAAGTACAATCTAACATAAAACAAGATCCTCTAGTAACACAATGAGCGATCCTATTTGCAGATCGTTTAACAACAAGCGGGAACATGATTTAGAGAAGAGAGTAATAAACGACAATCTTGAACCGAAAATTCAAACTGTAAGGTCATGGGAACCAAGCTATTGATAGCTTGAACCACGACTAAAGCATCCAATTCAACCACCACCTCTGACAAGTCTTTACTCTTTATCCAACTTAGCGCTTCTTTAATTAATATTAGTGAAATTAAAAAATTACACTATTTTTAATTTAATATGAGTTTTTTTTTTCTTTGAGAAATTACAAGTATAAACTGAGTCCTTAATTACAAGATGTATCTGGATATGAGGTAATAATTATTTATAAATTTCTAATATCTTCTTTGGAAAAATAACTAGTAATTACAGAAGAAAATAATAATTCTTAGTACTTAATATTAAAAAAAAAGTTTTAGAAATTACACGGTATAATTACACTCAATTTTCATAGGAGTATGAGAATTAGATAGTGTAATAGAAATCTCTCCATTGCCTCTCATTACACAATTATAGTGTAATTGTGTGGTTAGACAAACACACAAAACTTTATAGTTACCTTCAATTACCAATTGCAATTTTCTCTTGGCCTTCCTAACGTACCCTAGAACTCACATTTTATTTTCAATTTAATTATTTGATTCATAATTTTTAAATATTGTACAAAATATTTATAAAAATAAAACCCTACAATATTTTTTTCAATTAAAATTTATACTTTTTGTATGCACCTGCTAATATTGGCCCCCCCAATTATCTAATCCTAACTTTGCCCCTAATGGTGCAGTGTAGGCAATTTGTATGGTATGAGCAGTTTGATAACACTCCTAAATAAAATAATGATCATACTTATAATTTACACTAAACAAACTTATCTCATTTTCACTAATTTGGTAAGAATTGGTTGAAAATACGTAGAAAATATTAAAAATTACTTATTAAATTTTCATTTCTTACTTTTGGCAATATCGATGGTACTTATAAAAATAAATAAATGGTAAAAATATTTGGAATTTTACCACATAATTACTTATTTTATTTAATTTATTGTTCATAAATATTCAAATTTTAAAAATTCCGGCAAAATTACTCGAAACCTAATTCACATTAGTTCCATAATTATCTCTTTTAACTAATGTTATAGGGGTTATTTCAATATTATGTTTAAAAATGTTTTAATTTACAAAGTACCTTTAAAAAATTATTTACAAGTTAAAGTATGAATAGAGGATTAACTATTCATGCGAGCAATCAAGAAATATTTAAAGCAGTTTTAAATACTATTCAAAATATTTAAAGCGTGCTCTTAAAAAATTTATGGTAGAATACCAACCGCATAATTAAAGTAGTAGAATCTTAAACTGCTCATACATAAGCAATCAAAGAATGCTCCAAAATATTTAATTATGTAAGAACATTTAAGTTCGCAATATAGCCTAAGCTAAATTGAGAAAGGTGTTTTGTTTACTTGTGAATAAAAATACAATATTCAAATAACATTCATAACTCAAGCAAAGTAAGGTAAAGTAACATAAAAAAATGTAAATATAGCAATGTTGGTCATCCAATAAAGCAAATGAAAATTAATATTACATAATAAATGCCACAAGGGGCAAAACATTGTCTCGACCAAATGACCATTGTTGAAAAATTAAAATAATAAAAACTAAGTCTACATAGTTGGAGACTTAGAGGGATCGTCTTCTTCTTCAACCTTGCCTTCTTTAGCATCGCCAACCTCACCCTTCTTGGTCTACTCACAATAAACTCGCATCTCATCGGCTCTAGTACCCAAGAAGCTCAAATTCATCTCAAGATTTTCTTTCCAAACTCTAAGATGGAACGCTTGGCAATCAAATTGACTCGCACCTTAGCGTCTGATTTGGCCTCTTCAAGCCTTTTGTTGGCTTCGATGATGGTTTTTGGGCCAACTAGTTAGCCTCGAGAAGTTCCTTAATTTTGGTTTGAACGGCCTCGAGCTTAGTCTTAAGGGCCTTCTCAAATTTCTCTTGGTTTTTAGCATTCTTTTTCAACCTAGAGATCTCCGTTTGAGCGTCATTCCACTGCTTAGTCAAGACCTCGCATTGGTCATTAGACTTGCGAAGTTCAGTGCTAAGATGGCTGACACATTAGAAGCCCCTCTACTGAGCCATGAAGGATAAGAAAGAAACCTACAGAGAACGAGGTCAGAAGAAGAGATCAAAGAATAAGAAGATATACAAAGTTTTATGAAGTTTGGACTAACCGGCTGCATAAGATCAACACTCCTCGTCATAAGGCTTTAAAAATTGCCTTTGTTAATCAAATCTCAGTCCTCCTATTAGAAAGTCTTGAAACCAACTCTAGGTAGCGTATTACGACCAGGCCTGCGAGCCATCAACACCTCCAAAAGTAGGCAGGGGCAGGATGGCTCCAAGAGAGCCATCTCAGGTTGAGACTTGGAGAATTTAACCTGATGGACAGACCCCAAGGCTTGTCCACCAGTGCTCGCGGTTGCTGGTACAGTAGAAGTTGTAGTCTTTTTATGCTCAATGGAGATTCCGGTCGAGTCAGATTTGTTACTGACAGTCTTCTTTATTTTCTTAGAAACTTCTAGGTTTGACCCAAAAGTGGCTTCCACGGAGGATGTTCTCCTCTTACCTCAGTTAGTAGGACCAGTCGGATTGCACAGAATGTCTTCAAAATACATATTTGCGAGACAGAAGATAAAACATTAAGACTTGCATAAACAAATAGTGAAAATGTGGCGAGGCTAAATCTCCCACTTAGAACATTACCATAATCATCAGACGAGGAGGAACTGCTATAATAATTATTAAACTCCCTAGAAGGAGTAATCATATAAAGGTCAAAGGGATTAAGAGGAGACATGTCCCAGTTTAAACAACCAACCCTATCGAAGTTAGTTCCATACTGTTCAGCAATCCCAAAGTAGAAACTATTGCAACTTAATTGGATATGGTGTTTAGGGTACCAACTATCAAATCTATGGGTTATTAATTCGACGTAGTTCCAAATGAAGAAATTATACTGATTATCCTTAAATTGAACTAACGTTGTTCAATTATCCATAAGAACGGTAGGAGACCATCCATAAGCACCAAGATTATTACCTTTGGAGGCCTCATCTTTAGCTTCCCGAGTGGTCACGTTTTAAAATAATGGATGCAAGCGACGTAGTCTTGGTCTTCTTCATCCTCGGGCATAGGGACTTGTTGCCAGTTTAGAAGGGGGTTTAAAGTCATTTACTAGTCTCTACCGAGAAGGCCACATGCCTTCAAATTATTGTCATGCAACAGGAAGTCAGCCGCTCGTAGTCCATAAGGAAGATTGAGTAAGATCTCATGTTTTCCTTGATTTCTGGAGTAGGATTGGGTCTCCTAATGATCGCTGGAAAAGTGACAAAAGAGCATAATTAGTTAAGTACAAAAGAAAATTCAAAGAAAAACTCAAAACCAAGGATTTTGAGAAAAATTGGTACTTACGTATGATTCGAAATTTGTTGGTGTTGATTGGATATAGACCAGTGGTCCAAAAGAAGTCATCCTTGAACCATTTTTTGTTGGGCAACCTCACGATGATCTTACAATCATTAGTATGGGTCCTGAGGTAATAAAAGCCTCCTGCTCCATGCTTTCTCGCAGGACAGGTCTTGACAGAGTAAAAATATAAAATTTCTAGGGGTGTTCGACACTCCCACTTCAAGATGTGGTAGAGGGATTTTATACAGCGAGAATCCTGTAAGAATTTAGGGCGAGCTGAAATGGTGTAATATCGGGATAGTTGCAGAATTCCTTGAAATAATCCTTAAGGGGAAGAACTACTCCAGCCTTTATCTGTTTAACACTCCATGCAACAATTCTAGATGTCTCGCTGGTGCTACAGCCTTCATCTTGAGTCAAACGTTCAGGAGGGTAACAAATGAACTCTCCCTGGGCAACTGACCAAATTCAACATCCTTTTTCGTTCCTAACGCCGCATGATCTTAAAATGTCTCCAACATAAGGGCCTATAGATCTAACCCTTGACTCGATTAGTTTTGCCTCAAAGGTGATATAAGGGTTTCGTGGGGTCTTGGATTTGCGAGCTTTTTGAGCCATAATTTCAAAGTCCAAGTCACCTGGTGAAAAAGCAACAGTGACTGGAGGTAAAAACATTAGTTTTGCTAGGGGAATATCAGCTAAACACGGTGGTTCTAACCAAGCTGCTTCTCGTAAGAAATGACGTTTACCCTCAATAACCTCTTGCAAGAATCGCCTATAACGGTTTGAAGTTTCTTCTTGGCTAAACTTTATAAGGTGACTATGGATTTTTGCATCATTAATTTGAAGTAAAGTTTGGAGTTTCTGGATTAGAGGTTTATAAATTAAGGCTGGAAATAAGGGACATTCAGATTTTGAGGATTCTTATAATAACCGCATGTTAGATTTTGGATTAGTAAAGACAATTAGCATTAATTATTGACATATTTATAAATATTTATAATTTTATATTGTTGTGGGTCCCATTTTTAGAAATGGGCATTAGAGTTATAATTTCTCAATTCCGGAGATTTATTAAACTCTAAGAGTATTATTTATGCTAAATGTGAATTATGTAATTTTTATGATTTTTGCTCGGCGCTGGTAGAAAATGCGATAGATGGCCGTTAGAGTCACATGGGTAAGTCTAGAACCTATTTCTAAGGGGGGCAAATATTTGAGATATTTAGAATACCAAGTTTAAGCGGGGTTATAATTTTTGACTATTTTACCCCTAGGCTTATTATTGCTTAAGTTACAAGTAAGAGGGCATTTTTGGTATTTCACTTTTGAGGTTTAGGTGGCTGCTTGAGAGCTGGACAGTTGGCTATTTGTTTTTTCAGCTTGAATTTAGTGGTTTTAGGAGTTAAATAATTAGAAGAAAATCAAAAATTCGAGAAAATTGTGGAAACTCCTTTTCTCTCTCTCTCTCTCTCCCTTTGCTCGGCTCCCTTAGAATTAGAAAGAAACTTAGCCAAAACTTTCATTTTCTTGGGAAATAAGCAAGGAACCAAGGTGTTACCAAGTGGAGGTAAACCCTAGAACTTAGTTTTTGGTATAGTTTGGATACGAATTTGGCAAGTTTCAAACTTGTTTGGGTTACCTGGTGCAAACCGGCTAACTGGTTCTACAGGCCATGTAGAACCAGTTAACCGGATCAGGGGCAGGTTTCCCGAACAATTTGATTTGTTGGTTTATGTTATTTTCAAAGCCTTAGTTAGTTATTTTCTCGATAACTAGGGTATTGTTATAAGAATTATCAATAGCAGAACCCTTAGTAGTGAGCTTGGATTCCCGGATTAGGTTTTTGGCGTGTTATTTACTTGTTTACGTAAATGTGACTTAGGGCATCCATCCAGCATGAGGTTTTCCATTCAAGTAGTGAGCTTGGATTCCCGAATTAGATTGGATGGCCTTCTGCACATCCCTAGCGTACGTGCTTTTGTAATGCTTATTGTCTAACGACCTGTCTAGGTAATTGCTTTTAAAGGAGAAACCTTTAGGCAGCATGTGTCCAGACATTTACGAGATATCTTACATTGATCAAACACCACACGATGAAAAACTACCTACAAAATAGGGGTGTTCATCAAACCGCTCAAACCGCCCGCACCACACCGCACCGCGAAAAAAATGCAGTTTGAAATTCTTCGCGGTGCGGTCGCGGTTTGAATTTTTCCTAAACCTCGCGGTGCGGTGCGGTTTGTGGTTTTGAATTGTTTATATGCGGTTCAAACCGTACCGCTTCGCACATTATAAAAATACCAATTTTTTATATTTATTTAGGTCCAATATGTGAATGTCCAACCCAAAATCCACTAATTGATATATTGTTGAAACTTAATTTTTTTTGCTTTTTTTTTCAAGACTTATGGTATTTTTGATAAGTGTTGCTCAAATTTTGTTGTATTTGTGATAGTTTAATCATTTGGTGATAGTCCAAACCGCAAAAACCGCACCGCACCATTTTTTGCGGTGCGGTTTTTGCGGGTTCTTAGTTTTGCGGTGCGGGTGCAGTTTGGGAAATTAGAAAAACTGCATGTGCGGGTTGGTTTGAAAAAATAGTCAAAAACCGCACCACCCGCACCGCGAACACCCCTACTACAAAACCAGCTGTCAGATGGTCCTGCTATATTTTCGACCCTTCTTGCATGCTGAGTAAGAAACCCTAGGTTGGTAAAGGGTAGGCCCTTACCCACATGTGCACCTATAAATACCTTCACTTTTCATGTACAAAGGTTAAACAATTGTTACTTACAAAACATTTGTTAAAATTCCTAGAGAATTTTTCTCTTTGGGAGAAACAAAAGGAATACAGAAATTACCATTGTAAACACTTGTAATACTCAAACATTCGCCTACAAGGATAATACAATAGACTCATAGACTAAGGATTATTAACACCCGAATCACATAAAAACTTATTTATCTATCATTACTATTTTATATTTTCCTCAAGCTTTAATTAATCTATTTCCAAAAATCTCGGTAAATAGAAACGGTCTACCATTTTGCTAACAGTGACCCACAAAAACGGTCTTCTATTTTTCAGGCAGTTTTTCTGAAGTCTCAATTTCAGTGTTTTCTCGATATTTAGGATATTGCTACGCTATTTATCGATAGGGAAATTTTTAGTTTTGAGTTTAAGACCCCCAAAAGGTTTTAGTAAGTTATTTATGTGTTTTACGTAAATGTGACATAAGTCCTCCTTTCAGCGAGCAAAATTTCTATTTAGGTTGACCGACATACACTTGGATCAGGAAACGAGATAAAAGTAGTATAAGATATGTATATGTATGTAATATGCATGTTGAATTATATGTTCAAATACTACTAACACTAGTATGATTGCGGTACAGAATTTATTAGTACAGTATATAATGTCAAGGGGTATTAATATAAAAATAAATAAATAAATAAACTACCATTATTTAAGATTGAAGATTTTATGTTTTCAAGAAAACAAAAATTTGAAGACTAATTTGCTAAAAAATAAAGTTTAGGGACCAACTTAACAAAACATAGTTTAAGGAGTTACAACACAAATAAGCCTATATAATTATGTAGTATATGCACACGTATCCGAAATAATAGAAAGTCAAGTTTGAATTTTATGCACTACTTAGACATTGAAATTCAATGAGAAGTGAAGTAAAGTCAAATATTGGATGCTAGAAGTTATAAAGTCGGGTGAAAATGCAATTTCACATTTCAATGAGTATGGGCTTCTCCTCTGAAATTCTATGGAGAAAAATTCAACAACAACCACTACCACCACCACCATTCATAATTGTGTCTCTATTTCAGAAACCGATCAAAATATGTCTCTTTGAATATGGTTACAGGGAAACAATAATTTAATACACGAAAACTCGTTAGAAAAATGCCGAACCACAAAAGAAAAAGGAAAAATTAAACTTGTAATGTATAAGAACTCTTGATGAAGTAATCAACAAATTCATGATCTCATCACCATGGGAAATGAACATGAATTATTAATTTGAAGGAGGAGTAGCAAAGCTAAATATCAATGACCAGTCCCGCGGCTACTTGGACCGGGATATTTAGCTTCCTTGAACCTCTTGAAAGGATTAGTAGAAGAAGAAGAAGAAAGATTACGCAAGAGATTGGTAAGGCCATGACCAATGCCTCTTCTACTTGGACCAGAATAAGCTTTACTTATCTTAAACCCATACTTATTGTTTCCAGTATGAACATGAACATGACCCATAATCCCACTTTTATTACTTGGATCAACAATCTTCGACTGGTCAATCGAAACCTTGTTGTAGTGTACCAGAGGCCTGGAGCTCTCTACTTGCATGGACAATAGTAATAATAATGACAACACAAGAACAATAATGGTGTACATCGAAAGCGACATGCCGTATGTATAGCCTTTTGGATCTTCTATGAATTACTCTGCTTCTCCTTTGAATATGGAAACAGTTGCTATAATATAAATATAATTGAGTCCGAGTACGTACTTGAGAGAAAGCACCCAAATGAAAGTGTACGTCTTGGAGATCTGTTTTACATGTATTTATGCAAAAGAAAATATATATTTATATCGAGAGCTTTTTAGTTAGGAGCCTACATTAGCAGCATTTATGTTTTTTAAACATAGAGGACTCACATTACATTTACATAGCAATTATTTTAAATAATTAAATAATTAAACTAAAAACACATCATATCAGATCACATTCCCAACTATTTCTTATTTTAAAACTTCTTTATAATTTACTATTCATATTCTATAGAATACTTTTTATTGATCTAATATTATGTTAATTTTTTAGGTTTTAGTATTATATTTTATATGTGTGTATATATATATATATTGATGTTATATGTTTAAAATTAGTAAAATAAATTAAAATTTGATAAGTTAGAATTATTGAAATAAAATAAAAAAAGAATAGAGTAGAGAAATTGATACGAGTCTCTTAAAAAAAACTATATTATATTTTATATATGTATAATATATAGGGATATGATTTTTTCCAGTTATTGTACTTTCACGGATTGTAATCCGTGATGTACGACAGCCGTCAGATGAGGGAGTTATTTGATCTAACAGCTGAGATTGATCTAGGGGTAATTAGGCTTAAAAAGTAGACTAGTACCCTGACACTCATTTAATGTACCCTGAGACCCATCTAATATACCACAGAATACATTCCGTGAAAGTATATCACAAGACAAAATCATATCCATATATATAACAATTTATATTATAATAATTATAGTAGGCATCCGTATATTTTGAAAAAAATTATAGTTAGTTGAACACATATAGAATATAGCAACCACGGGTGAAACTGAAACTCACAATTGGAATCATATTTTTGGCACTTTAAATTAGTTAGATTTTTTTAAAAAATAGACATGATATCTACTATAATGATAATATATACTATAACGAGAATTTTTTTATAGGACCTCCTAAAAAGATATTATCGGTAGAGGTGTCTTGGAGTTAATATTAGGGTAACACCTCATTAAGTGAAAGTAAGTTTTAAAAAGGTGTGAAACACTGGAACATAATCTTTTCTCCCCATTATAATCTTTTCTCCCCATTCTAAAAAAAACTCAATTTCTTTTTTCCCCAGAGCTGACACAAATATATACAGTTGTGAATATCTATAACAAAAAAAAATACAGTTAATAAATTTTAATTCACATCCGGCATTCAATTGACCGTGGATCCTCACGTCCCTTTATTCTCTCTCGTTTTTCTCAAATTTAGCTTCTATTGACTAATAAGATGTACGATTTCTTGAACGAACCAGATCTCGTTCAACATCATCAACGAACAAGATCTCATTTCAATTTTTTTTCTCAAACTAATGGAACTATAATCGTGATTTAGTTGTTTTTTGTTCTATAGAGGATTATCAATGCTCATCTCTTGGCTGTAGTTTCATTTTTCTTTTTCTCACAATCTTAAGAATAAATAAATAAACTAGAACGAAAAATTACACCCCAAGAATTTCCTAACCCAGAAATCGAACGGTGCTCCTCTATTTTAGTTGTAGCTTCTTTTTTTTTTCTCAATGAAAGTTTATCTTATTCTAAAAAATAAAAGAAAAATAAATCTGGAACAAAAAATTACTCAATCCCACAAATTCCTAACCCAAAACTTGCATGGTTCGCATCTCCCTAAACTCAAAAATCTACAAAGACTCGCTCACCATTAATTGCTCTCCTGAAATCGAATCTTAATTAACCACTATATATCAAATGAGTGAACTATTCCATTCACTTGTGAAGCAGTAACATCCTGCACCCATCTAACCTATTATAATCTTATTTTTTCTTCTACTAGATTAGAGTCAGCCTACAAAATGTTCAATATACGACTGCTCTTGTCACTCCGAGAAACTCATTTAAGCAAAATCTCTAGAAAAGCTAAATCATCCTTAATCTCTCCTTATGAAAATATTTCTTTTCTTTGTTAAAAGTCATTACCGCTAAAATGGGAATACGATTAACTTCACTCTAGGTTTTTTTATTTTTTATTTTTTTATAAAAAAAAAATTAAAAAGAAAATAATAATCTAGCATTTTGCAGGTAACATAAAACAAATTTGACTTAGTAACATATCAAAACACTTTTATACATGGAGTCCTTTTTGACATCCTCATAGTAAAAAATTACTATTATATGAAGGAAAAAAAAATAATTTTTATTATTATTATTATTATTTTCTTTTTCTGTAAAGGAATGTATTATGTATATATTATAATTTAAAAATGCTTACGATGATAACTTTTGGACTTTTATGGAGCTTATGTCTTTTTATTCTATAATAATAATTACTCCTAATCTTCCGGCAAACTAATATTCCAAATTATTATCTTAATGAAGTATTGTTAACCAAAATTATATGTATTATTATTAATAACTTAGACCGCTATCTATTTATTCCAAAGTATATTTCTTTTCTTGGTTCGTTCACAGGAGAGAATATTAATTATGAATTATGACTTTGTATATAAATAATATAATATGTATGTGTATATATCATATATTATTTGCTGAGGGGGTATGATTTGGTAGATCAATACGAGAATTTAATTTGTAGATATTTGACTATAATGCGTACTGATCAGTTGAAAAATACGAATGGTGCCAAATTGAGATGGCTATTGGCAATAGGGGCAGGTGGTAGGGCTGTACATCGGTCGGTTTGGTCGGTTTATCCTACATTTTATTTAACCCAAAGTATAAATCGGGTTACAAAATTTTAGGTGCAACCTGCCCAAATAATTAAAAAAAAAAATCAAACCGACCATTGGGTGAGTCGGTTTTGTCGGGTTAACCCGACCAAACCGACCCCAATTTTTTTATTCTTCTTCTTATCGTTACCACCTAATGAGCTTCCACCCAAAATATATGATGCCTCCTTCACTGGCCACCTGTAGGAGAGACAGAGAGAATCAGAGAGCAATAGAGAAAAAAATACTAACAATATTTGAAATGATTTGCAATAAACATTTATATATAATATATTTTACAAAATCTAATTCCATTCGAGCAATACCAAAATAAAGTTCTTCAAATATATACAATTAAAAAAAATGATGAAGAGAAAGGATACCATTATTATTGTCCCAAAGTTGTTTGAAGTGGCTGGACTGTAGACAATGAGTCAACGTCGTGCATAGGGATGACTGACTAGAGATTGAATAACAGAAGCAAAAATGAAAATTGTGCAAACAAGCTGGTAGACAAGGATTACCAATGGAAAAGACTCGAAATAGGCGTTAGATTGGGACTAAGAGAGATCAGTAAGGGAGAGAGAGTATGCGAATGGGAAACAGGGAAAGGGACTGAAAGAGGGAGTGCGGCGCCTAATGAGGAATTAGGGTTTTTTTTTTTAGCTTATTATATATAGCTTATTATATATATATAATAAAAACTTAAAAGAAAAAATCCATAATCGGGTTATGTCGGGTTATGTCGGGTTAATTGGGCGGGTTGGCTATATTTTCAACCCGCCCAATTTACAGATTGGGCGGTTTATTTTTTTGTCGGGTTTTTCGGTTTGAAATTTTTGTCGGGTTTTTCGGTTTGGTTTGGGCGGGTTATTCGGGTTAGGCGGTTTACAAAAATTTATGTACAGCCCTAGCAGGTGGGTTGGTTTATACTTTTTGGGTGGGGTAGCATGTACAGTAAAATCTAACTACTAATTATATTTAGAGATATTAGCAGTAAACCAGTTGAAATTTAAATTTTTTAACACTTAATTATAAAAATTAATTTTTGGGGTAAAATTATCTAAACTCTCATTCTATTTTGCTTTGTACCCTTCCGTTTAAAAATTACTGTTAAATGCCACAGTAAACTGTCCACATGTACACACTTGTACACGTGTCAAATTTTTATTGGTGCACATAATTTGATTATTTTAAATTATTAGAAAATTAATTAAATTTTAAAAAATAATTTATTTTTTAAAAAGAAAAATCATTTAAAAAATAAAAAAAAATCTATTTTTTCTTTTTCCTTTTCTTTTCTTCTGTAACCCTCAACAACTCTTTCTCTTCTTCTTCTACCAATACCACCACCAGAAATCCGCCTGTGCTCCCCATAAAATCAAAAACTTAAATTAAAAGAACCCAAAATCACCCCAATCGACCCTTCTGCCTTTTTCAATCGTAAGCATCCTAACTTTGAAACTCACCAAACGAAGAGACACGAACCAGTGCTTCGAATCATAAAATCAAAGGAGGAAGAAGAAGCTTCAAATCTGACAGACAAGAACGAAGGGTAGACGAAGTAGACGAACCAACTTCGAAACACAACAGATGAATGGGGGAGTTTTTTGTGACAATGCATCTTCGGCGGCTTTCTGGAGACGAAGTAGACGAACAGTATAGTTCTTGCGACTGAGAAAGGGAGAAAGTGTCGACTGTGTTTGGTTATAGTTTGCTCCGTCTAGTTCGCCGGTGAGTGAATGTGGTTGCAATTTGGGGGTTTGAGATTTGTGGGTTTTTGTTTTTGGGTTTGGTTCATCTTCGACTCGTTTTCTTTTTTCTAGGTTAGAACGCTTCAGGAGGAGGAGCACAAGTGGATTTTTGGTGGTGGTATTAGTAGAAGAAGAAAGGAAGAAGAAGAAGTTGTCGAGGGTTACATAAGAAAAGAAAAAAATAGATTTTTTTTTAAATTATTTTTCTTTTTAAAAAATAAATTATTTTTAAAATTTAATTAATTTTCCAATACTTAAAATAATTAAATTATGTGGACCAATAAAAATTTGTCACGTGTACACGTGGGCAGTCCACTGTGGCATTTAACTGTGATTTTTGGACGGAGGGGTACAGAGCAAAACGAAATGGGAGTTTAGGTAGTTTTGCCACCGAAAAATTTATTTTTGTGGTTAAGTGTTAAAAAATTTAAAGTTCATGTGATTTAGCCGTCAATATTTCTTATATTTATAATCCGCAATTGGCATGGAAATATATAAATATAGGACTACTGTTGGGAATTAAAAAAATATCCTATTTGTAGGAATTAAAAAATAAAATGGGTCCTATTGTATTTTGTGGATAGGCTAATTCGAATTTTTTTTCTCCCGAACTTTGACATGTACCAAATCATGCCCCTTGAACTTTTAAAATCATAAAAAATGCCCCTTGAACTATTGAGATTGTTGAATTTAAGGACTTTTATCCAATTTTAGTAAAAAGAATTCTAACATGGATGAAAGTTCAGGGTGCTTAATTTAGTACATGTCAAAGTTCGAGGGGCATGATTTGGTAGATATTAAAGTCTGGGGAGCATGGTTTAGTACATAAACAATCACGAAAATATTAAAATTGAATGAAATTAGACAAAAGTCCTTAAATCTAACAGTATTAATAGTTCAAAGGGAATTTTTAATGGCCAAAAAGTTCAGGGGCATAATTTGGTACATGTTAAAGTTTAGGGGGCAAAAATTTTAATTAGCCTTATGGATATATAGGGAGGTTTATGAGCACTAAAATGTGGTGTATTGTAGGAGATTGTAATTAACTTTTAGTATGAGTCCCACTTATTTAATATTATCTTTGATTGATGGAAAAAAAACACTTATTTTTTTTTTTAAATTACATAATAAATTAAACAATCATTTTTCTTTTAAAAAAATTAAAAATGAATTAAAAAAACTCTTTTGACATTTTATTATACTTATGCCATTTTAACTAATCACTTCACTATTTTTTTAGTTGCCAAAATTAAATTAGTCATAAATAATTATATATTTATTTTAAAAATGTCACATTTCATATTTTAAATCATATTACAATTATAAAAATTATAATATTTTTTTTTGTTTTAAAAATAGTACAAATTTTTAATTCAATTTGCAACATACAATAATTAAAAAAAGAATTAATCGTCTTAAGAAAATCACACTAACTATATATTTTGATCATTATTATTAAATATTAATATTTAATTATATTACGTTTTTACCATAATAATATTTAATTATAATTTAGATAATCATATATCTAAATGTAATATTTAAAGGGTAATTAGTTTTGTTTTATTTTTAAAGCATAAGATTATTTATTTTTAACATTTGGCTTGGTAGATAAATTCATCAAAGAGAATTAATTAGTAGTATAACTTTTGTTTGGTCCTCATATCAGTGATGAGTAGGTATATTATAAGGGTTTTTACAAAAAATACTGAATTTTAGGCAAAAATTTACAATTTTACTGTCACACAGAATTTTTTTTTACAAAAATACTGTTTTTTAATGAAACAATAACTGTAAAATAACAAAACAGAATATTTAAAACAACAGTGGAACAAATAAAAAACACTGGGAAACAACAGTGAAAACTTAACACAGTGCACAGTATAAAACTTACATAGCATTTTTTTTTTTAAAAAAAATATAGTATTTTAGAAAGAAAAATCGTCCCACAGGAAAAAAGTAAAAAAGTTAAAAAATTTCAGTATGTAGTGTAAAAACCTCTATATTATAGTGTTTATATATACATTTATATGTATATAATTATTACAATTGTATATATAGTATATTGGCTATGTTTGTGTGTATTCTATTATATTTTTTAAGGGAATTTATAAGGTAGTGATTTTTTAAAACTGTAAAAAAATAAATGTGACATTTAAAAATAAATATAAAGTTATTTATAAAGGAAAATTTCACTATTTGCCCCTAATAAAATACCCCATATCAAAATTTATACACTCCATTAATTTGTACAAATTAATTCCATTGATTACATGAACTTCCCATTTTACTCTTTTAAAAAAAATAATAAAATTGTTAAAAACTGAAATTGCCTCTCTCTCTCTCTCTCTCTCTCTCTCTCTCTCTCTCTCTCTCTCTCTCTCTCTCTCTCTCTCTCTCTCTCTCTCTCTCTCTCTCTCTCTCTCTCTCTCGTGCACCACTCTCTCTCTCTCTCTAGAAAAAACTTCCCAAAAACTTCCCTCTTTCTCGTCCCACTCTCTCGTCCCTCTCTCTCTTCCCTGTTGAATGGTTGTTTCTCGGTGGGCGTTGGTGGAAAATTGGATATCACTCAAGAATCTTACACCATTATAATGGGTAAGTTGTGTTTTAAGCATTTTGTTAGACTTTATGTAGTTTGCTTTCGTTATATGTGTCGTATTTGTTGGAACTGGTGTTTTTTGGTCTGAAATGGTTGAGATCTGACAGATCTGGTTTTCAGTCGAAATCTGAGTTTTCCAGATGTTATCGATGCTTTATCGATAGAATATCGATGCTATGTCGATAGGCTACCAAGAAAGGTTAGTGATGACCATTATCGACATTTTGTCGACAATTTGTCGATAGCATGTCGATGAAAAATAAATTAGAACATGCATAAGTTATTTGAGAAGTTGTCGACATTTTGTCGATGCAATGTTGATGCAGTGTCGACGATATGGCGATGCAATGTCGATGTATTGTCGATTTTGAAATCGAAAATTAAAAAAAAAACTATAAAACAATAACATAAAAGTTCATTCAAACATAAAATAACATAAAACATAAAGCATAAAATAACATTAAAATAAAATATAAAAGTTCATAAAAAAACAAACATTAAATAAAACTCACCACAAGCCATAAAATAACAAATGATTAAAATTCTTTGGCTTTTGGGTGAGACTTGCAATACTTACATAAAGTTCCAGGCTTCACCGGTTTACCATTAAAGATGCCTAATTTGCAACGACGACATCCTTCGGGGAACCCTGGTGGTGGAGCCGGCCATACACCAGTTTTGCTAAATTGTGCTTCAAGTTGTATCAACCTTAACTCGTTCCGATTTCGTTCTTTTTCAAAAGCTCTATCAGCGTCTAAAACTGTCTGCATTTGAGGAGTAATTATGCCATCATCCTCCTGCTTCAGCTCTTCAGGAGTTAGAATTGGGAATTTTCCCTTGTTCTTTCTAGGCACCATATTTAGAACTTAAGAATAAGAGAAATTTGCCTTTAATTTTTAAGTGTAAGAGAGAAGTAGAAGACAAGAGCACTTATGAATTAGAAAGGGATTTACTTTTATAGAGCAGTATACATGTTGGGAATGTAGGAAAAATTAATGGCCATTAAATGTGTAACTGTACTGGTGAAACGCATGAAGGGTGTATTTGTCGACAGAATATCGATACTATGCCGATAATGTGTCGACAACATGCAAATTTAATGAAACGGCATACTAATTTTTTGATACTATGTCGATGTTATGTCGATAGCTTATCGATAATACACGTGTCTGACATGCAACGTGGCAGTTGGGAACATAGGTAAAATTTATTAACATTAAATGTGTAACCGTAAAAATGAAACGCATGCAATGTGTATTTGTCGAGTGAATATCGACACAATGTCGATAGCTTGTCGATAGTTGAATGGATTAATTACCATTGTACATGTGTCTGACATGCAAATTGCATTGGGGAGTCTATGTCGATAGTATGTCGATGGTGTGCCGATTATATATCGATGAGGACTGCCACCCTCATGTTTGATAATGTTATCGACATAATGTCGATAGTATGTCGATTATTTGTCGATGGGAACTGTCATACTTTCTGTTGTTGTTTTTATCGACATAATGTCAATGGATATCGATGGGATGTCGATATTTGTTAATTTTTTGGTATTTTTTCTTGTATTCACCTTGTTTTGTTTGAAATTGGAGGATCGACAGTGTTTCTTGTTGTATCATACGATGGTGTTTGGTTATGAGAGAATTATAATTGGATTTACAAAGCAGACGGCAGCTTGACGTTGATAGTTACAACTGACACAACCCTACAAGAGCTGCGCCAAATTTTAGATGAAGAGTTGGAGGTTGATCCTTTGGCGTATGGTTTAAAGTTGGAGATTTGTTCCTTATAGATGAAGGGACAAATGGTTCCGCCAGAGGTTATTAAGAAAGAACGCCAACTGAGAACGTTCTTATAGATGAGGGCAACAATGTCAAATACAGAGTTTATGCCATTATTCGTGACTAAGGTGAGAAAAGTTGGGAATTCGGAGCCTACGCCGCCTACTAATCCTCTCCCTCGGAGTGTTGTAGGGTCTTGCGTTCCTGAAACAGATGTTGGGATTGGTGTGAATGAGGAGGTTCCGACCAATGTAGAGCAACAACAAGAAGTGACAGGATATCATCAGTTTGAGGAGTTCGATACTACCTTCTGTTGGGTTTTATGCCCTAACTAAAACCCCATTTCAATGTAATCCAGATTATTCAAATATCAATAAAGTAACAGAAGTATTTTTTATTCATTTGTGTATGTTTTGGTTCACCTTATCAATTGTCTGTCTATTTGATTTATAAATTCATCCAAACCCTTTTCACATACTTGATCATATTTATTGTGTTGTCAACAAAGTGGAAAGTAAACATGACTATGTGAATAAAGGATTCCTAGATTTATCAGAACACTGGGTTTTACTGATATGACAATCTACAACAGAGTTTACTTGCATTTGGAGAAATGCTATGTTCTTTCCAGAACATTGGTTAAAGTAAAGCTTGGGTTGGATGCATGGAGTATGCATTGGAATGGACCGATATTGAACTTTGAAATAGATTTATAAAACTTATCGTAATATCTATTCAATTCAATATCACTAAGTTGATCCTAGATCAAATGATCTAAATCCTGATATGGTTAGGTTCAATCTCAAGAGTATTATTCGTGTTCTTTGATTTGTTAGTTAAGCCTACTTTTGGGTCAGGGTGATACATACATTTTGGGAACACGGTAGTGCAATTGAGTGGGAGCGCTAACATAAACATGGAATCTATAACTTCTATCTGGCGAATAGTAAGCAAAGGATGATTTCCTTCGAGCTTAACCAAACGAAGATAATGTTGGGTTTTATGCCCTAAATAAAACTCTTTACAATCTGATTAGTTATCAATATAAAAAATTTGAAGTGATTTATGTTTGCATGAATTTTACATGTTAATGGTTTAATATGTTTATTACATTTACACACAAAATCAGTTAAATCCAGATCATATGTTTATTCACAATTACAGTATCGTCAACACAGTGGAATGTGATTGTGATCATATGAATCAAAAGACTAAGTCCCTGTTTCATCAGTGTTTTGGATTTACACTAATGTGATAATCAGCGATGATGTGTACTTACACTTGTAGTAAGTGTTATGTTCTTTCCAGGACATTAGTAAAGTATACTAGTTTCGAATATATGGAGTATACATTGGACTGGACCGATATTGCAACTTAGTTAAGATATTACAAACTTACCGTTATGTCTTTCCAAGTCAATATCAATAGTTGATCTTAAGATTAAAAAAATCTAAATCCTGATATGCTTAGGCTCAACTCATGAGTACTATTCATGTTCTTTGATTTATTAGTTAAGCCTACTTTTGGGTCAGGGTGATACGTATATTTTGGGAACATGATAGTATGATTGAGTGGGAGTACTGAACATAAATATGGAATCTATAGCTTCTACTGGTGTATAGAAGTCAAGTGATGATTCCCTTCGAGCTTAGCAAATAGAAGTAAATGGATGAGCTCTTGTTTAAGTGACTAATTCTTAGATCACTAAACACCATTTACAGGTAGCTAAGTGTTTTAAGGGGCAAAATACATTGAGGGGTGAGAACGGTAAAATTATCCCATCTCGATGTATATCATCTATATAGAGGATCTTTGATCACAATAAGATTATAACAATGGTTAAATGAGATAGCATATCTATATCGTGGAACATATAATATGCTCTATATAAGTCTGAGAGTGCAATTCTAAGTTCTAAGAGTGGATTCAACGAAGAATTAATAAGTAGGAATTTACTTAGTAAATTCGGTTCACTTATTGGAAGCTCAGCATATAGATCCATGGTCCCCATTCTAGTTGAGAACATACTGCTTGTAAGACTCAATAATTGATTCGTGATTAATCAATTATAATTCTAAAGTTAGACTATGTCTAATTTGTGAATTTTCACTAAGCAAGGGCGAAATTGTAAAGAAAAGAGATTCTAGGTTTATTTATTTATTAATAGACTTTATATGTCTAATTAATAATTAAATTAAATGAAAATATTATTTAATAATCTATTTTAGTTATTAAATAATTAGTTTTGGCATTTAAATGGTTAGAATTGGAAAATTTGCGTTTTTTGAGAAAATAGAAATAAAATTTGTGAAAACTGCAAAACCAAGTGGGGCCCATTATACACACCATGGCCGACCACTTTATGTAGATTTTCAAATTGATATTTTCATTATTTTAATGCCAAATAATTCCTAACCTAAACCTAGTAGTTGCCTATAAATAGAAAGTGATTGCTCAGTCAAATAACAAGTTTACACACTACTTTTCAGAAAATCAATTTTTCAGAAAACTGAGCCTTCCCTTTTCTATTATTTGGCCGAACCTCTCTCTCTCTCTCTCTCTCTCTCTCTCTCTCTCTCTCTCTCTCTCTCTCTCTCTCTCTCTCTCTCTTTTCTTCTTCTAAATTTCGAACCTTAGTGATAGAGTAAGTGCCCACACACAGCAAGTGGTAACTCAATCATAGATTGGAAGACTGTGAAGGATCACATACACAAAGAGAAGGACATTCGGGTTCAGATCTTGATAATACTCTGCGACAGAAAGGATACAAGGGTTAGAGATCTGAGTGGAAGGAGACATTAATTCCACTGCAACCAATGTAAGGTTTTCTTAACTTTATATGTGTTTATTTATCGTTTTAGAAAGTTCATATTTAGGGTGTTAAACAACATACTTGTGAGTAGATCTAAGATCCTGGTAAAATAAATTCCAACAACTGGCCTCAGAGCCATGGTAATTGATTTGCTTGCAAGAAATTTGGACTTTAAAACGATTGTTTGTTATTTGGATGGTTTCATGTTGTATTGAGTGTTATTTGATGATTGATTGATGTTTATGAATTTTCATGAAAAATAATTGAAATTTTGTTTCTGGAATTATTTTTATTGGATAGTATGGAAAAAATTAAGCAATTTACTTTTTTTACAGAACTCAATTTCGATTTAATTTGAATTACTTATGATTTTTTGAAGATTCGAAAAAAATCAGGGATGCTGCACTCACCCATGCGCGCGGACAACACGAATTCAGACAGGCATCGACCGAGCTTGCTGTCTGAATCACGCCCTGCGCACGCAGAAACCCTGAAAATCCCCCCTTGCGCCGAGTTTTCTCGGCAGGCAACCCTTATTGCGCGCGCGGACGAGTATGCACAGCATACCGTCCGTACAGCTCGCAATTTTTTCGTTTTTCTTCGATTTTTCATGCTTTTTCATGGATTTAACTTCCGATTTTTTGTGTAGTTTTGTATTTAGACATTTACTATTCCTATTTCAATTCTAATTATCAAAATTAAATTATTTAATATTTTTTTTTAATTTAATTCATGATATTACTGTAATTTGAATTTAATAATAGTAAATATCTATCTTTTTTGCTTAATTATCTATCTTATTTTTAAATTTGATTATATCTTATCTTATTTTTAAATTTAAGGTCAGATATTAAATTTTTTAAATTAATTTTTTTTTAAATAATTTGACCTTATTTAAATTTAAAATAAGATAACTATAATCATGATATTTTAAATAGATGTAAGATATTTTGCTAACTTTTAAATTTTGTTATTTTATTTATTTAAATTAAATCTAAAATCTGAAAAAGATATTTATTTATCTTTTTTTAATTTTTTATTTAATTTTATTTATAAAATAACATTTAATTTTTAAAAGTAGTTAGCATATTTTGAAATGATATTTAGGTTAGTTGAAACCTAATTTTTTAAAATTGTAGGTTTAATTTTAAATATTATTTTTATTAATAATTTCGAAATTAAATATTTTTTATTTAAATTTTCCAAAAATTTATTTTTTTTATTTAATTATTTTTTCGAAATTTATTTTTTTAAAATTAAATAAATCCTACATCCAACTATCCAGCTAACCTTGTTGCAGGAGTATGTAGTTATAGCTTGTTTGTAAGTTTTTAAAACCTATTATTGCTTGATTGCAAATAGCCATGGTTAACTTGTTGACAGATCCAATGATCTGATTTTAACTCATGGCTCCCTTGGTCAAGTAAATAATTTGTAACAGGTAAATTTTACAATCTTCTTTCATCTGTGTATGACCTAGCAACATGATAGGATCCATCCAAATGTGTGTCTGTGTGAGCCTATATGTTTATTTTATTATATAGATGCATATAGGTTGTTGCTAAATAAAATGTCACACCATGATAGATTTTATTTAGGTCCATTTAGTTTTTGGACCTATTCAATTAATAACAGCTATTTATTTTAAGGTTAAATTCCTCTCTTTTGGGCCTTGTGTGAGAGTTGGGAGCCATAGAAGTGGGTACGACATACTGAACCCAGCACCCCCTCACATGAACTACCCCAATTGTGAAGGCCCATTTGCCTGATTTGAATAACTGTGCTAGGTTAATTATATTAGTTTGACCTAATAAAAATTGAATTAGCAACATAATTAACTTTTAAAATATATGAAATTTATTTTCATTTTAATATTTTAAAGTTAATTTTAAGAAAAAAACTTTTAGTTTTAGATATTATTTCTAGACAAACTATTTGTATTTTTTTTGTATTTAATTAAATAAAGAATTTTAACTAACTAGATTCTTTCTGGAGCTTATTTAATTAAATATTCCTATTTAAGTTATAAATTAGTTATTTCAACTGATTTTTTATATCTAACTTAAATTTGAATATTTTATTTAACTTTAAAATTAAGTTGAGGAATTCTAGGCATTAGTTATTAAAGATTCTTAAGATATTTTTTTAAGTTAGTTTTAAACTTAAAATGAAATATTTTTCAAATTAAGTGGTTATAACTTAATTTTTTTTTATATTTAATTAAATCTAAATTTGAAAATATTTAAGTTCTAGATTTTTTCTATACAACTTAAATTAGATATTTTTCAAATTTTTTGTTGAAAAGATACTTAGTCAAATAAGATATTTTCTAGATAGTTATTTCTAGACTACTTATTATTTCTAATAATTAAATAGGAAAATATTATACATTGTGAAATTAATTATTTAAATAATTAATTTTGGTACAATTTTATTTAAGTATATTTTTTCCTAGTATTAAACTAGAAATTAATAATTAAGCCTTCTCTACTCTTAATTATTTATTTCTTGAATTTAATACATTTAATTAAATTGAAAAATTAAATATCTAAGTTGATTTTCATCATGATACTTAAATATTTATTTTTCATGACACTTAATTAAATAGAAAATTATTTTTAGGTTGAAATTTAATTTTTCAACTTAAATTTAAATAATTTTCAAAATATATTTTTTCTTTATTTATTAATTAATTTCGAAATTACATTTTAATTATGCAAGATGATTTTGAATTTATCTTGAAAAATAGATTGAGTTGTAAATTAATTATTTATTTTAATTAATTCTTGCACCAACTTATATCAATGATTTTTTCATTTATTGATTAGTTTAAAATAAGTAAATTAAAATATTATTAGAAATTGAATTAATTAGTCAAAAGGAAAATCTAGATAGGTGACATTTTTGATTGAAGTATTTTTTCTAAGTATTTATTATTTAGTATTTTCGAAAATTTGTATAGTTTTATACTTTATTTTTCGAATACAATAAATATATTCTTATGAAAATTTATTTTAAGTTGCTAATTAATTTAAATTTATACAACTTAAATTAACTTTTCTTAATATTTATATTTAAAATTACTAATAAGATGGAAATAATTCAATTTATTTCAATCACCATCTAAGTATTATTTTATAAATATTAAATTAAATTCTAATTTAGAATTTTAATTCTACATTCGATATTTAATAAATATATTTATTACAATAATAAAGAAAATACATTTTAAAGAATGAGATTTATTATTATTATTAAGATATTCGATCTCCATTGTTGGTTTTACATCGCGTTTGTTTTAGTGAGTAATCCTCCCTAATGGAGGAACGTTCATTAGCAATTTTGCACCGTTTAATCTCGAAAGATAAGTAGTTTGTAAGTGTTTTATATGGTATGGATCACCCTAATGGTGGCGACCATATTTGACTTGCAAATTATGAAACAATGGTAGAAGCTCATAAGATAGAATAGCCTTGACTCTCGCCTAAACGAGACAACGCTGGATTCCAATCTTGATCGAATAAAAGGTTACTAGAATGTTTAACATTTTAGATGAGCTGACAACTCTATTCAATGGATGGTAGCTTTGACTCTCGCCTAAATGGGACACTGATATCAGTTTGTTGAAAAACCTTACAAATTATTTAGGATTATATTTTTTAGTATTTTCTTTTATCATTCCTACATGCTATGTGCTTATAATTTCTGAATTGATTTTGTGTTAAACCATTATTGATTTCTATTATTTTGTAGTATCCTGTATAACCATGATGAATTCCATGTTATCACTGTTGACTGAAAATAAGCTAAATGGATATAACTTTCCTAAATGGAATGAGAACATTAATATTGCTCTCATAGGAAAAAGTGCCTTGTTTGTGTTAACTGAGTCGTCTCCTGAAGTGCCGGGGGATAATGCATCCAAAGCTGTGAAAGAAAAGTATGAGCGTTGGCAGAAAGCAAATGACAAAGCTCTATACTTCATGCTTTCCAGCATGGTTGACACCCTCAAAACTCAGTTTTCTAAAACCGAAAAGGCTGCTGAAGTAATGACGAAGTTAACTGAGCTATTCGGTAGGGCATCTCTTCAGTCCCGCTTTGACGCGACTAAGAAGTACATCAATGCACAGATGGAACTCCATCAAAACGTGCGTGATCATGTTCTCCTCATGGCAAGTTGTTTCCAAGAAGCCCAGGATCATGGTGCTGAAATGGATCATACTACTCAAGTAAGCCCTATCTTGAATAGTCTGACTCCAGTATTTCTGCCCTATACATCAAATTATGTCATGAATAAGAAGGACATAGACTTTCATGAGTTAGTCAAAGACCTTTAGACTTATGAAAATTTGATTGGAGGACCCAAGAAGAAAGGGAGAAAGCCTCAAAATTCTGGGAATGGTAATGGGACGGTCAAACCTGAAGCAAATGTTGCCTCTGCTTCAAAATCCAAATCGAAGACGAAGTGGAAGAACACCAAGAAGCGTGCAAAAGCCATGAAAAACAAAAAGGCTTCTACTTCTGGTGATGCTACACTCAAAGGAAAGTGTTTCTACTGCAATGAGAAAGGTCATTGGAAACCCCAATGTCCTAAACTTCTTGCAAAGAAACAAGGTATTTCTTTCTATAAACTTTAAGAGTTTTAGTGAATTATTATCCAATTGGATTTATGATTCTGGACTAACTTTGTTTATTTGTTTCTTCTTCTTATAGGCCAAGCTACTTGAGCTTAGATGAGTTGGATCGGAAAGCTGGACCGAGGGTGAAGTCGTCCAGATGAAGATGAAGCTCTTCTATCTATTTTTGAATTAATTGTTTTAGTTTAAAGACAATTTGGATTTCGAATTTTAGTTAGGGATTTTTATCCCTGTTTTTCTCATATTGTTGCAATACATTTTTTTTTTATTAATAAAGTTTATCTTATTTTCTTTTCAAACAAATTGCAATTTATGAGATTGAGCTTTATTTACTTTATCTTAATCAACAATTACCACATTATATTTATATGTTTTATGTGTAAGTGTTTTTATTATTGATGCAAATTCTATAATATTTACAACTCTTCATAGAGTTATATTAAATAAACACTAGAAATTAATTCTATGTTTATTAATAATTGTTAATTCTAATATAATTAATAAGAATTTGTTTAATAAAAGGATCTTTTGATCTGATAGGGGTGGAGAGAAGTTAAGAAAACTATGCAGTTCAACGATCTCTTATATCTAATGAACTCTGGATAGTATTCAACTCCACATAAACTCTATTACACTTAGAGAATCATGATCTTTATAACCTTTAGGGGTGGATCATAATCTCTTTATACTTAGGGGTGGAGTTTATCCACAATGCCCTATGTAACACATACATTCTTTAAACATGGAAGTAATATAATGACTTAGCTATTATCAATATAAATCCTTGATCTTGATTGTATGTTCCAATAAAGTTTTATTGTTGTAGTAAAAAATTGATACCTATAAAAGTTCTTTGATAAAGTTTCACACTACCTTAATTGAGTGGGAGAATTTTAAAATTCTACACCCATCTTCATTAGGTTGATACTTGTGCTAGGAACTTAAGAACACTACTGAAAAGCAAATCTAACCATTCACATGGATAGATATAACTTATCAAAATTATGAGAATAAGATAATAGAATTCTAGTTCAGTCTATTCGAATGACTTGAACCTATGAATTCTTAATCCTCATAAAATTTTATGGTATCTTAATTTTGATTACTTAATCTTTGGCATGTATTTTTCACTTCAAATACTAGTCTGCTATGTTGATGACTTAGTCTTAACTTAAAGTTTCAGACTAATACAAAAGTCACAACTAGATAACTCCCCAAACAATAAAGAGGTTAAAAGTATTTGACCAGACATCTGCTATTGAGTGGGAGCTATCTGAGATGTAATCAAATATGGAACATTAGAAGATACTCAAGAAAGATTTATGAAAGTGATTTATATGTTAGATATTAAGGAACTGTATATCAGTTATCCTTGTATCTTCACCAACTCATTCGAAATTATGAGATGGTGGTTACTTTGGGGGTGGAGGAATTATTCTATAATAATTCAAGCTCTACCAGAGAAGACTTATAACTTTGTAAATTCGAAATTACCAGAAAGTTATATTACTGAAGAAAAGTCTACACTGTATTATCTCAATTCTATATTTTAAAATATGAGAGATATGTCTTCTGTTTATTCAGATGTACTTTAAAACAATAAGGATTTCAGTATCCCTTGATGAGTAAAGCATATAGTAAAAGATGTTTCATAAATGTAATTATGAACTAGTTTCCAGAAGTTTGGGTGGATTCAAATATACTACACTTGATCTGATAATCAAGACATCAGATAGACTTATTTGCACACTTTGTTTTATGTTAGTGCAAGTGGGAATTTTTTGGGTTTTATGCCCTAAATAAGACTCTTTACAATCTGATTAGTTATCAATATAAGAAATTTGAAGTGATTTATGTTTGCATGAATTTTACATGCTAATGGTTTAATATGTTTATTACATTTACACACAAAATCAGTTAAATCCAGATCATATGTTTATTCACAATTACAGTATCGTCAACACAGTGGAATGTGATTGTGATCATATGAATCAAAAGACTAAGTCCCTGTTTCATCAGTGTTTTGGATGTACACTAATGTGATAATCAACGATGATATGTACTTACACTTGGAGTAAGTGTTATGTTCTTTCCAGGACATTAGTAAAGTATACTAGTTTCGAATGTATGGAGTATACATTGGACTGGACCGATATTGCAACTTAGTTAAGATATTACAAACTTACCGTTATGTCTTTCCAAGTCAATATCAGTAGTTGATCTTAAGATTAAAAGAATCTAAATCCTGATATGCTTAGGCTCAACTCAGGAGTACTATTCATGTTCTTTGATTTATTAGTTAAGCCTACTTTTGGGTCAGGGTGATACGTATATTTTGGGAACATGATAGTATGATTGAGTGGGAGTACTGAACATAAATATGGAATCTATAGCTTCTACTGGTGTATAGAAGTCAAGTGAGGATTCCCTTCGAGCTTAGCAAATAAAAGTAAATGGATGAGCTCTTGTTTAAGTGACTAATTCTTAGATCACTAAACACCATTTACAGGTAGCTAAGTGTTTTAAGGGGCAAAATACATTGAGGGGTGAGAACGGTAAAATTATCCCATCTCGATGTAGATCATCTATATAGAGGATCTTTGATCACAATAAGATTATAACAATGGTTAAATGAGATAGCATATCTATATCGTGGAACATATAATATGCTCCATATAAGTCTGAGAGTGCAATTCTAAGTTCTAAGAGTGGATTCAACGAAGAATTAATAAGTAGGAATTTACTTAGTAAATTCGGTTCACTTATTGGAAGCTCAACATATAGATCCATGGTCCCCATTCTAGTTGAGAACATACTGCTTGTAAGACTCAATAATTGATTCGTGATTAATCAATTATAATTCTAAAGTTAGACTATGTCTAATTTGTGAATTTTCACTAAGCAAGGGCGAAATTGTAAAGAAAAGAGATTCTAGGTTTATTTATTTATTAATAGACTTTATATGTCTAATTAATAATTAAATTAAATGACAATATTATTTAATAATCTATTTTAGTTATTAAATAATTAGTTTTGGCATTTAAATGGTTAGAATTGGAAAATAGGCGTTTTTTGAGAAAATAGAAATAAAATTTGTGAAAACTGCAAAACCAAGTGGGGCCCATTATACACACCATGGCCGGCCACTTTATGTGGATTTTCAAATTGATATTTTCATTATTTTAATGCCAAATAATTCTTAACCTAAACCTAGTAGTTGCCTGTAAATAGAAAGTGATTGCTCAGTCAAATAACAAGTTTACACACTACTTTTCAGAAAATCAATTTTTCAGAAAACTGAGCCTTCCCTTTTCTATTATTTGGCCGAACCTCTCTCTCTCTTTTCTTCTTCTAAATTTCGAACCTTAGTGATAGAGTAAGTGCCCACACACAGCAAGTGGTAACTCAATCATAGATTGGAAGACTGTGAAGGATCACATACACAAAGAGAAGGACGTTCGGGCTCAGATCTTGATAATACTCTGCGACAGAAAGGATACAAGGGTTAGAGATCTGAGTGGAAGGAGACATTAATTCCGCTGGAACCAATGTAAGGTTTTCTTAACTTTATATGTGTTTATTTATTGTTTTAGAAAGTTCATATTTAGGGTGTTAAACAACATACTTGTGAGTAGATCTAAGATCCTGGTAAAATAAATTCCAACAGATAAATGGTGGAGTACTCATTTCACTTAGCTGAAATATCATTTATACAGGTTAAGTGTTTTAAGGATAAAATACATTGTAGGGTGTTACGGTAATTAAGTCCCTTTACAATGTAAATCATCCATATAGAGGATCATTGATCAAATTAGGATTATAACAATGGATAACTAATGACGTGTCTATATGGTGGAACATATAGAGCGTTCTATATAACTGAGAGTGCGATTCTAAGTTCTATGCGTGGATTCAACGAAGAATTAATAAGTCAGTGAATTTAAATAGTAAATTGTTGATCTGCTTATTGGAATCTCAGATATATAGACCCATGGTCCCCTCACTAGTTGAGACAATATTACTTGTAAGACTCATTTAATTGATTTTAATTAATCAATTATAATTCTCAAGTTAGACTGTGTCTATTTGAGAATTTATCACTTATTAAGGGCAAAACAGTAAATAGAGAATTTGAAGGGTATACTTATTAATTGGGAAACTTTAATTAGTTTTATTATTAATAAATAAATGACAATATATTATTATTAAATAATTAGATTTGACATTTATGTAGTTGAATAAAGGAATTGACAGTTTTTGACAAAATAGGAAACTAGCAATGTAGGAAAAGGAAAGTTGGAAAAGTGGAAAGCCTTGTTTCCACAATGCCTAGGCCGACCACTTTGCTTCCCTTTTCCCATTGATTTTTCAATTTTTTTAATGCCAAGTAATTTAACCATTGCCCTATGTGGTCTTCTTAAATAGGAGGTAAAGGCTTCAATTTTTGTAACAGTTTGACATAATTTTCTCTCACACAAAAACCGTGCTCAAGCCCCCACTCTCTCTCTCTCTCTCTACCTTCTCTGTTTTCGAAATTCTCTAAGTGATAGAGTAGTGCCCACACACATCAAGTAATACCTCAATCATAGTGAGGAAGGCTGTGTAGAATTCAGATTCAACAAAGAAGGACATTCGGGCTCAGATCTTGATTATACTATGCGACAGAAAGGAATCAAGGGTTAGAGATCTGAGTGGGAGGAGACATATATTCCGCTGCACCCAATGTAAGATTTCTCTTACTTTTATGTGTTTTATTTTCCATCGTTTTAGAAGTTCATATTTAGGTTGTTAAATCAACATACTTGTGAGTAGATCTAAGATCCTGGTAAAATAATTCCAACACCTTCTACAATAACGATCCTATTGTAGATTTGAATATGGACGATGAACATGATTTGGCAGTCGATGAAGCCGTAGCTGGCCGTAGCTGGACCTTCCTTGAGGTTAGAGTGTGTACCGAGCAACCATGGTACACAGCGAGAACGATAATCCCGTAATGAAAATCGTACTACACCTGGAACTAGCAGTAGTCGACAAGGCAGAACTGAAGAACATGGTCCTTCTCGTCATGCTAGCTTCTCAACGTTCTCCTCTTTTGAAGTTTGTACCAAGTTCAAAGCACCTATGTGGACAAAGGAAGATATAATGGAAAATCATGAGCTAACTACTTGTTTACAAAGTAAGGAAGCAGGGATGATAGAGCTTGGTAATTTTTATGAAAACAAGGAAGAACTGAGAGAAGTAGTGGGTAGGTTTGCACTTAATAACAATTTTGAGTGGATGGTGAAGAAGTCATCCCCTGATGTGTTGTACGTTACATGCAAGGCTCCAGATTGTAAATGGAGATTGAGGGGGTGGAAGAAGATGCATTCTGACATTTTTGAGGTCACTGTATTTCACAATGAACACATATATAACCTGAATGCGAGACATTCAGATCACCGTCAAGCAGCACCATGGGTGGTTGGCCACCTTATTAAGGGGAAGTACACCCAAGATGGAACTAAGTACAAGGCTAAAGACATACAGAGGGACATGTTTGACGTGGTTGAGAACTTAGTGTTTGTGTCAGATAGGCATCAAAGCATTGATCATGCTGTTGAACTCGTTTTCCCCGAAGCAGTCCAGTGTGCATGCTTTCACCACATTGTTATGAACGTGAACGCCAAGTTCAAGACTGATGCTTTTCACAACCAAATATATAATGTTACTTACTCATGGTCGAAGATTGAATGTGATAGAGAGTTCAAGAAGCTTAGAAAGATGAATCCGACCATTGCTACATATGTGGAGAGTATAGGGTTTGAGAAGTGGGCTCACCCTTATTGTTTGGGCGATAATACAACATCATGACCAGCAACGCTGCTGAAAGCTTCAACAGTGTTACAGAAGAGTTCAGGAAATATCCAATAACTACTTTGGTTGAATTTATGAGGTTCACATTGCAATCGTGGTTTGCTGATCGCCTCAAAAATGCTGACAAATAATGTATAACCCCTTTGGCCACGCTCTTTGAAAAAAACTTGGCGAAAATTCATGAAAATGCAAGGTACAGGCGCGTCCAACGAAATGGAGCCAATTTGTATAACGTTGGTAGGTAACCTAATGGTGAAAGAGGTGGTGATGTGAACCTAGTTGAAAGAACATGCACCTGCAGCGTGTTTACATTATTAAAACTCTCTTGCCTTCATGCATGTGCCGCGACATTGAAAACAAATACAAGTGTGTACACGCTTTGCTCACCTTATTATTCGAAAGAAACGTGGAGGAAGATTTACGATGATACTATCAATCTTGCTGGTGATGAGGATGATTGAATTCTCCCAGAACACATCAAGAATATGAAAGTTGGGGTACCTGTGGAAAAGAAGCCAGTAGGTTGTCCAAGGAAAAGCAACGCTGGAAGAAGATGGGAGAATCGTTTCCCGTCTGGTGATAAAAAATGATATGTACCTCGAAACTGCAGCCGCTGTGGCAGTTCAAGCCACAACAGAGTAACATGCAAAGCCTGCATTTGAGGCGTAGTATACTTATTCGTTGTAATATCATGTTTTGTATTTCTGGTTCAAAACTGCTTTAAAATAATGTTGAGGTTGAATATTTTTACAAGACTAAGAATAAGTATGTTAAATCTACTATGAAGAACTGAGACACCGTTAGACTTTACAAGACTAAATAAACAGAATACATAGCTGTAACTTTAATTACACAAAATATACAATGTCACCATAATTACACATATAATCAGCCGACATTCTGGTAAAACAAATCAACACACCACCGTTCACGAAACAACTTGAGCCGGCCTTGCGTGACATCAGTTAATCCACGTCGCATCATGAGGTGCTCCACATACTCAATGCAATAAATGCCACAATCACTACTAAATGCAACATAAAATATAAAGTTAGTACAATGTAAAACATATTTTAATACTATAGTACTTTTTTATCGTTATGTACCTGATTGTTGCCTTCAGAACTAAGTCGTGAGTGGCTCGACTCGCATGCATATTCGGAAGCACGGTGATCTCCTTATTAGTTAACGCCATGATCTGGTTATTAAGTGGAAAATCCCCGGTTGCATGGATTAGTGAGGGCAACAGTTCTTCCCAAGTCTTCAAGATGGGTGCCATGGCGGACTAATGACAAATGCTGGAATCACAGTCGTACACATTAATTTTCCACAACTCCATGTCAACTTCAACTGTGACCCAGTGCCTTTTGTCGGGAAGATGCAAAATGAAGTAAATGAACTCATTACCCCTCCATCTCGGAAAGAACTGGTTCTGTAGTTATGGAGAAAATCTAAACAATTAACAAACCATAATAAACTTATAATCATAGTTCAACATTTAAAATCTTACTAAAATAATACCTTATGAACACCTCTGCAGTACTCCAGTATATAATCCTCCCACACAAAGTTTCTCCTTGGACCCTTGTGATTCGTCCATGCACTGCTGATCATGGTGGTGACGAATGTAGAGAGAATGATACCCTTCTGAGGAAATGTCAATGGATAGTCGGCGCGTCGCCGCCTCAGCATATGGACTGCTGCATCTATATGCTGCATATAAAGGTTAGAGAAAGCAGTTAGACAACAAAATATATTAATTGTAGATTAGTTGTAAAGTAAAGTAAAATTATAAATTACTTTACTTACGTCATCTGTAAGCCACTCCTGTAATGTAAACAGCTTCCAAAAGAATGATGGCCCGTAATCGCTACTTTTCAAATCCCAAAGTCGGTGGTTGTGAATGAGTCCAGAACACCACTTTCGGAAAGTATCCAACAATTGCTCATCCGGTGGCGCCAGGGGATCAAACATCGAAGAAGGCCTCTATTTCTTCTTCATCTCCATGTAGTCACGGAACCATACAGGGGGATTTCTCTTACGGCCTCTTCCGACTCTTAACCCCTGCAGGTTGTGCCTCTATCGCCAAAATTTTACCCTCGGACTCGCTGTCATGTATATGGATAACACCTACACCAATAGGAGTAGCTGGAGCTCCCTCATAAGGATCATACCCGTCGGGAAAGACCTCCTCCTCTTGTAGTGGGGGTGATGCAGCTGGTAGTAGGGGTGATGCAGTTGGTAGTGGGGTAGATGGATCTGTTGGGGCCTCCGGTGCTGAAGCTGTCGTTGGCAAACGATTCAACGTGGCCAATATATTTCTAAGCTGCTTCATAATTACGTTCTGACCACCCTTCAGCTCTACATGGCTGGTCTCATATGCCTTCTTAAGCTCGGCATGACAAGCGTACATAGCCCTCTGGTCAGCCTCGATCCTATCCAACCTCCTCACTAAATCACTGTACTCGGCACCATGAACGCCTGATGAAGATGGTGCACTGGGCTGAGGGTCTGAACCAGTGGCCTGAAAAAATATATAACAAAAAAATACGGTAAGCATACGGTAATACCACAATGTAACAAATATCACAGAACAAAAACAAAAAAACAATCAAGTTATACAATCATAAAAAAAAGTTTCAAAAATTGGTACTTGAGTGTCTGCCTCAGCCTCTGTGTCATCCACACCATCATCAACCAGGTTTTCCACACCATCATAAGAGATGGTCCTCACAAATGCCTCCTCTTCTGTCCGTGGAAGTAGCTCCTTCACCACTTCAGGATTCTGTTTATGGTTCAAAAAATATCAGAGTAAAACCATTTAGCATTTATTACAAGCATTTATGTTAAATAATTACTTTGAACATAAGTGAAACTCATACCCGTCTAGAAAATAATGCACTGACTTCTTTCTTCCCAATATCACCCTTGCTTGTCCAGCTAAGCATCTTGGGAAACCGAATCCCATGATTCGTGCCATAACTCTTCCCAACCTCTAAAATGGCATCATACACCCAATATTGTACTGCAGGTGCGAAGCCATAAGCTGTGTATTTGCACTCATGCTGAACATCCGAACTCAGCTTCTTCTCGTAGTTGGCCTTCTGTTTCAACATGTCCTTTTGAAGCGAGTGCATGAGTCTGGCGAATGAGTGCTTCCCCCAAGGAATCCGGAAGAAGAACTCGAGATCTTCGACATATCTAAGTATGTCAGGCGTAAACAGTGCGTTAGCCTCGCGACCCAGAAGCACTGACTCAACAAACAAGCACAAGCCAAGCTTGTACAAGTCTTCCGGGTTCTCACAGTTTGTGAGCCTATCTTGGACTGCTTCTGTCTTCACACTACCAGAGCGGTTGAAATATTTGTTGATCAATCGGTCTGACCCTGAGCGAGCAACCTGCGCAGCCTTCTCCTCTTCTGTTGGCCCCGTGGAGAAGTCCAGGCCTGTAATGAGTGCAAACTCAAGCACTCCAAATCTGAGCTCCTTCCGACTAATGTAAAACTGCATCCTCAAGTCCTCCTGAGCATCAACCTTCATCTTGTGCAACATCAGTTGGTGAAATAACACCGAGGAGAATGTTAGGGGTACGGCATTTCAAAAGTTGCCGAAACGGCTTTCCTTTGCCGTGTTATTCAAATTGAACTCCTCAAACCGAGACTTGATTTTTGCAAAAGTTCTGGTGCCTCTGTAAGTAACGCGGCCAGTAAAATGCTCGGATGCTGAAATTATGAGTCTGGGAGTCATCTGAAAAAATAAATAACAAAGTAATATTATTGTCAAAAAATTAAAATATGGTCGACATCATGTCGACATTATAAAACTGTAACCAATTACATAATTATATCGACATCCTATCGATATCATGTCGATATTATGTCGACATTGTCAAACATTCAACAATTATAAAATTATGTCGCCATAATATTGACATGCTATCGATATTCAGTTGATAATATCAAACATAAAGCAACAACATAACATTGCTAATAACATATCGACATACTGACGGCATGTTGTCGACATTACAAGAAAAAAGGACATACCAACTGGTAAATCAAAATTTGTCGACAACGTATTGACATACTGTCGACAATTTGTCGACAATGTAAGACAGAAAATAAACTTAACCAATATATCGACATCCTATTGACACACATGCGATATCCTATCGACATACAATAACAACACATACAATTCTAATGATCAATCCGACACCCAAATATATCGACATCCTATCGATATTTCATCGATAACACTGTAAAAAAACACGAACACCATTGAAACATATCCAACATCTACAACATATCACAAGAAAGAGCACAAAATCTACAAAAATTCCACTAATCTCAACAACATGCAATAATTGGCATCCAAATCTATGAAAAAATTAATTTTTTTTCAAAAAAAAATCCTTACCTTTGATTGAGCTTGGTTGTGGTGGCGACGATTCGTGCTTGTGGTGGCGATGGCCTCTGTTCGGTGTCGACGAGCACGGGTAGTGGTGGTGGCAACGGTTCATGGTGGTTTCGACGACCACGGGTCGAATTCGATACCGACCGAGAGAGAGAGAGAAAGAGAAAAAATAGAGAGAGAGAGAGAGAGAGAGAGGGAAAGATAGAGTGGGACGAAGAGGATTGTTGGGTTCGGCGTGGTCGTGGTCATGGTCGGGTTGGGTTGTTGGGTTCTTTCGTTTCGTGGGCAGGGACGAAGAGGGAAAGACGGAGAGAGAAATGGAAAGACAGAGAGAGAGAGAGAGGAAAAGAGAGAGTGGGAAAATTAAATGTAAGGGGTGTTTTGGGTAGAATTTGAAAATAGTGGAATTGTTTGTACAAATTAGTAAGGGCTATAAAATTTGATATGTGTTATTTTATTAGGGCTAAAAAGTGAAATTTTCCTTTATAAATTAGTGAAGTGATTTAGTTAATTGCATAAGTGTAATAAAATGATAATATTATGACTAGATATTAAGTAAAATTTGACAAGAACTACTCATTGAATTATTTTTTTTTGAATAAGAAAATTTTTTGATCAATCCTAGTTTAAATATGTTGCATTCAAGACTATTGTCTTACAATGTAATTATCCAATTAGAATAAACTATTAAATATTCTACGAATAAGATATTTTTTTAAATTCCCCACCTTAAAAAAATCCTATAAATATATATAGGAAGTTTTAATAATTTTATTAAATATGTAATTACGGTGGTTACATTTATTTTAGTTGTTAGATTATTATTAAACGGTTGTCATTAATTTAAAAATTATAAATAAATTATCTGTAACCTGATACTTACCTAATTTTATTTATTTCCTTATGAATAATAAAATAAAAAATATTTATAATCATCAGTTGTGAAAATTATGTTATTAAATATTTTAATTAAAAAAAATTAATTTATTTTAAGTATATAATTAATTTTAGTCTAAAAATAAAATTTTTACCTGTTAATAACCTGTTATAGAAGGTCATAAAAAATAGTAATTATCATAGTTATTTATTGGATATTGTTAAATAATACTTTAGAGCTTGTATTTTTTAAAATAGTACAAAATAATATCATGAACTCAATTTTCGTTAATTTTTTTAGTATAACCAACCTGACGCAAATTTGCGTCAGGTTGGTTATACTAAAAAAATTAACGAAAATTGAGTTCATGATATTATTTTGTACTATTTTAAAAAATACAAGCTCTAAAGTATTATTTAACAAAATAAAGAATCTAATCAGTTATAAAAACACAATATCCAAAATGATATTTACCCACTTATTTTATGTTCAATCAAAAGAGTGTAATAGAGGTTGTTTGGTTGTATTTTTAATTTTTTAGAATGTGTTTTTAAAAGTGAGAATAGAAAATAATTTTTTGTTATTTTAAAAATCTAATGGTGTTTGGCTCAAGTTTTTTAAAACTATTTTTTTTTGAATAAGGAAATTTCATTAAGATTAACAGGCGTCAGCCTTAACAATGTCACACAAAAAAGACGGAGCATTCAGCTCATTATACGTACAACCTGGCGATAAATAAGACGCCCTAGCAACACAATGGGCAGCCTTATTTGCAGATCGATTAACATAAGAAATAAGGACATTATTCAAACTAGATAAAATAGTACGACAGTCCTCAACCAACAAACCAAATTGTGATGGCATATGAACTGAGCTATTAATTGCTTGGACAACAACTAAAGCATCAGACTCAACAACCACTGTATCCCAACCCTTGCGCTTTATCCAACTTAGCGCCTCCTTAATGCCAATGACCTCAGCTATTTCTGCAGATACACAGCCCCATCTACTTTCAGAAATAGCTTCGAAGAGCTTACCATGATTGTTGCGTGCAACACAACCAAAACCAAATTTTTGGCGAGCCTCAAAAGTCGCACCATCGACATTCACCTTGACCGTAAAAACAACAGGTTTACGCCAACAATTACTCTTTGAAATGTACCCTATAGCAAATAAAGCATTAGGAGACTCAAACTTAGTAATTTTCCATTTGCAAAGGACATTTTTTTGCCGACTTTACCACTTCCAAAGCTGACCGAGACTTGCTTTGCCATTGCACTTCGTTTCGAGTATTCCAAATACTCCAACATACCATAGCAGCTTCAACAACCAGCACCTCACGACAGTCAGCTAGAAGCTCAAAAAACCAGCTGCTGAACTCGGCATTTGCACCAGAAGCCGACTGGTTTGCAGCTGAAAGTGCCCAGCAGGATTGAGAAAAAGGGTAGTCCAACAAAACATGAACTATTGTCTCCACATGCATATTACACAACGGACACAAGAGATCAACATTAACATGTTTAGATTGAAGTTGTACTTTAGTTGGGAGGCAACCAGAGCAAGCTTTCCAAAGAAAATGATGGAATTTGGGAGGAATGGGCAGCTGCCATAGTTTCTTCCAACAATTCTCATCTTGCATAAACAACCAGTTTCCTCTTGATGATTGAATGAACTTGTAGGCACTTTTAACCGAATAAAATCCTGAAGACTCCATATTCCAATACCAACCATCCAAAGCTCGAGTATGACTAAGTTGTATGCTTCTAATCAATTGTATATCTCTATCTTCAAACATATCATTAAGAAGATCAACATCCCAAGACCTCTCCCCAACTGTCATCAAACTCGAAACATTTTGATCAACAAGTCCAGGATTATTGGACAAAACAAACGGATTAGAGTCATTTGGTAGCCAAGGATCATGTAAAATACTAACCGAAGAGCCGCTAGCAATGGATCTTCTAGCACCATTTTTTACAAGATCTTGAGCAGCCCAAATACTCCTCCAAATAAAACTTGGATTTTGTCCTAACTCGGCATTAAGAAACGAACCATGCGGGTAATATCTTGCCTTATAAATTTTCGCCACAAGTGTGTCTTCCATAGTAAGCAATCGCCAACCTTGTTTCCCCAAAAAAGAAAGATTATAATCACGAAGGTCATGAAAGCCAAGACCACCAAAACTTTTATGTTGACAAAGCTTCTTTCAACTAACCCAACTCACTCCCTTACTAGAAGAATTTGATTGGGATTTCCACCAAAACTTCGCCATCATCTCTTCAAGGCTCGAACAGATTTCTTGAGTCAAAAGAAAAACACTCATTGCATAATTAGGTAAAGCTTGAGCCACTGACTTAATCAACACTTCTTTTCCAGCTTTAGACAAAAACTTAGTCTCCCAACTAAAAATTTTCTACTTCATTTTTTCCTTCAAAAAGCCAAGAATGGCATTTTTGTTTCTTCCCATTATGCACGGAAGACCCAAGTAGAAGCTATCATCCGAAGCCGCATTCAATCGCATAAGTCCACACACACGATCACGAATACCCAAAGTTGTTGGAAATTATTTTACCAGGATCTTAGATCTACTCACAAGTATGTTTATTAACATCCTAAATATGAACTTTCTAAAACGATGAAATAAACACATATAAAGTTTAAGAAACCTTACATTGGGTGCAGCGGAATATAATGACTCCTTCCGTTCAGATATCTAGCCCTTGATTCCTTTCTGTAGCAGAGCATTATCAATATCTGAACCTGGATCTCTTTCTCTGAATCTTTGATGCTGAAGCTCCTTTGCTGATGATCTTTCTTCACGATCTTCCTCACTATGATTGAGGTATCACTTGATGTGTGTGGGCACTACTCAAATCACTAAGGATTTCGAAATTCTAAGGAAGAAGAGAGAGAGTGGTCAGCTAAAGATAGGGAGAGAGAAGGCTCAGTTTTTCTGAATAGAAAAAGTCAGAAGAAAAGTGTAATTTTCCTGAAGCCTTCACTATCTATTTATAGCATTCCTACTAGGGTTAGATTTGAATTATATGGCATTAAAATAATGAAAAAATCAGTTTAAATTTCCTACAAAAGTGGCTGGCCCTAAACTTAGTGGATTGGGCCTTGCTTTTTGCAATTTTGCAATTTTAACACCTTTTGTATCTGATTTTCTCAAAAATGCCAATTTCCTAATTCAACCATTTAAATGCCAATTCAAATTAAGTTCCAGAAAGAATCTAGATGGTTATAATTCTATATTTAATTAAATACAAGAAAATACATATAGTTTAGCTTAGAATAAAAAATAATTCTTTAAACTATATTTTTCTTAAATTAATTTCAAAATAAATGAAATTAATTATGTTGCTAATCAATTCTAATTAGGTTAAACTAGTGTAATTAACCTAGTACAGTCATTCAAATTAGGCAAATAGGCCTTCACAATTGGGGTGGTTTGTGTGAGGGGGTGCTGGGTTCAGTATGTCGTACCCACTTCTATGGCTCCCAACTCTCACACAAAGCCCAAAAGAGAGGAATTTAACCTTAATAAGAACAACTGTTATTAATTGAATAGGCCCAAAAACTAAATGGGCCTAAATAAATTCTATCAATAACTATGATAATTTATTTTAGCAACATTAACCTATATGCATCTATAATAAAATTAAACACATAGGCTCACACAGGCACACTTTGGATGGGTCCTATCATGTCTTAGGTCATACACAGATGAAAGAAGATTGTAAATATACTTGTTACAAATTATTATCTTGACCAAGGGAGCCATCAGATCATTAGATCTGGCAAAAGGTAACCATGGCTATTTGCAATCAAGTAATAATAGGTTTTAAAAACTTACAAACAAGCTAAAACACATACTCCTGCAGCAGGGTTAGCTGGATAGTTGGATGTAGGATTTATTTAATTTTAAATTAAATAATTAATTTCGAAATATTATTAAAAAAGATTTTCGAAAAAAAAAAATTTAAAAAAAATTTCGAAAATTAATTAAATATTTAAATTTAAAATTAAACCTACAATTTTGAAAAATTAGGTTTCAACCAACCTAAATATCATTTCAAAAATTTGCTAACTACTTTTAAATTTTAAATATTATTTTATAAATAAAAATTAAATAAAAAATTAGAAAAGATAAATAAATATCTTTTTCAAATTTTAAATGTAATTTAAATAAATAAAATAACAAAATTTAAAAAAATTAGCAAAATATCTTACATCTATTTAAAATTACATGATTATAAATATCTTATTTTAAATTTAAATAAGGTCAAAATATCTAAAAAGATTTAATTAAAAAATCTTAAAAGATAAGATATTTTTAAAATATCTTAAAAGATAAGATATTTTTAAAATATCTTAAAAGATATTATAAATATCTTAAAATATAAGATATTTTTAAATATCTTAAAAGATATTATAAATATCTTAAAAGATATTATAAATATCTTAAAATATCTCACCTTAAATTTAAAAAAAAATATAATCAAATTTAAAAATAAGATAGATTTTTAAGCAAAAAGATAAATACTAATTCTATTCAAATTCAAATTACACTAATATCTTGAATTAAATTAAAAAAATTTAAATTAATTCAAAATGATAATTAGAATTGAATTAGGAATAGTAATAGTATATATACAAAACCATACAAAAAATTGGAAGCTAATTCCATGAAAAAGTATGAAAAATTGAAGAAAATAGGAAAAATTCGAAACTGTACGGACAGTTCTGCGATCGCAGAAAACTATCAGCACAGCCCCGATTTTGTCAAATCTTCAAAAAATCATAACTAATTCAAATAAAATCCAAATTGAGTTCTGTAAAAGGCTAACTTGCTTAATTTTTTCCATACTATCCAATAAAAATAATTCCAAAAACGAAATAACAATTATTTTTCACGAAAATTTCACAATCATCAATCAATCATCAAATAACACTCAATACAACATGATACCATCCAAAGAACATACAAACAATCGTTTTAAAGTCCAAATTTCTTGAAAGTAAATCAATTACCATGGCTCTGAGGCCAGTTGTTGGAAATTATTTTACCAGGATCTTAGATCTACTCACAAGTATGTTTATTAACATCCTAAATATGAACTTTCTAAAACGATGAAATAAACACATATAAAGTTTAAGAAACCTTACATTGGGTGCAGCGGAATATAATGACTCCTTCCGTTCAGATATCTAGCCCTTGATTCCTTTACGTAGCGAGAGCATTATCAATATACGAACCTGGATCTCTTTCTCTGAATCTTTGATGCTGAAGCTCCTTTGCTGATGATCTTTCTTCACGATCTTCCTCACTATGATTGAGGTATCACTTGATGTGTGTGGGCACTACTCAAATCACTAAGGATTTCGAAATTCTAAGGAAGAAGAGAGAGAGTGGTCAGCTAAAGATAGGGAGAGAGAAGGCTCAGTTTTTCGAATAGAAAAGTCGAAGAAAAGTGTGTAATTTTTCTGAAGCCTTCACTATCTATTTATAGCATTCCTACTAGGGTTAGATTTGAATTATATGGCATTAAAATAATGAAAAAATCAGTTTAAATTTCCTACAAAAGTGGCTGGCCCTAAACTTAGTGGATTGGGCCTTGCTTTTTGCAATTTTGCAATTTTAACACCTTTTGTATCTGATTTTCTCAAAAATGCCAATTTCCTAATTCAACCATTTAAATGCCAATTCTAACTATTTAATAACTATAAATAATTATTAAATAATATTGTCATCTATCATATTTATTAATTGAACCATACAAAGTATCATAATTAACAAATATGCCCCTATAAACTCTTTCTTTACAATTTCGCCCTTACTTAGTGAAAAATTCACAAATAGACATAGTCTAATTTGAGAATTATAATTGATTAATCAAAACCAATTACATGAGTCTTACAAGCAATATTATCTCAACTAGTGGGGGGACCATGGGTCTATATAACCGAGCTTCCAATAAGTAGATCAAGAATTTAACACTAAAATTCACTAACTTATTAATTCTTCGTTGAATCCACGCATAGAACTTAGAATTGCACTCTCAGTATATAGAATGCTCTATATGTTCCACCATATAGACACATCATTAGTTATCCATTGTTATAATCCTAATTTGATCAATGATCCTCTATATGAATGATCTACACTGTAAAGGGATTAAATTACCGTTACACCCTACAATGTATTTATTCCTTAAAACACTTGACCCCGTATAAATGATATTTCAGCTTATGTGAAATGAGTACTCCACCATTTATGTTCGTTTGGTCAAGCTCGAAGGAGATCATCCTTTGCTTACTATTCGCCAGATAGAAGCTATAGATTCCATGTTTATGATAGCGCTCCCACTCAATTGAACTACCGTGTTCCCAAAATGTACGTATCACCCTGACCTAAAAGTAGGCTTAACTAACAAATCAAAGAACACGAATAGCCTTTCAAGATTGAGCCTAATCATAACAGGATTAAGATCATTTGATCTAGGATCAACTAGGCGATATTGACTTGAATAGATATTACAGTAAGTTTAATAAATCTAAGTCAAAGTTCAATATCGGTCCCTTCCGATGCATACTCCATGCATCCAACCTGAGCTTTACTTTAACCAATGCTCTGGAAAGAACATAGCACTTCTCCAAATGCAAGTAAACTCTTGTTGTAGATTATCATATCAGTAAAACCCTGTGTCTGATAAATCTAGGAAACTTTATTCACATAGTCATGTTTACTTTCCAATGTGTTGACGGCACAATAAACAGGATCAAGTATGTGAAAAGGGTTTCAGATGAATTTATACATTATGTACATATAATCATGAAATAAATCATGTGAACTATGCAACATTAAATGTTATTTCTGATCTATATTAATAAGTAAATCTGATTATATTGAAATGAGTTTTATTTAGGGCATAAAACCCAACATATATTCTTGCTAAAGAAAATAGAGGACTTAGCAAAACTTACCCGCTGACCCGAAGCAAGCTCATAAGTATGCAAAAGCCGTAACACACTTTGAGCTTCATTCTCATTGGCCTTACAGAACACATAGCTGTCATCCGCAAAGAGCATATGAGACACCATAGGAGTGCCCCGTGCAACTCGACAACCAGTCAACCAATGATGCCTCTCATAATGCTTTAACAATAATGAGAGACCCTCCGCACAAATAAAAAACAAATAAGGAGATAGTGGATCTCCTTGACGCAACCCTCTGCTAGGATTAATAGGCCCCGTTAAATGACCTCCATGAGTTACATTATACGAAACCGTAGTCACACAAAACATAATCAAGTGAACCCAATGTTGGTCAAAACCCATACGAATCAACACGTTCTCGATGAAAATCCACTCAACTCGGTCGTATGCTTTACTCATGTCAAGTTTAATCGCCATAAACCCCTCCTTCCCTACTCGCTTCCGCTTCAGATAATGCATAATCTCAAAAGCTACCATAATGTTATCCGAAATTAATTGGCCCGGTAGAAAAGCGCTTTGATGATTTGAGATCATCACAGGCAAAACCTCTTTAAACCGATTTGCCAACACTTTTGAAATTATCTTATAAAGCACATTACATAGAGATATAGGGCGCAGATCAGTCATAGACTCCATATGTTTTTTCTTAGGAATAAGCACAATGTTGGTATGATTTAACTCTCTTGGAAAAGAACCAACCACGAAAAAATTCTTAACAAGATTGATCATATCATTACCTACAGTGCTCCAACATTTTTAATAAAAACCCGATGTCATCCCATCAGGACCCGACAATTTGTCTGGATGCATTTGGAAAAGAGCATGACAAACCTCATCATCTGAAACCGGCTCCAATAATCTATTGTTGTGTTCACTGGTTACAGCCGTCGGAACACACTGAATAACCTCTTGATCAGACACGGCTGAAGCTGTAAACAAAGCTGAAAAATACTCCACCATGACCGAAGGAAGCCTGCCTTTCCAATCAACCCAAACACCAGCAGAATCTTTTAGCTTTTGGATCGAATTTCGGCGTCTCCTAGCAGTAGCCGAAGCATGAAAATATTTAGAATTACTATCCCCTTCACGCAACCAAAGTTGCTTGCTTCTCTGCTTCCAAAAAATCTCACGCTGTAGCAACACTCTATTCAAATTAGCAGAAGCATTTTTATAGTTCTCAATGGACACCCCATCACGGCCCCTCTTCCATCTTTGAACTTCCAACTTACACTCTTTTATTCTTTTAGGAAAGTTCCCAGAGTAGTCCTTTCCCCAATGCCAAAGCACATCACCACAACTCTTTATTTTATCCATTATACCATTCAGTTCAGCACTATTCCAACAACTCTTGACAATTTCAAAAAATAAAGGCTCTTTCAACCAAGAGTTTTCAAACCAAAAAACATGACTCTTAGCAACCACCACTTCATTAACCAAAACCAAATTCAAAGGAGTATGATCTGAAGTAGACACCTCTAAATTAAAAAGTTTGGCCAAAGGAAAGAAGTCTAACCAAGATTGATTCACCAACGCACGATCAATACGAACCTCCACCCAATCCGCCGTGCCTCGACTATGCTCCCAAGTGTACGGGTAGCCATACAACTCAAGATCCTGTAAACCACAATCCACCAAAGTATCATTGAAACCATCCACTAACCACCTCGGATAAGGATTACCACCTTTCTTGTCCTCTTGGGAAGTAACATTATTAAGATCACCTATAATACACCAAGGCAAACTTGACTTATTTTTCAGCTCCATTATAAGATCCCAAGTTCTTTTTCGTAGAGTTCTATTCGGCTCACCATATAATCCCGTCAACCGCCAATGACCTTGCTCACTTCCACAAACCACTACATCAATATAAGACACCCCATACTCCAACACTTGAACATCCTCCCCCTTCTTCCACAAAAAGCAACACCCCCACTCTTCCCTTGACAGTCAATCGCAAGTGCACCTTCAAACCCAATCGCTACACGTAGCCGTTCAACTATCTCCTTCTTAGCAAGAGTTTCACACAAAAATAAATAACTGGGCTTCTTTTGGACCACAAGGTCTTTCAAGAATTGTTGAGCCCATGGGTTCCCAAGCCCATGGCAATTCCAGGATATAACACTCATGATGATGGGTGGCCCTGCACACCAAGGCCCACCTGTGATTAGTTTTTTAACCCAACAACACTAACAACCCCACTAACCATTTTAGCCGAAATCCCCTCCTCACCAATAGCAATCCCAGCCCGCCCAGTACGCCTCCTTTTACTTTCTAACAACATAACCAAATCCTCCTCATTACTAGTATCTTCATCAGATGCCATTAATTGAGAATCCCCCTCACTACCAGGTTGTCGAGTACCCCTTTCACTTTCCATAATAACCTCCTTCATTTTATTCTTTCCTAAACTCATGGGATCATGATCACCAACATGGTCAACACAATCAACATCCATGATTTTTGGGAGAGCATTAACTCCATTACCGACACCATTCGAACGCCCACTGCCACGACCAGCAGCTGCTCCGCCACCATCATTCCCAGTCCGAAGCCACTGTGCACCAACTAAATAATTTTTCTTTTTCGAATACGCACGTAAAGCAGCACCATACGGTTTGGCCAATTGTTCTATAGGTTGGTCAAAATGTATTGGACAAAATCGCTCCGAATGCCCAATTATTCCACAAACAAAGCAAAAGGTAAGAAGAGGTTCATATTTAAAATTAGCCCAAGTCCAATCTCCATTCTCCTTACAGAGTTTCATCCTCCTCTTTAATGGTTTTTCAATATCTACTGTAGTACGAACACACAAATATTCTCGCCAAATGCCATTAAAATTCTTGGGATCAGATTTTACAAACGTACCAATATAGCCACCCGCACTCCGAACCACTTTTTCCAACATAAAACTGGATTTCAGATCATGAATCTGAACCCAGAAATCAATCTTGTGTAGGGGCACAACCTTAGGATCTTCTCCCTTTCTCAGTCGATGGAAGACAAGAGGACATCTATTGAACGTCCAAGGGTTCCCGTCTATAACAGTTTGGATATCCAACTCATGGAAAAACTGAAAAAGATATTTATTCGTACCCAACTCTTTGATGAAAACACCCTTACCCGGCTGCCAAAGTGAAGCCATCAAATGCCGCATTGCATCAAAATCCACCGCCCTACCCGCAAGAAATTTCCCCACCAAACACCACCGATGATCAAATAACGTCTCTTCAGCCTCATCATCCCCACCAATTAAGATTCCTTCTTCCTCATCTTCCAGGCTTATCTGAGGATACTGCTCATTTAAATCAAAAGTATCGTGACTACTAGAAACCATGAAGAACAAAAGACAACAAAACAACCTTAAAAACTGGAGAGAACTTTTACCAACATGTCATACGACAAGACCTCTGTCTATACTAGTATAGATATTAAATATAAGAAAAATAGACATTTTGAAGAGGCATATGCCCCTTTTTAAAACTATTTTTAAATTTATTTTAACTAAAAAAATTAATATTCTACACCATACCATTAGATCACTGTTGAATAGTTGTAATTAATTTAGAAATTAAAAGAAAAATGAATAATAAATATCTTGTAACTTGATACTTTATTTCCTTATAAAAATTTAATTATATTTAAAATTAAAGTACTAATAATTATTAATTAATTTTATGTAATTTGTTAATAAGTAAAGATCTTTTAGCAATTATTTTTTTAACTTAAATAATTAAAATAATTTCAACAAAACTCCTTATAATTTAAAATTATAAAAGGTATTACACACATAACCTTAATTAATAATAAATAGTATGAATGACCTCTAATTAGAGGTAATTTTACGCTCAATCTTATTCTTTAACACCTTTAAGTGCCAATTTAGTGTGTCAGTCTAAGATTAGTTCAAGTTATTTAGTTTTTTTTTTCTTTTACGAAATGAAAAATTAAGTAAAAAAATGTAATAACAACTATAAAATTAATGATTATTAACTATTTTTGCTCCTCGTTGAAATCATTTTCATCAATCGAAATATTGTAAAAAAATAATCAAAGTAGATTACCAATTAATTAAAATTGTTACTTCTTTTTCACAAATAAGCATAACAGTAGAAAAATAGCAAGCAAATTATTAAAAATCAAGGAGAAATCTAATTGTAGTTGGTTGAATAGAGAAATGGGTTTGTGACAGAGATGTAGGAGATTGTATCGAAGTGGAAAATTCACATAATGTTATGTTGGAACAAATTGAAATTCTAGTTTTAATTTTTTTTATAAAGGAGGAAGATCGGTCATGCGGTTGTTGCAAAATAATAATTAGATGTAATTTTTAAAAATTAATTTAAGTATTAAAAATATTATTTTAGGAGGGGTGGAAGTCTAAATTTTGTAAAAAAATTGAACTTTATTGTAAATATTATAGTTAAATAGTTTAAATGTTAAAAATATTATAAGAGGGACTTAAATATAAAAATAAAATTATTTATAAATATTAATTGCTAAAATAGGTCTTGTTAAATATTTAAATTAAAATTAATTATTTTAAGAAAATTATTAATTATGATTAATTTAATTCTAAAAAAAGAATTTTTATCTATTAGTAACCTGCTATTACAGGTAAAAAAAAAATATAGCCATCATGGTTACAATAAAAATGTAAGCATTAAGTAGTCATCCATGTGTAATATACTAATATGTTTGATGATACTTCAAAACTTATAGGGATAATATTAATTACATAGGACATCAGTTTTTGTAAAAAAATTATATTTTTATGTTTAAAGAATTTTTTTTTTACATTTTTATGGTTTTCTGTACAAACTACATAAAAGTAACATAAAAATAACATCAAAACAACAACAAAAAATAGCATACAGATAACAAAAAATAAATAACAAATTAACAAGAGTATAACATAAAAATACCGTATTTTCTGTAAATAAAATTAAAAAAATCGTAAAAATATTTAAAATTCCGTGAAATTGTATTTTTGTAATTTTTTTTGTTGTTTTTGTGTATTTGTGAAATAATCCCAAACTTATATAATATATATATATAAAAAGTAAATTTATTCTTATATTCACACACAATTTTATATTACCTATATAATACCAATTAGTTGTTAAAGAAAAATCATAAAGGAGTGTGTTTTGTTTTTTGTGCTCAAAAGTTTATGAAGAAAGAAAGTTTAAGCTGCTGTAATTTTTCTTTAGTCTAGGAAAAAAAAATTATTTTTCTTTCTGTGTAAAACTACTGAGAAAAAAAAATAATATTTTTTTGTTTGAGAGATATTATATATCGGAAACAGATAAAAAAAAGTTTCCTTAAACGTTTTTTTTAATAATCATTAAATTTCATTAAACTAAATCATCCAAAACTAAGGATGCAAAAACAAAAGGTAAGGAGTCCCTACTAAAAGTAAGGTCAGCCTCAAAAAGAGAAGATCGCGCCAAGGCATGCGCAACCTTATTAGCAAACCGCTTAGCAAAATTAAAAGAAACAACATCAAAATCAGCAACCAAAGTCATACAATCATAAAGAATATGGCCATAAGGAGAAGCCATATGTTTGAACTTTTGCAAATCATTAATGACCCTTAAACAATCCGACTCAACAACAATGTGTGACCATCCATTCGCTTTACTCCAAGAGAGAGCTTCCTTAATACCAATGGCTTCAACAATATGAGGTTGCAAAGAGCCCTCTCTAGATAAACTTCTGGCCCCCAAGACCAACCCCGCGGCAGACCTTGCAATCAAGCCCAATCCATACTGCCCTTGGCCAGAAAAAAGTGCACCATCCACATTAATTTTGACCAAAGGAAAATCGGGAGCTGTCCATTGCTCCACTGGTAATGTCGCCGTCCAGGTTAAGCTTGCATCTGTGACATTAACTTTTTGAGCATTAAACCACTCAACATAATTTAACTATTACCTAAAAGTTTTTACTGTTACTTAAAAAAATAAAATGAAAATTTGACTTGAACAACATATTTGGACAAAGGTTTCACATCCCAAAATTTTTTAATCAGTCTCAGTTACAATACTATATACTTAGGACTATAAATGGGGTATTTTTTTAAATTACCTACTTCAAAAAAAAAATCATATAAATATATATATATTAATTATTAGAAAATTTGTAGTACACCCAATAAAAATTGTTTCGGTAAATTTTTTATCTGTTTTGATATTTAGATCGGGCAACTATTTATTTATTTATTTTGTCACGAACATGTATGTTATTGTTATTTAGAACAACTTGTAAATTTTTTAAAATTTTTAAATAGTTTATAATGTCGAAAATAAAATTCAGATACTTACTACAAATATATAAAACAATAGTTGTTAGGATTTATCAAACACTCAAGAAATATATATCACAGATCTAAACATATTCCTAAAAGTGCTTTAATATAGAAAACCCTAAATCATATATCTATAGAATATTTGCTAAATTAAAGAAGAAGATGATGATAAATATGAGCGGAAGCACTAACCTGAAGCCATTGTTAGAGATTGCAGAGAAGGTTTTGATCTTCTAAGAATACACAATTTCTTAGGTATTTTCTCTGATGGGGAAGGAGATAATACAAAAACCCTAGTGTTTCTTGGGAACCACTACCTATTTATAAACTCATCTTAGAATGAGTTTTGGGTATTTATAATTTGGCCCCTCAACAAATTATAAATTAACTTATGGTATCTACACATTATTTCCATGACAATTTAATACCCTTTTGATACCCATACCATAATTAGTCACTTAATTTTGTATCACACTTTATAATAGCATATACATTATACATATGTGCCCACAATAGATTTTAATCCAACAATATCCCACTTGGGAAACATATGTCACCTTATTAATGTATAATCATATGAGCTCAAAATTTGCTATTATGTAAAGGTATTCATAACAATCTCGTCCATCAACTATACCCATATAGGTGTTGGGTTTTATGCCCTAAATAAAACTCATTTCAATATAATCAGATTCACTTAATAATATAGATCAGAAATAACATTTAATGTTGCATGGTTCACATGATTTATTTCATGATTATATGTATATAATGTATAAATTCATCTGAAACCCTTTTCACATACTTGATCCTGTTTATTGTGTCGTCAACACATTGGAAAGTAAACATGACTATGTGAATAAAGTTTCCTAGATTTATCAGACACAGGGTTTTACTGATATGATAATCTACAACAGAGTTTACTTGCATTTGGAGAAGTGCTATGCTCTTTCCAGAGCATTGGTTAAAGTAAAGCTCAGGTTGGATGCATGCAGTATGCATCGGAAGGGACCGATATTGAACTTTAACATAGATTTATTAAACTTACCGTAATATCTATTCAAGCCAATATCGCCTAGTTGATCCTAGATCAAATGTTCTTAATCCAGTTATGATTAGGCTCAATCTTGAAAGGCTATTCGTGTTCTTTGATTTTTTAGTTAAGCCTACTTTTAGGTCAGGGTGATACGTACATTTTGGGAATATGGTAGTGCAATTGAGTGGGAGCGCTAGCATAAACATGGAATTTATAGCTTCTATCTGGGGAATAGTAAGCAAAGGATGATCTCCTTCGAGCTTGACCAAACGAACATAAATGGTGGAGTACTCATTTCACATAAGCTGAAATATCATTTATACGGGGTCAAGTGTTTTAAGGATAAAATACATTGTAGGGTGTAACGGTCATCTAATCCCTTTACAGTGTAGATCATTCATATAGAGGATCATTGATCACATTAGGATTATAACAATGGATAACTAATGATGCATCTATATGGTGGAACATATAGAGCATTCTATATACTGAGAGTGCAATTCTAAGTTCTATGCGTGGATTCAACGAAGAATTAATAAGTTAGTGAATTTTAGTGCTAAATTCTTGATCTACTTATTGGAAGCTCGGTTATATAGACCCATGGTCCCCGCACTAGTTGAGATAATATTGCTTGTAAGACTCATGTAATTGGTTTTGATTAATCAATTATAATTCTCAAATTAGACTATGTCTATTTGTGAATTTTTCACTAAGTAAGGGCAAAATTGTAAAGAAAGAGTTTTAGGGGCATATTTGTTAATTATGATACTTTGTATGGTTCAATTAATAAATATGATAAATGACAATATTATTTAATAATTATTTATAGTTATTAAATAGTTAGAATTGACATTTAAATGGTTGAATTAGAAAATTGACGTTTTTGAGAAAATCAGATGCAGAAAAGATAAAACTGCAAAATTGCAAAAAGTGAGGCCCAAATCCACTAGTATGAGGCCGGCCACTTTTATAGGAATTTACCTCTGATATTTTCATTATTTTAATGCCAAATAATTCAAACCTAACCCTAGTGGAATGCTATAAATAGATAGTGAAGGCTTCAGGAAAATTACACTTTTCTTCTAACACTTTTGATTCAGAAAAACCTGAGCCTTCTCTCTCCCTATCTTTGGCCGAACCCACTCTCTCTTTCTTCTTCCTTAAATTTCGAAATACTTAGTGTATGAGTAGGGCCCACACACAGCAAGTGATACCTCAACCATAGTGAGGAAGATCGTGATGAAAGACTTTCAGCAAGAAGGAGTTTCAGCATCAAAGATTCAGATAAAGAGATCCAGGTTCAGATATTGATAATGTTCTGCTATAGAAAGGAATCAAGGGGTAGATCTCTGAACGGAAGGATTCATTTAATTCCGCTGCACCCAATGTAAGGTTTCCTAAACTTTATATGTGTTTATTTCATCGTTTTAGAAAGTTCATATTTAGGGTGTTAATAAACATACTTGTGAGTAGATCTAAGATCCTGGTAAAATAATTTCTAACAACTGGCCTCAGAGCCATGGTAATTGATTTACTTGCAACAAATTTGGACTTTAAAACGATGGTTTGTTTGTTTTTAGATGGTATCATGTTGTATTGAGTGTTATTTGATGATTGATTGGTGTTTGTGAATTTTTCGTTAAAAATAATTGAATATCTGTTTCTAGAATTATTTTTATTGGATAGAATGGAAAAAATTAAGCAAGTTAATATTTTACAGAACTCAATTTCGATTTAATTTGAATTAGTTATGATTTTTTGAAGATTCGAAAAAAAAGGAGTTGTGCTGAAATTTTCCTGCGATCGCGAAAACTGTCCGTACAGCTCACAATTTTTTCGTTTTTCTTCGTTTTTTCATGCTTTTTCATGGAATTAACTTCCGATTTTTTGTGTAGTTATGTATTTATACTATTACTATTCCTAATTCAATTCTAATTATCATTTTGAATTAATTTAATATTTTTTAAATTTAATTCAAGATATTAGTGTAATTTGAATTTGAAAATAGTTAGTATCTATCTTTTTTGCTTAATAATCTATCTTATTTTTTTAAATTTGATTATATCTTATCTTATTTTTAAATTTAAGGTCAGATTAAAAATATTTTAAATTAATTTTTTTAAATAATTTGACCTTATTTAAATTTAAAATAAAATAACTATAATCATGTAATTTTAAAAAGATGTAAGATATTTTGCTAACTTTTAAATTTTATTATTTTATTTATTTAAATTACATTTAAAATCTGAAAAAGATATTCACTTATCTTTTCAAATTTTTTATTTAATTTTTATTTATAAAATAACATTTAAATTTTAAAAGTAGTTAGCAAATTTTGAAATGATATTTAGGTTGGTTGAAACCTAATTTTTCAAAATTGTAGGTTTAATTTAAAATTTAAATATTTAATTAAATTTTGAATTTTTTTTTATTTTTCAAATTTTTTTTAAATTTTCGAATTTTTTTTATTTAATTAATTATTTTCGAAATTAATTATTTAATTTAAAATTAAATAAATCCTACATCCAACTATCCAACTAATCTTGTTGCAGGAGTATGTGTTTTAGCTTGTGTGTAAGTTTTCAAAACCTATTATTACTTGATTGCAAATAGCCATGGTTACTTTTTGCCAGATCTAATGATCTGATGGCTCCCTTGGTCAAGATAATAATTTGTAACGGGTATATTTACAATCTTCTTTCATCTGTGTATGACCTAGCAACATGATAGGACCCATCCAAAGTGTGCCTGTGTGAGCCTATGTGTTTAATTTCATTATAGATGCATATAGGTTGTTGTTGCTAAATAAATTATCATAGTTCTTGATAGATTTTATTTAGGCCCATTTAGTTTTTGGGCTTAGTCAATTAATAACAGTTGTTCATTTTAAGGTTAAATTCCTCTCTTTTGGGCCTTGTGTGAGAGTTGGGAGCCATAGTAGTGGGTACGACATACTGAACCCAGCACCCCCTCACATGAACTACCCCAATTGTGAAGGCCCATTTGCCTGATTTGAATAACTGTACTAGGTTAATTAAACTAGTTTAACCTAATAAAATTGATTAGCAACATAATTAATTTCATTTATTTTGAAATTAATTTAAGAAAATTATAGTTTAAAGAATTTTTTATTCTAAGCTAAACTATATGTATTTTCTTGTATTTAATTAAATATAGAATTATAACCATCTAGATTCTTTCTGAAGCTTAATTTAAATTTCTCATTAAATATTCCTATTTAAGTTGATATTTAGTTATCTACAACTAACCAACTTAAATCTGAATATCTTTTGGATTTAAAATTTCAAAATTAAGTTGAGGAATTTTAGGCATTGGTTATTAAGATTCTTTAGATATTTTTTAAGTTAATATCTTTTCGAATATTAACTTAAAATGGAATATTTTAGATATTTTTTAGGTTAATATCTTTTCGAATATTAACTTAAAATGGAATATTTTAGATATTTTTTAGGTTAATATCTTTTCGAATATTAACTTAAAATGGAATATTTTTGAATTAAGTGGTTACAACTTAATTTTTGATATTTAATTAAATTTAAATTTGAAAATATTTAAGTTCTAGATTTTTTCTAATACAACTTAAATTAGATATTTTTTCAAATTTTGTGGAAAAGATACTTAGTCAAATAAGATATTTTCTAGATAGTTATTTCTAGACTACTTATTATTTCTAATATTAAATAGGAAAATATTATACATTGTGAAATTAATTATTTAAATAATTAATTTTGGTACAATTTATTTTAAGTATATTTTTTCCTAGTATTAAACTAGAGATTAATAATTAAGCCTTCTCTACACTTAATTATTTATTTCTTGAATTTAATACATTTAATTAATTTGAAAATTAAATATCTAAGTTGATTTTCATCATGATACTTAAATATTTCTTTTTCATGACACTTAATTAAATAGAAAATTATTTTAGTTGAAATTTATTTTTTCCACTAAATTTAAATAATTTTCAAAATATATTTTTCTTTATTTTATTAATCAAATTTCGAAATTGCATTTCTTAAATGCTGGAATTTTGAATTTTATTTGAAAAATAGATTAAAGTTGTAAATTATTTATTTTAATTTTGGACCAACTTAAATCAATGATTTTTTCATTTAATGATTAATTAAAATAAATGAAGTGAAATATATTTTTTCTTTATTTTATTAATTAATTTTCGAAATTGTATTTCATAATGCAAGATGATTTTAAATCTATCTTGAAAAATAGATTAAGTTGTAAATTAATTATTTATTTTAATTAATTCTTGGATCAACTTAAATCAATGATTTTTTTCATTTATTGATTAATTTAAAATAAATTGAATTAAAATATATTATTAGAAATTGAATTAATTAGTCAAAGGAAAATCTAGATAGATGATATTTTTGCTTGAAGTATTTTTCTAGAGTATTTAATTAAATAGAAAATTAATATTTAAGTTGATTTTCATCATCATACTTAAATATTTGAAATTTTCTTATATATTTAATTAAATAGGAAAATTATATTTTTTTTGTTGTAAATTAATTTTATTAATTAATTTTGGGCCAACATTAAATTAGAATAATTTTTCCATTATTAATTTTTTATTTTAACATGCATTTTCGAAAATTGTATTCTTAAATACTTTAATTTTTCGAAATGCAATATATATTTATAGAAAATAAAATTTGAGTTGTAAATTAATTTAAATTAATTTTGTAACAACTTAAATTGAATTTTTTTCTAAATATTTATTGGAAATCATTACTAAGATGGAAATAATTCATGTTATTTTCATATCCATCTAAGTAAAATTTATAAATATTAAATTAAAATTTATATTTATAATTTTTCATTCTAAATTAGAAATTTTAATTAAATAAATATATTTATTTAAAATAAATAGTATAAATAAAGAGAATCAAAGAAAATACAACTCTCTTTAAATAATGAGCTTTTAATCAAGAGGCATTCGATCTCCATTGTGGGTTTTACACCGCATTTGTTTTAGTGAGTAATCCTCCCTAATGGAGGAACGTTCATTAGCAATTTCGCACCGTTTAATCTTGAATGATAAGTGTAACACCCTAACTAGCATAGGCGTATTACGTGATTTTTTAAACATACTGTGCAGCTCGTTGCTAATCAACGATGTTTATGGAAAACGTGATTAATTAAAATTTTTTGCTTTTTAATTAAACTTGTAAAATATTTATACAAAATACTTGGGATCCCGATTACAAAATCATTTACAAAAGTTTACTGTCTTTACAAAATATTTGTCGTCTAGCGACTAATTACAAAAATAGCCTCGCTGTCCCGATGATCGTACGCTCCAGGCCTAACCGCCCCGACATGTACAATCTTCACCGGCTCGCTCACGGTCCATCAGCTCTAGCCTTGCCCTTACCTACACATAAACATAACACTGTGAGTCGACAGACTCAGTAAGAAAAGCATAATAATACTCATACATAAATCCCTGTCATGATCAGACGCCCATACCCCTGACCATAACCCTAACTGCCGTGTCCAACACGATACTGAGTCCTGAACGTTCATAGGGACGGTACTATTGACAAGTAACAGCCTATACTCGGTCGAACTGGTCATACTCCAGCTGCTGGTCATACTCCAGCCTGTACCGATGTGTTACAGTATCAGCCTATACTCGGTCGAACTGGTCATACTCCAGCTGCTAGTCATACTCTAGCCTGTACCGATGTGATACGTCAAATAGTACGGAACCACCACCCTAAGTATCAGCCTATACTTGGCACACTGGTCATACTCCAGCTGCTAGTCATACTCTAGCCTGTGCCGATGTGATACAGTGTCAGCCTATACTCGGTCATACTGGTCATACTCCAGCTGCTGGTCATACTCCAGTCTATACCGATGTGACACAGTCGGATGGTTCGAAACCAACATACATATCTAATGTAATCTAACAGGCTTCCTAACATGCACGCTAAACATGTAATCTACATATGCATACTGTTATACTAATCTTACCTCAATTCCGAATTCAGGTGTGCCGGTCAACCTGACTGGAACTATCTGCGCGGCGGATTACAGGCTCCTAAACCATAAAAATCACAACACTATAAGTGATACGCTAAATCACTTCCCGGGGACTTAAACTAGGAACTAAAAATTTCCCTATCGATAAAAAGCATGGCAATACCCCAAATAACATAAAAACGAGGAAAACTAGGGTTTCTGAAAATCACCCAACCGGCAGACCTGTTGTCCAACCGGAATTCCAGTTCTGGGAATTTTCAAAACCCATCCGGAATTCCGGTTCCTCGCAGGCAGAACTTCAAAAAAATCATAACTCAACCAAAACAAATCCAAACAACCTCAAACCTTCCAGACCTGTTCTATAGGACCCAAATAACAGTTCTAAAGCAACAAAACCACCCAAAACTCACAGAATCAAAAATCACCATTAAAGCATCAAGCTTTGAGTTTAAAACTCAAACTTGATCAAACACTACCAACATGCAATCAAACCAGTCCAAACCTACTTAAACATGCATAAAATAGCCTCTGAAAACTACTACAAACATCAACAAAATCACAGCAACAGATTTTAACCATTTCTCTTTGAAAACCATAGTTTTGAGCTAAAACTTCCAAGCTTGAAATCAAAGCAATTATCATGCATTACACTAACTCTAATCTACTTAAAACAACAAGATTAATCCACTATAGATCACAACAACATCCCAGCAACAACAATGACCTAAAACTAAGCATGCAACACATCATTTTCATCAAAATTCATCAAGAAAACTTAAAAGAGAAGCTAGAGGAAACATACCAACAACAAGATGTCAAAATCAATGCAAAAACCAACTTGAAATCCAAGAGGAAATCCTCTTTTCTTGCTGCTCAAGTGGCCAAAAAGAGAGAGGAAAAGAGAGAGCTTTTCTTTTTAAAATTTTGTAATTTTTCTAAGTTTGAAAGAAAATGAAATTGAAAGGCACTTAACCCATTTTACTTCAGCCAAAAAAATAATTAAATAACATATATTTTCCAATTTATTAAGTCACAAAAAGACAAACTAACAATGGGGCAAAATGACCATTTTTCCCCTTCACACTAAAGTCACATAAATAACACTAAAGGGGTATTTTTGGGAAATTCTAAATTCCCGGCCAATCCCGACATTCCCAATGTCTAATAATCCGTCCCACACTACTAACATACTAAGTTGTGATTTTACCGAGCCAAACACCGAGTTCCATGTTACCGGGCACCGGAAATGCAAAATTATAAAAACTACTAAATGACATAAAATGCATCTCAGAATTCAATAATAACAGTATAAATAATTATTTAAATAGCTATAAATAATTTCATAATTAAACATGATTAACTGCTAATTTCCAAATTAAACTAAGCGGTCTTTACAATAAGTAGTTTGTAAGTGTTTTGTATGGTATGGATCACCCTAATGGTGGCGACCATACTTGACTTGCAAATTGCGAAACAATGGTGGAAGCTCATAAAATAGAATTGCCTTGACTCTCGCCTAAACGGGACAACGCTGAATTCCAATCTTGATCGAATAAAAGGTTGCTAGAATGTTTAACATTTTAGATGAGATGACAACTCTATTCAATGGATGGTAGCTTTGACTCTCGCCTAAACGGGACACTGATATCAGTTTGTTGGAAACTTTGGAAATTATTTAGGATTGTAAGTTTTAGTATTTTCACTTGTCATTCCTACTTGCTATATGTATATAATTTTTGAATTGTGTATGAATTTATATTGAACCATGTTATTTTCTGTTATCAAGCTGTAGTTTAATTTCGAATCTTCATTGTTGGTCTAACTTGGCTTGTTTATCTAATGAGATAAATCCCTAGTGGATTTTCACCATTAGACAAACATAATAGTGTTAGATCTCGAAAGATAAATATTGTATATGCGACATCTAGCTGTTCATCAATTGATGACACCTTAGACTAGTATTTTTACAATATGAAACAAGAAGATTGTATAAATAAGATTACTTTCACATTCGCTAATCGAAGCATCATTGGATTCTTATTTATAAACGAAATTATCCTAATTCCTCTTAGCTTATTCCTTTCGAATTAGCTTCAAAACATATCATTGGATGAATGGTCTATAAATCATTTAATGTCATTCTATATTTTCTCTTAAGAAATTAATGACGCATATGATTATAATCCCGAAATTCTATTCCCAATTGATATAAATCCTCAATCTTAGAAATCTCCTACTTGTATGGGCAAATTTGACTTAGAGTTTGTATTAGTAGTGGTGGTCCAAGATAGAATTACTCATTATATCTGGTATAAATTTTAAGTCTTTGACTTTAATTTTAGATTCCAAATAGAAATTTTCTTATATTTCTAATTCCAGAATACAATACAGTAACACTTTCTCAAGTGTTTAATATCCATCTTCTATTAATGGATTAAAACTGTATGGAATATGAGTTAGGTATTCAGTGACCAGGATCCACTTGCAGTATTCTAAGAACTCTTTGATGTAACTAAACCTATGTCATCAAAAGACACTACCACTTTCTTTAATCTATGGCATTTGTATCTTGTTCATAGTGGATTTGACAAGATCAATCTCTGCAAAGAGTTAATATGCCTATATCCACTGAAAGTAGTTCATCTCATTCGCAGATGGATGTACATTCAGGGGTGGATATGAGTTTTTCGTTGTATTCTTAAAACGATAACTCTAGATTATACCTTTTAGCAAGCAATTTGAAATGTTTAAAAAATTTCATTAATTTCTAGCAATGGTTAAAACCATTAAGATAAGTGGTTACAGATCTTGCGAACTGATAGGGGTGGAGAAATAGTTAGTAGATATGCAGTTCAAAGATCATTAATTTGATTTTTGAATTATATCCAAACTTACCTCCCCAGAAATTTCGATTTGCATACTGATGATTAGTTACTAGTCGTTGCCTAAATCCTTCTATGGTAATACAATTTCAGAATGATGTAATGGTTGTATACTTAATGTAAATCATTACTAGATTCATGGATGACCTAATCAAAATCTTAAGAAAAGCTAGAACTGTTAACCATGGTTTGTTAGCTATTCTAAGTGATTAGGGGTGGACTATCCCATAGTCAATAGATAAGAAAGTGTTTGTTCAAACAAATACTACTTTTCTAGGATAATGACTAAGTCTGAAAACAAGTAGCAAATAAAGGAGATATTTTTCTTGATTCCAAAAGTGTTCTATCATCTTATTTGACATATGATGATCCCACTGCCTCTGTTGTCTTGTCACAACCGAAGAGATCAATACCATTTAGTTTTCTTAGACATAATTCACGGTACCTTGTCGTAGTGGGAGAGTTTCTAGGAACTCACCTTCTTATGACTTGGGAGACACTAGTGATTAAAATCCATTGTGAGTTTAAACAAGTAATGGATTGTCAAGATAAGAAACTAAGAAGAAAAGCCAATAGAACTATGGTTTAATCCATTCACATGGAATAACATAAAGTTTTCAATTACAAGGACATAAAAGGAAATTTTCGTTTATAAGTCTATTCAATGGACTTAACGAACTTCCTGTTCCTAGTATTATAGGTTTGAGTTTATCTAAACCTATGGCTTGTGGTATACCTGGTAATTACTTACTCTAATGCAAGAAACTTACTTTAGTAAGATGCTGAAGCATTTTCTTTCTAATGGCAATCTATAGAAGCTTCACAACTTCTTAGACATAGATTTTATTTATCTAAGGAAAAGTCTCAACTATTCCAGAAAAGATAAAGCCATGAAAGAATTTGTTATATCAACAGTAAGAGGTCTTAGATATGCTTTTGTATGCCTTAGACCAGACACCTACTGTTGAGTGGGAGTAATGAGTAGGTATCAGATTAATCCAGGAGAAGAACATTGGAAGACAATCAAGTAAATCCTAAGATTAAGAAGAGGAACTATATGTTAGTCTATAAGGGTGTGTTTAAAACTCTTAGACTACACCATATCAGATTTCGAAATTTGCCTTTGTGCTAGTAAATCTTTCTGATAAGATGGTGATTACCCTGGGGGTGGAATAGTGATTTTGGAGAAGTGTAAAAACCTATCTGAAGTCTCTAGGTCTACCAGGAAGGGACTGAATGTTAAAGTTACAAGAAAGGTACTTATTCAGTCTAAGGAAAGTTCTATACATTTTTGGCACCATTCCAAATTGCCTAAACTACTAGTGTTAATTTCCTGATTAACCAAAAGTAGTTGCCAAAGCTATAGAATCCAGCTTCCCAAGAGAGTAGACATATAGAGAGGAATTTCACATTATCAATGATTTTGTGATTAAGGAAGAGTAATAGTGGAGGAAAGGTTGTGGTTAATTCAACCTTTCAGATCCTATTACGAGGAGTTTACTACTACTACACTTGATTTGTATATCAAGGTGTTGAGATTATTTGAAACACACTTTTTGTTTTATATTAGTGCAAGTGGGAGTTTGTTGGGTTTTATGCCCTAAATAAAACTCATTTCAATATATAGCTTCTATCTGGCGAATAGTAAGCAAAGGATGATCTCCTTCGAGCTTGACCAAACGAACATAAATGGTGGAGTACTCATTTCACATAAGCTGAAATATCATTTATACGGGGTCAAGTGTTTTAAGGATAAAATACATTGTAGGGTGTAACGGTCATCTAATCCCTTTACAGTGTAGATCATTCATATAGAGGATCATTGATCACATTAGGATTATAACAATGGATAACTAATGATGCATCTATATGGTGGAACATATAGAGCATTCTATATACTGAGAGTGCAATTCTAAGTTCTATGCGTGGATTCAACGAAGAATTAATAAGTTAGTGAATTTTAGTGCTAAATTCTTGATCTACTTATTGGAAGCTCGGTTATATAGACCCATGGTCCCCGCACTAGTTGAGATAATATTGCTTGTAAGACTCATGTAATTGGTTTTGATTAATCAATTATAATTCTCAAATTAGACTATGTCTATTTGTGAATTTTTCACTAAGTAAGGGCGAAATTGTAAAGAAAGAGTTTTAGGGGCATATTTGTTAATTATGATACTTTGTATGGTTCATTTAATAAATATGATAAATGACAATATTATTTAATAATTATTTATAGTTATTAAATAGTTAGAATTGGCATTTAAATGGTTGAGTTTGAAAATTGGCGTTTTGAGAAAATCAGATGCAGAAAAGATAAAACTGCAAAATTGCAAAAAGTGAGGCCCAAATCCACCTGTATAGGGCCGGCCACTTTTATAGGAATTTACCTCTGACATTTTCATTATTTTAATGCCAAATAATTCAAACCTAACCCTAGTGGAATGCTATAAATAGATAGTGAAGGCTTCAGGAAAATTACACTTTTCTTCTGACACTTCTGATTCAGAAAAACCTGAGCCTTCGCTCTCCCTATCTTTGGCCGAACCCACTCTCTCTTTCTTCTTCCTTAAATTTCAAAATTCTTAGTGTATGAGTAGTGCCCACACACAGCAAGTGATACCTCAACCATAGTGAGGAAGATCGTGATGAAAGACTTTCCGCAAGAAGGAGTTTCAGCATCAAAGATTCAGAGAAAGAGATCCAGGTTCAGATATTGATAATGCTCTGCTACAGAAAGGAATCAAGGGCTAGATATCTGAACGGAAGGATTCATATAATTCCGCTGCACCCAATGTAAGGTTTCCTAAACTTTATATGTGTTTATTTCATCGTTTTAGAAAGTTCATATTTAGGGTGTTAGTAAACATACTTGTGAGTAGATCTAAGATCCTGGTAAAATAATTTCCAACAATAGGATCAAAGCAATTTTCGTCATATCAATCATGACTAAAACCATCAATGGTCACATATACAAATATAGCTAAATGACATAGATCAATCATGGATGTGTAGCATGGAAATTACATGTAATGTGAAGCGAACATGCCTATTTCCAACTGGTCCTCCTTAAACCAAAGTGAGGTCAGACTTAAACATAACAAAACAGAGTGAATGAACTGAAAATTTTATTTCTGATTAGAAAATAACCAAATACATAAATGTCTCAAACAAACATAAAGTAAAGAAAATACAACCTCCCACTAAATCATGATATCCTCAAGCAATACTACACTCATATGAGCAGTGTGCCCATGAAATACCTTGGGTGGTAATCCTTTTGTGGGAGAATCCGCTCTCATGGAGTTTGTCCCAATGTTCTCTATGGATATATGTCCACTCTGCACTCTTTCTTTAACAACTATGAACTTTATGTCAATATGTTTTGACTTGGATGAGCTCCTATTGTTATTGGAATATAGCACTGCTAATTTATTGTTACAAAATATCTTGAGTGGTCTTTCTACATTCTCCAAAATACGCAGCCTAGTGACAAAGTTTCTCAGCCATATTCCCTTATTTGATGCCTTATAACATGCTACGAATTCTGCTGCCATAGTGGATGAAGCTATAAGTGTCTGTTTGACACTTTTCCAGGATATAGCTCCTCCAGCAAACAGAAAAATATAGCCTGATGTAGACCTTCTGCTATCTTGGCATCTCGCGAAATCAGAATCAGAATACCCTACGACCTCCAAATGATCTGACTTCTTGTATGTGAGCATGTAATCTTTTGTTCTCTGAAGATACCTTGTAACTCTCTTGGCTGCTATCCAATGGTCCATACCGGGGTTGCTTAAATATCTGCCTAACATCCCAACAATGTACGCAATATCTGGATGCGTACATACCTGAAGATACATTAGACTCCCAACAGCTGATGCATAGGGAATCTTTTTCATTTCCTGAATTTCAAGGCTGCTTTTAGGGCATTGACTAAGACTAAATTTGTCTCCTTTAGCAACAGGGGTGTCACCTGGTCTACAATCTTGCATGCCAAACCTTTTGAGTACTTTATCGATATAGCTCTTTTGTGATAATCTAAGAATACCTCGAGAACGTTCTCGATGTATCTAAATTCCTAAAACAAAAGAGGCGCCACCAAGATCTTTCATCTCAAATTGCTTAGATAAAATCTCTTGGTTTCATGCAATGAGCCTATATCATTAGTGGCAAGCAATATGTCATCGACATATAGAACCAGAAATATGTATTTACTCCCACTGAACTTATGATATACACAACCATCAATAATATTCATCTCAAAACCAAATGAGATAATTACTTGATGAAACTTGTGATACCATTGACGAGAAGCTTGCTTGAGAGTCCATAGATGGATTTCTTTAATTTGCAAACCATATTCTTTGGGTCACCAACCACAAAGTTTTCTGGTTGCTCCATATAAATTGTCTCATCAATGTCGCCATTGAGAAACGTCATTTTAACATCCATCTAATGTAACTCAACGTCAAAGTGAGCGACAAGTGCCAATATTATCCTAAAAGAGTCTTTCGATGAAACTGGAGAGAAAGTCTCTGTATAATCAATGCCTTCTTTCTAAGTATAGCCTTTTTCTACAAGACGTGCCTTAAACCTCACCACATTACCATATTCATCATTCTTGGTTTTAAATATCCATCTACAACCAATTGGTTTTACACCTTCTGGTAAAGGGACAACTTCCTAAACCTTATTGTCTTGCATAGACTTATTCTCTTCATTCATGACATCATTCCACTTTTGAGAGTTAAAACTTTTCATGGCCTGATGCAAGTTGATTGGATCATCTTCATTCCATTTTCATCCTCATGTTCTTGAAGAAATACAAAATAATCATCTGAAATAGCATTTCTTCTCTCTCTCTCTCTCTCTCTCTCTCTCTCTCTCTCTTGTGGACCTCCTTAATGACTCTTGTTCTTAAGGGTGTTGAATTTGTCCTTCTGGAACAATAACCCCATCCTCATTTGGGAGTTGTTCAACATTGTCTTGTTGAGGTTCCAGATTTATTTCTTAATCAATGACAGGTGTAGAAGCCTAAACATTGTCTAAAATGATAGTAGGAACTGAGTTTGAATTCAATTCCTCCTCAAAAGCAATGTCTCTAACCTTATTTCTCCCCCCAAATTCAACATCCTCAAAAAATGTTGCAGTTCCCGTCTCAAAAATATTTCTGACAATGGGATCATAAAACTTATAGCCCCTAGATTGCTCAGAATAACCAATAAAGTAGCTGCTAACTGTTTTGGAGTCCAATTTATTTTCATGTGGCTTATAAGGCCTTGCCTTAGCTGGACATTCCCAAATGTGGAAATACTTTAGACTAGGCTTTCGAACGGTCCAAAGCTCATTAGGTTTCTATGCAATTGCTTTAGTTGGTACTCTATTCAGAATGTAAGCTGTTGTCTTTAATGCTTCTCCCCAAAGGGACTCAGGTAAGGTAGAATAAGTGATCATGCTCCTTACCATATCCTTAAGAGTCCTATTTTGTGTCTCAGCAACACCATTCATGCTAGGTGATCCTGACATGGTGTACTGTGGGACAATACCACATTCCTCTAGGAATTTAGCAAATAGTCCTGCACTTTGAGCCATCATATCTACTGTAGTACTCACCACCACGATCAGATTTGACGTTCTTAATCCTTTTGTTGAGTTGATTATCAACTTCAGCTTTGTAAGCTTTGAACACGTCCACAGACTGAGATTTTTCATGAATGAGATATAGGTACCCATAATGAATGATATAAAATATTGTTGACCATTCCAAGATGCCGTTGGGAATGGCCCACAAATATCTGTGTGAATCAATTCTAAGACTTCTGAAGCTCTATTGGCACCTAATCTCTTACTTTTGGTCTAAGACTTCTAAGACCCAGACTCGGACCCAGACCCGGACCCAGACCGAAGACTCGGGACCCGGGACCCAGATCCGAGACCTGGGACCCCGACCCAGACCCTAACCCTGACCCTGACTCGGACCCAGACCCGAGATCCGGACCCGGGACCCAGACCCGGACTTCGACCCTGACACGGGACCCGGACCCAAACCAGGACACTGTTGGAATTATTTTACCAGGATCTTAGATCTACTCACAAGTATGTTGATTAACATCCTAAATATGAACTTCTAAAACGATTATAAGTAAACACATATAAAGTATGAGAAACCTTACATTGGGTGCAGCGGAATAATATGTCTCCTTCCACTCAGATCTCTAACCCTTGTATCCTTTCTGTCGCAGAGTATTATCAAGATCTGAGCCCGAATGTCCTTCTTTGTTGAATCTGGATTCTTCACAATCTTCCACACTATGATTGAGGTACTACTTGCTGTGTGTGGGCACTACTCTATCACTTAGGGATTTCGAAACAAAGAAGAAGAAGAAAGAGAGAGAGTGGCGGCTCAGGAATTTTCTCTGAAAGGAATGAGATGCAATTGTGTGTTGTTTCCTAAAGCCATTACTTTCTATATATAGACTACCACATAGGGTTAGGGTTGAATTACTTGGCATTAAAATAACAAAAAAATTAAATGATAAACCTATGCATGTGGCTGGCCTTGGGTTAAGGAAAAAGGCCTCACTTTTGCAACTTTCCTGATTTATCATTTCTGTATCCCATTTTCTCAAAACTGCCAATTTTCACATTCAACCATTTAAATGTCAATTTTAACTATTTAATAACTATAATTAATTATTAAATAATATTGTCATTTATTATATTTATTAATTAGACTAACCAAAGTCTCTTAATTAACAAATATACCCTATAAACTCTTTCTTTACAGTTTCGCCCTTAATAAGTGATAAATTCACAAATAGACATAGTCTAACTTGAGAATTATAATTGATTAATTAAAACCAATTAAATGAGTCTTACAAGTAGTATTGTCTCAACTAGTGTGGGGACCATGGGCCTATATATCTGAGCTTCCAATAAGCAGATCAAGAATTTACCTCTTAAATTCACTGACTTATTAATTCTTCGTTGAATCCACGCATAGAACTTAGAATTGCACTCTCAGCTATATAGAACGCTCTATATGTTCCACCATATAGACACGCTATTAATTATCCATTGTTATAATCCTAATTTGATCAATGATCCTCTATATAGATGATCTACACTGTAAAGGGATTAAATTACCGTAACACCCTACAACGCATTTTATCCTTAAAATACTTAACCCCGTATAAATGATATTTTAGCTAAGTGAAATGAGTACTCCACCATTTATTTTTGTTTGGTTAAGCTCGAAGGAAATCATCCTTTACTTTCTATTCGCCATATAGAAGCTATAGATTCCATATTTATGTTAGCGCTCCCACTCAATTGCACTACCGTGTTCCCAAAATGTACGTATCACCCTGACCCAAAAGTAGGCTTAACTAACAAATCAAAGAACACGAATAACACTCTTGAGATTGAACCTAATCATATCAGGATTAAGATCATTTGATCTAGGATCAACTAGGTGATATTAAATTGAATAGATATTACGGTAAGTTTAATAAATCTATGTCAAAGTTCAATATCGGTCCATTCTGATGCATACTTCATGCATCACACCCAAGCTTTACTTTAACCAATGCTCTGGAAAGAACATAGCATTTCTCCAAATGCAAGTAAACTCCGTTGTAGATTGTCATATCAGTAAAACCCCAGTGTTCTGATAAATCTAGGAATCTTTAATCACATAGTCATGTTTACTTTCCACTGTGTTGACAACACAATAAACAGGATCAAGTATGTGAAAAGGGTTTGGATGAATTTATAAATCAAATAGACAAATAATTGATAAGGTGAACCAAAACATACACAAATGAATGAAAAATACTTCTGTTTCTTTATTGATATTGAATAATCTGGATTACATTGAAATGGAGTTTTATTTAGGGCATAAAACCCAACAAACTCCCACTTGCACTAATATAAAACTAATCAGTACATATCAATTAATCCTAAATTCTGACGGTGCTTTTCGAATGCAGTCCCTGCCAAGACTTTGGTGAATGGATCAGCTAGGTTATTCTTTGTGTCCACTTTCTCCACCAGTACATCCCCTCTTGCCACATATTCTCTGATGATGTGATACTTCCTTTCTATATGCTTGCTCCTTTTGTGGCTTCGAGGCTCCTTACTGTTGGCTATGGCTCCAGTGTTATCACAAAGCAAAACTAGAGGCTTTTCCATTCCATGCACGACACCGAGCCCAGTGAAGAACTTTCTGAGCCAGACAAGTTCTTTGTCAGCCTCAGCAGCAGCTATGTATTCTGCCTCCATGGTAGAGTTTGAAATCGCGGTTTGTTTAGCACTTCTCCAAACCACTGCTCCACCCCCAAGAGTAAATACCATCCCAGATGTAGATTTCCTGTCATTAAGACATGCTTGGAAATCTGAGTCGGTATAGCCTACGGGATTTAAAGCACCACCCTTGTAGACTAACACAAATTGCCTTGTACTTTTCAAGTACTTCAAGATATGCTTAACATCAGTCCAATGTTCCTGTCCTGGATTTGTCTGATACCTGCTCACGATTCCTACAGCATAATAGATGTCAGGTCTAGTGCATAACATTGCATACATTAGACTGCCAACTGCAGAAGCATAAGGAACTCTTCTCATGTCCTCTATCTCTTGAGGATCAGTGGGACACTGTTCCTTAGATAGACGGATACCATATGTAGAAGGCATAGTCGCCCCTTTAGTGTTGGTCATTGAGAATCTCTCTAAAACTTTATCAATGTAAGTTGTTTGAGAGAGAGCAAGGGATCTGTTCTTCCGGTTTCTGATAATCTGAATACCGAGAACATAGGCAGCCTCACCCAAATCTTTCATTTCGAATTGAGTGTCTAACCATTCCTTGATGTCAGTCATTTTCTTGATATTGTTGCCAATGATCAAAATGTCGTCAACATAAAGGACCAGGAATACTACTACTTGGTCTTCCTTGAGTTGGTAAACACAAGGTTCATCTTCATTCTGAAAAAGTTGTAGGTCTTGATGATTGTTGGGTTTTATGCCCTAAATAAAACTCTATTTCAATGTAATCCAGATTATTCAATATCAATAAAGTAACAGAAGTATTTTTCATTCATTTGTGTATGTTTTGGTTCACTTAATCAATTGTTTGTCTATTTGATTTATAAATTCATCCAAACCCCTTTCACATACTTGATCATGTTTATTGTGTTGTCAACACAGTGGAAAGTAAACATGACTATGTGAATAAAGTATTCCTAGATTTATCAGAACACTGGGTTTTACTGATATGACAATCTACAACAGAGTTTACTTGCATTTGGAGAAATGCTATGTTCTTTCCAGAACATTGGTTAAAGTAAAGCTCAGGTTGGATGCATGGAGTATGCATTGGAATGGACCGATATTGAACTTTGAAATAGATTTATGAAACTTACCGTAAATATCTATTCAATTCAATATCACTAAGTTGATCCTAGATCACATGATCGAAATCCTGATATGGTTAGGCTCAATCTCAAGAGTGTTATTCGTGTTCTTTGATTTGTTAGTTAAGCCTATTTTTTGGTCAGGGTAATACATACATTTTGGGAACACGGTAGTACGATTGAGTGGGAGCGCTAACATAAATATGGAATCTATAGCTTCTATCTGGCGAATAGTAAGCAAAGGGTGATTTCCTTCGAGCTTAACCAAACGAGATAAATGATTGAGTACTCATTTCACTTAGTTGAAATATCATTTATACAGGGTTAAGTGTTTTAAGGATAAAATACATTGTAGGGTGTTACGGTAATTTAGTCCCTTTACAGTGTAAATCATCCATATAGAGGATCATTGATCACATTAGGATTATAACAATGGATAACTAATGATGTGTCTATATGGTGGAACATATAGAGCATTCTATATACTGAGAGTGCAATTCTGAGTTCTATGCGTGGATTCAACGAAGAATTAATAAGTCAGTGAATTTAAGTAGTAAATTCTAGATCTGCTTATTGGAAGCTCGGATATATAGACCCATGGTCCCCCCACTAGTTGAGATAATATTACTTGTAAGACTCATTTAATTGATTTTAATTAATCAATTATAATTCTCAAGATAGACTGTGTCTATTTGAGAATTTATCACTTATTAAGGGCAAAACAGTAAATAGAGATTTTGAAGGGCATATTTATTAATTAGGAAACTTTAATTAGTTTTATTATTAATAAAATAAATGACAATATATTATTTGATAATTAATTTTAATTATTAAATAATTAGATTTGACATTTATGTGGTTGAACAATGGAATTGGCAGTTTTTGACAAAACAGGAAACTATCAATGTAGGAAAAGGAAAGTTGGAAAAGTGGCAAGCCTTGTTTCCACAATGCCTAGGCCGGCCACTCAAGCTTCCTTTTCTCTTTGATTTTTCCAATTTTAAATGTCAATTAATTCAACCATAGCCCTGGGTGGTCTTCTATAAATAGAAGGCAAAGGCTTCAGTTTTGTACAACACATTATTCTGACAGAATTTTCTCACTCAAAACTCTCTCTGAGCCGCCACCCTCTCTCTCTCTGTTCCTTCACTGTTTCGAAATCTATAAGTGTTAGAGTAGTGCCCACACACATCAAGTAATATCTCAATCATAGTGAGGAAGGCTGTGTAGAATTCAGAAACTACAAAGAAGGACTATCAGGCACAGATCTTGATTATACTCTGCTACAGAAAGGAATCAAGGGTTAGACATCTGAGTGGGAGGAGACATATATTCCGCTGCACCCAATGTAAGATTTCTGATACTTTTATGTGTTTAATTTTCCATCGTTTTAGAAGTTCATATTTAGGTTGTTAAATCAACATACTTGTGAGTATATCTAAGTTCCTGGTAAAATAACTTCCAACAATGATTTCATCAAACCTTCTATTCCAGGAGCGAGAAGCTTGCTTAAGTCCATAAATAGACCTATTAAGTTTGCAAACTTTCTTTTCCTGCCCTGGAAGAACATAGCCTTCTGGTTGCTCCATGTAGATGGTTTCTTCAAGAACCCCATTAAGGAAGGTTGTCTTGACATCCATTTGCCAGATTTCATAGTCGAAAGCGGCTGCGATGGAGAGAAGAATTCGGAATGATTTGAGCATGGCGTCTGGACTAAAAGTTTCCTCATAGTCCACACCTTTTCTTTGGGTGTAACCCTTGGCGACCAGTCTAGCTTTAAAAGTTTCAACTTCGCCTCCAGCGCCTCTTTTCTTCTTGTAGACCCATTTACATCCGATTGGACGATAGTCATCGGGTGCGTCTACATATTCCCAGACTTTGTTCTTTTTCATGGAATCCATCTCTGAATCCATGCCGGCTGACCATCGTTTCTGTTCTGGACTTGCCATTGCCTGTTTATAGGTTAATGGGTCGTCTTCAATACCGTCACCAATGACCATATAGATTTCACCATCCAAGCCATAACGAGACGGTTTTGTAGAAACCCTCCCACTACGACGAGGAGCGGTGATCTTCTGAACAAGAACTTTGGTAGTAGTTTCCTCAGTTGCTTCGACTGAGGGAGTGGGATTATCCTCTTCTTGAGTTGAAGAGGATGGAACATTAGAAGGACTTATATCTGCAAGCATTTCCTCCAATACTACTTTACTTTGTGGTTTGAAATTCTTAATATAGTCATCTTCAAGGAAAGTGGCGTTTGTGGAAACAAACACTTTATCATCCTTGCGACTATAAAATAGTCCACCCCTAGTCTTTTTAGAATTTTCGACAAACATGCAAACCTCAGTTCGTTTTTCAAGTTTGCCATCTTTCTTTCTTAAGACATGAGCAGGTCATCCCCAGATTCTATAATGGCGTAAACTAGGTGTACGACCATTCCATAGTTCAAAAGTGTCTTAGGGACTGATTTAGATGGAACAACATTTAAAATGTTGGTTGCCATCTTAATTGCATATCCCAAGAAGGACGTAGGTAGAGTTGAGTAGCTAAGCATGGACCTAACCATTTCCAAAAGCGTGCGTTTTCTTCTTTCTGCAACTCCATTTTGCTGTGGAGTGCTAGAGGCAGTTAATTGGGATTCAATGCCAAGTTCGATCAAATGATCTTTGAACTACATATCCATATATTCTCCACCCCTATCAGTTCGCAAGATCTTTAACGTTTTACCCAATTGGTTTTGAGCCAGTCCAAGAAATTCCTGAAACTTTTCAAACGTTTTAGATTTCTTATGCATAAGGTAAATATGACCATATCTAGAGTAATCGTCAATGAAAGTGACAAAGTACTCATAACCACCTCTAGCTTTGACATTCAGTGGTCCACATAGATCTGAATGTACTATGCCTAGTGGTTCTTTGGCACGCTCTCCCTTTGCAGAGAAAGAACGTTTGGTCATCTTTCCTTCTAGGCAAGACTCGCAAATAGGTAATTCACCTAAGATGACATAAACGTAAATGCCATAGATATGTTTCATTATCATTATCGATCTTTTGCTTTTTGTGGTTTCTAGGTTTAGCTACTTTAAAAAGTTCGTAATGTAGGGCAAATGGTTCGTCTGGTCTAAGAACATAAAGCCCCTGTTCCATGGATGCAACACAAATATGAATGTCATTTCGAGAAATGGTAGAACCAGAACTCGAAAAATCTAATTTGTATTGTTGCAATTGTAAGCATGAAACATAAATCAAGTTTCTACTGAAATTTGGAATGTATAAGACATTGTCTAATTCCAAAATTTTGTTTTGAAACTTGAGTTTGGCTTTTTCTCTAGCTCTAACCGATACCATTTCGCCATTACCAACCTCAAGTTTCAACTCTCCGGATTTCAAATAATTCCATTTTTCAAGCAATTGCAATGAACAACTTACATGGTTTGTAGACCTAGAATCAAGAATCGAAATGGATTTATCATTCTCTAAAACACATGATTCAAAGACTAAAGCATCACTGCTTAATCGTTTTCGAATTATTATTCTTGCTGGTTCTTTCTGTTGAGGAAGTGGAATCACTTTCTCTTATCTTCTCAACTGAGCTTGAATTAGTAGGATTTATGGAGCTATGAACTATTTGCTCTTCAGAGTGAACAATTCCCAGCTTATCTGCTTTCTGGAATTTCATGTTCATCATGAGCACATGTGAAGTATTACTCTGACCAGGAGTCTTATTCATTTCTTCAAGTTCATTCCAAAAGGCAATTTCTAGATGAGTGTTGGGATGTGGGTTGTACATTTCGGCACTACAAATATCAATAAACAGAAGTAAGATTTGGTTCAAAAACTCATACACAAGTTCAGAAAATAACAAGAAATCAGATATGTTAGCAAAAATACTAAAAACCTAACATATTTATTTTCCAAGGTTTCCAACATAATGAAATACAGTGTCCCGGTAGGCGAGAGTCAAAGATAACATTATTTGAATAGAGTAGTCAGCTCATCTAAAATAAAACCATTTTAGCAACCTTTTATTCGATCAAAATGAGAATCCAACGTTGTCCCGGTAGGCGAGAGTCAAGGTTATTCTCATTTTATGAGCTTCCACCATTGTTTCATGTTTTATAAGTTTATCTCTAAGTAGTCACCGTAGGGGAGAGTCTAATAGAGACGAAAACTTACAAAACACTTATCAAATGAGATCTTACGGTGTTAAATACTTTAAACGAATAACCATCCATAAGGGGGACGAAGTCTAGCGTCTCGAGGTTATATTGAAAATATTTAACTATTGTAAGACCAACAATGGAGATCGAATGTCTTTTGATTAAAGCTCATTATTTAAAATAAATATGTATTTTATTTAATCATTTATTTTAATCTATATTTTAATAATGAAAATTACAAATTAAAGTTGGTTAAAAAATTCCAACTTCAATTAAATTTTCAATTAGTTAATTTTCGAAAAATAAATTCGAAATTAAATAAATAATTAAAATATAATAAAATAAAATTTGAAAAATATCTTATTTAAGTTGTTTAGAAGAATCTAAAATATCCAAGTTAAATAATTTTCAAATTATAATTTAATTAAATATTAAAATTAAGTTATAACCACTTAATTTAAAAAAAAAATATTCCATTTTAAGTTTATCCATATTTAAAGAAAATATCACCTTAAAAATATCTAAAGAATCTTCAATAACCAATTCCTAGAATGCTTCAACTTAATTTTGAAAGATATCAAATTCAAGTTGATCCAAAATTAGTTAAAATAACTAATTTACAACTTAAATTAAAATTAAAAAAAAATATATTCAAAATTTAGGTTGATAAAAAAAAATTAGTTAGAAATAACCAATTTTTAACTTAAACAGGAATATCTAAATTTAAGCTTCAGAAGAATCTAATTAGTTAAAATTCTATATTTGATTAAATACAAGAAAAAAAAACATATAGTTTATCTAGAAATAAATTCTTTAAACTAAGTGTGTTTTTCTTAAATTAATTTCAAAATATGCGAATAGAAAAATTAAATTCCATTTACTTTGAAATTAATTATGTTGCTAATCAATTTTATTAGGTTAAACTAATTTAATTAACCTAGCACAGTTATCCAAATCAAGCAAATGGGCATTCACAATTGGGGTAGTTCATGTGAGGGGGAGCTGGGTTCAGTATGTCGTACCCACTTCTATTGGCCACCAACTCTCACATAAGGCCCATAAGAGAGGAATTTAACCTTAAAATGAACAACTGTTATTAATTGAATAGTCCCAAAAACTAAATGGGCCTAAATAAAATCTATCAAGATGTGACATTTTATTTAACAACAACAACCTATATGTATCTATAACAAAAGTAAACATATAGGCTCACACAGGCACACAGATTTGGATGGATCCTATCATGTTACTAGGTCATACACAGATGAAAGAAGAATGTAAAATTTACCTGTTACAAATTATTTACTTGACCTATTGACAATTGAACCATGAGTTAAAATCAGATCATTGGATCTGTCAACAAGTTAACCATGGCAATTTAGATCAAGCAATAATAGGTTTTATAAAACTTACACACAAGCTAAAACACATACTCCTGCAACAAGTTAGATTGGATAGTTGGATGTAGGATTTATTTAATTTTAAATTAATTAATAAAAAGAATTCGAAAAAAAAATTAAATAAAAAAAGTATTTTCGATTTAAAAAAAAATTAAAATTAAACCTACAATTTTGAAAAATTAGGTTTCAACTAACCTAAATATCATTTCAAAAAATTGCTAACCACCTTTTAAATTTCATGTTATTTTATAAATTAAATATTCAATAAAATAAAATGATAAATACATACCATTTTCTGATTTTATAATTTAATTTAAGTAAAAATAACAAAATTTAAAAGTTGGCAAAAATATCTTATTTCTAAAAATACCATGATTGTAGTAATCTTATTTTAAATCTAAAAAAGGTCAAATTACTTAAAATAGAATATTTTATAAAAAGAATTTAATATCTGACCTTAGATTTAAAATTAAGATAAAATAATCAAATTTTAAAAAATAAGAAAAAAGGTAAGCAAAAAAGGATTTTTACCTATTTTCAAATTCAAATTACACTAATATCTAAAATTAATTTTTTTAAAAAATAATTTATTTCTGATAATTAGATTTGAAATATGAAAAATAAAAATCAAAATACAAAACTACACAAAAAATCGGAAGTTAATTCCATGAAATAGCATGAAAAATCAAAGAAAACGAAAAAATTAGAGAGCTGTACGGATGGTATGCACAGCATACCACCCGCGCGCGCTCAAGGGGGATATGGGCCGAGCATCCTCGGCGCTGGAGGCTGCAACCAGCCTATTCCGCGCGCGTGAGGGTGTGTCACCACCCCTAACTTTTTTAAATCTTCAAAAAATCATTACTAATTCAAATAAAATCGAAATCGAGTTCTGTAAAAAATTAAATTGCTTAATTTTTTCCATACTATCCAATAAAAATAATTCCTGAAACGAAAATTCAATTATTTTTCCCAGAATTTCACAAACATCAATCAATCATCAATACAACACACAAAATAACATGATACCATCCAAATAAAAAACAAATCGTTTTAAGTCCAAATTTCTTGCAAGCAAATCAATTACCATGGCTCTGGTGCCAGTTGTTGAAATTATTTTACCAGGATCTTAGATCTACTCACAAGTATGTTGATTAACATCCTAAATATGAACTTCTAAAACAACACATATAAAGTATGAGAAACTTTACATTGGGTGCAGCGGAATAATATGTCTCCTTCCACTCAGATCTCTAACCATTGTATCCTTTCTGTCGCAGAGTATTATCAAGATCTGAGCCCGAATGTCCTTCTTTGTTGAATCTGGATTCTTCACAATCTTCCACACTATGATTGAGGTACTACTTGTTGTGTGTGGGCACTACTCTATCACTTAGGGATTTTGAAACAAAGAAGAAGAAGAAAGAGAGAGAGTGGCGGCTCAGGAATTTTCTCTGAAAGGAATGAGATGCAATTGTGTGTTGTTTCCTGAAGCCATTACTTTCTATTTATAGAATACCACATAGGGTTAGGGTTGAATTACTTGGCATTAAAATAATGAAAAAAATTAAATGATAAAACCTATGCATGTGGCCGGCCTTGGCTTGTGGAAAAAGGCCTCACTTTTGCAACTTTCCTGTTTTATCATTTCTGTATCCCATTTTCTCAAAACTGCCAATTTTCACATTCAACCATTTAAATGTCAATTTTAACTATTTAATAACTATAATTAATTATTAAATAATATTGTCATTTATTATATTTATTAATTAGACTAACCAAAGTCTCTTAATTAACAAATATACCCTATAAACTCTTTCTTTACAGTTTCGCCCTTAATAAGTGATAAATTCACAAATAGACATAGTCTAACTTGAGAATTATAATTGATTAATTAAAACCAATTAAATGAGTCTTACAAGTAGTCTTGTCTCAACTAGTGTGGGGACCATGGGCCTATATATCTGAGCTTCCAATAAGCAGATCAAGAATTTACCTCTTAAATTCATTGACTTATTAATTCTTCGTTGAATCCACGCATAGAACTTAGAATTGCACTCTCAGCTATATAGAACGCTCTATATGTTCCACCATATAGACACTCTATTAATTATCCATTGTTATAATCCTAATTTGATCAATGATCCTCTATATAGATGATCTACACTGTAAAGGGATTAAATTACCGTAACACCCTGCAATGTATTTTATCCTTAAAACACTTAACCCCGTACAAATGATATTTCAGCTAAGTGAAATGAGTACTCCACCATTTATTTTCTTTTGGTTAAGCTAGAAGGAAATCATCCTTTACTTTCTATTCGCCAAATAGAATCTATAGATTCCATATTTATGTTAGCGCTCCCCTCAATTGCACTACCGTGTTCCCAAAATGTACATATCACCCGGACCCAAAAGTAGGCTTAACTAACAAATTAAAGAACACGAATAACACTCTTGAGATTGAACCTAATCATATCAGGATTAAGATCATTTGATCTAGGATGAACTAGGTGATATTGAATTGAATAGATATTACGGTAAGTTTAATAAATCTATGTCAAAGTTCAATATCGGTCCATTCTGATGCATACTCCATGCATCCAACCCAAGTTTTACTTTAACTAATGCTCTGGAAAGAACATAGCATTTCTCCAAATGCAAGTAAACTCTGTTGTAGATTGTCATATCAGTAAAACCCCAGTGTTCTGATAAATCTAGGAATCTTTAATCACATAGTCATGTTTACTTTCCACTGTGCTGACAACACAATAAACAGGATCAAATATGTGAAAAGGGTTTGGATGAATTTATAAATCAAATAGACAAATAATTGATAAGGTGAACCAAAACATACACAAATGAATGAAAAATACTTTTGTTTCTTTATTGATATTGAATAATCCGGATTACATTGAAATGGAGTTTTATTTAGGGCATAAAACCCAACAGACACAGACTGGGACAAGAAACCCGGGACCTGGGGCCCAGACCTAGACCCAGGACCCGGGACCCAGACCTAGACTCGGGACCCGGACCCAGACCCGAACCCGGACCCTAACCCGGGTCCGAAACTCGGGACCCAAACTCGAGACAGGGACCCGGACCGGGACTGGGACCCAGACCTGGACCGGGACCGGGACCCGGACCTGGACCTGGACCGGGACCTGGACTCGGACCTGGACCCGAACCCGAGACCCGGGATCGGGACTCGGACCAGGACCCAGGACCCAGGACCCAGACCTTGACCCAGACCTGGACCCAAACCCGGACCCGAGACCCGGACCTGGACCCAGAACCCGGAACCCGAAACCCATAACCTGGACTTGGACCTGCACCCGAAACCGTACCCAGACTGAGACCCGAACCCAAACCCGAACCCGGACCCGAACACGGACTTGGACCCGGACCCAGACCTGGACCGAGACTGGGACCCGTACCCGGACCGAGACCTGAACCCAGACCCGGACCGGGATTCAGACTTGGACCTGGACCAGGACCCGTCCCAGACCCGAACTCGAACTCAAACTCAAACTCAGATCTTTACACAATCTATTAATACATGTCAATACCAAACATATTATTGTATTTAATAATAGTACAAAATTAAAATGGATATCAAATTATAAGTTAATATTAAAATTCTTAAAAAAAAAATAGTCGGGTCGGATTAGATCCGATCGGAATAAGTCGGGTTGCATCTAATCTGATCCGAGTATCTGATCTAGCAGGGCGGGGCGAGGCAGATCCTTACATGATCTGGATTAGGTCAGATCATAGCCGGATCAGATCCGACCCGACCCATTAACACTCCTATTTATCAAATACAAGCGGCATGGATTGGGTCTGAGCTTTTAAAAAATTTCATAAGTTAATTGTAAGCTATTTGCGACACTACAAATTATTCATAAATTTTCAAAAAATTATATAAATATATAATATTTCAATAATAATAATATATCATAAAAAACTCAGATCATAATTATTAAAGATCTAAAAACACAAAAATATACCAATATTAAATGTCAAAATACATATTTTATAAATTAGAAATATATTTTTTTTTCTTAAAAAAATAATAACATTTTTACCTATAGATTTATGACACTACTAAATAATGTCTCTTATGATATACGACATGTTAAAAATGTTCCTCAATATTATGCAGTTGTAGAAATGTGCCCCTTCTGTTACTTTTTATTAGGAGATTTTACAAAAATACTAGATTTTAAGGGCAGTTTTACAATTTTACTACTACACAGAAAATTTTACAAAAAAACTATCCACACCTTAATTTTTTTCTTTTATGCTATACACACCCCAAAAAACATACAAAGCCTCCATCTTCAACACCTACGGACCGAACTACGTACCAGACCAACACCAGAATAGTTGGAAAGCAACTATTTTTTTCAATGAGAACGTAAGTATTTAAAATTTCAATCCTATAACAATAACATAAAAAAATTACTAAAACAACAGTAAAACTACAAAATAAAACAACCAAATAAAATTACAAAAAAAAAACTACGTATAAAAAAATAATAAACACTAATCTAGGAGAAAAAAGAAACAGATTGATATTAAACATAAATTCTTATATATAAAATAAAATATTACTAAAAAAGATAAATATTTAAATAAAAAAAATACTTATTTATATATAAAGCAACGAAAAATATCCTAATATGGAAACCCATAAAATCCATTAATCAAGAAAATAAAAGAAAAATAGAGGTTTTCACTCCAAATACTGATATATTTATTGTAAATTCTTGAATAATCCAAAGGGAAATTTGACATTATATGCTTAAAATTAAATTATTCACTAAAAATATGCTAGCATATTTTACATCATGCAAAATATTCTCACACTATTTTTCTCATCCAATTTTACCCTTAAACAAATAAAAACCAAACATCCATCTCTCTCTCTCTCTCTCTCTCTCTCTCTCTCTCTCTCTCTCTCTCTCTCTCTCTCTCTCTCTCTCTCTGGCGTTAACCCCGACCTGGAACCCCTACCGTCGAACACACAAACCCAGAACCCTGGTCGCAAGGCCTAACCGTCATCTTCTCTCACGGCCTCTCTCGTTTTTTGCATTTTCTCCTTCTGGTTTACCAGTTTTTTTACGATATTTAGCGATGTATTTGCAATGATAGAACAAATCTGAGGTCAGAGATGCAGTTTAGTGATGATTTGCGATATTTAGTAATGTTTAGCCATGATATTCGCGATGTGTTTTGCGATATTGTGAATTAGAGACATTTTGAGATGTTTTCACGATTTCGCGATGTTTCGCGACATCGTCAAAAACCAAAAAAAAAATACAGAAAACAAGTGCTGATGTGAATTGGAGACATTTAGAGATGTTTCATGATTTCGCGATGTTTTGCGACATCATCAAAAACCAGAAAAAAAATGCAGAAAACAAGCGAGTGGGTTTCGTTGAAAGTGGTGCGATGGTCGTAGGTTGTCTTGGGTGCTTCTCGTGGGTCGTCGCGAGTCGTCATGGGTCTTCTTGGTCGTGGGTCGTCTTGGTCGGTCGGAGCTCGTGAACAGTCGGGGCTTGAAAAATTTGGGGCTGGAAATAACAGAGAGAGAGGGAGGGAAGTTAGACAGAGAGAGTGGGAGAAGAGAGTTTTTGAATTGTAAGGGTAATTTTGGATTTTAGGGTGTTTGGAGAATATTTAGAGTATTTATTTAAATGTGGTATATTAAAAGAATAATCTAAATTTTTAAGTATGTTTTATCAAATCACTTTGTCAAAATAATAATAATAATAATAATAATACAACGTAATATAACAGTCAAAATTGATAAAAAAAAATGACTTGATAAAAAAAACCCTAAAATTATTCATTGATGAATAAAAGAAAAGACAATTTTCCAGCAAAAAAAAAAATAAAATAAAATGAAAAAAAAAAAGAACACACTAGTTTATATATCGAGTGAGAAAAAATATTAGAGCAACAGTAATATTAGTGCAAAAATTGTGAAGATTTATATAAGAGTTATCTTAAAAAATAACAATAATTTAAATTAAAAATTAATAAATCTTTTAATTATTAATATTATTCAATTTTTTAAAATAAATATATAATTAAATATTATTATAATATGTATAATAATAACCACATGATCTAAAATCAATGATAAAAAATACTTCCCTACCGGTAAAAATTTTATGCTAAGTCCTACCATAATTTTGCCCCATATATATTATACACATATATAAGGCAATAATAATAAATTTGAACAAGTACTATTAGTACACCAAAATGAGATAATACACTAGAACCAACCTCCAAATATCAATCCTGGCTCAGCCTTAGTTTATAAGATTTCAAAGCACGGAGGACAGATTTATATTGACTTTTATATTTCATGGCTCACAAGGCAAATTAAGGATTTATTGCAATTAGGCAGAGCATTTTTCTTTTCTCTCTTAAACACGATATGGGAGGACTTAGCTTATTTGTGAGAATATATGAAATTTAAAATATAATATATATATATATATCATGATTCATGAAATGAGAATTTTCTGGCAAAAAGTTTGGGAAATAGATGACTTGGTCTGGAAGACAAAAATGAATTCATTAAACAAAATAAAAATATTAAGTATGGACTATTTCTTTTCTTTTTTATCATAGCATATGAAGATACAACTTGTAAACGAATCCGCGCGCGGTGTTACACAAAATATTTATAATATTTTTAGATTATAAAGTTTTTATATTGGATCACATCGGTACTATAATATAAAGGTTAATTAGTATTTTTTTCTCCATAATTTTGACATGTACCAAATCATGTTCCTGAACTTTTAAGGTAGTTAAAAATACCCCATGAACTATTGAGATTGTTGAATTTAAGGACTTTTATCCAATTTTAGTAAGAAAATTCTAACATTGATGAAAGTTCAGGAAGCATGATTTAGTACATGTTTAGGTTCGAGGTGTTATATTTTATAATATAATAAGTGCAGATTAAAATGTAGTAATACATATTATTATGTGAATAATATATATTAAGTGTTTGGTAAATAAATTGTGTAATATATAATTTATTAAACCTAAAGTTGTAACCTACACTTTGTAATATGAAGAGGAGTTACAAGATTAATTATTTTTGTAACTTCTTTAAGTCGATCATATTTTGTGTAATAAAAGAGATGTTACACAATTGATGATGGAATTCAAATGTTATGAAATATAGTTGTTACAAACTATATTAATACTCATTTATATGAGAGAAATGAGTGTTGTATATTTTGAATTCTAAGTGATCACCTATACATTATAAAAGGAGGTCTTTGGTGCTCATTTGAAAGAGAGATATTTTCTATCAAAAAAGCACTTTGCTAGAAAACCCTAAGGCTTGATAATTCCCAAAGTTATTTTCTAGAGAGTTCCCTTAGTGCTTAGAGATAGGGGGAAATAAGCTTTTGGACAAAGGTGTAATACCTTGTTCAAGTCATGGTGATCCCCACTAATCTACACTCAAGGTTGTAAGTGAGTATATATATATATATCTTCTCTTGCTATATATATTTATATTATATTACATGTGTTGTAATCTTCTCTTCTATCTTTCATATATATATATACAATATATATATATATAGTGTATATATGTATATTGTGTAACATATATTTAATCAATCTCTTTTATTGTCCTTTTATTATTTTTACAATTGAGTTGTATATATCTTGATTTTCTTCCATTGTAGTAATATCTCTAATAATCAAAAGCTTATCCCATTTCAATGGAAGATGAGATAAATCAAGGTTGTGAGAATACAAGGATAAGAGATTTGTGAAAACCATTCATGGATGAGCATGGTGGTGTATAATGTGATTTACTATTTTATATGATAGTAATATATATGATATATATGAGTTATATATATGACATATATGTGATTATGTGTTTGTATCATATTAATATATAGTAGTATATAATATGAAATTTGAATTTATATCATGTTATTATATGTATATGTATATGAGATATATAATGTATAGTATGAATATGAGATTATGTGTATTATGTATATGATGAGATATAATATAATATACATATATATTGTGAGATTAAATATGTAGAAATAATTATTTTCTATGTATATATATGAGACATGCATATATAGTATATATTATATATCATGCATGTATATTAAAGTGTATATAAATATTATATATGTGTGGGTATGTAACATATATAATTGTGTAATTAATATATATATTATGTGTATATGATATATGATATATAGATATATATGTTACATGTATATGAAATATGTAACATATGAATTTAATATTGATATTATGTGTATGGTTACATATGAGATGTTGATAAGTAACATACATATTATATTAGTTGGCATAGAATTATTATTTGAGAGTTATAATTCATGCATGTGAGTTATATATTAATTTTATTTTAATATATGAGTTACATAGCATGATAATAATGTTCATAGTAATTAAATTGTAATATCCCAGAAAATAAATAATATTTAAATGGACATATTTTATTAAATATGTAATTACTTGGAAAATGAAGTAGGATTATGATCTTACTTAGATGAATTTTTGAGAAATTATTTAAGTAAATATGTTATTTTGGGCCCGGTAATTGTGGAAATTTAGCTATGTGGTTAGCAATGTCACGACATTAAATGAAAGAATTATTTTGAGAATATCCCGGATTAAGTTAGAATTTTATTAGAATGTCGGAATGGGGAGTTAGTAAAATTACCAAAATGCCCCTAGGGTTTTCTTTAAAAAAAAAAAATGTGAGAGGGGTAAATTAGGAATTCAAGAAAATATTTTTTTTGACTTTCCCTCTTTTCTTTGCTGCTGCCCATTTTTATTTAAAAGGAAAGAAATTTTTTTTAAAAAAAAAAAAAAAAAAAAAAAAAAAAGAAAAGCTTTTTTTTTAAAAGGAAGAAGGAGTTTCCTTCCAAGTGAAGCAACCTTTTTTTTCTCCATCTTCTTCTCCTTTTTCCTTCGAGCAGCTGAACCAGCCTCAAGAGGGATTGGTTTGCTTCAGCCAACACCAATTTTCAGAGCTAAACTCCATCTCCAAGTTGACCTTGCACCCTAGGTAAGTTCACCCTTCTAGTCTTGGTGTTTTCTTAAGTTTTCAAGCTAGGTTTTGTTATTTTTTTGAAAATTTTCAAAGCTGTAGGTTTAGTGAGGGTGTAGGTTTGTTATCCAAGTTAAATATGGTTTGTTAATGCATGTTTGGATTGAATTCATGGCTGTTGGGATTGATTGGAGAGTGAGGAAGCTAAAAGAAACTTGATTTCTTCACTTGAGTATGTGATTTCAAGCTAGAGATTGAACCATTGTGTTTTGCAGCTTAGGTTATGTCATATGTATGTTAATAAACTGTTCTGGAAAGTTTGGATAGGTTTGGAAGGGTTTTGGATCGATTTTTGGTGAAAAGGAACTATTGTTCCTGGTCTGCCAGAACCGGTCGACCGGATGGGTTCTGGTATACCAGAACCGGTCGACCGGTTGCCTGCAGGGGAGAATTTCTTCGGGTTTGTTTTATGTTCAGTTTTGACCCGGGGAGTTATGTACTATCTGTTTTAAATTAAATATGGGATGCTTGACCTAAATTAGGGTTGTTGGGAGTTAGGTTACGTTTGATTTCTAAATTAGGGTTTTAAATCCGGAATATTATGTTAAGGTATTTATTGTGTTTCTCAATTGTCGTGACATAGGACCGGGATTGCCTAGCTTGTTTTTCCACCCAGGTCGGCCATATTCTTGGCTTCTGAATTAAGGTAAGAAAAGTGGTAAGCACCATATGTGGTTAAAAATCAATGAATGAATGGAGGTGATCTTGATTATTATCATGATATTGATTAAAGTTTATTAAGCCTAGGTTATTACCTAGGGTTGGAAACGGTTATTACCGTTATGAGTAATTACTCTTGAAACCTCGGTTAGGTTTCTTACTTATCGTTTGCGTTATCGGGCAACGATAGTGACATATTCAGCTCGTATGTAACGAGTGGTAAAAGTGGTACTTTATTAAGTACTGTGAATGTATGATGTTTAAGAAAATGCCTGTTATTATCGAATAGTGAGTAAACATAATGGCATGAGAATAAGTTGTTAATCTTTTTCTTTCAATTATTGTTTTTGTCACTTTCTTGCTGAGTCTTTGTGACTCACTGGTGCTTTATGGTGCAGGTAAAGGAAAAGCTAAAGTCGAACAACCATGAGTTATGGTCACAGCAGCAATGTACATACCAGCCACAGGCAGCCAGTTTACAGGATGCTCTATTTTGATTGTATTTTGGAAAATATAAAGTTTATGTTGTAAAATACTTTGAAACCAGTTTGTAAATATTTTGGAAACAGGGGGACCCCATAAATCATATTACTTATCTTTTGTTAAATAGTTTAAAGGATGAGTTTTTAACTATCAAAATTTTAATTACCCACACTTTTAGTATAATTACATCTTATATAATTATTGGTATTTTAAATAAAGTGCACACACGTGGCGTCCCTGTTGGACAGGGCGTTACAACATGGTATCAGAGCGCCAAGGTTTTTAGATCCTGAAGACTGGTTTGATATGTACATTGGCTGCAAGGACCTGATTGACTCATGGTTTAGTAAGTTCTAAGTTAAAAGATAGCTTGTTAATTTTCTGATTATCTGGTTATTTGAATTATGTCGATATCAGAATGTTGTGGGAAGGATTATAATATATGGAAATACTTATCAGTATTGTTATTACTTGGAATGTGATCGCAGGTGTATAGTTATGCACCCTAGGCGGACTGGTAGGGGTGCCCGCGAGCTAGCTGGGCTCGGGGCTGCTGGTGAGGGTGAGAACCCTTTACCACCACCTAATTGGGAACAGTTATATGCTGCTATGCAAGAAACTATTCGGCAGCAGGGTGAACAAATCAGCGAATTGAGAGAGCAGCGAGCTCAGCCTGCTCTAAATCTGAATCCTGATCCTCCGGCACCTCTAGTAGTGCCACCGGATGCAGGAAATCGTTTGGAACCATTATATAAACGGTTCAGAAAGCAGAACCCGCCAGTGTTTGAGGGTGGTGCTGATCCACTCAAAGCAGAGCAATGGATGAGTATGATAACATCCATTTTCGATTTTATGCGAGTTGAAGATAATGACCCGGTCAGGTGTGCTACCTATATGTTACGAGATGATGCCCGTATTTGGTGGGAAATTGTATCTCAGGGCCATGATCTGAATAATATGACCTGGGAAACTTTTCGGGCCTTATTTTTTGAAACATCAGCAGCAGTCCCAAACAAAAGATTCCAGGGTAACCAAGGTTTCCGTCGTAGTGGGAATGAAAACTGGCGGACTTTTCCTGAATGTCCGAGGTGTAAAAGGCATCACCTGGGCGAGTGTCAGGCTAGGGCCTGTTTCCACTGTGGAATGGTGGGTCATATGAAGAGAAATTGTCCACAATTGCTACGGTTAGAGCAAAAGAAGGATGATACACCCGCTCCTGCTCGAGTATTTGCCCTGACTCAAGCTGAGGCTGATGCTGGTCCTTCTACTGTGACAGGTCAGCTTTCTGTTGCTGGTACTTTATTGACTGTATTAATTGATTCTGGTGCGACGCATTCTTATATTTCAAGTAGAATAATTGAGCAGCTGAATAAACCTAGTGATGTGCTTTCAAGAGGTTTTGGAACCTTGTTGCCTACTGGGGAGTTGGTTATCTCCAGCAGGTGGGTTCGATCCCTTCCAGTGTTTGTGGAAGGAAGAGAGTTATCAGTTGATCTGATAGAATTAAATTTGGAGGATTTTGATGTTATTTTGGGGATGGATTGGCTTGCTAAATACAACGCCACCATTGATTGTAAAAGAAAGATGGTAACTTTTCAGCCTGAGGGCGAGGACCCTTTTGTATTTGTGGGTAAGATGCAAGGATCTCGGATTCCCTTAATTTCAGCCCTTAAGGCAAGGGATTTGTTGTGTGAAGGGTGCATTGGTTTCTTAGCAAGTGTTGTGGATATTTCCAGGGAACCACTAGCGGGACCGGAGCATGTCCCAGTGGTTCGAGAATTTCGGATGTATTCCCGGAAGAGTTACTGTGGTTGCCACCAAAACGTGAAATTGATTTTGAGATTGATTTAATACCGTGAGCTGAGCCTGTGTCGAAAGCTCCCTACAGGATGGCACCTGCAGAGCTGAAAGAGTTAAAAGTTCAATTACAGGGGATGATGGATTTGAAATTTACTAGACCTAGTACTTCACCTTGGGGTGCACCAGTTTTGTTTGTGAAAAAGAAAGATGGAACATTACGAATGTGTATAGATTATCGGGAGTTAAACAAATTGACAGTGAAGAACAAGTACCCTCTGCCAAGGATAGATGATTTGTTTGATCAGTTGCAGGGTAAAACTGTCTTTTCTAAAATTGATCTTCGATCTGGTTATCACCAACTGAGGATTCGAGAGGAGGATATTTCCAAGACAGCTTTTCGGACCCGGTATGGTCATTATGAATTCTTGGTAATGTCCTTCGGATTGACGAATGCCCCGCAAAGATTTATGGACTTGATGAACCGAGTGTTCAGAGATTTTCTGGATGATTTTGTTATTGTCTTTATCGATGATATTCTAATTTATTCAGACTCGGAAGAGACTCACGAAAGACATCTTCGAATGGTATTACAACGTCTCAGGGAGCATAAGTTGTATGCCAAATTTAAGAAATGTGAATTTTGGTTACCTCAGGTGAGTTTCTTGGGGCATGTGGTGAGTAAAGATGGTATTTTAGTGGATCCAGTAAAGGTTGAAGCAGTGCGTGACTGGCCTCGACCTAAGTCAGCAACTGAAGTTAGAAGTTTCCTGGGGTTAGCAGGGTATTACCGAAGATTTGTTGAGGGCTTTGCAAAGATTTCTACGCCTTTAATCGAGTTGACCCGAAAGAATTGTAAGTTTGTTTGACCGACAAGTGTGAAGGTAGTTTCAGGAATTGAAGCAAAGGTTGATTACCGCTCCTGTGCTAACCTTGCCAAAAGGTGATGAAAAGTTTGTGATTTATTGTGATGCGTCCAAACAAGGGTTAGGTTGTGTTCTTATGCAATCAGGGAAAGTGATTGCTTATGCATCCAGGCAATTGAAGGAGTATGAGCAACGATATCCTACCCATGATATTGAATTAGCAGCGGTTGTCTTTGCACTAAAAGTTTGGCGTCACTATCTGTACGGTGAGAAGTGTGAAATTTATACAGATCACAAAAGCCTCAAGTACTTTTTCACTCAGAAGGATTTAAATATGAGGCAACGACGATGGTTAGAACTGGTCAAAGATTATGACTGCGAGATTCTCTACCACCCTGGTAAAGCAAATGTGGTAGCGGATGCTCTAAGTCGGAAAAGGACCAGGGCAAGTTTGTGAACTAGCAAATCTCAGCCAAGTTGGCTGAGGATATGACGAGAGCGGGAATTGAATTTGTAATTGGAAAACTTGCTAATATCACCATACAATCTAATCTGTTGGAAAGAATTAGAGTAGCCCAACAAGGTGACCTTGAGCTACAGGGACATAAGGAGAAGTTAGAGGCTGGATTGGCAAGAGACTTTTAATGCTTATCTGATGGGTTGCTGCGATACAAAAACAGAATCTGTGTACCGGTTGACGAAGAAATCAGACAAGAAATTCTTGATGAATCTCATACTACACCGTACTCCTTACACCCGGGAACAACCAAGATGTATCATGATGTGAAAGCTTTATATTGGTGGCCGGGTATGAAGAGGGATATTGTTGAATATGTGTCAAAATGCTTAACCTGTCAACAAATTAAAGCGGAACACCAAAGGCCGGCAGGTTTGCTTCAGCCTCTAAAGATTCCTGAATGGAAATGGGAAGACATCACCATGGATTTTGTGGTGGGATTACCCAGAACAGTAGGGTATTATGACTCTATTTGGGTGATAGTGGATCGATATACGAAGTCTGCTCACTTTCTCCCGGTGAGGACAACGTATACAGTGGATCAATATGCTGATTTGTATATTAAGGAGATAGTTCGACTTCATGGTGCCCCAAAGTCGATAGTTTCAGATCGAGATCCAAAATTTACATCCAAGTTCTGGGGAAGTTTACAGCAAGCAATGGGTACTAAGTTGAAATTCAGTACAGCTTTTCATCCTCAAACCGATGGTCAATCTGAAAGGACTATCCAAATACTTGAGGATATGTTGAGGGCATGTATAATGGACTTTGAAGGTTCTTGGAACAAGTACCTACCTCTGATTGAGTTTTCTTATAACAATAGTTATCAGAGTACCGTTGGCATGGCTCCGTATGAGATGCTTTATGGAAGGAAATGTCGATCACCTATTCACTGGGATGAGGCTGGTGAACGTAGGTATCTTGGACCTGAAGCTGTCCAAAGAACGAGCGAGGCTATTGAGAAGATTCGAGCTCGTATGCTTGCTTCCCAAAGTAGACAGAAAAGCTACGCAGATCCAAAGCGTAGAGATGTTGAATTTCAAGTTGGGGATTTTGTTTTTCTTCGGGTGTCCCCAATGAAGGGAATTCGAAGGTTCGGGAAGAAAGGAAAGTTGAGTCCCAGATTTATTGGTCCATTTGAGATTCTTGAGAAAGTAGGTCAGGTAGCTTATCGGTTAGCTCTACCTCCTGCCTTATCTGGGGTTCATAACGTGTTTCATGTCTCGATGCTTCGAAAATATGTATCTGATACAACTCATATCTTAAGTTATGAAGACATTGAGCTTCAAACCGAATTCGTCGTATGAAGAACAACCAGTACAGATCTTAGACAGGAAAGAAAAGGTGTTACGAAACAAGACTATTTCACTAGTCAAAGTGTTGTGGCGGAACAGCAAAGTTGAAGAAGCGACTTGGGAATTAGAGTCGCAGATGCGGGAGTTGTATCCCGAGCTTTTCAGGTAAATTTCGAGGACGAAATTCCTATAAGTGGGGGATAGTTGTAATATCCCAGAAAATAAATAATATTTAAATGGACATATTTTATTAAATATGTAATTACTTGGAAAATGAAGTAGGATTATGATCTTACTTAGATGAATTTTTGAGAAATTATTTAAGTAAATATGTTATTTTGGGCCCGGTAATTGTGGAAATTTAGCTATGTGGTTAGCAATGTCACGACATTAAATGAAAGAATTATTTTGAGAATATCCCGGATTAAGTTAGAATTTTATTAGAATGTCGGAATGGGGAGTTAGTAAAATTACCAAAATGCCCCTAGGGTTTTCTTTAAAAAAAAAAATGTGAGAGGGGTAAATTAGGAATTCAAGAAAATATTTTTTTTGACTTTCCCTCTTTTCTTTGCTGCTGCCCATTTTTATTTAAAAGGAAAGAAATTTTAAAAAAAAAAAAAAAAAAAAAAAAGAAAAGCTTTTTTTTTAAAAGGAAGAAGGAGTTTTCTTCCAAGTGAAGCAACCTTTTTTTCTCCATCTTCTTCTCCTTTTTCCTTCGAGCAGCTGAACCAGCCTCAAGAGGGATTGGTTTGCTTCAGCCAACACCAATTTTCAGAGCTAAACTCCATCTCCAAGTTGACCTTGCACCCTAGGTAAGTTCACCCTTCTAGTCTTGGTGTTTTCTTAAGTTTTCAAGCTAGGTTTTGTTATTTTTTTGAAAATTTTCAAAGCTGTAGGTTTAGTGAGGGTGTAGGTTTGTTATCCAAGTTAAATATGGTTTGTTAATGCATGTTTGGATTGAATTCATGGCTGTTGGGATTGATTGGAGAGTGAGGAAGCTAAAAGAAACTTGATTTCTTCACTTGAGTATGTGATTTCAAGCTAGAGATTGAACCATTGTGTTTTGCAGCTTAGGTTATGTCATATGTATGTTAATAAACTGTTCTGGAAAGTTTGGATAGGTTTGGAAGGGTTTTGGATCGATTTTTGGTGAAAAGGAACTATTGTTCCCCGAGTTCACTGTAACCTGGCCGACCTGGGATGGGTTCTGGTATACCAGAACCGGTCGACCGGTTGCCTGCAGGGGAGAATTTCTTCGGGTTTGTTTTATGTTCAGTTTTGACCCGGGGAGTTATGTACTATCTGTTTTAAATTAAATATGGGATGCTTGACCTAAATTAGGGTTGTTGGGAGTTAGGTTACGTTTGATTTCTAAATTAGGGTTTTAAATCCGGAATATTATGTTAAGGTATTTATTGTGTTTCTCAATTGTCGTGACATAGGACCGGGATTGCCTAGCTTGTTTTTCCACCCAGGTCGGCCATATTCTTGACTTCTGAATTAAGGTAAGAAAAGTGGTAAGCACCATATGTGGTTAAAAATCAATGAATGAATGGAGGTGATCTTGATTATTATCATGATATTGATTAAAGTTTATTAAGCCTAGGTTATTACCTAGGGTTGGAAACGGTTATTACCGTTATGAGTAATTACTCTTGAAACCTCGGTTAGGTTTCTTACTTATCGTTTGCGTTATCGGGCAACGATAGTGACATATTCAGCTCGTATGTAACGAGTGGTAAAAGTGGTACTTTATTAAGTACCAGGAATGTATGATGTTTAAGAAAATGCCTGTTATTATCGAATAGTGAGTAAACATAATGGCATGAGAATAAGTTGTTAATCTTTTTCTTTCAATTATTGTTTTTGTCACTTTCTTGCTGAGTCTTTGTGACTCACTGGTGCTTTATGGTGCAGGTAAAGGAAAAGCTAAAGTCGAACAACCATGAGTTATGGTCACAGCAGCAATGTACATACCAGCCACAGGCAGCCAGTTTACAGGATGCTCTATTTTGATTGTATTTTGGAAAATATAAAGTTTATGTTGTAAAATACTTTGAAACCAGTTTGTAAATATTTTGGAAACAGGGGGACCCCATAAATCATATTACTTATCTTTTGTTAAATAGTTTAAAGGATGAGTTTTTAACTATCAAAATTTTAATTACCCACACTTTTAGTATAATTACATCTTATATAATTATTGGTATTTTAAATAAAGTGCACACACGTGGCGTCCCTGTTGGACAGGGCGTTACATAAATGGTGTTTATTATTATTGTGAGAATTATTATCATTTATTCTGTGAATAAAAAATATTTTGAATTCTTATTCAATTTGGTGCAGATAATAAAAGATGACTTTTGAGAAGTTACATCTTTTATTAGATTATAAGAGGTAATCATCTCATATTATGAGATAAGTAAAAGTGGACTATGAGAGTTACACTTTTATTGGACTTGCATTGTGATCATAAGCAAGAACAATCAAGATCATAGTGGATCCAAACTTGTGAAATGAGTCATAAATTGGAAGAGCAATTTTAGACTCAAAGTAAATGAATCAATGTGGATTCAAAATATAGTGAAAAGATAACAAAATTGGAGAAGCAATTTGGAATCTTAAATGATCAAAGTTGTGAACAAAATTGTCGAGAATTTTGTTAACTTTGGTATAATTTCGGGCTAATCTCAATAAGGAGATAACCATAAATTATGAGTAAAAATAATCACATTATTTTATGAGTAGTAATGTGAGTTTAATATTTTAGTTTTGTTGAGAAAACTAAAATTGTCAAATGGTATTTTTTCAAAGTGACTTTAAAGAGTCATTCAAGAGAAATACACACAAAAGTGATATTTTATAAACACTTTATGGTAGAAATGTGGGGGTGAGCTACAAATTTAATCAAAATGTGCTGAGACATTATTGATTAATTTATTTGATTTTGAATTAATCAAATTCTAAATCAAATTTGGCTATGTGCATATGTAAAATTTTTACATATTTTCGTGTCAAATTTTGGTGAAAATAATTTCAAGAAAGAAATTAAAATTCAAGAGAAATTATAGAGACAAAGTGATCTTCTATATCTTAAAATCAAGATATTATCTTAATAAGTCAAATGTGAAAGTGTGGGGTGTACACTCCAATATGAGAATTTGAGACAGGCTTGATGTCTTAAAATAAAGTGCAATTTAGACATGTTTGGTGTCTAAATTAGTGTTTAATTTTGATATGTTTGGTATATCAAAATTATTGAGAATTTGAGTTGTGTGAAAATTAATCTTTTGTGATTGAATTTTTAAAGCTTAAGTACTTAAGGAGAAAAGTGGTCACAAAGTGAACACTATATTTTGGCATGCATGATTCACATGAATCAATAGTGAGAGGTTATAACAAATCGCTTAATCTCCGTACAAGATTAAAGCATGAATTTTCGAGGGATGGGACCTAAACTCTCTTAGTATTTTGCTCATTGATGGTAACCTATCTTAACACTAGTAAACATCTAGTCTTAAGTTCAAAGGTAATAACAAGTCAATAGAGTGAATATGATACTCAATTGTCTCATCTATGAATGAGTACATGTGGTGAAAATTGAGGGTTAAAACCAAAAGGTTTTATAATGGAGCTTAAGCTTAAGAAAACTCACTTAAGCTTAAGAAGTGTCTAAAGAGTAGTGAGACACTAAAACTCTACCTATATGGACTAGAGGTGGTGCCGCCTCTTATGAGAATTGGGAGTTATTCTCTAGAGAGTCCATGAATTGGAATTTTGCACATGGCCATTAACGGTGCAAGAAGCGAGACATGTGGTCTCAAGTGAGCATTAGCAAGGGTGTGTGTGTTATCACCGGTTTGAACTAAAGGAATAGTGGTTCAATGCTATGGCAACTAAAATTTCATCAAACTTTGTGGTAACTCCACTAAGGTAAAATTCAAGTCAAAAGATATTTTACCTAATGCACCTAAGCAAGACTTCTTTGAAAGTGTGTATTTATTCAATCAAAGTGGGGGAATGTTATATTTTGATATAATATTTTGATTGATTAAATAAATGTTACAAGTATGTTACAAGTGTGTCACACATTTTAATCTAGTGGGGGATTGTTATATTTTATAATATAATAAGTGTAGATTAAAATGTAGTAATATATATTATTGTGTGAATAATATATATTAAGTGTTTGGTAAATAAATTGTGTAATATATAATTTATTTAACCTAAAGTTGTAACCTACACTTTGTAATATGAGGAGGAGTTACAAGATTAATTATTTTTGTAACTTCTTTAGGTTGATCATATCTTGTGTAATAAAAGAGATGTTACACAATTGATGATGGAATTCAAATGTTATGAAATATAGTTGTTACAAACTATATTAATACTCATTTATATGAGAGAAATGAGTGTTGTATATTTTGAATTCTAAGTGATCACCTATACATTATAAAAGGAGGTCTTTGGTGCTCATTTAAAAGAGAGAGATGTTTTCTATCAAAAAAGCATTTTGCTAGAAAACCCTAAGGCTTGATAATTCCCAAAGCTATTTCCTAGAGAGTTCCCTTAGTGCTTAAAGATAGGGGAAATAAGCTTTTGGACAAAGGTGTAATACTTTCTTCAAGTCATGGTGATCCCCACTAATCTACACTCAAGGTTGTAAGTGAGTATATATATATATATTCTTCTCTTGCTATATATATTTATATTATATTACATGTGTTGTAATCTTCTCTTCTATCTTTCATATATATATACAATATATATAGTGTATATATGTATATTGTGTAACATATATTTAATCAATCTCTTTTATTGTCCTTGTATTATTTTTACAATTGAGTTGTATATATCTTAATTTTCTTCCATTGTACTAATATCTCTAATACAAGGGACATGATTTGGTAGATATCAAAGTCTGTGGAGCATGATTTAGTACATAAACAATCACTGAAGTAGTAAAATTGAATGAAATTAGACAAAAATCCTTAAATCTAGCAATCTCAATAGTTTAGGGAGAATTTTTAACGACCTTAAAAGTTCACGGGACATGATTTGATACATGTCAAAGGTCAGGAAAAAAAATCATAATTTTCCTAATATAAAATATCGTATTGTATTGTGAAAATATAATAATTATGTATTTTTTCAGGAAAAAAAAAGGTTTTACAATGTCATATTAATTGAATAAATTAAAGATACCATTAACCATATATTACAATAATGACACGTTTACTGTACAGTATTCAGAATTAGAATAAAGTAATAGAGAAATGTAACGGAATAGATGAAAAATAATCGGAATCAATATTTGTAATATGTTATTTACTAAAACTTATTGGAAATAGAATAATAGTGATTTATCTTGTTTACTCTGTGCTTAAATTGACTAAATTACCCTTTTGAGTTAAACTATAGTATATCGTAATTATTTTTTAAGAGATTATAAAGAATAAAATTGTCATTATAAATTTCATATTAAAAAATAAAATAAAAATAAATAAAATCTATTACCTTTAATGACACTCCTTAGAAATTTGGTGGGAAAGTTATCTCTTCCTTTTCTCACTTATTTAATTAAGTTATATTTTTTTAAAATTTAATAAATTAAATAAACAAATATAAGGGAATGATTCCCTTTCCATTAATTACCATTGCTTATTAGTAAACATCCTATTAAGTATTATATTATTGTGATGTGTTAGAAAAATAAATAGTAAAGAATAAGACTTACATTTCCAAAAAAAAATCGTGCAGTAATATGTCTGTGTAACTAAGGTGACGTTTGGTTGAAGGTAATGAAATGGAAAGAAAACAATTTTCATTCCATTCTTTTGTTTAGTTGCAGTTAAAGTAACAAGTGAAAAAATTTAATAATTTTTTATCAATTTTTTTATGCATTTTAAATTTTATTTCATTCCATTCCTATTCCTATATTTTTATTCCTCCCAACCAAACGCCACCTAATTTCATATGTTTGCCTACAAACAATTTAAATTAATGAATCTAAAAATATATATGTCAGACCATCACTAATGGAATGTAAAAGTTAAACCATATTTGGCATAAAAAGTTGTTTTATAATATTTTTACATCACTTTTTACTATTATGCTCCAATGTATAATTATAAATCTTGATGCAAAATTTAATATATTATTTAATACTTACTTAACAATTTATTGAAAAAAAATATAAAGTAATAATAATACAAGAGTAAATATAGAATTTAATAATAAAATAATAATAATAATAAAAATTCTATTTAATGCAGAAAAAAAACATATATCAATTAAAATTTAATAATAAAATATTAAAAGTGGCATAATAATAAATATAAAAGTATAATATTTATTGTGATTTAAATTTAAATCGTCTTTTGTTATGTGATATATTTGTATCACAATTTGACACCATTAAAGTAAACGTTTAACAAATTGAACTTTTGCATCTCCATTCTCTTTAGAATACAAATTTAGTATTTTCTTTTTGTTGTAATTTCAACAACAATAACACTAAGAATTCAATTTGAAACCTGCATTAAATCAACAACTTGAACAACAATAACATACACAAATAGACCAGTTAACAACACAAAGTAACAAAATAGAATTGAACTAGAAGGAGATAACAAGATTTATCCTAGTTCCGGTCTTAGATATCAATTTGATCCCTGGCCATACTCAAGCTGAGAAAACATCACCAATTTTTTCATTAACATGGAGAATAAGAGAGTAGCAATACGAGCATCAATTCAAGAGCAACACAGCTCTGCAACACTCGAGAAACACACCAGAGTACCAGTCTCAGTTTCTCAATTCATACCCGAGTACACCCTCTGTTCTTAACCCCTTCAAGAACATGGTTTCATAGCTTATAAAACCAAGCACTCACTCTCTAAACTCTCTCTTCATTCTCTCTTTACAAAAGTGGAAAGAGTAGCTTATTTATAGGTACAACTCACAGCTAGAAAATAGGTGCAAAACCGGCACCAACTAACTAACTAACATAACAGAAAGTTAGTTAAGTTAGTTAAGTGTAGGTGAGTTAGTTTTAGGTTGGTTTAGAGGATCAACTTCCATAAATTTCCACCTTGATTCTCTAAAGCAATCTTCTAGCTATCTTTTCACAGAAGCCTTGATGATGTTGATATCTCAATATGTTCAGCAAGTACGAATGTTCACCAAACTGAGACGATGCATCAGTTTGCTAAAAGTGAGAACCTTGGTTCACATGTCTGCAGGATTGTCACTTGTGTGCACCTTTTCCAATTCCAAAACCCTATCCTCAATCTTCTCTCGAATCTAGTATAGTCTAATTTCGATGTGCTTGCTCTTCTTATGGTATACAGGATTCTTACATAGGTGAATTGATGACAGACTATCAGAATAGACTGTCCCTTTGTCCTTGAGTAGATGCAGCTCTTGTAGCATTCCTTGTAACCAAATAGCTTCCATGAAAGCTTCAGTCGTGGCCATGAATTCAGATTCTGTAGTTGATAGTGCCACCACTGGTTGTTGTTGTGATTTCCAACATATGCAGTTTTTGTTGACCATGAACACATAAGCAGTAGTAGACCTTCTGGTATCCTTATTTGATGCATAATCAGCATCAACATAGCCTTCTAATCTCACATTTGATGTGTCTCTTTGATAAATCAGACCATACTTAATTGTACCTTTCAAGTATTTAATCAGCCACTTCATTGCATTCTAGTGTTCTAACTTAGGGTTTGCCATAAACCTGCTTAGTACACTCAGAGAATGAGCTATATCAGGCCTAGTACTGACCATGATATACATTAGGCATCCAATAGCCATATCATAGGGTACACCTTTCATGTTTACTCTCTCTGTTTCAGTTTTAGGACAATATTCATTTGACAATTTGAAATGCCTTGCAAGTGTCACAGCAATGGCCTTGGATGAATCCAAATTAAACTTCTTAATTACTTTCTCAATGTAGCTCCTCTGAGTCAGTGTCATCTTCCCTTCTTGCCTACTTCTTATGACTTCTATCCCCAGAATTTTCTTGACAGCTCCCAAGTCCTTCATTTCAAATTCAGAGTTAAGTTTATTTTTAATGGCTTGAATTTTAGTCTTGTCTTTGCTAATGATCATCATATCATCAACATATAGTAATAGGTACACAACCTTAGGTGTCCCTATTTCCTTGTAGTAGAGACAAGAGTCAAATTTTGATCTTGAAAAACCAATACTTTGAACAAACTGATTGATCCTTTGATTCCACTGTTTGGGTGATTGTTTCAACCCATACAGTGATCTTTTAAGCAAGCAAACCAGATATGTTTTACCATTTTCCACCTGAAAACCAAGTGGTTGCTCCATGAAAATTTCTTCATCCAAATATCCATTTAAGAAAGCAGTTTGCCATCTAACTGTTCAACCTCCAAGTCATTGTGTGCAGCAATGGCTAGCATCATTCTTATGGTTTTGTACTTCACAATAGGTGAGAATGATATCTGTGTAGGCTACCTCCTCAACCTGTGTGAACCACTTAGCTACCAATCTAGCTTTGTATCTAGGTGGCTCACCCTCTGTCATTCCCTCTTTTTCTTTAAACAACCATTTGCATGAGACAACCTTCTTGTCTTGTGGCCTAGGCGCCAGAATCCAAGTTTTATTCTTCTTCAAGGACTGCATTTCTTCTCCCATAGCAGCAAGCCACTTTTTCTTTGATTTGCAAGCAATGGCTTCTTCATAGGTAGTTGGTTCAGGTTCACTCTCATATTGAACCACAGCTAAGGCATAGGCTATCAAATCAGCCTCAGCATACCTGCTAGGGGGTTTGATCTCTCTCCTTGTCCTGTCTCTAGCCAATTGGTAGTTGGTTAAATCTTGTTGAGTATCTTGACCAGTTTCTAGAGTTTCCACCTCAGATATGCCTGCATCAAGTTCTTCCATAGTACTCTGTGTTTCCACCTCAGTTTATGTCCTTACTTCTAGTGTGTGTGGTGATTCAATTGAGACTTCCATCCTGTCAAAATTAATCTCCAACTCAGCTAGGTCATCCCTGTTTGTACCTGCAACATCAAAGTCTTTGCCTTCCTTGGTTGTCAAGTGCATGAAATCATGCTTATTAAAGACTACATCCCTACATATAACAATCTTAGGCTTCCCATTTTCAATATGCCATAGTCTATATCCTTTAACACCCTTAGGATATCCAAGAAAGAAACATTTAATGGCCCTAGGTTCTAATTTTTCAAGTTTCTGATGTGCATATGCAGTACATCCAAATATCTTTAAGTGATTCAAGTTAGGTGTAGTGCCATGCAATTTTTAATATGGTGTTTTTAGATTAATGACTCTACTAGGACTCATATTAATCAAATAGCATGCAGTAATGAGAGCCTCTCCCCAATAGATTTTTCCTAGACCAGAACTAATCAATAAACATCTTACTTTATTCAACAAAGTCCTATTCATTCTCTCTGCAACACCATTTTGTTGAGGAGTATGCTTAATAGTCCTATGCCTAACAATTCCAAACTCAGAACACAGCAAGCCAAATTCAGTATTGATGAATTCTAAACCATTATCTGTTCTAAGCACTTTCAATTTCTTTTCATACTGGTTTTCAACTTCAATTTTCCATGTCCTGAATTTTTCTAGGATTTCATTTTTAGTTTTAACTAGATAAACCCACACATGCCTACTGAAATCATCTACAATAGACAAGAAATAGTGTTTACCTGAGTGAGTTCCAACCTTGCGAGACCCCCACAGATTAGCATGGACATATTCCAATGGCCTCTTAGCGCAATGATTGCCTGCCATGAACTTCAATCTGTGATGCTTTCCCAACACACATTCTTCATGGAATGGTAATGAATTAGGTTTGAAATTTCCTAGGAGCCCTTGCTTGGTTAATTCTTTGATCCCTTGCTCACTCATGCGGCCCATTCTTTTATACCACATTTCCATCTCAGTTTCTTGGTGTTGTACAATATTGGCTTCACAAGCCATTACTGTTTTTCCTTGAAGAATGTATAAGCCATTCTTCTTTTCACCTTTCATGATGGTAAGAGACCCCTTTGCAATTCTCATCTGACCATTGCAAGATTTATAACTGTAGCCTTCATCTTTAAGTGTTTCAAGTGATATCAAGTTTCTTCTCAACTCTGGTATGTGTCTCACTTCATGCAGCATTCGAACAGTGCCATCATAGTGCTTGATAGCAACTTTTCCAATGCCAATTACCCTGCAAGAATTGTCATTCCCCATTAGTACCTACCAGCATTCACTTTCCTATAATCAGTAAAATTTTCAAGAGTAGGACACACATGGTATGTGCATCCAGAATTAAGAATCCATTCATTTGTGATTCTTTGATCTGAAACCATGTACAAGTCACCATCAGAGGAGCAATGATCTGAGTCTTCTACATTTGAAGCAGAAACACGCTTCTTTTTTCTATCTTCTTTGAGTTTATTCTTAAACTTAATGCAGAACCTCTTAATGTGGTCTACTTTCCCACAGAAATAACATTTTCTGTCCTTGTGATATTTTGCCCTGGACTTTGATCTTGACTGAGATCTGTGTTGGCCTTTGAAATGATTCTTCTTGTAGTGATCTCTACCCCTGTTATTGTCTCTTCCTCTGGCCAGGTAAGCTTCATCCTTGACATTGTCTTTTTCTTTGGCCATTTCTTGTTCTTTGGATTTCAAGGCTCCAAGAACATCATCAAGGGTGAGAGTATCTCTTCCATATTTGGTCTCAGCCTTCAATTCCTGGTATGCAGTTGGCAATGATCTGAGAAGAATGACAGCTTGGCTTTTTTCATCAACATTGTACTTCAAGTTAGGCAATCCTATAATAATTTGATTAAAAGCATCAAGATTATTGATTGTACGCCCAAAATGTGACTACCATTAGCGGTGGTTGTAGTATAGATTGGGCGGTCGATTCCACGGGGAGGTGATTATAAACAAAAACATTAGTAGAAAAAATAAAAATAAAAGGTTAATAAATAAGTGATAATAGAAATACATGATTTTGAGGATTTTTGTTTTGGTAATAAATATTAAAAGAGAGTAAATAAGGGTATAATCAATAGTATAAAGAAAGAAAGGCTTCAAGAATCATCTATATGCTTGTTTAGCTATTTTGTACCCTTGATTCACAAAGTTGATAAATGATTTGACATTGAAGTTCATTATATTTTTGAGCATACAAGTTCTTGCAAATAAAAGAAATGATTTAATCTTATGTAGAACCTAGAAATGACATTATACATCAAGCAATAATGCAATAAAAGATTAAACATAAAACTAAACATAAATATTATTTTTACTAAATAGAAACACATAGAAAGAGCATGACTAATCCTATATATTTTTAGTAAAAATAATGATAAAAAAAATAGAAATAGAGATGGTGGTGATAGTGAAGGAAATGAACATTAATATTATTTTTCTTTAACTTTTAAGCACATAGGAAGAGCATGACTAAACCTATATGTTTAATAAAAAGTAAATAAGAATGAACATAAAAGATAGAACAAGATAAATATTACTATTACTAGAATCACTAAATAAAAATATATAGAAAGAGCATGACTAAGTCTATATATATTTAGTATATAATAGCATAAATAGTAGTATAGATGGATGAAGAACAAGAAAAAGTGAAACAAGAACTTGGATTGCTCAAATAAATATTACAAGTGAATCAAAGATACAAAATAACCTCACTTTGCATATGGAATCATCCCTAACCTTCCATGGAAGATTAGGTCATTATGCTAATCATTCTCATAAAGAAATATGAGAAGAAAAGTGAAGAGAAATTTTGCTATAGTTTCTCTACTCTAAAAATTACACTAAAGAGATATGTGTAGAAGAAGTTGTAAGAGGTGTGTCAGGTTTCATCTCTTCTCTATTTATAGTCAAAGTGAGTGAATTAAAATAATTAATAAATTAATTATTTTAATATTTTCTAGAAATTTCTATCATAAATAAAGTAGGTGAGGGTAAAATGGTTAAATCTACAAGGTGCAATTTATTGGCTGAGAGAAATAAAAAAAATGAGCCAAATAAATGCAAAGGAATATAAAATTATAGTGTATTTTGAAATGGCATTTTCTTAAAGGCTGCTGGAGAGAGAAGCTGGCGTGGGGACAATCTGCAGCATGAGGAACACGTGTCGCGCAGGAGAGCTGGCGGAGAGGAGCTGCTGGAGAGAGAGGGGATAGGCGGGTCCCACGCGGCTGGCGCTAGCAGGCTGGGCAGGAGGAGACAGGCGCCTCACGCGCCTTGTCTGGAGCTGAGAGGCACGCGCCCTGTTTGGACCCTTGGATCTGCAATCGGACGGCTTGGGATAAGGAATGTGGGCTCGCGCGAGTGGGCTTCTCCCAGGCTGAAATCTGATTTTCTCTTTATATAATTACTCCTTTTTTTTCAATTCTTCATTTCTCTTCAAAACACCCAATAATTTTAATTCCTACAAGAAAAAAAAATAATAAATTAAATCTAAATTAAATATTTTTAACATAAAAATATATTCCATTAATCTCATGAAAATATTAATTTATTTTTAATTTATATTAAACTTTAAGCTTATTGAATGTATATTTTTCACCATTAATCAATTATCATCTAGACACAAATGAGAAGACAATTTTAAAACCATATAAAGATTCTAACAGATTGATCTTATTAGTTAGAGAGGGTTTCATGTAGATTTCTTCAAGTTTTCTCCACAATTCTCAAACTGTCTTCATGTTCTGAACCTTCCTTTTTACAGTGTTTGACAAGTACATTATGATAGTGTAGTATGCCAATTCTTCCATGTCTTCAAGCTCTTCCTTCTTCAACTTGTCAGTCAGTTCTTCCTTGGGTTTCAAAACTTTGGCAACTTTTTGATGAACAAGTATTCCTTTTAAGCTTTCTCTCCACAGGTCAAAATCCCCTGTCCCATTGAACATCTCAAGTTCGAATCTTGCTGCTCCTGTCATTATTGGTTGCAGATGAGTCTTTATTGAATCATGATTCTTTACTTCCCTTTATTGGATCTTGAACCCGCAGCTCTGATTTTGTTGTAAATTGAGCTACAATAACACCAAGAATTCTATCAAAAACTTGCATTAAATCAAAAACTTGAACATCAATAACATACACAAATAAACCAGTTAACAACACAAAGTAACAAAATAGAATTGAACTAGAAGGAGACAACAAGATTTATCCTGGTTCTGGTCCTAGAGATCAATTCGATCCCTAGCCATACTCTAGCTGAGAAAACATCACCAATTCTTTCGTTAACATGGAGAATAAGAGAGCAGTAATACAAGCACCAATTCAAGAGCAACACAGCTCTGCAACACTCGAATAACAAACTAGAGAAACGGTCTCAGTTTCTCAATTCCTACCCAAGTACACCCTCTGTTTTTGACCCCTTCAAGAACATGGTTTCACAGCTTAAAAAACTAAGCACTCACTCTCTAAACTCTCTCTTCATTCTCTCTTTACAAAAGTGGAAAGAATAGCCTATTTATAGGTACAACTCACAGCTAGAACATAGGTGCAAAACCAACACCAACTAACTAACTAACATAACAGAAAGTTAGTTAACACAAAAACTTGCATATTTTTACTCTCAATGAAAGCACCAAAATGTTGATCTCGCTTTTAGCCAACAACAGTAAGTCAAATTAAAGAGATTAAGAATAATAAAATAACAGAAAGTAAATAATACAAAGTAACAGAACACTAGATTTTATAGAGGTTTAACCCCTTATAGTTGGTAATAGACTACTCCCCTTTTGGTTGTATTGACTTGTGAGAAAATGAATAAGAATGACTTATTCTCTCTCGTAAGTTCTTACAATGATCTCTGAGCAATTTACTCTTAGATCAAAATTTCTCTCTTGAGTGTTCTCTCTTTGAATAATTTCATGTCCTGAATAGTGAGATGAACCCATTATTTATGGGGATTAATTACATGAAATTGGTTTTCCTTAAGAAATAAGAAATAAAATAGAAAATTAGTTTATTTCCATAATTACAATGAAGAAAAGGGGAAACTTAGACTGATTTCCTTTGTTCTCTGAAGATACGAATCTATCCCATGAATGTAGGGATTGCACCGTCACTCGCAAGCTTGGAAATATATGAGGTATATCTCAAAAATTGTTAACTCACATCATTTGGTCTGTGCATGCGAGCTATCTATGTGATGGGTTCTGGTCAGAGTCTATACATGAGTTGTCCGGTCATCCTGTCTTCTATTCATGACTTCAAGCATCATAACAATCTGTACAGTCTACTAGGCATAGAATCATCTATAAAGGTTATGAAATATGTTACACGTGTCACCTAGATGGATCCCACATCATAGTGCAAAAATTTTGATAATAATACACAAATTTTGGTTTAGCCAAATGCTATATATAGTACCAGCTAACACATCATAAAAATGTCAAAAATGAGTCTTCTCAGCCTCTTTAAACTCATCCATCACAATAGTTCCTCAAAGGAGCTAGGTCAAAGTTGACATCCAACCTAACTTTTAATATGTTGTAACACTCTCCAAGAGTAAGGACAATCAAAGAATAGATGCGCATGGGTCTCAGTGTCCCACTCACAAACTGGACATACACCAGTGGCCATAGGGATGTGTTTCTAAACAAGATTATCTCTTGTAAGGAGGTTGTTGTGTAATGCTTGCCACATGGTGAATCTATGTTTTGGATCCGAGAGCTTACACCAAGTTGCTTACAAATATTCATACCGAGATAAATTTATGAGCTTGTCATAGACCTACCCAATCACAAGCTTATCACTACAACCTCGTTGTATGATATTCTCCTAAGAGAATGTTTCTCTAAGTCTCAAGAGCTTCCTTCAATACCAGGTGATATCAGACTTTAACTCAAGAGACCACACCTCTTGATCTTTCAAGTATAGATTATTCACCCATTTTACCTAAAGGACATCTTCTTTCAAAGTCATAGCTTAAAGGTACTTGGCCAAAGAAGCTTTGTTCCATTTAGGGTCCTCTCTAAACCACAACCCTCCAAGCTACCTCGACTTGCACACCATCTTCCAAGAAGCCATATACAACTTGCTTGCATTTCCATTCTCACCCCAAAGTAAATTCCTACAAATCATGTCTATCTCTTCGAAAACTTTTTGAGGTAATTGAAAAATGCTCATCCAATAACCTCATATTCCAATGAGGAGAGAGTTAATGAGAAGAGCTCTACCTACCAAAGATAGGTGCCTACTTGCCCAAGTGTGCAATTTTAGCTTTAGTTTCTTCAGAATAATCTCACAGTCTTTCTGCTTTTATTTTGTTGCTCTAAGGAGAACTCCAAGATATTTCAAAGGAAAAGAACCTATCTTGAAAGAACCCAATTGTTGAATTGCTTGTTTTGTAGTTTCACTCAATCCAACAAAGTAGATGTTTGATTTCTCATTATTCGCCTTTGGACCATAGCATCTACTAAAATAAGAAAAAGTTTCAGCAATGCATCTAACTAAATCAGTGTTTCCTTTGCATAATAGAATTAAATCATCTTCAGAGAAAAGGTTATGAGCTATAAACTTCTACACAAAGGATGATAAGAAAAAGTTTTATCTCTGGCCTTCCACTTGAGTGTCCGAGATATATACTCCATAATCAAAACAAAAGTAAAGGACATGCAGGGTCCCCTTACCTTAGACCTTTAGCACCTTTGAATTGACCTTGGACTTTCCTATTCATCACAAATAAGTAACTAGAATTTCTAACACAAACCATTATCCAGCCCACAAATTGTCTCTGAAAATAGTAGGCTTTTAATAAACTTTCCAAGAAGTCCCAAGAAATTGCGTCATAAGCCTTGCTTAAATCAATTTTCATCAAGCGTCGAGGAGTGATAGTTTTCCTTTTGATAACCCTTCAAAACATCTTGTAAAATAAGTACATTATGTGGAAGGGGTCGTTTTTTAATGAAAGCACCTTGATTATCACTCACCAACCCCGGTAGCACTTCAGACAGTCTTGAGAAAATCATCATTGAGATGAATTTGTATAAGGTGTTGCAGAAATCTATTAGTTGGTAGCCTTGGATGGATTCTCCACTTTTGGAATGAGCATAGAAATAGTTTTATTTAATTGCCTCAGAATCAAGCCATCATGAAAAAATTTCAGATTAGCAGATGCAATTTCTTGGCCTAATTCCTTCCACATGCTCTTGATCTATACCCATCTGGACCTAGAATTTTTAAATCTGGAATAGAGAACATAGATTTTTTCACATCTAGTACAGTAAAAGGTCGAATCAATGTCACTTCGTGTTCCAAGGATAACCGAGGCCCCTCATCTATGCACTGGGGATAGATAGTGTCTGAAGTTATGCTTGTTTTCCCCATGAAGCTTTTAAAATGTGAGATAAAATGATTGAACACCTTTGGATACTGATCTAAAACCTGTCCTTGATTATCAAGGAAAGAGGAAATCTGATTAGACTCCTATTTTTCTTAATACAAGCATGCAAGTAAGCTGAATTTTCATCTCCAAACTTTAGCCAATCCACTTTTCTTTTTTCTTTCAAAAAGCATGCTGCAATCAACCATATTTTCTCGAGCTTGGTTTAATTCCTATCAGAGCAACAAAGAATGAGGGTCCTATTGAAGATTATGATGAGCTTAATTGTAATAATCCCAAGCCATCTTATAATCAACTTTGACACCTCCGACATGATTTACATTGAATTTCAGTAGCACACCTTGAAGCCTTTTCAACTTAAAACACAAGGTAGCTAGATTACTCCTCTTAGCTTCTTTCCTCCAGCTAGTAAGAACAGTGTCCTCAAAATCACTATGTAAGCTCTGTTGGAAATTATTTTACCAGGATCTAGATTTACTAACAAGTATGTTGGATTAACAACCTAATATGAATTCTAAAACAATGAAAATAAACACATATAAAGTTAGAAAACCTTACAGTGGGTGCAGCGGAAGAATATGACTCCTTTCGTTCAGATCTCTTCTCCAAAGATTATATTCCACTGTGCTGACAACACTATAATCTTTAACCAACTCATATGTTCTGGACTTAAAAAGAATTCATACATTATATACATATAATCATGAAATAAATCATGTGAACCATGCAACATAAAATGTTATTTCTGATCTTTATTAATAAGTAAATCTGATTATATAAAATGAGTTTTATTTAGGGCATAAAACCCAACAAACTCCCACTTGCACTAATATAAAACAAAAAGTGCATTTCAAATAATCATTAACACCTTGATATACCAATCAAGTGTAATAGTAGTAAACTCCTCGTAATGGGATCCTCGACAAAGTTGAATTAAACACAACCTCTTCTCCACCATTACTCTTCCTTAATCACAAAATCCTTGATAATGTGAAATTCCTCTCTATATGTCTACTCTTTTGGGATACTGGATTCTATACTTTTGGGCAACTACTCTTTCGTTATTCAGGAAGTAACCCTAGTAGTTAAGCCAAGTTGGAACACTACCACAAATGTATAGAACTTTCCTTAGACTGAAAAAGTATCTTTCCTGCAACTTTTAACATTCAGTCTCTTTCTGGTAGACCAAGAGATTTCAGATAGGTTTTTACACTTCTCCAAAATCACTACTCCACCCCCAAAGTAATCACCATCTCATCAGCAGACTTTCTAGCACAAAGGCAAGTCTTGAAATCTGATGTGGTGTAGTCTAAGAGTTTCAAAACCACCCTTATTGACTAACATATAGTTCCTCTTCTTAATCTTAAAAATTTACTTGATTGTCTTCCAATGTTCCTCTCCTGGATTAATCTGATACCTACTCATTACTCCCACTCAACAGTAGGTGTCTGGTCTAAGGCATACTAAAGCATATCTGAGACCTCTCGCTGTTGATTTAAGAAATTCTTTCATGGCTTTATCTTCTCTGGAATAGTTGAGACTTTTCCTTAGATAAATAAAATCTATATCTAAGAAGTTGTAAAGCTTCTATAGATTTCCATTGGAAAGAAAATGCTCCAGCATCTTACTAAAGTAAGTTGCTTGCATTAGAGTAAGTAATTACCAGGTATACCACAAGCCATAGGTTTAGATAAACTCAAACCTACAATACTAGGAACAGGAAATTTTGTTAAGTCCATTGAATAGACTTATTAACGAAAATTTCCTTTCATGTCCTTGTAACAGAAAACTTTAGGTTACTCCATGTGAATGGATCAAACTATAGTTCTCTTGGCTTTCTTCTTAGTTTCTCATCTTGACAATCCATTACTTGTTTAAACTCACAATGGATTTTAATCACTAGTGTCTTCCAAGTTATAACAAGGTGAGTTCCTAGAAACTCTCCCACTACGACAAGGTACCGTGAACTATGTCAAGGAAAACTAAATGGTATAGACCTCTTCAGTTGTGTTAAGACAACAGAGGCAGTGGGATCATCTTGTAAAATAAGATGATAGAATACTTTTGGAATCAAGAAAAAATATCTCCTTTATTTGCTACTGTATTTTCAGACTTAGTCATTTTCTTAGAAAAGTAGTATTTGTTTAAACAAACACTTTCTTATCTAATGACTATGGGATGCGCCACCCCTAATTACTTAGAATAGCTAACAAACATGCAAACCAGGGTTAGCAGTTCTAGCTTTTCTTAAGATTTCGATTAGGTCATCCATGAATCTAGTAATGATTTACATAAAGTATACAACCATTACATCATTCTGAAATTATTTCCATAGAAGGATTTAGGCAACGACTAGTAACTAATCATCAATATGCAACTCGAATTTCTGGGGAGGTAAGTTTGGATATTATTCAAAATCAAATTAAATTATCTTTGAACTGCATATCTACTAACTTTTTCTCCACCCCTATCAGTTCGCAAGATCTTTAACCACTTACCTTCACCATTGCTAGAAATTCATGAAATTTTTCAAACATTTCACATTTCCTTTGCATAAGGTAAAATCTAGAGTGATCGTTTTAAGAATACAACGATAACTCATATCCACCCCTGAATGTACATCCATCTGCGAATGAGATGAACTTACTTTCAGTGAATATAGGCATATTAACTCTTTGCAGAGAATGATCTTGTCAAAACCACTATGAACAAGATACAAATGCCTTAGATTTATAAAATATGTGGTTGTATCTTTTGATGACTTATGTTTAGTTACATCAAAGAGTTCTTAGAATAATGCAAGTGGATTCTGGTCACAGAATACTAAACTCATACAGTTTGAATCCATTGAAAGAAAATGGTTATGAAACACTTGTGAAAGTGCAACTGTATAATTAGTAACTCTTTCTTGGACCACCACTACTAAGTACTAATCTAACTCTATGATTTGCCTATACAAGTAGGAGATATCTAAGATTGAGGATTTATATCATTTTGGGATAGAATTCTGGGAATATAATCATATGCGTCATCTAATTTCTTAAGAGAAATTAAGACTTTATATGATTTATAGACCATTCATCCAATGATATGTCATTAAGCTAATTCGAAATGAATAAGCTAAGAGGAATTAGGATAATTTCGTTTTAAATAAGAATCCAACGATGCTCTGATTAGCGAGAGTCAAAGTAATCTTATTTATACAATCTTCTTGTTTCATATTGTAAAACACTAGTCTAGGGTGTCATCAATTGATGAACAGCTAGATGTTGCATTTACAATATTTATCTTTCGAGATCTAACACTATTATGTTAGTCTAATGGTGAAAATCCATTAGGGATTTATCTCATTAGAAAAACAAATCAAGTTAGACCAACAATGAAGATTCGAAATTAAACTACAATTTAATAACAGAAAATAACATGGTTCAATACAAATTCATACACAATTCAGAAATTATGAAGCACATAGCAAGTAGGAATGACAAGTGAAAATACTAAAACATACAATCCTAAATAATTTCCAAGGTTTTCAACAAACTGATATCAGTGTCCCGTTTAGGCGAGAGTCAAAGCTATCATTTATTGAATAGAGTTGTCAGCTCATCTAAAATGTCAAACATTCTAGCAACCTTTTATTCGATCAAGATGTGAATCCGCGTTGTATCGTTTAGGCGAGAGTCAAGGCTATTCTATCTTATGAGCTTCCACCATTGTTTCATATTCTTGCAAGTCTTATACAGTCGCCACCATTAGGGTGATCATAAACTATATAAAAAAAACTTACAAGATTACTTATCTTTCGAGATTAAACAGTGCTAACTTGCTAATGAACGTTCCTCCATTAGGGAGGATTACTCACTAAAACAATAGCTATGTAAAACCAACAATGGAGATCGAATATCCTTATAATAATAAAGCTCATTATTTAATGAAGGGTTGTATTTTCTTCTAATATTTATTTTAAATATATATTTATTTAATTAAAATTTCCAATTTAGAATGAAAAATTCCAAATATAAATTTTAATTTAATATTTATAAATTATACTTAGATGGATAAATAACGTGAATTATTTCCATCTTAGTAATAATTTCCATAAATATTTAGAAAATTATGCAATTTAAGTTGTTTCAAAATTAATTTAAATTAATTTACAACTCAAATTTAATTTTCTATAAATATATATTGCATTTCGAAAAATGAACTGTATAAGAATACTACTTTCGAAAGTGCTTTAAAATAAAATAAAAATAAATCCTGGAAAATTATCTAATTTTATGTTGGCCCAAAATTAATTAATAAAAATTAATTTTCAACAAAAAATATAATTTTCCTATTTAATTAAATATCTAAGAAAAATTTCAAATATTTAAGTATCATGATTAAAAAATCAACTTAAATATTAATTTTCTATTTAATTAAATACACTAGAAAAATACTTCAAGCAAAATAGATAATATCTATCTAGACTTTCATAGACTAATTAATCCAATTTCTAATTATAATATATTTTAGTTCATTTATTTTAATTAACCATCAAATGAAAAAGTCATTGATTTAAGTTGGTCCAAAATTAAATAAATAATTTTCAACTTTAATCTATTTTCAAATAAAATTCGAAATTTCTACATTAAAGAAATGTAATTTCGAAATTTTGGGACATGATTAATAAAATAAAATAAAATATATTCTGAAAATTATTCAAACTTAAGTTATTCTGAAATAAGATTCCAAACTTAAAATAATTTTCAACTTTAATTAAATAACATGAAAATAACAATATTAAAGTATCATGATGAAAATCAACTTAGATATTGAAATTTTCAATTTAATTAAATGTATTAAATTCAAGAAATAAATAATTAAGTAAAGAGGAAACTTAATTATTAATTCTAGTTTAATACTAGGAAAATATTCTAAACTTAGATTGTACCAAAATTAATTAGGAAACAATTAATTTCACAATCTATGATATTTTCCTATTTAATATTAGAAATAATAACTAGTACTAGAAATAACTGTCTAGAATATATCATTGACTAAGTGTTTTTCTAAAATTAACTTTAAAATATTACAATGAAAAATAAATTTCATATATTTTAAAAGTTAATTATGTTGCTAATTCAATTTTAATTAGGTTAGACTAATATAATTAACCTAATACAATTATTTAAATAAGGCAAATGGGCCTTCACAATTGGGGTAGTTCATGTGAGGGGGAGCTGGGTTCAGTATGTCGTACCCACTTCTATGGCCCCCAACTCTCACACAAGGCCCAAAAGAGAGGAATTTAACCTTAAAATAAACAATTGTTATTCATTGAATAAGCCCAAATCTAATTGGGCCTAAATAAATTTCCTTATGTCAAAATTTATTTTAGCAACCTAGTCCATTTACTTAGTAAAAACTTAAATGGGCTCCCTATATGTATCTAAGCCCAAAAGCAAACATATAGGCTCACACAGGTCAAATGATTTGGATGGACCCTATCATGTTACTAGGTTTACACAGATGAAAGAAGTACAAAATTTACCTGTTACAAATTATTTATAAGATCTATCGTCAATTGGACTATGATTAAAATAAGATCATTGGATCATGATCTGTCAACAGGTTAATCATACCAATTAAGATCAGATAAATAATAGGTTTGTTAAAAAGTTTTGAATAAACAATATAAATAAACAAACATTGTCCATGTAACAGATGTGAAAACAAGATATTAATATAATTAAATTATTATTCTTAAACTAACCAAATAAAGGAAACTAATTTTAAAATATCTAGGTTTATTTGAATCAAATTAAATATCTAATAAGATCAATGATTTGAAAGGAAAGAATCTCCAATATCACTTTCAGATCTTATAATTTAATAAAATAAACCAATTCTAAAATAGATTTGGTTAGATAATTACTATTTTAGGAATAAAATAATAAATAAATAATAATTACCATAATTATATGTCAAAATATCTCAAATTAAGCAATATTCAAATCTCTACAAAAATCTCTATGTTATCTAAATATTTAAGATATGATTTATAAATTTCTAATAAGGAAAAAATGATATATATATAGAAAAAAATATCATTTTTATACTTATAATTTATAAATAATTAAATATTTAACAAAATAACAAATTTTTGAATTTGAAAACATTATGGTAAGTATATCTATAAAAATATCTATGTTAATTTCAAATTTATTAATTATTTAATTTGTCATATAAGATAATTTTAATATAATATTTTAAATAAAAAGACAAAGTTATCTTTTAATTTAAAATATCTTAAATATCAAAATATCTAATCTTATAATTAAATAATAAATAAATATTAAAGAAGTTAACAAATTTTTAAATCTGACCATAATAGGAAATATTTAAAATTGGAAACATTCCAAAATAGAAATATTTAAAATTGGAAAAATTCCAAATTGAAAATATTTAAAATTGGAAACATTTCAATTTAGAAATATTTAAGAAAGGAAAAAAATGAATTTTGGGAAATAAACCCATGAAAAAATTGGATTTTTGGGGAAAAACCCCAAAAATCGCAACTTTTGGGAAATTGCCCAGAATTGGGCGTGCAACAGGCTGCACGCAGGATGGGGGGAAACTGCCGAGAATTCTCGGCGCCTGCAGGATGCCTGACCGAGAAACCTCGGTCAGCTGCAGGGTGATGGGCGCGCGCGTGCCTGGCTCGTCCGAGTGCCTGGTGCACTCGATGCACCCACTCGACAGCCATGGCATCCAAAATTCAAAAATTCATAACTTTCTCAATTTTTATCGGAATCGAGTTCCGTAAAAAACAAAATTGCTTAATTTTTCACAAGGAATCCAAATAAAATATTTTCAAAAATTGAAAAAATATATTTCATGGAAAAATTTCGTACAACATCAACATTCATCATAAAAGCACATAAACCAACATGAAACCATCCAAATCAACACAGAAACATGCAATCATCGTTTTAATTCATATTACATGAAAGTAAATCATTACCATGGCTCTGGTGCCAGTTGTTGGAAATTATTTTACCAGGATCTAGATTTACTAACAAGTATGTTGGATTAACAACCTAATATGAATTCTAAAACAATGAAAATAAACACATATAAAGTTAGAAAACCTTACAGTGGGTGCAGCAGAATAATATGACTCCTTCCGTTCAGATCTCTAGCCCTTGATTCCTTTCTGTAGCAGAGCATCACCAAGATCTGAACCTGGATCTTTTTTTCTCCTTCTTTGATGCAGAAATTCCATAGTCTTCCATACTATGATTGAGATACCACTTGATGTGTGTGGGCACTACTCATCTCACAAGGATTTTGAAATTTCTCTCTATTTTTCTCTCTCAATTTCGTGGCTGATAGCATATGATGTGCAAGAGAAGAGAACAAGGGCTGTTATATATAGGGAGAAGGGAGAGCACAACTTTCCAAATAAAACAGTTTCCTTAATTACTGTGTAATCAATCAACTGCCTTATTTAGTGTGATCCACCACTTTCCTATTATAGCTAGGCTTTGATTAGCAATTACATGGCAATTAAAAATGAAAATAATAATTGGGAAATACAAAGGGAGTGCTCGGCCATAGAGGGAAATGGGCCTCACTTGGATTTTGCAGTTTCCTCAATTTTATTTCAATTTCTCCAAAAATGCCATTTTTCCAATTCTAATCATTTAAATGCCAAAACTAATTATTTAATAACTAAAATAGATTATTAAATAATATTGTCATTTAAAATAATTATTAATTAGACATACAATGTCTCTTAATTAATAATTAAACCTAGAAACCCTTTTATTTACGATTTCATCCTTAAACTGTGAGAATTCATAAAGTAGACATAGTCTAACTTTTAGAATTATAATTGATTAATTAAAATCAATTAACTGAGTCTTACAAGCAGTATGGCCTCAACTAGTATGGGGACCATGGGTCTATATAACCGAGCTTCCAAAAAGTCGAACCGAATTTACCAAGTAAATTCCCTAACTTATTAATTCCTCATTGAGTCCACACTTAGAACTTGGAATTGCACTCTCAGTCATATAGAAACGCTCTATATGTTCCACGATATAGACACGTCATTAGTTATCCATTGTTATAACCCTAATGTGATCAATGATCCTCTATATAGATGATTGACACTGTAAAGGGATTAAATTACCGTAACACCCTACAATGTATTTTATCCTTAAAACACTTAACCCTGTATAAATGATATTTCACCTAAGTGAAATGAGATCTCCACCATTTATCTTCGTTTGGTTAAGCTCGAAGGAAATCATCTTTTACTTCTATTTGCAAATAGAAGCTATAGATTCCATATTTATGTTAGCGCTCCCACTCAATTGCACTACTGTGTTCCCAAAATGTACGTATTGCCCAGACTAAAGATTAGGCTTAACTAACAAATCAAAGAACACGAATAATACTCTTGAAATTGAGCCTAACCATATCAGGATTTCGATCATGTGATCTAGGATCAACTTATGATATTGAATTGAATAGATGTTTACGGTAAGTTTCAAAATCTAATTCAGAGTTCAATATCGGTCCATTCCAATGCATACTCCATGCATCCGATACTGGTAAACTTTGCCAATGTCTTGGAAAGGACATAACACTTTTCCAAGGTGTAAGAATACCTATCGCTGATTATACCATGTCAGTCTAAATCCAGTGTTCTGACAAATCAGGGAATCTACTTTTGAACATATAATAAAGATTATATTCCACTGTGCTGACAACACTATAATCTTTAACCAACTCATATGTTCTGGACTTAAAAAGAATTCATACATTATATACATATAATCATGAAATAAATCATGTGAACCATGCAACATAAAATGTTATTTTTGATCTTTATTAATAAGTAAATCTGATTACATGAAATGAGTTTTATTTAGGGCATAAAACCCAACAAGCTCCACATACTAAAAAACTTAAATGACAGGTATCCCAAGTTCCCCAAACTCAGATGCTTAATCAAACCATAACAATGATTAGAGTCATCCTCCCACTGAAAGTAAGCTTCAGTATTTGGATGAAGATCTAACCATTCTTCATTTTTCAAAACCTAATCTATCTTCCTGTAAATTCTCACCCATTGTCTTGATTATTAGTTCAGCTGTAATGAGATCCACTTTTCCTCATTTCACTTGCTAGGCCTAAATTAAGGCATTTATTTGCCTCCCAAATTTCCCCAGAGCTAACACACTTTCCACTTATTTGATCCCCATAGTTGAAAATTGAGTTGATGTTCCCACAAAGGACCCAAGGTTTAACTGGCATGGATAAACAAATTAACCTTTGCCAAAGTACTTGCCTCTCTGTCTGCATATTACTCTCATAGACTATTGTTAGGCAAAATGTGACAGTCAGTAGTCTTGTGATCCGTAAGGAGAAATACCGAATAAGTTGTGCAATCTCACACTGCCTGAGGAAGGTCAAGTGTATGGGACTACACAGTTGAAGAAGGCTTAATTGGATTGATTGGTACTACCTATATCAACAAGGTCCATCTTATTTTTCGGACGCCCATCACGAAAGAACTCCATGGTTAAGCGTGCTTAACTTGGGGGGTAATTTTAGGATGAGTGACCTCCTGGGAAGCTTTCTTAGGAAATGTGCAAGTGAGGAGAAAGCACGTTAGAAACACTCATGTTGGTTTGTAGGGTCAGTCATCAGTCCATGAAGCAGCCAGAGTGACGTACTCGTGTATAAGACCCATTACTCCGTGGGTGTAAGGGTCCAATAGAGGCTTGAAGCGGGGACGTTACAAATGGTATCAGAGCCTTAATCCAGCCGGAAGAGTGGTCAACGAGGACGTCAGACTCCGTAAGGGGGGTGATTGTGACAGTGAGTAGTTTGTGATCCGTAAGGGGAAATACTGGGTAAGCTGTGCAATCTCACACCGCCTGGGGAAAGTCAAGTGGGATGATTTTGAGACTGTGTAGGTATGGGACTACACAGTTGAAGAGGGCTTAAATGGATTGATTGGTACTACCTATATCAATAAGGTGCATCTTGTTATTCATTAGCCCATCACGAAAGAACTCCACGGTAAGCGTGCTTGACTAAGGGTAATTTTAGGATGGGTGACCTCCTGGGAAGTTTTCCTAGGAAGTGTGCGAATGAGCACAAAGCACACTGGAAACACTCGTGTTGGTTTATAGGGTCAGTCATCAGTCCATGAAGCAGCTAGAGTGACGTACTCGTGTATAAGAGCCATTGTTTTGTTGGTGTAAGGGCCCAATAGAGACTTGAAGCGGGACGTTACACAAAAGGACTCATTTAACCCTGTCATTTTAACTCTACAATGAACAAGCTGAGAGTTATCTTCCAAAATTTTCAAAGACAAAAATTTATTAAGCCAAACAATCAAAATTTTACCTTCTATTATAGAGCTTGTATAGTGATCCCACCCAAGAAAGGATGAGCTCATTATTTCTACTACTTTATCACCTCTAACTTTATTTTCCATAATTGCTCCAATCCCCACCTTGTTTTTATTCATAACCTCCCTGACTTTTTCCTGCTTCTTTTTTGATTAAATCCTCTAATGTTCCAGCTCAGAATGTTGCAATTCTCCATGATTATTATGAGTCATAGGACCATCTTGCAGCACACTGAACTTATTGCTATGTTGCTGAGCCAACCTTTTTTGAATTCTGTCACCTTTTCTCTTTGGAATTTCCCATTGTTCCTCTTTATTTTTCTCATTTTTACCAACTCCGTGTTCTGTAGTTTCAGCTGCAGGTGTGGTAGTAGCCACCTACTGAGGATCAACACCAACTTCCTGTTCTGTAGTTTCAGCTGATGGCGTGGTAGTAGCCACCTACTAAGGAGCAGCAGCAAGTGTCTTCTCTTCCAAGACTAGAATTGAAGAGCTTTCTTCTTCCTTAACAACACTTGGAGCTGTGTTTGGATATTTGTCAAATGTTTGAGCAGTTGTAGTAATTTCCTCCGCAACTGTTTCAGTAGGTTCATTCTTGGTGCCTTTCTGTTGCCACTTCTGTCCAGCCTTACAAAGATCATCTTGATGACCATAGCCTCCACATTTGGAGAAAGTTTTTGGAAGCCATTCATAATGAATTGGAACAAAGTCAAGCATTCCCCACTCATTCTCAAATGTAATGACTGAAGGCAGTTCATCTTGAATCTCGATAACCACCAGGACTCTAGCAAACTTTACTTGAGTCATTTCCTTTGTTATATTATCCACTATTATTGGAGTACTAATTGTACTTACTAGTGCACTAAGACAATTGGTTTTCCAATATTGAAGACCCAATCCAGGTAGTTTCACCCAAACCGGTACATATCGAATGAGCTTGATCAAATCTATTCTGGTGACCATGGCCTCATGATCACATGTTTGTTGTCAAAATGAACCACCCTGCCTCTAAAACATAGTCATGAGTGGCCTCATCATTGAATTTCACCAGTGTGACTCCATTATTCATTCTAACAATCTTCTCCAAGCCTACATCACCCTAAACTCTTTTCAAAAATCCCTTAAACACCTTAATTGGAGGGTTAGCTCTCATTACCACACAAAGAATAGTAATTTTCCAGTATTTAGATTCAATTTCGATTTCGATTTCATCTAGGTCAAGTTTAACAATTACCTTTCCCTCCTTTGTAATTGGTGGAGTGAATTGTAGCTTCGCTCCAACATAGTTCACCTTCAGAGCTTGCCTTGCCCAATGTTGAGTAGCTTGCTCTTGTAGAGTCAATCCAATCTCTCCCTTTGTTCATGGCGCAATTGAGCGAGTGATTGTTGAATTTGGTGGACAACCCTCCAAGATCTGATTCTCGATTTCATCTTGTAGCAAGTAAAAATCACCATTCATCACATCAACAAATTCACTCATAGAGTCATCAACCATCTCCAATCAATGTGATTCGATCTTTTGGTCTGATATTTGCTCTTGATTTCGTGATCAAAAAGGCTTCTGGTTGGATTTTTTCTTCTTCATTGGGAGAGAAAATATTCATCTCATGTCCTAAAGAAGATTTTCTTTAGGGTAGGAATCCAATAGATATTGTTGTAATTTCACTAAAGTGTTAATTTTTATTGCTAAAAAAATGTTATTTTTATTCTTACACTTCTGTTTTTTATATTCTACATTTCAACCGAAAATAAATATAATAATATTTTTAAAAAATCTTCCATTTTAATATTTAATTATTGGAATTTTTTATTTTTGTACTTCAAATTTTTTTTTTTTGGTATTTTTACAGAAATTCATATAGCAACTAACGGAACAACTTAAATCGCAACTAAAATCCACATAGCAATTTATATAGAAATTGTTGGAGCAACCCAAATCGTAAATTTAAAAAGAGAAAAAAAAATCAAAAATAAATATATAGAGAGAGAGAGAGTAATTCCCCTTAATTATTTCCCCCCTCATAACCTGATCTTGGGTCAGCTAAATTTGTTTGTTGGACAGCATTGGAATGACCAACTCGACACACAAAAAATAAATAAAAATTCATGTTTAAATCCCTTTAAAAATAAATAATCCATGTTTTTTTTTTTAAACAATCCATGTTTACATTACAGGTCTTTTACCCCAGAGTCTGGACATATTTATGAGACATTATTTGGGCTTTGGAATCCTTGTTACTCTCAAACTATTTTGCCGCACTGAATTCCACCGTCCCGTCTTCTACTTTTTTTTTCTTTTTTTTTTTTTTGAAAAAGGCCGTCTTGTACTTTAGAGCAATGTACTTGAACCAACAAATAACTTTCATTAAATACAGGTCAGTCTGTCTAATTTCTTGGCTTGAAATTTAATGTGTCACACATACCATTTCTATCACACACAACTATAAATTTTGTTTGTTTGCCTGTCCGCTGTCGCTCCCTTACTGGCTGGCATTTCAATAAAGAATAAAAAGGAAAGGAGGCAGCGCGTCACAGATGAGGCACACCGCGCGCGCACGCGTTAGATCGGAGACCGTGTGTGAAACCAAAAGAGAAAGGACGTCATGACCATGCAGAGAAAAGTTCCATTGTAACATGTATACATTCAACAACTTTATATGTATGTATATATATAAATAGACTTATAAAATGCATACAAATTATACTTATGAGCTTTCTTTGATTCTTCCTTCGTTTTCTGACATTTTATTCGAAGTTGCTGACTTCATTCACTATGTAATAATACTAAAAACAAGTCATGTACTCAAATGTGAAAAAGTCAAATTCTCCTACCACCAAATTAAAAATAAAATAAAGAAACGATTCAAAGAAAGACATTATCTAATAATCAACGAACCTAAAAGCGAAAAAGAAAGAAAAAACTAATATAAACTATATAAGGTCTTTAGTCAAATAACTAGTAAAAGGTCCCACTAAACAAAACTGCTACAACTCACACCGTCCTCATCAACTACTATATCAGCATACATATATATATATATGTATTGGTAGACCTAGCCTTTATATCAAACATTAGTGAGAGTCGGAAAAGGGAAAATAAGAAAACCACAGCAAGAAAGAGATTTAAACGAGAGAGGTGAAGGCTAATTAATTAAGATGATGTCAATGATGATGTACAACTCGAAAAGCAGCTCAGTGAAGACCCTCTGTTCTGTTCTGGGATTAATACTGATAATTGTGATTGCACAGTTAAATGAAGCTGATTGCAGAGCACTTCGATCGATGGAGAACACTACTACTACTACAGCCATCGCTGGATGTGATCAACAAAACGAGGGAGGTGAGATGATGGCCGGAATGGCTTCTTTCGCAGTTTCTTCCAACAATTCCAGCAGCAGTAGTAATCGTCCTTCGGCCAGAAGCTTGGCCTTTAGATTGGCTTCTGGGCCAAGCAAAAAAGGCCCAGGCCATTAGCTATACAAGCTAGTACTCCTGATCATCCTCATCATTAATTATGATTCTTTTGTTCCTTTTTGTTTTTCTTTTCTTTTATTGGCTAAAAGAGATTGTGACTCGAGATCTCCAATTTAGCTGGTTTAGAATTATAGTTCCTTTCATTATTTATAAAAGAGGCATATATATATATATATGTATACACACATGTACGATCTCGCTAGTTGATTTCGTTGTTGTTTGTTACTTATCATATCTCAATATGAGCAAATACGTGAGATATTAAGGTTAATTAGAATTCGAGGCTTTGAAGAAAACTCCCATTTGTATAAATTATACGTACATACATGCATATTCATATATATGCGCCATATATTGTACGTGTTGCATATTGTATGTTCTCTATAAAATGTTTGATAGAGATCATTTCTGTTGTGTATTGGTTATATTATTTTGGAAGCATTAGTTTCATTGTTACAGCAATTTCTTTTCTCCTCTTTTTCTTTTCTGAGTTTGTGGAGTAAGGAATAAGAAAAGGTAACTGGAAAAATTGAATCCACTAAATTCAGCAGTTTTTTCCTCGTTGGAGTCAAAAGAGAAAAGATCACAAAAGGGCGAGGAAAAATATACCCCACTTCATGTTAAAATCTTTGACCAGAATTTTGTGTATATTCTTACGCAACAATTCAGTTGATTAATTATTCAAAAAAAAATCAGTTAATTAATTGCTTATTATAATTTAAATGTTATTTTTATTATGAATTCTTAAACACACTCTTAGAGAATATGACTTAAAAAAAATAAGATCAGAACAATAAAATAGATTATGAATAGGGGCTCCTCTAAATTCTTTTAATAGTATTTTAATTAAGTACATTAATACTGTTTTATTAGTTTTTTTAAATTAATGTATATTTAATAAATTCATTATAAAAATATTATTAAAATAAGAAATCTTTAGTAATTTAGAAAGCATGAATAAAGTAAAATTAAGAAAAATAGTTCTCTACTTCAATATATTAATTATTTTAACTAAAATTTGAATAAAAAATAAAGAGTGCATAGTTACGTACTCTTATGAGTACCAAAAATAAATTATAAAACTAAGCAAAAGAGAGTAAATGGAAAGACAATGGTCCCCCAATTTTCTAATTACATTGAATGAGAATGGAAGCACAACTACTCGATCTGATTTACTTTTCATTTTCACCTAGTCTCACCTATTACACATTTTTTATTTCTATTTTTTTATGTATAAAATATTCGATCGCTTAGTTCATTAAATATGATTTCTCAATCAGTAGCTGTGTGACATTTACTAGCTAATGAAAATCATAACAACCTGTACCTTAAATTTCCAAAGATCAAATCTTTTTTTAATTTAAAACATGTGCCAGTCGGCGTTGAATCTTTAACAGTATATGGTCAATGAGAACGAGCCTTGTGTTTAAAGTTGGCCTCAATATAACAATAATATAAGTATTACCTCTTTCAAATTACTGCCTCAGTATGTATGCGTCCTCTAGTCCTATCCTAAGTGTACGTAAATCGTTTCAAAGAAAAGAAGTGGGATTAATTGGTGTAATACTTGAATAATACTACGACAACCATCACCGACTTACCAACGGGATAAAGACAAGGCTTCTTAAGTTTGAAAGTCACATAATAGGGGCTCTTAATTCTCCTTTTATCAGCTATACTTATTTATTTAATTTCCCCATATTTGCGCAGTCGAAGAACTACATATATAAAGAGTAAGAGCATCACCAAGGAGCCATGGTGTGTGAATAACTCTCCAATGTAACGACAAACTCACCGTCAAATTGTCGTGCATACTACAATATACCGTTTATATATATGGTTTATGAAAAATTATTGGCTGATTTTTTTCTTAGATAAAAAAAATAATAAATTATTAGATGTTGCCACGTAAAGGATCAGCATTCATATAGTTAGTTAAACCTAAATATGATTAATCCACCTAAAGTGTTGCAATTAATAATAAATTTGTTCATATTGTGTATTTTTTTATTATTAAAAATTATTTTCAAATTTTGTTATTTAGAATTAGTTTAATTTTAAATATTATTTTAAATTAAATTTGAATATTATGATAGTTTAACCAAATGAGCATTTTCATTAATTCCAAAGATAAATTTAGGACGAATAATATTTTTTTTTAATTTCTATTACAAAGTATAATAGTAATTTTTATTTAAATCACTATTATGCTTTTAAATTTTAATGATTATCACTACATTGAATATTATTGACTTTAAAATTATGATATTAAAAACTAAAAACTAAAATAAAATTAACATACGTGACTTGGCACGTAACATCTATTTAGTGTATATATATATTTGGAATTTTTTAGTCAAATTTTTTCTAAATAGTTTAGGGAGAATTTTTAACAAATCTAACAATCTGAATAGTTCAGGGGGAATTTTAACAGACAAAAAAGTTCAGAGGGCATGATTTGGCACATGTCAAAGTTCGGAAATTTTTTTTAATTAGCCTTAAATAAATATATAAATATTAAAATAAATATCAAATGAAAAAAAAATTCTTTAAAATATTGAGCTTTAATTTAAGGATATTCGCATTGTTGGTCTTACATGGTTAATATTTCAATGTGACATCGAGACGCTTGTAATGACGCTTGACATTTGGCTTGGAAGCAATGTTGCCTGTAGAAGTAAACATTGCAACCCACATGTGTGAATTCTAAAATCAAGAACAAAACCAAGAACTACTGAATATGTCCTTAGATTTTCTTGAAGAAAAACGCACCGAGTTGCAAGTAACCAATGCTTCTTATCAAAACCGTATCACTAGATACTTTAATAAAAGAGTTTGAAAAAGACCCTTTAAAGTAGGAGATTTGGTGTTAAGATGTGTATTTGCAAACACACGAGATCCAGCAGCTGGAGTGTTCAACCCAAACTAGGAAGGTCCTAGCTGTAGTTGGAACCGGAGTTTATAAATTAGCTTGGCTTAATGGCTCGCTAATAAAAAATCACTGGAACAACAAGCATCTACGACCTTTGTTTAACGCCCAAATGTGACTTCCACTAGCGGTGGTTGTAGTATAGATCGGACGGTCGATTCCACAGGAAGGTGATTATGGACAAAAACGTTAGTAGAAAAATAAAAACAAAATGTTAATAATAAGTGATAATAGTAACCAATGATTTTGTGATTTTTAATTTGATAATAAATATTAAAAGAAAGCAAATAGATGTGTAATCAATAGTAAAAGAGAGAAAGGCTTCAAGAATCATCCATATGCTTGTTTAGCTATTTTGTACCTTTGATTCACTAAGTTGACACAAATGATGTAACATTAAAGTTCATTATATTTTGAGTATACAAGTTCTTAAAAATAAAAGAAATAATTTAATCTTATGTAGAACCTAGAAATGACATTATACATCAAGCAATAATGCAATAAAAGATTAAATATAAAACTAAACATCAATATTATTTTTACTAAATAGTAACACATAAAAAGAGCATGACTAATCCTATATATTTTTAGTAAAAATAATGACAAAGAGATAGAGATGGAGATGGAGGTGATAGTGAAGGAAATGAACATTAATATTACTTTTATTAATTTTTAGACACATAGGGAGAGCATGACTAAACCTATATATCATTTAACAAAAAGTAAATAAAAATGAACATAAAAGATAGAAATGAGCAATACTACCATTACTATAATCACTAAATAAAAATATATAGAAAGAGCATGACTAAGTCTATATATATATTTGGTATAATAGCATAGATAGTATATATGGAAGAAGAACATAAAAATAAAAGTGGAATATGAACTTGCATTACTCAAATAAACATTACAACAAAAAGTGAATCAAAGATACAAAATAACCTCACTTTGCATATGGAATCATCCCTAACCTTCCAAGGAAGATTAGGCCATTATGCTAATCATTCTCATAAAATTTCTAAAGAGAAAAGATGAGAAGAAAAGTTGAGAGAATTTTGCTATAGTTTTTCTACACTAAAAATTACACTCTAAAAATTACTAAAATGAGCTCCTATTTATAGAGCCATAAAAGGACTAAAAATAAATAAATAAAAATTTGGGATTATAAAATAAATATTAAGATTAAATTTGACATTTCAAATCAAAAATAAAATTAATATTATTTTTGTTATCATTGTGATTTTGACTTCTACTCTTTGGATGAAGGTTGAGTGTGGAAGAGGAAAATAGGGTTGATGATGACCTAGACTTATCATCATTGCATCACATGCTTTGGAAGAGACAAAATTGATGATGAGCTTCATGGGCTAGGCTTAACCTTTTTGGGTTGGGTTGCTTTGGACTTCAACAAAAATGCCATTTTTTCTTCATTTCTTTTCAACTTTGCTCCTTCCTCTTTCTTTCAACAAAAATACACTTTAATTCCTACAAGAAAGAAATAAATTGAATCAAAATCAAATATCTTCATTTATAAAATATATTACAATAATTTCATGAAAATATCAATTAAAACTCAATTTATTTTATCATTTAAAATAAATAAAAGTGTATTTTTAACCACTAATCACAACCCCCAACTAGCTTATTGCTAGTCCCTAGCAATTCAAGCGGAGAAAAAGAATAATCGAGTTGAATAAACAAGTCAAATCACGCAAAAATATCCAAGCATTTTCAAAATATTAGTAGAGAGTTAAAGATTGCTATCAGTGTTATTTCAGTTGTAACAACAGAGTTGTGTGTGTGTGCACCAAACTGTATTTATTTTATTTCAAGTCTTAACACAAATAGTATCGAAAAATCTCAAAAGTGTAAAGGTCTCAACTCCAATTTTTTTCACGGGTATTGAAAGTATTTATATTGGAAGGGTGACACTCTTTGGAGTTGGAAATGTAACAATTAACGCACAAATGAGAGAGGATAAACTTTTTAGGATAAGCAATTTGAACAAATATTGATCACAAGATAGACATATCAAACCAATAGAATTCAAATGACAAACAACATTTGGGATTTACATGAAAAACTCACAAAATAAAGAGCCAACTAACTAACTAATAAATAAAGAAATATAATAACAATTTTTTTTTCTTTAGAGAGACATGTGATGCTTCTCTTTTTTTTTTTTTTAATTAAAATAAACTAACATAATTTTTTTTTTTTAGATATGGAAAGAATGGAGATAAATAGAAATAAAATGATATTACTTTTGCTATTTTTATTCTTTTTTCTCAAAAAAAAAAAAAAAAGATGGAGACTACTTGAAAATCAAAATAAAATGATGTTGCTCTTGTTCCTTTTTTTTTCATTATATATATTTTTTTGATGATTTTTTTTTACTTTTTTTTTTCTTCTTCTCTTTTTTTTTTTTTTTGACAAGAGACAACATATAAAAATAAAGATATAAAGAAATACAATAAAGTTACAAAGAAATAAACACAAAGGCTCTTTTGACAATAAATTAATCCCTCTAGTAAATGTCATGTTTGAAATTCCAAAAGTTTAACTTTACCAACTCAAATGATCAATGAAAGTTCAAAAAGTTATTTTCTCAACTCTCACAACTCACAAAAAATGAAAAACTTTACACTTTAAATTTTTCTTAACTATATGTGTTTACAACCATTTTACCACATGTTTGGAAAGTGCACAAAAGAACTCTGAAAATCACAACTTGGTAACAAAATATAGCAAATATTGACTCAAACTGTAATTTTACTATCATGCTTGGATAATTTTGAAAAAATTTGACTTAAAAAAATTCAACAAGACAATTACAATTCTCTAAATGAACGCTCACCAGAGCTCACCACCCCCAACTCAAAATTAGACAGTGTCCTCAATGTCACAAAAAATATGAAATGAAAAAGATAGGGAAAAGAGTACACCTGATCGACGATAATATGCACGGGGTGAGAGTGGAGATAACACGATAACGGTAACCCAAAACAAACATAGAAAATACAAAAATACAAAAACACAAAACAAAAATAAAAATAAAATAAAATACTATAATATATAGATAGGGAAAATAAACATTCAGAGTGTATAATCTGGGTCCTCAAGAAGGACCTCTTCAACAAGGCTCACACTCTCAATGTAATGTTTCAGTCTCTGGCCATTGACTCGAAAAATTCTCCCATCGGTTGGGTCCTTGACTTCAACAGAACCGTTGGGGAATACTTGTTTCACCACATATGGACCAGTCCACCTCGATCTCAACTTACCGGGGTGGAGATGCAAACGAGAATCGTACAAATGTACTTTTTGATTCGGCTCAAAATGTTTTCTTAGGATCTATTTATCGTGAGCAACTTTCAGCTTTGCTTTGTAGATCCTAGAATTATCGTAAGCATCATTTCTCAACTCCTCAATTTCAGACAATTGAAGTTTTCGGTTCATACCTGCTGCACGTAGATCGAAGTTTATGGCCTTAATAGCCCAATAAGCTTTGTGCTCAAGTTCGACAGGTAAATGACATGCTTTCCCATAGACAAGCCGATAAGGAGACATCCCAAGAGGGGACTTGTAAGCAGCGCGATATGCCCAAAGTGCATCTTGAAGACGTGTTGACCAATCTTTGCGGTCGGGGTTTACCGTCTTTTCAAGAATGTTTTTGATCTCCCTATTAGCTAGCTCAGCTTGACCATTGGTTTGTGGATGATAGGCATTTGCAACTTTGTGAAGTACACCGTACTTTCGCAAAAGAGCCTCAAAAGATCGGTTGCAAAAATGAGTGCCTTGATCACTAATGATAGCGCGAGGGGTACCAAACCTCGATAACACATTTTCTTTTAAGAATTTCACAACAGTCGCGTTATCATTATTTCGACAAGGTACCGCCTCGACCCATTTTGAAACATTATCCACAGCAAGAAGGATGTAAAGGTAACCAAAAGAAGGTGGAAATGGTCCCATAAAGTCTATCCCCCAACAATCAAATACTTCGATGACAAGAATTGGGTTCAAGGGCATCATGTGCCGATGGGACAAGGAGCCTAACTTTTGGCACCTTACACAAGAGCGACAAAAATCATTGGTGTCTTTGAACAAAGTGGGCCAGTAAAGACCGCATTGTAAGATTTTTGCAGCGGTTTTCTTCATAGAAAAGTGACCACCACAAGCATCATTGTGGCAAAAATTTAGCACACTAGACACCTCATCATCGGGAATGCATTTTCGCATAATCTGGTCGGGACAATACTTGAATAAGTATGGATCATCCCAAAAGAAATTTCGCACCTCGACCAAGAATTTGCGTTTGTCTTGTGAACTCCACTCAGAAGGGAGCTCACCAGTTACTAAGTAGTTAACAATGTGCGCATACCACGGTAACTTAGTAACAACGAATAATTGTTCATCGGGGAAATCATCATGAATAGGTGGGCCATCAGCGGGATCACTAAATTCAAGTCGGGACAAGTGATCCGCGACTACATTTTCAACACCTTTCTTGTCTTTGATTGTTATGTCAAATTCTTGCAAGAGAAGGATCGACCTTATTAAGCGTGCCTTAGCATCCTTTTTGGAAAGGAGGTACTTAAGGGCGGAGTGATCGGTGAAGATCGTAATAGGTGATCCAATCAGGTAAGCTCGGAATTTGTCAAGAGCAAAGACAACGGCAAGCAACTCTTTTTCAGTTGTGGAATAGTTCATTTGAGCACTATTAAGAGTTCTACTTGCATAGTAGACAACAAAAGGTTTCCCCTCCCTTCGTTGTCCAAGAACAGCCCCAACAACAAAATTACTGGCATCACACATGATTTCAAAAGGAAGACTCCAATTGGGTGATTGAATAATGGGAGCAGAAGTGAGTGAATTCACAAGTGTTTGGAAGGACTCCTCACACTTTGGGGTCCACTCAAAAGTAGCATCTTTGGCTAGGAGGTTGCATAATGGACGAGAAATCATTGAAAAATTCTTTATGAACCTCCTATAAAAACCAGCATGGCCAAGAAATGACCGAATGTCTTTGACAGTCTTAGGGGTAGGAAGTTTAGAGATGAGGTCAATTTTAGATTGATCAACCTCAATCCCTTTTTCAGAAACAATGTGGCCTAAGACAATTCCAGAAGATACCATAAAATGACACTTTTCCCAATTAAGCACAAGACCTTTCTCGATGCAACGTTTTAAAACAACCTCAAGATTGAGAAGGCATGCATCAAAAGATTTTCCAAAGACGGTTAAGTCATCCATATAAACTTCCATGGTGTTTTCAATCATGTCACTGAAAATACTCATCATGCATCTTTGGAAAGTAGCTGGTGCATTACACAGTCCAAATGGCATACGCCGGAAAGCATATGTTCCAAAAGGACAAGTGAAAGTGGTCTTCTCTTGGTCCTCTAATGCAATCTCAATTTGATAGTAACCTGAATAACCATCGAGAAAGCAGTAGAAAGGATGACCAGCTACGCGCTCAAGAATTTGATCAATGAATGGGAGCGGGAAATGATCTTTACGGGAGGCGGCATTCAATTTTCGATAATCAATGCACATGCGCCAACCCGTCACAGTTTTGGAGGGAACAAGGGCCCCTTTTTCATTTTGGACAACAGTAACACCTGATTTCTTAGGTACTACCTGAACTGGACTGACCCATTTGCTATCGGCCACCGGGTAAATGATAAGAAAGATCAAGAAGTTTTAACACTTCATTTTTCACCACTTCTTTCATAGTGGGGTTCAGTCTTCTTTGAGGGTCCCTTCGTGGGATAGCTTCTTCTAGATTAATTTGATGGGTGCGAATTCGAGGGCTAATACCTTTGATATCAGCAAACGTCCAACCTATCGCAAGTTTGTATTTTCGCAGTAGCTCGAGTAACTGCAATTCTTGAGAAAGTTGAAGGTCGGACGAGATGATAACTGGAAAGGTTTGGCCATCTCCCAGAAAAACATGTTTCAAACCCTTTGGAAGTTGGTTCAGTTGAACATTGGGAGGTTCTTCGGCAGAAGCTTTTAGCGTTTCCCTCTCACGAGGTAATGCTTCAAAGTGTGGCTTCCAAAATTTCTTCCCTCTGTTTTGTGTGTCCAATTGATCATCGGTAGCAAGAGCGGACACAACAAAACTGGGATTTTCATTTTCAAGGCGAGAGAGGAGTTCATCAAGATTAACGAAATTTCTTTGCAATTGAATCTCTTCAGAAACAAGATTGTCAATCATGAATGTTTGATGACATTCTTCATCCTCTTGAAGTTGTTTCCCAATGTGAAAAATGTTGACCTCAAGTGTCATATTTCCAAATGATATTTTCATTAGACCATTACGACAATTGATCAAAGCATTTGCAGTGGCAAGGAATGGTCTTCCAAGGATGATGGGAATTTTGGATTCCATGTTGACCACAGATTGAGTATCTAGAACAAGGAAGTCCACGGGATAATAGAATTTCTCAATTTGAACAAGAACATCCTCAACGATACCCCGAGGCTTTTTGATAGAGCGGTCAGCAAGCTGCAGCACAACAGATGTTGGCTTCATTTCTCCAAGACCAAGTTGCGAGTACACAGAGTAAGGCATGAGATTCACACTCGCGCCAAGGTCAAGCAAAGCTTGGCTGACTTCATGAGTCCCAATTTGGCATGAAATGGTGGGACAACCAGGATCTTTGTATTTTAGCAGTGTCTTTTGTTCGATCACCGCACTCACTTGTTCAGTCAAGAAAGCAGTCTTCTTGACATGGTGCTTTCTCTTAGCAGTGCACAAGTCCTTGATGATTTTGGCATAAGCTGGCACTTGTTTTATGATGTGAAGCAAAGGAAGATTAATCTTCACTTGTGTCAAGTGCTCAAGGAGTTCAGCTCGGTTTTCAGGAATTTTCCCAATAGGTCTAAGAGCTTGGGGAAATAGTACTTTTGCTTGAGCATTTATCGGTGCACTGTCAGGGGCAACTTTTGAATTTGAAGTAGTGGTTTTGATGGATGGATCTTCCAAAGCTTTACCACTTCTTGTTGTGATGGCGTTAACCCCTTTAACGATGGGATCATTAGAGGTGGAGATTTCAGCCATGTGTTGCCCTTGTGCATTAAATTGAGGCTGGGAAGGAAGTCTGCCTTTCTCAGAAATAGCCAAGGATGCGGTCAATTTTGAAAATTGACTTTTTATTTCTTGGACATCTTCCTTTAATTGGCGATTGATTTTAGCTTGTTCCTCAATGAATGCATGAATAGTACTTTCAAGGGAGTTCCCTTGTTGTTGAGCATTGTATTGAGGCGTAGGATATGCCTTTGGAGGTTGTTGAGCTTGATGCTCATTTCTCCATTGTCCTCCAGATGTTTGAGCTTGGTTAGAGTTATCTCTCCAACTAAAATTCGGGTGGTTTCTCCAACCAGGGTTGTACGTATGGGAGAATGGCTTGTTATATTTCCCTAAGGCATTGCATTGCTCCTCATGAACCCCCTTCATTTCTTTGTAAACTAAGCAGTCCTTAGCTAAATGCCCATTTTCTCCACAAACGAAACAAGGTTCGAGTGGTCTGGATTGTGCTTGGGCAACCATGCACCCTTTTTGGCCATCTTTAGTCGTAAGGATTTCAATTTGCTTTTTTAAAGATTCGACTTGGGCCTTTAAGATGTCCTCTTCCCAAAGTTGGTAAATCCCAGCTGGTCGATTTCTGTTGGTGCTTTCAGCAGCACTTGGACCAGTCCATGTGTGAGATTTTTCAGCAAGCTCAATGAGAAACTCAAGAGCTTCTTCGGGTTCCTTTTGAAGGAACTCACCGTTGCACATCATTTCTACGAACTGGCGCTCACGACTTGTGAGGCCTTCATAGAAGTAGCTGACGATGCGCCAACTCTCGTACCCGTGGTGTGGACACTGACTTAAGAGATCTTTAAATCTCTCCCAGACTTGATAGAACGTTTCATTGTCTTTTTGGGAAAATGTTGAGATTTGTCTTTTCAAACTGTTGGTCTTATGGACAGGGAAATATTTAACAAAAAATGTTTTGGTCATTTCTTCCCATGTTCCGATAGACCTAGATCTCAAAGAATACAACCAACTATTAACTTTATCCTTCAAGGAGAAGGGAAAAAACTTTAAGCGTGCAACATCATTGATGGTTGCTCGGTCATAAAAAGTGTCAACAACTTCCTCAAATTCCCTAATATGCACATATGGATTTTCATTTTCTATTCCATGAAAAGTTGGCAAAAGTTGAATAATGCCGGGTTTGACACCAAGACTTGGCATATTAGGTGGAAATATGAAGCATGATGGTATGGAAGTTTGGGTGGGGTGAAGGTAATCATTAAGTGTTCTCTGTTGTATTTCATTATTATTATTCATTGCGAAAGGATTACCAATTATCGTGTGAATGGGAGAAGGAGTAGTGGATGGATTGGACGAAGTTTCACTAGAAGTGGTTTCGTCAGAAGAAGAGTTACTCATCCACTCTTGTTTGCTTTTTTTTTTTCAAATATATTTAATTTTTTTTGTTCAACTTGTTCCCAGGTTACTTTGGAGGTTTTTAGAATGGTCATTCACAACTTACTAGAACTCCCCGGGGTTACCAGGTAAGTGTGAAGGGTTCACTAACCTTTTCGACCAAAGACCTTTCTAAGCAAAAATGAGTTGCTTATTTTTGATAAAACAAGGTTGTTTTTGTTATAGTAAATAGCACAAAAATGTAATATTACAATGATTAACACAAAAATGTTCCCAGGCCAATTGGAAAGGTTGCCAAGGTACCGCTTCGTCCCAACCTTGCCTAGACAGAACCGAGGTTCCCAGGTAAGGTGGAGGGTACACTAACACAAACCTTATTTAAAAACCAATCTTTCTAGACAGAACAATCTTGGTTTGTGTCATATACAATATTACACTGTTGTACCAAATACTAAGCGTTTTATGAAGGAGTTTTTATAACTTACTTTTTTTTTGTATTTTATGATTTTTTAGAGGACTTAAATGCTATGAGTACTAAAAAAAAGACAAATAAAACACTAATAAAAAAAAAGAAAACAATAACTAAAAGATAGTATAAACAATCACACTAAACAAAAATTAAAGTAAAAAAAAAAAATAAAGGAAATAGACTTTTTTTTTTTTTCAAGAAATCATTTCTGATAAGGAAGATCGGATAAAACCGCAACCTTAGAGCATACTTTGAATTCTTGGTAATTTTTTTTTTTTACAAATATTTACACAACATAAGACAATATTCACAAGAAAATAAAATGTAACAAAAAAAGTTACTAACCTCTTGATTGTAGATTTCACTAGCTTTCGAAAAATTACCTCCCCGGCAACGGCGCCAAAATTTGTTTAACGCCCAAATGTGACTTCCACTAGCGGTGGTTGTAGTATAGATCGGGCGGTCGATTCCACAGGAAGGTGATTATGGACAAAAGCGTTAGTAGAAAAATAAAAACAAAATGTTAATAATAAGTGATAATAGTAACCAATGATTTTGTGATTTTTAATTTGATAATAAATATTAAAAGAAAGCAAATAGATGTGTAATCAATAGTAAAAGAGAGAAAGGCTTCAAGAATCATCCATATGCTTGTTTAGCTATTTTGTACCTTTGATTCACTAAGTTGACACAAATGATGTAACATTAAAGTTCATTATATTTTGAGTATACAAGTTCTTAAAAATAAAAGAAATAATTTAATCTTATGTAGAACCTAGAAATGACATTATACATCAAGCAATAATGCAATAAAAGATTAAATATAAAACTAAACATCAATATTATTTTTACTAAATAGTAACACATAAAAAGAGCATGACTAATCCTATATATTTTTAGTAAAAATAATGACAAAGAGATAGAGATGGAGATGGAGGTGATAGTGAAGGAAATGAACATTAATATTACTTTTATTAATTTTTAGACACATAGGGAGAGCATGACTAAACCTATATATCATTTAACAAAAAGTAAATAAAAATGAACATAAAAGATAGAAATGAGCAATACTACCATTACTATAATCACTAAATAAAAATATATAGAAAGAGCATGACTAAGTCTATATATATATTTGGTATAATAGCATAGATAGTATATATGGAAGAAGAACATAAAAATAAAAGTGGAATATGAACTTGCATTACTCAAATAAACATTACAACAAAAAGTGAATCAAAGATACAAAATAACCTCACTTTGCATATGGAATCATCCCTAACCTTCCAAGGAAGATTAAGCCATTATGCTAATCATTCTCATAAAATTTCTAAAGAGAAAAGATGAGAAGAAAAGTTGAGAGAATTTTGCTATAGTTTTTCTACACTAAAAATTACACTCTAAAAATTACTAAAATGAGCTCCTATTTATAGAGCCATAAAAGGACTAAAAATAAATAAATAAAAATTTGGGATTATAAAATAAATATTAAGATTAAATTTGACATTTCAAATCAAAAATAAAATTAATATTATTTTTGTTATCATTGTGATTTTGACTTCTACTCTTTGGATGAAGGTTGAGTGTGGAAGAGGAAAATAGGGTTGATGATGACCTAGACTTATCATCATTGCATCACATGCTTTGGAAGAGACAAAATTGATGATGAGCTTCATGGGCTAGGCTTAACCTTTTTGGGTTGGGTTGCTTTGGACTTCAACAAAAATGCCATTTTTTTCTTCATTTCTTTTCAACTTTGCTCCTTCTTCTTTCTTTCAACAAAAATACACTTTAATTCCTACAAGAAAGAAATAAATTGAATCAAAATCAAATATCTTCATTTATAAAATATATTACAATAATTTCATGAAAATATCAATTAAAACTCAATTTATTTTATCATTTAAAATAAATAAAAGTGTATTTTTAACCACTAATCACAACCCCCAACTAGCTTATTGCTAGTCCCTAGCAATTCAAGCGGAGAAAAATAATAATCGAGTTGAATAAACAAGTCAAATCACGCAAAAATATCCAAGCATTTTCAAAATATTAGTAGAGAGTTAAAGATTGCTATCAGTGTTATTTCAGTTGTAACAACAGAGTTGTGTGTGTGTGCACCAAACTGTATTTATTTTATTTCAAGTCTTAACACAAATAGTATCAAAAAATCTCAAAAGTGTAAAGGTCTCAACTCTAATTTTTTTCACGGGTATTGAAAGTATTTATATTGGAAGGGTGACACTCTTTGGAGTTGGAAATGTAACAATTAACGCACAAATGAGAGAGGATAAACTTTTTAGGATAAGCAATTTGAACAAATATTGATCACAAGATAGACATATCAAACCAATAGAATTCAAATGACAAACAACATTTGGGATTTACATGAAAAACTCACAAAATAAAGAGCCAACTAACTAACTAATAAATAAAGAAATATAATAACAATTTTTTTTTCTTTAGAGAGACATGTGATGCTTCTCTTTTTTTTTTTTAATTAAAATAAACTAACATAATTTTTTTTTTTTTAGATATGGAAAGAATGGAGATAAATAGAAATAAAATGATATTACTTTTGCTATTTTTATTTTTTTTTATTTTTTCTTCTCAAAAAAAAAAAAAAAAAAGATGGAGACTACTTGAAAATCAAAATAAAATGATGTTGCTCTTGTTCCTTTTTTTTTCATTATATATATTTTTTTGATGATTTTTTTTTACTTTTTTTTTTCTTCTTCCCTTTTTTTTTTTTTTTGACAAGAGACAACATATAAAAATAAAGATATAAAGAAATACAATAAAGTTACAAAGAAATAAACACAAAGGCTCTTTTGACAATAAATTAATCCCTCTAGTAAATGTCATGTTTGAAATTCCAAAAGTTTAACTTTACCAACTCAAATGATCAATGAAAGTTCAAAAAGTTATTTTCTCAACTCTCACAACTCACAAAAAATGAAAAACTTTACACTTTAAATTTTTCTTAACTATATGTGTTTACAACCATTTTACCACATGTTTGGAAAGTGCACAAAAGAACTCTGAAAATCACAACTTGGTAACAAAATATAGCAAATATTGACTCAAACTGTAATTTTACTATCATGCTTGGATAATTTTGAAAAAATTTGACTTAAAAAAAATTCAACAAGACAATTATAATTCTCTAAATGAACGCTCACCAGAGCTCACCACCCCCAACTCAAAATTAGACAGTGTCCTCAATGTCACAAAAAATATGAAATGAAAAAGATAGGGAAAAGAGTACACCTGATCGACGATAATATGCACGGGGTGAGAGTGGAGATAACCTGATAACAGTAACCCAAAACAAACATAGAAAATACAAAAATACAAAAACACAAAACAAAAATAAAAATAAAATAAAATACTATAATATATAGATAGGGAAAATAAACATTCAGAGTGTATAATCTGGGTCCTCAAGAAGGACCTCTTCAACAAGGCTCACACTCTCAATGTAATGTTTCAGTCTCTGGCCATTGACTCGAAAAATTCTCCCATCGGTTGGGTCCTTGACTTCAACAGAACCGTTGGGGAATACTTGTTTCACCACATATGGACCAGTCCACCTCGATCTCAACTTACCGGGGTGGAGATGCAAACGAGAATCGTACAAATGTACTTTTTGATTCGGCTCAAAATGTTTTCTTAGGATCTGTTTATCGTGAGCAACTTTCAGCTTTGCTTTGTAGATCCTAGAATTATCGTAAGCATCATTTCTCAACTCCTCAATTTCAGACAATTGAAGTTTTCGGTTCATACCTGCCGCACGTAGATCGAAGTTCAGGGCCTTAATAGCCCAATAAGCTTTGTGCTCAAGTTCGACAGGTAAATGACATGCTTTCCCATAGACAAGCCGATAAGGAGACATCCCAAGAGGGGACTTGTAAGCAGCGCGATATGCCCAAAGTGCATCTTGAAGACGTGTTGACCAATCTTTGCGGTCGGGGTTTACCGTCTTTTCAAGAATGTTTTTGATCTCCCTATTAGCTAGCTCAGCTTGACCATTGGTTTGTGGATGATAGGCATTTGCAACTTTGTGAAGTACACCGTACTTTCGCATAAGAGCCTCAAAAGATCGGTTGCAAAAATGAGTGCCTTGATCACTAATGATAGCGCGAGGGGTACCAAACCTCGATAACACATTTTCTTTTAAGAATTTCACAACAGTCGCGTTATCATTATTTCGACAAGGTACCGCCTCGACCCATTTTGAAACATAATCCACAGCAAGAAGGATGTAAAGGTAACCAAAAGAAGGTGGAAATGGTCCCATAAAGTCTATCCCCCAACAATCAAATACTTCGATGACAAGAATTGGGTTCAAGGGCATCATGTGCCGATGGGACAAGGAGCCTAACTTTTGGCACCTTACACAAGAGCGACAAAAATCATTGGTGTCTTTGAACAAAGTGGGCCAGTAAAGACCGCATTGTAAGATTTTTGCAGCGGTTTTCTTCACAGAAAAGTGACCACCACAAGCATCATTGTGGCAAAAATTTAGCACACTAGACACCTCATCATCGGGAATGCATTTTCGCATAATCTGGTCGGGACAATACTTGAATAAGTATGGATCATCCCAAAAGAAATTTCGCACCTCGACCAAGAATTTGCGTTTGTCTTGTGAACTCCACTCAGAAGGGAGCTCACCAGTTACTAAGTAGTTAACAATGTGCGCATACCACGGTAACTTAGTAACAACGAATAATTGTTCATCGGGGAAATCATCATGAATAGGTGGGCCATCAGCGGGATCACTAAATTCAAGTCGGGACAAGTGATCCGCGACTACATTTTCAACACCTTTCTTGTCTTTGATTGTTATGTCAAATTCTTGCAAGAGAAGGATCGACCTTATTAAGCGTGCCTTAGCATCCTTTTTGGAAAGGAGGTACTTAAGGGCGGAGTGATCGGTGAAGATCGTAATAGGTGATCCAATCAGGTAAGCTCGGAATTTGTCAAGAGCAAAGACAACGGCAAGCAACTCTTTTTCAGTTGTGGAATAGTTCATTTGAGCACTATTAAGAGTTCTACTTGCATAGTAGACAACAAAAGGTTTCCCCTCCCTTCGTTGTCCAAGAACAGCTCCAACAGCAAAATTACTGGCATCACACATGATTTCAAAAGGAAGACTCCAATCGGGTGATTGAATAATGGGAGCAGAAGTGAGTGAATTCACAAGTGTTTGGAAGGACTCCTCACACTTTGGGGTCCACTCAAAAGTAGCATCTTTGGCTAGGAGGTTGCATAATGGACGAGAAATCATTGAAAAATTCTTTATGAACCTCCTATAAAAACCAGCATGGCCAAAAAATGACCGAATGTCTTTGACAGTCTTAGGGGTAGGAAGTTTAGAGATGAGGTCAATTTTAGATTGATCAACCTCAATCCCTTTTTCAGAAACAATGTGGCCTAAGACAATTCCAGAAGATACCATAAAATGACACTTTTCCCAATTAAGCACAAGACCTTTCTCGATGCAACGTTTTAAAACAGCCTCAAGATTGAGAAGGCATGCGTCAAAAGATTTTCCAAAGACGGTTAAGTCATCCATATAAACTTCCATGGTGTTTTCAATCATGTCACTGAAAATACTCATCATGCATCTTTGGAAAGTAGCTGGTGCATTACACAGTCCAAATGGCATACGCCGGAAAGCATATGTTCCAAAAGGACAAGTGAAAGTGGTCTTCTCTTGGTCCTCTAATGCAATCTCAATTTGATAGTAACCTGAATAACCATCGAGAAAGCAGTAGAAAGGATGACCAGCTACGCGCTCAAGAATTTGATCAATGAATGGGAGCGGGAAATGATCTTTACGGGAGGCGGCATTCAATTTTCGATAATCAATGCACATGCGCCAACCCGTCACAGTTTTGGAGGGAACAAGGGCCCCTTTTTCATTTTGGACAACAGTAACACCTGATTTCTTAGGTACTACCTGAACTGGACTGACCCATTTGCTATCGGCCACCGGGTAAATGATAGCAGCATCAAGAAGTTTTAACACTTCATTTTTCACCACTTCTTTCATAGTGGGGTTCAGTCTTCTTTGAGGGTCCCTTCGTGGGATAGCTTCTTCTAGATTAATTTGATGGGTGCGAATTCGAGGGCTAATACCTTTGATATCAGCAAACGTCCAACCTATCGCAAGTTTGTATTTTCGCAGTAGCTCGAGTAACTGCAATTCTTGAGAAAGTTGAAGGTCGGACGAGATGATAACTGGAAAGGTTTGGCCATCTCCCAGAAAAACATGTTTCAAACCCTTTGGAAGTTGGTTCAGTTGAACATTGGGAGGTTCTTCGGCAGAAGCTTTTAGCGTTTCCCTCTCACGAGGTAATGCTTCAAAGTGTGGCTTCCAAAATTTCTTCCCTCTGTTTTGTGTGTCCAATTGATCATCGGTAGCAAGAGCGGACACAACAAAACTGGGATTTTCATTTTCAAGGCGAGAGAGGAGTTCATCAAGATTAACGAAATTTCTTTGCAATTGAATCTCTTCAGAAACAAGATTGTCAATCATGAATGTTTGATGACATTCTTCATCCTCTTGAAGTTGTTTCCCAATGTGAAAAATGTTGACCTCAAGTGTCATATTTCCAAATGATATTTTCATTAGACCATTACGACAATTGATCAAAGCATTTGCAGTGGCAAGGAATGGTCTTCCAAGGATGATGGGAATTTTGGATTCCATGTTGACCACAGATTGAGTATCTAGAACAAGGAAGTCCACGGGATAATAGAATTTCTCAATTTGAACAAGAACATCCTCAACGATACCCCGAGGCTTTTTGATAGAGCGGTCAGCAAGCTGCAGCACAACAGATGTTGGCTTCATTTCTCCAAGACCAAGTTGCGAGTACACAGAGTAAGGCATGAGATTCACACTCGCGCCAAGGTCAAGCAAAGCTTGGCTGACTTCATGAGTCCCAATTTGGCATGAAATGGTGGGACAACCAGGATCTTTGTATTTTAGCAGTGTCTTTTGTTCGATCACCGCACTCACTTGTTCAGTCAAGAAAGCAGTCTTCTTGACATGGTGCTTTCTCTTAGCAGTGCACAAGTCCTTGATGATTTTGGCATAAGCTGGCACTTGTTTTATGATGTGAAGCAAAGGAAGATTAATCTTCACTTGTGTCAAGTGCTCAAGGAGTTCAGCTCGGTTTTCAGGAATTTTCCCAATAGGTCTAAGAGCTTGGGGAAATAGTACTTTTGCTTGAGCATTTATCGGTGCACTGTCAGGGGCAACTTTTGAATTTGAAGTAGTGGTTTTGATGGATGGATCTTCCAAAGCTTTACCACTTCTTGTTGTGATGGCGTTAACCCCTTTAACGATGGGATCATTAGAGGTGGAGATTTCAGCCATGTGTTGCCCTTGTGCATTAAATTGAGGCTGGGAAGGAAGTCTGCCTTTCTCAGAAATAGCCAAGGATGCGGTCAATTTTGAAAATTGACTTTTTATTTCTTGGACATCTTCCTTTAATTGGCGATTGATTTTAGCTTGTTCCTCAATGAATGCATGAATAGTACTTTCAAGGGAGTTCCCTTGTTGTTGAGCATTGTATTGAGGCGTAGGATATGCCTTTGGAGGTTGTTGAGCTTGATGCTCATTTCTCCATTGTCCTCCAGATGTTTGAGCTTGGTTAGAGTTATCTCTCCAACTAAAATTCGGGTGGTTTCTCCAACTGTGGTTGTACGTATGGGAGAATGGCTTGTTATATTTCCCTAAGGCATTGCATTGCTCCTCATGAACCCCCTTCATTTCTTTGTAAACTAAGCAGTCCTTAGCTAAATGCCCATTTTCTCCACAAACGAAACAAGGTTCGAGTGGTCTGGATTGTGCTTGGGCAACCATGCACCCTTTTTGGCCATCTTTAGTCGTAAGGATTTCAATTTGCTTTTTTAAAGATTCGACTTGGGCCTTTAAGATGTCCTCTTCCCAAAGTTGGTAAATCCCAGCTGGTCGATTTCTGTTGGTGCTTTCAGCAGCACTTTGACCAGTCCATGTGTGAGATTTTTCAGCAAGCTCAATGAGAAACTCAAGAGCTTCTTCGGGTTCCTTTTGAAGGAACTCACCGTTGCACATCATTTCTACGAACTGGCGCTCACGACTTGTGAGGCCTTCATAGAAGTAGCTGACGATGCGCCAACTCTCGTACCCGTGGTGTGGACACTGACTTAAGAGATCTTTAAATCTCTCCCAGACTTGATAGAACGTTTCATTGTCTTTTTGGGAAAATGTTGAGATTTGTCTTTTCAAACTGTTGGTCTTATGGACAGGGAAATATTTAACAAAAAATGTTTTGGTCATTTCTTCCCATGTTCCGATAGACCTAGATCTCAAAGAATACAACCAACTATTAACTTTATCCTTCAAGGAGAAGGGAAAAAACTTTAAGCGTGCAACATCATTGATGGTTGCTCGGTCATAAAAAGTGTCAACAACTTCCTCAAATTCCCTAATATGCACATATGGATTTTCATTTTCTATTCCATGAAAAGTTGGCAAAAGTTGAATAATGCCGGGTTTGACACCAAGACTTGGCATATTAGGTGGAAATATGAAGCATGATGGTATGGAAGTTTGGGTGGGGTGAAGGTAATCATTAAGTGTTCTCTGTTGTATTTCATTATTATTATTCATTGCGAAAGGATTACCAATTATCGTGTGAATGGGAGAAGGAGTAGTGGATGGATTGGACGAAGTTTCACTAGAAGTGGTTTCGTCAGAAGAAGAGTTACTCATCCACTCTTGTTTGCTTTTTTTTTTTTTTAATATATTTAATTTTTTTTGTTCAACTTGTTCCCAGGTTACTTTGGAGGTTTTTAGAATGGTCATTCACAACTTACTAGAACTCCCCGGGGTTACCAGGTAAGTGTGAAGGGTTCACTAACCTTTTCGACCAAAGACCTTTCTAAGCAAAAATGAGTTGCTTATTTTTGATAAAACAACGTTGTTTTTGTTATAGTAAATAGCACAAAAATGTAATATTACAATGATTAACACAAAAATGTTCCCAGGCCAATTGGAAAGGTTGCCAAGGTACCGCTTCGTCCCAACCTTGCCTAGACAGAACCGAGGTTCCCAGGTAAGGTGGAGGGTACACTAACACAAACCTTATTTAAAAACCAATCTTTCTAGACAGAACAATCTTGGTTTGTGTCATATACAATATTACACTGTTGTACCAAATACTAAGCGTTTTATGAAGGAGTTTTTATAACTTACTTTTTTTTTTTTTTGTATTTTATGATTTTTTAGAGGACTTAAATGCTATGAGTACTAAGAAAAAGACAAATAAAACACTAATGAAAAAAGAAAACAATAACTAAAAGATAGTATAAACAATCACACTAAACAAAAATTAAAGTAAAAAAAATAAAAAATAAATAAAGGGAATAGACTTTTTTTTTTTCAAGAAATCATTTCTGATAAGGAAGATCGGATAAAACCGCAACCTTAGAGCATACTTTGAATTCTTGGTAATTTTTTTTTTTACAAATATTTACACAACATAAGACAATATTCACAAGAAAATAAAATGTAACAAAAAAAAGTTACTAACCTCTTGATTGTAGATTTCACTAGCTTTCGAAAAATTACCTCCCCGGCAACGGCGCCAAAATTTGTTTAACGCCCAAATGTGACTTCCACTAGCGGTGGTTGTAGTATAGATCGGGCGGTCGATTCCACAGGAAGGTGATTATGGACAAAAGCGTTAGTAGAAAAATAAAAACAAAATGTTAATAATAAGTGATAATAGTAACCAATGATTTTGTGATTTTTAATTTGATAATAAATATTAAAAGAAAGCAAATAGATGTGTAATCAATAGTAAAAGAGAGAAAGGCTTCAAGAATCATCCATATGCTTGTTTAGCTATTTTGTACCTTTGATTCACTAAGTTGACACAAATGATGTAACATTAAAGTTCATTATATTTTGAGTATACAAGTTCTTAAAAATAAAAGAAATAATTTAATCTTATGTAGAACCTAGAAATGACATTATACATCAAGCAATAATGCAATAAAAGATTAAATATAAAACTAAACATCAATATTATTTTTACTAAATAGTAACACATAAAAAGAGCATGACTAATCCTATATATTTTTAGTAAAAATAATGACAAAGAGATAGAGATGGAGATGGAGGTGATAGTGAAGGAAATGAACATTAATATTACTTTTATTAATTTTTAGACACATAGGGAGAGCATGACTAAACCTATATATCATTTAACAAAAAGTAAATAAAAATGAACATAAAAGATAGAAATGAGCAATACTACCATTACTATAATCACTAAATAAAAATATATAGAAAGAGCATGACTAAGTCTATATATATATTTGGTATAATAGCATAGATAGTATATATGGAAGAAGAACATAAAAATAAAAGTGGAATATGAACTTGCATTACTCAAATAAACATTACAACAAAAAGTGAATCAAAGATACAAAATAACCTCACTTTGCATATGGAATCATCCCTAACCTTCCAAGGAAGATTAGGCCATTATGCTAATCATTCTCATAAAATTTCTAAAGAGAAAAGATGAGAAGAAAAGTTGAGAGAATTTTGCTATAGTTTTTCTACACTAAAAATTACACTCTAAAAATTACTAAAATGAGCTCCTATTTATAGAGCCATAAAAGGACTAAAAATAAATAAATAAAAATTTGGGATTATAAAATAAATATTAAGATTAAATTTGACATTTCAAATCAAAAATAAAATTAATATTATTTTTGTTATCATTGTGATTTTGACTTCTACTCTTTGGATGAAGGTTGAGTGTGGAAGAGGAAAATAGGGTTGATGATGACCTAGACTTATCATCATTGCATCACATGCTTTGGAAGAGACAAAATTGATGATGAGCTTCATGGGCTAGGCTTAACCTTTTTGGGTTGGGTTGCTATGGACTTCAACAAAAATGTCATTTTTTTCTTCATTTCTTTTCAACTTTGCTCCTTCCTCTTTCTTTCAACAAAAATACACTTTAATTCCTACAAGAAAGACATAAATTGAATCAAAATCAAATATCTTCATTTATAAAATATATTACAATAATTTCATGAAAATATCAATTAAAACTCAATTTATTTTATCATTTAAAATAAATAAAAGTGTATTTTTAACCACTAATCAACCTTTATTACCAGTAATTTATTATGTAATGATGTATTAATCTTTGTAATAGTGGTTTATTATCTTGAAAAAAAAAGTTGAATGTTTCAAGTAATCATAAAGTTTTATTTTCTTTAAAATTACTTGGGAGCATATATGTGTATAATAATTAGATTCCACCTAGAAATATATACAAAAATGCTAAAACCTGGAAATTAAAAATTTTCACAAGAGAAATGATGGGATGATTGATTAAAAACTGTCTTAGGATAGTATAAAGTCAAGAGTTGAAAAACTTTTCTTTAGGTGAAAATTGAAATAGCAGTTGTAAGTGAGGTTTTTTCTCATAAAACAACAAAAAGCTATATGCGATCTGAGTAAATAACGGCTCGTATGATTATAGCATGTATTATAAACAAGATACAAATGTGTCTTGAAAAATAATACGCAAGCTAAAGTATGAATAGAGGATTGGCTATTCATACGAGCAATAAAAAAATCAAAATGGTTCTTACAAGAACTCTTCAAAATATTTGAAGTTTGCTCTAAATATAACAGAATATTAACTGCTCACAAAAGACATAGCAGATTACTAATTTCTCGAAAAAAAAAATGCCTAAATATTAAATGCTCGCCTATTTAATAACAAGATAATGACAACTGTATGTGTGTAACCCAAAAATATCCTAAGCTAAATCGAGGAAAATGTTTTGTTGTAAAAAAAATGCAATAAACAAACATGAATAACTCAAAAAAAGCAAGATAAAAGGCATAAAAGTATATATATATATATATAAATTAGCGATGTTGGTCATTAAACAAAGTAAAAGTTTGAATAATACTACAAAAGTGGCACAAGGGGCAAACCATTGTCTCGGCCTTAAGGCCATTGTTCAGAAATTAAAATGATAAAAACTAAATCTACATGGTTGGAGATTTAGTGGGTTCCTGTTCTTCTTCTTCAACTTCCTCTTTTGCAACATCTTAATCTTTTTTGGTCTGCTCGCAAAAAGCCAACATCTCCTTAGCACCATCTTCCAAGAAACTTAGGTCCATATTTGGATTTGCCAACCAAGCTCTACAGATAGAACACTTGGCAACTGAGTTACATCTAGCCTTAGCATTGGCCTCGGCTTCTTCAAGCTTCTTTTTGCCATCATTAAGCTCTTCCTAGGTTTTCTAATGGGCCTCAAGGTGATCTTTGGCTTCTTTTTGGGCACCATCGAGCTCAGCCTTGTGGGTTTTCTTTTGATCTTCAGCATCCTTCTTTAACTGAGAAATCTCAGTTTGAGAATCTGTCCATTGCCTCGCAACGACTTCACATTGTTCATTAGACTTGCAAAGCTCAGTCTCCAACTGTTTGATTCTCTGAAGGCCTCTTTGTTGAGCATGGTGAGACAAAAAAGATGCCTGGAAAAGAACAAAGTTAAGAAAGAATAACTAAAAAAAGAGATATAAAGTCAAAATAAAAGAATAAGATGCATACTAACTGAGAGAGTAAGATCGGCGCTCCTTGCAGATAAAATTTGAAAATTGCCATCATTAGTCAAGTCTCAATCATCTTGTTGAAAAGATTTGTAATGACGCCAGCAGGTGGTGACATATTGCTAGAAAACTTGCGAACCCTTAATGCCTGCAGAATTTCGCAGGGGGCAAGAAGGCTCCAAGAGTACTATCTCGGGTTGTCATCCCGAGAATCTAACCTGATGAACAAACCCTAAAGCCTGCTCATCAAGGCAGCAACAGGTACCGAAGAGGTCACCGGGGGAACCTCTAGCTCAATAACAATCGAGTCGACGCACGTTTCTTGTTGGTCGTTGATTTTTTCAATCTCTTCAAAGGTTCTGGTGTAACACCCTAACTACCTTAGGCGTATTACGTGATTTTTAAACGTACTGTGCAGCTCGTTGCTAATCAACGAGGTTTATGGAAAAACGTGATTGATTAAAATTTTGCTTTTTAATTAAACTTATAAACCATATTACAAAAGACTCGGGATCCCGATTATAAAAATATTTACAAAAAGTTTAACTGTTTAACTGATACATAAAATAAAGGTCGTCTAACGACCGGTTACAAAAATTCAGCCTTGCTGTCCCGAGGATCGTACGCTCCAGGCCTAACCGCCCCGACATGTACAATCTCATAAGCTCGCTCACGGTCCATCAGCTAAAGCCTTGCCTTTACCTACACATGAACATAAACTGTGAGTCGACAGACTCAGTAAGAAAAGCATAATAATATCATACATAATTCTAACTGCCGTGTCCAACACGATACTGAGTCCCGCTACTGCCATGTCCAACATGGTACTGAGCTACTACTGCCATGTCCAACATGGTACTGAGTTCTGAACGTTCATAGGGACGGTACTATTGACACGTAACAACCTGATCGGTCGAACCGGTCATACTCCGCCGGTCATACTCCAGCCTGTACCGACGTGTTACTATATCCTCCTGATCGGTCGAACCGGTCATACTCCGGCTGCTGGTCATACTCCAGCCTGTACCGACGGGATACGTCAATAGCACGGAACCACCAACCAAGTGTCAGCCTGATCGGTCAAACCGGTCATACTCCGGCTGCTGGTCATACTCCAGCCTGTACCGACGTGACAGGGTTGGATGGTTCGAAGCCAACATACAACTAATGTAATCTAATAGGCTTCCTACATGCTCGCTAAACATGTAATCTACATATGCATACTGTTATACTAATCTTACCTGAATTCCGATTTCGGTGTGCGGGTCAACTGACTGGCCCGAAGCCGAGTGGCGGATTGCGGCTCCTAAACCATAAAAATCACAACGCTATAAGTGACACGCTAAATCACTTCCCGGGGACTAAAACTAGGAACTAAAAGTTTCCCTATCGATAAAAAGCATGGCAATACCCCTAAAAACATAAAAACGAGGAAAACTAGGGTCCCTGAATTTTCCCCAATAGGTGAGACCGGTTGCCCACCCGGAATTCCGGTTCTGGAAAATTCAGAACCCTCATCCGGAATTCCGGATGCACAACCGAAATTCCGGTTCCTCGCATGCAGCAAACCAAATTTTTCATAACTCGACCAATTCAACCCCAATTGGTTCCAAACTTTCCAGACCTGCTCTAAACACCCCAAAGAACAAATCTAAGGCAACAAACTAACCCAGAAACCACAGAAACAAAATTCACCATTGGAGCTCAAGCTTTGAGTTCTAAACTCAAACTTGAGCGATTCCCACAAACATGCATTCAAACCTAGTTAATTCTACTCAACTATGCATGAAATCACCTCTGAAAACTATTAGAAACTACAGCAACAACACAATAACAGAATCACTATATTTTCCTCCAAAAACCACATTTTTGCATAGAAAATTTCCAAACCTTGAACAACACAACTAGCATGCATTAGAACCTATATAATCCATCCATTTAAAACCTAATTAAGCTACTGAAAACAACAATTAAACACAGCAACATAGAGCTTCACAAACTAACATGCAACCTACCATTTTTACTTCAAAAACATCAAGAACAAAGAGAAGAGTTGAGAACCACTTACTAGAACTAAGGATCACAAAAATCAACACAAAAAGGACTTGAATCACCAAGGAAAACTCCTCCTCCTTGCTGCTCAAAGAGGCCGAAAAGAGAGAGGCTTGAGAGAGTTTCTTTTTTCAAGTTTTTTTCTAATTCTACACTTAGCATTTTTTTGTAAAAATTGGAGAATAAAAGTAAAGGCATTTATCTCATTTACTTCAGCCAATAACATAAACAAATAACACTTATTTTTCAAATAAACAAGCCACTAAAAGACAAAAAGTCATTGGGGCAAAAAGACCATTTTGCCCCTCCATTCTAAATCACATAAAAATCACTAAAGGGGTATTTTTGGGAAATTCTAAATTCCCGGCCATTCCCGACATTCCCAATGTCTAAAACACGTCCCCAAACTACTAACATGCTAAGTTGTGATTTCTACTGAGCCAAACGCCGAGTTCCAAAATACCGGACACCGGAAATGCAAAATATGAAAAACTACTGATGACATAATCATGCATTTCTGAATTCCATAAATAACAGTAATAAATTATTTAAATAGCTATAAATAATTTCATAATTAAACATAAACAACTGCTAATTTCCAAATTAACTAAGCGGGCTTTACAACTATCCCCCCCTTAAAAGGATTTCGTCCCCGAAATCTAACCTGAATAACTCTGGATATTGAGCTCTCATATCTGACTCTAGCTCCCAGGTGGCTTCCTCCACCTTGCTGTTTCTCCAGAGTACCTTGACCAATGCTATGGTCTTATTCCGAAGGACTTTATCCTTTCTATCCAGGATCTGCACTGGCTGTTCTTCATAAGTCATGTCTGGCTGAAGCTGAAGACTCTCATAACTGAGTATATGAGAGGGATCTGAAACGTATTTTCTCAACATTGAGACATGGAATACGTTGTGAACTGCTGATAAGGCTGGAGGCAATGCTAACCGATATGCCACTTGACCTATCTTTTCGAGAATCTCGAAAGGTCCTGTAAATCTAGGGCATAACTTGCCTCTTTTCCCGAAACGCGTAATCCCCTTCATCGGAGATACTCGTAAAAACACATGGTCCCCTACTCGGAACTCAACATCTCTGCGTTTCGGATCTGCGTAACTCTTCTGTCTGCTCTGTGAGGCAAGCATTCTAGCTTTTATTTTCTCTATTGTCTCGTTGGTCCGCTGAACTGACTCTGGACCTAGGTATTTCCTCTCCCCTGTCTCATCCCAGTGGATAGGGGATCTACACTTTCTACCGTACAACAGTTCATAGGGAGCCATCCCTATCGTACTCTGATAACTGTTGTTGAAAGAGAATTCTATCCACGGTAGATACTTACTCCAGGAGCCTTCAAAGTCCATAACACAGGCTCTCAACATATCTTCCAATATCTGAATTGTCCTTTCGGACTGACCATCTGTCTGAGGATGAAATGCTGTACTGAATTTCAGCTTTGTACCCATTGCCCGTTGCAAACTTTGCCAAAATTTGGAGGTGAATTTCGGATCCCTGTCCGAAACTATAGACTTCGGTACCCCGTGAAGTCTCACTATCTCTCTGACGTACAGTTCTGCCAACTGATCCACTGAAAATGTTGTTCTAACCGGCAGAAAATGAGCAGATTTCGTAAATCGATCCACCACTACCCAGATGGAATCAAATAAACCTGTGGTCCTAGGTAACCCGACCACAAAATCCATCGTAATATCCTCCTATTTCCATTCTGGTAGGGTTAGAGGCTGCAACAACCCTGCTCGTCTCTGATGTTCAGCCTTAATCTGCTGACAAGTGAGGCATCTCGATACGAATTCTACCAAATTCTTCTTCATACCGCTCCACCAGAAGTACGGTTTCAAATCTTGGTACATCTTGGTGGTGTCGGGATGTAGAGAATATGGGGTAGAATGAGCCTCCTCAAAGATCTCATTTCTAAGTTCCATACTGCTCGGAACACAAACTCTGGCTTTATACAAAAGCATCCCACTGTCTGACACTGAAAAGTCCTTGGCTTGACCAGCCAACACCTCATCTCGGATCTTCACTAACTCCGGATCTGTCATCTGAGCGACTTTTATTCTTTCCAACAGATCAGATTGCAGCGTCAAGTTGTGAAGCTGACCTACCACCAACTCAATGCTGGATCTAACCATATCCTCTGCTAGTTGAGGTGAGATCTGAATCATACTAGCTACTTGCCCGGGACCCTTTCTGCTCAGGGCATCAGCCACTACATTGGCTTTTCCGGGATGATAGAGGATCTCACAATCATAATCCTTTACTAATTCCAACCAACGCCTTTGTCTCATGTTCAAATCTTTCTGAGTAAAGAAATACTTGAGACTTTTATGGTCGGTATAGATCTCACACTTCTCCGCATAAAGGTAATGCCGCCAAATCCTCAGTGCAAAAACCACTGCGGCCAATTCTAAATTATGAGTCGGGTATCGCTGTTCATAATCCTTTAACTGACGGGAGGCATAAGCGATGACCCGATCGGCTTGCATCAATACACACCCCAAACCCTGTTTGGATGCGTCACAATAGACTACGAACTTTTCCTTGTCCGAAGGCAAAGCTAGCACTGGAGCAGTAATCAACCTCTGCTTTAGCTCCTGAAAACTAGCTTCACATTTATCTGACCAAATAAATCTCTGATTTTTCTTTGTAAGCTCGGTTAGGGGCATTGAAATTTTGGAGAACCCCTCCACGAACCTACGGTAGTACCCAGCTAAACCTAAGAAGCTTCTGATCTCTGTCACTGTCTTCGGTCTCGGCCAATCCCTGACGGATTCAATCTTCCCGGGATCCACCTTGATCCCATCTTTACTCACAATGTGCCCTAGGAAGGACACCTGAGACAACAAGAACTCACATTTTTTGAACTTGGCGTAAAGCTTATGCTCTCGAAGTCGTTGCAGTACCATCTGAAGATGTAACTCATGCTCCTCTTCTGATTGAGAGTACACGAGGATGTCGTCGATAAACACAATCACACAGATATCGAGGAAATCCTGGAATACTCTATTCATCAGGTCCGTGAATGCTGCAGGAGCATTGGTTAGTCCGAATGACATAACCAGAAACTCGTAATGTCCATACCTAGTGCGGAAAGCTGTCTTTGGAATGTCCTCCTCTTGGATTCTCAACTGATGATAACCCGAACGGAGATCAATCTTAGAAAAGACCGTCTTCCCCTGAAGCTGATCGAACAAGTCATCGATCCTAGGTAATGGGTATTTATTCTTCACCGTCAGCTTGTTCAACTCCCTGTAGTCGATGCACATCCTCATAGATCCATCATTCTTCTTGACGAACAAAACCGGGGCTCCCCAGGGTGACACACTGGGCCGAATGAACCCTATGTCAAGCAACCCTTGGAGCTGAATCTTTAATTCCTTAAGTTCAGCTGGAGCCATCCTATACGGGGCTTTGGAAACCGGTTCCACCCCTGGTGCCAAGTCAATCACGAAATCAATCTCCCGCTGAGGTGGTAACCCTGGAAGTTCTTCGAAAAAAAACATCCAAAAATTCCCGAACCACTCTGATGTCCTCTGGCCGAATGGTATCTGGCCGAGTGGTGTCCACCACCACGGCCAGAAACCCTAAGCACCCGCCGTGCAACAATTCTCTCGCTGACATAGCCGAGATCACCGGGATCCGAGATCCCTGAACTGAACCCACAAATACAAACGGTTCTTCACTTTCCGGTTGGAAGACCACCATCTTCCTTTTACAATCAACGCTCGCCGAATATTTAGATAGGAAATCCATTCCTAAAATAATATCAAATTCGACTAAGCTCATCTCTATCAGATCAGCGCTTAACTCTCTACCATCTATCCTGATCGGCATAGACCTAATCCACCTATTGGAGATAACCAATTCTCTGCCAGGTAACAGGGTTCCAAACCCTGATTCATATCTATCATACGATCTTTCCAATTTTCTAAAGACTCTGGCTGCGACACCAGACATCCTTGACCGAAACACTCATCCAGAGAATGCCTCTTACTAATAAGACACTCCAGTAGGAATAACGGGTCTTAACACTACCCTGACGGTCGTCTTGATTCTGGTTCCCTCGGAACCTCTTGTTCTGCCTCGAGCCACCGGATGCAGTGGATGATTCCTCCTCCAGTCCATGGCCGAACCACTACCTCCCCTGCTGAAACCTGACGCAGAAGGGGTAGGAGCCCCGCCACATTCCGGAGTCCTAACTGATTCCACATACATCTAGCTGCGCCCTCAGCTCACCATGCTTTCTTCGCCATCTCAGCTTAGATGGTCTTATCGTCGGTAGTGATCATAAGGTCATACTTGATCTTCACATTAAGTCCATCGAGATATTTTCTTTCTTACTGAAATCGGTTGGCGCAAATCCCGAGGCTAACCTCGCCAACCAGCTGAACTGAGTAATATATTCCGTCATGCTCATATTCACTCGCTGGGTCAGGTGGGCGAACTCTTTCCTCTTGGCGCTTCTGACCGCCTTGTTATAACATTTAACGCTGAAGAGTTCCTAAAACCTTTCCCAGGTCATAGTGACGACGTCATGGATCTGAGACACCATGTCCCACCAAACCAAAGCGTGTTCTTAAAACTGAAAAGTGGCACTCACCACTCTGTCGTTCACGGTGACACCCATAAAATTCAGAATCTTGGTGATCACCGTCAGCCATTGCTCGGCTTTCACTACATCCGGACCTCCCAGGAAAACCGGAGGTGCCTGCTTCCGGAACCGTTCGTACAAAGGTTCCAATCTATGGGCCGCCACCACTATCTCGGCACAGGCGGCGAGGGCGAGGTGTGCCACTGGAACTACGGGCACCGGAACTGCAGGAGCACCCTGCTGTCTCAACCTCTGAATCTCGAGGTCTTGCTCTTCTATCCGGGCTTGCATTTCAGCAAACCTAACTTCCCAATTCTGGCTTCCTGATTGACTTGGGCAGCTTGCGGCGAGTTAACATCCTCCAACCGCGAACCCTGCCCCTGGGACCTCTACCTCGGCCCAAAACACTTGAGGGGAACTGAGCTCCTCGACCTTGATCTGACCCGACTGAGATGCCCTGACTCCTAATATTTCGTCTGGCGTCCATCTAGTCTGAACCGCCTCGAAATCCCGAGTTGGCACTTCAGGTCACGATCATCGAGAGCTTACTAATGCCGCTTAATTTGGAAATTAAAAACGAAACATGCGCCTATTCTACTATCAGGCTACTAACATGCTTCCTAACAGGCTTTTCTTTTTCATAACTGAATAAAATAAACTACTAAAGCAATAAAGGCTTACTGAACCGTGAACCGAGCTAACTGCTGATGATGATTGTACATGTCGTGACGATCTTCGAAAGACAACCTGGCGGCTCTGATACCAAATTGTAACACCCTAACTACCTTAGGCGTATTACGTGATTTTTAAACGTACTGTGCAGCTCGTTGCTAATCAACGAGGTTTATGGAAAAACGTGATTGATTAAAAATTTTCTTTTTAATTAAACTTATAAACCATATTACAAAAGATTCGGGATCCCGATTATAAAAATATTTACAAAAAGTTTAACTGTTTAACTGATACATAAAATAAAGGTCGTCTAACGACCGGTTACAAAAATTCAGCCTTGCTGTCCCGAGGATCGTACGCTCCAGGCCTAACCGCCCCGACATGTACAATCTCATAAGCTCGCTCACGGTCCATCAGCTAAAGCCTTGCCTTTACCTACACATGAACATAAACTGTGAGTCGACAGACTCAGTAAGAAAAGCATAATAATATCATACATAATTCTAACTGCCGTGTCCAACACGATACTGAGTCCCGCTACTGCCATGTCCAACATGGTACTGAGCCACTACTGCCATGTCCAACATGGTACCGAGTTACGAACGTTCATAGGGACGGTACTATTGACACGTAACAACCTGATCGGTCGAACAGGTCATACTCCGGCTGCTGGTCATACTCCAGCCTGTACCGACGTGTTACTATACCCTCCTGATCGGTCGAACCGGTCATACTCCGGCTGCTGGTCATACTCCAGCCTGTACCGACGGGATACGTCAATAGCACGGAACCACCAACCAAGTGTCAGCCTGATCGGTCAAACCGGTCATACTCCGGCTGCTGGTCATACTCCAGCCTGTACCGACGTGACAGGGTTGGATGGTTCGAAGCCAACATACAACTAATGTAATCTAATAGGCTTCCTACATGCTCGCTAAACATGTAATCTACATATGCATACTGTTATACTAATCTTACCTGGATTCCGATTTTAGGTGTGCCGGTCAACCTGACTGGAACTGAAGCTGAGTGGCGGATTACTGGCTCCTAAACCATAAAAATCACAACGCTATAAGTGACACGCTAAATCACTTCCCGGGGACTAAAACTAGGAACTAAAAGTTTCCCTATCGTTAAAAAGCATGACAATACCCCTAAAAACACAAAAACGAGGAAAACTAGGGTCCCTGAATTTTCCCCAACCGGTAGACCGGTTGCCCAACCGGAATTCCGGTTCTGGAAAATTCAGAACCCTCATCCGGAATTCCGGATGCACAACCGGAATTCCGGTTCCTCGCAGGCAGCAAACCAAATTTTTCATAACTCGACCAATTCAACCCCAATTGGTTCCAAACTTTCCAGACCTGCTCTAAACACCCCAAAGAACAAATCTAAGGCAACAAACTAACCCAGAAACCACAGAAACAAAATTCACCATTGGAGCTCAAGCTTTGAGTTCTAAACTCAAACTTGAGCGATTCCCACAAACATGCATTCAAACCTAGTTAATTCTACTCAACTATGCATGAAATCACCTCTGAAAACTATTAGAAACTACAGCAACAACACAATAACAGAATCACTATATTTTCCTCCAAAAACCACATTTTTGCATAGAAAATTTCCAAACCTTGAACAACACAACTAGCATGCATTAGAACCTATATAATCCATCCATTTAAAACCTAATTAAGCTACTGAAAACAACAATTAAACACAGCAACATAGAGCTTCACAAACTAACATGTAACCTACCATTTTCACTTCAAAAACATCAAGAACAAAGAGAAGAGTTGAGAACCACTTACTAGAACTAAGGATCACAAAAATCAACACAAAAGGGACTTGAATCACCAAGGAAAACTCCTCCTCCTTGCTGCTCAAAGAGGCCGAAAAGAGAGAGGCTTGAGAGAGTTTCTTTTTTCAAGTTTTTTTCTAATTCTACACTTAGCATTTTTTTGTAAAAATTGGAGAATAAAAGTAAAGGCATTTATCTCATTTACTTCAGCCAATAACATAAACAAATAACACTTATTTTTCAAATAAACAAGCCACTAAAAGACAAAAAGTCATTGGGGGCAAAAAGACCATTTTGCCCCTCCATTCTAAATCACATAAAAATCACTAAAGGGGTATTTTTGGGAAATTCTAAATTCCCGGCCATTCCCGACATTCCCAATGTCTAAAACCCGTCCCCAAACTACTAACATGCTAAGTTGTGATTTCTACTGAGCCAAACGCCGAGTTCCAAAATACCGGACACCGGAAATGCAAAATATGAAAAACTACTGATGACATAATCATGCATTTCTGAATTCCATAAATAACAGTAATAAATTATTTAAATAGCTATAAATAATTTCATAATTAAACATAAACAACTGCTAATTTCCAAATTAACTAAGCAGGCTTTACATCTGGGTTCGTCCCAAAAGAAGTCTCTGATACAACAGCTCGCTTCTTACCTTTTTTGAAACGCAAAGTGGACAAGAGATTTTCAAAGTCCATATCTGCGAGACAAAAGGATAAACATTAATACTTGTTCAATATAAGCATGAAAAGTGTGGTGAGATAATCTTCCACTTAAGAAAATTACCATAGTCATCTGACGAGAAAGAAGAACTATAATAGTTACTAAATTTCCTAAAACTAGTTATCATGAATAGGTCAAAGGGGTTAAGAGGAGACATATCCCAATCCGGATGACCAGCCCTATCAAAGTTAGTGCCATATTACTTGGCCATTCCAAAGTAAAAACTATTACAACTCAACTAGACATGGAGTACCAACTATCAAAACTATGGGAAATGAGATCTACACAGTTCCAAATATAAAAGTTGTACCGACTATCCTTAAATTTAACTAAGGTTGTTCGCTCAGCTTTAAGAACAGTTGGAGACCATCCACAAACACCAAAATTATTACCTCGGGAGGCCACATCTTCAGCTTACCGAGGGGTTGTGTTATTCAGATAATGGTTGTGAGCCACAAAGTCTCTGTCCTCCTCGTCGGCAAGAACTGGAACTCGTTGTCAGTCTGAAAATTTTGGAACCTTGAACTCTCAAGATTGATCCTTGCCGAAAAGGGTGCAAGCCTTCAAGTTCTTCTCGTGAAACAAGAAGTTTGTCGCTCAGAATCCAAAAGGAAGGCCAAGAAGAATCATGTGCCTTGTCTCAATTTTAGAAGTTGGAATAGGTCTCTTAGTGATCGTTGTGAACACAACAAAATAAAAAAAGTTAGTAAAGTATGGCCAACTTGCATTGGCTTAAAACTCAAAATAAAATTTTTAAGAAAAGAAATACATATGTATGATATAAAATGTGGTGGTATTGATGAGAAAAAGACCCGAGGTCAAAAAGAAGTCATCCTTGAACTCTTTTTTGTTGGGAAGCCTCACAACAATCTGTAATCGTTGGTGTGTGTCCCAAGGTAGTAGAAACCACATGCACCTCGCTTCCGTGCAGGGCAGGCCTTTACAGAGTAAACGTATAGAATCTCTAGTGGGCTCGGACACTCCCACTTCAGGATATGATACAAAGACTTTAATCTGGCTAATATCCTGTATGAATTTGGTGTCAGCTGAAATGGAGCAATGTCGAGATAGTTGCAAAACTCCTTAAAATAGTCCCTTAGAGAGAGTATTGCTCCAGCTCTTATATGTTCTAGGCTCCAAGCACCTATCCTAGATGGCTTGCTGGTGTTGCAGCCCTCTTATCGAGCTACACGTTCAGAGGGATAACAGCTGAACTCCCCCTCGGCAACAGACCTAATCCGGCATCTTTGTTCATTTTTGATGCCACATGACCTTAATACTTCCCCAACATAAGATCATATGGATTTGATTTTAGACTTGATTAGTTCAACCTCGAAGATGATTGTAGGGTCTTGAGGGGTCTTTGATTAGCGTGCTTTCTGGGCCATAATTTCAAAATCTAAGTCACTTGGTGAAAAAGTAACAGTGACTGGAGGTAAAAACATTGACCTCGCTAAGGGAATATCAATGAAATTTAGGGGGTTCAGCCCAAGCTGCTTCTCTCAAAAAGTGGCACATTCCCTCAATTATCTCTTGTAAGAATCACCTATAACGGCTAGAGGTTTCATCTTGGCTGGTTTTAATGAGATGATCCCCAATTTTCTCATCATTTACTTCAATAATGGTTTGAGGTATATGAGTTTTCGGTCTAAATTTTATGGCAAAAATTTGAGGACAAATTGATTCTAAGGATTTTGGGATCGTAATTTCTGGGATAAATTGGGACATAATTATGACTAATAATATCCTAATTTCTGGAAAAACAAAATTCAAATACAACCCGAAAAATCTACAAATCGTATAATCTAAAATTTCCTAACCCTAGAGTTATTCAGACAAACAAAATCAAAATTACCCAAACAACATAGCAGTGCAAATAAATAAATATTAACTAAGGAGAAGAAATTATGAGGACAGAAGGAAAAATAAATAAGAAAAGAGAGTGTATCACTTACTGTCTTGACAAAAAATTTTGGGCAGAGGAAAACTTCGTAAGGGAAACATCGAAGGTTGTAAAACTGGGTCTTGATGATTTCTAGAACGGGAAGTATGATTTGACAAAATGTGCCGAAAAAATGTAAGAGATAACAAGGGCATGCAAGTTTGGGGAGAAGGTGGTTGGGATTTTGGCAAAAAGCTTGAAGGTTTGATAGCTAAAAATGGCGAAAGTGATGTGGAGTTTCAATTTTATACCTAATAGGTGATCACCGTTCGATCAAAGGAAATCTGACTAATGGGTGGGAACTTTACAAGAATGGAACAGAGAACATTAAATGAACAATGATGTGCCTCGAAGTTTTGAACCGTCCAAATTCTAAGCATACAATTTTTAAACGAGAAAAATACGGTTATACCCCTAGAGACATTTAAAAAGTTCTTTTTAATTAAAAAGCACTTTCTAGGAGACAATTGTTATCCCAAAATTCGACTATTCACCAAAAGTTGACACATGTCCTACAAAAGGAATATGAATCAGTTCAAAGAACATAATAATTAAATTGTATTATTAAATGTGATTTAAATAACTCGTTCTAGTTCATTAAAGTTTATAGAAATATTCAAACTCGCTAACTACATGAGCATATGCGCAATAAGAATAATAACTATTGACAGATATGGTTGATGAGACAATATGTTCACCTCGGGATAAACAGATTATACAATAAGAAAGTACAAGATGAGACGTTAAAAAACTTACAACTCATTGACTCACGTAATTGTACATGGAGAAGATTACATTCATCTATCTTGCCATTTACGCTACCTCGCAAATAACTTTACGATATGAAGAATACTGCGAGAAGAAGAATATCTATACTTAGCATTGTTTCCTATAAAGACGGATAAGAAGGATAACTCACATTCACCGAGAAACAACTTTCTTAGTCAGCGTAACCGTTTAAAGAGACAAAGAGCAGTTGGGTAGTTATTAGATATTATCCCATGTGCATATAATTGAAACGTGGGGAATGTCCACGTTTCATGAGCAGTTGTAAGTGAATAGATCTCAATAAAAATAACTAGCATCCTATACACTTATAAATAGGGATAGAATCCATGGAAAAAATGAGGATGACATATTAAAGAAAAAATACTATTATTAAATTTTATTGTACTCTGTATTCAAATAAATATCCCTAATAAGGACTAGTGGATTATGTAGATTTTAACTACAAAACCACGTAAAATATCTCGTATTCATTTATTATTTTTATTTAATTTTGTAGTAAATTTATTACGTGAAAGGCTATATATTTAGTTAACGAAAATCTGCATTAACATTATTGATCCACATATTTGCACGTGGAGAGAATAACTACATTCATCCATCTCGCCCTCTATATGTAGAAGTAACCACCTCGCTAATACCATCATGGTAAAAGAAGACTGCGATGAGCATTATATCTATACTTAGTATTTTTCATACAAAGATGATAAAGAAGGATAACTCATACTTATCGAGAAACAACCTTCATAAGTCAGCATAACCGTTTAAGGATAAAGACAAAAGGACGGTTGGGTGGTTATTAAATATTATCCCATGTGCATAAAAATAAAATGTGAGGAATGTCTACGTTTCATGGACAGCTATGAATGATTAGATCTTAAGGAAAGATAACTGTCACCCTATACACCAATAAATAGGGACAGAATCCAAGGTAAAAGGGACAACAAATTTGAGAGAAAAAACTATCTTTTACATTGATTGAGAAAATTGTACTCTGTATCCAGATTATCATCCGTAATAATAAGAACTCGTGGAGTATGTAGATTTTAACTACAAAACCACGTAAAAATATCTGGTGTTCATTTATTGTTATTATCAATTATGTAGTATATTTATTACGTAAAAGGCTTATATATTTAGTTAACAAAAATTTGCGTTAACAATATATAATAAAATATAAACTAGTTAAATATGATTTAAAATAAATAATATATGATACAATTAAAATATATAAAATAATAATTAAATATATGTAGTATGTCAATAAAATTATATACATATATTAAACTGTTTGTATTACACTAACAAAAATATATACTACTATTATACATAACAAAATAAAAAATAAATATCATCTAAGAATAATAATATACCATACAACAAAATAGAAATATACTGTACAACAAATTCTATATACCAACATCCCACAACAATCTATAAAAGTTTAAAAAAATCGACATAACTTTAAAATGAAAAAGATTTTAACAAAATTAATATAGAAATACTATAATCTTTGAGTAATTTGCTTCTAAATCTAAAAAAATATGAAAAAAATTATTGATTTTTTTTATGTTAGAAGATAATATAAATAATAAATAGTGTAATATAATAAAAATGAAAACTTAGAAGCTACTCAAACCAGAGTCGACAAATACACATATTTAGCCATGGCTGCATGCGGCTTCGTCAAGCTCAACGCCTCATCTTTCAACTGGATCGATCAATAGTCATCTGCGTCGAGTTACCATCCCGATCCGCGCCGAGGCTTATACTGATGAACTCGTCAAAATCGCTGTGAGGTTCTTTGATTAATTAGAAATCATTACACTTGTCGATATATAAATTTTTATTAATTTTTCGTTTGATTTGATTTCGTGGCTAATCAAAAGCTTTCTTAGATCTTGATCAATTTTTTCTTTTATTTCGTTCCGATTGTAACAAGAGATAATCTTTGAATTTAATTTAATAGACTGGATAGGAGGAGCCAGTCAGTGTTAAAGCAATTAAATTAAATCAATCTCAGTAGCACTATATCATAGTTCATCCGGTTCTCCATGTTCTCAAAGCAACGAAGCAGTCCTCCTCTTGGCTCTCCACTTTAGATTTGTATTCTTTTTATTTAGATTAGATTTTGGAGGTATATAATAAATTATTTTTGATAAGGGATGATAGATAGAGATTTTGTTTTATCATTTTCAAAACTTTGTTTTGTTTTTTTGGCACCATATATTTATTTTTTATGTTATGATTAATCAAAGATGTTTGTAAAGTGCTTCTCCATCATTCTGATCCTCCAACAAACTATCACGGTAAATATCTCTCTCTGATTTTCTTTTTTTCTTTTATCGTAGACTGAATTCATTCGATTTTATATAGCCGTATTTCGATATTATGTGAATTGTGAGAGTGTTTTAGTTGGTGTATATACTGTTTGATATAATGTCTGTGTGATTCGTGAAAAAATTGGTTATTTTAAGGGCAGTGATCACGATTCTGAAGTAACTTTTCTGTAGTTTAATACCTCTTGATCATATTCATTCTTCAAGTTCCTTAAGAGTTTTCTATTTTAATTTTCTTTGTCTATCGTTTGTTGTTGTAAATGAGTTCAATGTTTTTCTTTCTTTTTTGTTTCACAACTCTTTCTATATTCTTTCTTTTTTCAATGTTTTTCTTTTTGTTATAGGTTTGTTTTATATTGTTTTGGTTCTATTTTGCGCCATTATTTATGGCTTTGGCGCCTTACAAGGCTTTAGCACCTATTATATGGTTGGGCCCCTAATTATTTAGGGCAGTTTGTTTAAATTTTCACGTTTTTCGGTATTGAATGTATAAGAAAATTTTGACACAATAATATTTTAAAGTTAATAAGTTATGCACTATACAGATTTATTAGTCGGAATAAAAGGATTATTTTGGTTAAGGTATGATTTAAAGAATATTTTAAACTGAAATAAGGTTTAAGAGGGTTTACTTTAAACGCTAATTCTTATTAGCTATGTTTTGGTTTATATTTTTTAGGAATTTTCAGCATAAAAGGAAAGTGTTTGGAATTTTAGTATTCAGATTTTAATATTATAATTAATTAAGTAAAATGAAGAAAAAGAATCTTGAGGATCTTGTAATAAAGGGAGGTGGAAACACTAATGGTCTAATGAGAATATATTGGTTTAGATATATTTGGGAAGTCAAATTATTATAAAAATTTAGTTTGTTCTCAATATTATGGGAATGTACCAAAATTATTATATTATTTGTATTTTTAAAGAATTTCTAGATGAGTGTTATTAGTTTTTTGATGGAAGAAATGGAAGTACAAATTTGATGGATGAGCTGCGCCATTGTTTATGGCTTTGGTGCCTTTTAAGGTTTTTGCGCATGATTTATGGCTGGCCCCTAATTATTTAGGGTAATTGATTAAAATTACAAGATATCATGAATTTTTAAAAATATTATAAAATTTAATATCTAACAATTATGGTAAATAAATATGAGATTATTGCCTTATTAGTTTATTATAGATAACATAATATTAATTTTGGGTATATAAAATATAAATATGAGTTTATTATAGATAACATAATATTAATTTTGGTATATAAATTATAAATGTGGGATTTTGTAATAAATTGGAGATAGGGATATTAATTGTGAATTGAGAATATTTTGTTTTATTTTATTTTTTATTTTGGGAAGATATTAAAATAAATGGAAAGTAAATGTTAATGAAGTATTGAGATTATTGCCTTATTAGTTGTATAGGAAAATACTAATATGAATAGTTTTTATAATAATTTGAATGGTATAATAATTTGGAGGTTATCTATTTAAATAATAAATAAGGAAGCATTATGTCATAATACCGAATTGGAGTAATTAATATTAATTTAATATTATTAATTAAATGTATGATGAAGTGGTAATATGAAAATGGTACTTTTGAATGTGAAAATTGCAATATTAAGCTTTAAGGATATTAATACAATTTTGGTTTAATTTAGGTTGAATAAAGATTATAGATACTATGTTTTACGGTATAAATAAAATAATAAATAATTTGACTTATTAAGGATTTTGATATATTTTAGTCTATAAATAAGTAATATTTTTAAGAGATAAAATGAAATAATTAGTATATAATATTTTGAATATTTAAGGAATAATGGGTATTTAAAGTAAAATTTTATTTATGTTTGATTTTAAAAGGGTAAAATTAAGGAATAGGGATCCTATGAAGGTTATGAAATAGAATGCTATAATTTAGTTGTAACTAGCCAAAGGGTAATCCCTTTGGCTAGTTCTAGTATTTTATAGGGAGATCTAGTTGCTTAGTCTTGGTGGTTGGTTGATTCTCTTCAGTTTGAATAGTTTTCTAATTAAAGTTTTATGTTATTTTTATGTTTTTTTCAGGTGGAACTTCAGTATTTTATTGAGTTAGGAGCATTGTTTGAAGATGTTATAGCTTTATTGTCTAAATTTCCAGGGGCAGTTTTGTCCCATGGGGCTCGCTCTAAGATTTTCGCGGCTCATGGTTGGCAAAGCATGCTCTGCAGTTAGACGATGAACTATCCTGGTTCGAGGAGGTTCCAGCTGTTGGGTTTTATGCCCTAAATAAAACACATTTCAATATAATCAGATTTACTTATTAATATAGATCAGAAATAACATTTAATGTTGCATGATTCACATGATTTATTTCATGATTATATGTACATAATGTATAAATTCATCTGAAACCCATTTCACATACTTGATCCTGTTTATTGTGCCGTCAACACATTGGAAAGTAAACATGACTATGTGAATAAAGTTTCCTAGATTTATCAGACATAGGGTTTTACTGATATGATAATCTACAACAGAGTTTACTTGCATTTGGAGAAATGCTATGTTCTTTCCAGAGCATTGGTTAAAGTAAAGCTCAGGTTGGATGCATGGAGTATGCATCAGAAGGGACCGATATTGAACTTTGACTTAGATTTATTAAACTTACTGTAATATCTATTCAAGTCAATATCGCCAAGTTGATCCTAGATCAAATGTTCTTAATCCTGTTATGATTAGGCTCAATCTTGAAAGGCTATTCGTGTTCTTTGATTTGTTAGTTAAGCCTACTTTTAGGTCAGGGTGATACGTACATTTTGGGAACACGGTAGTGCATTTGAGTGGGAGCGCTATCATAAACATGGAATCTATAGCTTCTATCTGGCGAATAGTAAGCAAAGGATGATCTCCTTCGAGCTTGACCAAACGAACATAAATGGTGGAGTACTCATTTCACATAAGCTGAAATATCATTTATACGGGGTCAAGTGTTTTAAGCAATAAATACATTGTAGGGTGTAACGGTAATTTAATCCCTTTACAGTGTAGATCATTCATATAGAGGATCATTGATCACATTAGGATTATAACAATGGATAACTAATGATGTGTCTATATGGTGGAACATATAGAGCATTCTATATAACTGAGAGTGCAATTCTAAGTTCTATGCGTGGATTCAACGAAGAATTAATAAGTTAGTGAATTTTAGTGCTAAATTCTTGATCTACTTATTGGAAGCTCGGTTATATAGACCCATGGTCCCCGCACTAGTTGAGATAATATTGCTTGTAAGACTCATGTAATTGGTTTTGATTAATCAATTATAATTCTCAATTTAGACTATGTCTATTTGTGAAATTTTCACTAAGTAAGGGCGAAATTGTAAAGAAAGAGTTTTAGGGGCATATTTGTTAATTATGATACTTTGTATGGTTCAATTAATAAATATGATAAATGACAATATTATTTAATAATTATTTATAGTTATTAAATAGTTAGAATTGGCATTTAAATGGTTGAATTTGAAAATTGGCGTTTTTGAGAAAATTAGATGCAGAAAAGATAAAACTGCAAAATTGCAAAAGTGAGGCCCAAATCCACTAGTATAGGGCCAGCCACTTTTGTAGGAAATTTAAACTGATATTTCATTATTTTAATGCCAAATAATTCAAACCTAACCCTAGTGGAATGCTATAAATAGATAGTGAAGGCTTCAGGAAAATTACACACTTAAATTTTCTATTTTTCCTTTAGAGAAAAACCTGAGCTTTCTCTCTCCCTATCTTTAGCTGCCACTTCTTCTTTCTCTTCCCTCTTGAATTTCGAAATTCTTAGTGTATGAGTAGTGCCCACACACAGCAAGTGATACCTCAATCATAGTGAGGAAGATTGTGAAGAAAGACTTTCAGCAAGAAGGAGGTTTCAGCATCAAAGATTCAGAGAAAGAGATCCAGGTTCAGATATTGATAATGCTCTGCTACAGAAAGGAATCAAGGGCTAGATATCTGAACGGAAGGAGTCATATTATTCCGCTGCACCCAATGTAAGGTTTCCTAAACTTTATATGTGTTTATTTCATCGTTTTAGAAAGTTCATATTTAGGGTATTAATAAACATACTTGTGAGTAGATCTAAGATCCTGGTAAAATAATTTCCAACAACTGGCCTCAGAGCCATGGTAATTGATTTACTTGCAAGAAATTTGGACTTTAAAACGATTGTTTGTATGTTTTTTGGATGGTATCATGTTGTATTGAGTGTTATTTGATGATTGATTGATGTTTGTAAATTTTCGTGAAAAATAATTGCGATTCTGTTTCTGGCATTATTTTTATTGGATAGTATGGAAAAAATTAAGCAAGTTAGCCTTTTACAAAACTCAATTTCGATTTTATTTGAATTAGTTATGAATTTTTGAAGATTTGAAAAAAATCGGAGTTGTGCTGAAATTTTCCTGCGATCGCGAAAACTATCCGTACAGCTCACAATTTTTTCGTTTTTCTTCGATTTTTCATGCTTTTTCATGGAATTAACTTCCGATTTTTTGTGTAGTTCTATATATATACTATTACTATTCCTAATTCAATTCTAATTATCATTTTGAATTAATTTAATATTTTTTAAATTTAATTCAAGATATTAGTGTAATTTGAATTTGAATAGAATTAGTATCTATCTTCTTGCTTAAAAATCTATCTTATTTTAAAATTTGATTATATCTTATCTTATTTTAAATTTAAAATAAGATAATTATAATCATGTAATTTTTAAATGATATAAGATATTTTGCTAATTTTTTTTTTTTTAAATTTTGTTATTTTATTTATTTAAATTACATTTAAAATTTGAAAAAGATATTCATTTATCTTTTCTAATTTTTTATTTAATTTTTATTTATAAAATAACATTTAAAATTTAAAAGTTGTTAGCAAATTTTTTTTTTTGAAATGATATTTAGGTTGGTTGAAACTTAATTTTTCAAAATTGTAGGTTTAATTTTAAATTTAAATATTTAATTAAATTTCGAAATTTTTTTTTAATTTTTCAAATTTTTTTTAAAAAAAAAATTCGAAAATTTATTTTTTTTAATTAATTATTTAATTTAAAATTAAAAATCCTACATCCAACTATTCAGCTAACCTTGTTGCAGGAGTATGTGTTTTAGCTTGTGTGTAAGTTTTCAAAACCTATTATTACTTGATTGCAAATAGCCATGGTTACTTTTTGCCAGATCTAATGATCTGATGGCTCCCTTGGTCAAGTTAATAATTTGTAACAGGTATATTTACAATCTTCTTTCATCTGTGTATGACCTAGCAACATGATAGGACCCATCCAAAGTGTGCCTGTGTGAGCCTATGTGTTTAATTTTATTATAGATGCATATAGGTTGTTGTTGCGAAAATAAATTATCATAGTTTTTTAGGGGTGATCAACGGTCGGTTTGGTCGGTTTTTTACACAAAAAAAATCCAAAATTCGGTTTTCGGTTTTTATGGTTCTAATCCGAAAACCGACCGTTTTAATCCACGGTTTGGTCGGTTTAAACCGACCAAACCGAACTTCATTTTTTTTTAAAAAAAAATAAGTTTTTAAATTTTTTATAATTATTTGAAAACTAAAAAATTAGAGTATTGTATCAAATATCATATAATTTAAAAATAAAACTTTCTTAGTTAAATAAATAATGTAAAATAAATTTTTTTAAATTTGTTCAAATTATTTGTGCTACTAATATGGTAATGAGTTATATTAAAAAACTAGTATTATTTTATGAATGTGTGTATATAATATGTAAATGCATCAAATTATAATAAAATAAAATAATAAATAATTGAGACTTTAAATAAAAAAAATATAAGTAAACTTAGATTAATAAAATTGTATATTAAATATGAACAAAAATAATATATATTACATATAATATATATGTTCGGTCGGTTCTCGGTTTAATCGGTCGGTTTGCGATTGACACTAAAACCGACCATATTAAAGCGGTTTTAACCGAAGGCGGTTTTTTCGGTTTTCGGTTTTTTCAGTGTCGGTTTTTTCGGTGTTCGGACGGTCGGTTTATTCGGTTTGGTCGGTTTCTTAGATTTTTTGCTCACCCCTATAGTTTTTGATAGAATTTATTTAGGCCCATTTAGTTTTTGGGCTTATTCAATTAATAACAGTTGTTCTTATTAAGGTTAAATTCCTCTCTTTTGGGCCTTGTGTGAGAGTTGGGAGCCATAGTAGTGGGTACGACATACTGAACCCAGCACCCCCTCACATGAACCACCCCAATTGTGAAGGCCCATTTGCCTGATTTGAATAACTGTGCTAGGTTAATTAAACTAGTTTAACCTAATAAAATTGATTAGCAACATAATTAATTTCATTTATTTTGAAATTAATTTAAGAAAATTATAGTTTAAAGAATTTTTTATTATAAGCTAAACTATATGTATTTTCTTGTATTTAATTAAATATAGAATTATAACCATCTAGATTCTTTCTGGAGCTTAATTTAAATTTTTCATTAAATATTCCTATTTAAGTTGAAATTTAGTTATCTACAACTAACCAACTTAAATCTAAATATCTTTTGAATTTCAAATTTCAAAATTAAGTTGAGGAATTTTAGGCATTGGTTATTAAGATTCTTTAGATATTTTTTAAGTTAATATCTTTTCGAATATTAACTTAAAATGGAATATTTTAGATATTTTTTAAGTTAATATCTTTTCAAATATTAACTTAAAATGGAATATTTTTTAAATTAAGTGGTTACAACTTAATTTTTGATATTTAATTAAATTTAAATTTGAAAATATTTAAGTTCTAGATTTTTTCTAATACAACTTAAATTAGATATTTTTTCAAATTTTGTGGAAAAGATACTTAGTCAAATAAGATATTTTCTAGATAGTTATTTCTAGACTACTTATTATTTCCAATATTAAATAGGAAATATTATACATTGTGAAATTAATTATTTATTAATTAATTTTGGTACAATTTATTTTAAGTATATTTTTCCTAGTATTAAACTAGAGGTTAATAATTAAGCCTTCTCTACACTTAATTATTTATTTCTTGAATTTAATACATTTAATTAATTTGAAAATTAAATATCTAAGTTGATTTTTATCATCATACTTAAATATTTCTTTTTCATGAGATTTAATTCAATAGAAAATTATTTTTAGTTGAAATTTATTTTTTCAACTAAATTTAAATAATTTTCAAAATATTTTTTTTTATTTTATTAATCAAATTTCGAAATTGCATTTCTTAAATGCTAGAATTTTAAATTTTATTTGAAAAATAGATTAAGTTGTAAATTAATTATTTATTTTAATTAATTCTTTGATCAACTTAAATCAATGATTTTTTCATTTATTGATTAATTTAAAATAAATTGAATTAAAGTATATTATTAGAAATTGAATTAATTAGTCAAAGAAAAATCTAGATAGGTGATATTTTTGCATGAAGTATTTTTCTAGTGTATTTAATTAAATAGAAAATTAATATTTAAGTTGATTTTCATCATCATACTTAAATATTTAAAATTTTTCTTATATATATTTAATTAAATTGGAAAATTATATTTTTTGTTGTAAATTAATTTTATTAATTAATTTTGGGCCAACATTAAATTAGAATAATTTTTCCAGGATTTATTTTTTTTATTTTAACATGCATTTTTCGAAAATTATATTCTTAAATACTTTAATTTTTCGAAATGCAATATATATATATTTATAGAAAATAAAATTTGAGTTGTAAATTAATTTAAATTAATTTTGTAACAACTTAAATTGAATATTTTTCTAAATATTTATTGGAAATTATTACTAAGATGGAAATAATTCATGTTATTTTCATAACCATCTAAGTAAAATTTATAAATATTAAATTAAAATTTATATTTAGAATTTTTCATTCTAAATTGGAAATTTTAATTAAATAAATATATATTTAAAATAAAAAGAATAAATAAAGAGAATCAAAGAAAATACAACTCTCTTTAAATAATGAGCTTTATTATTAAGACATTCGATCTCCATTGTGGGTTTTATACCGCGTTTGTTTTAGTGAGTAATCCTCCCTAATGGAGGAACGTTCATTAGCAATTTCGCACCGTTTAACCTCGCATGATAAGTAGTTTGTAAGTGTTTTGTATGGTATGGATCACCCTAATGGTGGCGACCATACTTGACTTGCAAATTATGAAACAATGGTGGAAGCTCATAAGATAGAATTGCCTTGACTCTCGCCTAAACGGGACAACGCTGAATTCCAATCTTGATCGAATAAAAGGTTGCTAGAATGTTTAACATTTTAGACGAGCTGACAACTCTATTCAATGAATGGTAGCTTTGACTCTCGCCTAAACGGGACACTGATATCAGTTTGTTGAAAACCTTGGAAATTATTTAGGATTGTAAGTTTTAGTATTTTCACTTGTCATTCCTACTTGCTATATGTTTATAATTTCTGAATTGTGTATGAATTTATATTGAACCATGTTATTTTCTGTTATTAAGTTGTAGTTTAATTTCGAATCTTCATTGTTGGTCTAACTTGGCTTGTTTATCTAATGAGATAAATCCCTAGTGGATTTTCACCATTAGACATACATAATAGTGTTAGATCTCGAAAGATAAATATTGTATATGCGACATCTAGCTGTTCATCAATTGATGACACCTTAGACTAGTATTTTTACGATATGAAACAAGAAGATTGAATAAATAAGATTACTTTGACTTTCGCTAATCGAAGCATCGTTGGATTCTTATTTTAAACGAAATTATCCTAATTCCTCTTAGCTTATTTATTTCGAATTAGCTTTAAAAACATATCATTGGATGAATGGTCTATAAATCATTTCATGTCATTTTATATGACGCATATGATTATAATCCCGAAATTCTATTCCCAATTGATATAAATCCTCAATCTTAGAAATCTCCTACTTGTATGGGCAAATCTGACTTAGAGTTTGTATTAGTAGTGGTGGTCCAAGAAAGAATTACTCATTATATTTGGTTGAATTTAAGTCTTTGACTTTAATTTTAGAATCCAAACAGAAATTTTCTTATATTTCTAATTCCAGATACAATACAGTTACACTTTCTCAAGTGTTTAATATCCATCTTTTATTAATGGATTCAAACTGTATGGAATATGAGTTAGATATTCTGTGACCAGGATCCACTTGCACTATTCTAAGAATTCTTTTATAAACCTATGTCATCAAAAGACACTACCACATTTTTTTAATCTATGGCATTTGTATCTTGTTCATAGTGGATTTGACAAGATCAATCTCTGCAAAGAGTTAATATGCCTATATCCACTGAAAGTAGTTCATCTCATTCGCAGATGGATGTACATTCAGGGGTGGACATGAGATTTTCGTTGTATTCTTAAAACGATCACTCTAGATTATACCTTTTAGCAAGAAATTTGAAATGTTTGAAAAATTTCATTAATTTCTAGCTATGGTTAAAACCATTAAGGGAAGTGGTTAAAGATCTTGCGAACTGATAGGGGTGGAGAAATAGTTAGTAGATATGCAGTTCAAAGATCATTAAATTGATTTTTGAATTATATCCAAACTTACCTCCCCAGAAATTTCGAGTTGCATAATGATGATTAGTTACTAGTCGTTGCCTAATTCCTTCTATGGTAATACAATTTCAGAATGATGTAATGGTTGTATACTTAATGTAAATCATTACTAGATTCATGGATGACCTAATCAAAATCTTAAGAAAAGCTAGAACTGTTAACCATGGTTTCTTAGCTATTCTAAGTGATTAGGGGTGGACCATCCCATTGTCAATAGATAAGAAAGTGTTTGTTCAAACAAATACTACTTTTCTAAGATAATGACTAAGTCTGAAAATCAAGTAGCAAATAAAGGAGATATTTTTCTTGATTCCAAAAGTGTTCTATCATCTTATATCACATATGATGATCCCACTGCCTCTGTTGTCTTGTCACAACCGAAGAGATCAATACCATTTAGTTTTCTTCGACATAATTCACGGTACCTTGTCGTAGTGGGAGGGTTTCTAGGAACTCACCTTCTTATGACTTGGAAGACACTAGTGATTAAAATCCATTGTGAGTTTAAACAAGTAATGGATTGTCAAGATAAGAAACTAAGCAGAAAGCCAATAGAACTATGGTTTAATCCATTCACATGGAGTAACCTAAAGTTTTCTATTACAAGGACATAAAAGGAAATTTTAGTTAATAAGTCTATTCTATGGACTTAACAAACTTCCTGTTCCTAGTATTATAGGTTTGAGTTTATCTAAAGCTATGGCTTGGGGTATACCTGGTAATTACTTACTCTAATGCAAACAACTTACTTTAGTAAGATGCTGAAGCATTTTCTTTCTAATGGAAATCTATAGAAGCTTCACAACTTCTTAGGCATAGGTTTTATTTATCTAAGGAAAAGTCTCAACTATTCCAGAAAAGATAAAGCCATGAAAGAATTTCTTATATCAACAGTGAGAGGTCTTAGATATGCTTTTGTATGCCTTAGACCAGACACCTGCTGTTGAGTGGGAGTAATGAGTAGGTATCAGATTAATCCAGGAGAAGAACATTGGAATACAACCAAGTAAATCCTAAGATTAAGAAGAGGAACTATATGTTAGTCTATAAGGGTGTGTTTAAAACTATTAAACTACACCATATCAGATTTTAAAATTTGCCTTTGTGCTAGTAAATCTTTCTGATAAGATGGTGGTTACTCTGGGGGTGGAATAGTAATTTTGGAGAAGTGTAAAAACCTATCTGAATTCTCTAGGTCTACCAGATAGGGACTGAATGTTAAAGCTGCAGGAAAGGTACTTATTCAGTCTAAGGAAAGTTCTATACATCTTTGGCACCATTCCAAATTGCCTTAAACTACTAGTGTTAATTTCCTGATTAACCAAAAGTAGTTGCCAAAGATATAGAATCCAGTATCCCAAGAGAGTAGACATATAGAGAGGAATTTCACATTATCATTGATTTTGTGATTAAGGAAGAGTAATGGTGGAGAAAAGGTTGTGGTTAATTCAACCTTTCAGATCCTATTACGAGGAGTTTACTACTACTACACTTGATTTGTATATCAAGGTGTTGAGATTATTTGAAACGCACTTTTTGTTTTATATTAGTGCAGGTGGGAGTTTGTTGGGTTTTATGCCCTAAATAAAATTCATTTCAATATAATCAGATTTACTTATTAATATAGATCAGAAATAACATTTAATGTTGCATGATTCACATGATTTATTTCATGATTATATGTACATAATGTATAAATTCATCTGAAACCCTTTTCACATACTTGATCCTGTTTATTGTGCCGTCAACACATTAGAAACTAAATATGACTATGTGAATAAAGTTTCCTAGATTTATCAGACATAGGGTTTTACTGATATGATAATCTACAACAGAGTTTACTTGCATTTGGAGAAATGCTATGTTCTTTCCAGAGCATTGGTTAAAGTAAAGCTCAGGTTGGATGCATGGAGTATGCATCGGAAGGGACCGATATTGACATTTGACTTAGATTTATTAAACTTACCGTAATATCTATTCAAGTCAATATCGCCAAGTTGATCCTAGATCAAATGTTCTTAATCCTGTTATGATTAGGCTCAATCTTGAAAGGCTATTCGTGTTCTTTGATTTGTTAGTTAAGCCTACTTTTAGGTCAGGGTGATACGTACATTTTGGGAACACGGTAGTGCATTTGAGTGGGAGCGCTATCATAAACATGGAATCTATAGCTTCTATCTGGCGAATAGTAAGCAAAGGATGATCTCCTTCGAGCTTGACCAAACGAACATAAATGGTGGAGTACTCATTTCACATAAGCTGAAATATCATTTATACGGGGTCAAGTGTTTTAAGCAATAAATACATTGTAGGGTGTAACGGTAATTTAATCCCTTTACAGTGTAGATCATTCATATAGAGGATCATTGATCACACTAGGATTATAACAATGGATAACTAATGATGTGTCTATATGGTGGAACATATAGAGCATTCTATATAACTGAGAGTGCAATTCTAAGTTCTATGCGTGGATTCAACGAAGAATTAATAAGTTAGTGAATTTTAGTGCTAAATTCTTGATCTACTTATTGGAAGCTCGGTTATATAGACCCATGGTCCCCGCACTAGTTGAGATAATATTGCTTGTAAGACTCATGTAATTGGTTTTGATTAATCAATTATAATTCTCAATTTAGACTATGTCTATTTGTGAAATTTTCACTAAGAAAGGGCGAAATTGTAAAGAAAGAGTTTTAGGGGCATATTTGTTAATTATGATACTTTGTATGGTTCAATTAATAAATATGATAAATGACAATATTATTTAATAATTATTTATAGTTATTAATAGTTAGAATTGGCATTTAAATGGTTGAATTTGAAAATTGGCGTTTTTGAGAAAATCAGATGCAGAAAAGATAAAACTACAAAATTGCAAAAGTGAGGCCCAAATCCACTAGTATAGGGCCAGCCACTTTTGTAGGAAATTTAAACTGATATTTTCATTATTTTAATGCCAAATAATTCAAATCTAACCCTAGTGGAATGCTATAAATAGATAGTGAAGGCTTTAGGAAAATTACACACTTAAATTTTCTATTTTTCCTTCAGAGAAAAACCTGAGCTTTCTCTCTCCCTATCTTTAGCTGCCACTTCTTCTTTCTCTTCCCTCTTGAATTTCGAAATTCTTAGTGTATGAGTAGTGCCCACACACAGCAAGTGATACCTCAATCATAGTGAGGAAGATTGTGAAGAAAGACTTTCAGCAAGAAGGAGGTTTCAGCATCAAAGATTCAGAGAAAGAGATCCAGGTTCAGATATTGATAATGCTCTGCTACAGAAAGGAATCAAGGGCTAGATATCTGAACGGAAGGAGTCATATTATTCCGCTGCACCCAATGTAAGGTTTCCTAAACTTTATATGTGTTTATTTCATCGTTTTAGAAAGTTCATATTTAGGGTGTTAATAAACATACTTGTGAGTAGATCTAAGATCCTGGTAAAATAATTTCTAACACCAGCGCCGGTAGCGGACGTGGGCGTCGTAAATTCATGAGTGATTTTAATCACTTTGTCAAAAAAAAATAATAATAATAAATAGTGTAAAATAATTATTTTTTTACAAATTTTAAAATGAGAACATTTACTTACACAATAATATAATTTGAGGTCATTTGCTATAAATTCTCGTTCAAAAACTCAAAATTGGTAGAATATTAAATGAAGGAAAAAAAACTCAATTAATATGAAATTTTTTAACTTTGTACAGCATATTTATAATAAATGCCTGCTCGGATGATAAATGTAACAAAGTAATATATTTTAGTATAATTTGTAAAAACCTCTTTTATTCTTTCTTTATTTTGGGGAGCTGGGTCTGAGTCGGACAGATTTTGGTTGTCACTGCCAACCTATCAGAATAATTGTGATATTTTCTCTTGCATATTTGTCATACTCTGCTTTGAAAATATGGAGTTTTTAGGTGACCAAATCAACTATGCTATTAAATTCATTGGGTTTAGTTGTTTCAATATATTTGATTACAGTTACTAATATATTTAGTTCAAATGATACATATTAGCCCCAATGTTTTACCACTCTCTAATACTCCTTTTGGCTTATGAAAAAATTGGTATTATACATGTTGTCGAGCAAATTTCGCAACACCAAAAAGTATAATTTAACTGGTAAAAAAGAGAATTATTTGAGAGATGACAAATGCGAGTATTCAACCTAGAATGGCGAGTACTCGATTGGAAGTGTAAGAACAGACAACAAGGCTGGAAAAAGTAAGCAAGACGATGAATTATAGTGGTTCAGTCAGATTTTGTTCTGCTTAGTCCACTGTAGCAAGGGATTCGTAGTTCCATTTTCATGGTGGATCACCCCTTTATATACAAAGTAGGTGTCCAATCGGTTACATGAGGATCACATTTATTGTTAATCCATTATTTACATATTGAATTGCAATGACTAAACTCAAACAACGTTAACATTAATAAATGTATGACAGTTACTAAATTCATCAACGTATGCGTCTTTCGCATCTGCGAGTTGACCGTTCATGTTCCATCTGTTGAGCTCGTAGGGTCGCACATACGTTTGGAACGTCTGCGTCCTTAGGTAATCGCCCTTTGTAGACGTCGCATGTTGAAGCTGGTAACATCTGGACATGCGAACTTATAGTGGTTTGTTAGGGCTATTGGGTCGCTGGGACCAAAACTGCATCATAGGGCATTGGTCTCTATACTCGTCGCGGAGGTATAGAGGGGGACACTCGCACATGTTCTGACATATGCGAATTGGATCTACCCTGCATGATGAGAATTATGGTTATGCGGTGTGACCTAAGTCGCACCTACAATATCTCGCTATTTTTAGCCTGCGCGAGATCTAAACTTCGAGAAATCTCTCACGGACATTCAGCCTTCATTGGAAATCTGAATACACGTGTCCTTTAAAGAGGAGTCTGGTCTCGAGTTTCTAGGTGAGAGAAATCTCACTATAACACATGCCCCTAGTTTCGCGACGTGACAAGAGCGGTCACTGAGGGAAACTATTGCTCGAGAGACAGGTGAAAGGTTGTCACGAGGAGGTGACCTTTTGGTTGTCCCATCGAGGGTTTCGAAAAATGACGGCTGTAATAATTAATTTTTATTATCTCTAGGATGCCACGTCACAAAACCCTTCGTTTTCCGTGTAGGCGTGGCCATAATTGGCCATTAGATTGGGCGACCTTAGGCATTCTGACTGCCACGTGTCATGATCCCAATTAATAAGGGATATGGGTATTTAAACGCTTTGATACGAATCAAATTTCCCCATTTTTCCCTCTTTTCTCTTAACTTCCCTTTAGTTCATACACTTCAGAAAAAGTTCATCTCCATATTTCTGCCAGTTCCCACAACATTTCCAATCTCAGACGTGGTCGAGAGCAGTTTGCAGGGATCAGAACTAAAGGTTAGTTTTCTGCATTTTTCGTTTTTGTTTTTAGAGAAATTGCGTTTTACTCTCTGGGTTTGGATGTTTTTGAAGACTTTTTAGGAGTGTATGCTAGTGGGTATTTATGTGTTTTGGGTCAATAAAACTGGGTAATATTCATAGTATAGGGCCTGTAAATTGACATAACCGCATACAATTCATAGGCACTGATTCACGTCTCGAATGTTCGCGGACATTCGGATGAACAATTTGAATAATCGCATGTTTCCAAGACTTATTTCCGCTTAACTATTAGCTAGATCTTTTAGGATCTTTACATGTCGCGGGCTGAGTGGTGAGAGTATTAATTGCCATTCCAAATGGTGGGTGTGTCACAGTATTCTAATGGCTATATATGCGATTATATGCCCCTTGAGATACTGAGATACACCCAGCCATTTGTTGACGTGCGTTAATGCTCGAATGACCGTATTCTTTGGTTGATAGGTAGTCTCGAAACGGTGGGAGTCTCCCAGTAACTTCAGGGTTATGCTCGAAAATGCATACCTCTTGAGTCACTGGGATACGCCCAGCCGTTTCTGGAGGTATACCGCACAGCCGAGGATGCGTGAATTACTCGCTCAAAGATAGTTATATTTCTTCTCGCATGTTGATAGGAGGGTCAGTTTTCGCACAGAGCTTGACCTTCCTGTCGAATGCGACTTTTATAATCTACTGCGGGTGAGATCACTTACCTTTATTTTTTCACACATCCATCACGCTGAAAAGATCTTCTATCTTTCAGATGAGCGATCTATCGGATAGCCAGCAGCTCGGCTCAGGAGGTCGCGCTTTTGACGGGGAGTCGGACCAAGAGAGAGACAGTTTTCTCCCTACGGACATCTCCGAAATGGAGGCTGCGGAGATAGAGTTGGGTCCGATGTCTTCTGTAGACATCGAGAGGATGGTACAGGAGCTCGCTGAACCTGGGACAATCGATATCCGAGATAGCGAATCCACAGTGTCAGCACGCGACTACCTCATACATACGAGACATGCCCCCGACATCGAGGTCGAGGAGGTGGAGGAGGAATGGACTACCCCGGTCCGTGAGTCAGGTGGGGAAGAAGAGGAAGCGGAAGGGAGCGGGACGGATTCGGTCGACGACTCCCAATTGAACGAACCCTTCTCATGCGAAGACTTAGTTTCGAGGGTCGCCAAATCTGACTTCACCACCTTCGTGAGGTTGAATTTGTTGCGACTTGCGTTTCAACGTCCCAAACCATCTCAGAGAGCGCACCTTCCGTTCACCAACCCTGCGATCATCCCTACAGAGGACGTGGTCATCTCAATACCCATTCTTCGTTGTGGTGTATCGGTCCCGTTTCATCCTTTCGTCGCAGCCATTCTCAGGCGTTATGACGTATCGCCCTTTCAGCTAACACCCAACAGTTATCGCACTGTACTAGCTTTCTATGCGATGTACATGGAGTACGCCCATAGGGCTCCGTCAGTAGAGGAGTTTAGTTACTTCTATGACATAAAGAGCGTGGGTCTTCATAACGGCTTCTATTGCTTTAGTAAATGGGCGACTTCTGAAATAAACGGTGTTGAGGGGATGGTCTCGAACATGGGGGACTGGAAGTCGAAATGGTTTTATGTTTTTAAGGTTCCTGGGATCAGGACCGACTTTAATCGCAGACCCAGTATGTCGCGTATTTGTTGACTTAGATAAAATTAGTTACTTTGTTTTTCGAGATCTTTTGCTAACTCGCTTTTTGTTGTCATCGCAGATAGACCAGCTCGACCAACTCTTGACGCGACTAAGAAGGGGGTAGCTGAAATTCTCGGGAGTCTTCCGGTACAAGATCGCGACTGGCGATTACTGTGCACGACTGCGAAATTGCAAGAACACCAGCTGATCCCTGAGAACGCGAGTCTTCAACGGGAGCCAGTATATAAAGAACCATCTGAGAAACAGCAAGAGCGGATAGATAAACGTCTTTCTAAGCAAACGCCTCGGCAAACTTCAGGTAACTCGTCCTTTTGCTATAAATTGACGGGTAGGATTGTGATTTTTACTTATCTGTCCTTTATGCTTGTAGACATGACTTTTTTGAAGTCTGCCCCTGTCCTGAAGATCAAGCAAAAGGGCGGAGCACCGGCGACTTCGCCGGTCGTTGCCCAGAAGAGGAAGAGCGATGTGATGACTTCGCTTGCTGCAGACTCCTCCAAGAAGTTGGCCAAGACTATTCAGGATAAGGGGAAGAAAGTCGTCATCGACTCTCCAGTTCGTGCTCGCGACTTCCTGGCCATGCAGGAAAAATTACTGACTGAGATTCCTTACGAGGATCTTGTTACTCGATCTACTGAACTGGCCGTGCAATCCATGGCTTTGTTCATGAAAGCCGCGGCTACTCCTTCGAAGGAAACTGATTCGCTGAAGAGGCAGAACGCCAATTTTCAAGAAAACATAAAGAAGCTGAAGCAGGATGTGGCGAGGATGGAGGAGCTTAACAAGGCCAAAGAGAAGGAGCTCGAGGAACTCAGCAGGGCAAAAGAACAGGTGGAGCTCGAGCTCAAGAAGTCGCAGACAACGATCGTTGAGATGGCTCGCGACTTGGAGGCTGAGAAAGAGAATGGGAAGAAACAGTACGATCAAGCTGTGTCTGATTACATTTATACCACTCTTTCCAAAGTCCCTGACTTCGACTTCTCGCTGCTTGGAGCTGAAGCTGCTGAAATGGCTGAAGCCTTTCGCGCCATGTCTCCTACCCAGACTCAAGGTGGGGGAGGCAACCTTCCGGACGAAATCGAGGGCGTACAGGCTGAAGAGGTCGAGAATGAGGTCGTCAGCAAGATCGCGGATGAGGCTGCTCCTGACGAGACTACTCCCGTTGCTCCAGACGCTTGATTCTTTTCTATCTTATGTTGTTGTTTAATTTCACTCTCACTTTTTTTTTATATATATGCGGTACACGGGTACTCGCACTTCTGTACTTAAAGAAATTCATCTTACTTTTTGGACAAATTTCTATCCTCGCGGGGATAGCTTACATTTTAATATTTACGCAGTACACGGGTACTTGCGATTTTATATATTTTTAACTTTGATCACAGCTTGGTGTAATCGCAATTTTATATATATATATATATGCGACTTTAATTACAGCTTGGTGTAATAAAGTAGGAGAAACTTTGAAGTTGGTAAATTAAATTACTCGAAAAACTTAATAAGTAATTTTATTCATGCAATCAGTAATACATGCGGGTACACATGCCCCTATACTTAGGATTTATTTTGAACAAAAAATATCTAAGTATAAGTACTCGAATTAACATAACCGAATAACGCGAATATTACTGATAATAAAATTTCAAGCTCTCGCTATTCCATGCTCGTGGAATCGCGGTTCCATCGAGTGTTGCGAGTCGATAAGTGGCATCACCAATTTGATCTGCGATTATGTATGGTCCTTCCCAATTGTCTCCAAAGACTCCATGAGATGGGACTTTGGTGTTTGGCATTACCCTTCTAAGGACCAAGTCTCCTACTCGCAGAGGTTTTATCTTTACTTTCGAGTTAAAGTACCTTGCTGTTCGTTGTTGATAAGCCGCGTTTTGTAGTTGCGCTTTATCACGCTTTTCTTCTAAAAGATCAAGGCAAAACAACTGATTCTCGTTGTTCTGCGAGATATCGAAAGCATCTCTGCGTAAGGATCCTGCCCCAACTTCTACCGGCAACATGGCCTCGCACCCGTAAGAAAGTGAGAAGGGTGTTTCGCCAGTTGTAGATCGAGGGGTTGTATTGTAAGACCATAGGACTTGCGGTAATTCATCTGGCCATGCCCCTTTGCGATCTTCTAATTTTCCCTTTATGGTGTGCTTAATTATTTTATTGACTGCTTCAGTCTGTCCATTACTCTGCGGGTAAGCGACTGCGGAAAAGGCTTTTTTAATTCCTAAATCATCGCATAGCTGTCGCATTTCTTTACAGTCAAACTGTTTTCCATTATCCGAAATGAGTTTGTGCGGAATACCAAAACGACAAATGATGGAAGTGTAGACGAACTCGCGTAACTTCGTCGCAGTGATGGTTGCGAGTGCTTTCGCTTCAGCCCACTTCGTGAAGTAGTCAACCGCGACTACAGCATATTTGACTCCGCCTTTTCCCTTGGGTAACTCACCGATTAAATCAATTCCCCATATTGCAAAGGGCCAGGGACTCGTGATAGAATGGAGGTTACTCGGGGGTTGGTGTGTATATGTGGCTATTCGCTGGCATCTATCACACTTTTTTGCAAATGCGAGGGCATCTTGTCGCAATGTTGGCCAGTAATACCCTTGTCGCATAATTTTTAAGGCAAGGGAATTACCTCCAGTATGATTTCCACAAATTCCCTCATGCACTTCGCGCAGTATGTAATCGCAACCGTCTCCACCGATACATCTGAGAAGTGGTTGACTAAAACTTCGGCGATACAAACTCTGGTCATATATCACATAACGGGCTGCTCGTTGTCGCAATTTCCTTGCTTCTATTTTATCGTCAGGTAGGAGCCCCTTGTCAAGGTATGTGAGGATAGGAGTCATCCAGGTAATCTCCTGAACGTCATCGATCTCCATGATTGTTTCTCGATCTATGGTTGGATGAGACAATACATCTACCGGAATTACATCGAGTAATTCGGCTTCTCTGGTGGAGGCCAGTCGGGCCAATGCGTCTGCGTGGGCATTTTGAGTACGCGGTACTCGAGATACAACTACATTTTTGAACTTCTGCATTATTTCACGAACGATGGCTAAGTATTTAACCAATCTTCCGCCTCTCGCTAGGTATTCTCCACTCACTTGACATACCACGATTTGAGAGTCGCTAAATGCTTGTAGATATTCGACTTTCATCTCGAGAGCCAATTTTAGACCTGCGATTAAAGCCTCATACTCGGCTTCATTGTTAGATGCAGAGAATTCAAAACGTAGAGCAGCGTGTACCTTGAAATTATTGGGACTGATTAACAAAATCCCGCTGCCAGAACCTTCATTATTTGAGGCTCCGTCGACATACAATGTCCATACCTCTTTGCCCATCATGGCGATGTCATTTCCACCCTCTACAACCGCCACCTCTGTGCTCGGGAACTCAAGTATAAAATCTGCTAGGGCTTGCCCCTTGATCGCAGTTCTTGGTTTATACCTGATGTCGAACTGACTCAACTCCATAGCCCACTTTAACAATCTCCCCGATGCCTCTGGCTTTGCTAAAACCTGTCTTAAGGGGAAATTTGTCAAAACTTCAATGCTGTGAGCCTGGAAATAAGGTCGCAATTTTCTTGAGGATATTATCAAGGCGAAAGCCAGTTTCTCCATTTGAGGATAACGCGTTTCGGCGTCCAATAATCGCTTACTGACGTAGTACACCGGGTGTTGACGTCCTTGGTCCTCGCGGACTAGTACTGAACTGATCGCGTACTCGGAGACGGCTAAATAAATAGACAAAACCTCTCCGGGCAATGGTTTTGATAGAACCGGAGGTTGCCCCAGATGCGTTTTTAACGCTTGAAAAGCCTGCTCGCATTTCTCATCCCATTGAAACCTCTTGTTACCTTTCAAAATCTGAAAAAACTCTTTACACTTGTCAGAGGATCTGGATATGAAGCGGTTTAAAGCCGCGACTTTGCCTGTGAGGCTCTGAACCTCCTTTGGCTTAGTCGGTGACGGTATTTCTACCAACGCTCTAATCTTCGCAGGATTGGCTTCTATTCCTCGCTGATTTACCATAAAACCAAGGAATTTTCCGGAACCCACTCCAAAGACGCATTTTAAGGGGTTTAGACGCATCTTATATCGTCGCAATATGTCGAACATGGCTTGTAAGTGCGTAATATGATCCTCCGCATGTTGCGATTTTACGAGCATATCGTCAACATATACCTCCATTGTCTTTCCAATAAGATCTGCGAACATCATATTCACTAGCCTTTGATAAGTCGCACCTGCGTTTATTAAACCAAAAGGCATTACCTTGTAACAGTATAATCCTCGATCAGTAATGAACGAGGTATGCTCTTGGTCTGGTTCGTACATCGGGATTTGATTGTATCCCGAGTATGCATCCATGAAGCTTAAAAGTGCGTGACCTGCAGTGGCATCGACAAGCTGGTCGATGCTAGGAAGAGGAAAGCTGTCTTTGGGACAGGCTTTGTTCAAATCTATAAAGTCAACGCATGTACGCCATGAGCCATTGGGCTTTGGCACGAGTACTGGGTTAGCTAACCAGTCGGGGTAAAATGACTCCCGTATAAAGCCGCAGGTAAGGAGGCGGTCAACTTCCTCTTTCAGCGCTTGGTACCTCGCGGGGTCCATTTTGCGGCGCTTTTGTCGGACACCTCGCACTTCTGGGTCAAGGTTCAAGCGATGACACATGACCTGTGGAGATATCCCGACCATATCTCGATTGTGTCTTCCGCGGCTTGGGCTGCGGCGGTGTGATCAAGGATTCTCGGGTCCAAGTCTGGGTTGTCCATGTGCGGTACTTCCTCGATCCTGAGGATCTCCTGGCGGGGTGGTGGTGCATTCAAAAGGTGAATAACATTAACTGTCCTTTTTTCTGCGAGCTTGACAGCTGCATTGTAACATTCTCGAGAGTCAGATTGGACTCCCCTCACTGATCCTACTCCAGAGGGAGTGGGGAACTTCATTGTTAGATGATAGATCGAAGTTATGATCTTCATCTCCTTCAGAATTGGCCGTCCAATTACGGCGTTATACGCTGAGTATTGGTCAATGCGCGAAGTCGGCCATCGACTTGGCAGTTATTAGGGCATTCCCAAAGTGATTGGGAGTTTGATCATTCCTTTGATAGCTATGACATCTCCCGAGAAGCCATAGATGCTCGATGTCATTGGCCGCAAATCTTTTTCTTGTAACCCCATTTGCTTGAAGGCTTGGAAGTTCAGTAAATTCACCGAACTTCCATTGTCGACCAATATGCGATGGACGTTGTCTCCACCTATATTGGCGACTATCACGAGTGCGTCAGAATGCGGGTGGTGGACCCATCTCGCATCGCTCTCCATAAAGACAATGTCCTCGCATTCTTTCTTGAAGAGCTTCTCCGGCCGTTCACCAAGATTGTTTACATTGGTTAACGGCCTCTCCTTAGCTTCTCTAGCATACCTTTCTTGTGACTTGCGAGAGTCGCCTGCGATATGCGGTCCTCCGATTATGGTTAAAATGTTGCGAGGCGTTTTCGAGCCACTCGCGTTCTGACTATCTTCCCTGCCATCCGCTTGGGGATGTCTTTCCTCGTTTCTCTTATATTTGTCGAACTTTCCCCTTCTGATCAATTCCTCAATCTCGTCCTGCAAGACCCAACACTCAAGGGTAGTGTGACCGATGTCTTTGTGGTACTTACAGAACTTTTTGGGATCTCTTCGGTCGCGATTTCCCCTGATGGGGGGCGGCTTTTTGAAGACGCCGTTCCTTTCCTCAATCGCATAGATATGGTCTCGAGGTACGGCAAGTTCGGTATAATTGACGAAGCGAGGTCCCCCTTTTCTTTTGGGCGAGGACTCCTTTTTTGGAGGTGACTTAGCCAACTTCGGGCTCCGCGGTTTGCGTGGACTGCGTCTTCTGGGGCTTCGGCCCCTGGAATTCTTTCCTCGCGGACTGCGGGACCGCGACCGCGGTATGGGTGATCGCCGTTTGTTCTTGCCCTTCTCCAATTCCGCCAAGGAGTTCTCGATTCTCTTATGAGGTTCGGCCATGGCGAAGAATTCTACCAAGGATTCTGGCCTTCGGGCCTGTAGCTCTTTCCAGAAGTCGGTTCTTGGCAAGATACCTGTTATTAACATGCAAACAAGCGAAGACTCGGGGGCCTTCTCAACTTTTGTTACTTCGGCGTTAAAACGCTTGAAATAATTCTGCAAAGACTCACCAGGTTCTTGCTTGATGTTCGCCAAAGTCGTATAGGGTGGCCTATACGTCATCGTGGCCTGGAAATGTGTGAGAAATAAATCGACGAAGTTCTCCCACGTCGATATCGATGCCTCTGGTAATTGGGTGAACCAATCATGGGCATTCTCCTCGAGTGTGGCCGCGAGAATGCGACACTTCGCAAGTTGCGGTACCTGGTCCACTTCCATTATGGTGTTAAACTTTTCTAGGTAATCTAACGGGTTAGAAGTACCTTTATATTTGAGGGATTCGGATAAGCGAAACCCCTTTGGAAGTTGGGCCTGTCGCACTTCTGCGGTAAAAGGTGAGGTGCCGTGCAGCTTGTATATGGGCTTACGCTGCTGCTCGAGCATCTTCAAGGCTTGCAGAAGCATACTCTGATCGATTCCTCCTGTCGCAGGGGTTGGAGTTGCTACAATAGCGGGGCTCGCAGCCACTGCGGCAAGGTTCGAGGGGATATTAATCCCAGTGGTCACGATCGGCGCGATAGGCGGGTTGTTAACTGTATTGACACCCTGATCGCCCGTATGGGGATCATGGAGCGTCTCCGTGTTATGCGGGCCGCGGGAGCGCGCCACAAGGCTGCGTTGAGATGATCACGCAGATCACCTCGGTGTACACGATAGTGTCCTCCTTGCTGTGTCTGCACAGAGCCAGACCTCGTATACCTGCTCGGAGTGCGACCATGCGAGGATGAGGAGGCTGACTCTGCGTCGTTATCTCGAGGTGGACGACTGCGAGGGTTGCGGCGCTCAGGATCCTCGTCGATTTGTGCGCTCTGGTTAGGCAACCTTGCAGATTGGTCTCTTGACGTCGGGTGATTCAAGTCCAAGATTTCAGGATCAGTTCTTCGCTCCCTGCGTGCACGGTTAGTTTGACGTCGGGAAACTGTTACCTGAGGGTTTTCGTTACGAATGGCAGGGACCCGAGGAGGGCGTCGAGCTCGGCTCTGTCCATCTACCTCGGCTTGTAGTGCTCGCAGCTGATCCTGGATCGCAGCGTATTGATCAGTCGTGAGCTGGACTACTCCTTCGGACACGACCGCCGGGGTGACAGGGGGAAAGTGCATGGTTGCTGGTGGTGTGGACGTGCCTCCGACTTGAGGACCAGTTGTTTCTGGAAATAGGTTGAGTGGTCTGATGTTGCTCCTCCCTACCCCGCCGTTGATGACGTCTACAGGTGGCACTCCGGCTCCAGGCAATGGTACGCTCATCATTCCAATATTGATGGATTCATTGTTAGCTCCGTTAGCGTGATTTCCAGCCATGATGAGTGGTGTTCTTTGAAGTGAATAGAATCTTACAGTCGATTCCCACAGACGGCGCCAAATGTTGTCGAGCAAATTTCGCAACACCAAAAAGTATAATTTAACTGGTAAAAAAGAGAATTATTTGAGAGATGACAAATGCGAGTATTCAACCTAGAATGGCGAGTACTCGATTGGAAGTGTAAGAACAGACAACAAGGCTGGAAAAAGTAAGCAAGACGATGAATTATAGTGGTTCAGTCAGATTTTGTTCTGCTTAGTCCACTGTAGCAAGGGATTCGTAGTTCCATTTTCATGGTGGATCACCCCTTTATATACAAAGTAGGTGTCCAATCGGTTACATGAGGATCACATTTATTGTTAATCCATTATTTACATATTGAATTGCAATGACTAAACTCAAACAACGTTAACATTAATAAATGTATGACAGTTACTAAATTCATCAACGTATGCGTCTTTCGCATCTGCGAGTTGACCGTTCATGTTCCGTCTGTTGAGCTCGTAGGGTCGCACATACGTTTGGAACGTCTGCGTCCTTAGGTAATCGCCCTTTGTAGACGTCGCATGTTGAAGCTGGTAACATCTGGACATGCGAACTTATAGTGGTTTGTTAGGGCTATTGGGTCGCTGGGACCAAAACTGCATCATAGGGCATTGGTCTCTATACTCGTCGCGGAGGTATAGAGGGGGACACTCGCACATGTTCTGACATATGCGAATTGGATCTACCCTGCATGATGAGAATTATGGTTATGCGGTGTGACCTAAGTCGCACCTACAATATCTCGCTATTTTTAGCCTGCGCGAGATCTAAACTTCGAGAAATCTCTCACGGACATTCAGCCTTCATTGGAAATCTGAATACACGTGTCCTTTAAAGAGGAGTCTGGTCTCGAGTTTCTAGGTGAGAAAAATCTCACTATAGATTTTGGGGAGCTGGGTCTGAGTCGGATAGATTTTGGTTGTCACTGCCAACCTATCAGAATAATTGTGATATTTTCTCTTGCATATTTGTCATACTCTGCTTTGAAAATATGGAGTTTTTAGGTGACCAAATCAACTATGCTATTAAATTCATTGGGTTTAGTTGTTTCAATATATTTGATTACAGTTACTAATATATTTAGTTCAAATGATACATATTAGCCCCAATGTTTTACCACTCTCTAATACTCCTTTTGTCTTATGAAAAAATTGGTATTATACACATTATGTTCTTTGTTATTGTTACTGGTTGTGAACAGGAAGAAGGCTCTCGAAGATGCTGGTTTTTGGTGGTGAAAAGCTCTCCAATGTCAACTTTATTTTTTCATTTTTTATTTATTTACATTCAGTATTTGAAAATCTTGGATCTGTTTATTTGTTTTAGAGCTCGTTTGGTACGTTGTATTAGATCGTATTGTATTGTATTGTATTAAATTGGATTATATATCATATTTTCATATAATACTAAGTTAAACTTTAATTTATATTAAAATATTATATATTTATGTATCCATACAAGTTAATAATACATAGAGTTTTACATAAAAATATTACATGAAATACAATTCAATATAATACAATACAATACAATATGGTATAATACGACGTACCAAACGAATCCTTAGGGATTTATATAGCTTTGTACCATTCTATAGATATGAATGGCTACGGTTGGTGCTTTAGTTAACATTTATTTTGTTAAATGTCATTTGAGGTTTTGTTTTTTGTGTAATGGTAATTAGTTTCTGTTTATGTTGAAACTCATATGGTTTCTTTCACTTTGGGTATTAAATTAGCACATGCTTAGCTCTTGTATTGTAAATTTAAATGAGGAAGAATCAGTTTGTTGAAGCTTTTAAACTTTTGTTTGGTTGGACTCTTAATTTATGTTTATTACTCAACCCAATTCACTCAAAATGGCTGTGTAAGTTTGTGAATAACAGTATCATTCCTTTGTAAAATGTGAGAGAAAATTTATCTTTTACATTTGCTTTAATTTCAATTGTCGAAAATTTGTTAGCTCTTTTTTCATAAAGATGCATAAGGTTGTTGTAGAACAAAAGTTATGTTGGATTTTGGTTTTATCTTTGTGGAAGTTGTGTTTTGATATGCTTTAGTTGTATATCAAACATTTTTTTTGAGAGTTGTGAATAAATTCATTAAAAATATACCAACTTCATACAGGCTAGTTATGAAAACTATACATCTTATGTTTATCAAATAAATACTATTTTTGTTAAGAAAATCAAAATAATACTATACACCCAACAAAAAATAAGGATATTCATATCTAATCAAACAAGTTAATTATTCATCTGAAGAGCATGCACAATTAATCTATAAGCAACACAGATTAAGGACACTCTTAGAAATCTGAATAACAAACTTGTAAAAACTTCTAAAAATGATCTTAAAATTATTTGAGCGAAAACTCTGATAGTAAAAGCAATCATAGTTGTAAAATCTTTGTAACAAACTGCAATCCAAACTCGCTACCATTTCTCTGAAGCTTGAAGGGACAATAATGTTTAACTGCACATAAAACAATATATTAGTGGGATGAAAATTAAAATAATGAGTAATTAGATATTATTGCAAATTTATATTTTATTTTTACTACAAATAAACAAAATAAGCATTAACAAAAAAAATTTATAAAAAATACTAACAATAGTCACTATAAAGAAAATATTTCAAACAGAAAAATTATAAAGAAATGGAAAATAACTTATCTTGTCAAATACAATTGGTGTCTGAAGTAGATCCACGAACACTAATTCAATTATTAAAATAACTATTATAACTTAAAAAAACATCAATAACTTTATAACTCAAATAATCGATAATTTAAAAATAAATCTTAAATTATATTGTAATAATCTAATTTAACTAGTTTATACGAAAACATTTAATGATATAAATTATATATTACCATTATTTATAATAAAATTATGGAAACATTTAGTTAAGTAATAATAATAATAATAATAATAATAATAATAATAATAATAATAATAATAATAATAATAATAATAAAAATTAAAAAAAAATAGTTACAAAATAAGCAAGACAATCTCCCCATGCCGTGAAAAGCGGACTACCACTTCAGTCAGGCCCGGCCCTGGGCATAGGCGGGCTAGGCCTGTGCCTAGGGCCCACCTATCCTAGGGGCCCAAAAAAAAAATATTTACCTTTTAAAATTATACCATTTTTAACTGATTTTAAAAAATACCATATTTTATTTTCTAAATTAGGGTCCAAAATAATTTTTTTTTCTATGGCCCACTAAAAGTCAGGGCCGGCCCTGACTTCAGTCACTATTCATAAGCGCAACCACCCAAGGCAACCGGCGACGGATGGTTTGACAAGATTAACATATAAACAATAAACATAAAATATAATAAAACAAAGAAAATATAGATGTGAAGTTGGCTGTACAAAAATCATTTAAACAAATTTATATAGCAAACAAGAAATCTTTTCAAAATTCCTGAAAAATGTATAGAGAACGAAAGGAGAAATTATATAAGGAAAACTACAAATAAACACATTGTTAAGACACAAATTGATAAATAAATATGAATGATATAATTATTTGTAGCAATATGGATGATATAATTGAGTGAAAAAGATTTGTAGTACAATTTCTATCGTTATAAAGTAAGAGAGAAACATATATATATATCTAACCTATTATATAAATGTGTATCTAACAGAATTTGTTGTGTCAAATCTGTTAGTTTTAACAGAAATTTTAATTGAAACTGTTAAAAAGTTAAGTGGTAACTCTTCAAAAAATGATGACTTTTCATATATTGCAAGTATCTCTTCATTCACACAATTCACGTATGTTACGTGCCAAGCCACGTAGTGTTAGTTTTATTTAATATTTTAGTTTTTTATTTTAATTAATAATTAAAATAGTATAATTATTTGAACAATTTGTTTTATAAAAATAAAATATGTGTTAGTATATTTAGTAAGTAAAACATAGTTGTGTTATAATAATGTATGTTATTAATAGTAAAATGTACATTAATCTTCTAATTGAAAAAAGTTCTATTATCTCATTTCATATCTAATAATAGCTACACAACTATATATTTATAGACCTTCACATTCTTTGCAAATTACTAATAAGCACCAATAATATTTTCATATTCTAATATTTTTCAACCTTCTCCTCTTGGTGGTAAAATTAAAAATAAAACTAAAAATAAGCACAAACATATAAGGTAAATACTAATTACAGCCCATTTCATCTTTTTTTTTTTAATTATTTTTTTAAGCCCAAGCCCAAAAATCTCTAAGCCAACACAATCAGTTTTCTTTTATATTATCTTTTCTAGATATTTTATCTATATTTTTCTTTTTTAAAAAATAAATAAAAAAATTATTAATATTCTCCCAAGATAGGTTTGTTAGAGAGATATGTGGCTAAGATGATTTTTTTAATTTAAAAAGAGATTATTAATATTTAAAAGATTGTTTATTTAAAAAATTGTTTAATTTTTTGGGTTTAATTATTGGGTTTATTTTTTAACGGGAGATCAAACCTAGTATATTCTGTTAAACCAAGAATGTTAAACCAAGAAATGTCGTTAGATAGACACTTTTAATATATAAAGATATAACTATATATATAAATATATAAATATATATATATTTGATTCAATTTTATGTATCAGTTAATAGTTATCACAATCTCATTTTTCAGTTATATATGCGATTATAATTAACATTCTATATTTGTTTTTGGCATTCTTCAAAACATTTGAAGAGACCTTTTATCATAAAAATAAAAGATTATTAATTTTGGAATAAATCAATTAATTTCCACATATGTGTAGTAATTCATTGGGACTAATGGAAGTGAAAAGTAAGTAAAACTAAAAAAAAAAAAAAACTCACATTAGCATTTCCTTGTCGCCTAAAACTTACGAATTAACCCTATTATTAATAGTTTGGGGCATGAGAAAAGCGATGCTGGTAATAAGAGAAAAACAATAGGAATGTGAATTGTGTGAATGAAGAGATACTTGCAATATATGAAAAGTCATCATTTTTTGAAGAGTTACCACTTAACTTTTTAACAGTTTCAATTAAAATTTCTGTTAAAACTAACAGATTTGACACAACAAATTCTGTTAGATACACATTTATATAATAGGTTAGATATCTTTATATATTAAAAGTGTCTATCTAACGTCAATTCTTGGTTTAACAGAATATATTTTAAAAATAAAAGAATATTCTGTTAACTTTAACGGAGAACCAAAATACATTTTTAAAATTAACACTGTTAATTAGTATATTTGATAACCATTTTTAAAAGAATATGTTGTAATCGAATCATCGTTAACCATTTTTCTCTATTATTCTTCTCTAAATTTGTTATCAATTCCAATCCCAAAAGCCCTATCAAAAGGTGCGATTCCAGCTGCTGCAACAATATGTGCGACTGAACGAGCGAAGGTTGAAATCAGAAACCCAAACGTGCGATCGACTCCAGCTACGACAATGGGTGCGACTAAACGGGGCAAAGGTCTATGAACGGGCTGAACCCTCTTCGTTGCTGCGATCGATTCCAGGTATTATATATATATAATATCAATATACATATGAAAGAATGTATATATTACCCTATTTTAAAGGTGAATTACCTTTTCGATGATTGCAGTGAGACTTTGCTTAAGGTAAAGCAAGCTTTTTGTTCCACAGCTGTTGATTTGCCTCCAGAAGAATCCACTGCACCATATCATTACACCATCTTGCCAGAGACTTTTGATCTTAATGAAACTCGAAAGGTTTTAATCGTTTCAACAGGGTTCCACATTCCAATCGTCTCCCTTGTCGACTCTACCATGCCTTCAATTACTACTCCAAGATCACCTATCTCATCCTTGCCAACAATTACATTCAGTTTGTTTATATCTTCTACGATCTCATTACCACGACCTTTCTTCTTCATTGGTATGATGTCTTGTATGTACCACTACACTTTTGTACTGCACTTTGCCTGTTTGATGTTTTGCCCCATTAAAAAGATTAACAACTTTTAATGTTTTAATGAGTGTACAGTGGAGAAGTATAAGAAATTTCCATCAAATTTGCAGAGCAGCACCTTTATCAATTTTGAAGCTATTATTAAATAAATAAATTTATTATACTCTTTATAAAAAGCAGTGTTGAAAGAGGGTGAAGTAGAACAATAATAGAAGAGAAAGGTCGCGAAAGATGGAACAGATCTCACTGAGTTGTCTTCCAATTTGATCTGGCCATGATGTTCATATTAATTTTATTGTTTACGCTGCGAGTATTGATTTCACCGAGTATTGATCACAGTAACAATGGTGCTCATTTCTGCTGCCCGCGATTACATCAATTGGATGCTTCAAGACATCTCCGGCATGAAAGTCCTCATCCTCGATTCTCACACCATAAGTTCCACTAGCTTACATCATTTCTCTAATAGATTATCATCATTCTACTTCGTTTCTTTTGTTTCCAAAGATAAATGATGGTCTTTGTTTGTTGTTTTTCCCTATTCATATTGATTAAGTACAAGTTGATTTGGGATCATTTTATGCTGTATTTAGTATTCTCTAATGTGAAAAGTGAAATTTCCATGGGTATTTTCGATGAGCGCGTTATAATTAGTGAAATTGAGAAGGAAAAACATTTATTTATTATTAATATTTTTTTTCTTTCTGAAATGTGGATTGGGTAATGGCACGATGATCTCTTCTATTCATTGTTCTTGGTTTATTAAACCAATTATACTATCATGCCACTAATGATGCAATTATGAAAAGAAAAGAAAAAATTACGGTTCATGTATTGTCTTGTAGACATTGTAGAATTGATTTTTGTTTGATTTTGAATTAATGAGATGCAGGTTAGTATAGTGAGTGTTGTGTATTCACAGTCTGAGCTTCTTCAGAAAGAGGTGTTCTTGGTAGAGTTGATAGAATCTATTGCAATGTCCCATGTCTCATCTCCATGGAGGTATTGTTCAATCATTATATTTAGTAATACTTAGTTATGGTTTGGTGTTTAAGTTTTTAATTTTTTGCATTGAAATTAGATGAAATTCTTCTTTTGATATGCAAGATTACTACATGGATTTTGTTGCACTTGATCCTTACCATTTCACTCTGAACATTCCAGCAAATCACGCATATATGCTTCCAGCTGTTGCAGCATTTTTGTGACGAGTTGTTGATGGTATCGCAACATTTCTGGCTTTGAAACGAAAACCCATTATTCGATATCAAAGAACATCTGATATAGCCATAAGGATTGCCCATGAAACATTCGTAAGTATACTTAGAAAATGAGAAAGATTAGATAACAGAGAACTATTTTGTGTGTTAACTGTACACTGATTTGGACATTTATTTCAGTATTGGGGATACAACCGGTAGGATTTTAATACATAAAAATATTTTATCCAAAATTTGTGCAACTTCTATTGTTATTGTATGTGATGGTTCTTGCTTAATGTGGACTTTACAGCCTGCAAGCCTGCAGATTCTTTCAATGAAAATTTTGGGTCATCACAATACTGATGTCATGTTTTGGGATGTAACAGAAGTTGATATACCAGCAAGAAAGTGGTCTTTTCGATTTCAGAAGGATAGAAATTTCTCCTTTGTTATTGGTGCTTGCTAGAAGAGATGACCCTGTGACACTATTGTTGAATCAATGGACGTATCAAGTATCATATTGGGGCTTTTACTTTTGCTAATATATGAGAGAGGTAATATGATAAATGTTGTAGTACTCCAGGTATCAAATAGGCCTCCGTTATACAGGCGGTGCACGTATGTTGTTGATGCTCTCATTAAAATTTGGGATTCTACCAATTAAAGTACCGGTTGGTGTTCGAGACTTTGACATTGATGGAGAGCTTTGGGTCAAATTGTGATTGATACCAACTGAACCATTCGTAGGAGCTGTTTCATGGGCTTTTGTTCAACTACCGAAAATTAAATTTGAGTTGTCACCATTTTGCTTGTTCAATGTTATGGGTATGTGTTAAAAATATTGCCTTCTCTAAATAAATTAGACTGTTAGAGATAGGGGAATGCTGATGCAAACTCAACTTTCTTTTATTGGCTGCGCAAGAATATATGTTGATGTAGGTAGGAACCTGAATCTGAAGAAAGCTTGCCATCTAAATTAAATTAGTCATTGAATATTAGTAATATCTATATGATTATTTGGTCTGTTGGAAACATAATTGTTGTAACAATAGAACTCAAATATTGTAAAAATTATATTCAAAATCTAATTACTCTTGTTAGATTATACCAAAACAGATGTTGAAGATCTTATACAGTTTAGGATGTATTAGTATATCTATATACTTATGTATAAATTCTTCTTCTCTTTATGATGATCATGCTGTTTGTTTTAGCAAAATGCCTAAATGGATACTGACACATTTATTTACTTTTCTTTTATGAATGCGATGGGGAACATCAGACATTCTTGTTCTTTCAATGTAAGTGAACTTTGTCTCTGACATCTTTACAAACACAATAACATTTGAGAGATGTATAGCGGGATGGGTTGAAATCCTCATTATAACATTTGAATAACAATATATATATTATAGGTTTATATACACAATTATGACATTCTTAACAAGTTTACTTTCATAAAACATATTGTCTATAAAATAATATACAATTAGTTACCGAATTCTTAAACAAAAATCACTAGAACTTAAATAAAACTAATATTTACGTGGCTCGCCACGTAACTTTCATCTAGTATATATATATATTAGTAAATCATGTTTCCTTATCACGATTTTCTCAAATTTTAGAAAATAAAATTAAGAATTTAGATGTAGAAAAAATAGTTAATATCATATATAATTAAGATTAAAAATTTATTATTTTTTTAAAAAAAAAAGATTTAAAAATTATTATTATTTCATTTTATTCTTTAATGTAACAAATTTTTTACTGGCTTTTAAAACCAACAATATTACTATCCATTGTTTAAATTCTTTATAAGAAATTATTTTGGTTATTTGGATATATATATAAATATATAATGTTTTTTATAAATTAATCATATAAAATAATTTATTATTTTGTTTGAAGTGTTCTTAGATTGTTGGAATATAAAATTATTTAATTAGCAATCATAAATAAATAGAAAAAATGAATTGAATGATAAAGTTAATTTAAAGGATACACATTATAGAAAAGAAAGATGTAAATGAAATTACATACTAATTTGTCTTAGGAGATATAGGCTCTTATATTACTTAAAATTTACGAAATTTGTGTGCATGGTAAATTAAACAACTCAACATTAATTCTAAGATACTGATACAGTATAAAAAATAATATTAAAATAAATTAATTAATAATTAGACAAAATTGAAAATAGATTTTTTTTTTTGTTTTTATATTTTTTTTCTCTCTCAAGATGCATACCTTTTCATAATCAATAAATATTTTCGGTCATCCTCTTTATAAATTTTAACACCTCATCAATCATTACAAACCCAATAAACAATATTAGTATATTATTAACTAACTGTTACGATAATTGCTCTTAAATATCTTCAGTGTAGTGCCATGTAATATTATTTTTTAAAAGCATATACAATGCTACTGTCATGTAAATAATTATTTTGACACAATAAATTCTATTATATACACATTTATATAATAGGTAAAATATATAAAAAAAAACTTATTTCACATGCCTTGCATGTCATTTGCCCCTAGTGTATATCTTTATATATTAAAAGTGCCTATCTAACGGCATTTCTTGGTTTAACAGAATATACTTAAAGAATATTCTGTTAAATTTAACGATTAAATTTGATCTCCAGTTAACAAATAAACCCAATAATTAAACCCAAAAAATCAAACAATCTTTTAAATATTAATAATCTCTTTTTAAATTAAAAAAATCACATTAGCCACATATCTCTCTAACAAACCTATCTTAAAAAATAATATTAATAATTTTTTTTATTTATTTTTTAAAAAAGAAAAATATAGATAAAATGTCTAGAAAAGATAATATAAATGTGAGGCAGTATATGAGTTGCCCCTTTGTAATTACCTAGAAAAGATAAAATGGCTTAAAAAAATAAAAAGAAGATGAAATGGGCTGTAATTAGTATTTACCTTATATGTTTGTGCTTATTTTAAAAATATTAGAATATGAAAATATTATTGATGCTTATTAGTAATTTGCAAAGAATGTGAAAGTCTATAAATATATAATTGTGTAGCTATTATTAGATATGAAATGAGATAATAGAACTTTTTTCAATTAGAAGATTAATGTACATTTTACTATTAATAACATACATTATTATAACACAACTATGTTTTACTTACTAAATATACTGACACATATTTTATTTTTATAAAACAAATCATTCAAATAATTATACTATTTTAATTATTAACTAAAATAAAAAACTAAAATATTAAATAAAACTAACACTACGTGGCTTGACACGTAACAATCACCTAGTATATATATATATATATATATATATATATTGCAAAAAGAGAGAAGCATATCTGGAAATGGGTATTTTAGAGCAAACGGTTGGCAAAGGAAATTGAGATCTCAAATGGTTGGAATCCATACCTCTGTTGAACATTACTTCTTCAAAACTTTTCCCCCTCTTTTCGCATTTTCTCCGCTGAGGCTTCTATAGAATAGAACCTTTTAGGCAGTTGTATATCAAACATTACTAAACACGGATTCAATAATAAAATAAAACCATACTTTCATCATTCTCAGTCATTATCAACAAACATAGAAACAAAAAATTATAAGGTAATAAGTGAAGAGCTTGCCACACATAACCTTATAGAGTTGGAAGGAAGACATCATTTTCAATAAGTTTAAATTGATAGCATTACATTACTAAATTAAAGTTTATAAAAAGAGAAGAATGAGAACATAGATGTGTTCCAATATCTTCTTCTCTATTTTTATTTTAAAAAGGTGCAATTTTATTGAGGAATGAACACAGATATTCCCTAGTATCTATACATAGATAGATAGATTAGCTTAGGCAAAAATGCCGCACTAGGGAGAGTTAAAGGGTGCAAACGTTCAAGTAGGAAAAGGGGCTGTAAAATATAGAAAGTGTGAAACTTCTAACTCAACTTCAAAATTCGCAATTTAATACCCAAATAAATACATAAAAGTAACTAGTTCAAAAATGTCTCTGCTTATTCACAATATTCGGGACACAAGCAATGCGTAGTTTTCTCCCTAGACACTAGTTCTTCGTGATAGCTTCAGAATGCATGTAAAATACCTCAAACCAATAGCTTCAGAGCCAATGTTTATTAGTTTACAAAAAATAATTTCAAAAACATTTGCTTTCTCTGGATGAAGAAATATGGAACCAGTAACAAGTACAAATTGAAAAGAGCACAGAACCCAAAACTTGGTACTTCACCACACAATGCAACCACTTTTTCTAGGCATAAAGCAAAAACATAAGATCAAGAGATTACAAGTCTAAACTTTACATATATATCAAGTTGTCAATATTATTCCTGTGGGAACCAGAAAAATATTAAACAGCTAGCAACGATATCACACAGAAGAAAAGTATTTTATTTGCATGTTGTATCTGTAAGCAATTTTAGCATACCATAAATCATTCACTGGGATCGGCACATTTTCCTGATTGTACGATCACTTCACTAAACTTATTCAAGCATTTCTCAAACAAATAGAATCCAAATCTTGTATGTACATATCAAACAAGACAAACATTCTAATGTATTCTACGGTTTAAAGATGGTACCTAAGATATTCTTCTCCACTACACAGAAATGATATGCAAGCACTTCAATTGTTAATCACAACGATTTCATTTCCAACAATTCAAAATTACCTCAACCACGCATTATGATTTCTCCCAAATTTCTCCACTTAACAGTGCATTTTTACCATATCTATATAATCTAGAATAAGTAAGAAATAACAAAAGGATAATTAGTGATAAAAAAAAAAAACAAATTGGGAAGACAACTCTATTGATAGGGATTAAGGAAACACAACAATGAATACGAAACTTGTCGTAATACCAGATCAACAATGCACATAAGACTGCAAAGCCCAAAATTTCACCTCAAATTCTATACCCATAAAATCGATAAAGAACAATTGTAGCGCCAATAAATGAAAATGAACAAAAACCCTAAAATAAAAGGTTTCCTCATATAGGCATAATCAGAAATCCATATGCGGGTACAAGATAGATCTCGGCACAGAAGTTCTAAACAAAGCAGAAATCCTAAATGTATCACCATTCGATTGTAATATAAAAGCTAAGAATCCCTAAAAAGGACAGATCAAGAAGATGCCTCTTCATTCTCAACATTTGAATCAACAACACTCTCAGTTTCCGGGTGCGAAGCACCATCTGCGGGGGCTGAACCAGAGGAGGCGGCGGCCCTAGCCTTGACAACATCTAGCATTCGTTTACTGACCTCCTTAGAGTAGACCTGAAGAATCTGAATGCCATCATCCTCGGAAGCAGCAGAGCTAGCTGCGGTGGAGAAGGCCTCCTCTTCGATGTGGCGGGCGGCGGATGAGGCCTCTTCAGAAGGCAAGGTACCGTAGCGGTTGGAGAGGACACAAGGGGCTGAAAGAGTCTCAATGAGGCGGTTCACCACGGCGTCTCGGGTGCGCTGGGTAGGCGGCCATATGCTGAATTTGACCTGGCTAGGCTTGTTGGTGGTCGCTTCAAGCTGCTCTTTTGCCGTAGCCTCCATTGTTGAGTCATGCTCTGAGGCAGAGTATGAAGACGGAGGTGTTACGGCAATGCTCTCTTGGTCCGACATTGTTATCAGCGCCAGCAGTTCCCAATTCAATCCAATTCAATTCAAGGGTCTTGATTGAATGCAAGCGATACTACATTTTATACTCATCCTGTGCCACTTTCTAGTTTCTAATTTATTCACTGTGCAATTATCAAAAAAAAGTTATTCGCTGTGCATTTACTAACATACCCTTATTACACTAGAAATATTGTAGTAAGACTAATTTTACATTTTTTTTAGGGATTTTTTAAATATTATACTTAAAATTGATTTTATTTACAAAAATACTTTTAATAAAATTATTTACACAAATACTGTTGTGCCTCGTTAGCATACATACCAAAATTCAAAAAATTACCGAAAATGATAGAAACTTGTTTCCAAAAAATTTTGCTTTTCAGGTTTTAAAAAAATCAACCATTTAGTTGCTTTTAATGTGAATAATATATCAATTAGTTACTTTTTATTAAGAAATTTATTTCAAAATTTTACACATATATAAATAATAAAATAACTATTTTAATATGTGAGAAATATATATTTTTCTGTCTTTGAAAAAGGACGCCTAATATTAAAAGAAACTTTTTTGTTTCTTTTTTACATTGGGGAGTTCTATTTGCACCCCATAAAATGATAAATACACCATATTATTAAAAAAAATATAAACTTAAATAATTTTTAAAAATTACTCTTAATATTTTTTTAAATTTTTTTCCTCACATTATTTTATGTTAATTTCTATACTTATTTTGATTACATTTTCATAATTTTTTCTAACTCATGTATGTATTTTTTTTATTTTTTTTCTATGAAAATTTCATATAATATTTTATTATAATTTTTTTTCATAATATTTAAAATATTATTTATTTGATAGGTATATTTTTTAAAAATATGAATTGGAAGAAAAAAATTAAAAAACTTAGTACAATTAAAGATATAAATTTTATATAAAATAAAAATAATTAAAATGGGGTGTCTTTAAAAAATTTTGGGGTGTAAATAAAATTTCTCTTTATATTTTTAGGCTATATTATGTTATTTTATTGTTTAAGATACCTTGAGATTACTTTTTTTTTAATGTAACTCATATGATGTTTCAGATATTATTCAATTTATTTACAAATTATTTTATAAATCTATTGTAATGACCGCTTAATTTTATTTTAGAAATTAGCATATAATTAGAGTTTATTTTCAAAAGTAGACTTTTAATTATTATTTTTATGATTATAGAGATATATTTAAATTCTAGGTGTATCAATTATGATATAATATAAATTTTATGTTTCTCATATTTTATGTCTGGTAACAGTAGAATGCGACAGTTGGCCTATAGAGTCACTTGGAAAGGTATAGGATTTTTGTTTTAACAGGAAAATATAGTTAGACATTAAAAATGTCGGGATTATTCGGGGTTATAAGGTTTGACCATAATACCCCTAAGTTACAAGGTTACTTTATGGTGAAGAAAAGGGGCAATTTAGTAATTTTACTATATTTTGTCCTTTGTGTGTTAGTGACATTTGTAGTAAATTTGATGTGTAGTTAAGCTTAGATTAAACTGAATAAAAAATTTAATTTCATAATTATCTTTTTCTCAAAAATAAAAAAATCACAAAAAAAAAGAAAGAAAAAAAGTCTCTCTTTTTCTCTCCCTTGCTCGGCCATAGAAGCCCAAGGAAACCATAAAATTTCCTCACCTTTTTGTTGGGTTTTATGCCCTAAATAAAACTCATTTCATATAATCAGATTTACTTATTAATAAAGATCAGAAATAACATTTTTATGTTGCATGGTTCACTTAATCAATTGCTTGTCTATTTGATTTATAAATTCATCCAAACCCCTTTTCACATACTTGATCATGTTTATTGTGTTGTCAACACAGTGGAAAATAAACATGACTATGTGAATAAAGTATTCCTAGATTTATCAGAACACTGGGTTTTACTGATATGACAATCTACAACAGAGTTTACTTACATTTGGAGAAATGTTATGTTCTTTCCAGAACATAGGTTAAAGTAAAGCTCAGGTTGGATGCATGGAGTATGCATTGGAATGGACCGATATTGAACTTTGAATTAGATTTTGAAACTTACCGTAAATATCTATTCAATTCAATATCATAAGTTGATCCTAGATCACATGATCGAAATCCTGATATGGTTAGGCTCAATTTCAAGAGTATTATTCGTGTTCTTTGATTTGTTAGTTAAGCCTAATCTTTAGTCTGGGCAATACGTACATTTTGGGAACACGGTAGTGCAATTGAGTGGGGGAGCGCTAACATAAATATGGAATCTATAGCTTCTATTTGGCAAATAGAAGTAAAGGATGATTTCCTTCGAGCTTAACCAAACGAAGATAAATGGTGGAGATCTCATTTCACTTAGGTGAAATATCATTTATACAGGGTTAAGTGTTTTAAGGATAAAATACATTGTAGGGTGTTACGGTAATTTAATCCTGTACAGTGTAAATCATCTATATAGAGGATCATTGATCACATTAGGGTTATAACAATGGATAACTAATGACGTGTCTATATCGTGGAACATATAGAGCGTTTCTATATGACTGAGAGTGCAATTCCAAGTTCTAAGTGTGGATTCAATGAGGAATTAATAAGTTAGGGAATTTACTTGGTAAATTCGGTTCGACTTATTGGAAGCTCGGTTATATAGACCCATGGTCCCCATACTAGTTGAGGCCATACTGCTTATAAGACTCAGTTAATTGATTTTAATTAATCAATTATAATTCTAAAAGTTAGACTATGTCTACTTTATGAATTCTCACAGTTTAAGGATGAAATCGTAAAGAAAAGGGTTTCTAGGTTTAATTATTAATTAAGAGACTTTGTATGTCTAATTAATAATTATTTTAAATGACAATATTATTTAATAATCTATTTTAGTTATTAAATAATTAGTTTTGGCATTTAAATGATTAGAATTGAAAAAATGACATTTTTGGAGAAATAGAAATAAAATTGAGGAAACTGCAAAATCCAAGTGAGGCCCATATTCCCTCTATGGCCGAGCACTTCCTTTGTGTTTCCCAATTATTATTTTTATTTTTTAATTGTCATGTAATTGCTAATCAAAGCCTAGCTATAATAGGAAAGTGGTGGATCACACTAAATAAGGCAGTTAATTGATTACACAGTAATTAAGGAAACTGTTTTATTTGGAAAGTTGTGCTCTCCCTTCTCCCTATATATAGCAACCATTGTTCTCTTCTCTTGCACATCATATGAAGCTATAAGCCACGAAATTAAGAGAGAAAAGAGAGAGAATTTTCGAAATCCTTGTGAGATGAGTAGTGCCCACACACATCAAGTGGTATCTCAATCATAGTATGGAAGACTATGGAATTTCTGCATCAAAGAAGGAGAAAAGAAGATCCAGGTTCAGATCTTGGTGATGCTCTGCTACAGAAAGGAATCAAGGGCTAGAGATCTGAACGGAAGGAGTCATATTATTCCGCTGCACCCACTGTAAGGTTTTCTAACTTTATATGTGTTTATTTTCATTGTTTTAGAATTCATATTAGGTTGTTAATCCAACATACTTGTTAGTAAATCTAGATCCTGGTAAAATAATTTCCAACAACTGGCACCAGAGCCATGGTAATGATTTACTTTCATGTAATATGAATTAAAACGATGATTGCATGTTTCTGTGTTGATTTGGATGGTTTCATGTTGGTTTATGTGTTAGTTGATGAATGTATATGTTGTACAGTTTCGTTTTCCATGAAAAATATTTTTTCAATTTTTGAAAATATTTTATTTGGATTCCTTGTGAAAAATTAAGCAATTTTGTTTTTTACGGAACTCGATTCCGATAAAAATTGAGAAAGTTATGAATTTTGGAAAATAGGGATTTCGGGTATGCAGGGTGCTCAATCGCACGCGCGTGACACGTCCGAGTGCACCCTGCCAGCGCCCGTATGCCTCGCCCGTGTCTCCCCTGCGTGCGCCGAGGTTACCCACTCATGCACCCTGCAGGCGCCGAGCTTCCTCGGCGTGAGCACTCCATCCGCGCGCGTGACAGGCTGCTAGCAGCCTCTCCTGGGCTGCAGATGCAGCCTACTGGGCTGCTTTCCCAAAAATTGCGATTTTTGGGGTTTTTCCCCAAAAATCCATTTTTTTCATGGGATTGTTTCCCAAAATTCATTTTTCCAATTTTAAATATTTCTAAATTGAAATGTTTCCAATTTTAGATATTTTCAATTTGGAATTTTTCCAATTTTAAATATTTCTATTTTGGATTGTTTCCAATTTTTAAATATTTCCTATTATGGTCAGTTTTAAAAATTTGTTAACTTCTTTAATATTTATTTGTTATTTAATTATAAGATTGGATATTTTGATATTTAAGATATTTTAAATTAAAAGATAGCTTTGTCTTTTTATTTAAAATATTATATTAAAATTATCTTATATGGTAAATTAAATAATTAATAAATTTGAAATTAACATAGATATTTTTATAGATATACTTACCATAATGTTTTTCAAATTCAAAAATTTGTTATTTTGTTAAATATTTAATTATTTATAAATTATAAGTTTAAAAATGATATTTTTTATATATATCATTTTTTCTTTATTAGAAATTTATAAATCATATCTTAAATATTTAAATAACATAGATATTTTTGTAGAGATTTGAATATTGCTTAATTTGAGATATTTTGACATATAATTATGGTAATTATTATTTAACCAAATCTATTTTAAAATTGGTTTATTTTATTAAATTATAAGATCTGAAAGTGATATTGGAGATTCTTTCCTTTTAAATCATTGATCTTATTAGATATTTAATTTTATTTGATTCAAATAAACCTAGATATTTTAAAATTAGTTTCCTTTATTTGGTTAGTTTAAGAATAATAATTTAATTATATTAATATCTTGTTTTCACATCTGTTACATGGACAATGTTTGTTTATATTGTTTATTCAAAACTTTTTAACAAACCTATTATTTATCTGATCTTAATTGCTATGATTAACTTGTTGACAGATCATGATCCATTGATCTGATTTTAATCATAGTCCAATTGACGATAGATCTTATAAATAATTTGTAACAGGTAAATTTTGTACTTCTTTCATCTGTGTAAACCTAGTAACATGATAGGGTCCATCCAAATCATTTGACCTGTGTGAGCCTATATGTTTGCTTTTGGGCTTAGATGCATATAGGGAGCCCATTTAAGTTTTTACTAAGTAAATGGACTAGGTTGCTAAAATAAATTTTAAAATAAAGGAAATTTATTTAGGTCCAATTAGATTTGGGCTTATTCAATGAATAACAATTGTTTATTTTAAGGTTAAATTCCTCTCTTTTGGGCCTTGTGTGAGAGTTGGGGGCCATAGAAGTGGGTACGACATACTGAACCCAGCTCCCCCTCACATGAACTACCCCAATTGTGAAGGCCCATTTGCCTTATTTAAATAATTGTATTAGGTTAATTATATTAGTCTAACCTAATTAAAATTGAATTAGCAACATAATTAACTTTTAAAATATATGAAATTTATTTTTCATGTAATATTTTAAAGTTAATTTTAGAAAAACACTTAGTCAATGATATATTCTAGACAGTTATTTCTAGTACTAGTTATTATTTCTAATATAAAATAGGAAAATATCATAGATTGTGAAATTAATTATCTCTTAATTAATTTTGGTACAATCTAAGTTTAGAATATTTTCCTAGTATTAAACTAGAATTAATAATTAAGTTTCCTCTTTACTTAATTATTTATTTCTTGAATTTAATACATTTAATTAAATTGAAAATTTCAATATCTAAGTTGATTTTCATCATGATACTTTAATATTGTTATTTTCATGTTATTTAATTAAAGTTGAAAATTATTTTAAGTGTGGAATCTTATTTCAAGAATAACTTAAGTTTGAATAATTTTCAGAATATATTTTATTTTATTTTATTAATCATTTCCCAAAATTTCGAAATTGCATTTCTTTAATGTAGAAATTTCGAATTTTATTTGAAAAATAGATTAAAGTTGAAAATTATTTATTTAATTTTGGACCAACTTAAATCAGTGACTTTTTCATTTGATGGTTAATTAAAATAAATGAACTAAAATATATTATAATTAGAAATTGGATTAATTAGTCTATGAAAGTCAAGATAGATATTATCTGTTTTGCTTGAAGTATTTTTCTAGTGTATTTAATTAAATAGAAAATTAATATTTAAGTTGATTTTTTAATCATGACACTTAAATATTTGAAATTTTTCTTAGATATTTGATTAAATAGGAAAATTATATTTTTTGTTGAAAATTAATTTTTATTAATTTTGGGCCAACATAAAATTAGAGTAATTTTTGAGGATTTATTTTATTTTATTTTAAAGCATTTTCGAAATGCAATATATATTTATAGAAAATTAAATTTGAGTTGTAAATTAATTTAAATTAATTTTGAAACAACTTAAATTGAATAATTTTCTAAATATTTATGGAAATTATTACTAAGATGGAAATAATTCACGTTATTTTCATATCCATCTAAGTATAATTTATAAATATTAAATTAAAATTTATATTTGGAATTTTTCATTCTAAATTGGAAATTTTAATTAAATAAATATATATTTAAAATAAATGGATTAAAATAAATATTAGAAGAAAATACAACCCTTCATTAAATAATGAGCTTTATTATAAGGATATTCGATCTCCATTGTTGGTTTTACATAGCTATTGTTTTAGTGAGTAATCCTCCCTAATGGAGGAACGTTCATTAGCAAGTTAGCACCGTTTAATCTCGAAACATAAGTAATCTTGTAAGTTTTTTATATAGTTTATGATCACCCTAATGGTGGCGACTATATAAGACTTGCAAGAATATGAAACAATGGTGGAAGCTCATAAGATAGAATAGCCTTGACTCTCGCCTAAACGGGACAACGCGGATTTCAATCTTGATCGAATAAAAGGTTGCTAGAATGTTTGACATTTTAGAAGAGCTGACAACTCTATTCAATGAATGATAGCTTTGACTCTCGCCTAAACGGGACACTGATATCAGTTTGTTGAAAACCTTGGAAATTATTTAGGATTGTATGTTTTAGTATTTTCACTTGTCATTCCTACTTGCTATGTGCTTCATAATTTCTGAATTGTGTATGAATTTGTATTGAACCATGTTATTTTCTGTTATTAAATTGTAGTTTAATTTCGAATCTTCATTGTTGGTCTAACTTGAATTGTTTTTCTAATGAGATAAATCCCTAATGGATTTTCACCATTAGACTAACATAATAGTGTTAGATCTCGAAAGATAAATATTGTATATGCAACATCTAACTGTTCATCAATTGATGACACCTTAGACTAGTATTTTACAATATGAAACAAGAAGATTGTATAAATAAGATTACTTTGACTCTCGCTGATCGGAGCATCGTTGGATTCTTATTTAAAACGAAATTATCCTAATTCCTCTTAGCTTATTCATTTCGAATTAGCTTAATGACATATCATTGGATGAATGGTCTATAAATCATATAAAGTCTTATTTTCTCTTAAGAAATTAGATGACGCATATGATTATATTCCCGGAATTCTATACCAAAATGATATAAATCCTCAATCTTAGATATCTCCTACTTGTATAGGCAAATCATAGAGTTAGATTAGTAGTGGTGGTCCAAGAAAGAGTTACTAATTATACAGTTACACTTTCACAAGTGTTTCATAACCATTTTCTATCAATGGATTCAAACTGTATGAGTTTAGTATTCTGTGACCAGAATCCACTTGCACTATTCTAAGAACTCTTTGATGTAACTAATCTTAAGTCATCAAAAGATTCAACCACATATTTTATAAATCTAAGGCATTTGTATCTTGATCATAGTGGTTTTGACAAGATCATTCTCTACAAAGAGATAATATGCCTATATCCACTGAAAGTAAGTTCATCTCATTCGCAGATGGATGTACGTTCAGGGGTGGATATGAGTTTTCGTTGTATTCTTAAAACGATCACTCTAGATTTTACCTTATGCAAAAGAAATTTGAAATGTTTGAAAAATTTCTTGAATTTCTAGCAATGGTAAGTGGTTAAAGATCTTGCGAACTGATAGGGGTGGAGAAAAAGTTAGTAGATATGCAGTTCAAAGATCATTAATTTGATTTTGAATTATATCCAAACTTACCCTCCCCAGAAATTCGAGTTGCATATTGATGATTAGTTACTAGTCGTTGCCTAAATCCTTCTATGGAAATAAAATTTCAGAATGATGCAATGGTTGTATTCTTAATGTAAATCATTACTAGATTCATGGATGACCTAATCGAAATCTTAAGAAAAGCTAGAACTGCTAACCTTGGTTTGCATGTTTGTTAGCTATTCTAAGTGATTAGGGGTGGAGCATCCCATAGTCATTAGATAAGAAAGTGTTTGTTTAAACAAATACTGTTTTTCTAAGAAAATGATTAAGTCTGAAAATAAAATAGCAAATAAAGGAGATATTTTTTCTTGATTCCAAAAGTGTTCTATCATCTTATTTTACAAGATGATCCCACTGCCTCTGTTGTCTTAACACAACTGAAGAGGTCTATACCATTTAGTTTTCTTTGACATAGTTCACGGTACCTTGTCGTAGTGGGAGAGTTTCTAGGAACTCACTCTTCTTATGACTTGGAAGACACTAGTGATTAAAATCCATTGTGAGTTTAAACAAGTAATGGATTGTCAAGATAAGAAACTAAGAAGAAAGCCAAGAGAACTATAGTTTGATCCATTCACATGGAGTAACCTAAAGTTTTCTATTACAAGGACATGAAAGGAAATTTTTGTTCATAAGTCTATTCAATGGACTTAACAAAACTTCCTATTCCTAGTATTGTAGGTTTGAGTTTATCTAAACCTATGGCTTGTGGTATACCTGGAAATTACCTACTCTAATGCAAGCATGAGATGCTGATGCATTTTCTTTCCAATGGAAATCTATAGAAGCTTCACAACTTCTTAGATATAGATTATATTTATCTAAGGAAAAGTCTCAACTATTCCAGAGAAGATAAAGCCATAAAAGAATTCTTGAATCAACAGTGAGAGGTCTCAGATATGCTTTTGTATGCCTTAGACCAGACACCTGCTGTTGAGTGGGAGAAATGAGTAGGTATCATATTAATCCAGGAGAGGAACATTGGAAGACAATCAAGTAAATTTTAAGATTAAGAAGAGGAACTATATGTTAGTCAATAAGAGTGGTTTTAAAACTCTTAGACTACACCACATCAGATTTCGAGACTTGCCTTTGTGCTAGAAAGTCTGCTGATGAGATGGTGATTACTTTGGGGCTGGAGTAGCGATTTTGGAGAAGTGTAAAAACCTATCTGAAATCTCTTGGTCTACCAGAAAGAGACTGAATGTTAAAAGTTGCAGGAAAGATACTTTTTCAGTCTAAGGAAAGTTCTATACATTTGTGGCAGTGTTCCAACTTGCCTTAACTACTAGGGTTACTTCCTGTATAACAAAAGAGTAGTTGCCCAAACGTATAGAATCCAGTATCCCAAAAGAGTAGACATATAGAGAGGAATTTCACATTATCAAGGATTTTGTGATTAAGGAAGAGTAATGGTGGAGAAGAGGTTGTGTTTAATTCAACCTGTCAGATCCCATTACGAGGAGTTTACTACTATTACACTTGATTGGTATATCAAGGTGTTAATGATTATTTGAAATGCACTTTTTGTTTTATATTAGTGCAAGTGGGAGTTTGTTGGGTTTTATGCCCTAAATAAAACTCATTTCATATAATCAGATTTACTTATTAATAAAGATCAGAAATAACATTTTTATGTTGCATGGTTCACTTAATCAATTGCTTGTCTATTTGATTTAGAAATTCATCCAAACCCCTGTTCACATACTTGATCATGTTTATTGTGTTGTCAACACAGTGGAAAATAAACATGACTATGTGAATAAAGTATTCCTAGATTTATCAGAACACTGGGTTTTACTGATATGACAATCTACAACAGAGTTTACTTACATTTGGAGAAATGTTATGTTCTTTCCAGAACATAGGTTAAAGTAAAGCTCAGGTTGGATGCATGGAGTATGCATTGGAATGGACCGATATTGAACTTTGAATTAGATTTTGAAACTTACCGTAAATATCTATTCAATTCAATATCATAAGTTGATCCTAGATCACATGATCGAAATCCTGATATGGTTAGGCTCAATTTCAAGAGTATTATTCGTGTTCTTTGATTTGTTAGTTAAGCCTAATCTTTAGTCTGGGCAATACGTACATTTTGGGAACACGGTAGTGCAATTGAGTGGGGGAGCGCTAACATAAATATGGAATCTATAGCTTCTATTTGGCAAATAGAAGTAAAGGATGATTTCCTTCGAGCTTAACCAAACGAAGATAAATGGTGGAGATCTCATTTCACTTAGGCGAAATATCATTTATACAGGGTTAAGTGTTTTAAGGATAAAATACATTGTAGGGTGTTACGGTAATTTAATCCTGTACAGTGTAAATCATCTATATAGAGGATCATTGATCACATTAGGGTTATAACAATGGATAACTAATGACGTGTCTATATCGTGGAACATATCAAGCGTTTCTATATGACTGAGAGTGCAATTCCAAGTTCTAAGTGTGGATTCAATGAGGAATTAATAAGTTAGGGAATTTACTTGGTAAATTCGGTTCGACTTATTGGAAGCTCGGTTATATAGACCCATGGTCCCCATACTAGTTGAGGCCATACTGCTTATAAGACTCAGTTAATTGATTTTAATTAATCAATTATAATTCTAAAAGTTAGACTATGTCTACTTTATGAATTCTCACAGTTTAAGGATGAAATCGTAAAGAAAAGGATTTCTAGGTTTAATTATTAATTAAGAGACTTTGTATGTCTAATTAATAATTATTTTAAATGACAATATTATTTAATAATCTATTTTAGTTATTAAATAATTAGTTTTGGCATTTAAATGATTAGAATTGAAAAAAATGACATTTTTGGAGAAATAGAAATAAAATTGAGGAAACTGCAAAATCCAAGTGAGGCCCATATTCCCTCTATGGTCGAGCACTTCCTTTGTGTTTCCCAATTATTATTTTTATTTTTTAATTGTCATGTAATTGCTAATCAAAGCCTAGCTATAATAGGAAAGTGGTGGATCACACTAAATAAGACAGTTAATTGATTACACAGTAATTAAGGAAACTGTTTTATTTGGAAAGTTGTGCTCTCCCTTCTCCCTATATATAGCAGCCCTTGTTCTCTTCTCTTGCACATCATATGAAGCTATAAGCCACGAAATTAAGAGAGAAAAGAGAGAGAATTTTCGAAATCCTTGTGAGATGAGTAGTGCCCACACACATCAAGTGGTATCTCAATCATAGTATGGAAGACTATGGAATTTCTGCATCAAAGAAGGAGAAAAGAAGATCCAGGTTCAGATCTTGGTGATGCTCTGTTACAGAAAGGAATCAAGGGCTAGAGATCTGAACGGAAGGAGTCATATTATTCCGCTGCACCCACTGTAAGGTTTTCTAACTTTATATGTGTTTATTTTCATTGTTTTAGAATTCATATTAGGTTGTTAATCCAACATACTTGTTAGTAAATCTAGATCCTGGTAAAATAATTTCCAACACTTTTTGCATTAGTTTTAGGAGGAATTCAACCTAGAATCAAGGTCTTTGGTAGCCAACTCAAGGTAAGTTCTTTTTTTCTTAAAAATGTTGTATGATTTGGTTGAGTTTAGATTTGTTTTTTGAGGTTAGTTTATGATTGTTTGAGTGATTTTTAAGTTAGTTTTTGTGATTGTTGTTGAGCTTAGATAAAGTTTGAGCTTAAACTTTGCTCTTTAATGGTAGATTTTATTATTGTTGTTGGATGATGTAATTTTCAGTTGGATTATGCTTGTTATGATCTTATTAGGTGTTCTGGACAGTTTGGAGAGGTTTGGAATTGTTTTGAGTGAGTTATGGGATTTTAGGCTTTTTCTGCTGTAGAAACGGCAGATTGTTTCTGGGAAAACGGTCTACTGTTTTTCTAGGCAGAAAACCCAGAAAAATAGTTTGTTGTTTTTACAGTGGGGACCTGCCATTTTTTTGTGTATTTTTTTTCTTGAAATCTCATTTTTTAATGTTTTCTCGATATTTAGGTTTTAGTCACGCTATTTATCGATAGGAAAATTTTTAATTTTAAGTCTAAGTCCCCAAAAAGTGATTTAGCGTATCACTTATTAGTTTTGCGTATGTTGTGACTTAGGGGCCTATAAACTATCGAGCAGCAATTCCACTCAGGTTGACAAGTACTCTTGAATTCAGAATCGAGGTAAGATTAGTATAATAGCATCATATGTGATTACATGTTTAGCGTGCATGTTTGTAAATGCATGTTAGTTAACATTTCAATAATGGTGGTATTAGTGTACATAGAGTTACAATAAATACCGACGAATATATGTTTGGCATAAGCACTGATTGACGCTATCACATCGGTAGGACTAGGGTACTAAGTATAGGCTATATTATGGTCAATAGTACTATCATACGAACGTTCTAGGCTCAGTCTGTGTGGGACATGGGATACGATTGTAATTGGGTGTATGGGCGTAATTGGGTGTCCTCGCCTTGGGCTAGACTTCATTACCCCTTGTTGGGCTCACTTTCTAGGCTTTTGGCGGGCATCTTCTCTTTTTTGGCCTTGGACAAGGCCAAGTTGTAATAGTGACAGGCAGACTGCTGGTCTCCCCTCACACATGCCACCCCATGCCTTGTTGGAAATTTAAGGCATAAGTGGTAGATAGATGTTACCGCCTTCAGGTCGTTGAGGGCCGGTCAACCTATCATGGCGTTGAAAGTCGAGGGAACGTCAATCATGACGAACTGTGCCATCAGTGTTCTGGTAGTTGGATTTTCTCCAACTGTGAGGGGTAATATGATATTCCCGACAGGTGCAATGCCTTGGCCAAAGAAGCCATACATCACTTGGATGGAAGGTGCCAAGTCGGTGAGTTGGAGCCCCATCTTTTCATATGTTGATTTGAAAAGAATGTTAGAGGAGGCTCCATCGTCCACCATACATCTATCACTTGGATGGAAGGTGCCAAGTCGGTGAGTTGGAGCCCTAACTTTTCATATGTTGATTTGAAAAGAATGTAAGAGGAGGCTCCATCGTCCACCATACATCTTTCTACGATCATGTTCCCGATTTGTACAGTAATGACTAAGGGTCATTGTGAGGGAAACTGACATGAGCAGTATCTTTTTCGGTGAAGGAGATCGTGGGCTCTATGGGCTTTTGCTGCTTAAAGCTCCTGTCTTCGATAGCTAGGATATTACTTTTGGGCTCGTGACGGAGTGTCCGGGCATAGCGCTCCCTAGCCTTGCTAGTCTCACCTGTAGTGTGGGGTCTGCCAATAATGACCCCTAGGTGACCTGCCACAGGCGGTGGCATTGGATCTCCATTCTGGGCACCGTGTACCTGAGTTTGGTCGTCTTGTACATAGTGACGCAGGTGGGGATTGTTACGCCTTGTAAGGTATCCAATCTCCCTCTTCAGACTTTGACACTCATTGGTGTCATGGCCGAAGTCGTTGTGATATCTGTAGAACTTTGACATGTCCGTCTTGCCCATCTCTTTTTTGACAAGGAAGGGCTTTCGGTATGGGACGGTGTTGGAAATAATTTTACCAGGATCTAGATTTACTACCAAGTATGTTTGATTAACATCATAATATGAATTCTAAAACAATGAAATAAACACATAAGAGTTTAAGAAAACCTTACATTGAGTGTAGCGGAATATTATGACTCCTTCCATTCAGATCTCTAGCCCTTGATTCCTTTCTGTAGCAGAGCATAATCAAGATCTGAATCTGGATCTCTTTCTCTCCTTCTTGTTGGTGCTCATTTTCCACAGTCTTACATACTATGATTGAGGTACCACTTGATGTGTGTGGGCACTACTCATTCACTCAAGTGTTTTGAAATTTAGAGAGAAGAAAAGAGAGAGATGGGCGTGTGGCTTTTCTGAAAGAAACCAATGTTCAAATTTGTTTGTTTCCTGAAGCCAACACTTTCTATTTATAGAGTGACCTCTAGGTTTAGGTTAGAATTGAATGACATTAAAATAATGAAAACTATAAATGGCAATTTCTTGCAATGTGGCCGGCCATACAAAGGGAATTGGGCCTCACTATACAACTTTCCTATAGGGGTGAAAATCGGTCGGTTATGGTCGGTTTTTAAAATTTTATAACCGACCGGACGGTTACGGTTTTTATTTTACGAAAACCGTAACCGACCGTTTAGAAATTATAACCGTATAAAACCGACCGTACGGTTTTTGGCGGTTTTCGGTTTGGCGGTTTTAGGCGGTTTTTGGCGGTTTTGGGCGGTTTTTGGCGGTTTTAGGCGGTTTTTGGCGGTTTTGGGCGGTTTTTGGCGGTTTTGACGGTTTTTTGGTTAAACTATTTTTTTATTTCAAGAACCGAAACCGACCGCCGTGTCAAAAAAACCGAAACCGAAACAGACCGCCAAATTCGGTGATGACGTGGAACCGAAAATTCGGTTACGGTCTGGTCGGTTTGATGGTCGGTTTCGGTTTTTCGGTTTTTATGAACACCCCTACTTTCCCATTTTGTTATTTCTCATTCCCATTTTCTCAAAATTGCCAATTTTCCAATTTAACCTTTTAAATGCCAATTCTAATTATTTAATAACTTGAAAATAATTATTAAATAATATTGCCATTTAATATATTTATTAATTTAGACATGTAAAGTCTCTTAATTAATAAATAAACCTAGAATCTCTTTTCTTTACAATTTTGCCCTTGCTTAGTGAAAATTCATAAAGTAGACATAGTCTAACTTTAGAATTATAATTGATTAATTAAAATCAATTAACCGAGTCTTACAAGCAGTATGGTCTCAACTAGTATGGGGACCATAGGTCTATATAACCGAGCTTCCAATAAGTTGAACCGAATTTACCAAGTAAATTCCCTAACTTATTAATTCCTTGTTGAATCCACACTTAGAACTTGGAATTGCACTCTCCGTCATATAGAACGCTCTATATGTTCCATGATATAGACACGTCATTACTTATCCATTGTTATAATCCTAATGTGATCAATGACCCTCTAATAGATAATCTACATTGAAAAGGCACTAAGTTACCGTTACACCTTCAATGTATTTTATCCTTAAAACACTTAGCTCCGTATAAATGATATTTCAGCAAAGTGAAATGAGATCTCCACCATTTATTTCTGTTTAGCCAAGCTCGAAGGATATCATCGTTTCACTTCTAAATTCCTATAGAAGTTATAGATTCCATATTTATGGTAGCGCTCCCACTCAATTATACTATCATGTTCCCAAAATGTACGTATCACCCTGACCCAAAAGTAGGCTTAACTAACAAATCAAAGAACATGAATAGTACTCTTGAGATCGAACCTAACCATATCAGGTGTTGCCCCTAATTTTGCCCAATATACGTGGACCAACCGGACAGGGACACGTGGGTCAAGCAATTCACAATATTTGCTAAGTCTTTTATGCCATAAGGTAACGTCCCGGACATAGGTCCCGGAGAAGGCACATGGAGCTCAAGGTGCTCCCGGAAGCTCGCATAACGCTAAGGCATCTCCGCGAGGTGTCAGGTTTCTCCTGAGCAATCAAGTCGCATTAAATGCCGCATGGGAGGAAGCGTGTTGGGACTGCTACACGCAATAAAGTCTGACGGCACAACCTCCAACCAGCAGCGCCACAGTAATGATCATTTAAGTCTAGCGACGGCTACACTGTGAAGAGTCACGTCAATCAAGAGGCAATAAGGACACTCCACATAAAAACCCTACAACACCTAGGGATTTGACCATGCATTACCCATGGTATATTCATTGGGAATACCCAACTTTATGGATACTTACAGATACACTTGTAAGGACAATTCTAGGGATTACCCCACCAAAAACACTATAAATACCCCCTCAAAGCTCATTAAATGGGATCGAGAATCTTGGGCTGCATATGAGCAAGTAGAGTAAATACTCACCAAGAACATTCTCTGTATTTATAAGGGTGACATTCTCCCAAGTTTAATCTCTGTATTAAATACATCCATAAATAACAAAGACTCGTGGACTAAGGCTCATTAACGCCCCAACCACGTAAAAATCCTTCTCTCACTTTCTTACAGCTCAATAATTTTATAATATTTTATTAGTTGCCGAAAATCTCGGTCAACATTTTGGTGCTTTCATTGAGAGCTGAAGAAAGCTACTATAAACAAACATTTGACTTCACAAACATGGTGGAGACAAGAAGTACTCGTCAGCCTCGTCCTCTGGAAGATGCTCAAGACCCAAATGAGGAAGATGTAGCCTCAAGAGCAGCAGAGGAGTCCGAGGAAGAAGAAATAGTCCCCGATGATGACTACGAAGGAAACCTCGACGAGTATGCCTATGACGAAGGTAGTTACTCAGAACTGGTGCTTCTCAGACAAAAAGCTATCGATCACGAAGCCGAGATCGAAGCTCAGAAAGCGCAAAACCAAAAAATGCAGGAAGTGATGCTGGCCATGCAAAAAGCCATGGAAGCAGCTGGCATTCACGTGCACCCCAAGGCAATGACCGCTGGACTCGACAAGGAGCCAGCAACGTCTTCGCCTAATTCCCAACAGCAGAAATCTAGGGAGCCTACCCTATAAGATACCCTGCTGAAGGGAATCAAACAAAAAACCCTACTTCTACCCCAGGGCGAAAGAAAAAGGTGCAGGATCTGCGAAAGGTCCGCTCAGATTTCCCTAAAGGGAAAGGTCCGCAGAGGGGCAAGCCCCAAAAATGGAGTCTTGGCCCTCAAGATCGAGGGGACCGAAAAAGCATTTCCGTACACCAAGAACCCGGGGGTAGAGGGAGAAGAGGACAGAGGTGTCCTCCCATTGATCTGAGAAATCAAATCAATGGGAACCAAGGTGATCTCCGGGATCACCTTGACCAAAAAAGATACGGACCCGTGGTCTCCTCGGGTACGTTGAATGAAGGAATTATGGCGGAACTCGACATACTTCGAAAAGACATTGCCCGAGTCTCCCGGAGGCAGAAGGGAGACGACTCCGACTCGGACAGCGAGGACCGAGAGCCATGTGCTAAGCACATTTTAGAGGCGGAGCTCCCTAAGAACTTCAAGATGCCCGAAATGGCAGCTTATACCGGGAACTCCGATCCTAGCGACCACTTGTCGCGGTTCAACCGTGTCATGACGGTCATGAGGGTCAACAATGACGCCAAATGTCTGTGCTTCCCACTTACTCTAAGTGGGTCCGCGGAGGAATGGTTCAAAAGCGGAACCAGGATCCGGTGGGTCATTGGAACAAACTACAGACCAACTTCCGGAGACAGTTTGTCGCCGCAAGAAAGGTCAATCTGGAGGTCAGTGCCTTGACTAATATCAAGCAACTGCCCACCGAGACCTTGAAGAATTATATAAAGAGGTTCCGAGAGGAAGCCTCGAAAACCAAGAAGGTTGATGACGGACAATAGCTTGCACTTCTCCAAGCAGGCATCCGTACTGGGACTCCTTTCTGGAATGAGCTGCAGTGAGAAGGAGCTGCTAGCCTCCAGGACTTCCAGAAGAGAGTCCAAAAATACATCAACCTCGAAGAAGCCCAAATCGTGGCTTATGGAGGCTACTATCCCACCGGAATAGCAGGGTACATGCCCGAAGTATCGCCCTCGGGTACTGCCCCGACCGCAACTCCACAAGCAAGTGGCATACAATTCTCTGCTACCCCCGGATATAGCCAGGGCCAAGCCTTGGCACCAGCATCATCCCATTTTGGCAACCCGTCCGGAGTGAATGGGCAAGCTCCTTCACACTCTGCTCCGGCTGCTAGCCTGACAGGCCCTTCCCAGGGTTCAAGGAGTAAAAGATCCTCCAAAGGCAGCACCCGGACGGGAGAAAAGCGCCAGAAAAAGGGGTACACCCCCCAGTATACTCAATACACGGAGCTGTCGGACTCCCAAGAGCGTGTGTACTTTGCTACTAGGCAAAATACACACTACCGGAGACCACAACCGTTGTACAAAGATAGCTCCCGGAGAGATCCGAGCAAAAGATGCGAGTACCACAACGACATTGGTCATAGCACCAATGAATGTAAGAATCTCAAGGACGAGATCGTAAATCTAATCCGATTGGGCCACCTCTATGAGTGGATCAAGAATAGGTTGCCCCACCTCAATCCGGGCAGGCGACCGTGGGTATGCCTCAGGGAACACCGAGGGGTACAGCAGGAGTATTGGCTCCAGCTGCTCCCACGGGCGACACCCAACATATCCCTGGTCTGCCGCCCCTGCCTAATGGGAGGGTAGCCATGATCTTCGGAGGTCCCCATATCGGAGGGACTACTCGCAAGGAGCTTAAGCGATAGGCCGGGGCCGCGAAACACAATGAGGTGTGGGAAGTTACTCAACTCCCAGCTCAAAGGCCCCGGTTGATGGACCAACCCATTACGTTCACGGAAGAAGACGCCAAGACGGTGTGTTTCCCTCATCATGACCCGTTGGTCATAGAAACCCCCATCGCGAATAAAGTGGTGGCCAGAGTCTTAATCGACAATGGGAGCTCCGTGAACTTACTCTTCAAAGAAGCCTTCACCGCGATAGGCTTGACAGACCGGGACCTCTCACCCAGTGGGTCCCAGCTCACAGGGTTTAACGGGACGACACTTATCCCAATGGGAAAAGTAAGGCTCCCAGTCACCTTGTGTCCGGACACCCCCCAGAGCACATTCAAATACTGCACCTTCGTAGTGGTGGACTGTCCGACAGCCTACAACACGATCCTCGGCCGACCGACCTTGGTAGACTTTGGCGCAGTCACTTCGATCCGGCATCTGTGCCTAAAGTTCCCTACCCGGGAGGCCAGAATCGGAACGGTGAGGGGGAACCAGGGGGAACCAAGACAATGTTACAATGTCGCAACCCACCTGCCCGTGCTAATGGTCCGGGAGTCAGCTGAGCCAGAAGTGGCTGAAGAAAATGAATTGGACCCCCGTGTGGGGTCCGAAAGAATTGTGGAACCAATGGAGGACGTCGAAGAAGTATCAGTGTGCGACATCGACTCCACCAAAGTACTCCGGCTAGGGAAGAACCTAGATCCGGAGGAAAAAGAAAAAATAATAAAAACACTGAAGGGCGCCATCGACATCTTTGCATGGCGCCAAGAAGACATGACTGGCATAAGCCCTCATGTCATCACCCACGTACTCAACGTCAATCCGGACATGCCTCCCGTCCAGCAAAAGCGACGCCCGCTCGACTCGGTAAAAGCCGAAGCTCTAGAGAAAGAGGTGGACAAACTTTTGACTAACAGCATGATCTGCGACGTATACTATCCGGAGTGGCTGGCCAATCCGATCCTGGTGCCCAAGCCGAACGGAACTTGGCGAGTTTGTATAGATTTCACCGATCTAAACAAAGCTTGTCCGAAGGACTGCTTCCCGCTGCCCAGGATCGACCAGATGGTAGACGCCACTTTCGGATTCAAACTGCTATCCTTCATGGACGCCTATGCTGGGTACAATCAAATAAAAATACATACGGCAGACCAGGAGTGCACTAGCTTCAGGACCGATAAGGGGGTATACTGTTACCTGGTCATGCCCTTCGGACTGAAAAACGCCGGAGCAACCTATCAAAGAATGGTTAACCGGATGTTTAAAGGCCTCCTGGGGCGAAACATGGAGGTTTACGTGGACGACATGCTCGTCAAATCCAAAGCATGCAACAGCCACGCAAGCGACTTAGAAGAATGCTTCGAAGTTGTCCGGAGATACGACATGAAGCTCAATCCAAAGAAATGCACCTTTGGGGTCAAATCAGGAAAGTTCCTGGGCTTCATCGTCAGTCAAAGGGGGATTGAGGCAAATCTGGAAAAAAATCCAGGCTCTCCTGAGCATGCCATCCCCCAAAAAACATAAAGATGTGCAGAGCCTGACCGGAAAGGTAGCTGCTTTAAGCCGCTTCATCTCACGGTCCACGGACAAGTGCATACCCTTATTCAACGTGCTAAAGAAGTGCCAAAAGTGTGAATGGTCGGACGAGTGCGATGAGACATTCAAAAAGCTAAAAGAGCACATGGCCAAGCCTCCTATCCTATCAAAACCCGTCCTTGGAGAAGACCTATTTCTTTATTTGGCCGTCTCCGAACACGCGGTTAGCGCTGCCTTGGTCCGGGAAGAAGAGAAAACTCAGCATCCCGTGTACTATGTCAGCAAGCGCATGATAGGGGCCGAAACAAGATACCCGGTCATTGAAAAACTGGTGTTTTGCCTCCTGATGGCGTCAAGGAAGTTGAGGCCATACTTCCAAGCCCATCCGATCAAAATTCTGACCAATCACCCGCTCCGGCAGGTCCTCCAAAAACCTGAAGCATCCGGAAGGCTCCTCAAATGGGCAATGGAGCTAAGTCAATTCGACTTGCACTACATACCCCGAATTTCTATAAAAGGCCAAGCCTTGGCGGACTTCATTACTGAATGCAACGAAGCCGAGGCAACCGCGAATACGCCGGTACCGCCAATCCCCACATGGAGGGTATTTGTAGACGGAGCCTCCAATGAGAACGGTTCCGGAGCCGGAGTGGCTATGATATCACCAACTGGACTACGACTCCAGGCGGCCCTACGGTTTGACTTCGCAGCTTCAAACAATGAGGCCGAATATGAAGCCCTGATAGCAGGGCTGAAATTAGCAAAAGCTGTGGGAGCCAAAAGAGTGGAAGTCTACAGTGATTCCCAACTGGTCGTAAACCAGGTATCCGGAGAATACCAAACCCGCGGCGAGCGGATGGCCGCATACGTAACAATAGTCCGAGAGTTGCTCCACGAGTTCACGGACTACAAAATAGAAAGAATCCCCCGAGAAAAGAATGCTCACGCGGACTGTCTGGCTAAGTTAGCCTCGGATAGCGAAATTGAAGAGCTGGGGGTAGTACCAGTGGAACGCTTGGCAGAGCCAAGCATCAAAATAAAAGAGACCACACTAACGGTTGGGCAAGAACCCAGCTGGATGGTCCCCATCATAAAATACATAACAACAGGTGAGTTGCCCCAAGAAAGGGCACTGTCTCGGAAGATTCAGTATCAGGCTCATCGTTATGTAATGATGGATCAAATTCTCTACCGACGAGGACTCAGCATGCCTTATTTAAGGTGTGTATCGGACCCTGAAGCTAGACAAATTATGCTAGAGGTCCACGAAGGGTTCTGTGGAGATCATACGGGAGGACCCAGTCTCTCAAAGAAAATATTGAGGCAAGGGTACTTCTGGCCAACAATGAAAAAAGATTGTATAGACTATGTCCAAAAGTGTGACTCGTGCCAAAGGTACGCGAACATACCGAGAGCTCCTCCAAATGAAATCACCCTGATGACTAGTCCCTGGCCCTTCGCGGTTTGGGGAATAGATCTTATTGGGTCCCTGCCAACAGGAAAAGGAGGAGTAAAGTATGCAATAGTAGCAGTAGACTACTTCACCAAATGGACGAAGGCTGAGCCTATGAAGACAATAACTGCTAAGAAAGCACTGGACTTTGTTATTAAAAACATAGTGTGTCGATATGGCTTGCCTCACAAAATAGTCTCGGACAATGGAAAACAATTCGATTGTGAGGAATTTACTGACTTCTGCAACCAACACGGAGTAGTGAAAAGCTTCTCCGCGGTGGCAGACCTCAAACAAACGGTCAGGCGGAAGCAGTCAATAAAATCCTAAAGGTCGCCTTGAAGAAAAGGCTGCTGGCCTGCAAAAACAACTGACCTAAAGAGTTGCCAAGGGTGTTATGGGCCTACCGGACGACCCCCAGAACCACAACCGGTCACTCGCCTTTCTCAATGGCGTACGGTTGTGAAGCGATGGTCCCGGTAGAAACGTTATTCCCATCCCACAGGAGGACGACTTACGATCCAGCCACGAATCAAGCTTTGCTTCAAGAGGCTTTGGATCAAGTCGAAGAACTCCGGGATGAGTCTCAAATACGGATGGCAGCTTATCAGAGGAAGGTGACCAAGTATTTTAACTCCAAGGTTAAAAACAGAAAATTTGCTATTGGGGATATGGTACTAAGAAGAGTCTTCCCAGCCACCCAGGAACCCGGAGTAGGGGTACTTGGGCCAAATTGGGAAGGACCATATGAAATCGAGGACGAAATCGGCTCCGACACTTACAAGCTAAAAAGAATGGATGGAACCATTGTGCCAAGAGCCTGGAATGCCGATCACCTCAGAAAATATTACCAATAGCAAAAATATAACTTAGACTTTGTTCAAAGAGTTTGTACCGTCCAAATGTTTACCTCATCTGCATGTTGAATAAAACTGAGTGCCTTAAAAACAAAGTTTCTATGCCACTCAGGGGGGTACTAGGGTATACCGCACGGACAGACAAAAAACAAACTAAGTAAAATATCCTGACCCAAAGGGCAGGTCAAAAAGTATGCACAAAAATAAAAAGCATAAGTATAAAAATCCTGATCCAAAGGACAGGTCAAAAAAGAGAGATATGTGGCAAAAGAGATCACATATAAATATCCTAGCCCACAGGGCAGGTCAAATATATACAAGTGGCCCGGGGACAGGCCTTAAAAAATTGTCTCCCCTTTAAATAAAGACTGCTACCTAAATATATTGTCCCAAGGTAGCAGCAAATATATACAAAAAAAAAATAATAATAATAAAAGAAGTGGGTGGAATCTTGGTTATACTGGGTTAATCTCGAAGCAGCTCAGTCAATACGCGGAGGAAGGCGAGGTCCGATACGCGCCTCTACCATGGCATCAAGCTTCTTCTTCTTCTCCCGAAATTTGGCAATCATTTCCTGTTGTATACCAAAATGGTACGTTTTACATTTATCAACTCGCAAGCGCACGAATCTTTATTGTAGTATGGAGATTGTGAAGAACGAGGTCGAACCCATGGGAATTGCGTGAAATCGAAGAAAATACTTATTTAATCTAAGCTAATAAAACTCTAACCTAGTTCCGAAAATGGTGAGGTTTTTGGTAACAAAATAAAATAAAGTGTTTAAATGATAAAAATGACAGTAACAGATATTTTCAGAAATATTTTAGGATATTATTAAGGGTTCAGAATCCACTTAATGTATATAAAAATATTTATGTTTATATTGATTCTCATAATTTAATCAGTAATCAAACCAATTATTTTCTAATAAAAAATAGATTTTCCTTCGCTTTAAAATTATAACTTCTAAGCATTAAATGTGAAACAATTTAATGTAAATACAAAAAATCAAAGAATATTATTTTTAATAAAATGTAGAACCAAGCATAAATAATTTCTAACTATCAAAAATACTTGATATTAAAGATGAAAGAAATTATTTTAAGAAGCGAAAATCATAAGCATATATTGTATTGAGAATCAAAATAAAAATAAATACTTAATTTAATACACTAGGTTTCATCGTCCTCCTTAATAATAAGGGAACTTAGAAACCCATAAGAAAATTAACTAAGAAAGCGGTAAACTAACACTGAGTGCTCTGAGCGTTTTCTCTGGATTTTTCTGTCTGAAACTGAAACTGTAACTGAATTCTAAAAACCTAAGCTTCTATTTATAGAAGGGTAAAAGGACTAATACGCAATTAAACTTATTACAAATTGCATGTGGGTAAAATTGTAAATACAAAAAGTTAAAACCGGAGTGACACGTGGCACTGTCGGATTGGCTGCCTTTGATGAGTCGGTGCCACGTGTCGAGCTTGTGTTGGCTGAAAAATAACAAATTGTGTCATGAAGTGACACTTGGCGCATGCAGAAAGGAGGAGAAAGCTTCCTTTTTTGAAGCTTGGTGAACAAGGTGGGACGAGGCCCACTCTCGGCTGGGCGAGTGGACGAAACACACGGACCAGAAGGGTCCGTGCGCTTCACGCGCGCGTGGGCTTCGGAGGAGACAAGGCGCTGACGCGCCTTCTGCTGGGCTTCTGCGGACGAATGGCAGACCGCCACGTGGCGGGGCTGTCTGCTGGTGGAGATGAATTTGGGCCGATTCTTTGGGCTTTTTGGCTCAAATGTTGGGTTTCCAAAATGCCATTTTTTTTTCTTCTTTGGGCCATATTTTCACCATTTTTATTTCTTTCTTTTCATTTTCATAAATGTTATTTTCTTCTTCAAACACAAACAAAATTAAATCCAAACAAAATATTTTCAGCATAAAATATATCACAATAATTTTAATGAAAATATTTATTTAAAAATCTAATTAATTTGTATTTCTTTAAATAAAAACAATGCATTTTTTTAACTTTTTATTTCTTTTTCTCTATTATGCCATAAATACTATTATTATTTATAAACAAAGATAAAATTAATCTTAAATAAAATATTTTCAATATAATAATATATTGCATTAATTTCTTGAAAATATTATAAAGAATTAATTTTATTTTGTATTTTTACACTATAAAATATGTAATATTTTGGCATTTAACACAACCCCCAACTAGCTTATTGCTAGTCCCTAGCAATTCAAGCGGATAACAAAATATTACCAAAATGAACAAATCAAACAAACTCTGACTAATCGAAACAAAATAAAATATTGGTGTAAACTCTAGAAAATACTATATAAAAAAATTACAATAGATATAATTCCAGATTTTGTGTGTGTGTGTTTCAAATCATATTCTTTGCTTTAATCCATAACACAGATAATATTGAAAAATCTTTAAAGTAAAAAGTCTCAACTCCAAATCCTCACAGGTATTGAAATATTTGAAAAGAGGAAGGGTTGTCACTCTTGGAGTTGGAAAGGTATATTAATTTACGCTCAAATGGATAAAGATTTTTAGGACAAACAATGTAAACAATTATTGACCCATAGATAGGCTAACCAAAAATATTTTGAAATTCAAATGACAAGTTAACTTTCGGGATTTCATTACAGTACCTAGAGCCAAAATAAAGAAATAAACAACGATTTTTTTTTTTATTTGGTAACTAATATTTATGAAAAATAAACTATAGCAAAGTCTCTTTTGATTGATGATGATATATTATTATTTTTTTTATATATATATATATTATATATGCATATATATTTTTTTTACCGATATATATATATTTTACTTTGCTAAATGATTAAAACTAAGAAATTGCTCTTTATATGATTTATATGTATTTTTTTTTTTTTTAAGGGCAATATCCACAATAACTATTTACCGTAGCAAAATTTTCTTTGGTATCTTTTGAATTTTGACCAAGCTACGCTGATAGAGAAATGTTGCTCTTGTTTGATTTTTTTTTTATATATATATATAGTATGTAAGATATTGCTCTTTATATGATATATATGTATTTTTTTTTTAAGGGCAATATCCACAATATATATCTTTACTCTTTTTTTTTTTACAAGAGGCAACATGTGATAAGAAAATATAAAGATAATAAATTTACAATTAGGCTCAATTCTAAAAAAAATATCCCTCTAGTAATTGTCATATTTTCAAATTTCAAAAAAATTTCGATTTTACCAATTCAGAAGATCAATATATGTTCAAAAAGTCGTTTTCTCAATTCTCACTTCTCACGAAAAATGAAAGCTTTTAACTTAAGATTTTTCTCAATTAAATGTGTTAAAAACAATCAAATCATATGTTTGGTTTGTGCAATTTTTACTGGAATTACTATCTAAGTAACTAAATATAGTATAAACTAGTCTAACACAATATTCACATAATTAGCAGCAGAATTTGACTCAAAATTTTCAAAAAGGTAAGAAATTTATCGAACTTAACGCAAGAATATACTCAGTACCCCCAACTAAAATGAGACAGTGTCCTCAATGTCTAAATATGTATATGATAAGAACATGAGATGAGAACCGAAAAAAAACGGAGAATATGCACAGTGATAGATGTTAATTTTCTAAAAAAAAACAAATGACAGAAAATAAACTAAAATACTGAAAATAAAGAAAGCAATTTAAAGATAGGACCAGTAGTGAAAGAATTCACTAACCTTGGTAAATTGGATCGTGAAGGAGTGTTTCCTCCACTTCAGGTGGTGTTAATTCTAAAAATGGTTTCAACCGTTGTCCATTGACTTTGAATATGTTACCAGTTTTAGAATTTTCAATTTCAACAGCTCCGTGAGGAAAAACAGTACGAACAGTAAATGGACCAGTCCATTTAGAACGTAACTTACCGGGAAACAGATGAAGGCGAGAGTTGTATAAAAGAACTTTCTGACCAGTGGAGAAATCTTTTCGCAAGATGTTCTTATCATGATACAACTTTGTACGTTCTTTGTAACTTTTTGCACAATCGTAAGCATCATTTCTCAGTTCTTCCAATTCATTTAATTGGAGCTTTCTTTTCTCTCCAGCTTTGTCTAGAGCAAAATTCAGTTGTTTAATTGCCCAAAAGGCTCTATGCTCTAACTCTACAGGTAAATGACAGGCTTTTCCATACACTAGGCGGTAAGGTGACATTCCAATGGGAGTTTTGTATGCAGTACGATATGCCCATAAAGCATCAGTTAGTCTCATGGACCAATCTTTCCTAGTTGGGTTGACTGTTTTTCTAGGATGTGCTTTATTTCCCTATTGGAGATTTCAACTTGACCACTAGTTTGAGGATGATATGGTGTAGTGACTTTGTGTGTAATGCCATAATTTTTCATGAGATGTGCAAATGGCTTATTACAAAAATGTGTACCTCCATCACTAATGATAGCACGTGGTGTGCCAAAACGGGAAAAAATATTTTCTTTCAAGAAACGAACCACCACTTTGTGGTCGTTTGTGTGACATGCAACAACTTCGACCCATTTTGAAACATAATCAACTCCAACAAGAATATACAAATTTCCAAACGAGTTAGGAAAAGGTCCCATAAAATCAATACCCCAAACATCAAATACATCAATAATAAGAATAGGGTTTAAAGGCATCATGTTTCTTCTAGACAGACTTCCTAACTTTTGACAACGTTCACAGGCTTTACAGTATGCATATGTATCACGAAAAATTGTGGGCCAATAAAAACCACATTGTAAAATTTTTGCAGCAGTCTTTTTACTACTGAAATGGCCTCCACAGGCATGATCATGACAAAAAGATATGATTTTAGTTTGATCACAATTCGGGATACATCTACGTACTATCTGATCAGGACAATATTTAAACAAGTATGGATCATCCCAGATAAAATTTTTCACCTCGAATAAAATTTATTTTTATCTTGTTTAGACCGAGTGAGATGGTATTTCACCAGTAACAAGATAATTCACAATGTCAGCATACCAAGGCAGAGAAGAAACATGCATCAATTGTTCATCAGGAAAAGTTTCGGTGATAGGGGTAGGCTCTTTACTAGTTTCAATAACTAGCCTAGATAAGTGATCAGCAACGACATTTTCAGACCCTTTTTTATCACGAATTTCTAGATCAAACTCTTGTAAAAGAAGTATCCAACGGATTAAACGTGATTTTGCATCTTTCTTTGACAAAAGATATCTTAAAGCAGCATGATCAGAATAAATAATTATTTTAGATCCTAACAGATAAGACCTAAACTTTTCTAAGGCAAAGACTACAGCAAGCAATTCTTTCTCAGTTGTGGAATAATTTAATTGAGCATCATTTAGAGTTTTGCTAGAGTAGGAAATAACATGTGGTATTTTATCAATTCTTTGCCCTAAGACAGCTCCTATAGCATAATCAGAAGCATCACACATTATTTCAAAAGGAAGGTTCCAATCAGGAGGTTGAATAATGGGTGCAGTAGTTAGCATAGTTTTCAATTTCTCAAAAGCAATATGACAATCATGATAAAAAACAAATGCATTATCTTTTCCAAGTAAATGGCACAGAGGCCGTGAAATTTTGCTAAAGTCTTTTATGAATCTCCGGTAGAAACCGGCGTGACCTAAGAATGATCTAATTTCTTTCACAGTTTTAGGTGGTGGAAGTTTTGAAATAAGATCAACTTTAGCTTTGTCAACTTCTATTCCCTCAGATGAAATCACATGTCCTAAGACAATTCCACGTTTTACCATAAAATGACATTTTTCCCAATTTAGCACTAAATTCTTTTCTTTACAACGAATCAAGACAAGAGACAGGTGGTGTAAACATTCATCAAAAGAAGATCCATAAATAGAAAAATCATCCATAAAGATTTCCAAAAAATGTTCAACCATATCAGAAAAAATTGCAATCATACACCTTTGAAACGTCGCAGGTGCATTGCATAAGCCAAAAGACATGCGTCGATAAGCAAATGTTCCATAAGGACATGTGAAGGTGGTCTTTTCTTGATCCTCGGGTGCTATCGGGATTTGGTTGTATCCCGAGTAACCATCGAGAAAACAGTAGTACTCGTGACCAGCTAATCTTTCAAGCATTTGATCAATGAAGGGTAATGGGAAATGGTCTTTTCTGGTGAGGCTATTCAGTTTTCTGTAGTCAATGCACACTCTCCATCCAGTTTGGATTTTAGTGGGGATTAATTCATCGTTTGCATTCTTGACTACAGTAATTCCAGACTTCTTAGGAACAACATGGATCGGACTGACCCATGAACTATCAGAAATTGGGTATATAATACCCACATCTAATGTTTTAAGTATTTCATCTCTCACTACTTCTTTCATATTTGGATTTAACCTTCTTTGACACTCACGGGATGGCTTTGCATTTTCTTCTAAATGGATTCGATGCATGCACACCGAAGGACTAATTCCTTTGATGTCAGCCATGGTCCACCCTATGGCTTCTTTGTGACTCTTAAGAACTTGTACCAATTTCTCTTCTTGTTTCTTGTCTAACGCAGATGCGATGATAACAGGGAAGGTTTCTGACTCTCCTAGGAATGCATATTTTAGATCTTCAGGTAAAACCTTTAGATCTAACTTTGGTGGTTCAGGGAGTGACTGTGATTCTAATTGGCGAAAGGGTTCAATTGACTCAACTTTAGTGTTCCACTCTTCTGTGTTTATCAATGGTGTAGACTCTAACAAAGAATTTACACTATCAAAAGAACTTTCAAAATTCATACCAAAATGACTTACACAATTTTCAAAAGAATTATCTTTGTTTAGCATGAAATCTTGTGTGACAGAATCAATAAAATTTACCTCATATACATCATCGCAATCAACAGATTTATTAGCAACATTAAAAACATTCAACTCAACAGTCATATTTCCAAATGATAATTTAAGAACACCATTACGACAGTTGATGATTGCATTTGATGTGGCTAAAAATGGTCTACCCAAAATGATCGGAATTTGAGCACTTATGTCTTCAACAAAATGAGTATCAAGAACAATGAAATCAACAGGAAAATAAAATTTATCTACCTTAATCAAAACATCTTCTATGACACCTCTAGGAATTTTCACAGAACGATCAGCTAACTGAAGTGTCATAGATGTTGGTTTCAGTTCCCCTAGACCAAGTTGCTTATAAACAGAATAAGGCAATAAATTCACACTAGCTCCTAAATCAAGTAAAGCTTTGTTAATCACATGATCACCAATAATACAAGGAATGGTGGGACACCCCGGATCTTTGTGTTTAACAAGACTTTTATATTGAATTATGGAGCTGACTTGTTCCGTTAAAAATGCCTTTTTCGGAACATTTGTGTTTCTTTTTGCAGTACACAAATCTTTCAAGAATTTAGAGTAGGCAGGTATTTGCTTAATGGCATCTAAGAAAGGGATATTTATACTTACTTGTTTGAATACCTCTAAGATGTCACCATACTGACTACCTCTTTTGATCGGGAGCAATCTTTGTGGGAATGGAGCTTTTGGAATGAACGGTAAGGTTTGACTCGATTCTTCAACCGAGTCTTTGGAATGTGAACTTTCAGGCTGACTCTTTTCATTTTCTTTCAATGAGTCTTTGTTTATTTCAGCATCAGTTTGAGGTATGTAATCAGGTTTTTCAATTATTTTTCCAGACCTAAGGATAGAAATTGATTTAGCTTCTTCAGTAGGTCTAGATGTACTTACCTCGTACTGACTCTTTGGATTTGGAATGGGTTGACTGGGAAGTTTTCCCTTTTCCCTTTCAGCTACAGCAGTAGCAAGCTGACCCATTTGTGTTTCAAGCTTTAATAGGGATTGAGAATTTGTGTGTAAAGCTTGTTGGGTGGTTTGCATAAACTGTTGTAGTGTATCCTCTAAAGATGGTTTTCTTTGTTGTTGAGGATATGGCATATTAGGTTGGGCTTGACTCTGATTGGGCGTGTTATCTTTTGGTGCCCTTGATTCATTGGAGGCTGGTTCTGTCTCCATGAAAAATTTGGATGATTTCTCCAATTTGGATTGTAGGATTGAGAAAATGGGCTATCAGATGATTTCCCATAAGTTTGAAGAGCGTTCACTTCTTCAGAAAATGCCTCTTGGTATATAGGCAATGATGGACATGACTGGGCACTATGACTTGTACTATAGCATAAGGAACAAATTTCATTCCTATGTATAGGAGTATTCATGGATTGACTTAATGACATAGCTTCAACTCTCCTAGTTAGATTTGCTAATGATGTTTTAATATCTACGTCATCTTTGACATCGTAAATTCCACCTCTCTTAGGTGTGTTGGAAGCTTTCGATCTAGGATCTTGGCAATTCCACTGTTGAGAATTTACAGAAAGATTCTCAAGAGACTCCCAAGCCTCATCCCCTCTAAATTGCAAAAATTTTCCAGTGTGCATTGATTGTACCATTTGTCGGTTTGAGGGAGATAATCCATCATAAAAGTATTTTACCAATCTCCATTTTTCAAAACCATGGTGTGGACATTTTAGCAATAAATCTTTAAATCTTTCCCAACATTCATAAAATTCTTCGTGATCTTTCTGATAAAATTCGGAGATTTCTCTCCTAATATTATCCGTTTTAGACATGGGAAAAAATTTGGACAAAAATTTATTAACTAATTCATCCCAAGTAGAAATAGATCGGGCTGGGAGTGAATTTAACCAGGCTTTAGACTTATCTTTTAATGAGAATGGAAAAAGTCTAAGCCTAACAGATTCATCAGAAAAATTTTGAAATCTAAATGTAGAGCAAATTTCTAAAAAATCTTTCACATGCATGTATGGATCCTCTTTACCTAACCCATAAAAAGATGGCAAAAGTTGAATTATGGAAGGTTTCAGCTCAAAATGTGTAGCATTTGTTTCAGGAAAAATAATGCATGATGGTGGATTAGCAGAAATGGGAGAAAAATGATCAATAAGAGTTTTTTCTTCCACATTTACTTGATTTGGTTCCATGATGTCAGAATTTTCACTTTTAATTTCAACCCACAATAATTTTCTTTTTACCAAACGATTTTTAGAATTTCGTTCCCAGCGAATCATACACCAAGTATCACAAAAATTAAAATAACATGAAAAAATTAGGAGGCGGTGCCTACCATATAATTGCGTAAATAAAGACTGAATTTAAAATATAGCGGGAAATAAATAATATGTATATATTTGACAGAAATATAAATATTAATATTAATTATAATTTATAATATATACTTTATTATATATAATTATAATAATAATATACTTTTCTTAATAGTTAAGTAATGTATATAATAATAAATAATATATAATAATATATTAATATTATATAATAATAATATATAATAAATTATATATAATAATAATAATAATAATAATAATAATAACTTTATATATATATATTTTACTTCGTTATTAAGAAACGTAATATATAATATATATAATATAATAATTAGTAGAAGAATTATACCAACCTGAATTAAAGTAGTTTTTTTTTTCTTGCAGTTCCCCGGCAACGGCGCCAAAAACTTGTATACCAAAATGGTACGTTTTACATTTATCAACTCGCAAGCGCACGAATCTTTATTGTAGTATGGAGATTGTGAAGAACGAGGTCGAACCCATGGGAATTGCGTGAAATCGAAGAAAATACTTATTTAATCTAAGCTAATAAAACTCTAACCTAGTTCCGAAAATGGTGAGGTTTTTGGTAACAAAATAAAATAAAGTGTTTAAATGATAAAAATGACAGTAACAGATATTTTCAGAAATATTTTAGGATATTATTAAGGGTTCAGAATCCACTTAATGTATATAAAAATATTTATGTTTATATTGATTCTCATAATTTAATCAGTAATCAAACCAATTATTTTCTAATAAAAAATAGATTTTCCTTCGCTTTAAAATTATAACTTCTAAGCATTAAATGTGAAACAATTTAATGTAAATACAAAAAATCAAAGAATATTATTTTTAATAAAATGTAGAACCAAGCATAAATAATTTCTAACTATCAAAAATACTTGATATTAAAGATGAAAGAAATTATTTTAAGAAGCGAAAATCATAAGCATATATTGTATTGAGAATCAAAATAAAAATAAATACTTAATTAAATACACTAGGTTTCATCGTCCTCCTTAATAATAAGGGAACTTAGAAACCCATAAGAAAATTAACTAAGAAAGCGGTAAACTAACACTGAGTGCTCTGAGCGTTTTCTCTGGATTTTTCTGTCTGAAACTGAAACTGTAACTGAATTCTAAAAACCTAAGCTTCTATTTATAGAAGGGTAAAAGGACTAATACGCAATTAAACTTATTACAAATTGCATGTGGGTAAAATTGTAAATACAAAAAGTTAAAACCGGAGTGACACGTGGCACTGTCGGATTGGCTGCCTTTGATGAGTCGGTGCCACGTGTCGAGCTTGTGTTGGCTGAAAAATAACAAATTGTGTCATGAAGTGACACTTGGCGCATGCAGAAAGGAGGAGAAAGCTTCCTTTTTTGAAGCTTGGTGAACAAGGTGGGACGAGGCCCACTCTCGGCTGGGCGAGTGGACGAAACACACGGACCAGAAGGGTCCGTGCGCTTCACGCGCGCGTGGGCTTCGGAGGAGACAAGGCGCTGACGCGCCTTCTGCTGGCTTCTGCGGACGAATGGCAGACCGCCACGTGGCGGGCTGTCTGCTGGTGGAGATGAATTTGGGCCGATTCTTTGGGCTTTTTGGCTCAAATGTTGGGTTTCCAAAATGCCATTTTTTTTCTTCTTTGGGCCATATTTTCACCATTTTTATTTCTTTCTTTTCATTTTCATAAATGCTATTTTCTTCTTCAAACACAAACAAAATTAAATCCAAACAAAATATTTTCAACATAAAATATATCACAATAATTTTAATGAAAATATTTATTTAAAAATCTAATTAATTTGTATTTCTTTAAATAAAAACAATGCATTTTTTTAACTTTTTATTTCTTTTTCTCTATTATGCCATAAATACTATTATTATTTATAAACAAAGATAAAATTAATCTTAAATAAAATATTTTCAATATAATAATATATTGCATTAATTTCTTGAAAATATTATAAAGAATTAATTTTATTTTGTATTTTTACACTATAAAATATGTAATATTTTGGCATTTAACATTTCCTCAGGTTTGGGGTAGAAGGTAAGCTTGATATTTTATTCGTTGGTAGACCAAGCCATGAAGACTCCATCGTCGAAGCGCTTTGGGCACCGGCTGCAGGAAATGGGAGAAAGGAGCTCGGCTCTTTTTGCCTTCTTGGTGGCTTGTTCCTTGAAGTCCCTGAGCTCCTTCAGCTCCGCGGCTAGAGCGGCCCTGGACTCTAAGTTTGCTTGGTGAGTTTCCTCTAAGGATCTCACCTTGGCAACCATCTCGTCCAAGGCTTCCCTGGCCTCCCGGAGCTCCCGCTTGGCCTTTGCAGCAGCCTCACTTTCCGCCCTCAGCTCCTCTTGATGCTGAGCCTCCAGCCTGTCCCTCCGCTGGGCCTCATCCCGGATCATGGCCTCCGCCTGGGCTTCCCTCCGCTTGGCTTCCTCCTCATTGGCCTTGGCAGCAGCCTCCCGGCGCTCAGCAGCCTCCTGGTAAAGCTGCCTCTCCGCAGTAAGATCCTGAAGGACCTTCCTGACGTCGTTCATGTCCCGAAAATCGGACAGAACGAAGCCATGGTTAATTATGTTCTTAGAGAGGCGGCCAGCCTCAGCAGCAAGCTGAACAACAATACAAGTTTAAGAAAGAATCCCCAAAAAAGAAAAATAAAGGGAAAAGCAAAATTACAAAGCACTTACCACAGTGAGGGAGTGGCAGAGGTCCTGGACCTGGAAGATAGAGTTCAGGGAGGCACAAGTTGCGAACCGCTTAGGCGCGCACCGGGTAAGCTGAGAAGCAAACTCGCCAGTCATCTCCGCGGCGAAGGGAGCCAAGGTGGGCCCAAGAAAGCGACGGAACCAGTCCGACAGGGGGTCCAAGTTTAGGTCCCACGGATCCTGGTACTCCGGGTTGTTGATGGTTTCTTGCACCTCAACCCGCAGAACCCTCCTAAGGGCTTCCACCTCGGCATACCCCCGGGAGTATTCGTCCATGGCATAGTTATGCTTGGCTATCCGGAGCTCTTGCCTCACCTCGTCTCCAGGAACCGGAGTCAGCACGATGTTGGGAGGAGCAGGATGCTCTTCCATGGGAGAGACCCCACCATCAAGACCATGGGCCGGAGTGTCAGCTCTCCGAGGCCGCTTGGGCTCGTCCTAAGCAATCATTTTGCCCTTGCGCTTGCGAATCAGATCAATTTCTTGCTCTTCTTCACCTTCTTCAGCTTCCTCGGGAAGAGCCCGGAGCCCTCCTGCACCTTCTGCAACTTCCTCAGAAAAGCCCCATTGCTTTTCTTGACCTTCTCCTGGCAGCACCTCCTCGTCATCCACTAAATCAATAGTGTCGGGGGGAGCGCTGGAAGAAATCTTTAGAGCAGGGGCCATTGGGGAAGAAGTAAAGGCAGGAGGAGCCTCAGGAGTGTGAACTCCAGCAAGCTGATCCAGGATGGCGTCCATAGAGATACCTGCTACAACAAAAATAAGCAAGTGTTAGAACATCCGGGGGAAACCACTAACACAAGATATGGCAAATAAGCTAGTCCTACCCGGACTCCCTAATTCGGCCCTAGCAAAGTTCTGAACTTTTATGCTGGCAGCATCATCTCCGAGATAGCTGTCCGAAGGCCGGAACCAGCTGGATGTAATGTAAGCTGAAGGACCTAAGGGAACGGGCTCCGGAGGACCAGAACCCATCCGGGACCGACCTAGGAAATCTCCTAAGTTTGAAAAATAAAATTCCTTCAAACGATCCCCCCACCGGGTCGAGGGCATCCTAAACCTATACAGACGCTCGTCGAACCCTACGGGCCTACGACTGGCATATTCGCCAACAGAAGGAACATAATGAATTACCAAAGGAGACTTACCGCCGGCGCCGGAAGTACTGGCACCAGGAGCCCCAGTGTTTGGCTCTGGAACCGAGGGCTGTGGCCTGGGAGCCCTTCTCTCCGATGAATCCCCAATGTGAAGAGGCTTCCCGGCACGACGATCTCCAATCTCTTCTTGAAGAATCTTGTCAAAAAATTTAGCCTCGGACTTCCCGGCAATCGCCTGACTTCTTCTCTCCACCGGGCTCCCCACACGGAGCACCCTCCCGGAGGCCGCCTGGGCCTTAGAGTACGCCTTCTCCTGGGCCTTCCGGTAGAGATAATCCTGGTATTTCTTCTCTGCCGTGGCGATAATCTCGTCCCGGAAGGTCTTCTCCGCGACCGGCGCCCTCACATTGGGACAGATGACCCGGGAGAGGTTAGAGTCCTCCACGGATTGATGCGGAAGGATACGTTTGGCCTTCCTGCAGTTCTCCGTAGTGACCAAACCCCCGACGTCCAGATCGGCTCGGTCGTAAGAAGCAAAGGCCTGGGCTCTCCGGAGAAAGGCCTGGGTAGGGGCGGTCCGCTGATATGGAGGGATCCTCACCCACTCAGTGAGGAGCTCCGGGTTGTCCACTGCCCTAAATCCGGAGGAAAAGAAAAAGCGATGGCGATACTCCTTGACGTGAGTCTGCCTATTATACGGGACCACCCCTTCATTAGCAGGGTGGACCCGGAACCCATAAAAACCGTCCTTAAGTTTGTCCCCCTTCTTGGGGACGGAAACAAGTTCATAAAAGTACAAAATTTCCGCCGGGCGGGGAGATCCCCATCCTCGGGCGGCATAAAAAATGAATAAGCCTGAGAGCAGGCGGTAAGCTTGGGGGATGAGTTGGAATGGCGCAAGGCCGACAAAAACTAGAAAATTCACAAAATAATCCTGAAGAGGAAGCATGGCACCGGCCATCAGGTGCGTTTGGCTCCAGGCTCCGAAGCCGCCGTAATTGTGGTTGGGCGTCTCCGCGTCGCGAGGTGGCCGATGGTAGGTTCCTGAGGTGGAAGGCTTGATTCCAGCAACCTCCACAATGTTCTCCAGTTGGTGGGGACAGGTCAAGGTGGAATGAAGCTCAGCCGCTTCCCATCCGGTCGCCCGGGACTTATACCCCTCCTGGGCAACGGGTCCCAAGGAGACCTCCTCAAGAGTAGCCATGCGCTTTCCACTCTTCTTTGAGGACTTCGAGCCAGAAGCAGACATTTTTCTATTCTGTGAAAAAAATAGAGTAAAAGTCCAGCAGTTAGGCCCCGTACCAAACCCTAAATCAAGAAAAAGGGAATGGGGGTCCCCTAACCGCTGGAAAGAGGCCCCCTCCAGACACGTGTCACGCAGGAAACCCTAGAAGGATTCCCTGGACAAGTGTCGGGTGCAGTAAATTCGCAGAAGATGGCTTTACACGATAAAGAAAACAGAAAGAAAAGATTCTGTTCTATGCCCTAAGCAACCATTATACGAAGAACGTATGGTCTTCTACAAAGAAAATACACAATAACAACAGAGGCATGACAATGGCGATCCTACCACTAGAGCAGTAAATTCAAACAGACTACATGAGGAACCTAAACACTTGCATGCCCAGAAATCTCGAATGCAAGCCCAGAAAAGAACAAACAGAACAAGTAATAGCATGCCATTCAGTAATAGCAAAGGATGCAAAAAACTTACAATGAGGTGTTGAACTGGGGGTCCTGATGCAAGTCGAGTAGAGACGAGAAGGACTGGTAGCAACGAGCAAAGAAGAACTGGGAAAATCGTAAAGTGTTTGAAGGCTTCGTTCTAGGTCTGAGAATTTTCTCTCTAGGAAATTCGAGCAAAGTTGGCAAGAAATGGGAAGTAACCGACATGAAGGAAAGATGGTGGCTTTTATAGGTAAAAATGCATGAGGAACAGGCGTCATCACCTACCAATCGAACGGTGAGGGAAGCGCACGATTCAAATGCCCAAAGATCAACGGACCAGATTGATTTGCAATAAAGGCGGTGGAAACGCTTGAGTATCCGTCTGACACCATTAATGCGCCGTATCAATCAATGGGCGTGAAACGAATCGACCTCTGCAAAAAGTGAATCGCTGCATTAAATGCCATCATTAAATACACCCTCACGCGCTCTAAGCTCGTGCCAGGATACCGAGGAGTCAACCGGAGGCATCTGAGCAAGCCTCGTTTCATTTTTCAAATAAACAAGGCTTGGGGGGTAAATGTTGCCCCTAATTTTGCCCAATATACGTGGACCAACCGGACAGGGACACGTGGGTCAAGCAATTCACAATATTTGCTAAGTCTTTTATGCCATAAGGTAACGTCCTGGACATAGGTCCCGGAGAAGGCACATGGAGCTCAAGGTGCTCCCGGAAGCTCGCATAATGCTAAGGCATCTCCGCGAGGTGTCAGGTTTCTCCTGAGCAATCAAGTCGCATTAAATGCCGCATGGGAGGAAGCGTGTTGGGACTGCTACACGCAATAAAGTCTAACGGCACAACCTCCAACCAGCAGCGCCACAGTAATGATCATTTAAGTCTAGCGACGGCTACACTGTGAAGAGTCACGTCAATCATGAGGCAATAAGGACACTCCACATAAAAACCCTACAGCACCTAGGGATTTGACCATGCATTACCCATGGTATATTCATTAGGAATACCCAACTTTATGGATACTTATAGATACACTTGTAAGGACAATTCTAGGGATTACCCCACCAAAAACACTATAAATACCCCCTCAAAGCTCATTAAATGGGATCGAGAATCTTGGGCTGCATATGAGCAAGTAGAGTAAATACTCACCAAGAACATTCTCTGTATTTATAAGGGTGACATTCTCCCAAGTTTAATCTCTGTATTAAATACATCCATAAATAACAAAGACTCGTGGACTAAGGCTCATTAACGCCCCAACCACGTAAAAATCCTTCTCTCACTTTCTTACAGCTCAATAATTTTATAATATTTTATTAGTTGCCGAAAATCTCGGTCAACATCAGGATTAAGGTCATTTGATCTAGGATTAACAGGTGATATTGAATTGAATAGATATTACGGTAAGTTTTAATATATCTAATCAAAGTTCAATATCGGTCCCTTCCGATGTATACTCCATACATCCGATACTGGTAAACTTTGCCAATGTCCTGGAAAGGACATAACACTTTTCCAATGTGTAAGAATACCTATCGCCGGTTATACCATGTCAGTCTAAATCCAGTGTTCTGACAAATCAGGGAATAAACTTTCAAACATATAATTAAGATTATATTTCACTGTGCTGACAACACTATAATCTTTAACAAATTCATATGTTCTGGACTTAAAAGGAATTCATACATTATATACATATAATCATGAAATAAATCATGTGAACCATGCAACATAAAATGTTATTTCTGATCTTTATTAATAAGTAAATCTGATTATATTGAAATGAGTTTTATTTAGGGCACAAAACCCAACAAACTCCCACTTGCACTAATATAAAACAAAATGTGCATTTCAAATAATCATTAACACCTTGATATACAAATCAAGTGTAGTAGTAGTAAACTCCTCGTAATAGGATCTGACAGGTTGAATTAACAACAACCTTTTCTCCACCATTACTTTCCCTTAATCACAAAATCCTTGATATTGTGAAATTCCTCTCTATATGTCTACTCTTTTGGGATACTGGATTCTATACCTTTGGCAACTACTTTTGGTTATTCAGGAAATAACACTAGTAATTATGACAGGTTGGAACGGTGCCACAATTGTATAGAACTTTCCTTAGACTGAATAAGTATCTTTCCTGCAACTTTAACATTCAGTCTCTCTCTGGTAGACTAAGAGATTTCATATAGGTTTTTACACTTCTCCAAAATCACTACTCCACCCCCAAAGTAATCACCATCTTATCACCAGACTTTCTAGCACAAAGGCAAGTCTTGAAATCTGATGTGGTGTAGTCTAAGAGTTTTAAAACCACCCTTATTGACTAACATATAGTTCCTCTTCTTAATCTTAAGATTTACTTGATTGTCTTCCAATGTTCCTCTCCTGGATTAATCTGATACCTACTCATTACTCCCACTCAACAGCAGGTGTCTGGTCTAAGGCATACTAAAGCATATCTGAGACCTCTCACTGTTGATTTAAGAAATTCTTTCATGGCTTTATCTTCTCTAGAATAGTTGAGACTTTTCCTTAGATAAATAAAATCTATATCTAAGAAGTTGTGAAGCTTCTACAGATTGCCATTGGAAAGAAAATGCTTCAGCATCTTATGCTTGCATTAGAGTAAGTAATTACCATGTATACCACAAGCCATAGGTTTAGATAAACTCAACCCTATAATACTAGGAACAGGAAGTTTTGTTAAGTCCATTGAATAGACTTATTAATGAAAATTTCCTTTCATGTCCTTGTAATAGAAACCTTTAGGTTACTCCACGTGGATGGATTAAACCATAGTTCTCTTGGCTTTCTTCTTAGTTTCTTATCTTGACAATCCATTACTTGTTTAAACTCACAATGGATTTTAATCACTAGTGTCTTCCAAGTCAAAAGAAGATAAAGTTCCTTGAAACTCTCCCACTACGACAAGGTACCGTGAATTATGTCTAAGAAAACTAAATGGTATTGACCTCTTCGGTTGTGTTAAGACAACAGAGGCAGTGGGATCATCTTGTAACGAATAAGATGATAGAACACTTATGGAATCAAGAAAAAATTATCTCCTTTATTTGCTACTTTATTTTCAGACTTAGTCATTTTCTTAGAAAAGTAGTATTTGTTTAAACAAACACTTTCTTATCTAATGACTATGGGATGATCCACCCCTAATCACTTAGAATAGCTAACAAACATGCAAACCAGGGTTAGCAGTTCTAGCTTTTTTTAAAATTTCGACTAGGTCATCCATGAATCTAGTAATGATTTACATTAAGTATACAACCATTGCATCATTCTGAAATTATATTACCATAGAAGGATTTAGGCAATGACTAGTAACTAATGCAAATTGAATTTCTGGGGAGGTAAGTTTGGATATAATTCAAAAAATCAAATAAATTAATGATCTTTGAACTACATATCTACTAACTTTTTCTCCACCCCTATCAGTTCGCAAGATCTTTAACCACTTACCATTGCTAGAAATTCATGAAATTTTTCAAACATTTCAAATTTCTTTTGCATAAGGTAAAATCTAGAGTGATCGTTTTAAGAATACAACGAAAACTCATATCCACCCCTGAATGTACATCCATCTACGAATGAGATGATTATACTTTCAGTGGATATAGGCATATTAACTCTTTGCAGAGAATGATCTTGTCAAAACCACTATGAACAAGATACAAATGCCATAGATTTATAAAATATGTGGTTGTATCTTTTGATGACTTAGGTTTAGTTACAACAAAGAGTTCTTAGAATAGTGCAAGTGGATTTAGGTCACAGAATACTAAACTCATACAGTTTAAATCCATTGAAAGAAAATGGTTATGAAACACTTGTGAAAGTGTAACTGTATAATTTGTAATTCTTTCTTGGACCACCACTACTAATTTAACTCTAAGTTGATTTGCCCATACAAGTAGGAGATTTCTAAGATTGAGGATTTATATCATTTTGGGATAGAATTTCGGGAATATAATCAAGTTCACATTTAATTTCTTAAGGGAAAATATAAAATGACATGAAATGATTTATAGACCATTCATCCAATGATATGTTATTGAGCTAATTCGAAATGAATAAGCTAAGAGGAATTAGGATAATTTCGTTTTAAATAAGAATCCAACGATGCAACGATTAGCGAGAGTTAAAGTAATCTTATTTATACAATCTTCTTGTTTCATATTGTAAAATACTAGTCTAAGGTGTCATCAATTGATGAACAGCTAGATGTTGCATATACAATATTTATCTTTCGAGATCTAACACTATTATGTTTGTCTAATGGTAAAAATGTTGGAAATTATTTTACCAGGATCTTAGATCTACTCACAAGTATGTTTATTAACACCCTAAATATGAACTTTCTAAAACGATGAAATAAACACGTATAAAGTTTAAGAAAACTTACATTGGGTGCAGCGGAATATAATGACTCCTTCCGTTCAGATATCTAGCCCTTGATTCCTTTCTGTAGCAGAGCATTATCAATATCTGAACCTGGATCTCTTTCTCTGAATCTTTGATGTTGAAACTCCTTCTTGCTGAAAGTCTTTCTTCACCATCTTCCTCACTATGATTGAGGTATCACTTGGCACTACTCATACACTAAGATTTTCGAAATTGAAGAGGGAAGGAGAAAGAGAAGGGTCGGCCAAAGATAGGGAGAGAGAAGGCTCAGTTTTTTCTGAATCAGAAGTGTCAGAAGAAAAGTGTAATTTTCCTGAAGCCTTCACTATCTATTTATAGCATTCCACTAGGGTTAGGTTTGAATTATTTGGCATTAAAACAATGAAAATATCAGAGGTAAATTCCTATAAAAGTGGCCGGCCCTATACTAGTGGATTTGGGCCTCACTTTTTGCAATTTTGCAGTTTTATCTTTTCTGCATCTGATTTTCTCAAAAACGCCAATTTTCAAATTCAACCATTTAAATGCCAATTCTAACTATTTAATAACTAATTATTAAATAATATTTTCATTTATCATATTTATTAATTGAACCATACAAACTATCATAATTAACAAATACGCCCCTAAAACTCTTTCTTTACAATTTCGCCCTTACTTAGTGAAAAATTCACAAATAGACATAGTCTAATTTGAGAATTATAATTGATTAATCAAAACCAATTATATGAGTCTTACAAGCAATATTATCTCAACTAGTGCGGGGACCATGGGTCTATATAACCGAGCTTCCAATAAGTAGATCAAGAATTTAGCACTAAAATTCACTAACTTATTAATTCTTCGTTGAATCCACGCATAGAACTTAGAATTGCACTCTCAATATATAGAATGCTCTATATGTTCCACCATATAGACACATCATTAGTTATCCATTGTTATAATCCTAATTTGATCAATGATCCTCTATATGAATGATCTACACTGTAAAGGGATTAGATTACCGTTACACCCCCACAATGTATTTTATCCTTAAAACACTTAACCCCGTATAAATGATATTTCAGCTTATGTGAAATGAGTACTCCACCATTTATGTTCGTTTGGTCAAGCTCGAAGGAGATCATCCTTTGCTTACTATTCGCCAGATAGAAGCTATAGATTTCATGTTTATGTTAGCGCTCCCACTCAATTCGACTACCGTGTTCCCAAAATGTACGTATCACCCTGACCTAAAAGTAGGCTTAACTAACAAATCAAAGAACACGAATAGCCTCCTGAGATTGAGCCTAATCATACCAGGATTAAGATCATTTGATCTAGGATCAACTAAGCGATATTGACTTGAATAGATATTACGGTAAGTTTAATAAATCTAAGTCAAAGTTCAATATCGGTCCCTTCCTGTAATACCCGGAATTAATAAATGGATTAGCAAAACCCTAACTAGATAATTATGTATAATTGAGGAAATTATATTATTATATAATTTAATATATGTGATTTTATATGAATTTTAATATATTAAAGACCCCGTTGGTGAGCCAGGGGCATTTTGGTAATTATGACCCGAGAAGGGTAAATTGTTGAGATTAAATTAATTACGTGCTTAATAGAACTATATTATTATATAGTATGCCTGTGTTGTCTTTTCAGGTGTGTTCTGACAGGTTAGCACGGTATAGTCACACCCGGGAATTTCGGGCCGAACCGGGTTCGGGCCCGAAATGTAAATTGGATTGATTATTTGGCATTTTATTTGATGAATGATAATCTGAAATTTATTTGAAATTAATTGAGCATGAAATGACTTATTTACCCTTGTGAGGGTGTAGGTGTGAATATTAAGCCATGAGGGCATTTTGGTCATTTCACCCCTAATTATTATGTTTGATTAAAATTGATTTTTGATGAAATGAAAAGCAATTTTCTGGTTTTGCTTTCCTCTTGGCCGACCCTTCCCCTCTCTCAAACCCTCTCTTAATTTTCAATTTAAGTTGTGAGAAATAGCTTGATTTTGGGGTGGATTGTGAGGAAAAATTTGTTGGAAGCTTGGAGCTTGTTTGAGCAAGAGATTAAGGTAGCTTTCCATGATCTTAAACTTATTTTAGCTGCTGAATTATTATGGGAAAAGCATGAATTATGTGATGTTCTCTTGATATGCATGTGTGTGGATTTAAGGGTTTTCATGATATTATATCTTTGTTCATGCTTGAAGGTTGTTGTGGGTGATTTTAGGTTGTGATATTATTGAAAGTTATGAGTTAAAATGATTCTTTAGTTGGTCTTTGCAGCTGTGAATTGCTGTAGAGTTTATCCTTGAACTCTAGCTCTTGTATGTGTGTTCATGGAGGAATTTTGCTCAAAGTATTAAGCTTGAGTTTATCTTGCTTAAATCTGAATTTTTGATGTGTTTTAAATCCTTATTATTTGCTAGCTGCTGTAAGTGGGTTAATTGTGAAATTGGTTATGAAAAGCAAGCTTGAGTTCATGGAACTCAAGCTTGGTGCTTTAATGGCACTTTTTGATTTTTAGTGCAATTGTTGGGTTTAAGTTGTGGAATATGTTTATTATGACATATATTGATGCTCTGGAAAGTTTGGGAATGTTTGGGGATGATTTGAGTGAGTTTTGGGGGTTTAAAGATTGAGAAATTTCGTGTTCTGCCCAGACAACCGGAATTCCGGTTGGTTCATCCGGAATTCCGGTTGGAGTTCATCGGGAAATGCTGAAATTTGTTTTGGCCATAACTTTTGACTTGGGACTCCGTTTGGGACGTTCTTTATACCGTTGGAAAGCTCTTTTCGAGCTCTATGTGATTATCTGTATTTGAAATGCCATGAATTTATTTTATGAATGTGAAATCAGGGGTTAACCCTATTTGTGAAAATCCCGGATTGTGTGTGACTAGGATTACGGCACTGGTCAGGAGCACCCGGGGATTTGGAATCTCTACTATTGCGGGACAACAGGTAAGACAGTGATTAGCACGTAGAGTATGCGCAGTGGCGCTTATGTTGAGAATGATATGCATGAATGTTAAGTAACCGGGATTAGGGTTATTACCCTAATAGGAACGGTCTAATGGCCTAGGGTTATTACCCTAGTGATATATGTGTATAAATGCCATGCCATGTTAATTGAAATGAGATTTAAGGATTATGTGCTCAAGGCATAATCAGGTTGGACTCGGTACTCATAACCGAGATGAACCGCTTCTAAGGCCTTAATGTATTTAGACGTGTGAGAGTAACACGTGGGTCTACGTCACGTAGATTTAATTAGATGAGTGAGCGCAACACATAGGTCTACGCCACGTAGACATAAATGGGCATGATGAAATAATGATCAGGTCTGTGCTATACAGACATATGTGAATGAGCATAATATATTTGTTATGATTTATACTGTCTTGCTGGGCTTGGCTCACGGGTGCTCTCTTGTGCGGGGAAAGGGTAAGGCATTAGCCGATCGGCCATGAGTTTCGGGAGCGGGGGCGAAGAATGTACATGTTCATGCCACTTCAGACCAAGCGGGTTATGGGTCTAACAGTGTTGACTTTTGTATTCTGTTTTGCCGCTTAGGTCGGCTAGTAAGAAAGAACTTGTAATAAGTTTGTAAATATTTTTGGGATCCTAACTATTTTGAAAAGTTTAAATATGTTACAAGTTTATTTTCAGTCTGTTTAATATAAAAGTTTAAATTCTGCACTATTTTAATTAGTAATCCCGGTTAGGGGATTAGGGCTTTATAAGTATTTTGGGTAGCGTGCCTAATTATTTAGGGCGTTACACTTCCGATGCATACTCCATGCATCCAACCTGAGTTTTACTTTAACCAATGCTCTGGAAAGAACATAGCACTTCTCCAAATGCAAGTAAACTCTGTTGTAGATTATCATATCAGTAAAACCCTATGTCTGATAAATCTAGGAAACTTTATTCACATAGTCATGTTTACTTCCCAATGTGTTGACGGCACAATAAACAGGATCAAGTATGTGAAAAGGGTTTCAGATGAATTTATACATTATGTACATATAATCATGAAATAAATCATGTGAACCATGCAACATTAAATGTTATTTCTGATCTATATTAATAAGTAAATCTGATTATATTGAAATGAGTTTTATTTAGGGCATAAAAACCCAACAGAAAATCCATTAGGGATTTATCTCATTAGAAAAACAAACCAAGTTACACCAACAATGAACATTTGAAATTAAACTACAATTTAATAACAGAAAATAACAAGGTTCAATATAAATTCATACACAATTCAGAAATTATTAATCACATAGCAATTAGGAATGACAAGTGAAAATACTAAAACATACAATCCTAAATAATTTCCAAGGTCTTCAACAAACTGATATCAGTGTCCCGTTTAAGCGAGAGTCAGTGATACCATCCATTGAATAGAGTTGTCAGCTCATCTAAAATGACAAACATTCTAGCAACCTTTTATTCGATCAAGATGTGAATCTGTGTTGTCCCGTTTAGGTGAGAGTCAAGTCTATTCTATCTTATGAGCTTCCACCATTATTTCATATTCTTGCAAGTCTTATACAGTCGTCACCATTAGGGTGATCAATACAATATAAAAAACTTACAAGATTACTTATCTTTCGAGATTAAACGGTGCTAACTTGCTAATGAACGTTCCTCCATTAGGGAGGATTACTCACTAAAACAATAGCTATGTAAAACCAACAATGGAGATCGAATGTCTTAATAATAAAGCTCATTATTTAATGAAAGTTGTATTTTCTTCTAATATTTATTTTTAATCAATTTATTTTAAATATATATTTATTTAATTAAAATTTCCAATTTAGAATAAAAAAAATCTAAATATAAATTTTAATGTAATATTTATAAATTATACTTAGATGGATATGAAAATAATGTGAATTATTTCCATCTTAGTAATAATTTCCATAAATATTTAGAAAATTATTCAATTTAAGTTGTTTCAAAATTAATTTAAATTAATTTACAACTCAAATTTAATTTTCTATAAATATATATTGCATTTCGAAAAATGAAGTGTATAAGAATACTACTTTCGAAAATTCTTTAAAATAAAATAAAAATAAATCCTGGAAAATTACTCTAATTTTATGTTGGCCCAAAATTAATAAAAAATTTTCAACAAAAAATATAATTTTCCTATTTAATTAAATATCTAAGAAAAAATTTCAAATATTTATGTATCATGATTAAAAATCAACTTAAATATTAATTTTCTATTTAATTAAATACACTAGAAAAATACTTCAAGTAAAACAGATAATAACTATCTAGACTTTCATTGACTAATTAATTCAATTTCTAATTATAATATATTTTAGTTCATTTATTTTAATTAATCATTAAATGAAAAAATCGTTGATTTAAGTTTGTCCAAAATAAGTAATTTTCAACTTTAATCTATTTTTCAAATAAAATTCGAAATTTCTGCATTAAAGAAATGCAATTTTGAAATTGTGGGAAAAAGATTAATAAAATAAAATAAAATATATTTTGAAAATTATTCAGATTTAAGTTATTCTGAAATAAGATTTCAAACTTAAGATAATTTTCAACTTTAATTAAATAACATGAAAAATAAAAATATTTAAGTATCGTGATGAAAATCAACTTAGATATTGAAATTCTCAATTTAATTAAATGTATTAAATTCAAGAAATAAATAATTAACTATAGAGGAAACTTAATTATTAATTCTAGTTTAATACTAGGAAAATATTCTAAACTTAGATTGTACCAAAATTAATTGTTAAACAATTAATTTCACAATCAATGATATTTTCCTATTAAATATTAGAAAAATAATTAGTACTAGAAATAACTATCTAGAATATATATCATTAACTAAGTGTTTTTCTAAAATTAACTTTAAAATATTAAAATGAAAAATAAATTTCATATATTTTAAAAGTTAATTATGTTGCTAATTCAATTTTAATTAGGTTAGACTAATATAATTAACCTAATACAATTATTTAAATAAGGCAAATGAGCCTTCACAATTGGGGTAGTTCATGTGAGGGGGAGCTAGGTTCAGTATGTCGTACCCACTTCTATTGGCCCCCAACTCTCACACAAGGCCCAAAAGAGAGGAATTTAACCTTTAAATAAACAATTGTTATTCATTGAATAAGCCCAAATCTAATTGGGCCTAAATAAAATTACTTATGTCAAATTTTATTTTAGTAATCTAGTCCATTTACTTAGTAAACTTAAATGGGCTTCTTATATGCATCTAAGCCCAATAGCAAACATATAGGCTCACACAGGTCAAATGATTTGGATGGGCCCTATCATGTTACTAGGTTTACACAAATGAAAGAAGTACAAAATTTACTTGTTACAAATTATTTATAAGATCTATTGACAATTGGACTATGATTAAAATCAGATCATTGGATCTGTCAATAAGTTAATCATAGCAATTTAGATCAAATAAATAATAGGTTTGTTAAAAAAAATTTGAATAAACAATATAAAAATAAACAAACATTGTCCATGTAACAGATGTGAAAATAAGATATTAATATAATTAAATTATTATTCTTAAACTAACCAACTAAATTCTGAAAATTTAGGGTTGTTAAAACAAACCCTAAAATTTCAAAAAAAAAAAAAGGAAACTAATTTTAAAATATCTAGGTTTATTTGAATCAAATTAAATTAAATATCAAATAAGATCAATGATTTGAAAGAAGGAATCTTCAATATCACTTTCAGATCTTATAATTTAATAAAATAAACCAATTTAAAATAGATTTGGTTAGATAATTATTATTTTAGGAATAATAAATGAATAATAATTACCATAATTATATGTCAAAATATCTCAAATTAAGCAATATTCAAATTTCTACAAAATATCTAAGTTATTTAAATATTTAAGATATGATTTATAAATTTCCAATAAGAAAAAAAATGATATATATATAGAAAAATATCATTTTTAAACTTAAAATTTATAAATAATTAAATATTTAACAAAATAACAAATTTTGAATTTAAAAATATTATGGTAAGTGTATCTATAAAAATATCTATGTTAATTTCAAATTTATTAATTATTTAATTTCTCATATAAGATAATTTTAATATAATATTTTAAATAAAAAGACAAAGTTATCTTTTAATTTAAAATATGTTAAATATCAAAATATCTAATCTTATAATTAAATAATATATAAATATTAAAGAAGTTAACAAATTTTTAAATCTTACCATAATTGGAAATATTTAAAAAAAAATATTTCAAATTTGGAAATATTTAAAATTGGAAATATTTCAAATTGGAAAAATTGAATTTTGGGAAACAATGCCATGAAAAATTAAGATTTTTGGGGAAAAAACTCAAAAAAATCGCAATTTGTGGGGAACACCATTGAACCCCGATTTTCCAAAAATCATAACTCTTTCAATTTTTATCGGAATCGAGTTCCGTAAAAAACAAAATTGCTTAATTTTTCACAAGGAATCCAAATAAAATATTTTCAAAAAGAGAAAAAATATTTTTCAGGGAAAAAAGTACTGTACAACATATACATTCATCAACTAACACATAAACCACATGAAACCATCCAAATCAACACAAAAACATATAAAACATCGTTTTAATTCATATTACATGAAAGCAAATCATTACCATGGCTCTGGTGCCAGTTGTTGGAAATAATTTTACCAGGATCTAGATTTACTACTAATTATATTTGATTAATATCCTAATATGAATTCTAAAACAATGAAATAAACACATAAGAGTTTAAGAAAATCTTACATTGGGTGCAGCGGAATATTATGACTCCTATTCAGATCTCTAGCCCTTGATTCCTTTCTGTAGCAGAGCATAATCAAGCTCTGAATTTGGATCTTTTTCTCTCCTTCTTGTTGGTGCCAATTTTCCACAGTCTTACATACTATGATTGAGGTACCACTTGATGTGTGTGGGCACTACTCATTCACTCAAGTGTTTCGAAATTTAGAGAGAAGAAAAGAGAGAGAGGGGCGTGTGGCTTTTCTGAAAGAAACCAATGTTCAAAGTTGTTTGTTTCCTGAAGCCAACACTTTCTATTTATAGAATGCCCTCTAAGTTTAGGTTAGAATTGAATGGCATTAAAATAATAAAAACTATAAATGGCAATTTCTTGCAATGTGGCCGGCCATACAAAGGGAATTGGGCCTCACTTTGCAACTTTCCCATTTTGTTATTTCTCATTCCCATTTTCTCAAAATTGCCAATTTTCTAATTTAACCTTTTAAATGCCAATTCTAATTATTTAATAACTTGAAAATAATTATTAAATAATATTGCCATTTAATATATTTATTAATTTTGTAACGCCCTAATGCTAAGGCACGCTACAGTGCTTTTTCAATTATTGTGCAATCTTTGCTAATCAAAGAAGTTTCTCGAAAAACGTGTCAAATTAAAACTTTTGCATTAAATATTAAACTTTGTAATATAATAAAATATTTACAAATTCCGGGATCCCGTTTTCAAACTTTGTAAAATTTACTTTTCAAAATATACATTCCAAAATACACAAATTTACTGGTCGCACAGCGACTTTCAAAATACAACTCCCAGATGTCCCGAGACCGAACACTCCAGGTCGCGCTGCTTGACATGTACAATCTCACCCGAGCTCAGGTTCACTCCTGTTCAGCCTTCGCCTTTCCTTTACCTACACAAGGAAGCAGAAACTGTGAGTCAACAGACTCAGTAAGAAATGCATATAACATATCATATAATTTCCGACCTGTAAATAGGCGCCCATACACCTATTTACAGAGCTTAACAGATGAGTATGAACGTTCAACACTAGGGTACGACCACTATACCACATACACATCGTACCTCACTGTACGAGTGTTGGTAGGGTTTACCCCGAACACTGAGTAACACTGAGTGATGTACCACACACCTTAGCACTTTCCCGTGCTCGTGTAGGTATCACTGTATCGTACTCATAATGACAATAATCACTATACCAATGCACTCTGTAACTTATTCATACAAGTGTTGGTAGTGCAAAACATAATTTAAGCATGCATATACAAACACATATACACACATTCAGATAATCACATCACATATTATATTCAGTTCTTACCTATTTTTCGAATTCAAGTGTGTTGGCCGACCTGAACGGAATTCTCGTACTAGATGGATGCCCTAATCACATATTGAAACTGGGTAAGTCACATGATTAAAACCCTAATCCCGGGAAACCCAAAACCGAAACCCTAGGTTCTTTTATACTCTTAATGGGTTATTTTAACTCTGGAAATGGGGAAACACCCAACCGAGGCATCAAAATGGCAAAAATTGAGAAAATGAAAGGCCTGGGGAACCCTACCAAAACCGGCTAGCCGGTTTTTGTGGCACTGCAAACCGGCTAGCCGCTTTGCACCAGTTTCCCCAAAGCATTTCATTTAATGCTCAATCTTCCACCAAATGCTATGAAACCTTCCAGAGTACCTAATTAGGGCATAAACAACATATTCCAGCCAGCAATTCACAGAACAAACCATTATAATTCAAGTTGCCATTAAAGCTCAAAGCTTGAGTTTCAAAACTCAAGCTTGCTTAGAACTAACATCAAGCATCAAAATCAGCTGCTAGGGACTTAAATTAACTCAAATAAACTATAAAATTCGAACCCTAATCATCTCTAACCCTAACAGCCCCTGAAACTCAATTTCACATACTCAACCTAAGCTTAAATTCAAGAATTAGGGCTAGGAGTTGCTAGAGCTTATCTTGGCTTGACTTCTTCTTGAATCCCTAGCTGCAAACACAAAAATCCAGCAACAAAACCCCTTTGCTTCTGCTGGTTTCGAAGAGAGAGAGGGAAGGAAAGGAGAGCTTCTTGATTTTTTTGTATTTTCTTAAGTTTCTTTCTTTTTTCTTTTTCTAAAAAAAAGCATAAAGGATTATTTTTTTCTATTCCTTGCTGAATACTTAGAGTGATAGGTGTCACAAACCTAGGATGCCACTTAACTCTCACCAAAGGAAATGACTAAAATGCCCTTTGACTTAAAACATAGGTATTTTCAAAAGCTAGGGGTAAAATGGTCAATTTCCATAACCCCGCTCAATTTCGATAATTTATTTTCTCTAAAATATTTCCCACTATGAAATAAGGTTCTAAACTTACCCATGTGATCAATCTATCCATCCATCACATTTTCCGTTGTCGCCAAACAAAAATTACAAAAATAACATATTTCACATATAAGCTAAATAATACCCCTAGAGTTTAATAAAATCTCCAGAATTGAGAAATTATAACTCTAATATTTATTTCTAAATATTGGGGTTATAATTAAATAAATTCATAAATAATAGTAAAATAATAAAAATTAGTGCTAATTGCCTTTACTAATTTACATTACTAAAGTGGTCATTACAAATTTAGACATGTAAAGTCTCTTAATTAATAAATCTAGAATCTCTTTTCTTTACAATTTCGCCCTTGCTTAGTGAAAATTCATAAAGTAGACATAGTCTAACTTTAGAATTATAATTGATTAATTAAAATCCATTAACCGAGTCTTACAAGCAGTATGGTCTCAACTAGTATGGGAACCATGGGTCTATATAACCGAGCTTCCAATAAGTTGAATCGAATTTACCAAGTAAATTCCCTAACTTATTAATTCCTTGTTGAATCCATACTTAGAACTTGGAATTGCACTCTCAGTCATATAGAATGCTCTATATGTTCCATGATATAGACACGTCATTAGTTATCCATTGTTATAATCCTAATGTGATCAATGACCCTCTAATAGATGATCTACATTGAAAAGGCACTAAGTTACCGTTACACCTTCAATGTATTTTATCCTTAAAACACTTAGCTCCGTATAAATGATATTTCAACAAAGTAAAATGAGATCTCCACCATTTATTTCTGTTTAGCCAAGCTCGAAGGATATCATCGTTTCACTTCTAAATTCCTATAGAAGTTATAGATTCCATATTCATGGTAGCGCTCCCACTCAATTATACTATCATGTTCCCAAAATGTACGTATCACCCTGACCCAAAAGTAGGCTTAACTAACAAATCAAAGAACATGTATAATACTCTTGAGATCGAACCTAACCATATCAGGATTAAGGTCATGTGATCTAGGATCAACAGGTGATATTGAATTGAATAGATATTACGGTAAGTTTTAATATATCTAATCAAAGTTCAATATCGGTCCCTTCTGATGTATACTCCATACATCCGATATTGGTAAACTTTGTCAATGTCCTGGAAAGGACATAACACTTTTCCAAGGTGTAAGAATACCTATCGCCGATTATACCATGTCAGTCTAAATCCAGTGGTCTGATAAATCAGGGAATAAACTTTCGAACATATAATTAAGATTATATTCCACTGTGCTGACAACACTATAATCTTTAACAAATTCATATGTTCTGGACTTAAAAGGAATTCATACATTATATACATATAATCATGAAATAAATCATGTGAACCATGCAACATAAAATGTTATTTCTGATCTTTATTAATAAGTAAATCTGATTATATTGAAATGAGTTTTATTTAGGGCACAAAACCCAACAGACAGTTCCTTGAATGTCCATGAAGATGGCCTCAGGCTTCTCTATTAGGAGAGTGAAGCAGGTGTACTTCTCCTCCTTATTCTTCTGTGGCGTGGGAAACGTGTTAAACTTTCCCTTCTTGCCACTCTTCCTCCCAGAGTTGTTGGTGTTGCACTTGTTTTCAGTATTTTTGTAACTAGAAGTTTGGGCAGAGTCAATGGTGTCTGCCTGTGCGCCTGGTGGGTCATGAGGCTGCTAAATGCCTCATGACTGCCTGCTGTTGACATGCCCCGCCTGGGCCTATCATATGGCCTTTTCAAGTTTGATAAAGTTGTCAGCTTTATCAAGGAACTCCTTCATGTTGTTCGTAGAGATTCTATGGATATCTTTCCAGAAGTCACTCAACGAGAGTGTGCCCCCACTATGGTTGTATATCGACCTTCTTCTGTAAGGCCTTTGACTTTGGTAGCCTTGGCAATAAACCTCTGGATGTAATCCTTCAAAGGTTCCCCTTGTTATTATTTAACTTGGACAAGGCCTTCCAGCTACGATGGTACAAGTCTCGAGGACAACAATTGTGTGTAAAATTCTCGTGAGAACTCAGCCTAAGAGTTAAACCTTCATAGGGTGAGTTTAAAGTACCATTGTTGAGTCGTCTCTGACAGTGTGGCTAGAAATATGCAGCACCACACATCACCAGTAACCTTCTAGAGATCGAGTTACATCTCGAAGTTTTGATGTGAGCCAGTGGGTCTTCTCGCTCAGTATACATCTTCCATACCAGCATTTTGAACTTAGAAAAGGGCAAGGCATTTATGTATGCCGAGAAAGGTGTGTTGGAATTATTTTACCAGGATCTAGATTTACTAACAAGTATGTTTTTAACATCCTAAACATGAACTTCTAAAACGATATGAAATAAACACATATAAAGTTTCAAGAACCTTACAGTGGTTGCAGCAGAATATAATGTCTCCTTCCACTCAGATCTCTAACCCTTATATCCTTTCTGTAGCAGAGTATCACCAATGTGACAGTCAGTAGTCCCGTGATCCGTAAGGGGAAATACCGGGTAAGCTGTGCAATCCCACACCGCCTGGGGAAGATCAAGTGGGATGATTCTGAGACTGTGTAGGTATGGGACTACACAGTTGAAGAGAGCTTAAATGGATTGATTGGTATTACCTATATCAACAAGGTGCATCTTGTTATTCGGGAGCCTATCACGAAAGAACTCCAGGGTTAAGCGTGCTTGACCTGGGGCAATTTAAGGATGGGTGACCTCCTGGGAAGTTTTCCCAGGAAGCGTGCGAGTGAGGACAAAGTACGCTGAAAACACTCGTGTTGGTCTGTAGGGTCAGTCATCAATCCCTGAAGCAGCCAAAGTGACGAACTCGTGTATAAGAGCCATTAGTCTGTGGGTGTAAGGACCCAATGGAGGCTTGAAGCGGGGTCGTTACAAATGGTATCAGAGCCTTGACCCAGCCGGAAGTGTGGTCGACGAGGACGTCGGACCCCGTAAGGGGGGGTGATTGTGACAGTCAGTAGTCCCGTGATCCGTAAGGGGAAATACCGGGTAAGCTGTGCAATCCCACACCGCCTGGGGAAGATCAAGTGGGATGATTCTGAGACTGTGTAGGTATGGGACTACACAGTTGAAGAGAGCTTAAATGGATTGATTGGTATTACCTATATCAACAAGGTGCATCTTGTTATTCGGGAGCCTATCACGAAAGAACTCCAGGGTTAAGCGTGCTTGACCTGGGGCAATTTAAGGATGGGTGACCTCCTGGGAAGTTTTCCCAGGAAGCGTGCGAGTGAGGACAAAGTACGCTGAAAACACTCGTGTTGGTCTGTAGGGTCAGTCATCAATCCCTGAAGCAGCCAAAGTGACGAACTCGTGTATAAGAGCCATTAGTCCGTGGGTGTAAGGACCCAATGGAGGCTTGAAGCGGGGTCGTTACAAATGGTATCAGAGCCTTGACCCAGCCGGAAGTGTGGTCGACGAGGACGTCGGACCCCGTAAGGGGGGGTGATTGTGACGTCCGGTAGTCCGTGATCCGTAAGGGGAAATACCGGTAGCCGTGCAATCCCACACCGCTGCAGGGAAGATCGAGTGGGATGATTCGAGGCGTGTAGGTATGGGACTACACAGTTGAAGAGAGCTTAAATGGATTGATTGGTATTACCTATATCAACAAGGTGCATCTTGTTATTCGGGAGCCTATCACGAAAGAACTCCAGGGTTAAGCGTGCTTGACCTGGGGCAATTTAAGGATGGGTGACCTCCTGGGAAGTTTTCCCAGGAAGCGTGCGAGTGAGGACAAAGTACGCTGAAAACACTCGTGTTGGTCTGTAGGGTCAGTCATCAATCCCTGAAGCAGCCAAAGTGACGAACTCGTGTATAAGAGCCATTAGTCCGTGGGTGTAAGGACCCAATGGAGGCTTGAAGCGGGGTCGTTACAACCAAGATCTGAGTTTGAATCTCCTTCTCTTGAAACTGGATTCTTCACAGCCTTACACACTATGATTGAGTACCACTTGATGTATGTGGGCACTCACTCTTTTCACTATATGGCTTCGATTTTGAAGAGAGGAAGAGAGAGAGAAGGTTTCGAATAGAAGGGTGAAGGTGGCTTAAAATTTTATTGAAGGAATGAGTTGCATCATCTTTTTCCTTTGAAGCCATCACTACCTATTTATAGGAAACCACTTAAGGTTAGGTTAGATTTAATTAGCATTAAAATAATGAAAAAATAAAGTGGCAAATTGCTTCCCTAGTGGTCGGCCATGGATAGTGGGCCCCCACTTTGTAATTTTGCCATTTTTCTAATTTTCCATCTTATTTTCTCAAAAATACCATTTTTCCAATTTAACCACTTAAATGCAAAAACTAATTATTTAATAATTAAAATTAATTATTAAATAATATTTTCATTTAATATATTTATTAATTAGACTTAACAAAGTCTCTTAATTAACAAATAAACCCTAGAATCTCTTTTCTTCACAATTAAGCCCTAGCTTAGTGAAAATTCATAAACTAGACATAGTCTAATTTTAGAATTATAATTGATTAATTAAAATCAATTAACTGAGTCTTACAAGTAGTATTGTCTCAACTAGTATGGGGACCATGGGCCTATATATCCGAGCTTCCAATAAGCAGATCTAGAATTTACCAAGTAAATTCACTAACTTATTAATTCCTCATTGCATCCACCATAGAACTTGGAATTGCACTCTCAGTTATATAGAACGCTCTATATGTTCCACGATATAGATATGCTATTAGTTATCCATTGTTATAATCCCAATAATCAATGATCCTCTATAGATGATTTACATTGTATAGGAATTAATTTACCGTTACACCCTTCAATGTATTTTATCCTTAAAACACTTAGCCACCTATAAATGATATTTCAGTGAACTATCATAATCACTGAAATGAGTAATCAACCATTTATCTCTGTTTAGCCGAGCTCGAAGGAAATCATCATTTAACTTCTATGTCCAGATAGAAGATATAGATTCCATATCTATGATTAGCGGTCCCACTCAATTGCACTACCATGTTCCCAAAATGTACGCATCACCCTGACCAAAAAGTAGGCTTAACTAACAAATCAAAGAACATGAATAATACTCTTGAGATCGAACCTAACCATGTCAGGATTAAGATCATTTGATCTTGGATCAACTAGGTGATATTGAATTGAATAGATATTACGGTAAATTTATCATATCTAATCCTAGTTCAATATCGGTCCCTTCTAATGCATACTCCATGCATCCAACCCAAGCTTTACTTTAACCAATGCCCTGGAAAGGACATAGCACTTATCCAAGGTGCAAGTAAACTATGTTGTAGATTATCATATCAGTTAAATCTTGTGTACTGATAAATCTAAGAATATATATTCAATGACACAATCTTGATTACTTTCTACTGTGCTGACGACACAATAAACAGAATATCAATGTGATAAGGGTTTGGATGAATTTATAAATCAAATAAACATATATATGATAACATGAACCAAATGACACACTAAATAAGTGATGAAAATACTTCTGTCTCTTTATTGATAATTAAATGATAAAGATTACATTGAAATAGAGTTTTATTTAGGGCACAAAGCCCAACAAGGTGATCCCCTTGACCGATCAAGTTCAAGGTCTGAAGGTTTCGTATCGGCTATGCCTTAGATCATTTCCCTGAGTTGGTCCAATTGTGCTTGCACAGAAGGATCTGTTGCTTTGGGGACTTGAATAATTGACCCTCCTTGGGGAGGTAGTAGATTCTGGAGAGACAAGGGCTTGCTAGCTATACCCTATAAGAGGGTATGGTAAAGGTCGGCCAGACCTGTGTTGAACTATAGACCCTAGTCGACCATTTTGAGGTACAAAACTGGCCTTGGCCGGCCAGGCTGACATCCCGCTATTGTGCTTGGCCGACCAGATTGGGCAGGATCAGGCCACCCCATTGCTCTTTTATGGCCGGCCAGACCTACAAAAGGTAGGGTCTAGCCGCCTGTGACTCCGCGGTTAACTAGTGTTGGTTGTGCGTTGACAGGGGTAGATCACACCAATTGTTGGAGTTTGGTGGATCTGAATGTGTAAAGTGATCAGTTTCACTTCTTGAATCACCATTTTGGGTGTTTCCACCCGTTCCCGGTCCTTATCGATTAAAGATTGACCTCTGGGCACCTCGCTCCCCTTGGGGAGGAAGTGTTGTACTTTGGCCAGCCATGGGTGCTCCTGTGGCTGACCGGCCATTGTTTGTACAATGGGGGTTATTGTTGAGCCAAAGATCCTTGGGCAGCCCCCTATGCTGCTGGTTGTCGGGACCTGGTTGTTTTTGCCGTTTGACCTTTGAGGAAAGGTTTGTCCTCCCTCTAGTAAGGGAAGATTTGTCCTAGTTCCTGTGGAATTGGGTTGATCAGCGTGCTGATAGACCCTCCCTGATCTATCAATAAGTCTTCCTTGAAGTGGATCTCTGAGGAGATCCTAGCCTCTTCTATCAGTTCTCTAGTTGAATTATCTTATCAGATTGATGGCCTCTCGGTTGCGGCGATCTAACTTTGCTTGGTGAGATCGAAGGATGTACTCCTGGTCATCCATCCATCTTAGGAATTTGCATCTCTATTGAGCAAAAACATCGCAATCAGCAGGGCATGGTTCTTTAGTTAGGCCTGCAAGGCCTACAACTTCTCTAAGTCTGGCTAACTCAAGATCTTCTCACAAGTCTAGATGGGGCTCGCCAATCGCATGCTCGCAAACTCCTGGGCCTGCCTCTCCAGCATAGAACCGGAGACGAGATCCAGTTGTTGTTCTAGGGGCTATCGTCCCTAGGTCCTTCCTTCAGTAGGAGGCACCAATGGTGGATCTACTCTTGAAGGCAAGGACCTGCCACTTGGATCTACCAGGATGCCTATATCAATCTGGCCAGCTGTAGTGGCTAGACTTCTGGCGCCTGTTATGGTGACAGGATTCACCACGTTTGTAGTGTTCATGGGGATTCCAGCTATAACTGGAACTTGAGTGTTTGGATCTGCAGTCTATGGGTCTTGAGGGAGAGCCGAAGATGCATATGGTGCAATTGGAGTTCTTCTTGTGTTAACCATGGTGTTTGATCAGATACGATATTCACGCTCTCAATGAAAGCACCAAACTGTTGACCTTAAAAAGTGATCAACTGACAGTGGGGTCGTATAGATCTGATGCTTGCCACGTGTTTGCACAAACAAGAATGAAAAGTAATAAACACACAGATTTTTTATAGAGGTTCGGCCCCCTTGTGATAGTGGGTAATGACCTACTCCCCCTTTAGTTGTATTAATATCAAGAGTTAATATTATCCAGATCACTATAGAAGGGATCTACTATAGCACCCTTAGGAATACAATGTATGAATCAAGAATGGCAAAACTTAAGTGTAGAGATAATGCTTGTATGGGCGTGTGAGAGGGGAAGTGAAGAAGAGAGAAGTTGTCAGACTTAGGCTTAGAGCTTGGAGGCAAGTCTTAGGCTTAACTAAGCTTAGGCTTTCTAGGTTAGAGTTAAAGCCTTTATGTAGGAGGCCTAAATCCTAGATTACAACTTGAAACCCTAGATATTAGTATATTTTATTAGTTAATTACAAAAGAACAAAATGACATTGAACCTAGATATTATTCAGCTATTCTGTTGGGCTTTTAAGGCCCAATTCGCAGCCCAGAGGATGTTCTCCATGTGTAGAAGTGCACAGGAAACCCTGCAGGACACGTCTTGGTCGGCTAAGCCCCTGTGGAGGGCAAGCTGGCCCGCCATGGTGCAGTCTCAAGGTTGGCTGGCCATAGGGCCGACCAGGGGTTGTCGGCCAGCTCTTGTGAGGTAGCTGGTCTGTCACTTGATGCCCATTTGAGTGTCGGGGTCTTCGTTTGCTTATGTGCTAACTTGGCCTTCTTATTGGTGAGCTATACTGCTATGTGCACTGATTTTGTCCATGTAACTGTGCCACGTCAGGAGGACAAAAATTGGGATATCACTTATAGTTTAAACTAATAAAATTTATTTAAAAATAACAAAATTTGAAAAAATTGATATTTATGGTTAGTAATTTAACATTATCTAGATTATTTATCATATTTTATTATTAATTAAATTACTAATAAGATAATTAGATATAATATTTCAATTTTAACTAAAATATAACTAATATCTAATCTTTGATCTTATAATTTAAAATAAATAATAAAATAATAAATAATTAAACCATAATAAAAATTTATCTGAAAAAATTAATTTTCAAATTGGTAAACCTCCTAATATCTAAAAACAACTTTTATTATTTAAAAAATAAATAAATATTAACTTTATTCTGATATTTTAGTTTTTAAATTGAAATTTGAATTCTACATAAAATAAATTAACAAATTTTGGCTTTTTAGTCATTAAAAAATAATTTTTAAAACTCAAAATATGATCAAATCAAGTTTGGATGCAAGTTAGGGCACATAATTCGGACCTGACCGAGCTAAAGAGGCAAAAAAAAGGGTGTTCGCGCGCATAGCCGAGGTTTTTAGACAAAATCTTGTCTGATCTGCGCGCGTAAGTAGGGTCTCTCGGCCAGCCTTGCAACCAATTATCAAAAAATCATATCTCACTCAATTTAATCCAAATTGAGATCTGTAAAAGCCTAAATTGATTAATTTTTTACCAACATTCTAAAAAAAATACTTCCAGAACAAAAATAAAAATAATTTTGGTAGAAAATTCGTAATTAACATTCAATCATCAGTTAAGCACATAAACTAACATGAACACATCCAAATCATACAAACATTTTTAAATCTATATTTCATGAAATAAATCATTACCATGGCTCTGAGGTCAATTGTTGGAACTTGTTTTACCAGGATCCAGATACTAACATGTATGTTAATTATAATTTTATAATCTAACATCTTAAATATAAATTTTCTAAAATGATGAAATAAACACATAAGAGATTAAGAAATATTTATATTGATGATAGTAGAATAATAATGACTCATTCCATTTAGATCTCTAGCCTTTGATTCCTGTCTGTAGCAGAGAATTATTAAGATCTGAATCTGGATCTTCTCTCTTTCAATTTAGTTAGACATAGTCTTCCTCACTATGTTAGGTATTGCTTTGACATGAGTAGATATACTCTCAATTCACCATGGCTTTGAAAATTTTGAGGAAGAAGAAGAAGAAATTCAAAATATAGAATAGCTCTCTTTATTTTGTAATTGTCTCACAAAAAGAGACTAGATTAAATCAATGTAATAAAAAAAAAAATACAATCAAGTATTAATAATAATAATTAATTTGGTTATTTAGACATTTATATATAATATTTCATACCAATAATTAGTGCATTAATTACATTTCAAAAAAAAAAATAATTAGTGCATTAATTTTATTAAAATGACATAATTGTAATAAGATTGTATTATTATCGTTAATTAATAATTACAAATAAATTTATTTAAAAATTTGACATTTGTCATTTAATTATAGAGAGTGAAAGAAAGAGTGCAAAATATAGTCTTCTTTTTAGCACTTCTCTTGTGTTTGTTGCGATCAGTGTAATTTTGTGCATAATAGGCGCTGAACTGAATGACAGTTGAAACAAACAAGCAAATAAATATACCTGAAGACTGAAATTATCTGTATTTAAGGCAAATAATATATTGACAATCTATGAAGACTAACATAAGTGATAACCATGTTGTGTTCATATATTCATAATCTTTATGGGTGAGATCATAGAAAGACTAAATCAGAATATGTCGAACTCCTTAAGACAAACAAGTATCAAATCCATACAGAAGCAGACAAAAAACCACCTAATAAAGGGTGCAGAACCCAACCCAAAAACAAATCCTTAACAAGGCTAAAATTCTTGGTTGATTAAATTAAACATATGTTGAATTTACATATATTTTGGTATCCATACTACAAATATAGTGTAAGCAAAGAGGAAAAAAGAATACAGTACATGATGGATGATGGAGGCAAGAAGGATTTTCTTCATTTTAATTTTGCTTCAACTACAGCAAAAAAAACTTAGCATTACTTATCGAAAGAGAAGCCTTCTTTGTTTTGACATTTAAAGGCTTGTTTACAAAAATGGAAAACGAATAAGAGAAAAGGTTCAACGATTATGGAGAGGGTCAGCAGCGTTAGGAACTTTTCTTTTGCTCGAAAACAAGGCGTCAAACGAGTGCCTCAAGCTTCTCTTTAGCTGTTTCTCATGTAAACTAGGTGACAAATCATCGTGTGAACCAATTACCACCAAACTTCTACTTCTCACTTCTACTTCAGCTTCCCCAAATACTAACAATGAGAGAAACACAAGTAAAATCAGCTTATACAGAAGCCCAATTTCCCAAAATTGACGCCTAAGAAGCATTTTCTTGCTAGGACAGAGATAGCTTTGAGAAAAATAAGAGAGAGAGAGATCTATATTACTAATCACTACTATATGAGCATGTGAAATAGAAGACGAGAAAAGAGAGAGATAGAAAGACCGAGTGGGTTCCAATTGGGAAAAGGTGGAAGGCTTTGTATGAGAAAGAAAGAAAAGGCGTTTGTGGTGTTATTGAGTACAGCCTGCAAACAGGGGACACTTCTCACGAGGGACACAAATGCCTTTATATTATTTTAGAGTTGTTTATTCTTCACGAGGACTTTTTCTTCACTTGCTTTCCTTTATTTCTTTTCTTCACTTCTCTGCCTTTCATTTTCAGTCCCTAAAATGAGGGTCATTCCAACACAAGAATATATGACATCTACGATAGGAACCTTGGCTCTTGTGTGTGTGTTTTTTTAATTTGTCTTGTTAGTGCTTGTCGGCTTTGGAAGGTAGTCAATTAACACTTTATAGCTACGCTATACTAAAATATGTAGCCACAGAAAAGCCTGCCTGGTTTATTACACCTAAATGAGAAATCTTCTTCTTGCTCGTATACTTTGTTTTTCATTCCTTTATGGCTAATGATACGTACACTGAAATTTGCTTAGAATAGACGCATTGAGTGGTCAAATCATGCTTAGCATAGCAAGCGTCCTTCCCAATGTCTTTTGAGGAAATTGCGAGAATTTATTCAGAGAGACATAAGGGAAAATCCAATGGTTAATCCTAACTTCTTTCTTTACCCAACGAGCTATTCCCCCACGGTTTTGTGTGTTTCCTTGTTTTCTTTTTCAGTAGTTAAACAACTAAAGTTAGATAGCTGCATTTGTTTTGTTGGTAGGACTTTTGTCCTTTTTATGATTGTGAAGATATTTGCAGTGTAAATATTTAAAATTTTGTAAGCAAAAGAAACCTAACGAAACTTTTAATGACATAAATATCTAATATTACTAAAATTATAATTATTGTCTCGTTGTTAGTACGAATTCTGTTAATGTCTTAATTTTGTAACTAGATTGAGCTTTTGAATTTGTTGAAAGAAGACCTACATCAAATGATTTTGAATCTGAGTCTTATATGTGTCATTTTTAAGTCAGTAATAGTCGGTGCTAGCGATATTTTGTGTAATTATGTCAATTGCAAACTCAAAACTTAATATCTCTATTAAATATTTGGATACATCTCCTTTATGCGAGATTTTATTAAGGTCAATTAAACATTAATAAATTCTCAAATGAAATTGTTACTCCTCAATATGTAGGATTAAAATTAAATATCTTTGGATTTCAAAAGAAAAATTCTTATTTTCTTAATTTTGTATATAAAATTTAAATGTAAAATAAAAAAATGGGAGTATTTTTGTATATAAATAAATAATTTTTAAACAAATTAGGAGAGTAGAGACATTAAAGTTAGACCAAGATGCAACTCACACACCACACAGAAGAGTGCAATTTAGCACAAAATGACAAAAGATTACGTATGCTTGTATCTAGGAGAAATTATTATATGAAAAATAAAACATATACAATTGATATGAAATGCGAAATAATATAAACATGTCGAACATATATACAAACCATGAAAGAGATCATAATACATCTAGTCATTGATTTTTGAGCTTCAATCTCCAGTGTAGCTTTAGATTGGATAATTTGGCTTCCAAGCTCTCTATACTCTCTTTAGATGAAATTTATTGTTTGAATAGAATGAGTAATGAGTCCAGGGACCGAGACCCTATATTTATAGGTGAGATACTCCATTAGTATCTGCGCCACATTAATTGTCAGAATATTTTGACAATTAATTTAGAAAATAAATTAATTAATAATCGTAATCTGACCATATTTAGTGTTGGGTTTTGTGCCCTAAATAAAATCCAGTTCAATATAATCAGATTTACTAATTTATAAAAGATCATAAATCATTTTATGTTGTATGGTTCACATGGTTTATTTCATGATTACATACTTCATGTATAAATTCTATTAAGTCCAAAACATATATATTTGTTCATGATTATAGTGTCGTCAGCACAGTGGAATATAATCATGATTATATGTTCAAAAGTTTAAGTCCCATGATTTGTCAGTACACTAACTTTAGACTGACATGATAATCGGCGATGAGGTATACTTACACGTTGGATAAGTGTTATGTCCTTTCTAGGGTATTGGTAAAGTTTACCAATATCGGATGTATGGAGTATACATTGGATTGGATCGATATTGATCTTGGATAAGATATCATAAACTTACTATTATATCTTTCTGAGTCAATATCACTGGTTGATCTTAGGTCTATAGATCTTAATCCTGATATGGTTAAGTTCGATTTCAAGTGTATTATTTATATTCTTAGAGTTGTTCGTGAAAGATAACCAATGGTTCTGGCGAATACTTACATCTTGGAAACCCGGTAGATCAATTGAGTGGGATCGCTAATCATAGATATGGAATCTATAGGTTCTATAAGTATTTACAAGTGAAACGATGATTTCCTTTGAGTTTGGCTTAATAGAGATAAATGGTTGAGATCTTATTTTAGTAATTATATTAGTTTACTGAAATATCATTTATAGGTAGCTAAGTATTTTAAGGATAAAATACATTGAATGGTAGAACGGTAAATTTATCCCTATTTGATGTAGATCATCTATAAAGGATCTTTGACTATTAGGATTGTAACAATGGATAATCATAACGTATTTATATCTTGGTACATATAGAGCGTTCTATATGAGAGTGTAATTCTGAATCTATAGTGGCGCAAGGAGGAATTAATAAGTTAGGAAATTTACTTGGTGAATTCTAGATCTACTTATTGGAAGCTCGGTTATATAGGCCCATGGTCCCCTTATTAGTTGAGATAATACTGCTTGCAGACGTAGTTAATTAGTTTTAATTAATCAATTATAATCTAAAATTAGACTATGTCTTATATATAAATTTTCACTAAGCAAATGCTTAATTGAGAAGAAAAAAAGTTTTGGGGTTAATTTATTAATTAAGAGACTTTGTATGGTCTAATTAATAAATAATATAAATGGTAATTTTATTTGATAATTAATTATAATTATTAAACAAATAGTTTTTGCATTTATAGGATTGATATTAGAAATATAGTATTATTAAAAAAAAGAATAACTGGTTCAAATAAAGTGACAAAATTGTAACTAGAGATTGGTCCTTAAGTGGCCGGCCACTCTAGTGAATTTTTGCCCAATATTTTATTCTTTTTTAATCCATATAATTCAACCCTAAACCCTATTTGAAATACTATATAAGGAACATGATGTTCTCATCTCATCCAACTATTCACTTCAACCAACTTAAACATGGTTTTCATACTCTGATAACTAGTAGATGAGAGACACATTCTATAGTGATTTCAAGCCTCCTTCATTGTTCTGCATAATCGGCCTATAGTGATAGAGTGTCATGCCCACACATAGCAAGTCAAGTACTCAATCATAGTGTGGAAGACGGTTGTAATATCTCGAAAAATATAATGATATTTAATTGGACATATTTTATTAAATATGTGATTAAGTGGGCATTAGAGTAGGATTATAATCCTACTTAAGCTAATTACGAGTTAATTAGTGATATACGAGTAAAAAAACAAATAAAGCGTAATTTATTAATTACGAAGATTTTATCGGACTATAGGGGTATCGTGGATACCATTTTTGAAATAAAATGTTTTCGGGCCCAACAGCCGTGGAAACTTGATGGAGTGGTCAGAAATGTCACGACAATAAAAGATGAATTGAATTGGAAGTATACCAGACTAGTTTAGAATTTTAAGTTGTCGGTTTGGTGGATTAGTTAGAAAATTTACCAAGTTACCCCTAGCCTTATTTAATGAAAGTGTTTTATTGGAGGGGCCTTTGTTGACGTAGATGAAGCAGAAGTGGGGTTTGCCTTCACCTTCAAGGAGACAATGTTTATGGATTTGCGGCTAGACTAGAACATGACCCTTGTAATCATAGGAGGAGATGCAGATGCCAAATGAGACGAGTTCATTTCCTAGGACAAAGCCGAGAGGGAAATTACAACTGTAAATATTGAAAAAGTAGGGACTATTGAGGCAAGAGCACAGAATCTGGAAGGCGCTCTTCCAACTCCCACTGAAGCCAGCACCTCAAATTTGAAAAACAATCCTCTAGAATAGAATTAAGTTGTTCCAAGTTATTTTTCCTTACTTTTCATGGGCCTCTTTGGATTCCATTTGTATCTTTGTATGCACACTTATTTTGCCCAAACTGCGAGGCTTCTTTGGGTTTGTAATATTTAAATTATATTTTAGTTAGTCCCTGGAGACCAAAGACAATTTATTAAACTTTTAGTTAGTCCCTGTGAGGATTCCACATGTTAACCTCCCTACTAGTTGCACGGGTTCATCTTTGTGAAAGGGAAAGGAAGGTGAACATCCAGACAGCATAAAGAACATCCGAACATCAGAAGGACCATCTGGACAACATATAACCAGCAGACCAGGGTGAAAACACCTCAGATAGGCTAACCAAGGTTCCTAGATCTAAAACAACCTACTCTACCAGAAGAAGCCATTAAAACCCTTGTTCTTCATGTTCATCAAAACCCAAAGTCTAAAATGAAGAAGAAAAATGCTAAGATTAAACCTTTCTTCCCTAAAAGTCTTACATTCATCTATATTATTGATCTCGTGCAACTATTGAAGCTGGGGTCTCTCTAAACCCATGGTATGGAGCTTATTTGCATTCAACAATGGCGTGAAAGGAAATAAATTACAGAAATAAAAAAATCCATAAAAGAACAAGAGAATAGTCAAAATGACTTACTCACTGAAGGATCTTGAAGGAAAGACTAAACGGAGACATCGATGGTGGTGATTTCTCCTTTGCCCAATGATGGGGGCTCTGAGCCTTCTTAAGGTTTTCTGGTTTTGTCTCTTTGGGAATGTTCTCAAAAAATGGAAAATGAAAATAAATACTTGAAAGAATGAGAAATGCCCTTTATATAGGCTTCAATCTTATTTCCCTCAAAAAATTAATTAAATGGGAAATTAATTCCCACTAAAAGCATTATGGGAAAGTGAAAAGAGAAAAAAAAAAAAAAAGGTAATCATGGATATATAACCATCAGCACGTTTCCCACAAAATGTGCTTTAAAAACTGTCATTATGAGAGCTGACAATTAATGGTCAATTGAAGAGACAGAAGTGTGACAGTCCATTGCTGCACGGTACAACCGTCAAAGTACTAACTACATGGACTTCATATGCCTGTCAGCAGCCATACAGGTATTTAAAGTCCCCATCCGTACAGATGTTCATACGGGGACTTAGGGGCAAATATTATCCCAAAGTTTGCACAACAAACATGGCATGACTCAGCCATCTCAGTAACCTGGCAAAGAACCTTTGGGCAGAATTTTGCCTAGCAGGTCAATATAAGGAGGGACAGCCATAAGGTGGTCAAGATGTCCCATGCAGCCTCTAGCTGGATGCTCAACTTGTCGGGCAGATAAAATGAGAGCAACACCTTGCAAGGCTGATTCTACAAACCAATTTTATAAAGAAGACAAGTTTCAAGGGCTCTGGCTGGATAGCCAACATGCTGGCCAGATTCAGCACTGCCAGGTTACCAGTCAGAGATACGCGATCCTTGATTTCGTCTTCAACAAGCTTCTTTAAATATCTATAACTGAATCCTACAAACTCAAATCTAGTAAATCTATCCGAGAATAAAGGAACTTTATCAGATCGTAATTATATCTTAGAAAATAAGGATATTTATTATTCTGTTTACTCCATTTATGGAGCCATATGTAACAACTCCTATAAACAATGAAAGTATTCATAAGGGGAGAGGGCTGAAAAATAGAGAGCTATACTCGTACTTATGCATTTAAGAGCACTTTACTGAAAGATATCTGTAAACACTTTGAGAGTCAAAGCTAGAAATCACTTTGTCTTCCTTAGTGATAGCCCGGTATTATCTCACAAGTAATACAACTAAAGGGGAGTAGGTCATTACCCACATACAAGGGGCCAAACTTCTATAAATTCTGTGTGTTCTTCATTTATATATTATTCTAACATCTTATTTAGTGATTAACCATCATTTATTAGACTCTGAGTAAGTTGACTAATTTCCCAGTCAACAGAGACCAAAAAGGGGTTTGTTTGTCAAGATGTTGGAACTAAATCGATTTCTATTTCAGTTCTTCCATGAAATAGATATTGGTAGTGTGTTGGAAGGGAGCCTGTGGACATTTAATAAAATTATTCTAGTCTTTCATCCTCTTTAAGAAGGAGATATTCCTCGTCAAATCCCTTTGTCTAAATTGGACATTCGGGTTCAACTTCACTATAATAAGTTTGGGTATCGCGTTGATCGTCTTGTTAAAGACACATGCAATTATATTTTTATTTCATTAAGTACGATAAGAATAATTTCAAAGGAAACTGATGTGGGTATTTGAAAGCCCGTGTCAAGATTAGAGAAACCTTTCAATGGAAGAATGAAGGTCCGAATAAAGGGGAATGATTAGTTCTAGGTGAATTTCAAGTATGAGTGTGCACCCTTGTTTTCTTCATTTATGGATTTATTGGCCATTCTAAGTGGTTTTGTGAAGAGCTTTTTGTTAAACCTTTTAGCTGAAATCATAAAATCTTATGGGGTGTGGATGCGCGCTAATCTGATCAAGTCTAATCACTACTCTATTGGTGCAAAGTGGCGAAGACCGAATGGTGCATTTCCATTGGAGATGGATGGTAGTGGTTTGGTGAATCTGAATAGTGATGAATCAATGATAGAATTAAATGAGAAGGCAATTAAGGGCAATTCTGGCGGCTTTCCATCTATAATTGGTGTAATGAATCAAGAGATTGGTGTTAATGGATAAATTTATGGCGCTAATAATTTGCCTCCAGCCAGAAATTTAACTGATAAAAGTCAAGGGCAACCATTTAAATAAATTTTGGGAGGAAAGTGGCTTCACAAAATGAAGGAGTATTATTTATGGAATCCAAAAGGAGATGTCCTAATGGTGAATTCAAAATTGAAGAGAATGATGTAACTATGGGCCAAGTTAAGCAAGGGCCTCTAAAAAGCTTGCAGTCCATGGGCCTAGATGCAAGGGCCACTTTCAACAATGAGTGTTCTCTGCTAGAACTCTTATGGGCTTGGGAACCCTTAGGCTTTTCAGTTCATATTGGATTTAATTATCCAAAAAAAAAAATCCAATATTATGTTTTTGTGTGAAATGTTATGTAAGCGAGATACAGTGAAGCTGTTAAAATGAAAAAGTCATTTTGATATGTGCTTTGTTATGGAGTCGCAAGGAAGGGGTGGTATTACAATGTTGTGGAAGGAGAGTGATGAGGTTTCGTTGCCGGGGTTCTCAAACAATAATATTGATGTTAATGTTAAGATGGAAAGGGGAGGTTATTGCCATTTTACTGGTTTATACAGGGAACCAATCAAAAATCTTAGGCATAATGTGTGGGCTTTGATTCGTGATCTGGCAACTGTGGAAGGACCTTGTATCATGGGAGATGTGAATAATGTATGTAGTGTTGATGATAAAAGAGGAGGGCATAAGTATCCTCAAGCTCTTATTCAAGGTTTTAATAATGCTCTTATCGATGGTGGTCTTCATGATTTCAATCTTGAGGGCTATCCTTTTACATGGGAGCGTGGAAGAGGGTCTGACCATTGGGTGGAAATGTGTATTGATCGTGCAATGGTTAATTAAGATTGGTTATCATGTTTCTTTATGGCTAAATTATATAACCTTGAGGTGAGCACCTCTGATTATTGTCCTATTCTTTTAATTCTTAGTCCTGCTATTCTTTTTACCTCAAAATGCAATTTTATATTTGAAAATGCTTGGTTAAAGGACCCAATGTGGCTCCAAATTATCCAAGATTGCTGGGAGATTCAAGAGGGTCAAATTTTGAAAGAAAAATTTAGATTTTGTGGTGAGAAGTTAGCTATTTGGGGTTATGAGATAACTAGAAATTTAAAGAGTCAAATTGCTTTGTGCAAAAAGGAAATAAAAAAATACAAGGAAAAGAGAGATGTTGATTTGTGCCATTTGTTCAAAGAAGCTAATGAGAATTTGTCTAAGTTTCTTAGCATGAAGGAGTCTTACTGGCGGTAAAGAACAAAATAACTTTGGCTCAAAGAAGGGGATCAAAACACCAAATATCTCCATGCTTCAACAAGTGTCAGGAGACGTAATAATTATATTACAATCCTTTGTAATAATTATGGAGACCTGATCGATTGGAATAGTGGTTTATCGAAGGTCATGGTTGATTATTTCTGTAATATATATTCTACTTTAGATGTGGATTGGGAAAGTGTGGTTGAGAGTGTCCATTGTTTAGTCACTGATGTGTAAAATAATGAACTTCTCTCACCTGTAAGTGCTAAAGAAATACAGACTGCTTTGTCCCAAATCCACCCCAATAAGGTTGCTAGCCCAAATGGTTTTAGTCCAAGTTTTCTATCAAAAATACTGGCACATTATTGGGCATGATATTGTGTTAGAGGTGTAGAAGTTCTTTGTTACTGGTTGATTTCCTTTAGGTTTCAATGACATAAATCTAATTCTTATTCCTAAAAATAAAAGGCATGCTTATATGAGGGATTTAAGACCTATTGCTTTGTGTAACGTCATTTATAAGATTGAAACAAAGGTGATAGCTAATAGGTTAAAACTCTTTCTTAATTCAATCATTTCAGATACTCATAGTGCATTTGTGCTAGGGAGATTAATTTCTGATAATATTCTGGTTTCATTTAAAGTTATGTATTATCCGAAAAAGGAAACAGTTGGGAAACGATGGCTATATGGCCAGAAAACTAGACATGAGTAAGGCATACAATCATGTGGAGTGGCCGTTTCTTATGGCTATTCTTTTGCGGATGGGTTTCGATTCAAGATTTATTGGTCTAATTTTTGAGTGCATCTCTTCTGTGAGGTATACGATTGTTAACAATGGTAGGGAGATTGGCCTATTATACCCGAGAGGGGTATTAGACAAGGAGATACTCTCTCACCTTATATTTTCATAATCCGTGCTAAGGTTTTTCTTCTCTTATTCGTAAATTTAAATATCAAGGGAAGCTTTATGGGTGCAAAGTGGCTAGGGGAGCTCCTTCCATTTTCCACATGCTATTTGCGAATGATAGCTATTGATATTGTAAGGCCAATGAGAGAGAAGTTGGCTTTGTTATTGAACTTCTTTCTTTGTTTGAAGCTCATTTGGGCCAGTAGGTAAATTATGATAAATCCTCCATCTTTTTTAGTGTTAATACAAGTGTTGCAGTTAAAAGATCTATTTGTGAGTTTATTGGAATTAAATAAGCAGGCATGGAGAGTAATTGCTTGGGTTTGCCTAATACTATGGGTTGTAATAAGAAGGCCTTGGTTGGCTTTTTGAAAGAGAAGATTCATAAGCGAATTCAAAGTTGGGATGAGCGCTTGTTGTCTAGAATGGGAAAGGAAATTCTTATTAAAATTGTTGTCCAAGCACTGCCTACTTATGCTATGAGTATGTTCCTTCTTTCATTGGATATTTGTAAGGATGTTGAGCATATGATGAGTACTTTTTGGTGGAATTCATAGTCTGCTAAGAAGAGAGGTATTTCTTGGATGGCTTGGGATCATTTGGCTAAAAGTAAATTTGAGGGAGGTATGGGTTTTAGGAGGCTGCATGAATTTAATATTGCCATGCATGGCAAGCAGGGGTGGAGATTCTTAACTGGTTTTGATAGATTGGTTTTTTGTGTTTTCAAAGCCAAATACTTTCCTTGTGATAACTTTCTTAATGCTGAATTAGGAAATAATCTTAGCTATTTGTGGAGGAGCATTTTGGAAGCTTAGAATCTTGTCAAATCTGGTATCTGCTGGTGCATTAGCTCGAGTTCTCAAGTTAATGTTCTTTCTCAGTCTTAGCTTCCTGATAGTGCAAATCCCTATATTGTTTCTCAACATCCTGGTTTGGATGGTATTACTGTGAATCAGCTTATGGTTTTTGGTGAGCATGCTTGGGATAGGAATATTTTGGAAGACTTGTTTGTGGCAAGAGATATTAATCTTATTTTAAGCATCCCCCTAAGTTAGAGAGATATCCCTGATAGATGGTATTGGAATCAAGAAACCACAAGGAGATACTCTGTCAAAACTGCCTACCTGCTACAGCTGGAACTTTCTGGCGCTCCCCAAATTAATAATAACTCGGGTTATTGGAGAAAACTATGGAATTTGAAGATTCCTCTGAAGTGAAGAATTTGTTATGGCGTGCTTCAGGCAACTATCTTCCCACAAATGTCATGCTTATTACCAAAAAAGTAAGAATTGATTCTGCGTGTCCTCTTTGCGAACAAGCCCTAGAAACACTTGCTCATGTATTGGTGGATTGTGTTATTGCTCGTAATTGTTGGAAGCTATCTCCACGAGGGTACAATACCAGTTTCTAATAGATATTTTTCTAATTGGCTGCCTAACATCTTTGACAATTTTTCCAACAAGGTTGCAAGAATTATTAGTGTCATCTATTGGCAACTTTGGAGACACGAAATGAATTGGTTTGGAACAAAACTACTTTAGTTGCTTTTAGCATTGTAAGATCTTTTGTTACTCTGTTTGATCTATGGAATATTGCTCATGAAGATAAATTATCTACTCCTCAAAGATCTGTTGGTTCTGTTAGGGAGGTTGAGCACTTGATGAAACCTTTGCCAAATACGATCAAAATTAACACAAATGCTACAATTTTTGACAACACAACAAAATATGGTTTTTCCATTGTCATTCGTGACTCTGCTGGTGTGCTGATGGAGGCCGAGTTTGCTGTGTGGAAGGCCTTGTGCGTGCGGAGGTGGTGGCGATTGGGGTGAAAGAAGCTCTCAGCTGGTTGAAGAATAATCCTATTGTTCATGCCAAAGTAAAAATCGAATGCATCAACGTTGCCAATGCTAATTATAATTCTATTGAAATGTTTTCTATGTTTGGTATTATTATTCATAATTGTCGAGAACTCCTTGCTTCTCTTAGAATGTGTCGATTTGTTATGTTAAACAGTTTGTTAATGTGGTCGCTCATTGACTTTCTAGAACATCTTGTTATCTTCCTGACCGTATTATTAGAGAGGATAATTGTCTATGTGATTTGTTGCCATATGTTGATTGTCTCTTTTAGAGTAATTTGCGGCATAAATACTTAAGTTTAACTCCCAGTTGCAAATAAATACCTAAGTTTAATTTTCAGCGGTAATAATACATAAGTTATAATTTTGAAACTTCTGTAGGTACTTGGTTAAATAAATTGCCATGTGGTAATTCCTGATTGGTCCAAATCATTAAATTTTTGTTATTTAAAAAAAAAATAGTTCAAATATACCAATAAGAAAATCATGTTAATATGGCTTAACATTTAACGGTTAGATACCTACAGAGTTCTAGAAATATAACTAAGGTATTATTACCGCCAAAAATTAAATTTAAATATTTATTTACAACTGAGAGTTAAACTTAGGTATTTATGCCGCAAATTACTCTCTTTTTTAATAAAGTTCAATCTTTCCTCTAAAAAAAGGGTTAATTGCGGCAAAACCCCAATACTTTTATTTCACTAGCAATTAACCTCAAAAACTCAAATTTTGGCGGTAAAGCCCCCAAAACTCGCAATCTGTTAGCAATTAGCAATTTTCATCCGTTTTCATCTGTTAACTACCAAAATGGCAGTACACGTGTATCGTCCATGTGTATACACAATACACGTGGCACAATTTTATTAGTCCACGTAAATAATTATTAAAAAATAAAATAAATAATATTTAAAATTTAAAATAAATCATTTTTAAACAAATAAAAATTAAAAGGTCTGTTCTCATCCAAAGGTCTCAGAAGAAGGGGTTCGGATTCCACCCTCTTTGTAAATCTTTAGGCCTTGTCTACTTATGCTTTGTAGATGATTTCATAATTTTTTGCAAGGGTAATTTCAGTTGGTGAAAGAGGCATTCCTTTTATTTAGTGATGCTACAAGTCTTATTGCCAATAAGGCTAAATCAACTGTATACTTTGGGGGTATCTCAACTACTTGTAAGCAAAGACTGACGAATATTTTACAAATGGAGGAGGGATCTTTCCCATTGAAATACCTTGGAGTTAATCTAAGACCAACCAAATGGCGAGCAGCTGACTGTGGTATTATCATCGACAAAATGCATAAATACCAGCACACCTGGGCTAGTAGGAACCTCTCTTTCGCCGGGAGGGCTCAATTGATTTATTCGGTTCTCCTTGGAGTCAGAAATTACTGGATGAGTTTGTTCGTGCTTCCTCAGAAAATCATGGGGGCTATTGACAAATGTTGCAGGGACTTCCTTTAGGGCTCCAATGGAAATAGAAGTAAAATGCATATCCCCTCATGGGAGAAAGTCTGTCTTCCCAAGAACTCTGGAGGTCTTGGCTTTAAAGAAGGGAAGAAATGGAACATAGCACTTATGGCGAAGTATATTTGGGCTATTTCAAGCAAACAAGAAAACCTTTGGGTTAGATGGATTGATGCGATTTACTTGAGAGGGCTGAGCTTTTGGATAGTTGATTTCAAACAAGACGCGAGCTGGTATTTTAAAAAGATCCTTCGTCTTCGATCAACTGTTAATGAAACTGGAATTAATGCAGCTGTAAAGAGAGGTAAATTCAGTTCAAAATTGTTTTATTACTCGTATATTCAAGCTCACACTGTTGATTATGCTAGAAACATTTGGGATAGAATGGTTCTTCCAAAGCATAGGTTCATTGGATGGCAAATAGTGAATGACCAGCTGCTAACAAGAGACAACATAAGCAAGTTTATCTTCGTAACAACTGATCTCTGTCTGGTCTGTTGCTTGGAAAAGGAGACACACCATCACCTGTTTGTTAACTGTTGTTTCACCCGTAGAGTGATCAAAGAGATAACAAGCTGGTGTGGCATTTTTGACTGGCCTTCCAACATCAGAGAGTGGTTATCGAGGTCTTCCAACAGCCTGCAAGAGAAAGTGCTCAATACAGTAGTTTTGGCGACATTGTACACTGTTTGGACTAATAGAAATTGTTGTATCTTTGAGATGAAATGTAAGACAGCTAGAGCTATGAGTAAAGAGATCAAATCTTGTGTAAAAATCAGGTTCTTAAGCGGCTGTAATGGGGGAAAAGGGAAGCTTGATAGCTTTATTTTTAATGTCATTTCAGGTTGGCTTTGAGGGCTGGGGGTTTCGGCCAGCTGCTTTGTTTTGCTTTCGTTCTTTGTATTGTTCTTGTTTGTTTGAATAAAGAATCTTCTTCTTGTTCAAAAAAAAAAATTAAAAAAAAAAAAACCTAATTCCCAACATTTTTTTTGTTCCTAACATTTATTTTTTCTTCACTTTTTATTTTTCTTATTCATTTTTATAGTTCATAACATCACCACCACCATCCACAGACCGAATCACCACCACCACCAACCACCATCAATACAGGTACCAAAACCACCACTACTCACCAACACCATCATTGTAACTTATTTTCAAACTCAATCACACAGAAATAAAGTTTACACAAAATCCAATCTAACAAACAAGCAAACACACATATATACATTTGAAGCTCCAAACCCAGATCTGAAAATACCTAAAAAAATTAAACAAACCCATATCACATAAACTCAAACAAACAAATACATGCATCTCAAATCCATGGAAGAAACAATGTAACAAACCCAGATTGAAAAAAAAATCTCAAACCCAAAAACGAACCAAGATCTGTCAACACTGGAGCCATTGATTCCGTTCGTCGGCGCTGCCCATTGTCCTGTCGGTGCTTCCCACTGAGAAGAATAGGAGCGAGAAAGACGAAGAAGACGAAGGAGAAATACAGAACGGGAGAGAGTGAAAAGGGTGTGCGATGCGATCTAGGGAGAGAAAAATGAGGGTGCAATGGGATCAACGAGTTTTGTAACTGGCAAGGTCATCCGTGGCCTCCGATTGACCCAATAGTACCGGAGGTAGCCCATCGCAGCCATGTTATCGAGCCAAACACGAGAGAGAGGAGAAAGTGAGCGAGAGAGAGAACAGACGGTGGTCTAGTTCGGTGGTCTGGGCAGTGGTTTGGGCAGAGGAACAACAATGTCTTCTCTGGCTTTTTTTTTTGTCTATGGTTGCTTTTGCATAATAGAGAGAGAGAGAGAGAGAGAGAGAGAGAGAGAGAGAGAGAGAGAGAGAGAGAGAGAGAGAGAGAGAGAGAGAGAGAGAGAGAGAGAGAGAGAGAGAGAGAGAGAATAGTATTGAAGAAGAAAAGTTAAAAAAAAAAAGCAAAAAAAATTAATTTTTTTATTAAAATTATTTAATTTTTATGTTAAATTGATTTATTTTAATTTTTTTAAAAAATAATAATTTATTTACGTGAGCCAATAAAATTGTATCACGTGTACAATGTGTACACATAGATAGTCCAACCTAGCACTTAATAGCGAAATTTAGATGAAAATTGCAAATTGCTAACAGATTGCGAATTTTGAGGGTTTTACCGCCAAAATTTAAATTTTGGAGGTTAATTGCTAGTGAAATAAAAGTATTGGGGGTTTTGCCGCAACTAAAAAAAAAGAGAGAATATTGAGCTACATGTTTGACTCATTTACAATAAAGGAATTTTTTCAATAATATACTTAAACTATAAATTATTTACAAAAATACCTTAATAAATCTAAATTACAATAATACCTTGTCACGTCATTAAAAAATACCTTAATTCTAAAATAATATGCCTGAAACGAAATTAATCCCAAATTCCGTTTTTTTCTATTATTTTCCTGGGTTTTCAAAAGTAACCTTTTGGTTACTTATGATGCTAATAAGAAACTAATTAGTTACTTTTACTTATAATTTGATTACCTCTAAAATCTTATTTGTAAACATCTTAATAATCAATAGCTATTTTTAAGTTATATTGTGCTATCTTATTATTTAAAATACACTTGGGTAACTTTAAAGTTTATTTTCGAAACGAATGAGTTTGTCAAACAATATAATAAGCTACTATTTTTATTTACCAATTGTTTTATATACCTTTTTAAAATAGTAAGCATATATATGAAATAGTTTTTTTTAGTATACTTCATAGTAATATTCAAATAAAACTATGTAATATACATTTACTCACTCATTTTTTTTTTATTATATAAGTATTTTGAATTTTAAAAATAAATTTAATTTGTTAACTAAATAAAAGTTGTAGAATAGTAACTAATCAGTATATAATTTGAGATACATTTTTGGTTTATTCTAAAACTTATTTGTATACATGCATCTTAATAATAAGTTAGTTATTTTTATGTAATATTATAATATTTTATTATTTAAAATATATTTGAGTAACCTTCAAGTTTATTTTATTGTAGAAAGAGTAGAAACTAATTACAAATTAAGTTTTCTTTAATATATAATATAATTGAATAGTAACCAATCAGTATATGATTGGTATCAATTCATGGGTACCTCAATAGTTTCTTTTATTTTGGAAATAATAAAAAAATATATGTTCCCACATCTTAAAATAATCACATTAAAGAGTAGATCACGATGTTATTTTTTTAACTTAAGTGAGCAACAATATGGTCAGAAGAATAGTTTTAAAAATCTGGTTACTTTTTGGTTAACTAAATGAAAAAAAAGAGTACTTTTCAATGTGGTCATTTTGACATGTAAGAAAAATATGTATTTTCTCATCGTCGCCATAATTAAAAGTAACTATTTAGTTGCTTATGATACCGAAAGTGAAACCTAGAAGTAACTATGAAGTTAATTTTTCACACAACATAAAAATGATTCATTCTTCTATTAATATGTATTTTTTTATTGATAAAAAAAATATTTTCAATTGTTTACGATGTCAATAAAAAATATTATGATGTAGGAATTTTATTTGGAGGTTTACAAACCACTTTTTGGGCAAAAATTTAAAAAATCAATTCAAAAACTGAAAAAACGTGCCCACGCGCCCAGTTGGCAGGGCCGACCCTGAAAATATATGGGAAAAATATTAAAAGAAGAGTGTCATAGGATTTGAACTTATGACTTTGAACATTATGTCCTCCACCTCAACCAACTAAACTAAGAATATTTATTGCTTATAATACACTTAATTTTACTTAAATAAATGCCTAATAATTTTTTTTATTATTTTATTTTGGGCCCCCGGAAAGTGTGGGCCCTAGGCACGGGCCTAGCCCGCCTATGCCTAGGGCCGACCCTGCCAGTTGGACATGACCCCATCTGTTCCAACTGACACTGACGTCACCGCCATTAACTCAGCGTGCCCAACAAGCTAAAAAGAAATTGTTTAAAATGAAAGAACGGTATAAGTAACATTATATTCAAAAATTTAAAAAGTAACGTTATTATTAAAATTAAATGGAAAAAAACGTATCAACATCTAATTTTTCCTACAATAAAATCGAACAGGCCCAAAAGTTTATTTCAAAAAACAAGTAAAATAAGCCCATAAATATACATGAACAATGAAGTGGGCTAAATTGGTATTGGAGATGAAAACGACGACGTCGTCGTCGTCGTCGTCAACGAACATTTAATTTAAGTAGAAGCAAGCAGAAGAGCAGCGCCATAAAATAAAATTCTCTCTTTAGTTAAAATTTAGAAGTTAGAATAAAGAGAACAAAAAGATTCACCCTGATTTTTTATTATTTGCAGAAGAACGGCCAAGGCCAACGTCTGTGGTCCGTCATTTTGTGCTGAATAAGCTGCGGAAGTAGATTAATCTCTTTCAATAAGGTTTTGAAGTATAAAACACCGGAAACGGCATCGTTTTTCTAAGCTCAATGATCTCTATCACCTCCGCCGAACTCAACTACATAGTCTTCCGTTATCTCCACGAATCAGGTTCTCTGTCTCTCTCAATTTCTTTTTTTCTTTTCAAAATCAAAACCACTCTCTTTTTATTTGAAAATTTATTTAAATACCTGATTTTTCTATTTTGGGTAATACTTTGACGGGGAAAAGTGAACTTGTTGTCTTAATCTTCTAGGATAACAAATCGGTTATTCTCCAGATGCGGTTAATTTATAGTTAGAAACTGTTACGTGATCTCAGCTCTTACTTTCCTAAAACACTCAGCTTACAATATTTTTATTTTATTTTTTTCTCTAATTTTCTTACTAAGGGATCTACTTTTTACTAGTTTGGGGGTTGCCCACTATGTAATCTCTTCCTATGCATTAATTTTCATTGGTTCTTTTGTTACTTGTCTGGGCACTGAGCTGATACTAATGTGTTCTTTCGGGCCCTAATTTTTGTAGTTTTCTTCAGAAAATATGTGTGTGTACATATTTAATAAAAATAATAATTTGATCGCTAAATTAGTTTCTGAAAGTTTCTTCAGGCTTTACACACTCAGCTTTTGCTTTTGGATGTGAAGCGGGTATTAACAAAAGCACAATTGATGGCGACATAGTTCCACCTGGTGCACTTGTTACATTTGTGCAGAAAGGACTTCAATACCTCGAGCTTGAGGCAAACTCTGGCAACGTAAGTGTTTAATTATTTGAATGTTTTGCATTTATTTTGAGCTGATTGATTGAGATGTTTTAGCTGGTTTAATTTTGGTCTTGTACTCCACTTTACAGGTTGAGGCTGATGTAGATGAAGATTTCTCATTTATACAACCCTTGGATCTTATCACGAAAGATGTCTATGAACTGCAGAAGATCATTAAAAAGAAAAAGGAGGGTATGAATATCGATATGGTTAAAACAGTTGAGAAAGACAATGAGAATGAGCAGAAAATAGAACAAGATCGCTCACAGGAAGGAGAGGCGGAAAAAGTGAAGGAACAAGAAGAACAAAATGATAAAGAGATAATAATGAAGGATTTGGAGGAAGATAAGGGAAGACCGGAGCCGGATAAAAAATTGGATGAGAAGTCTGAAGATAAGGCTAACGTTGAACTTGAAGAAAAGCCTGCAGAATGCAATGGTAATTTGTTTGTATGGTTGTTGTCCTTTTTAATTTACTTTTCTTTCACATTCTATTAATATCTGTTTTTATAATATGAGTAGTGTTTTCATATTTGTAAGCATTTTAAAATGTGTGAGTGGATTTGTTAATAGGACCAGAGCCAATGGAAATCTCTACAACTCCATTATTTCCTTTAGAACTTCCTAGTTCTGACATAACAATTCTAGAAGGGCACACTTCAGAGGTCTGAACATGAATCTGAATAATCCATTGTTTTTTGAGTTTTGAGCTTATTATCTTGTGGATCACATGATCTATTTTTCCACTTCTATAGGTTTTTGCGTGTGCATGGAGTCCTTCTGGTTCACTTCTTGCGTCTGGGTGAGTATTTGTTTTGAAAAGATATAGAAGCTCAAGATTTATTTAGAAAGAACCAAGCTTGAAATGTTTTGACATTAGGTCTGGAGATTCAACAGCTCGAATTTGGACCATGGCAGATGCAACTTCAGAATCTGTCATGCAAAATGACTCTACTACAACTTCCGTTGTCTTGAAGCATTTCAAAGGTAAAACCAACGAGAAAAGCAAGGATGTGACGACACTAGATTGGAATGTGAGTTTTCCTTCTTTTTTTATCTTTTTTTTTTAATTAGTTAATATGAGATTTTTTGTTTCCGGTATTGTCAATAGATGTTATAGATTTTGATTCCAAGATGTTTTTCAATTCTTCAAACTACTAAGATTCGGCGTGCCATACATAAGGACCTTTGCATAATTACTTCTCTTTCAGGGTGATGGGACATTACTTGCAACAGGCTCTTATGATGGACAAGCAAGGATATGGAGTAGAGATGGTGAGTTGTTAATGATAGTAATAAGTAATAATCATCTATATAACAATGCTGCATATCCTGTGAATGAGAATGTGAACATATTCTTGAACTGTATAGGCTTTACTTTGGTATTAGTTTGAAGCACTATGGTAGTATGGTTAATCAGCTAACTGATAACCCACCTGTCACTTATGTCTATGCTGAATAAAGGGGTAGGAAACTTAATATAGGGGCTGCCACAGGGCATTAAGTGACTGTGCAAGTTGTTTTGTAGGTGGTGTAAGGGTGGGACTTAGCCTCACGGTATTACCATGGGGTAAGGGATATAAATAATGTGGGAAGAGTTTGTGTGAGGTTTTAGAGAGGATTTTACTTTATTGTAAGGAGAGCCTAGGCTCTCGAATACCTGGGGATTTTCTAATACCAGTAACCTTTTTTCTTCATCATCTTCTTCCTTTTATTTTCTGTTTGTTAGTGCTTGAATCGATAGGGTAGGACCTATCAATTGGTATCAGAGTATTGCCTCCATGGGACCAAAGAAAGACGCCATGGCTGATATCATTGGAGAGAAGGTCGAAGCGGAAGTTTTGGAGCTTCTCCTTGATGTCCGGAAAGTGAACCAGGGGTTGGAGAAGCTCCAAGGTGAGATTCAGAGCACCATTGAGCACATTGTTGCCAAGCAGATGGAATCGGTGGTGAGTCAGATCTCACTGCTCCTTCTACCACCTAGAAAATCCACACCCGATGCGACTGCGGCTGTTGCAGATCGACAACGGCGTGCTGTTGAAGGGAGGGGGTCTTCGATTGGCGAACCCAGTGCCGTTAGAGCTCAGCCATCCCCCAAAATCTCAACAAACATGGCAGTACCACCATTCTAGATTTTGGTCGGGCCTTCGATTTAGCTCGGCTCCTTTCAGAATGGCCGATCCCGTAGCCATGACTTCCGCCCACCACGGATGGAGATTCCGTGGTTTAATGGCGAAAAATCCAAACGGTTGGATTTATCGTGCCGAGCGGTATTTCCTTCTATCAAAAATGACGGAATCAATGATGCTGGATATAACTATTTTTGGACTTGACGGGGATCCTTTGTCGTGGTTCCAGTGGGAGAATTAACGCCGTCCGATTATGTCTTGGGCGATGCTTAAGAAAATGATTCTTCTCCGATTTCGTGCGGTGCCAATGGGGTTTTTATCGAAAGAATTTTTTGTCAGTGGTTCAAACGGGTTCAGTTCGGGAGTATCGGGTTAATTGGGAAATGCTGGCGTCGCGGGTACCCGATGTACCAGATCACATTCGGGAGGGGAACTTTGTTAGAGGTCTTTGAGATGACATTAAGGCGGCCTTGCTTATTCTTCAATCCCAAGGATTGGCCCAGATAATGGAGACGGCCCAAGGAGTAGAAGAGGGCCATCACTTGATGAACACAGGCCCAATTGTGAAATCCCATAACTATAAAACCGCTTTGGGCTTGTTATCTCCAACCCGATTCAACTCAAACTCCTTCATTTCAAGAAACACCCAAACAGTTCAGCCACAACGATCCTTCACCACTTCTTCATCAGGATCAATGGTTTCTACAACTTCCAAGGTAGGCAGCAGTCGGTCGGTGTCCATCACCCTTTACAAATGGCTCATGGAGGTCGTGTACCAAGAAAAAAGGTCCAGAGGCCTTTGCTTCAGTGTGACAAAAAGTTTCATCCAAGAAGGGAATGCGAGCAGAAATTACTCCAAATTCTACTCACTGTTGACGAAGAAGAGTTCAATTCACCGAAAGAAGACTCACCCCCTCACCAGATTCCACTGAAACAATAGCTACCGAAGACACGCTTGCTACTCTCTCACTGAACTCATTGGAATCTCAACGGCAAAAACGATGAAATTAGCATAGTAAATTGGGAATCAGCTAGGGATGGTTCTGATAGATAGTGGAGCCACTCATAACTTTGTTTCAATGGAGGTTGTGGCGGCTGTGGGTTTTTAGTTATCGGCCACCACTTGCTATGGTATACTTCTCGGTACAGGCGGAACTGTTCGAACGAAAGGAATTTGCGCTAACGTGGAGCTCGATTTAGGAGCCATTCAGGTAATAACTAATTTCCTTCCACTTGAACTGGGCAGAGCAGATGTGATACTGGGAATTAAATGGCTCGAGACGTTGGGCAATATGCAAGTTAATTGGAAAACAATTATTATGAAATTTGAGATGCCGGTTTCATGGGTAACTTTACAGGGAGATCCCAGCTTGTGTAAGTCTTCGATATCCTTGAAGGTTATGATGTTAACAGTAGAGAAGGGGGTTGAGGCTTATTGGGATCAATTTGGCTCATTGGCCACTGAAGAATGCGATGAATAGCCACTGATACTCACCCCAGTCACTCAACTTTTCGATCAGTACCAAGATGTGTTCGAGTTGCCGCTTGGACTTCCACCACAGCAGTCTCGTGACCATACTATCACGCTGAAACTAGGTACCGAAGCAATCTCAGTTTGCCCTTACCGACATGCTCAAATTCAGTTTGTTGAGATTGAAAAGATGGTCCTCGAAATGCTTCGAGTGGGGATAGCACAGCCAAGTACTAGCCCTTTTTCCAGCCCCATTTTATCAATAAGAAAGAAAGATGGAAGTTGAAGGTTTTGTGTTGTTTATCGGGCTCTCAATTGAGCAACTGTAGTCGATAAATTTTCCATTATAGTCATTGATGAGTTGCTCGACGAGCTACATGGTGCCGCTATTTTCTCGAAGTTAGATTTGAAGCTGGGTTACTACCAGATTCGAATGGCTCCCAATGATGTTGAAAAGACAGCTTTCCAAACACATGAAAGGCATTATGAATTTTTGGTCATGCCATTTGGCCTCACTAATGCCCCAGCCACTTTTCAAGCTCTCATGAATGAGGTATTCCGTGATTTCCGTGGCTCTTGTGTTTTAGTCTTTTTTGACGATATTCCTATGTATAGTCCAACTTTAGCGGCCCATATTACTCATCTCAGAATGGTCCTTGAATGACTCTAGCAACATCAATTGTATGCTAACTGGAAAAAGTGTATTTATGTTAAGCCACAAGTTGAATATTTGGGCCATGTGATCTCGGCCAATGGGGTGTCGGCCGACCCAAGTAAAATATTTGTCAAGTAAAATATTTGTAATGCTTCAGTGGCCAATTCCATCCACCATCAAAGAATTAAGGGGTTTTTTGGGTTTGATCGACTACTATCAAAAGTTTGTTTAGGGGTATGGAAGCATATCTCATCGGTTGACCGACCACCTGAAAAAAGATGCTTTTTATGGTCCTCGAAAGCTCAATGTGCCTTTGACCAGTTGAAGCAAGCTATAGTTCATGTATTAGCTTTGCAGACTTCTCAGCTCTCTTTGTCCTTGAAGCGGAGGCTTCTAGTATGGGATTAGGTGTGTGGTTCTTATGCAACATGAACGACCCCTTGCCCATTTCAGTCGCACCTTGTCTCCTCGCGCTCGATCGAAATCATTTTACGAGAGAGAATTGATGGCTATTGTCCTTGCAATACAAAAATGGCGCCCATATTTATTTGGCAGAAAGTTTCTAGTTCGGACTGATCAACGTAGTTTGAAGTATTTGTTGGAGCAAAGATTGGTTTATATGGAACACAAAAAGTGGCTCACTAAGCTCGTGGGGTATGATTTCGATATTCAGTATAAGCCAGGGTCCGAAAATAGAGCAGTCAATGCTCTCTTGCGGGTTTCAGCTAAGGCTTCTTTGGCTGCCATTACTGTTCCTAGTGTGCTATCCATTCCTGATCTACAAGCTCAAGTGGCCGCTGACCTTGACTTGGCTAAGATTATCTCGGAGATTTCTTGCAGACAAGATGGTGGGAGTTTCTCTTTGACTCATGGCTGTCTCAAATTCTGTGGTCATGTGGTGTTATCGGCCTCTTCCCCTTCCATGTCCTATGTTATTTATTGAATATTATAGCAGCAAAGTGAGAGGCCATCTGAGTGTCTTTAAGACTTTTCAAAGGCTAGCCGTTGAGTTTTATTGGTTCGGAATGCGCAAGGATGTCTAGAAATTTGTGGCAGAATGTTCTGTCAACAAAACAAATACATGGCTCAATCTCCGGTGGGGTTGCTGCAATCTCTCCCCATTCCCGAGCAAGTATGGGATGACATTTCTATGGATTTCATTGAAAGCTTACCTCTCTCCGATGGGTTTGATTCCATCTATGTGGTGGTGGACCATCTCACCAAATATGGTCACTTTATTCCTCCCCGTCATCCCTTCATCGCCCTTAATGTGGCAGCAGCCTTTGTGAAAGAAGTGGTGAAGCTTCACGGGATCCCTCGCTCCATTGTGTCGGATCGAGACAAAATTTTTTTGAGTTAGTTTTGGAAGGAATTATTCTGCTTGCAAGGCACTTCCCCAAAGTATAGCACCGCGTATCACCCTCAAACCTATGGGCAAACAGAGGTGGTCAATCGATGCTTGGAAACCTATCTGTGGGGCTTCATAAGCTTCAAACCCAACCAATTGGTCGAATGGTTACCATGGGCTGAGTTTTGGTATAACACTTCTCACTACACCTCCATCGGTATGACTCCCTTCCGGGTTTTATACCACCGTGATCCTCCTCTATTCCGTTCCGGGCCTCAAGTACTCGAGTTTTTATTGTGGACCAAGTCCTCTCGGACTGCAAAGACTTACTCGCATTGCTGAGACAAAGTCTTCTTAGGGCACAGCAAAGAATGAAGACTCGGGCTGACCGTAAACGTCGCGATGTCAATTTTGAGGTTGGTGACCAAGTATATGTGAAGCTACGTCCGTACCGCCAACGAACCATGGCCAAACGACCAAGTGAGAAGCTGTCTCCTCGTTTTTTCGGCCCCTCTCCGGTCCTAGCTCGTGTCGGACCAACAACCTATCGGCTTCAATTACCCCTCGAGTCTATGATTCATCTCGTTTTCCATGTGTCATTACTTCGAGCTGCTTTGGGTCCCCAGCAACAAGCCTTTCCTCTCCCTTCAGTCTCACTTCTGATCTGGAATGGCTGCTCAAACCAGAAACTTTGTTGGCCATTTGCCTTGGCACTCACAAACAAGTCCTCGAGCTTTGATTAAATGGAAGAACCTCCTAGAATTTGAAACTACTTGGGAAGATTTCTCAGTCATCCTCAATTTCCTCATTTCCACCTTGAGGACAAGGTGAAATTTCAAGCGGGCGGTATTGATAAACCATCACTTATGTCTATGCTAGGAAAAGGGATAGGAAACTTTATATAGGGGCTGCCACAGGGATTTAAGTGACTGTGCAAGTTGTTTTGTAAGTGGTGTTAGTATGGGACTTAGCCTCACGGTATTACCATGGGGTAAGGGATATAAATAATGTGGGAAGAGTTTGTGAAAGTTTTTAGAGAGGATTTTACTGAATTGTAAGGAGAGCCCAGGCTCTCGAGTACCTGGGGATTTTCTAATACCAGTACCCTTTTTTCTTCATCTCCTTCTTCCTTTTATTTTCTGTTTGTTACTGATTGAATCGATAGGGTAGGACCTATCACTAACCTTCTAATATTAATGGGATTATTGGTTTAGGGGAGTTGAGGAGTACGCTGAACAAACATAAAGGTCCTATCTTTTCTCTGAAGTGGAACAAGAAGGGTGATTATCTTCTTAGTGGCAGTGTGGATAAAACTGCAATAGTGTGGGACGTAAAGACTGGAGAATGTAAACAACAATTTGAATGTCATTCAGGTACATTTATCTCTATTAAAATTATGGCTGATATGAATTGTGTTAACTTATATTATGTCCTTATACTACTAATTATATTTGTATGTGCGCGCACACACATTTTTATCCCTTCAAGTCTCAATGGAACTTAAACCAATTTATTTTTTCAGCTCCTACACTAGATGTTGACTGGCGAAACAATGTTTCATTTGCTTCATGCTCTACTGATACTACAATACATGTTTGCAAGGTTGGAGAGAAACTACCATTGAAAACTTTCTCAGGACATCAGGTTTGTCTTTGCAATGAAAAGATCAGTGCTCTTATATCTTTTGGTTCAACGAAAATACATTTATTAATGGCAAATAAAGAAAATAGTAGGAGAGCTAAGAGATAGATGAGGGCTACTGCATGTTCTTTATCATCTTTCTATGTTTTTTTCAGGGTGAAGTTAATGCCATTAAATGGGATCCAACCGGTACATTATTGGCTTCTTGTTCCGATGATTTTACTGCAAAGGTGATTACTTCAAATCCAGGTCCTTGTATAAAAGATTCTTCTCCTCCAAACTCCATAATCTGTGGAAAGTGTCGTGTTTCATTATGAATTATGAGCATGCCTCATATGCTCATGCTTGAGTATCTCGCTGTTTGACCTTCAATATTTACTTCTAAGGGTTTTTCACTAGTTTCCCCCACCATTTCTTTTTAAGCTCTTTTTTGAACTCCAAATATTCTATTCCAGATATGGAGTTTGAAACAAGACAAGCACTTGCATGATTTGAGGGAACACACTAAGGTATTTGTCTTTTCCAATTTGTAATTTGGAATTGAGCAAAGTTTAAAATATTAATGGATCGTGGTGGTCAAAATTATAGGAGATTTATACTATTCGGTGGAGTCCTACTGGACCAGGCACAATCAATCCTAACCATCAGTTAGTGTTAGCAAGGTAAATTTCCTACATTTCTGACATCTACGTCTCACAACGGGGCAAAGTAAAGGAATTAACCTAGTACTTGTCTTGCCCCACAAATTCAGGTTATTATCGCAAATTGAGAGAAAATGCTTACTGTTATTGGGCAACTGGCCACTGATATTATTATTGCTTAAAAAAATTAAATAAAATCATGTATCTTCAATTTTTATTTTTTGAGCAGCGCTTCATTTGACTCTACAATAAAGCTATGGGATGTAGAACAAGGAAAACTACTCTACAGCTTCAATGGCCACAGGTACCAATAAGAAACTACGTATATATGAATTTTGTGTTTTTGTCTGTGGCTGAAGAAGTGATTTAGTATATAGACTACAAGCATTCGATTAATTACTTTTCTATTAACTTATGGGAGCATCTCTTGTGTTTTTTCCATGCATCTACATAGCCTGCTTGATTATGGGTTCCTGAAATTAATTAACTTTCAACCAGATTGATAATTACTTTGCTTAATCATAATTAATTGCCTGGTCAAATTTCTTATTCCCCGAGCAAATTATTTTTATTATATTTTAATTGCTTCAAGATTATTCGATGGCATTTGTCGAATGTGGTATCATTTTATTAATATTATTTTTAGGATAAATAGTGGTGGTATAAGCGCACTCAAATTAGATGAGTTATAATGTTTTTTTCTTCAAAATAGAGAAAAGAAAGATGAAAAAAGGTCAAAAAATTGGCTCCATCCTATGAGCTATTTTAGCTCAAAATTTAAAGAATGGCACTATTCATTCTTCAAACAATATTTAATTAATATTTTATGCATAATTATTGTGTATTTTATATATATTAAAAAAATAATATTTAAATGAATGTAAAGAAAAAAATAAAAAAAGTTGATGTATGGTGTAAAGTAAAAGTTTAAGGGTAAAATTAAGAAAGTAGAGTTTTGGTGAAGTATTTTAAAGAAAATAGTAGAGAAATTGATGTGAGTGCTCTAAAGTGGCGTTTGATTGGGAGGAATGATAATATAGGAATAAGAATGGGAATGGAATGTAATAAAATTTAAAATGTATAAAAAAAAATTAATAAAAAAATCATTAAATTTTTTCTCTTGTTATACTGGAATGGTCTTTCCTTCCTTTGTAAAATGGAATAGTCATTCCACTAAAATGGTGGAAAGAGCATTCCATTATAATATCATTCCAATACTTTAAAATGCAACCAAACAAAAGAATGGAATGAAAATTGTTTCCTTTCTATGATTTTGTAATCAGCATAAATTCAATGATTTTTTTAGTGGTATAAGTACTTAATGTTAGTAAAATTATAATTTTCGTTCAGGTTTGTTAGTACAAATTCCATTAGGTGGCGTTTGGTTGGAGGTAATGAAAGGGAATGGAATGGAAAGGAAACAATTTTCATTCCATTCCTTTGTTTGGTTGCATTTTAAAATATTGGAATGGTATTCCAATGGAATGCTCTTTCCACCATTTTGGTGGAATAGCTATTCCATTTTAAAAAGAAATGAATGACCATTCCAATGTAACAAGAAAAAAAAATTAATGATTTTTTTTATCAATTTTTTTTATGCACTTTAAATTTTATTCCATTCCATTCCTATTACTATTCCCATTCCCATTCCTATTCCTATATTTTCATTCCTCCCAACCAAACGCTAGTGTTTTAAAGATGATACATGTAAAGCCTAGATTCTAAATCAATGGGTCTGGACGGAAACACATAGTATCAGTTACTTTTAAATCTTTTTTAATAATTTAAAAAACTAAGTTTAGTTAGAAATTTAAGGTACTAACAGAGTCTGTACTGATAAAAATAGATAAAAATTACAGTTTTACTAACATTGGGTACTTACGTCGTTAAAAAAATTTATTTGGTTTATGCCGCTTACAAATTTAAAATTTTGAATATTTATGCTGCTATTTATCCTATTTTACTTTTTTTTAAGAAATTTTATTTTAATTTTTTGTTAAAGAAGAATGGTGGAGATTCTCCACCTCAATCACCTTTAAAATAAATAATAATAATAAATTGAAGTATTGCGAAGCCAAATCTAAACTCTTTGTGACACTTTATTATTACCAATCCCAGGGATCCTGTGTACTCTGTGGCATTCAGCCCAAATGGGGAGTACTTAGCCAGCGGATCTATGGACAAATGCATGCACATATGGTCTGTCAAAGAAGGTGAAATTGTAAAATCTTACACCGGAAATGGTGGAATTTTTGAAGTCTGTTGGAATAAGGAAGGTAATAAGGTTGCTGCTTGCTTTGCTAACAACCAAGTCTGCATTTTGGATTTTCGAATGTAGAAGTTGGATTATTCATATCATATTTGTTCACTTCATTGGATTGTATGTGTTTGTTTATTCTTGTAATATACCATTTTTGTTAATTTTGGGGACACAACAGCATCTGCTTCCAGTTTATCATCACAAATGGACGCATGAGGTACTGTAGTTCGAATGGACACAAAAATAATTATAGTATTCTTCCAAAAAAAAAAGTGTAAACAGGATGATTTAATTTGATCAAAAGTGTAATGGCTTGGTGAGACGGAGATAGTTTAAATAGAAAAGTGATTATTCTGTTAGCATCAGCAATGGTCACTATAAGGAATTATGGAACCAACAACTGGCACAACAATGACAATTGGACAAACAGTGAAGCAAGAAGTACCATGGTTCAACCAAAACAAAGAGGCAACACTTTGTATAGAGCTCAAAATAGTTCGAATAAAGACAATCAGATTAATGACATTGGCAATCGTGAACAAGATGTAGATAGATCGAGGACGTCACCATAATTGAACCATGATATGTGTGCTATAGAAGAATCTATAATATTATGAAATACCATGTTCTTTGTTACTTAATGAATCATGAGCACAAAATTAATAAAGCAAGCCTTGAAGGACTAGGCATAAAAAAAATCATCTGACACCACGAGCGGCAACAATTGTGGAACCTGACAACAATTACACCGTGAAGATTCTCATGGAAGAGGATGAAGAGGCCATCAGTCGTAAACACATAGACAAAAGTCAGCTGAAAAGTGGGAGTGAGGATGATGTATTGTATATTATAGATAGATTGGCAAATGGCAATTTGGAATACAGCCGTACAACTCGAAAATTATACAAAATAAATATGTTTCAGTGACATTTAATTATGAGATTAAATCATAAAATCCCCAGAAACGAGGAAAGAAAATTACGTTTTTAAGGATGTTTATAACTTTTTTACATATTTTTTTTTTATCTTTTATAAAAAATATGGATTATTGTTTTTTGGATTTATAAAAAATGTTATTTTTACGTTGCAAAACATAGTATAACATTGCAACAACGTAACAACAACGTTAATTTTTTTAAAAAATAGTCCACTAAAAAAAAGATCCGTAGAAAAATAAAAATAATAAAAGTGCGATTTTAAATTGTTGTGTAAATTTCCTTTTAATTTTTGTATCATGATCGTGTCTACACGTTATAAAAAGGCCAAAATGTTTTACACAAATATTAATATGAAAAAAACTTTTTTACTCATTTTATTTACATATATATATATATATATATATATTGAAAAGGTTAAAATTATGAATGGTAATGTTTGTTTGTATATATATAATTATGTTTATTGTATCAATTTCAGGTTGCGTCGTAACATATTTCATCATATGTTAAATATGTTAGCTTTTGGTCTATGTCACGTGACACGTTTATTAAATATGTTGCCATGTCGTGTCATATAGTGATATCGTGTGATCTATTAAAATAGTATGATGTTTGAGATTTTGAAACGATTAATAATTGTATCGTAATTGTGTTCACCATAAACATGTTAACATAAATACTACGCAATAACAAAAACTGTGAAATATTACATTTTGTATATAGCATTTTATTTAGGATAGATTTATTTTCTATTTTATTTATTCGTCTTTCTCTCCAGCTATATTTTGTTATTTTAGTTATGTTACTTATCTCGGTTTAGGTCGTTTTCATTTCTCTTGAGTCTATATATTCCTGGCTCTCTTTCATTGCAAGTAAATTAATTTTTTTTTATCAATTCAATACAAGAAATTTCATCCATGTTTATTCGATATTTCTTCCGCAATACCAACCTTAGCAAAAAATGTTACAGGAAGAGCATTATCAATCAAAATGTCAAACTAATTTAGATTGACAAAATGAAGAAATAACCAACTTTGGAGAAAAGAAGGCACAACCATTTTAACTGCGCGTCACATGAAAGAAGAAACTCAAACAAAATTTGTGGTAGTTAGATTATAGATAGTAGATACTTGTAGCAACTTCATGTGTGGAGATAATAAGGGGTTGAGTTGGATGAATCCTTTTAAGCTTGGTGATAAAGAAATTCAACCCTTAGTATCTCTAATATCTTTTTTGCTCCACAATTTGTAATTTTTTGTGATTTTGAAATCAACTTATATAGCTGTTCATATGACGGAACAGAATGGTGTGGCAAAAATAAAAATTATACTATTACGAATACGGTATGAAGTTTTGTAGTTCAAAATATAATGACTGAACATATTAGAGAAGATGAACACAAGCACTAAATCATTCATAAATATTTGGTGGATTGCTTATGCCCGTATTCATATATATGAGAATACGAAGATGTTACATTTGATAAGAAAAACAAAAAACCCCACGGAATGAGAACATTATGTAATAAAGAATTCGACCAATTTATATTTAGTCTTATTATAAATTAGAATATCATAACACTACTCAAGATTAAGATCTCTTCAGTTGATGTATATGAATTTCTCTACTCAAACAGAGGTTCTTAGAAATTCATATGCATCGTGTCTCAGCCTACATAATGAATATTGTTTAGAGTACCTCTCTTTTAATGTCTCCACATTAATAGTTTTTTTTTTCTTGATGAAAAGTGTGATTATATTACTTAAAAAAACCGCTAAACCTCACGGTCATTACATAATAGTTCAAGAGGAATAGAATCAACAGAAATAACTCCAAACTTCTGGTGGAAAAACGTCCAATTAGCTACATTATGAGTAACGAAATTACAAAGTCTACTAATATTACTGAAAATACAACTCGAAAAAAGAGAAGAATAACTATTACAAAATGAAACGTAGTTATCCAATGCCCAACAAGAGTCTTTCCTATTAAGGGCATTGATAACTACCCTCGAGTCACTCTCCACAATGATAAACTTGGAACCCATATCCTTCGCGATCGAAAGAGCCAAGCAGCAAGCCGCCGCGTCACCGCAAAGCGCATCAAAGAAGTCCAGCCGAACTGTTTGAATCCAGACAATCCTACCAGGGTGGTTCCCGGCAACAACTGCAGAGCACATGCTTTCTAATCCCACCTTAACATCACAATTCAATTTTATCCAATCCTCACAGGGAGAAGACCAGACCTCTTTCCATGTTCTTAACAATAATAGTTGGGATAATCTATCATGTTCTTAACAATAATTTAAAATTTACATACATGGTGCAACTTCTGAAAAAGGGTGCACGGTGTGGGAGTGTATTTTTTTAGAAATATATGAATTTTCTTTTAGATATTCTTAATAATTTATTATGCAAAAAAATAATAATTTAATTAAACAAAACACGTGCACACAATAAACTCTGTCTCAATTCTACTTTTAGCGTGATAAAAGTAAAGTTCTAAATAGATAAATAATTATAATGTAGACTAAAAAAAAACCAGCAAAATTATCTATAATATTAAGTAATAATATTATATGCACATCTATAATACACTGCGACATATTAGTAACTATTTTCAACCAATCTCATTTATTTCAGATTGACTCACATTTTTAAACTGTGTTACATTAACGTGTATAATAATTTGCTGTAAATTTAGTACTCTATAAACCAGCAAATAAGAGTGAAATTAAACTTTATATGTTACAGATTTCCATCATAAGTTGAGATTTGTTTTGTATCATTAATACGAACATTTTTTTTTTTTTGCAGAATCCTAGTTCCCTTTCAAAATAAAGATAAAAAAAGATAAAAAGAAAACCTGAAGTATCTATTTTCAATCATAGCGACACTGTTGCACTCAGATATATGCACATGGTCAGAAAAAGAGGGCATTATCGTAAATAAACTTATACCAAAAAGAATCTTCAATAGATAAAAGCCACAAGAAAGAATTGGCTGTAATACTCATTTCATAAATTTTAGAGAATTAAATGTAGGACGAAAAAAAGCTCATAAAAAAAAATAATAAAGGAAAAGTTTCAATACTGTACTGTGCTGCACTGCTGCTGTGGACTCGTAAGTCTGAAAAACAAAAAGTCTTTTTTTCTCTTGTCGACCAGACCAATTATTTTCTTGGCTATCTGCCAGCATTTACTTCAAATCAAGCTTTGAATTGCTACTGTGGATAATTAGATTTCTTGGTCTAAGACAAATGTCAATATATCAATAAGAAAAGAAAAACAAATGAAAGCTTACATTAGTTGCCTGTTCATTAAGGTCGTATTTCAGAAACTATACGCATAAAAAGGAAAAAGATAAAAAAGCCGAGCTGCGAGACAATATAAAAGGGCTAACTGCTTCATTAAGAATTTTCATGTCCCAAACTATACGCATACATCATTCCAAGTGAAATGAACCAATGTCATCCCAAAATGTTGTTTGCCATCGTGAGAAAACAACTCCACCTCAAAAGAATCACTAAGAACTATAATATATACGCAATCTCACTACAAAAGTTGTAGAGAGTTTCCAGCTTCACAACCATTATTGTGAGCAGCAACAGCAGCAGAATGTCATAGTAGCCTATTTCCAACAGTCTGGACCAACAAAATCAACTTCTATTGACAAACCCAAGTCATCCAAAAATCACCTTTTCTCTATCATTGTCTAATATCTCCAAAATAGTGAGTTGGTATCTCCGGAGGAGAAGGCATGATCGCCACAGATTTAAACTGTTCCAAAATATAACGATTCAAATGAGAACAAGCATTCTATAATACTAGAAATAGAGAATTATTGTGCTTTCATTAATCTGGGCAAACAATGTGTTACAAATACAATTGAGCTAAAATACCTTATGTTGCTTGTATTTCCTTCTTGAAGCTTGATAAGACTCCCCTCTTCTACTTAGATACAAATCGTGTATAATAAGAACACATTGCTTTAAATCAGGTGGTGTGTATCTTGAATGATTTTGCAGGGTCAACGTCTGCTAAAATTGCATACCTCATCAATTTCCCTTCACATATATCAAGTCAAAAAATATTGCAAAGGAATAAATTAATATGAACAATAAATTCATACCCAAGGAAACACCTTTGGCTTAACTATGAACCTCGCAAGAAATATAACAGATGCTGCCACCAAAGAAGGCAGGAATTTCACACAATGATAGTCCAACAAACTTAGCTCAGCAAGATAGTAACTCAAAAATTCCAAATGTAAGTTTGGAGGAGGCTGTTTCGAATGAACATAAAGATAAGTTATTATTGTGACAAGTTGCAGTTTTAGGATTAAATCACAAAAAGGGGATAGATCAACTGACTTTGTTACTCTCTTGAGCAACGTTAATAAATCTCCTGCAAACAAAAATAGAAATAGCAACACACAATCAATCCATTTTTCTTATCAACAAATACTAGCGTGTTTAATTCAAAAGTTAAATATCCCTATTACCTTACAAAGGTCTTTATGGTAGGATTGCCCAATTCAAACTTCAATGACTTAAGTACTTCACTTTCCATCTTCACTACCTTCACAAAGAGCTGTTATGTTAAAAGAAAATAAAAATAATAATTCAAAATAGTGAATTTAATGACAGAGAAAATGAATAAATCATTACCTCTTCCATAGTGTAAGTATTATCCGTTATATAGCAAAAATCTTCAACATGAGGAGGGCCAATCTCTTCATACTTTCTTCTTATCAGAATAAATTTGAAACACCAACAAAACAAAAATAGAAAGTATCATTTCCAAGCCAGAAAAAAACAGTATCATTAATACAGAAAAATCCAACCCTTTCAAAAAAAAATAAAATAATAAATATAAAAATCGAAAGACTTGGGACTTACGACGCTATCAGCATTGAAGAAACTCCTAATAACTGAAGACTCTGGCGATCCAAAGTCTTCATTGACAAAAATCTATCAATGAAGGAAATAGTGAGGAATAAAGTATCGGAAAGTAGTCTGTATTCCTCTGCAACTTCTACCAACCAATCAACCAAAATTCCCCTCATACCAGCTGTAATGTCCTTTTGAACTTTCTCCATGTAATCTGGTAGAGGTCGTCTGTTTGGATCAGCCTGAAGATTAACCCATAATCACTATATTTTACTCACAAAACACAAAAGTGGATATTATACTTTTAAGCAGGAAAGCCCTCGTTACCTCAATTTCTTGAAGATATGCATAAATGTCAGAGACATAAGGAACGCACATTTGTGGATCATCCAACGCCGCCGGTTCACGATTCAAACTCTCACTATGTTCGTCTCCGGTAGCTTCGGTGGTGGTGGTCGAGGCGGTTGCGGGCACCACCTTCTGAAGCTTCTTCGTTTTGGTAACGCGTTTGGGCTTTTTGGGATCAACCCCAGAAGAAACGACATTAGACAAGTTGGGGAGCTCACCCAAAACAACGCGCCTTTTATTCTTAGACGATGGGCGGTCGCCGTCGTCGTGGACCAAGGAGGCCGCCGCCGCAGACCTTTTTTTAGCAGAACGCGTGACACGCACGCTCTGGTGTTGCTCCGCCATGACAGTGAGTCAAGCTGAGCTGAGAACAAAAAGGTGAAGTGAAGGAAACAAAATGGGATTAGGGAGGAGAAGTGGAGATTTCAGCCCCAAAGCGGAGGGAATTGTTTTATATATTTTTATTTATTTATTTATTTAATTAAATTATTAGCTTTTCATATATTTTGATTGGGTGGGACTCAGGGAGATGAGGGAGGGAGTTGGAGTATTAAAACCCAAAATAAAGCGCCATTTTTTTGTTCCCTACTTTTATTTGTTTATTATTTGGGGCCAATAATTATGTGTTTGCGCGGTTGGTTGGTGCTCTTTTTTATTTTTCGTTTTTGGGTTTTGGATTTCCTATTTAAATTTTGAAATTTTGAGCGTTTTTTCAGTCCCAAATCCTTTGAGCATCTCTATTTTTAGATCCCGGCGGGCTTTTCAAAAGCCTCTCTCAAAACTCAAAATATCAATTTTTTCAGTTTTGGAACATAGTGACTGTGACTGTGAGAGAGGGAACCCTTTACTGAATTTATTTAATTTAATTTATTACATGACCATTACTCACTTTATACAATTTTTGTTATAGAGGTTAATATAGCTTTTGGAAATTATATTTATATGAGATAATATTAGGGTTTTACAAAAAAATTTATAAACCGCCTAAACCGAATAACCCGCCCAAACCGAACCGAAAAAACCGATAAAAATTACAAACCGAAATAACCCGAAAAAATTATAAACTGCCCAATCTGTTAATTGGGCGGGTTGAAAATAGGTCCAACCTGCCCAATTAAACCGACCAACCCGATTTTGCACCTTTATTTTTTTTTTTTAACTTTTTAGTTTTTATTATATATAATATAAATGATTAAATATATAATAATATAAAGTTATATACTTAATTATTAGTTTTAAAGTCATATATATGGTATTGTATTTTGGTAGAATGTGATATTTTTAATTTATTTTTTTAATTTTTGTTGATTTTGACTTTAAAACTTAAAAAAAAAAAAAAAGTTTGACCGGTTTGGGCGGGTTACACGCCCAAACCGCCCAAACCGTTGGTCGGCTTATAGATTTTTTTTTTTAAATTGGGCGGGTTACATTTAAATTTTAGCAACCCGAACTTTAAATTGGGTTAGAAAATATATAGAATAAACCGCCCAAACCGACCGATGTACAACCCTATGAGATATAATATAATTAATATAAACAATTATAATTATAATATGAGGAGCTACAAATCAAAATATAAGTTTTGTAACTTATAGAATTACATTTGATATTATGTAATTAAATGTATATGAGGGTTATGGATTCAAAAATATAATTTTTTAGCTCTTAAAACCTGTTACAATACAAATTTATATCATATGAATGTTTACTGAGAAGTTGGAGGGTGAGTTGGCTTGAAGAGGAGTTTTGAAACTCAAAATATGTGTGCTGAAACTATCTCAGGCGACATTTTGCCTATTACTAGGCAACAAGTCGTCTAAACCTGTGATAGAGGGTTTTTTAACGTTATTCAATGTATCTCGAGGATTCAAATGTTTTGCTACTAGTGACATGTTGTCTTGTGCCAATGTTAGACAACATGTCTCTTGGAGTTTTTTTTTTTTTTTGTAATAGAAATAACAAACCAAGAAATACAACTCTATGACAAGAATAATAGAACAAAATAATTATTAAATAATGTTACAACATTACACAAAAGGTACACTCAGGCCGGACCTTAGGCTAAGGCGGGCTAGGCCCATACTTAGGGCCCAACAATTGTATAAATCCCTATAATGTATACTGAAAAAAAAAATTAATGATATAACTAAACAAGCCCACACCCCAGTCGACCCACCACAAATCCCATTGCAATATCATTTAGAAAGCCTAATTCCACACAACTTGTTTAACAAGCTAAGAAAAATATATGTTAACGCAGATTTTCGTTAACTAAATATGTAAACCTTTTACGTAATAAAGATACTACAGAATTAATGATAACAATAAATGAACACCAGATATTTTTACGTGATTTTGTAGTTAAAATCTACATACTCCACGAGTCTATCTTATTAGAGATGTTAATCTGGATACAAAGTACAATCAATATAATAGATAGTTTTTTCTCTCAAATTTGTCGTCTCTTTTACCCTGGATTCTGTCCTTATTTATAGATGTATAGGGTGACAGTTATTTTCCTTGGGATCTGATCATTCATAACTGCTCATGAAACGTGGACATTCCCCACGTTTCATTTCTATGCATATGGGATAATATTTAATAACTACCCAACCGCTCTTTTGTCTTTATTCTTAAACGGTCATGCTGATTATGAATGTTGTTTCTTGCTAAGTACAAGTTGTCCTTTTTTACCGTCCTTGTAGAAAAAAAAGCTAAGTATATATATACTTCTCCTCGCAATACTCTTTTACTTTGATGGTATTAGCGAGGTGGTTACTTCTACGTATAAATGGCGAGATGGATGAATGTAGTTATTATCTTCATGTACACATATGTGGATCAATTAGTTACAAGCTCTTATTCCCAAGTATGTGGGTCAATGAGCTACAAGCTCTTTACTATCTTGTCTTGAACACTTTTGTTATGCACTTTGTCTATCCCAAGATGGACTTATTATGTAACGCCCTAACAATTAGGCATGCTACGCTAACGGATTACGAAAACCTAATCCCCTAATCTGGGATTACTAAAAGGATAAGCGCAGAAAATTTAAACTTTATTTGAAACAGAATGAAAATTAAACTTGTAACAACTTTAAACTTTACAACCCAAAGATACATGTTTTGGGATCCCGTAAATATTTTTACAAAATATTACAAGTTCATTTCACGAGCCAACCTAAGCGGCAAAATCAGAGTTACAAAATACATCACTGGTAGACCCCAACCCGCTTGGTCTAGTGTGGCCCAAACATGTACAAGCATCGCTAAGCTTTCGCACTCATGGCTGATCACAGACTGATTTACCCTTTCCTGCACAATAGAGCACCCGTGAGCCAAGCCCAGCAAGACAGTATAAATAACCATATACACAATAAATATATAACACATAATTAATGGTGCCACCGCACTATTTGTCTATTTAATATACACCTGCGTGTTACGGTCACACGCCTATATATGTTTATGTGCCATAGACCCACGTGTTACGCTCACATGTCTATTTATGTCTATGTAGCATAGACCCGCGTGTTATGCTCACACATCTATTTACAATAAGGCCTTAGTAGAGTTTATCTCGGTTATAGTTACCGAGTCTAACTTAATTATGCCTACCACGCATAACCCTATACATATATACATAATTCATACATTACGTTCTTTCAGTGGTTTATCCTAATGATAAATGTCAGGTCTAATCCAGTTATGTCTTATACACATAACTCTTGACATATATGCGTACATTCAATATATACTATAATATATAAAATCTTAGGCTAATAATCCTAACTTGCATACTAAATAATTACTCATATAACATATTATAGCATGTTCAAAATAATACCTGTTGAGGGTAATAACCTAATGTAAAGACCGCTTAGTTTAATTTGGAAATTAGCAGTTAATCATGATTAATTATGAAAATTATTTATAGCTATTTAAATAATTATTATACTGTTATTATTGAATTCAGAGATGCATTTTTATGTCATGTAGTAATTTTCATAATTTTGCATTCCGGTGCCCGGTATTTTGGAACTCGGTGTTTGGCTCAGTAAAATCACAACTTTGTATGTTAGTAGTTTGGGACGGTTTATTAGACATTGGGAATGTCGGGAACGGCCGAGAATTTAGAATTTCCCAAAAATACCCCTTTAGTGTAATTTATGTGATTTTAGTGTGAAGGGGCAAAATGGTCATTTTGTCCCATTGTTAGTTTGTCTTTTGTGACTTAATAATTGAAAAATAAATGTTTATTTTATTATGTTTTGGCTGAAGTAAAATAGGAGTAAGTGGCATTTCATTTTTCATTTTCATTTCAAAAGTTTCAAAACTTAGAAAAATAGAAAAAATTTCAAAAAAGGCTCTCTCTTTTCCTCTCTTTCTCTCTCGGCTGCATGGGGATTCTAGGGCTGAGTTTTCTTTGATTTTCAAGCTCTCTCTAGTCAAATTTGTGAACTCTTGTTGTGGTATGTTCTCTCTAGCTTTTCTTCCTTTGTTTTCTTGAAAAAAATGATGAAAAATATGAGTTATGCATGGATTAATTGATGTTGTTGCTGCTGTAAATTATTGTTGTTGTTTCTATGTTGAAAATGTTGATTTAAGTATGTTTAATTAGGTTGAATTGCATGCTAGTGTTTCTTGCTCTAGTTGAATAGATTTCTTGTTAAAAAGCTTGAGTTTTCAAAGAAAAATTGAGGTTTTGGTGGCTGTAGTGTTTGCATGAGTTAGGTTTTAGTTTCTGTAGTTGTTATATGCTTGTTTATGAGTTTGAATCATGGATTGGATGCATGTTAGTTGATTTTAACCAAGTTTGAGTTTAGAACTCAAAGCTTGGGCTTTAATGGTGATTTTCATCTCTGTACATTCTGGGTGGATTTGATGCTTTAGAAATGTTCTAGGGGATGTATAGAACAGGTCTGGAAGTTTTGGTTTGGTTTGGAGTTGATTTGAGCATTGTGTGAATTTTTGAAGTTCTGCCTGCGAGGAACCGGAATTCCGGTTGTGCATCCGGAATTCCGGATGGGGTTTTGAAATTTCCCGAGCCGGAATTCCGGTTGGGGCAACCGGTCTCAGGTTGGGGAAAATTCAGGAACCCTAGTTTTCCTCGATTTTATGTTTTTGGGGGTATTGCCATGTTTTTTATCGATAGGGAAACTTTTAGTTCCTAGTTTAAGTCCCCGGGAAGTGATTTAGCGTATCACTTATAGTGTTGTGATTTTTATGGTTTAGGAGCACATGTCCGCCGCGCAGATAGTTCCAGTCAGGTTGACCGGCACACCTAAATTCAGAATCCAGGTAAGATTAGTATAACAGTATGCATATGTAGATTACATGTTTAGCGTGCATGTAGGAAGCCTATTAGATTACATTAGTTATGTATGTTGGCTTCGAACCATCCAACTGTGTCACGTCGGTACAGGCTGGAGTATGACCAGCAGTCGGAGTATGACCGGTTCGACCGATCAGGCTGACACTTAGGTTGGTGGTTCCGTACTATTTGACGTATCACGTCGGTACAGGCTGGAGTATGACCAGCAGCCGGAGTATGACCGGTTCGACCGATCAGCCGATGCCGTAACACGTCGGTACAGTGGAGTATGACCGACGGCGGAGTATGACCCGCCCGACCGATCAGCCGTTACTTGTCAATAGTCTTGTCCCTATGAACGTTCGAACCCGCATGCGTGTTGGACACGGCAGTTAGGGGGACTCAGTATCGTGTTGGACACGGCAGTTAGGGTTATGATCAGGGGTATGGGCGTCTGATCATGACCAGGATTTATGTATGAGTATTATTATGCTTTTCTTACTGAGTCTGTCGACTCACAGTGCTACGTTTATGTGTAGGTAAAGGCAAGGCTAGAGTTGATGGACCGTGAGCGAGCCGGTGAAGATTGTAAATGTCGGGGCGGTTAGGCCTGGAGCGTACGATCCTCGGGACAGCAAGGCTATTTTTGTAACTAGTCGCTAGGCGACAATTATTTTGTATGAACAGTAAACTTTTGTAAATGATTTTGTAATCGGGATCCCGAGTCTTTTGTATAAATATTTTATAAGTTTAATTAAAAAGCAAAAATTTTAATCAATCACGTTTTCCATAAACCTCGTTGATTAGCAACGAGCTGCACAACATGTTTAAAAATCATGTAATACGCCTATGTTAGTTAGGGTGTTACAATTTGGTATCAGAGCCGCCAGGTTGTCTTCCGAAGATCGTCACGACATGTACAATCATCATCAGCAGTTAGCTCGTTTCACGGTTCAGTAAGCCTTTATTGCTTTAGTAGTTTATTTATTTATTTTATGAATAAGAAAAGCCTGATAGGAAGCATGTTAGTAGCCTGATAGTAGAATAGGTGCATGTTTCGTTTTTAATTTCCAAATTAAGCGGCATTAGTAAGCTCTCATGGAATACGACCTGATATGCCAACTCTTGGTTTCGCAGGCGGTTCTGACTAGATGGACGCCAGGCGGACTACCAGGAGCCAGGGCAATTCAGTGGGGTCGAATCAAGGACAGGGAGCTCAGTTTCCCCCGCCAGTTAGGGGCCGAGGTAGAGGTCCTCGGGGCAGGGCTCGTGGTCGGGGTGATGAGAACCCGCCACAGGCTGCCTGTGCTCCCCAGCCGATCGGGGAGCCCGGGACCGGGAGGTTAGGTTTGCGAAATGCAAGCCGAATAGAAGAGCAAGACCTCGAGATTCGTAGGTTGAGACAGCAGGGTGCTCCCTGCAGCTTCGGTGCCGCAGTTCCGGTGGCACCGCCCCGCCGCTCGCTCAGCCGAATTAGTGGTGGCGGCCAATAGATTGGAACCTTTGTATGAACGGTTCCGGAAGCAAGCACCTCTGGTTTTCTTGGGAGGTCCAGACGTGATGAAGGCCGAGCAGTGGCTGACGGTGATCACCAAAATCCTGAACTTCATGGGTGTCACCGGTAATGATAGAGTGGTGTGTGCCACTTTCCAATTCCAGGAGGACGCTCTGGTCTGGTGGGACATGGTGTCTCAGATTCATGACGTCACCACCATGACCTGGGAAAGGTTTTAGGAACTCTTCAACGCCAAATACTATAATGAGGCGGTCAGAAGCGCCAAGAGGAAAGAGTTCGCTCACCTGACCCAGCGTGAGAACATGAGCGTGACCGAGTATACTACTCAGTTCGACCGGTTGGCGAGGTTAGCCTCGGGTATTGTGCCAACCGACTTCAGCAAGAAAGAGAAGTACCTAGATGGGTTAAATGCGAAGATCAAACATGATTTGATGATCACCACCAACGACAAGACCACCTATGCTGAGATGGTGGAGAAGGCACTGCGAGCTGAGGGCGCAGTTGGGTGTATGTTGGAGTCAGCTAGTACTCCGGCGAGTGGCGGGGCTCCTACCCCTCCTGCATCAGGCTTTAGCAGAGGGAGTAGTGGTTCGGCCATGGAGCAGAGGAAGAGAGCATCCACTGCATCCGGTGGCTCGAGTCAGAACAAGAGGTTCCGGGGGAACAAGAATAGAGGTAGTCGTTCCAGTGGTACTGAGACCCGATTCTCCTATCTCGAGTGCCCTAGCTGCAAAAGGCACCATCGGGGTGAGTGCAAAGGTCAGGGATGCTTTCACTGTGGCATGCCCGGACACTTCAAGAGGGACTGTCCCCAGCTCAGAGGCACCGAGAGCTCCGGCGATACCCACTCCAGCCAGGGTGTTCGCCATCACTCAGGCTGATGTAGATGCCAGCCCATCAGTTGTAACAGGTCAGCTTTCTGTTAATAACTCGCTTTACTCAGTGCTGTTTGATTCTGGGGCTACACATTCTTATGTGGCAGCCAGAGTCTTTAGTAAATTGGATAGACCGTACGATAGTTATGAATCAGGGTTTGAAACTCTATTACCTGGCAGAGAATTGGTTATCTCCAACAGGTGGATTAGGTCTATGCCGATCAGGATAGATGGTAGACAGTTAAGTGCTGACTTGATAGAGATGAGTTTAGTGGAATTCGATATTATTTTAGGAATGGATTTCCTGTCTAAATATTCGGCGAGTATTAATTGCAAAAGGAAGATGGTGATCTTGCAACCGGAAAGTGAAGAACCATTTATGTTTGTTGGTTCAGTTCAGGGATCTCGGATCCCAGTGATCTCGGCCATGTCAGCTAGAGAATTGTTACATGGCGGATGCTTAGGGTTTCTGGCCGTGGTGGTGGACACCACTCGGCCAGATACCATTCGGCCAGAGGACATCAAGTTGGTTCGGGAATTTTCGGATGTTTTTCCCGAAGAACTTCCAGGGTTACCACCTCAGCGGGAGATTGACTTCGTGATAGATTTGGCACCAGGGGTGGAACCGGTTTCCAAAGCCCCATATAGAATGGCTCCAGCTGAACTTAAGGAGTTAAAGATTCAGCTCCAACGGTTGCTTGACATAGGGTTTATTCGGCCTAGTGTGTCACCCTGGGGAGCCCCGATTTTATTCGTCAAGAAGAAAGATGGATCTATGAGGATGTGCATCGACTACAGGGAATTGACACAAGCTGACGGTGAAGAATAAATATCCATTACCTAGGATCGATGATTTGTTCGATCAGCTTCAGGGAAAGACGGTCTTTTCTAAGATTGATCTCCGTTCGGGTTATCATCAGTTGAGAATCCGAGAGGAGGACATTCCAAAAATGGCTTTCCGCACTAGGTATGGACATTATGAATTCCTGGTTATGTCGTTCGGACTGACCAATGCTCCTGCAGCATTCATGGATTTGATGAATAGAGTATTCAAGGATTTCGTCGATATCTGTGTGATTGTGTTTATCGACGACATCCTCGTGTACTCTCAATCAGAAGAGGAACATGAATTACATCTTCAGATGGTACTACAACGGCTTCAGGAACACAAGCTTTATGCCAAGTTCAAGAAATGCGAATTTTGGCTATCTCAGGTATCTTTCTTAGGGCACATTGTGAGCAAAGATGGGATCAAGGTAGATCCCGGGAAGATCGAATCCGTCAGGGATTGGCCGAGACCGAAGACAGTGATAGAGATCAGAAGCTTCTTGGGTTTAGCTGGGTACTACCGTAGGTTCGTGGAAGGGTTCTCTAAAATTTCAATGCCCCTAACCGAACTTACAAAGAAGAATCAGCGATTTATCAGGTCAGACAAGTGCGAAGTTAGTTTTCAGGAGCTGAAGCAGAGGTTGATTACCGCTCCAGTGCTAGCTTTGCCTTCAGACAACGAGAAGTTTGTAGTTTATTGTGACGCATCCAAACAGGGTTTGGGGTGTGTGTTGAT